>NC_133169.1:52288533-53538533 GCF_040802235.1 Manis javanica | reverse complement strand
AAGAGTCGTTTTAATATTAAGGCCAAACCCTGAGGGAAAAATTGTATAGAAATGTCAAAAAACTGCCTAAGAAGTAAACGGCATGACACAATTTTGGAATCTGTTCAAGTTAAGAAAATGTATGCTTAAAAAATAACCAGCATTTTATAGTTCTCTAAGAGGTGCTCAGAGAAAAGTTCTTCAACCTCATTCAAGTATATTTACTTTAAGTTCTAATGCTTGACAGCCATTGTTAGTTCACAGGGAAATAAAGTAAGATATTTTAAAGAAAATTAAAAAGACCAATGAATATGACTAGTCTCCATCTTACAGAATTCCACAGTTGTATTTAAAAGCCTGGAAAGTACAATATTATATAGAGAATTTCACTTGTGCTTATCAAAACACTGGACCTTCTTCCAAGAATGTGTTTCCACGTTTATAATGCAAGTTCTAAAAATGTGATCTATCTGGATAGAATATGGGTTTATTAAAATTATCCATTTCTCAAGTTGAATATAGAGCATAGAAGAAAATCAGTTTATCTCAGACTAGAAAAGAAGGCATACAGTCTAATATGTAGACATTGTTAAATTATCTGCAAAAAAACAAAGAGTCCGTAAATAAAAATTACCCTCCATTTTCAGTTTTTTCCCAAACTTGGTTTTGAGATGAATGCATAATGGTTATTTTATTTTATTCACAATTGCTTTCAAAACATCAAAACAGTTTCCCCAATACTGATTGAATGGAAATGACCCAGAGGGGAAGTTAATTGCCATAAAGCAAGTGATAACACTGTCAACAGCTTGCAGCTACTCTTGGTTCAGGCAGAAAGCCAGTTCCTTCATCACGTTCTGGTCATCCCTAGGTTCACTGGGTGCATTGTAAATACTGCTATTAGATGCTAGAATGGAAATTTCCTGTGTTGGCTGGTACATAAAAATATATAAAGGAAAAAAGTCAAACAATAATATTGCCATATGGCTTGAAGATCTTAGTTGTATTTTCATAGGCAGAATATGTCCATAGCTGAGCAACAGATTTTTCCCTGATTCTGTTGTTTTTGTTCAATGCCACTTTTAAAATGTAGGGCTAAGCTAATCGTACCTGCCAAAAAACTTGAGATGTGAGCTTCATTGCTACAGTGAAGATGGAAATGTCCCAATTCATACTCACATGCCTTCAAACTTTCTTAGAACACCACTAGGTGCTCCCTGAAATGGTGTTCATACCTATATCCATTTTGACGTATCAGTACTTAAACTTAAAAGATTTTTTTTCAATAGTTAGCTCAGAATGTTAGCTCTGAGCTAATATAACTAAAATTAGATATTTTTTGAGGAAAGGAAAAAATGCAGTATCATCAGTCCTGAGTTACCTATTCTGTGACTGCATGTATGTTCAGCAAAAGATTTGTGGAAAATGCCTCTGTCATCTTTTTGTATTATAGCTGGCAAAAAGCCATTATTAAAATTAGCTTAGGCAACTACATCTACACCTGTTCTGCAAAAGAGTGTCATATGACTGGAGGCTTTATAATAGACTGTAAAACTAACATTTATATTTCATAAAATTAACATTTATTTTAATCCTACTTTTAGGTAGGCATCATCATAATGTAGAAATAATACCTACACTAGCATTACACAAAATGTACGTACACTTATTTAATATATGCATCAGGTCATAAGGAGCACCTGGAGCATAGAAAACTCAAAGAAGTTGACGAAAACGCTGTGTCAGATTCTTACATTTAGATAACTCCTACCTTGTGAGGCCAGTTTTCTCATTACAGGATCATAAGAGGTCATTTCTGTTTCTCTTGCAGTTTGAGAACTGAAGTTGGGTTTTGAACACTGCTACGATTAAGTCTAATGCCACCCCTCCCTGCCACCCTTTTTGACGTACCAAGGAATAGCCTGGACAGCATCTGGGGCAGCAAAGGTTGCCTCTCCTCTGCAAGTCAGCAAATGCTTGCCTGTCTGTGTGAGTGCCCAGGTCATGCAGAGGACGTCAGAAGCACAGCTGTTGCATTCAGACGGGCCACTGATGTGCTATGTAAGATCCTTGGCGGCAGACTAATTCAGCCCATCTCCATTTGACAAGCCAAACACCCCCTTTACCAAGCAACTTCCTTGTGGAGAAAGCGCTGTTTGCTAATTCATCTGCCTAGTAGGCGTGATTTTCCCTACTCTGTATACCCTAAGGGGCACCTTTACCAATCTATGGCTGGATGGCCAGCGAGGCCCTTCCCCTTTTGGGCCCACTGCTGCCCACTTATAGAGTGCTGGGGGCACACCTTCTCTCACTTAAGCACAAGAGCCTGTCACCTGCCCGGCACTGTTGTCTATATTGGAGCTCCCACAGGATAAATTGGATTGCACCAGAGCCCTGGGATTCTCCAGGTGGAAAATAATTTGGCCAATCTTGTACTGCCTGTGCTGGAAGATAGAACTGAAGATCTAAGGGGTATCAACAACATAATACGAAATACCCACAGATATAATTGTTAAGTAATCCACATATGTATAGAGATGTAGTCATGACCTTTGTGTACTACAAAATTGTTGTGGGACTATGCTCAGTGTTACTGAGAGGGAGATCAAGGAAAGATCCAGAACCTATACTTGTTCTTTTGCTTTCTACTTGCCACCCACACGCCCCACATTGTATCTTCCCATCCTCATTCAAGTCAAAGATACTCAGAAATTACTGAAAGTAGCTCACTTCTTTTTTCCTTTCTTGATGCCAGTCTCTTCCCTCTGTTAATTAAATTACAGAGAGTCCTCTCTGTCACCAGCCCAGGCTATCCTATTTGTCATGACCAGCATGAATGCTCTGAGCTTCCTAATTATCATTGCATGACAGTCATAGGGCCTTAACTAATGGGCCTTCCAACAGAGACCCAGGAGACTTGTGATTGTTTTCTTAATCCTTCATGACCATGCCTCTAAAATTGTTGATTTATTTAGTTATCTTATAATGTCAACAACTTAAGTTAGATTATCAATCTTATATAAATACTTAAACTTCTGTAGAGAAACAGAATTAGCACTTTTAGTAGGCTTTTTCATTGTAAGATGAAATGATAAAAGTGTTGTCAAGTGTACATAAAGGGCTCTAATAAAAATGAAAACAGCATACATAGGGTCATTTTCACCTGCTGCTGTGAGACTTCATCATACCAGAGAAAGGAGCAAAGCCATTTTCCCTAAATCTGGTGAAAAATCTAAGAGTCCCATGGGTTTTCTTAGAGAACATAGCAATTATTAGAGAATGGGGATTTCAGAGTTCTGGGGGTCTTTGTTAGAGGCAAGAAGAAGAAAGGTCTGAGTTACAGTCAAAGAAGTTTGCTTCCATAACTTTCCAGAGCATTAGTGATGCACAGCCAAATGATGGCAGGGGCATGCCTGTTGTCTGTGTGCTTTCATGAGGCAATATAGGTTTTATGCAAATCCACCTTTGCACCACCTAATGTTAAAAGATGGCACCGTCCTTTACAATGCATCTTTAATTAATACTTTATCAACTTATGCTGCTATAACCCCTTGGTAATATAAAACTTGCCTTTAAATTTTTACCAAGGAAAAAGTTACCATTCCTCTTCCTTAAGCCTAGAGATACATGTTGTTGTCTAGATAACAAATAATATCATCATTGATCTAGCCTAAAATTTGTTTCAAATGCCTGTGAAAACTACAAGCCTGTGCACAACCTCCTAAATCCATTACATAGAGGCCTGTCATTGCTTTATATGTTTATCTGCTCTTTTCAGGAGAAAGGAAGACGACAGTGTCTTGCACAAAAATCATGAGCAAAAACATCAGCATTGTGGACAACAAGAAATGCAAATACTTAACCAAGCCAGAGCCACAGATCCGCAAGTGCAATGAGCAGCCGTGCCAAACAAGGTAACCCTGTCCCACCACTTGGTGATGCTCAGGTAGCTGTTAAATTTCTGGGCTTTAAAACAACCCAAATATTAGCAAAATCGCATTTTCTTAAATGTGGCAAGATGTAAGGTTTTATGTAAGCAAGGTCTAAGAAAGAATGGCAGTTAGCTTGATGGAAAGAGCATTGAAACAGCAAGGTTAGCATTCGTCTCAACGTTAGCTGTGTTCCCCAACTGTGAAAACAACAACTTACTCGGATGGGGAAGGAGCCATTAAAATTATCTGCTAGTTGGTCGCCTCTTCAAAAAGTCTGGTTATGGGCTGAATTTAGCTATTTGTTCCTAAATTTTCTGCCATGGTATGGCAGAACTTGCCAAGAGTGATATAAAGCCAGGTGGGACTAGCCAGGACCCAGTCCCCTACACAAGAGGGGCAGGGTGGGGCCCTTGGCTCCCCAGGCTAGGTCCTCGCTTCCTTGCCTACAGTTCCCCATGCACACTGCCCAGGTCCTGATCTCTGACCACTGGATTCCTGACATTGGTGCCGGTTACTAGACAGTCAGTTGCTGTGGTCCCTGTGACTTCCCCAGGGAGTATTATGCAACAAGGCAGACAAGAAACTCCTAAGCAGGGGACCAGACAGCAATGCTGAGCAGCTCAAAGTGGCATAGAAAGAAAGGCTATGTATGTTTAAGTAACTTAAGAAAGGCAGAGGTGACTGAGTGGAACCTGAGTATGATTTCAGAGGGAACTAGAACAAAGCTGTTTGGATGGTTCCTGTCACAGGGCTCCTGAAATTCCACTTGCTTTTGTATGACGGTGTTGGGCTTGAGCAGGACTGAGCCCCAGTATTAAAAGTCAAGGATAGCATGATAGGGGATGAAGCTGGATTGATTCCTCTGGAAAATGGGGACAGGACATTTGTGCTGTCCAGACACTCAGAGGTTGGTGGAGGCTCAGTGAATTAGGGTATAATCGTGAGTCCTTAGGGAGTCAAACAGAGAATCAATCTCTCAATAGCTTCTGTAATGGAGTCACAGTGAATTTACACATGCTGCAACTCACGTGTGTGAGGAATGCATAGCCCTGCAGCTAGACTCTTCTTCATGACCCTCAGCACAGTGAGTATGGGGCTATGTTGAGGAGGAGGAGGAACAAAGTAGCCAATTAACTATACTTTTCTGTCTCTTGGGAATTCATGTCCTCCAGGCTAATGCCCAGTTCCTCTTACAGGTTTCCCTGTTACCCCTTCTTTCCGTCTCTGATGTAACACAGAATCCTAAGTTCCCTCTATTTCTAACTTGCTGCAAAACTCAAGTATTAAGCTCACCAGGTCTGGCTCATGCTATGTTCATGAGGACTGAAAAGCATTTGGAAAACCCTTTCTTTTTCTGCAAAGCTGAAATTTCATGACTTGGTTTTCTGTAGATTCAACGGATTTAAGGAATCCAAAGTTGACTTTCAGTGTTTCCTCTCCTTTGCATTCCTGCTCTTAACATTTCCTATCCTACCCACTCCCCATCCCCAGACAAAAACATACGCTCCTAAGGAGTGGAACGAAGAATGCTATTTTCAAAGAACGTGCAAAAGACAAAAAGTTTATTAATACACCTTCAGGAATGTTTTACCCATTGCATCTGCCTAGCTGTATGCTTTTTGGGCTAACTCCATTAATAGATACACTAATCAAGCTTCTCGATAGTGATCAACAGGAAGGGTGACCCCGGAATTGTTGCCATCTGTAGTCATGTCCTTGGGTCCTTTCCATTCAGTGCTGGATGGATGTAGAAAAAGAGTTTTTGGTCTTTGCCCTATCAGCTAAAGAACCTGGACTCTTTTTGTTATTACTACTCCTAAGAATTATCTTTCTTTTTATTTCTTTTAATAGATATTAAAATGCTCATTTACCTTGTGTTAAAGAATTCATTAAAGTATTTCAGATCACCATTTTGTTTTATATTGAACGTAACTTTTCCATTTGGATGAAAGCCGTGGCCTCTTGGGCTGCATCAGTCATCTTGACTAGTCATCAGGACTAGAGCCTGTTTGTCACTTCTGAACTTGCGTCTGCAAAGGATTGGGATGCACAGTACACACCATTTATTGTTCATCCATTGACCTCAGCTATCCTGGCAAAAAACGCCTCAAGAATGACTTGGTACAATGAATAATTTTAAAAGATCAGTACATTTGTGAGTTAGAAATTTTGCAGCTGGAGACTGGAAATCATTTTCTTAGAAATTGTTATCTTCCTCTCCTTTGAAAAGGAGACAGTGTATTTTGAACCACCACGAAGCAAGTTGGTGAGGTTAGCCAAAATACTGGAAAGTAAGAAATAGACTTGGGCGATCATTAGAGGGTATCACAGTAAACTTTCCAAGACTTACTGGCATTGGACGTCCTTTATGTCTCTTGCCTCTTCTTTTTCCCCACCTGAGTAGGAAGGATTCTAATATCCATTCACATTTATCGAAGAAGTCACCAAAGGGCCTGATGGAACTCTCTGCATCAAAAATAAAATACACTGATGCACTTGTAAGTAGCTTCGTAAGGAGTCATAAAGATAGGGAAATGGAATAATTCTAAATTAGATGAATTCTAAAGTACAAAGTGTTCTCTTTCATTAGAATACAGTTTACATTTTAGTTCTTATTTTTTAGCAGTTTACACAAGGAATTGAAGAAGTCATGTTTATCATTATATCAAGGATCTCTCAGATTTATTCCATTTAAAAAATATGAGATTCCAAGAAATTGCAGTTACTTCAGTAGTGTTTTCTGGGTTCCATTATTGGAGGGGAAGAGTACATAAATGGCTTCTGCACTGTGCTGATAGCCTCAGTGCAGAACGATAAAGCAAAATCGAAACTAAATTGGGAAGATAAATGCTCACTTTGGAAACAATCCACAAGGTCACTCCCAAGCAAAGTGGTAGGTTCTCATCACATTTGACAGACCAGCAGATAAGAACTGTTAGAAGCAACAGTGGTGTGCAAATCTTATCATGAAATTTTCTTTTTTTTTTTTAATAAATAGAAGCAGAGAATAATTTAGAATTAAACCATTGTATGGATGAGAAACTAGGTTGCATGAGGATGTGACTTTGCAGACTTTGGACCATTGCCAGGAACATGTGCGCTTAAGTGAATCTGGAAGAATTGAGGTTATTTCTGTAAGACAACAAATTCCATTTCAAGGAATGATTCATGAAAAGCTATTGTGTGAAAAGTGTTATGGGTGGAGAGAAGAGGAGGCGTTGATCTCCTCCTTCGAAGAGCCTACCTAATAATCAGGAAAAGGTCAGGCTCCGTAGGCGGCCTGTGGACCCCTCTGTTTCCCTAGGGAATATCTAATAAGTGTTATGTGAGAGCCCCCAGCCAGGTGACGGAGGGCAGAAAAGAACACAGTCCCTGTGGGTTGGGTGGAGAAGCCCTGCGGGGGGGAAGGGGCTTGGAGCAGGCTGTCAGCATCGGCAGCAGATGCTCCATAAACAAGAGCTGGGAAGTGAAAATAGAAAATGTTTGGGGAACAAACTGAGTATATGGTTTATTTTCTAAACAATTGAGAGCTGAAGAAAGAGAAATATATGAAGAAGTATAAGTCACTTATAGATAGACTGTAATATATTATACACTGAGTCACTATTGTCTGTTAGGCAATATAACAATAAACACTTTTACAAATGAGGAAATGGAAACTTAACAGCTGTTAGGTATTGTAAGAATGTGCACAGCTAGTAGGAATCTATAATGAAGCTCGGGGCTTCTAACCACCCTGCACTGCGCTGCAACACGATTGTACAGATAGTTTAATGGGGACATTTCCACCCCCCTATAGGGTTGTCCAAAGAATGGGAAGTGCAGAGGTTTCATTGACAGAAATCATTCAAGTAACAAATTTCATGAATCATTTTCCTGAAGTGGACTTGGGGAGGTGTTTAGCGATCCCCAGCGTGGGACCCAGTTCATTGGAAATGAACGGGACGTAGATGCAGATAACTGTGCCGATGGTGGTTTAGGAAGAGATCTCCATCTAGGTATCAACATACATATGTACTGGTAAGTCACTGAACCAGTGAGACCCAAAAGGAATATTTGCAATCCTGAGGACCTCTTCAGTGGGGTCACTTTCCATGTAGCCCTCTGAGCCTGTCACTCCATCGTCCTTGATCACATTGCCACGAGACAGGGGTCGGCCTAAAAAGAAGCCCACCCAGGTAGCTCTGACCTAGAGGGTGTGTTCCAGACACACACATCTTGTTGTGGGTGGTAGGCAAATGATTGCTTCCTTTCAGTAAGAGGGGAATCCCAGTGGCAGGCTTCTCTTACCTTGCTAAGACGGCACTGGGATGTGGTGTTCAGCCTCATTTCCGTTTCTGACTCTACAACCTCATGACCTTTGCTGAGTTGCTCGACCTGCCGTTCCTTGGTTTTCCTTTCTGTAAATGGCCATGAGAGCAGCAGTACATGACACATGGGGCATTGGGAGGATTTGAAACACAGACTGCAAGTTCCTCTTGATGTTAGCAATTTCGTACTTTTAGGTGCCTCGGTATGGCAATACGCTGAGCGTCACAGGCAAGGCCGGCACTCTGGCTGGGAAGGAAGCTAGTATATACTCTGGGATTCGGATAAGGGCAAGGCCATGAGATAAGAAATATGGAGAGTTCAATAACAGAAAGCATGGGTGTTCTAGAGAGAGCTATAATGTTGGGTAAAAAAAGGTACAAAGTTACTGTGCAACATTCTACTCAGGTGTCAAAATACGTAGTAGGCAGGCCCTGTCTACCTTGTTTCACCGGTTCTTGCTGTATTTCCAGGTGGATGATGACAGAATGGACTCCATGTTCACGAACCTGTGGAAAAGGGATGCAGAGCCGACAAGTGGCCTGTACCCAGCAGCTGAGCAATGGGACTCTGATCAGGGCCCGTGAGAGGGACTGCACAGGGCCCAAGCCGGCCTCGGCCCAGCGCTGCGAAGGCCAAGACTGCATGACCGTGTGGGAGGCGGGAGTGTGGTCGGAGGTGCGGTGCTCGCCCCGCTGCCCCGATGTTCCCTTTGCTTCTGACTCTTAGCTTGTATTGGGTCGAATAACCACATCATGTCGCATCAGGTTCAGAATCCCTCTGCGTGGCAGCTTCAGTACCATCTGTTGATTTTCCTGATAATAAAAGGAATACACTCATTATAAATCATTCTGAAGACAGAAACAAAGATACTTACTCTTTATTCTGTAAATTTTGTAACATAATCAAGAGCATATTTTATATACATTTTAGAGTCATGCTTTCTCATTTATATATCATGAATATGCTCTTTATTCTCTAAATATTGTAATGTAATTGAGAGAGTATTTTATATATATATATATATATTTTTTTTTTTAGTCCTGCTTTTTCATTTATATACATGATTATACTCTTTAGTGGCCCCATAAAAATACACATTTGACTCCTTTATATATCCCTGAACATTTTAGAGAAAGAGCAATAACTTTTAATTATAATTTCCTCTGAGCAAGGGCTGTTTTTACTTCCTATTAGTATATTGTTTGTAATTAATGACCAATGTGAGAAACTTAACAGTTTCACCATTTTATAATACAGCTTGGAGAAATGAAACAGTTTGTTGTCCAGTTTTTCTGAGCTATATCTTGCTGTTCAATAGTTTTTTTTTCATTTGTGATGTATACTTTTGAGAATGAATGCAATATCTAATTCATCAGAATGAATCAGTTCAATCTGGAGAGAAGACTTACATGAGCATCTGAGAAACTAAAAAACCCCACTTTCAGCCTAACCATAGCATTTTTGCAAACTCTTCAGGAGGAAGTAGGTCAGAAATATTCTACCATATAGATCTTTGACTCCAGCTGGAGGAAATAATAGGTCACAATGCAATATGCCAATTAAAAAGGTCTCTCTTGATTTAATTTAAAAATTGAGTTTGTGGGTCAGGATTAGTTTCAGTTGTAAAAAATAAAAATACACATGTAAAAATGCCAAATTACCCATGTAGTCCACTTTAAAGCTCAACATAGTCAAGCACGAGCCATAACTTATGAGACAACCATTTGTGTGTAAGTTATTGTATTCAAAACATCATTCATTCCATGCTCAGGTTTTAAGAAACACAGCTGTTGGAATCCACATGGAGTTTCCTGTATAGTCATTGCTAAATATATACTTGGAATTCTTTCTTTGGACCTGTTTCAGACACAGATACAGATTAGATTATCAAGTTTTGCCCTATGGGTCATCCTTCCCCTCCCCTCTCCTGCCCAGTGTCATTTTGGTCCCTGTGTCCAGATAGTCAGTGATGGCAACTTTGCAAAACTGGGAAACTTTATACATATTCCTTAATAGAGAGGATAAATGTAAGTGAGAGGGTAAGGTGCACCTAAAAAAGATTGGTGGAATCTACATACATGCCTTCATATCTGTCATGTTCCCATTCTCAATCAGGCATCAGTTATTTATGAAATGAACTGAACTATTTCTGAACTGAATTATATTTTCAATCCATAGAGCCACTTAGAATAATGACTTCTAGGGATATATAATTATGTAAAGAAATTATTTTGTTTTATTTTCACTAAGATTTTCTCTGTGTTTAGCTTCCAGAAAACTTCATGAAAAATTACATTCTCTAAGAAACTGATATTTTTCACAACCATCTCTTAGGGCTAAAACAGACTAAATTTAGCAAAAATAAATTTCCTTACATAATTTTATGTAAAAATTTAGTGCCAAACAAGTTTACTATTTTACATTTCGATCATTGTGTATTATTTGTCTTTCATAAATAATACCTGTGTTATCCTACTCTCCGTAATAATACTTCTGTCCTTCTGAAGCCCATTTACCATCAGTACTGCCCTCTGATCCTAGACCATTGCCCAGGGCTCTCCTTCTTCTTTATTTTTTTACCTTACCTTATGTGGGTGATGGGCTTATGAGAGATAAGTAGAATCATGACTTAACATAATTTAATCACTAGTCTGTACTTCCTAATCCTGACTTCTTTCAAACTCTCTGATGTTTTCTTCCAGTGTTCGGTTAAGTGTGGCAAAGGTGTGCGTCACCGGACTGTGAGGTGTACGAACCCTAGGAAGAAATGCGTCCTCTCCACCAGACCCAGGGAGACTGAGGACTGTGAGGATTACTCGAAATGCTTTGTGTGGCGAATGGGTGACTGGTCTAAGGTGAGATTCATCCTGTACATTCTCAGGATTAGATTTCCATAATGTCAGCACTGCCCTGGGTAATGACCGTACAGCATGACACTTACAAGGAATAGAAGGTGAGGCAAAGGCCATGGGAGGTGGAGTATTATATACCCAGGTTCAAATCCTGCCTGCATGTCCAGGATCAGGACCTCTGTGAAATTGTTCTAAAGATAAAACAAGATAAAATGTATAAATCATTTACCATTTTTTCACATGAGGAAGCTCCCCCATAATACTATTACTGTTATTTTATTGCTAGTTTTTGTCGATATAGTTCTTTGTCAGAATATTTTTTGTTTTGGTAGTTTTGTGTCAACAGTGGAAAAATTGCTCTCAGCTTGAGAGAGAAAAATATAAATCCAAGTATACGCAAAGAGAAAAATCTCCTGTCCTAAAATTGTACCTCTGATTTCTAAGTAGATGTAATGCAGCCTTTGTTGAACAGCACTCCTGTTTATTTCACTGAGACTGTTAGACAGGTTGAGTTTATTCTCCTTGGTTCTTGTTCCCACTGAAACAAAGAATTGAAGGGCAGAGACACAGTAGTGAAGCAGAATGAAAGTTTTATTTGAATACACTCCAAGGGAGAAGGGGTCCAGAGTCAAGGTCGGCAATGGCAAGTTTACTTGAATAAAAGCAGAGAGGAAGGGAAAAAGGGGGACTAAAGGGGAGGTCATTGAACTGCTGTTCAGCGTAGGGCATAATCCCTTGCCAACTACTAAAGCCAGTGTCACTTGCCATCCAGTGTCCACTTGAATCTGCACAGCATGGGAACTGAGTTCCTGCCACCCCAGGATTTGGGGGAACCCCAGAGCACAGAGATTTTCAGGCGGGCTACTAAGGAGCATAATTGTATAGCTGCAGTTCCGTCCACATTGTCTAGGCGAGGGAACTTGCAAGCCCAAATCAGAGCTCTCAGTAGTCCCTCCCTCCTTGTCTGAAGTAGGACAGAGAGACACACTCAAAGAAAGGTGAGTACAGGCAACCTCAGAGAGGAGGTGTGCTTAAAGCATTGGGGTCTGGGGTTTTATAGGGCTTTTTTGGGTAAGGGTCACCATATGGCATGATGTACACAGGTTATTCATAATTCCTTTGAATTTTTGTCTTAAGAATAGGGTTGTTTAGGGTGACTGTGCTGGTTTGCACTCCAGCATTCTTTGTCCACATAGGTTTATTTATATTTCCAAGGTCTGTCCCCTGCCCTGGTTACAAAGTTACTTGATTAAGGGGTTGAAAGAAGACAAAGAAAAGAGCACAGAGATTAAGTTAAAGAATGAGATGGGCCTTTTTTGCAGGTTAAGTAGATTTTACAGTGGCATGATCTAATTGGTACAATGAAGACATGGGCTGTGCTTGGATACTTTTCTTTATGTGGGGAATATCCGACATTCTAAATTACCCCCTTTGGAACTTCAATTAATTAACTCATTAACTCTGTGAGTACTTTCTGGCTTTCTGACTTTTATCTGGTTAACTGAGTGGCTTTAGTGGCTTTATTCTCTCTCCACCCCACTCATGTCTATTTTTCTGCCAAACAAGACTAGAAAATTGGCAAAAATGGGACACAATGTTTTGCTGTACTGTTGACATATTATATGCAAGAATCTGACTATATCTCTGTTATAGATACACATCAGGACCTTTCCTGGGAGATTAGAGTATGAGCCATATGTTTCTGGACAATGTAATTCTGTATTTACTCATTTAAGCTGTCCTAAGTATAGAACACTGACTTGAAAAATAACAGTCCCTTATGTTTAATGAAATGCCATATTTTCTGCCTGAATTTGACTTTTCTGCCTTTATTTGAACTTACAACTTCTTGTTTTCATTACTGGAGGCTGAGAGGAGCAGATAAAAAAGTATTGTTATATCTACATGTTACACAGAATTAGGTCCTTCCTAAAACTTATGTACAGTTAACTTTTCTATGTAGTATTAACAAGTGGTTTATACCTAATCAAGGGAATTTTAATAATAAAACATCTTGGAATTGCACATAATTATTGTTGGTTTTTCCTTAGAGTCAATTAATATTCTACAATTTGAACTTAAATCAGTCCTTTAAAATTCTGGGGAATAAATAGTTTTGGTCACATATCAAATTATGACATGATTAATAGCTTTTTGGACAAGAGATTATGAATCTTTTGGTGATGATATAATTGGAAATAATGCTAGAAGCACAATAAATCATTTTGAATCACTAATTATACACATAATATGGTATATCTTTGTTTAGAAGTGGTAAATATAAAACTTGAAGTATAATAAATTCTTTTTAACTTATCCTGCAAAAGGAAACCACAATTACATCAAGTATATTATGTTGAATAGAAGAAGAATCTAAAAACTATGAAACAATGAATAATCATGGAGGACATTTCTTTCCACTGAAGGAAAATTCAGTGAATCATTGAAGGAAACTTAAACAAATCATGGTCAGTGCAATCAAGAATATCCTAAACTACATGATTATATGACACCACTGTGTTTTCAATCATGCATCTCTGCAGCCTCTTGTTTCTGTTTTAAGTCAAAGGCACATGAAGAACTGGATCCAAATCCCAAAGGAGGAATTTCCTGTTGCCCCATGGCTAGACTAGGACCTTAGGGCTATGAATTCTTACATGTCTGGACTGCCTGGCACATACCCTACCCCAAAGAAAATCAACTTTCAGGAAATCCCTGAACTAAATGAGGACATGTAGAGTTTTCCAATTTTAATACAACTAAACTAAACAGGTCATTAAAGGTTAGTAGGGGGAAACTCAATTCTTGTTTGTATTTCCCATTCACATTTAAAGAAATAAATAACAGCAACAGAAAATAACCAAATTAAATACCCTAGTAGAATGTGAAAGTAGAAAATGTTAGGCATTAAGTGTTGGCTAAAACTAGAGAAAAAAAGAAAAAAGTAAAATGCAGAAAATACATTGTCAGGTAGGTACAGTAGTAAAATCAGTATTTACTGAACACCTGAATGTCATCATTTTTATAAGACTAAATACATATAAATTTATGAATTCTTGAGGCCTATATTCCCAAAACTACGTACCATGGGAAACTCATCCCTGGGGATGTGGTCTCCATGGATGAGAAGTACTGTAGCTAAACAAAGATAAGCAAATACTCTGGTGTGGGACTTTTCAGACCTGTTAGCATTCTTCTGTACTTGGTGAATCTCAAAGAGAGGCTACAGAATTTCTCTTTTTCTGTCTTCTTTTTACCAAAGATCACTTTTGCAGAGCATAGTTTATTTTTTAGTGTAATATACTTTGGGAAATCTTCCATTAGATGATTCAAATTTCAAGGACTAATTTTGTATATATTTTTTCCAACTAGAGAAAGTTTGTAGGTTGAAACCAAACTGAAATGATCAATAATCTAGAAAACTGTGTTGAGATGGATTTGCATTTCTGCTCCAAATTATTTTCTAATTAAGTCTACAAGTCTCTTGGTATTTCGAAAAGATCACTACTTACCATTATTATAATCATAATCTAAAACAGAAAATCTGAGCAGTACCCCATAAACAAGTATGAGTCTGTTACACTGAAATCTATCATTGTTGGATCAGTGAATTAAAGAGCTCAAAGGTTGTGGGATTGGTTTTACATATTTGGACATTGAGGAAACCCACCTCAAGATATTCTAAAGAGAGATGTTGCATTAGAGGAAGCTTAGAAAACATACTTGTCTCTGAGTAAGTTGCTCATACTAAAGAAATTACTCAGTGGTAATAGGGTCCTTTTCCTCAGGAAGGACTTCCTATTGTATGGTTTGGATGCATCCCCTGAGCATTTGCACAACTTGCTCCTCACCATTCTGTCTGAGAAGATACTGTCTTCTCAGCCATGCCCAGACCCCCAAAGCACCAGCGATCAGAGTGTTTTGCATCTGTCTCTTTACTGAAGAAAGGGACATTTTTTGCATTGCTATCATTTTTATTTTTAAGATCTCCTGAGACTCTATCTATTGCCCCAGATACATTTAAAAAATTAAATTTACAAACCATTTCAATTACTCAGAAGTAGTTTAGTGCATGTGGCTGGTATTATTGAACGTAATAAACATTTGAGCTTAAAAAGAGGCACACAAACTATGTGTGTATGAAAATTTATAATTTGGAGAGATTGAAGTAATGTCTCTGTCTATAAGTGTATGCATATGGGTGTGTGGGGATAGGGTGGGGGTGTTGTATGTATTACAATGGATATATGGATATAGTATAGTGCATATATATGTATAATTCCATTTTAAATGCAAATACAAGAGCATATGGTTAACATCCTTTAGATTGGAAAATGAAAAAAAAAAAATTTTTTATCCACAGGGCTTAATAATACTGTCTTCTTAATAGATCCTTGAAAAATCACTAGTCTCTTAAAAATAATACTGTCAGTACACTTAATCTGCATACCAAAGTATCTATAATTTCACCTTCTAAATCATACTTGAAAGCAATTCAGCAAATAAGTATGATTTCATTAAAAATTATTCTTGATATTCTTTATAGGGGATGGATTTTGGAACATGTCAGACCTCATTTTGAGGACACTGAATGTCAACAGTTGGGGGAGAGAGTTCCATCTAAAAAAATAATGAATTTTGAGAAGAGTGTAGAATTGACATCAGTAGTCTTAGCACTCCATGTTTTTTATTTAGACGTGGTGAAGTATACTTTCACCAAATACCAGAAGATAGCCAGATAGGCATAATCAGATCACCAGGATAGTAGAGTAAGACATGTTTAAGATGCAAGAAAAACATGCAAATGATCAGCCAGTTAGAAGGCATCCAGTGAGGTCTTCAGATAAAACATGTAATGAAAGGGAAAACTGCTTTAACAAACAGGTCCCTGGTCCTGCTTCAGGTTGCCTGGGGTGGCTTACTCCAGCTTCTTCACTGCCAGGGGGACAGCCAGCGTTGAACTGCTCCCCAGCCTCTGTCCCCATATCCGTAAAGTTGCCAGAGCATAGGTCTCTCTGATCTTCCAGATGCTTTAAGCGACCCCCACCAAAAGTAGCAAGCCAGTGTCCGTGACATGCATAGTCTGAGGAAAAGTATCTGAGCTACTTAAAATGAAGGATTTATTTTAATAGACAAAACTCAAATAGCGGAATAGATTAGAAAAACTAAATCCATAAGTTGACATACTACATACAACCTGAGAGAAGTACGTTAAGGAATAGCGTGGGGCAACCAGAAAGCCACATATGAAGGGCCCAGATTCTACTCTGTTCTTCCCAGATGCTTCCACATTTCTGTTTTCCTGTACTATTTCTAAGACTGGATGCTATCAACCTTTTATTTTACCCATTTGATAGGTGAGAACATTGACACCTCATTTAGAAATGCACAGATCCTTTGACTCAACAATGCTACTGCCAAAGATTTTCCTTACAGACATTCTCACATTTTTAATCATATTTGTGAAGCTGTTCTGTGCAGCCTTGTTTGGAGTAACAAAAATTTGGAAACAGCTCATATATCCCTTAACTAGTTATATAAATCATAGTACTATATTCAAATGATGGAATACTATGGTTTAAAAAATATATTTGTAGATTAACACATACTGATGAGAAAAATTCCCCAAAACCTACTATTAAGTGAATAAATATTATGCAGAAGTTATACAGTATGAGGTCAAGTTATTTACATGTGTTCTTTTTATACATATTATCATTTTTTTGCACATGTATACAGAGAACAGTTTATTTGAAATACCTTGGAGGAAAGGGTCTTCTGTCCTTGTAATTCTACCATATCCATACATAACTTTTCATTTTATAAACTGGTTAACAGTTTTTGTCTGAAATTAAAAGAAAACATACTTTCTTAATACATTTTTTTTTCAGGCCACAATTGAAAATGATTGATAGAGATTTAGGGAGATGTGGAGAGAATATTACAGAAATTCTAGGGAAGGGAGAGGAGTTGGGAAGTATAAGAGGTAAAATAATTCAGTGTATGCAGTCAGACAGCCTTGAGTTCGAATTCTGGATCTTCTGTTCAAAGAAGTTAATGGATCCAAATGAAACAATGCACAGAGAGTTCTTGGCATAGTATCAGATATATAGTAAGCAAATAAATGCTGACTTCTACTGTCATTAGAGATGGGGAGAAGTGGTTGGCTTTGAGAACCTATTATGAGGGCAAAATGAATATGGGATTGATTATCTGATGGGGAGATGAGAAAGAGGGAATTGTTAAGGCCTTACGAAGGACCCCCAAGTTGTCTTGCTTGTCTGAACAATTTGTGTGGATGGTGAGTCTGTGATGTGAGATAGGAAACCCCAGGGAAGAATCAAGTTGGAGGGAAAGATTGTAACTTTTATTTTGGACTATGTTTAGTCACATAAAAGAGGTAAATACTGGTGTCTTGTGGTAAATCAGAGGAGAGGAATGGGATGGTAGTGCAAATTTGGGAGTCATTGACATTTAGATTTAAATTTTTTGAGTATAAGTATGTCTGGGGAGGCAATGTAGCTAGAGAGGAAAAGATGCAGCCTTGAGAAACTCTTGCTTTTAAGGCACATGCAAAAAAAAGCAACTGCGAGCAGGGGGTACTGAGACAGGGCGTTCAAAGGAGCAGGAGGCCAACGGGGTGGAGCAAGAGAAGACTGTTTTCAAGAATGTTCGGTGAGATGGGGACCGAGTCATAGGGAGGCAGGTGAGGGGGCCTGGATCTTTCCTCGTGACTCAGACTCCGGCTGCCCTTGGGACTCTGCCATTGGCATTCCAATCGTTCTTCAGGTTTTGTACATCTGAAACAAAAGTTCTCATTTGACTTCCTCAAGCTATACCCAACTCCCAATTTCCTTTGTCTTGGAAAAATGTCAGTATCCTCTTCCCAGCTCCCAGGCAGTCCTTGGCACTTCTTTAAACACAGGGCTTTGCCTCAGTTGCTCTTTACTCCCAGAATAATGCTGTGGCCTTTCATTTTTCACCAGGACTAGAGGAACGATTCCTAGTGTGCTTCCTTATTTCCACACACCGCCTATTTCAGATCCATCAGTCCCTCCTATAGCCAGCATCCTTCCAGAGAATGGCCATTGGCTGCACCATCAACCACCAGATTCTCACTCTGACATTCAAAGCTCAATGGTCTGGTACTAACCTACACTGAATTCTCTCATCAATTCAGTTTTTCCACCAAGATCAGCTCTTAGCCATCTGTACTTCTATCATTTCTACACCTTGGTATATAATACAGTTCTTTATCTGGAATTTCTAACATGAGTCCAAGTCCTTTAAGGACCAGCTCAAGTGCTTAATTTTTCAAAGGGCTTCCCCAATAAATGACAGGAATTATTTTGCACTTACTGACTACATTATTTTTCTCAATTAATCATGTATTGCTGTATATTGTTGCTGTTCCATTAAGAATGTCTTAGCCCAGTCACCCTTCTCACAAATCTCGCCAGACATGGCATTACATATAGTGATGTTTATTGAGTAAATGACCACTAAATTTTTCCATTGAGTAAGCAAAAAATGTATGATGTATCTAAGCCTTATATTTTTTGTCTTCTGATCCATTGTTTTTTTATTCTAATTTTATAACAACTACCACGTTTCATATATTTTACTACAAAAGAATTAGTAACTAGCTTATTTTCCTCCAGGAAAATTAAAGTAGCCAATATAACTTTAGGTAAACATATGACCCCCTTAACCTTTTCCTGTATGGTCAAACTACTGAAAAATGTGACCTTTTTTTAAAAAAAAAGTAAATCCACCTTTATTTGAAAAACATGCTATTTAAGCAAAAGAAAGTGCTTAACTTTGAGCTTCAAGGAAGCTGGAACACTTCTTTTGCATTCTCTTGAAGCCATTCGGCTGGAACACCTGCCATCCGGTTAGAGAGCAGTAATCTAACCTAGAAGGAAAGCAATAGGAAGAAAAAAAGTAAGGATAACAAGCAAGCCTTTTCCTGGAAGCAAAGAAGGAAGGATAAAAGCAAAGCACACTAAAGGATTTGGGAACTGGTATACTTGTTTTATTTCAGGTTGGAATAAGTGAAAGGTGGCTATGCAATGCTCAGGACTGCCTGAGCTAAAAATAGCTCAAAATGTGTGTTATTTTACATCAAGTCTTCATTTATGCAAGTAAAACAAAACAAAAAGCACATACTTCTCTAACATGGCCACAGAAGGTTTTCATCTACTTTTTGACATAGAAATGTTGGACTCGATCTGGAAAGGAAGAAATTCAATCACTGTCATTCCAAACTGTTCTTTCTGATGGAAAGATGCCTCACTAGAACAACAGTGATAAAATAGAAATGTCTGGCTGTCTTTTTTCACCTCTCCAACACCCTGTGATTCATAGGCTCAGTGCTGGCAGAATTGCAGATGTGTCCAAGACATTGTGTTTATTAATTGCTTCTTAATGCAAAACATCTCTTTTTCCCTCCAGCATTGTGGTGATCAATGTGCACTTTGATATGAAAAATGATTTTTGTGGTTATTGTGATGATCCTTTCATAAAAGTCAGTTCTCTACTAAGCATTCAAAAGCAATCTGCTTGATTTTGCCACACACAGTTCCTTGATTTGCTATAACTAGACACAAACATTTTCATTAAAGAGACAAAAATAGTCTGAAGTGCAGAACCAAATGCTGAATTAATTAAACACACATGCAAAAATCCTCAAATGTTAGATCTCTAGGAATAGATTCAACTCCAAATCCCCACATGTTAAATAAGGCAGATGAACTACTTTAAAGAGATGCTGAAACACTGACCAACATAAATAGCAATTCTTAAGAAACAAACCTAGCTTTTGGTCCTTAGTATGCTTGTTTCACACTCACTTTATTAAAAAGTTGAGAGATGGAACTGCCAAGCATATACATAAATGAATAGGAATGCTGTGCTAATAATTTCCAGCAGACGTCATCATTTCGTTTCCCGATGCAGGCAACGCTTACTGTGAATGCTACTTCACTCTTGTTAAACCACTTTGGAATAATCGATTTATTCCCAAAGACAAATTATCCAAGTCAGTTCTCTTAACCTGCTTGTAGATTGGTACTTATCATTACAGGTTATATCAGGTTCTGCACTATTGTCTGTTTTATTGGTTAAAATTTTTTTTTTAACTTTGCTTGCCAGTGACAATTTTCTCTTAATTTAGGAATTCCTATTTCTTACAGAGGCCAGCTGGAAATGAGGAAAGCATTACAGAGCCTTCCTTAGCTGTTGGCCTGGAGAATACACACTCTCTCCAAAATATATATCTTTGGCACAGTCCAGAGGGAAGGAATCTCGGGTAATCTCTTAGCTGGCCAAGTGTGAGAATTATTATTTTTAACCCCTAAGCACACTGAACTGTGTTGGTTTATTTTTTTTTTTTAAGGAATTCAAAATCAAACCAGTGCTGTTAGCTTAGTTATATTTCTTATCCAACAAAACTCTAAATAAATACCTTAAATACCAATTTTGCTATTGGGTTTTCTACCCCTTTGGTATAATGTTTAAGAGGACATTTTAGCTTGAAGAGTTTTAGATTTTAACATTCAGATTAACCAGCATTAACCGGCAGATTAGTTCCATAAACTCTCTGGCAAAACTAGATTATTTAACCTAAGTCTAGAAATGTATTTATACCATAATGTCCCATTTGGTTCCCCATTATAAGTCATTGAAATATTCAGAGTAACAAACTAGCACCAAAGCAGTCTTTATGTGACTATTCTGAATTCCTTAAAGGAAAAGCAGAAACTAACACTTAAGCAATAAATTTAAAGTTTGGTATTTTATCTAGAATTTCAATACCTAAGACTAGATATGAGGTGTCTATTTTAGCTATATGTTTAAAATCGCATATTCAGAATAGATTTACCTGATCTCAGAACCCATGAGCACAGAAGCACCACGAAACCCAGATATCAGTGGAAAGAATGTCTTCTACCTAAATAAGAGAGCCGTTAAGAGATATTTATAGATATCTCATTTAAAAAGCCTTCTTTACTGAAATTAAGTTGCCCAGAAGTTCTTAGATTATTTCTTGAACGAGAAGATAACCATGTTCTTTGTTGAGTTTGAGAAAAATAATACATAGATTATACCATGAGCCATTATGGAAATCCCTACATGATATGTGAATTTTCAATTGACAGAAAGATACATTTTTATGTTTTGCAGAAGTAGATTCAACTGGTACTATGGACAAACTTTGAGAGCCTCCTAAAATCATGGTGACCCTTCTCTTTCATTTGAATACTTTATAAATTTGTAGATGGCTAGCCTTTTTCTTCGAATTAAACTTGTATTCATTTCAATATATTACAGAGCAAATTTGCTATCCACTAGTATTTAATGAATTTATGTCACTAAGCATAGTACTGTTCATAGAAACTCTGGAGAACAGTACATGTAGATAATTTTCAAATGATGCAAATTATTGATAAACATTCAAATATACCATAAAAGCAATACTTCTACATAAAATAATGAAAATTTAGCAACAGAGTACACTCATATATGTAGTACTTGATCCTTCAAAAATGTCAGGAGTGAAATTCCATGGTCACTTTTAAACAATGGAAATGGTTATAAGGTTCTATTACATAGTGTGTATATGTATTACATATATAGATAGATAATAGAATTTTAAAAGAGGATAAATCCTTCTTGTTGACTTGCTAACATATTTATCTGTGGTTCTTATTACTAAACTATTTCTCTCATCATTTTAATAAACTGACTGAATTATTGAGAAAGTTTCCCTTATCATGTTTAGTATTTGACATGCAAGCTACAGTGTAGACATAATTTAATACAGTCTTAGAAATTATCACTAATGTCCCAGGGCAAGAAAGGATTTATTCCATCATAAGGGAAATCTATGGGCATATTATCAACAGATATTACTCACACATACCCACGGGTAGGGAAAGAAGGTCATAATTTTCTCAGGTAGATTGAAATGATGACTACCACTAAGTTGATATAACAACTTTCATTTTAAGAGACTTCAGGGCTCATTTTTTTGGTGGGCAAGAGGGATTACCAGCATCAATTTTCCTTGTACTTTGTTGTCTCTATAACTTCAAAATCATGTGAGCAATTTTCTAAGCTGCTTAAGATTGTTCTAAAGATTACTGTTTCCTTTTTATTCTAGTAAGCCTGGGACATCACAGTTGTGCTTCCTGTTCAAAATTAAAGGCTCTTACTTCATGGAATTGATTCATGAGGTGCTTTGATTAAAAGGTCCTTGAGGGCAGTGTTAAACTGGAGAGCAGAATATTTGTCAGACGGTATGAGTCTCTCTTTTTAAAATACTCTAGTCAGGAAATTTTCCTTGTAAAAGAAATACCAATTGCAAGTTACTGGTACACCCTGTGTTTCTTTACCAGTTGCTGACAAAAATTAATGTTGACATTTTAGCATTTTGACCTTCAGTGGGAGTCAGTAGTGCTGGCTTGTCCCAAATATATTTTAAATTTATTTGGTACGTGTGTGAAGAGCAAGATTTAAAATGTATTAGAAAAAAAAAACGTTGAGAAGGCAGACAGGCAGGAAAGAGAGAAGAGAGGAAGCCATTGAAATTGATCTGAGATCTGTAGAAACGCAGTGGAAAGAACGTCTTGTTTGGAATCAAAAGACTTGCATGTGAGGTTTGTGTTTCCTTCAGATGAAGCAGGTCTGTGCCACCTTCTCCATGAATCCTTCCTGACCAACCCATTTGAAATGCAAACCTCCCACCCAGAGCTCCCCAGCCCTTCCAGCTTTCATGTTCTCCCTACCGCCTGTCAGTATCTCAGATACAATGGATTGTAGTTCTTCACCTCCTTGCTCCTCACTATTAGGATGCCAGCTCCTTGAGGGTGTGTGTTGCTGCTATTTTGTGTACTACCAACCACATCCTGGTCCCAGAACAAGGGTTTAGCACATTGTAGACTTGTGGTAAATATTTGTTGCATGAATGAGTGAAGTAATCTCTATGAGCCTCACTCTTCATTTGTAAAGTTATTAGGGTTATGAGCAAGATTAACGCAGACGTTCTGTGTAATAGCATATTAGATAGTACCTGGAGTGTAATAGGTATTTCATATGTCCATTCATTTGTATTTGTCATTCAATACATTGATCTGCCAGTGAGTTATCTAGAGATAGGGAGACGGTGTGTCCAGGTGACCCGGGACTGTCCCAGTGTATGCCTGTCAGTCTAGGAATAGTTATTGTCAGCAACTTTGTTCACAAGTGCCCTGTTTTGGATGATGAATTATATGGTCACCCTATAATCAAAAGATAAATCATGCATGTGAATTGTCCTTGGGGCAACAGAGTTTATTTCATACCCGTAACTTGAGTCATAGCCAAACAAAACAAAAAAGACCTTCTGATTCATTAACGTTTAGGTTAACAGTAAGATATGAGGATTAGAGGTTAATTGGGCAGAACAGAGGAAAAGAAGAGATTTCTGACTGGTACTATGAAGAGGAGTATCAGCAGCCTTCTAGTTTCAAGTAATGCCTTAGGCATCCAGTCTCTCAATTCAGCAGACGGGTGCTCAAACTCCACCTGCACCGCTTCTCAGCTGTAAAGCTTTGGGTGATGCGTTTCACTTCTTTGAGCCTCTATTTTCTCATCTGTGTAAAAGCAATAATAATAGTACTCAGGGGCTTCATGTGAGATATTAAAAATACATATAACCTCTAACACAGTTCCTGGTATGTAATAAATACTAAGTCAGTGCTGGCTACTGTCAGTACTGAATGGAGTAAGAGCTTTCAGAAGTAGCAGTATTGGTTTTCTTTGACCAGTAAAGCAGCGAACCATGGTTCTATAATGCCACCGATTATTTAAAATGTTTAACAATTGGCAAGAAGTGGATGGCATTGCCCAGCTTCCATAGTGCTTAGTAATCTGTTTCTGACTGCATCTATTTTGTAACATTGTAGTTTGTTAATAAAATTTATTGAATTAAGTGTCAGCTCCATAGTTGAATAATTTCTGCCATTTTTATTTTCTGCATAGGATCTTGAACATAATGTGTAATCAATAAATATTTGAAAAGCCAATAAATGAATATTCTGAGACATTCAAGGAAACTATAAGTCTGAGACTTTTTTTAACAACAGCTGCGGCTGGCTCAGTGAATAATTAGATAAATGATATTAAGAGTCTTTACTGTTATGTAGCTTCACCACCGAAAAACTGCCAGACTGCAATAACTTTTAATAGTAAGGTATTTGGAATTTTTACTTTCATAGTAATTTAGACAAACTATACCTATAATCTACTGCAATGGCTTGGTTAACAAAAATGAAAAAAAATTTATCTAGCAACTAGGTAAATTAGTTGCTAGAATTAGATCCTGGGTCTCCTCATTCCAAGGCTAGAGTTAGTTTGGCTTTTTCATGTAATGTCTGTTTTTAATCATAATGACATGATTTGAGAAAATATCCAATTAATAGTATTTTTCATAATAAAGTAAGAACTAGGTTAGGAGATAATGTGGGATTTCAATTGTTCCCATTTCAAACATTTGTTCATTTTCCTCACATTTGTAATAAAATTTTTATCAAGATACATTTTATAAAGAAAATAATTACTAGTAAGAGCTTGATACTTTTACTGTAAAAGTATTCAACAATTAGATTCTAAGGCTATTATGCTATTCAATTTCATAATGAAGCTTATTCTATTAGTTTCAAAGACAGAAATGATAGAGTTTTAATTAAGTAGATTATAGAATTTCCATTATATCCTGAATACTATTTTTGTTTCCAGATTATTCCCAAATAGTTACAAAACTTCATTGCATAGGAAATGCAAGTAACATATTTTAAGCTTTTCAAATTTTTATGAAAGGCACTATTCAGCCATTATCTGCTAAAATTTTGTATTCTGAGTTACCATGTATCTATAATTACTTTATTTCTTTTTTTATAGTCCTGAGAAATGATGTATTCCGTCGGTCTGCCCATGTCCTTTGGAGGTGATGTAATGTTAGTTGACAGTATCAGGAATAGCCTGTGACTGATTACTGGTTGTATTTGACATGTGATTGAGAATTTTATCTTTGGCATCAGAATGAGTTCATCTATTATAAAACCTCTTACTATTCTTTTGGTTTCTTCTCAAGTATTGTGATTAATTTCAAGATCTACAGAAACTTTAGGAATAGATACTAGAATGATATTTTTCCATGTTAATTTAATGCCTTAAAAGGTTTTGGTTCAGCTATTTTGAATTTTCCTAAAACACTCTTCTGAGAGGCATGATGTCTTTACATAATTATATTCATCTTATACAGTGGTATTAAGATGTTTTCAAGGGGGAAAAGACCATGTCAAACAGTTGCTCCTCTTAGAATAGTTTTAAGTTGTAATAAAGCTTAAACTGAACTGGAAACATTCAGATCCTATACAAGTTCATGAGGAAAAAAACAAATTTAAAAGCATCTAACATCTCAGTTGTTCGTTAATCTGTTATTTGCAGTAAACTAAGGATTCATCAGATACAAAAGTATTAGGTAGAAATTTTTACTGACTAAAACTTAGATCAGTTATCTGTAAATTTATGTTAATGACATGCACATAAAATCCCATTATTCTTACTAGTAATTACTAGTAAGCTGTTTTCATACCTGACATACAAGCTGTTTTCCTGAAGTTGACATGACAGTGAGCTTAATTTCAAAAGATTTATCATCTGTCCTAAGAGACCAACTAGAGTCATTAAAAGGTATTAATCAAAGATAGGGAGCAACAAAAATTGGCGTATGTTAAATACAAAACACAGACCAATGACCAGTAGTTTCCAAGCTCAGGCTGGGTAACAGAATGTCCCAGATAGTTTTTTAAAAAATGCATATTCCCAGACCTCATCTGAGTTTATTTACCAAGAAATTCTAGGCCTTAAAATCTATAATTTAAAAAAAACAATTCCCCAAGTGGTTCTAAGGGATAGCTTCAGATGTATGGGTATATGGTTTTAAAACACAAGTGTTGCCGAAATATGCATACATAATTGAAATAACTGTGCAACACTTCATGGAGGCAGTGGACTTGAGATTGTGATTTGAAAAGAGGCAAGGCATTGGGAAAGGAGTAATACCATGAATACAGTTGTCATGGGGGAATAAAAACTGCATGGATATGATTGGTCTGTAACAGAACAAATGATTCCTCAGTCAGAGAGCTGGAAAATAATATTGAGGAGGGAGATAAATGCCAGCCAGGAAGGAGATTCTGGGTTACTGGGCTTTATCTTGTTGGAACTCAATAACCAAAGATTTTTATCCAAGGAGATTGCACACGTAAAGCAATTTAGAGAGAATATATATTCAGTGTTACTATGTGACATTGATTGGAAGGCACGAGCTAAAGACAAAGCAGACAGTAGTGGACTAGGCTTGATGTGATAAGGGTTTGCATAGAATGCGTCTTGTGCAAATGAAAGTAAGAGCTGGGACCCATGGTAATGGCAGAGGAAGAGTGGACGGCAAAGAGAGTGCAATCCTAATTAAGCCCTGGTAAAGTAAATAGCAAGGGGGAAGGTTTTCAAACTATATGCCTGTGTATCTGAAAAAGGACAGTCAGAAAGTATTTACCAATTTTCAATTACAATACAGCAAGATCCTCTCTTCAAATAATTCTAAGTTCTTGAAAACTGTTCAGCCAAGTATCACTGCATCTTTACTATATAGGCAAGAATATGCTAAAAAATAAATCATTAGTTTTGGAAATGCAAGCACATCCTGTCTTTCACATGTAATTTTGATGCCATAAAGTAGTTGTATTTTCTCAGTGATATAAGCACCAGCTTATTTGTGTAACAAATTAAATCTAGTGATATTTTTGGACCCATGAGACTTATCTAATAAAGACCATTGTATGTCACGTATGTTCTTTGCAAAATGTCTTACACATGAAGACAAACTACATTTAGCTGAAAGACAAGGAATCTGTTAAAAAGGCATTTTATTAGAAAAATCCAGGTTGCCAGATATTTTTATTTGGAAAATACTGGATGGCATGTGATTTGCCAAGAAATAGCAGCTCTTCCAATAACACATGAGGGGCTAAGCCATGTTGATATTGTTGATAAGCCTCCGCAGGCTGGAACAAGTGAAGCCGAGGAGTAAATTGAAAGCCGCTAGGGAAGATCCGGCCCCCGAGTTGGGCACATGCTAACTCTTGAGCATCAGTGACTAAATTAAAGAATAACGAATCAATTATTTGTGGCAAACAAGACATTAGAACTTTAAAAACTGTCTGCCCTAGTGCATTACAGGTCTCATTCATTCTCTCCCCCTCCAAGTCGGACTGTTCAGCTCTTTTTAGCCTTCTGCACTCACCTGTGTCCTTCATGGCCCTGAGTTCTGTTTCAGTTTGAACAGACCCTCTGAACAGCATCGCGTCCAAGCGTCAAAGTTTCTGACCCATGTTTTGCAACTCTGGATGTTGTGGCTCATGTTCACTTTGTAGGAAATAGCAAATAGGACTTCCAACACACCTTGTGTCTCTCCTAGTGCTCAATCACCTGTGGCAAAGGAATGCAGTCTCGCGTTATCCAGTGCATGCATAAGATCACAGGAAGACATGGAAATGAATGTTTTTCTTCAGAAAAACCTGCAGCATACAGGCCATGCCACCTTCAGCCCTGCAATGAGAAGATTAACGTAAACACCATAACATCACCCAGGCTGGGTAAGCAGACCAGAAAAGGAATGGTTTTGAGAAACCTAAAAATACTCTTGGCTACTTCGGTTTTGCATATCACTTTAAAGCTTAGTTATAAACCTATACTAATTCGTTTGCTTCTGACTAAACTGGATTTATTTACCTATAGCTTAGTCCATGACCAGGTGGGTAAAAAATCCTAAAGACTAAACTGTTTTGATTCCTGGAGCTGTCTACTCAGAGTCAGGCCCAGAAGGATGAATGCCACCCCACCCAAGGTCATCTTAGAAAGCGTTGAAGGCTGTAAACATATTTGGGGTTCTGACCAGTCCCGTAGCAGAACTATCAATTAAGGTGATGTCTGTGGAAAGGTGAGGTGTAGCATATACCTTAGATCACTCCCTTGTTAATAGCCTTCCATGTGGTTCTGCATACAAATTGTCCTTTAGAGAGACATAGAGTGGCTTTCAAGAAGAATGGGTACATGGATGTACACAGACAAAAAGAGGTGACTTTTTTTATCTTTAAAGATATAATATTAAATACAAATAAATGCTAGCCACATACTGATTTATGTAGTTATTTTATGTTACAAAATGCTTTCATTTTTATTCTCTGTTCCACATTTCCAACTTCAAGTAAATATAACCTGCAGTTGTGTAAGAAGTATTCACTAGTGAATTGGCCTTTATTTCTGTGGCAATTTATGGCTTTCCACAGCACTGCCCTATGGCTCTTGTTGGGTTAATTGATGTTTAACATCTTCAGTTTTAATCTGGGCATTTAATCTTCCGGGGAACAATCTAATCATGCAGAATAATATTGCCCAAATGCAAGAAGCTAGCTTGTCATAGATAGTTCCCCAGGAATAAGATTCAATCAAATGGAAACCTTTGGTTTTCAAGGAAATACAAAAATTCTCTTCTTCAAGCCAAATAATTAACATTTCTAAGAAATGATCAGTTCAAGTAGAATTAAGACTAGTTAAGACAAAAAGTTAAGCAATACTAAAGCAGATGCACTAAATCCATGTGTTCAAAACCAGCATAAACCCTTTCTCCAACAATTACTTGGAGTCCTTTGACGGGGTATCGTGTGTCAGAAAATAGTAGATTAAAAGAAGAATTTAATTAAATTGCATTTTCTTTGTTTATTATTTTTTGACGGTATATCCCAACACAGATGCACAGTGGTTGGAAAAAATCTAAGGTTTTTAAAAGTAAAAAAGTGAGTCATATAGTGAAGTGGCCAAAGAAAGAACTGCAGCAGAACTGATTTTTATTGGACATGACCACACTATTTCTTTAGAATAACTGAGGCCAAATCTACCTGACCAAGTTTTCTATACCAAATTCTCATTCCAAACACTTCATTTTCAGTCCCTATAAATTTCAGTCACTTTTGATCATCAGCTTTGATTTTAAAGATGCCTGAAACTATAATCCCCAGATAGCCCCCCTAGACATGTTTGCCCACTAGGAAACAAGAAATGTGAAGTAAGTGTGAGCATATATTTATTTTGCTATTTCTTTGCACTTCTATCCATAACAACACTTACTGATTGGTTTTCCCCAGAAAGGTAGACATCGAGCGTACAGCCATTTTTCTTTTAAGTCTTCTCAGCTACAACCCAGAAGAAACATAATCAAAGCCCTAAAACTGAACCTTCAAAGTCATTGGCTGTGCATATCATTGCATTTGGGAAGTCTATCGTTAATAAATCTAAAAAAGCTTACAAATAAAGCCATTTTCATCCACCTTCGTCCTTTGCTATAGGTTGTTTGTGTGTATGTGTGTGTGTTTCTTTATCTCTGTCTTTTAAGTTCCAGGAGGTAACGTAAATGAGGCAGAGTCACTATATAAAATGCCCCCATTTAGATAGCTGCCATCTGTTTCTGCACCTGGCACTTAGGGTATCTCTATGTATTGAGCACCCTGTGTTCTGCTTCACAGCTGCTCTGACTTTCAAGTGCCTGGGAGATCAGTGGCCTGTGTACTGCCGAGTGATACGTGAGAAGAACCTGTGTCAGGACATGAGATGGTATCAACGCTGCTGTGAGACGTGCAGGGACTTCTATGCCCAAAAGCTGCAGCGGAAGAGTTGACCTCTAGCAGGCTGGCTCTTGGCAATTACATTATTTATAAACACACCCGCTAGCATGTTCTTCAGACCAAATATTATCAGATTACATATAATTTAATCAAACTAATTTATTTTTTATTTTTTTGCCTACCAAGTATCCACTGTGGTGTTTCTTTTGGTTATTCAAACATGTTGATTTATACTACATGGCTTCGTCAATAGTTTTCTATGAGTAAGTTGGATCCAGTTTCCAGAATAAAAATTAAAAGGGGAGAAAAGAAATCCATGGTCATTGGGCTTTAAAAAAAAGTTTTTTTTTTTAGTTAGGGCTGTTTCTAAGGTGCTATTCTCTCCCCCTCCAATACCCTTGTGTTATCCAGAATAAATACTAATTTTGTGTAATAGCTTAGTTAAAGAAGGAGAGAAATCATTTTTGTTTGTTGGTGTCATGATGCAGAATTAACCCATTTTCTGTAATCTGCAGGAGATGTGTAGACATGACAAACCTCATAGTGTTGAACAGGTTCTTTAGAGAATGTATTATGAATTTGGTTCAGATTTAGAGATTTCCGTAGGAAAAATTCTACTGTAATTATAATCTTATTTTAATAGTGGCAAAGAAAAGTCAAAATAGAGACTTTGATCATGTTCATGAATATGTACTTGAACACAAGTATTGTAACAATGAAACACTGTAATGATTTACACTGAATCACCATTGCACTGTTTATATAGTGTAGAGAAACCATTATAGAAATGGTAACATCCTACAGAAATGTGTATTATTTTAACATGTTGTCCTTAGATTTTAGCTTTTTAAAATATTTTGAACAAAGAAAGCATTGCTCCACCCATTTCCTTGTATCTTTTTAGCAGATTTATAAAAGAGTATAGTACTTAGCCTCACAAATCAAGAGAAAATTTACTTCATATTTTTCAGCCTTTTCCCTAGAAAAGAGGAAAAACAAAAAAGCTTAGGATACTGTTGTAGTGTCATTGTGGTGTTTTTTCCTTTTCAAAATGAGAAAGTTTTACAATTCTGTGAAACGTTATAAAACCAGCTTAAATGTTTTCTTGTGAAAAAATATTGTACATGATTCACATGATTTCTTAGATTTTTTCAATAAAATGCGTGAAACTTCCTGTGGGGAGGCAATTCTTCATAGGGCTGCCCTGTCACCCCCGTCCTGTTACCACCTGCTTGTGTTTGGGGGTATCTTCTAAGGGATGTTTGGGTAGAGAACAGCCTTCAAAGACAAAGATCATGTTTCTCTTTGGAGCAAGGGGCAGACACACTTCTCATTATAAAAGCATCAGGTTCTCTAAAATTGGGATGTCTCGTGAAATACAATCCACTGCATGTACAGGTGTCACCTGGCTCGTTTTGTGTCATGCTGTGGGAATTGGGGCTCAAGGAACTGGTGCGAGAAGATGCTGATTATATGGCTACTGCTGTTGCTGTGAGTAATGAAGTCCTATATCTGCAGCCCAGGAGTCTTAACATCTCCTGTCCTGAAGGGGTGGTAAGCGATCTGGATAAGTTTCAAGTAGAGTAAAACCATAGAGTCATCAAGTTCTTGACCCTTCCCTCAGTATTTCTCACCTTAATTTTAATTTGGGGAACATTTTGTTTCTGCATTCCCCCTATTCTGGATAACCTTTCTTCTAATTGCTGAGATAGAGAATTAACCTGTATCGACTTTTATGTAAGATGGTGGGGAAATGGGAGAGGGGAAAAATTACATAGCAAGAGGAGACATTCTCAGTTCCATCCCTTGATCCCTGAATCCATGAACCTAGGTAGAAATATCACCATGTATTAGTCAATGAGTCAGACCACATACATCTTAGAGGACCTCCAAAATGTTTCCCCCAGCTGGTGCCAGACTAAATATTTTTTTAAAAAGACCCTGCATCATTCTGTTAGGGTGTCTGCTTCTGGGTGATACGGAATGAGGTAATAGCAGAGATTTAGGTGTCCATGAGCCCATTGCCACATTTTGTTTACTGGAACATGAGATCTCTGGACAGGAACAGTGCTGTGTGGAGTATCATCAGAGTGAATGAGGCATTTGGTAAGTTCATGGGTGGTATTTGGCAGAAACTTTGCAGACTGGGGAGGCAAATTTATATTCAGGGTAAGCGGCTATTTTTATGAAAACAAACCGCTGCCTTTTTGTGATAGAAATGATCTAATGTAATCACACTGCAATCAAGGTGACCTGGACTGACCAGTACTTGGAAGGAACATGGTTTGAACGTGGTGATGAGGGAGTTCTGAGAAAAAGGTAGGTGGATAGACCTCCTTGAATAACATATATTCCATCTGACCTCTCACCAAAGAGCACCCTCTGGAGAGAGGGCTCAGTCATCAGGTGGATAAGATGGCAATTTCTGTGTATGCCAGTCAGTCTCTTTCATCGGCCGCTTTCATCCTTGCCCTGTGGGCCCAGAAGCAAAGAGACGGTGGTGGCAGGAGTGGAGATGATGCATGGATTCAGCTGCGAGAATTTCCACTCGCAAAGGCCGCTGTAGCTGCAGTCAGCCCTGAGATGTCAGGCAAACAGTAGCAGAGTCGAGAAGCATTTCCTGGCATGGCACCAGCCCACCACCCTGAGGCCTCACCAGCCCACCTGAGCAGCCAGGCACAGCCAGGTAAGTCTGACCCGGAAGGAGTAATTTGTTCAAATGTCTATGGGATGCTGTAGCCTCTGCGTAGCTTCCTTCTTTGTAAGTCCACAGCCAAAGTCTGGAAGTGGATCTCAGTGTGCTATTGGTCAACAGGACCAACAGTTAAAAAGAAGAAATAGGCACGGAGCTCAAGAGAACCAAGGCAGTCTGGCCCCTGCCAAGCCCCAGTGTCACTGTCACTGCGTCTGATTGCAAAAGGCTTACGGTTCATTGGATGCTGTCTCCATTTTGCCTTCCAAATCTCATGGAGGTTCCTCGCTTGGCCAGTTTTAACCTACAATCACACAAAGAAGGGGATTCTGGAAAATGCAGTTTGCTTTTTTAACTATAGAGAGCTAAGAAGAGTTTAATTTTCTTCTTTTTCAGTTTGCTTTATATCAGGGACAATTAAATGAAAATCCATGTTCTGATCCACTCTTAGAGTAACCATAACACTTTTTAATCACTTAACATATGCTAAGCATTCTGTTAACCATGATATCTATTAAACCTCTCCTCAGACCTCGTAAGATATTCTCACTATAGTACCTCATAGTAAAGGAGACTGAGGTTCAGGGAGAGTCATCAATTTACCCAGGAACATAATTTAGTTGAAGGTATTAGAACCACTCTGGCTCCATATTCTGTTCGGTCAGCTCCCCTATTTCAGTCTCCCTTGTTTACCAATTTTGAAAACATTTTATAATTGATATATAAGGTTTTATAACTTAATCACAGGCTTTCTTTATAATCAAAACTATCCAAGTAATTTTCGAACTCACATAATTTGATGCACTCCAAATGCTCATCTGGACATTGTACAGGCTTTTCAGCTGGAAATACTTTTAGATATTTCACTTGGTTATCGGTACAATCTAGGAATAAAGGAAGGGTGGGAGAAAAGAGAGGAGAGAAGAAAAAAACAAGATTGATATGTTTTGCTAGTAAACCATATTTAATTCTATTTTTAACAGCTCTCATGTTTCAAAAGGCAATAATTCTGGGTCCAAATCCAAGGGGAAATGATACTTTCATAAAAATTTTCCATCAAGGAACAGAGAAAATGATTACCTGCAACCTGCATGATAAAGGTTGAGAAGCCCCAGATATCCACATTTCCTCCAGGTTGTCCCTGCAATATAACTGTTTATTTATATTTATTTACACCCTTTGTTACATAAAATGTAACAAAGGACAGTAACAAAAAAAAAAAACCACCCTAAGCCAATATTTTTCCACTTATTTGCAGGTAAATTTTTTGAAGAGATAAAAGGAAAACAATGAAATGGGTGCTACGTGGTCAAATAAGTATGGAAATGCTAGAGTTAACAAAGCAGAACCTCTTGGTCTTCAGTGTGAGTTTGTTCATGACAAACTACCGGAAGAGAACACAGAGTATGTCATAAACATTTTGGCAGTTGAATCCTTTTTTCAATAGGAATAGTCAATTGGAAAACAGAGCTCTAAGACACTTTTTAAAAATCAAATTTAATTGGATTATCAATTTCCAACCAGAGTGAAGCTCCTCTTAGGGCACTGGAAGAGGCAAGAGCCATCCTTCTGCACTGAGCAGTGAGCTTCATGAGGTCATCAGACATGACTCGTAGGGAAGGAAGAATCCAGCAGGCATGCTCTTTTGTAATGTATCATCCAGTGTGGTGCCCAGAAAAGAAAGTATGAGACATCATCAAACAAAAGATAGTAAGACGAGAGTATACACAAATCACTCTAAGATTTCAAAGGATGAAAAAATCATACATACTAGGAAAATATGTAGAGGTTTTGTGAAAGGCTGTATGTATCAACCAGGTGAGCTATAATGAGAATGGGAGAGAGGATAGGCTCCACTATGGAAGTTCTTGTTGAAAAATGGAGGCATTCAGATTGCAGGCAAAACGCAGGCCTCTGACTAGGGCACAAAGTGAAGGAAAAGAGTAAGGTAAACAAGGATTTTTTAAGTCATCTGCCCTTCTGCACAAATCATCCCAATTTTATTTCAATATTTTAGCTTTTCTAAGACTACAAAGTTGAAACTGGTAGCACTGTGATGGAAGGATTGTATCTCCACTGCCAGAACTCTCCCAGCTCCTGACATTGCTCTTCCAGCAGTGCCCTGGGAAGTGTGAAGCTGGTTCACTGACCCCTGAGGCTGGCCATGGAAACTGGCTGACTTGAAGTCCACTGAGACTAGAGAGGCAGAGAGAGAGCTGCAAGCCTTTGCAACAGTCCACGTGAGAAATAATGGCGCCTGAAGTGGGTTTACAACAACAGAGATTCCACATTCACCAGATATTCATTGCATGCCCACTAGATGCCAGGGATAGCCACGGGATCTGTAGCACTGAAAAACAGCAGGTGACATAGAAGACACATTTATTTTAATGCATGGACAGTAGAGTATACAGGGGACTTATTGGGCATAGAAGATGATGTGGAGTTGAAGACAGTTCTGTAGGGCTGAAAGAAAGATGAGGCTGGTGAAAGAAACAGAGACATGGGGAGTAGAAGCCAGTGTGGGGAAGAACATATTGGGTCCTTTCTTCGGGAGGTCAAACTGTGCCAAGGTTTCTACACGCCACCACGCTGTAGTCCTCTACGGAGGAGACCAGCAGGCTAAGGTCTCAGCATGTAAGCCAAGAAGCATCTAGTCTCTTAGTCTTACTCCACCTTCCATGGAAGTCAGCTTCTGAATTCCCCAAAAAACTCACCAAACATATTTATCCCTGCTGGGCCCACAAAAATCAAACTTCTAAGGCTCATCTAAAGCAAGGAATTCTGATTTTCTTTCAACTCACTAACCTGATTGACATGCACTCTTCATGAAATGTAAGAGACACTCAATTGGTTAAAACGTGGCAGAAACACTCCTGTGTTTCTGACCCCCAATGTGAACAATTTAATCAAGAAATCATGCAGGCCCTACTAATGAATTCTGACAGAGACCTACAGATTGGAGCTGCAGGGATTCCTGGTCAGCCCAGAGGTCAACAGCCGGGGTTGGGAAGAAATGTTTCCAGGCAAGGATTGGCATCAACAGAGGCACAGGATTGGAGCAGGTTGGGGAGGGACGGTGGGGGTGCGGGGGGGTGGCCAGTAGCAGAAAAGGGAAAAGACGGCCTGAGTTTCTGATATCAGTTCTGTCGGCTGCCTACAGGGGCAGCAGTGAGAAATTAGAACTGATAGTTTGGAATGAGGGTAGACAAAGAATGGCAAGAAATGGAGAGCCTGAAATTAAACTTGCAAGTGGAAAGAGACAGATGCAAGCCTCTGGGCATCTAGAGCATTGCGGACGATTCTAAAGGAAGGGCGCCTAAGGAAAACGAGGGGTTCATTTCACCTACCTCATACTTTGGCTAAGGAAAAGGCCTAATCAAATATATTTGGATCTAGGTTCTGTGGCTGCAGTTGCCAATATAAAGAGCCAAAGAGAAGAAAGGCTCTTCTTGAAGATGTGTGTTATTCCCCAAAGAATCTTTTAGGAAAAGCAACTAGCCTGAGAAATATTTGTTCATTAGATGTATTCTGGCTGCAGCCAGAGAAAATCCAGAAAATACCAAGCATGTGAACATACACATAATACACTTGATTCTTCAAACACTTGTGATTTAAGTGTTTTCTTACTAACTGTTCTTACACAGGACCTTGTACTTTCTCCAGTAAATGTATTGTTAAAACCACCCAAATATATTCCAAATATTATATGATAGTGACAGAGTTTAGGGCCAAAAAATGCTCTTAGAAAATGTTGATTATGCAGTCCAGTTTAACAACTGTTCAAGGAGGACAGATGAGGTTTTCTTAACACTCTTATCCTTACTGCGGTGAAGAATGTAAGTGCTCTTTAGTCTTGCTCAGTTTGAAATCAGAAACATCCTGGCTGCTGATTCTTATAAGCTATATGGCACTTGTCTGAAATCGGGTGTTGATACACTGCACATGTAACCGCATTACCTCTGCAAGGGAAACCTTCCTGCTGAATCAGATGGATTTCAGAGGTACAAACATACCAACCTGGGTCTAAAAACTGCTGCTGTGTCTCTTCTTCAGCTATAACGAGAGGGATGGTGTCCTCTTTCTCTAGATGGAAATCCATAAGGTAGAGTGGCTGGTGATGAGAGAGGTTATCACCGCTGCAGACATCATCACTTCATGGCATAGCACACCATCCACAGCTTCACTCCCCACCTCGGCTCTCTGAAAAGAGATGGGGGCGCTTAGGAGAGCACGTCATCCTCAGAGAGCAGCCTTGCTCCCCTCTGGCTCCAAAGGCACTGTGTGAGCACCAGAATGCATCGCGGGAGTTTATCCAGCTAGAAACAGGCAAAGGGACCTCAGACAGTGAATGGGTCAAGGCAGTAGGTCAGGGCACTAAATCACGGTAGCAAACTATAAAGCAAATTCTCGGGATTTCTGTAAAACAGTCTAAAGGTGACAACCCAAACATGGTTAGGTTTCACCCCAGTCTGAGACTCTGGGAGTCAAGACCAGAGAAGAAACAAGATCCAGACTATCTCATGTGAGGCTAGAGAGGCAGGGCCCAGCCAGCCATGTTAGGTCAGCCACATCCAGGAAGGAAAAGTAAGTAGTGTCTCTGTACAGGTGACTACTCAATGTGCTCCAAATTATGAACTGTGACAGTGAGATTCTGGCAGCCTTTATCCAAAGAATAATTCCTCTTAAACTGGCCCTTCTGGCTGTGTGTGGACACATATTTAATATAGGCATTCTACTAAATTTAATGACCATCCCCCACTCTCCCATTTAAACACCCTGAGTGCATGTGTGCAGTGTGTGTGTGTGTGTGTGTGTGTGTGTGTGTGTGTGTGTGTGTGTGTGTGTGTGTGTGAAAGGTAAGGCAGGATGCTGCATTGTCCCTGTGTGCCGATGGATCATTCCGAGGGTGGCCTCTGAGCACAGCTGACACCTGGTTTCAGATGCCCATCGGAGCGCCCTCAGGCTCATTACTAATGCATGAGTCTCACAGAAGCTGCCTCGCCTGCCTGTTTTTCCAAACCCTTAGATGGAGACATGGATCTCTCTGTTTTGCCAAATAACAACCATCCTGACAAATTCCTGCAGCTAGATGTGAAGCCTTTAATGCAGAACTCAGCCCTTCTTCAGGCCAGCATGGTGAGGTTTCCAGGGGGGAATCACCCTGCCCCACAGCACTGGCGAAACCTGGTCTACTCACAGGTAAGAGCCGGACCCACGCACACCGCGGCGGGGGCACGTTTCTTTCTATCTACTGTTTCATTATTTGTACAAAAAGAAGTCAGTAGCAACACAGTTCAAGGTAGCTGCTAACTCTTGTAGTATAAAAAGGGTCTAGCTCCCTTCACATACGGAGACGCTCTGATTGCTTTGTCAAAATGTGAGTCCTCCCCTCATTCCTCTCTGCCCAAGAACTAGCTCCTCAGCCTGTCCTTAGTTGAGATGTCATGGAGCCCATCTTTCCTTCGGAATTTTTCAAACCAACTGTTCCATTTGTAAATAAGCTCTGGTGGGGGTGGGGATGGGCGGTCCCTACCTCTCTCATTCGGTGTGTTCTAAACTCAAAGCATCATAAGCTTACACAGGGGGCTTGACCACAGCCTCTGCGACCATTGGAAGCCTTGCTTCCCCCTCATTTAGACCGGCTCCCTTTCATTCTGTGCAGAGAACATGCTGACGGCAAAACAATAAAGACTGAATGATTGAAAGAAAGAAGATAGAGGGAACTTTCCACCTTGGAAAGGTGCTGGCTGTTATTTCTGATAGTCTTATTTTCCATAGGTGTCCATGTGGACAGGACATAGCAATCAGGACCTTCAAACCCATTGCGGACTTTATTTCTTCTTCTGCATCCTCCTCCTCTTTGCTGACCAAAAGGGAAGAGTACAACTGATTAGTTCCATGTGATGGAATAAACATAAAGGCCCTGACTATTTGCACAGCTCATGAAACGGGAATCGTCTTTGTCATGCGACCTGAGAGCTAATGGGGTTAAGGGTTAGTCAATTCAAAAACAGGAAGAAGCATTTCATTTCAGAACAGATGTGACTAACCTACAAACCCCTGCAAGTCATTAAATCCTTTGGAGTGGTTCAAATTCCCTGAGCAGAAATTTGTTTTCTTTTAAGAAACAGTTGCTGCTCATGAGTCCTGGTGTAAAGTGACTCCTTCGTGGTGTTTGTGGGCTCCTTGGGACCTTTATCATGAGATCATTCAAAATCAAGTACACTCGAATGATTATGTAAGTGTTTCCTCCATAAGGCTTTTAATTTATTTCCATTGTAAAGCAGCCTATTATGACAACTGACTTTTTAAAAATTTTGCATCCTTCCCTTTTGTAATCCTCTAAAGCCTTTTTGCCCATCCATACACACGTTCTTGGTTATTGTTTTTGGATTTAGTTGCATTTCATTTAAATGCAATGACATTCATCCTTGTTCTTCTTTACTGTTTATGTCATGGAATAAAATAATTTAAAAATCAGTTTAGAAAACTTTGACCCTCCTGTGTTGTGAAGTTTAGTCAAAGAAAACATATCCAATACATTCCTTTGAGTTTGGAACATGTCAACCTAACATCTTTTGTCTGATCCTGGACTTGACCTATTTCCTTCAAGTGGAATGTCACAGTTTAAACCTCTTTTGAATGTTGTTCCTAAACCTGAATGAGATGCAAATTTTTAAAGCGCATCTTTTTCAACAAGCCCTGATGAGCTGAAATCATGATTTGAGGAAAAACAAGAGGGTAAAAATCCGCTTCATATGTCTTTGCCTATGTTTTTGGCGATTGTAAATTGCAGATAGACTTGATTTAGCTATAGTTTTACTCTAAAAAGAATCTTAGAGTAAGATTAGTAAGTAATCTAAAAAGTTAGATGACTGAATCAAGGCCAATTTACTATTGAAATAATGCATGGGGAAGGGGACAGTAAATAATTACAGATTCAGCCAGTTGAGTAGGCTTGTCACAGATCATGAGTAAACAACAATTGTATTTACAATCCGAAGTTACAGTTATGTCAATAAGTAAGTCTTCTCTCCTTGGCTGGATCTTAAAATCCAGGAATGGTATGTTCAAAGGATAAAAAATAAGTCTAAAAGAAATGGACATATGAAAGTTTTAAGTAGTTGTGATGATATCTGGAAAAAGGCACCGAATATATCAGGTGTATCGAGGTGTTAGGGGTGCATAAGCAGGCAGCAGTCAAACCATTCTTAATTTAAAACTCTCACTCTGTGTTGTTCATTTTGTTTTGTTTTGTTTTTAGATTCCACAAATAAGTGAAATCATATGGCATTTGTCTTTCTCCGCCTGGCTTGTTTCACTGAGCATAATACCCTCTAGACCGATCTGTGTTGTATTATTATTATTATTATCATCATTTGCCAATAAACTTAAATATGTTGATATTATCCTTTTTTTAGAATTTGGAAGACAGCAAATACTATTTGAATTTATACTGTGGTTGGAGGCACATGTGTACACACATGTGTGTGTGTGCGTGTGTGTGTGTGTGTGTGTGTGTGTGTGTGACTGTGTGAGTAGATGGCGGTGTTGGCAGATGCAGTCAATACCTCTGTCAAGCTATGTGGCTAACTCAAGCAGTAGATTGTTTTTTATTATTAAAGTATCATTGATATACAGTCTTATGATGGTTTCAAATACATAACACAGCGGTTCACCGTTTACGCATATTATCAAGTTGTCACCCCCTTCAGTGCAGTCACTGTCCATCAATGTAGTAAGATGTTACAGAGTCATTAACTGTATTCTCTGTGCTGTACTTGACCTACCTGTATTGTGATTGTGAATTACTGTACCCCTTAATTCCCATCTCCCTTCCTCCCCCTCCACTCTCTCAAACCCCTCCCCTTTGATAACCAGTAGTTCCTTCTCCGTGTCCGCAGTCTACTGCTATTTTGTTCCTTCAGTTTTGCTTTGTTTTTATATTCTACAAATAAGTGAAATCATATGATATTTAGGTTTCTCCACCTGGCTTATTTCACTGAGCATAATACCCTCTAGACCCATCCATGTCATTGCAAATGGGAGGATTTCTTTTCTTTTTATGGTTGAATAATATTCCTCTGTGTATATGTACCATATCTTTATCCATTCATCTATGAAGGACACTTAGGTTGCTTCCATATCTTGGCACTGTAAATAGTGCAGTGATAAACATAGGAGTACAAGTGCCAGATTTTTTATACTCTCATGAAATCCACATGAACTTCAGAGTTGTGTCAGCTTCTCCTTTGTTCTCACTCCACCCAGGTGCATGGTGTTTGGGATTCACACTACCTCATGGAATGTTAGAAGACTTAACCTACAACCATTGCCTTCAAAATTGCTTCAAAAAATCAGTTAAAATAGAAATCCCCTAGATCAAATACAAAGCTGAATTTTTAAGTATATTTATCATATTTGTATTCTTGATTTGTCTTTGAAGCTTTTTTTGAATCTACATCCCACTTTCAGTGGAAATTCTCTAAACTATTTGTACATGAGCTTAAGTAATAACGTACAAAGAGAAAAGAAAGCACTGGTGTTCTCAGCAGGCCAATCTCTCTGGATGCTGTCAATTCCCTTCTGTACAAGTCACCTGTATTTACAAGGGGAGAGACTGAGCAGATATTTCTTGGTGCCACTATATTTATACTCCTTTTTCTTAAATTCTTTCACTAGAGAAATAAAGAAGCTTTACAGTAAACTTCATCTCAGTACAATGAAAAAACGTTCACCAAAATCTAATGTTTCTGGTTGTTAAAATAATTTGAGGCATTATATCTGATGAATGCATTTGGAATTGTATTCTAGTTATTTCTGCCAGTCCCGTCATAAAACGAGGTAATGAAAGGAAAAGACTGAATTTTTTTTTTAGCTTAAATGATAAAATATGTTTTTTCAGATATTATGGTGGCCAATTTTTTCTGATTAATATTTACACTTCAAACGCCTTTCAGGCTAATCTCTTTGTTATGTATCTCTTCCTGGCTTCTATCACATTTATTTCAGAACCTAGGAGCATTCCATACTAAATCTGTAGCTGGAGCGAGAGGCCAAGGGAAAGAGATTGCTCTTCCCTTCATTTCTAGACATTGTCATTTACTGTTTTGTTTTTGTTTTTTCTAATCACATTTCTTCACTTTTTTTTCAGTCTGATAGTAACCTTTTTCTCTTGCATTTTAATTTCTCTTCTATCTTAATTTTTTTGCATACTATAACTGTATTTCTTAGCAATCTGTCTGTGCCTTCTCTAAGAATGTCTCTATTCCCAACCCTCCATTTACTCTTTTGAAAAGAACAGCCCTGTGTATACAATCATCTCCCATTTTTAGGCTTATATTTGGAGAGATATTATAGGACTGTACTACTGAGGTGATTATTTTTGAGATGCCTGAATTATTGTCTAGGAAGTGGATGGAGGAGCATCATGGAGTTGCTCAGGGTTTTACTTGAAAATATCAGAACATGGTTTGTTGAGTTATGCTGAATTTATGCAGTTCACAAAATCTCCAGTGGGGTTAGAAGTTTCGCCTTGGATGGTGTGCTGTCAGAAGCGAAACCTGAACTGCTGCATCTTACTGATCTCAGACAAGGCCCAAATGCCTCTGGCACTAAAGCTTGTATCAAAGACACCTTCCATGCCACAGCAGCATGGGAGAGCCCTGGTCACCTGGGGGGGGAGGCCCGGGTCGGACCACAGAGGACTGGTGGGTCTTGTCTGAGATTTTGAATTTTATCCTGGGAATTTTGAGGAATTGGTGAAAAATTTTGAGCAAGAGAGTCCCATGATCAAATGTGTGTTTTATAGAGATAATCATTCGAACAACTTGGTAAAACAGAATTACTGTGGTCAGTGGAGAGCTCATTTTCAGGAGACGTTTGTCTGTGTGCCCACCCCTCATATATATGCAAAATGCCTTGTTTGCATTATGATTATGACAAGGATTTCATTGCATGTATATTTTGAATTGGGGAAAACGGTAATCTTTATGATCTTGATTCTCCCAATCTATGAACATCTCTCTCCGTTTATTGAGCTCTTCATATGGCCTTGGACTATGTGTCTTGTGATTCTCCACATAGAAGTTTTGCATACAGTTTATGGATATATTCTATATAACTTATCTTAAAAAGTTTATGTCTAAAGATATCATACATAAAGTTGTACTATAAAAGATACTGTAGTGTATCTTATATGCTTTATATATAAAAACTTATAGTACTTATTGCTCTTAAGAATAGGACCTTTTAAATTGTATTTTATAATAAATGTTACTCATGTATGCTACTGATTACTATATGCTATGTATTTTATATTGATTTTAAATACAAAAATTGTGTTAAATCCATTTGATTTTGACTGTGTGTGGATAATCATGCCATCTGCTGTTTTGTTTCATTATTTACAAGCCCTGCTCCTTTTATTTATTTATTTATTTATTTATTTATTGTTCTATTTGTTTCGTATTGTTTGGGGCTCTTCCATTGCAACAATATATGAATATTTGTGATTATTGGCATATTCACATTAACTCTGGAACTAAAACAAATGCTTCTAATATTCCAACCATTTGCTTAACTGTGCCTTGGAAGTTTTAGGCAGATTGTCTTAATTAGCTTAAGAAAATGGCCTACTATTTTTTAGTTTACTAAGAAAGTTTGCTTTAAATATGTGTGTATATTTTCAAAATCTTTTTCAGAATCCATTGCAAAATTCTACATTGCTTTTTTTCCCATTAATATATTGAATTACATTAATCTCTCTGAATACTAAACTATCATCCTAGTGAAATATCCTTTTCTGGTGTACATCTATCTTATCCTGATATATATAATTCATAAGTATTATAGGACTCTGTTTAGCAATATATTTTATTAATGATCTTTGCTTTGATGTTTATAATGGAAATTGGCCTATAATTAAATTACCTTTTCTTTTACTTACTGCCTTTGAAGTTTTCCCAACTTCATACAATGAATTGGGGAGTATTCTTTGTTTTCCTATTTTATGAAAGAGTTTGACTAGGATGGAAATTATCTGTTTCAAGAATGTTTGGTAGAACTTGACTACAACACTCTCTTGGCCCGGTGTTCCTTCGTTTGTGTGTGGTGAGGGCAGATTTTACAATATTGATTTGATTAGTCAAATTATCACACATTTATTAGCATTTTCTACTTCTTACATTTTTATATATTAAGTTTGGTAAGTTAGAGTATGTGAGAAATTGCCAAATTACATATAAGCTTTTTAAAAAAGTTTTTTTAATGCAAGTATAGTTGACATACAATATGATACTATAAGCTTTTTAAATTGCTCAAATTATTCTCCTATTACATTCCTTAATCTCTGCTATATCTCTCCTCATGTTCCTATTACCTTTCTAACACTGTGTGTTTGTGTCTTTACTATGTTTCTCCTGAGCAGTATTGCCAGAGATATTTTTAGTCTGTTTAGCCTTTGCAAGGAAAGAGTGGTCAGCATTGTTGATTGTCCCTATTGTGTATTTAGTTTTTTTCTTTGTAATATTTATTGATTTCTGCTTCTATCTTTATCATTTCATTTTGACTATTTTCTGAGATTTACTCTGTGGTTTTATTGTTAAGGCTTAGAATTAGATGTTTATTATCCTCATTAATTTCTCACTTTCCTTTTATAATGCAAGTATACATACCTATAATATTCTTTCAAAATACATGCAGCTCCAGCCAACAGTTTTCCAATGTAGCTTTATTCAATCTCATTCTGTCCTATGATTTTACTTTCTGCCACATTTCTTTGAAACGTTTTTAAGTTTTCTACAAAATGTGGTGTTGAGAGCCAGGATGGTGGCGTGAGTAGAGCAGTGGAAATCTCCTCCCCAAAACACATAGAGCTATGAAAATATAACAAAGAAAACTCTTCCTAAAATAGAGACCAGAGGACACAGGACAACATCCGGACCACATCCACACGTGCAAGAACCCAGTGCCTTGCGAAGGGGGTAAGATACAAGCTCCGGCCTGGCGGGACCCGAGCGCCCCTCCCCCCGGCTCCGGGTGGGTGGAAAGAAACCGGAGCTGTTTTTTTTTTTTGGCGAGTGCTTTTTGGAAGCCTTAAAGGGACAGGGACCCCATTGCTAGGGAGGCAGGGCGGCAGGACTGGTGGGTGGGTGCCTGAGACCGGCGCCTGAGGACAGAGGAAATCGCGAGTTTTTCCCCTTTTTTTCCCCTCTTTTTTGCGAGTGCTTTTTGGAAGCCTTAAAGGGACAGGGACCCCGGTGCTAGGGAGGCAGAGCAGCAGGACCGGTGAGCGGGTGCCTGGGACCGGCGCCTGAGGACAAAGAATATCGCGCGTTTTTCCCTGCGGGACTGGTGGGCGGGTGCTTTTTGGAAGCCCTGAAGGGACAGGGACACCGGTGCTAGGGAGGCAGGGCAGCAGGACCAGTGAGCAGGTGCCTGAGACTGGCGCTTGAGGACAAAAAAAATCGCGTGTTTTTTCCATTTTTTTTTTTTTCTGTTCCCTCTCTCATTGTTGCTGTTGTTGTTTTGGTTTGGAGAGTGCTTTTTGGAAGTCTTAAAGGGGCAGGACAGGTCACTTAGACCAGAGGCAGGGAATCTGGGGATCTCTGGGCACTCTAACCCCCTGGGCAACAGGGAGCACAGAGGCCCCTTACGGAGATAAATAGCCTCCCAGCCACTCCCCCTCCAATGGGGCTCCACCACTTTGGAGGAGCAGCCCCAGCCAGGCCACGCCCACAGCAACAGCAAGATAAACTCCATAGCAAACAGGCAGGTAGCAGAAGCCCTGTCTGCGCACAGCTGACAAGCATAAGCCACTAAGGTCACTATTCTCCCAGGAAAGGAAGGCCACAAACCAAGAAGAAAGGAAGCTCTTCCAGCGGTCACTCGTACCAGGTCTACAAACTATCTCTATCACCATGAAAAGACAAACCTACAGGCAGACAAAGATCACAGAGACAACAGCTGAGAAGGAGACAGACCTAACCAGTCCTCCTGAAAAAGAATTCAAAATAAAAATCATGAACATGCTGACAGAGATGCAGAGAAAAATGCAAGAGCAATGGGATGAGATGCAGAGAAAAATGCAAGAGCAATGGGATGAACTCCGGAGGGAGATCACAGATGTCAGGAAGGAGATCACAGAAGTGAAACAATCCCTGGAAGGATTTATAAGCAGAATGGATAAGATGCAAGAGGCCATTGAAGGAATAGAAGCCAGAGAACAGGAACGTATAGAAGCTGACATAGAGAGAGATAAAAGGATCTCCAGGAATGAAACAACACTAAGAGAACTATGTGACCAATCCAAAAGGAATAATATTCGTATTATAGGGGTACCAGAAGAAGAAGAGAGAGGAAAAGGGATAGAAAGTCTCTTTGAAGAAATAATTGCTGAAAACTTCCCCAAACTGGGGGAGGAAATAATCGAACAGACCATGGAATTACACAGAACCCCCAACAGAAAGGATCCAAGGAGGACAACACCAAGACACATAGTAATTAAATGGCAAGGATCAAGGACAAGGAAAGAGTTTTAAAGGCAGCTAGAGAGAAAAAGGTCACCTATAAAGGAAAACCCATCAGGCTAACATCAGACTTCTCGACAGAAACCCTACAGGCCAGAAGAGAATGGCATGATATACTTAATGCAATGAAACAGAAGGGCCTTGAACCAAGGATACTGTATCCAGCACGACTATCATTTAAATATGATGGCGGGATTAAACAATTCCCAGACAAGCAAAAGCTGAGGGAATTTGCTTCCCACAAACCACCTCTACAGGGCATCCTACAGGGACTGCTCTAAATGGGAGCACCCCTAAAAAGAGCACAGAACAAAACACACAACATATGAAGAATGGAGGAGGAGGAATAAGAAGGGAGAGAAGAAAAGAATCTCCAGACAGTGTATATAACAGCTCAATAAGCGAGCTAAGTTAGGCAGTAAGATACTAAAGAAGCTAACCTTGAACCTTTGGAAACCATGAATCTAAAGCCTGCAATGGCAATAAGTACATATCTCTCAATAGTCACCCTAAATGTAAATGGACTTAATGCACCAATCAAAAGACACAGAGTAATAGAATGGATAAAAAAGCAAGACCCATCTATATGCTTCTTACAAGAAACTCACCTTAAACCCAAAGACAAGCACAGACTAAAAGTCAACAGATGGAAAAACATATTTCAGGCAAACAACAGTGAGAAGAAAGCAGGGGTTGCAGTACTAATATAAGACAAAATAGACTTCAAAACAAAGAAAGTAACAAGAGATAAAGAAGGATACTACACAATGATAAAGGGCTCAGTCCAACAAGAGGATATAACTATTCTAAATATATATGCACCCAATAAAGGAGCACCAGCATATGTGAAGCAAATACTAACAGAACTAAAGAGGGAAATAGACTGCAATGCATTCATCTTAGGAGACTTCAACACACCACTTACCGCAAAGGATAGATACACCAGGCAGAAAATAAGTAAGGACACACAGGCACTGAACAACACACTAGAACAGGTGGACCTAACAGACATCTATAGAACTCTACATCCAAAAGCAACAGGATATACATTCTTCTCAAGTACACATGGAACATTCTCCAGAATAGACCACATACTAGCTCACAAAAAGAGCCTCAGTAAATTCCAAAATATTGAAATTCTACCAACCAATTTTTCAGACCACAAAGGTATGAAAGTAGAAATAAATTCTACAAAGAAAACAAAAAGGCTCACAAACACATGGAGGCTTAACAACATGCTACTAAATAATAAATGGATCAATGAACAAATCAAAATAGAGATCAAGATATATATGGAAACAAATGACAACAACAACACTAAGCCCCAACTTCTGTGGGATGCAGCGAAAGCAGTCTTAAGAGGAAAGTATATAGCAATCCAGGCACACTTGAAGAAGGAAGAACAATCCCAAATGAATAGTCTAACATCACAAGTATTGAAACTGGAAAAAGAAGAACAAATAAGGCCTAAAGTCAGCAGAAGGAAGGACATAATAAAGATCAGAGAAGAAATAAACAAAATTGAGAATAAAACAACAGCAAAAATCAACGAAACCAAGAGCTGGTTCTTTGAGAAAATAAACAAAATAGATAAGCCTCTAGCCAAACTTATTAAGAGAAAAAGAGAATCAACACAAATCAACATAATCAGAAATGAGAATGGAAAAATCGTGACAGACTCCACAGAAATACAAAGAATTATTAAAGACTACTATGAGAACCTATATGCCAACAAGCTGGAAAACCTAGAAGAAATGGACAACTTCCTAGAAAAATACAACCTTCCAAGACTGACCAAGGAAGAAACACAAAAGTTAAACAAACCAATTACGAGCAAATAAATTGAAACGGTAATCAAAAAACTACCCAAGAACAAAACCCCGGGGCCAGACGGATTTACCTCGGAATTTTATCACACACACAGAGAAGACATAATACCCATTCTCCTTAAAGTGTTCCAAAAAATAGAAGAAGAGTGAATACTCCCAAACTCATTCTATGAAGTCAACATCACCCTAATACCAAAACCAGGCAAAGACCCCACCAAAAAAGAAAATTACAGACCAATATCCCGGATGAATGTAGATGCAAAAATACTCAATAAAATATTAGCAAACAGAATTCAACAGTATATCAAAAGGATCATACACCATGACCAAGTGGGATTAATCCCAGGGATGCAAGGATGGTACAACATTCGAAAATCCATCAACATCATCCACCACATCAACAAAAAGAAAGACAAAAACCACATGATCATCTCCATAGATGCTGAAAAAGCATTCGACAAAATTCAACATCCATTCATGATAAAAACTCTCAGCAAAATAGGAATAGAGGGCAAGTACCTCAACATAATAAAGGCCATATATGATAAACCCACAGACAGCATTATACTGAACAGCGAGAAGCTGAAAGCATTTCCTCTGAGATCGGGAACCAGACAGAGATGCCCACTCTCCCCACTGTTATTTAACATAGTACTGGAGGTCCTAGCCATGGCAATCAGACAAAACAAAGAAATACAAGGAATCCAGATTGGTAAAGAAGAAGTTAAACTGTCACTATTTGCAGATGATATGATACTGTACATAAAAAACACTAAAGACTCCACTCCAAAACTACTAGAACTGATATCGGAATACAGCAAAGTTGCAGGATACAAAATTAACACACAGAAATCTGTAGCTTTCCTATACACTAACAATGAATAAATAGAAAGAGAAATCAGGAAAACAATTCCATTTACCATTGCATCAAAAAGAATAAAATACCTAGGAATAAACCTAACCAAAGAAGTGAAAGACTTATACTCTGAAAACTACAAGTCACTCTTAAGAGAAATTAAAGGGAACACTAACAAATGGAAACTCATCCCATGCTCGTGGCTAGGAAGAATTAATATCGTCAAAATGGCCATCCTGCCCAAAGCAATATACAGATTTGATGGAATCCCTATCAAATTACCAGCAACATTCTTCAATGAACTGGAAGAAATAATTCAAAAATTCATATGGAAACACCAAAGACCCCGAATAGCCGAAGCAATCCTGAGAAAGAAGAATAAAGTAGGGGGGACCTCACTCCCCAACTTAAAGCTCTACTACAAAGCCCTAGTAATCAAGACAATTTGGTACTGGCACAAGAACAGAGCCACAGACCAGTGGAACAGATTAGAGACTCCAGAAATTAACCCAAACAAATATGGTCAATTAATATTTGATAAAGGAGCCATGTACATACAATGGCAAAATGACAGTCTCTTCACCAGATGGTGCTGGCAAAACTGGACAGCTACATGTAGGAGAATGAAACTGGACCATTGTCTAACACCATATACAAAGGTAAACTCAGAATGGATCAAAGACCTGAATGTAAGCCATGAAACCATTAAACTCTTGGAAAAAAACATAAGGCAAAAACCTCTTAGACATAAACATGAGTGATCTCTTCTTGAACATATCTCCCCGAGCAAGGAAAACAACAGCAAAAATGAGCAAGTGGGACTACATTAAGCTGAAAAGCTTCTGTACAGTGAAAGACACCATCAATAGAACAAAAAGGAACCCTACAGTATGGGAGAATATATTTGAAAATGACCGATCCGATAAAGGCTTGACGTCCAGAATATATAAAGAGCTCACACGCCTCAACAAACAAAAAACAAATAACCCAATTAAAAAATGGGCAGAGGAACTGAACAGACAGTTCTCTAAAAAAGAAATACAGATGGCCAAGAGACACATGAAAAGATGCTCCACATCACTAATTATCAGAGAAATTCAAATTAAAACTACAATGAGGTATCACCTCACACCAGTAAGGATAGCTGCCATCCAAAAGACAAACAACAACAAATGTTGGCAAGGCTGTGGAGAAAGGGGAACCCTCCTACACTGCTGGTGGGAATGTAAATTAGTTCAACCATTGTGGAAAGCAGTATGGATGTTCATCAAAATGCTCAAAACAGACCTACCATTTGACCCAGGAATTCCACTCCTAGGAATTTACCCTAAGAATGCAGCAATCATGTTTGAGAAAGACAGATGCACCCCTATGTTTATCGCAGCACTATTTACAATAGCCAAGATTTGGAAGCAACCTAAATGTCCATCAGTAGATGAATGGATAAAGAAGATGTGGTACATATACACAATGGAATACTACTCAGCCATAAGAAGTGGAAAAATCCAACCATTTGCAGCAACATGGATGGAGCTGGAGAGTATTATGCTCAGTGAAATAAACCAAGCAGAGAAAGAGAAATACCAAATGATTTCACTCATCTGAGGAGTATAAGAACAAAGGAAAAACTGAAGGAACAAAACAGCAGCGGAATTACAGAACCCAAAAATGGACTAAGAGGTACCAAAGGGAAAGGAACTGGGGAGGATGGGTGGGTAGGGAGGGATAAGGGGGGGGAAGAAGAAGGGGGGTATTAAGATTAGCATGCATGGGGGGGGAGGGAGAAAGGGGAGGGTGGGCTGCACAACACAGAGAGGACAAGTAGTGATTCTACAACATTTTGCTAAGCTGATGGACAGTAACCGTAATGTGGTTGTTAGGGGGGACCTGATATAGGGGAGAGCATAGTAAACATAGTATTCTTCATGTAAGTGTAGATTAAAGATTAAAAAAAAAAAAAGAAAGAAAGAAAAGGGGGATTACTCCTTGATAGGATAAAAGTATTGGTAAATCAAAGATCAACGCATGCTTTAAATATCCTTAATTTTGATCACTTAAAGGGTGTCCAATGATCAGCTATGGAGGTACTCTTTTCTGATAATATTCCTTTCTATTAATTAAAAAAAAAAAAAAGCAGTTCCTGTGTGCTGACCTCCAATGAGTTCTGCTCAGTGATATAGAGGGCATGTCAAAGTGTGGGCAAAGGGTCTGTTTGTTTCTATGCAGAAGACCAAGGCCTAGCTTGGATACCCAGAAAATGAACTAAGATATGATATGAGGAGGAGCTTCCAGCATCAGCACTCTCTGGAGGACTTGTGCCAGGGAGATGATCATCAAAAAGCCTCCACAGGGATCTGGGAGATGCTGTGGTTGTGGCTGCGTCCACCCCACAGTTTCCTGGACTTGCCATTGGAATCAAGAGGGAGATATCTAGGCTGGCATGTCCATACAGTGAGACAACAAATTTGACCGGATCTGTACTGTTGGAACTCAACCAGGAGTTGGGAGGGGTGCAAGGTGTAGCACTCCAAAATCTTATGACTATAAACTATCTATGGTTAAAAGAACATATGGGATGTGAACAGATCCCAGAAATGGGCTGCTTTAATTTGTCTGATTTCTCTCAGACTATTCAAGTACAGTTGGACAATATCCATCATATCATAGACAAATTTTCACAAAGGCCTAGGGTGCCTAAATGGTTTTCTTGGCTTCACTGGAAATGGATGGTAATTATAGATTTGCTTTGTTAATGTCACCGTATTCCTATTATGTTAATATGTGTGTGCAAATTAGTTAGTAGTTTAAAACCTATACATACTTAAGGTACTCTACAAGAAGATATGTCAAAGAAATTATCAATCCTCCCATGTTTCCTTCATATGCTACATCTATAGCTTTTCTTCTTCCTTCCTAATTACAACCCTTAAATGGAACTCGCGCCTCATATCGAATTTACTGAGTATCATAATTTCTCCAGGTGGTAAAGATACCTCGAGACAAGTGCTGGGCATAGAAGCCACAGGGCATAAATCTGCAAAGAAGTAAAAAGCTAACCTTTTCAAACAATATGGCTTCTCTCTCACTTACCAACTTTACATTTCCCTGTATGGCCCCGGAAGATGACTGGTTAGCCAGAGACGGGTAAGATTCCTCAAGGGAGGAACAACCTAAGACAGGCACAGTCGCAGGGGGGCCATCAGGTGAGAATTTGGGGATCAACAGAGGTGAGGCTCAGAACCTCACACCCCCCTGCTTTGAGAGAAATCTTCTGCATCCGTGGATGTTTTGCTGCCCTTGTCTAGCCTGGATTAATACTTAGTCCATAGGCACACACCTGATCATCTACATTTGCCCTCTTACAGCACTAAACTATGTTTTCTACCTTTATCTTGCATCTACCTACCACTTCAGCATTTTATTAAAAATAAAAATAATAATAATAATAAAGGTAGAAATGTGGGATCAACATATAAATCAAGTATAAAAAATCAAACGAATATTCGTATTTGACCTGATTGTTTATAGTTCATAATGCGTGTTCAAAACCGGAAGTTTCTGTGATGACTGCCCTTGTACTGTTCACCATGTAAGAACCTATTCACTATGTAAGAATTCGTTCACCATGTAAGAACTTGTTCGTTATGCTTCAGAAGATTGGAGACTGATGAGAATTTGGCTTGAGATGGATTAATGATTGTACATTGAGCATTGACCCCCCTACACTGAATTTTATTGTTGTTAACAACCATTTGATCAATAAATATGAGAGATGCCCTTTCAAAAAAAAAATATGAACTGTGTCATAATGCATGAGCAAAACCAAAAGTTTCTGTGATGACTGCCCTTGTAACTTATTCATTATGTAAGAATTTGTTCTCCATGTACGAACTTGTTCATTATGCTTTAGAAGATTGGAGACTGACGAAAATTAGGCTTGGGGTGGACTAATGATTGTGCATTGAGCATTGACTCCCCTATACAGAATTTTATTGTTGTTAACAACCATTTGATCAATAAATATGAGAGATGCCCTCTCAAAAAAAAAAAAAAAAGTACACACTTCCAATTGTAAAATAAATAAGTAACCGGGATGTAATGTATAGCATAAGGAATATAGTCAAAATATTGTAACAACTTTGTATGGTGATAGCTAATAGCTAGAATTATCATGTATATAAATGTTGAATCACTGTGTTGTACACCTGAAACTAATGTAATACTGTGTGTCAACTACCCTTCAATTAAAAATAATTTTAAAAAGTAAAAAAATAAAAATGTGGTGTTATAAGTTATCTTTTTGATATTGCTATATACATTTCTAACTAAGATGACTGGTCAAAGAACATGATTCATCTAATACTGAGTTTTTGAAATTTGTTTTAGAGTCTAGCACATTATCACTTTTTATAAATATTCAGTGTATATTAAAAAATGAAAGATTTTAATTGTTTAATAAAAATGTAAGTATATGTCACTTGATCAAGCTTTCTTTTATTGCTCAAATCCTATCTTTAATAATTGTTTTGTCTGCTTGGTTAAAATTATATGTATATGTATAAATCCTTGTAATTATCTCATTTTGCTATATAAATGTTGAGACTTTTATTAAATGCATACAAGTTTTGAATTATACTTTACTGATGGTGTCTACCTTTTTTCATTTTCTAGCACACCTCTTTATATCTAACAAAGTTTTTTTATCTTAAAGTCTGTTTTTCTACTATATATAGTTTCTTAGTCATATATATATCTTAGTCATGCTAAGTCATATTTTGGCAACAAATATGCCCACATTCATAATGAATTAATAAAATGTATCTCCCACTCACACAAAGTCTGGTGTCAGTGGTATAGATATCTAGGGGGCTTGCTTCCAAGTGGAATCCAGACTGTTCCTTTTTGAGAATCTACTATATTAAAAGCTCTGTCAAACTTGTATGTATGAAAGAGAATAATCCAAGAATCTTCCCAGGGATTTTAGGGGGTCAAGCCTGAGTTCTATTAGTCATATGTCCCAATCCGTGTACTTTTGTATGTTTGTTGAACACCTAGCCATGTTTGTGTGGCCTCCCTCCTTGAAGGTGGGATGATTGATTAGGTCATGATTCCACTTTCTCTAAGAGCTCCTTATCCATTGCTCTCCGTAGTCCCTGGTTCCATTCTCTAGGAAGGATCTTCTGCCTATCAGAACTGGGCCCTCCTTTGAGGACAGGCTTTAAAGTTGACTCCTACTCATGGATATTTGGAGGCCTAGGGGCTATTGTTGTTTTATTTTGTTTTTGTTTTTATTTCATTTCAAAAAATCAAAAGCTTCTATGTATGGCTATTTATTAATGTAATCTTTATTTACTTGTTTGTTCTATATATCAATAAACATGAGAGAAGTTTTTTGGAAAGCAAAGCTGTCAAATTGGCTTTAATACCTTGCTTTTCTGCCTCCATTTCTTTATCTGTAGACTCAAGGAAAGCCACCTAGTGGCTGCCAGGAATAATCGTCGTGAAGCCACACCCTAACTAGTATGATCTTTACCTTGAGTCATTTCATTCAGCTAAGAAATCCTAGTGGGCTTTTTGACTCAATGCTTTTTTTTTTTTTTTAAATAAATCCATGTCTTATTGGTCTACAGATTTTTAACAATAGAAGTCATCAAATTTTTAGATTCTCTCTACTCTCTTTCATTTCTGTTTACACACTGCCTAGATCTTTCTCTAATTTCATCTCTTTCTGGTATTATTCCAATGCTTTGATTCATATAATACCATTATATGTACCTAAGCGCTGTGATTATTTATGAGTGTCTCCCCTAAAGCTAGAGGTGATTAGATCACACGTTACTACAGATGACATACCAAACGTTTTTTACTGTATGACATAAATAACCATCATTCCAGCTTCTGACATCCCTTTGATCCCTTTCCTCTTTTTGACTGCTAAGCCAGTGCCACACCTTTATGGAATTTCAAGATATCACTTTCTATATTAGGGCAGGTAGGTAGGTAGGCAATACTATAGTGTAATGACAATAACCCCACAAAATATCAGTAACTGAAAAGAAAATATGTCCTTGCTCATGAGAAGTCTGAGGAAGGGCAGATGGGGTTGAGGGCAGCTCTTTCCAAGCAATAACCCAGGGTTTCAAGTTCTTTCACCTTGTAGCTCTGCTGGCACACAACCCTTGCTTACAGTAACAGAAAAACGAAAAGTGGGGGAAATGAACCAAAAAAATCTTGCGGGAGATTTCAGGGTCCAGGCTAGGAAGTCATCTTGTTACTTTTGTCAGCACATCATCAACTAGAGCTGGCCCCAATTTAACTTCAAGATGGATTAGGCAAGGCAGTCATCCTGCATGTTCAGGAAGGGAAACCAACTTGATGAGTGTTTAACCCGTTGCCACAACACACAGCTCTCGTGTTTGTATTCGCCTGTTTTATATTCTTTCACTCTCATTCCTTCTGAATCGTTATAGTTTAGGTGTTTTTCCTGTAAATATTATATAATTTAATTTTAAAAATCTGATATGACAATCCAGGGAGAGGAAATCCTGGGGCAAAATACCTCTAAAAACTGAAAGCAGTCAAATGGAGAAATAAAGTTTAACACGCGGTTATTGCTCACAAACTGCAGTCCCGGGCCATCTCTCCTGCAGCAGCAGCAAAACTGGCCTTTCCCTCCCCTCTCAGGTACAGATAAGCCCCTCCTTGCCCAGGTAATCACCCATTGATACGGAGATGACCTTCTCTCCACCCCTGAGGAATGATGCAAATACACTAAAGCCATACTTCTCTCCACCCTTGTGCTCCTGTTGATTTGCAGATATACTAAAGCCAGGCAAGATATTCTGGAAATATTACAGTTTTACCCACACTATCTCTGTCATTCAAATAGCAGGTATTTACCCTGCTTACATTTAACATGATTATTTCTAACATTTGTCTTTCTATTTTCCTGGGGGGTCCTCTTGCCATATTCTGTTTCAGATTTCTCGTCCTATAGACTGATCAACTCTCCTTTATCTTTTTTCTACTGCTCTACTGATTTAGAAGCTATATGTTGTTTCTCTATTTTTAGCCGTATCTCTATCCTCTCACTGAAATGATTTCTTAAAATGTCTTAAAAATATCTGTGTTAAACTTTTACTGCCCAGTGTTTTGTCTCTTATTTTAAAACTCACAAATGAGTGATTACAATTGTTATTTCTATTTTACCATATAATCGGGGTTAGCTTAGATTTATCTATACATGTTTATCAACTTCCTTCTAGTACCAATTTTCTTCTTCCTGAAGTACATTTTTTAGAGAGTCCTTCTTTATAGGCCTATGAGTTGTAAACTCTGTTTTTGTCTGAATATGTATTCTATTTTACTTTTTTACTAAATGATAATCTACTTATACATAAATGGTATAAATATTTAAAGTGTATGAAAGAAATGGACAAAGTAACGGTTAATATAAAAATGTCAAGGTAATCTTTGAAGTGTTATTTTACTTAAATATTCTAAGATATAAATTGTTTCAGAGCCCATATGACTAAAATAACAGAATCACTGTTGAGTTTTCCTGTGGTAAATGTAGATATAGCATGTGGGGTCAAGAGGTGGGAGCAAATACATGTTGTTGTTGTTTTTGTCCTAAGCCTTTTGAAATGTCTATCAAAATACAAATGAACCTCAACCATAATTAATGTTTTTTTATCATGCCATCATCCAATTCTTAATAAAGTTATTGTATTAATTTTCCCTTCACGTGTCTTTCAGATAGGAAATTATCATGTAGTGTAAAAATAATATGGCATATGTTCTAGGATAAACCTCAAATTTTCAATAATATGATTTAGAATTAAGAGCTTGAATGTTCTTTTTATACTGTATCTCTGATTATTTTGCTATCTTGTGTATTTTAATTTTTCAAGGTCTTTAAACATTATAACAGTGTGTATTATTTTTTCTTGAACCCTGAAACTGCATTTTCCTCATTTACAGAGCTTTTTTGTATAAGAAGCTCAACGAATAGTCTAGCAGGCAAGAAAACTGACAAAACCAATTTGTCAGTGTCAGAAGAATTATCCTGCTTCAAAGATGATCAAAGATATCTAGCCTTGAAGAAAAAAACTTGAGTCAGAATTGTGCTTAGCCAAACGATCCTAAATTTCATATCAAATTGTTTTTCCTCAAATTGGAAACACTTTTTATGAGGCCGTCCATCTTAAAGACAAATACTAAGTCAACATGATTTATTATTTCATTGCAAACTTAAGTATTGTAGAACATAAATTAGTCTCCAGCAGACCAATAACCCTATGAAGTCAAAGATCTCCAAGTTGGTCTCTATATGAAAAAATGTATGGTCAAGAAAACTGAGGAAATGTAAGGCCAAGGAGAATGTGAGTAGCTTTATCTAGATGATATTTTTATTTGACCTTTGAACCATTTCAGAAGGAAATTAATATTACATATAGTACATATACTGCCTATATGTAATATTAGCTTACAACTTAGCTTATACAGATACTGAGGGAATAGTATATAGATGCTGAGGGAATAAGTATATTAATCATCACAAATATGACTCAGAAATATTAATTGCATTGAACCTTCTCTGTTTAGGAAGGCTACAATATGTGAAACATATATTTAAAAATTGTTGTAAATTAATGAAATGTGTTACCAATTTTTAAGGGTTAAACCTGAGTTTTCCTGAAAATTAATTTATGTGTGAATTCCTCTCCCCTGATGTACCATGATAAATGAGGCATTACCCTATAAGCTTTTTGTTTCTTCTCTATTATATTTGGCCAATGAACAAGTTTTAATTAAAATACTTCTACTTCCATGGTAGTTTTATACTCATAAGGAAAAAAATAGAGCAAAGTAGAAATCTGAAGGTCAAATGACACAGAAAAGCACACATGGTATGATTCCACTTACATAAAATACAAAAGGAGGGCAAACTGACCCAGATTTGGGGTACTGGTTATCCTTGGGCAGGGGGAGGGCAGGGTTACCCTTGGAAGGGAGCATGAGATGAGCTGGAAATGTTTTGTTTCTTGTAGAATCTTGGGATTATTTGGTTTGTGAAATTATCTTGAGGTATACATATATAATATCTGCACTTTTTTATATGTATATTATGCTTAAATGTGTTTAAAACAGGAAAGTCAATATTAAGGTATCCAATAACACCTGGTCTGTAGACACATATAGGAGAGCAATGCTAAGTTAGTCCAGTTCTCTAAGCTGTGTGTAGTAGGAGTCCCAAGTGAGTTTTTGTGAAAACCCAGTCATATCTAGAAGGTGACTTTTAATCCTGACTTAGCAATGTTAAATATTTTTATCATGTATGGAATGCACAAAGGGAAGGAAGTAAAATATCATAAAATCTCAATGCAAGTGGGCTAGGAAAAAAAACCGGCTTGGTTCAAAAGTCTACTATTTGAATTAAAGATGTTCTTTCTCCGTTACTTATAAAATAGCATTTTAATGGTTACAGAAGCTGAGTAAGATCACATGCAAAGAAATAAAGAAATTAGTGCTAGGATTCTAGGTGAAACAAAATCCTAGAACCCTGTGTTCATTCATTGTCCTAATTGTTCTGGTTTCCCGTCAGAATCAGCCCGTCTTCAGTTATAGTTATTTTTTCACACTGCGTTTTCTGCCATCAGTGGCCTATGGGTAAGAGGCACCCTGTTGCTCTGTCTCCCAACAGAGAGAAAAGAAGACTATGACTCCTCAACGAGGAAGAGGATCCACTGTGGAGGGTGCGATTGCCGCCGAGAGAGCCCCACCATCCCTGTCTGCAGTTCTGAAGAATAACCCGCTCTATGGTGACGTCAGCTTTGAGGAAGCGATGGAAGAAAGAAAAAAGAATCCTTCATGGACCGTCGAGGAATATGACAAGCATTCCCTGCATGAAAATCTTGCTGGGCATCTGAAGGTACTTGAGGCAAAGAATCAACTCCTTCAAATGATGAGGGAGATGAGTTAAATACTCCTATTATATGTAAGAATTAAGAGCAGGCACCATATTTCAGGTCCTTTTGACTTCGAGCTTCCCTTTTTCACTCCTAGATGGTATTTGTGTTTATTTGTTTTGAGTTTCACAATTTCAGCAGTTACTGGCATCTGTATCACATGGAGATTTACCTAGAAGGTAAAAGGTTTTCAGAGGAAAACCTAGGTTTGTGGCCACCCGTGTTCATGAATACTTAGGAATTCCTTATTTTACATTTATTCAAAAATATTTATTAAATGCTCTGTCTTAGACACTGTGCAAGCAGGTCTCATCAAAGACCATTTTATTTCAAGCCCACTCAGTGATTCAGTTTGGACATTTCCCTGTGTCTCAGTAACAAAACAAAACAGAAACATTTCAACACAGGAAAACTATGCAGTGAACTCATTCACCCAACTTAAACCCGACTTCAGTTTTTCTTTCTTTTTTTTCTTTCCCCTGGTGTCACCCATCCCATAGAAGATCTACAAATGCCTGAAAAGCAGGAAGAATGACCCTCTGTTTTCAGAGTGGACTGGATTCCTGCCCAGCTTGGCTTGCCTCTGCTTGCTTGGGGCCAGGAAGGCCTTACATTTATCACGTACACTTCTTTTAACAAGATATATCTGTTCTAAGCCTTAAGCACCTTAAGCACCTGTAGATTTTTGGGGGATGGGTCGGCATTATATGCCCTTAAAATCTTGCACATTTTAAAACCTAAAATGTGCACTCCTTGAAGTATCTTCCTGTCCACTCTTTGAAGTTTCTTAATCGTCTAGTGGATTTAATGTGTCTCCTCCTTAATGTAGGCTCTTTTCCAGAGAAGTTTCCATAGCAGATGCTCCCCCTAGCAACAGTAATCTTGTGTTTTTTATCAGTAGCCTGAAGATCAGGATCTCTAAGAAGTCACCCTCTACAATTAGGAAAAAGATGCAGTGATTTATTCCATAAACACTTATTGACTATAGGCTAGAGCCTATTCTCTTCTCTTTGTTGTTTACATGAATGACTAGAGGACTATAAAGATGCATATTACTGTCCCTGCCCTCAAAAAGTTCATCTAACTGAGCAAAATGATCACCATAGAATAAAATCGAGGAGGCAACAACATAGAGGAAGAAGACAGTCACCGTCATAATAATGGAAAGTGATATGCGACTCAGAAGAAGGCAAAATCACACTGGATTTTAAAATCTTCACCAGAAATGTGTGCTGGTCTTGAGGATGTGTAGAATTGCAGAAGATACAAATGGTTTGCATGAGTGAGAAGGCTTCTCTGTCAGGAGTTGCAAGAGAAAAGTCACAAATACAAGAAAGTGGCAGTTTGTTAGAACAAGTAGTCCCTTTTTGCTGGAGCTACAGTGTAAGGAATAGAATAATGGGAAAATAAGGCTAAAAAACAGACTGAAAAAATATTCCAATGTAAGACTAAAGGAATTGTACATTATTAACAATGAGGAATCCTTTGTGTTGTTGAATGAACCACGAGTTGTGTTTGCAAAGACTGAACATGAGTGACGGGTGCACTGCGTCACTAAGACCAGAAGTGCCGCCTCCCCACCCACCCTTCCTGTCCGCCCACACCTCAGAGGAGCCGCCCTTCAGGCCAGAACCATTAACAGACCCTGATGCTCTTCTTCAGCACTGACTTTTTTTGAAGGATGCTCCTGGAATTCAACTTGTTTCTAATAGAATGTCTTCTTATCCCTCATTGATGCAATTTCTTTCGTCAACATCCCACATGTCGCAAAATCAGCCAACCGAGCCCCTGACTTATTTTCTGAAACGTTTTCACCACTTATGGGCTGTGAAAGTTCCAAGTGCCTTTGGTGACTCCCATTTTTCTAAATTACTATATGAGTTAACAAAGAAGAAAAGAGAAAAGAAGCTACATAATTAGTAACCAAGGTAAGCTATAAACAAAACATAAGAGATGATAGTCTCCATTATGGAAGTTCTTACTGAAAAACAGAGGCAATAAACTGGCAGGTGAAGTGCAGGCCTCTGATTAGGACATAAAAAAATGAAGGAAAAGAGTTAAGTAGACAAGAATTTGTAAATCATTTATCCTTCTGCACAGGTCATCCCAATTTTATTCCAATATTTTAGCTTTTCTAAGACTACAAAGTTGAAACTGGTAGCACTGTGATGGAAGGATTGTATCTCCACCGCCAGAACCCTCCCAGCTCCTGACATTGCTCTTCCAGCAGTGCCCTGGGAAGTGTGAAGCTGGTTCACTGACCCCTGAGGCTGGCCATGGAAACTGGCTGACTTGAAGTCCACTGAGACTAGAGAGGCAGAGAGAGAGCTGCAAGCCTTTGCAACAGTCCACGTGAGAAATAATGGCGCCTGAAGTGGGTTTACAACAACAGAGATTCCACATTCACCAGATATTCATTGCATGCCCACTAGATGCCAGGGATAGCCACTGGATCTGTAGCATTGAAAAACAGCAAGTGATCATAGAAGACACATTTATTTTAATGCATGGACAGTAGAGTATACAGGGGACTTACCAGGCATAGATGATGTGTAGTTGAAGACAGTTCTGTAGGGCTGAAAGAAAGATGAGGCTGGTGAAAGAAACAGAGACATGGGGAGTAGAAGCCAGTGTGGGGAAGAACATATTGGGTCCTTTCTTCGGGAGGTCAAACTGTGCCAAGGTTTCTGCATGCCACCACGCTGTAGTCCTCTACGGAGGAGACCAGCAGGCTGAGATCTCAGCACGTAAGCCAAGAAGCATCTAGTCTCTTAGTCTTATTCTGCCTTCCACGGAAGTCAGCTTCTGGATTCCCCAAGAAACCCACCAAACATATTCATCCCTGCTGGGCCCACAAAAATCAAAATTCGAAGGCTCATCTAAAGCAAGAAATTCTGATTTTCTTTCCACTCACTAACCTGATTGACATGCTCTACTTATGAAATGTAAGAGACACTAAATTGGCTAAAACATGACAGAAACATTCTTGTTTCTGATCCCCAATGTGAGCAATTTAATCAATAAATCACAAAAGGCCCCCATATGAATTCCCACACAGGCATACAGAGTGGAGTTGCAGAGTGGACCAGGGATTCCTGGTCAGCCTGGAGGCTATAGCTGTGTGTGCTATTCAGGGAATCTTTGTCTCTCTTACTTGGGCCATGATGCTTAAACCAGGACAGTGTGAATATGGACCTGCAATACCTCTGACAGTGTCTTGTTCTGGGGTCTCAACAGTCTATTAACACTGATTGATCCTATGTAATTCTCTTTTAGGAAAATCCTAATGACCTGCGGTTTTGGTTGGGAGACATGTACACGCCTGGTTTTGATACCTTACTGAAAAAGGAAGAGGAACAAGAGAAGCATTCAAAATATCGCCGTATAGGTTTGATTTTTCTCCTTGTTGCCTGCCTCTTGGTTTTCATAGTGACTGTCAGCACTTTTTTGACCTAAAGAAACTGTCCCAGACACAGCCACATTAATTTTCCTAAAAATATTTCTAAATAAACATTTACAGAAAAACATGTTCATGCAGTGTGACCGTATTGTTAATTGTGCAGTTGAATGTAACTATCTTGTCAAATGCTAATGTTGCTTTAGATTCGGGTGCGTTTTTTACTTTGTTCTATGAATTCTTTGTAAGAATTCCAGCCTGAGCTACATCCTTTGAGAAGCAGAAATTCTGGGGATTGAAACTGCAAAACAGTCATTGTATATAAACCAAATGAAACCCTTTGATGAAGAACAAACAGCTTCAACAGTAGTCAGCAGCTTTGTCTTGGTGCTCAAACTATATTCGCCTTGTTTTAAAATCCTGTTACCTCCTGGCCCCTCACCCTCCTCGTGTCACTAGCAAACCTGAGCAAATCCATTTTTGCCTGACTGCCAGGTACACAGGATTCAGAGCTGGTGGTGCTGCCAGGTAGGTTGGATTCATACTCTTTTATCTTCCTTTATTCCTTGTTGAAGCCAGAAAAAAAGAGGGCAGGCTTTATTCAAACATATTCATATTTTCTCAGCCATCTTTTATAATGCCTCACGTTCGTGGTGTAATTTTACTAGACCTAACCTCGAACAGGTCATAGTTACATAATCAATCATGTGTGGATCTAGTTGTGCCTCATAGGGATCCTCATTGGCCAGTGTGACCCCTGGTGGCAGTCCGTGTGTATCACTAGCCATGGTCTAGGAGGAAGGCCCTAGAAAAGTAGAGGGGATGTTGCTAAGAGAACAGGGTTTGAGCCCAACTGTGCCTTTTGCTAACTGCTGGACCCTGGACAAGTTATTCTCTCTGAGAAGGCGTCATATCACCTCCCCAGCAGGGCTCACCGAAGGACTAAGAGACAATGTCTGGCTCCCATTAAAAGTGCAGATGTTGCCTCTAATTTGTGCCAGCATATTGACACCTTACATTGCTGCAGTTACCTGGGACATGGCTCTGGCCACAGATGGAGAATCAAGTCCCCCTTTTCCCCTTCTCCTAGGATGCTTCCCTAAGTCCCTCATCCCTGCCCCATCTCTTCTTTCTAGACTCTCCCCATACCCCCAATCATCTTGTGCAGGAAACAAAAATGGGACTTCCTCCTCTTCCCTTGAGTCAGTTTTGCCCTTTGAGGTTGCCATATTGTTTTCTTGTTTTTCTCTTAAAGACACTTGAAATAAAGGACATTCAAGTGTAGCTTTGCTGTACAATGAAATCATGGTGCACAAAAATTGTCCTAAGGATATTTGTAGTCCTTGACTTGTTACTCCTCCTCTCCTCTAATAGATTCTAGTCCAACTTAGAACTGCATGAAGGAGAAATGAAGCTCCTGGGGACTCCTGAGAGCAGGCCCACTCTCACTGGGGACACCCCAAAGACAGTCACTTGCTATTACTGTTTTCAAAGCTTAACTGCCTGATGTTTGTCTCTAAGGGTTTCAAAATGTGTTCAGGTACCTGCCACACATGGAAAGCACTGGTGCTGCCCCAGGTGTTGTCCAGGGCCACATACAGGTAAGGCTCTCAAAGACACTGAGCTGGGGTAACCACAGGAGCAGTGTAGACACTGAGCTGGGGTAACCCCAGGAGCAGTGTGAAGCCATTGACCTGCACCCAGCCCCCTGGCCTGATCTCATCCTTCCCTCTGCCCAGTCAAACACCCCCACCCCCACCCCCCCAGTATTCCTCTGCTCTCTCTAGCCCACCTCTACTCACCCATCATATTACCATTCATTCATATTTCAGAATGAATGGGCTGGTGACTTTGCTATTACTTCCAAACCAATCTTTACTTTTAGCCTCCAGTGTAAGTGTAGAATCAAAATACATTATTGTCCCTGATTGGGTTAATGTTAAGCATGCACAGGAGAGGGAAACTCATAAATAGGGACTACATCCCTGCGCGCACTCAAAAATCAAACCAGGGAAGTAGTTCCAATTTCCCCTTCAGGATGGCTTTTGAAAGTGGCTCGAGCAGAGAGAGCATAATAAGGTCATGGAAAATACAGAGTTGATGGCCCTACACAGATTTAAGTTCAAATCTGGGCTTTCTAAAAAAGCTCTGGTCCAGATTCAATGAAGTACTGTTTTTAAAGCATACTTTAAATGTAGTGCTTTAATTGTAATACTTTAAATGTAATGATTTAAATGTAATCCTTGGCACACAATAGGTGGTCAGTAAATAATAACATCTTCAAAGGAGTGACTGTTTTCATCACTTTTTTTTTTTTACAAATTGGGAGAAGAAAGTCTGGGCTCCATAAATTCTTAAGTAATAATGATTTCAAACGGCAATATTTCCCAGGTTCTTTATTAGATGCACCCCTAAAAAGTATTTTTGTTTTTTTTTTTCATTGTCTATTAAGTCAGTGTGTGGGAGGCCTAAAAGCCCACAGTACGGTCATCTTTAGAGAAAAAAAATTCCAACTGTGGGTATTTTCTAGAAGTACTGCTTTCCGACTTAAAAGAATTAAAGTGATGTTTTACATAACCCTTTAATGGCTATTCCAATTGCATTCCGTTTGCTGTCCACCTTGCCGAGTTTAGTGGGTGGAAAAAACAGAGAAACGGTCCCTGGCAGCTCCGTTTATCCAGAGTGCACTCCTGCCATCTGGTGGCAATATATATTATGCCAGCCCTTTGCCCATGAAAAAGCATTTCACCAAAGGGACATTTTGCAGGCAAGGGCCTGAGTGTGCCTCTGTGGCTAGAATCAATGTGATCAGGTGGACAGAGCTCCTGCCTCCCCTACACTTGTAACCACTAATTTTGATACCCATTCATCTTGCATGACAAGAATCCTACTAGTGTTCATAAACGGACTCTACTGCATATAATAATGCTAACGTGCAGGGTAGGGACCACCCTGTTCCTAATCTCCTCACACTGGTTAAGATTTTAGGATTATTAAATAATTTACTGCCATTTCAGATATGACATGGTCTGAATTTCTCTAGGTTTAGCTCTCCATATTGAGATTGTCTTTAAATATTTTTAATGCCTTTTTTCTCTACCCAGTGTTTATTACTAGTTTTAAACTTCTCTCCCCATACAATTGAAAAGGCAATTTTATATGAGAAAATCAGCTTTCAAACTATAATTCAGTCGGGCCATGACATCTCAAGCCCTTGGGATTTCTGCTCACACACCCACAGAGTCTAACACACTGTCCCTTGTAGGGGAAAGAGAGGTCCTTTGGTCCCTTCCAAATAATCCCTTAGTCCAGGCTCTTGCCCAGCTTGAGGTGAGACTGTTGAACGCAAGTGAGCAGCTTCAGAAACTGAGAACAGCTTTCTGCCAGAGCAGGTGTGCGGCTCTCGCTTCCCGGAACCCGTGACTCGGGTACCGGACCAGACTTCCCTCTTTGCGCAGACTCCTGGAAAATGCAGGACCAAATGGGGGCCCTCTCTTCTTAACAAGTGCACAGAAAGTCCTCACGGGCTTTTCCTATCCTAGCCTCATTCGTGGCTCCCTCTCATAATCTGTCCTTTGCCCCATCTTCCTCCCTGCCTCAAATATGTGGTATCTCCCCGGGCTCTGCTCTTTCTCTGAGCTTTAGACCTATTAAAAAGCTCCAGAGCATAGAGAACTGGGTGTGCGTGTTGATTATATATGTGTCCGATGGTATATAAAAACTAAATATAAAAGGCTCTCTTTCAAAAGAAAAATTTGAAATTAAAATATCTTTTAAATAAGGAAATTTGTTGTTTTAGTATAAAATGTTCCCTGACTAGGTTTCTTTGGCCAGAAGAAATGAGATTCAAGACTCACAGTTTTATTTATACCATACTTACAGTTTTCAAGTTCGTGACGAAGAGAGAAGAGGAGGAATCCTTTTGTTAATTAAACGTGTTAGATTTTCCCAATTATGAAAGAAGTATTGAAATCCCCCACTTTCAAATTAGCTCCAAGGCTGGCGGCACACTGTTTAGATGATTACCTGAATAATGAAACAGAGGCTAGGCTAGATTTAAAACTTTATCAGCCAGTATACATAAAATAACAGTTAACTAAGCTTCTCTCTAAGAATACATTATTTTAAAGATCAAAAGCTTTAGAATCAACACAATATTTAAGAGATCTTTTTTTTCCTGCGGCCATTGCTTTCTCTTATTAATATGATGGTCACAAATCTCTTTCGTGATTCGAAACATAGTATTTAAAATTTTTTATTTTGATAAAATAAAATTATCAACACATAAATGCACAATTCGGCAACAGCACCTTTTAAGTTTTACTCTGACTTGTTAACCCTGAGGGGGAAAAAAAAGCAGAGGATAAAAAGCAGGAAAGGATCGCTGGACTCTCCTTGTGAGTTGGAGTTCACCGCTCACCGCCAGATGGCAGGTGTGCACCAGTATCCCAAACACTTCCCACAGGGTTTGCGGACTGTAGTTCGGAGTCACGACGCAGAAATCCTGACCAATGAGGAGAGGAGCTTCCAAAGAATAGATGTGATTAACTGTGCTGATTAAGCCCTCAAGGGGGAGCCGGGGGCCTGCGGAGGCCACTGAGTGTACATCAGCACAGGAAAGTGACAGTAATTGGGGTCTCATGCTGAGAAGGCTTCAGATCAAGCAGTTCAAGCTGTGCACGCAGAACTCATTAACCAAGTCCTCTCTGGTGTCTTTACTCCAACTGTGGTGCATGCTTGTTAAAAAATGCAGAATCCCAGGATAGCTAAACTGGAATCTTCCTGTTTAACGAGCTCCCTGGGTGATTCTTTCTCTCTTAGGTATTAAGAAAAGATCTTGAAAACTCAAAGCTAAAATTCGGGGAAGGATGGAGAGACCCATAATGAACTCACTTGTATCGAGGATTTTAAAACACTCCGTCCAGGCTCCCATGAATGTACAGTGTACCTGGTAATAAACACTTCCCTCTGGAACAAAAAGACAAAAGTAGATATATAAGTCATCTTTTTTCCTGACTCTTTCCTCCGCCTTCCACTGTCCCCTTTAATACAAAATTCATGAGTAATTTGATCCTTAACATGTTGAAAAACTGACCTTTTTTCAACAGGTACTTTATGTTTAAAACACTGAGCTGAAATTGGTACTGCATTTTAAAGTGGAATCTTAGGATATGTTTTGTGATGGAAGAGATACAGAGAGAGCCTCAACCGTCACGGATGACGCAATCATGATTTCTTCTGTAACAGCAGAATTTGGTGTGTGAGTCAGGGGTTAGCACTCCAACCACATACTCCCTCTAAAGGTGGTTCCTGGGATACAGAGTCAATCTTTCTGACCCCAAATTTGTGTAACAAGTTTAAATTCTGCAGTCACCAACTTGAGTACAAGGAAAAGAGACTATTGATCTGACTCCAGAATAATGGTATTGTTGTAAATTCAATTCAATTGGCTGTTTATCAGGATTGTTAATTCAGTCTTCGTCCAGTTCACCTTTGACCTCTGAGTTTCCCACCCCACTTCTGGAGGGAGTACAAGTCTAGGAAGAAGTTATGCAGGTAATCATCCACATACACCTGGCAGGGAGTACGGGATTCCTTTTCTTTCCATTGCTCTGTGGGGCAGGGGATACAATGGCCACCCACACATGGGCTGGAGTTGCCAGCCATTAGCTCCCTTCTGAAGGTCCACTTACATCACTGCAATGGGCATCCTCTCAATCTATGACTGCCTTGGCCAGGTGACCCCACCGCCACTACCACCACCACCTAACCTGCTATCTCCTTGCCTGGCTCCTATAGAGAAGAAGACGTGTTTTCACTCTACAGTGCCCCAGGTACATGCTGTCTCATGGAGAGTAAAATGGGTCCACAACAGCTAAAAGGTAATACCTCATAAATCCAGTGTTGTTGACCCTGACTGTGTGTCCTGTAGCAGGCTGGAGGTGGAAAGAGCCTTTTCTTTTTCAACAATCAGAAAACTTGCAGAGGGTGTATGTTTGACGCTAGACAATGAAGTCCAACAGGGATTTCATGAGTGGATTAGAGGAATGACTTTCTTATCAGAGGAATAATGTGAGTAATGGCACAGTGGTAGGTGAGCCACATGTTCAGGGAATGACCTGCAATAAGGACATGGCTTGCCTCTTATTTCACTAAGAAAATAAAGCAAACCAGAGAAATTCATATGCTTTCATTATAAAGTCTACCTCCATCAATACTCATATATTCTGCCCCCTCTATTATATTGATGCACCCTCTCTATTTCGACCTAAAACCAACTCCTCTATCTGTTCACTGGATCCCATTTCCTTCCCTCAGGGCATTGCCTCCTGCAATTGAACCAGACTCCTCTCTTTTTTGTACTGGCAAAGCCTCTCTTTCTGGGGATGATTCCTACCGACAGATAAAAATGTTAAAATACTTCCTATTTAAATAACAATAACGACAACAGAAAGCAACTTCATTGACCCTATATTTCTCTCTAGTTACTGCCCCATTTCTCTCTGTAGGAAGTTTGAAGAGAATTTCAAAACAATTACAATAAATTTGAAAGGGTCATCAAAATCACAGTCTCAACTTTCTCTCCTTCTCTCCCTAACCTTTTCTATTCATACATTTGTTTTCACGTATCTACTGAAATTGCCCTTGTCAAGATTACCAATGATCTCCATGTTGCCAAACCCAATGATCACTTTCAATCCTCAACTACTCAATTTGTCAAGAGCATTTGCCCCGGGAATTCTTCTAGAGACATCCATTGTTTCACCTGCAGATCTTTTGCTCTCTCACAGGGCTGAGTGGCTGCTTCTTTTCTCCTGTCTTGGCAGGATCATCCTCAGTTTCTCATCCTCTAAGTGCGGAGTGCCCCAGGGCTCTGTCCTCACAGCTTCCCGTCTACCCTCATTTCTGTGATGATCTTTTTCAACACCATGATTTTAAATTCTGTCACTGATTAATTCCAAATATTCTAATGCCTGAGCTATCCTCTCAACTCCAGATTTATATATCCAATGAGCTACTCAATCTTCCCAGTCAGATGTCTGATTGACATTTCATATTTACCATGAATGCTCTTGGATTATTACAACAACCTCTTAAATGGTCTCTGATTTCCTGTTTGTTCTGTCTAATCAAAACAGAACAGCTAGAGAGGTCTTTTAAAAACATAACTCAGTCATATCACCCTTCTGCTCAAAACCTTCCAGTGGTTTTCTGTTGTTATGAACTAAATAAGTTTGTTTTCCTCCAAAAATACAAATGTTGATTTGCATATGTTGAGCCATCCTTGCACCCCAGGCATAAATCTATATGGATTGTGGTGTATAATCCTTTTCACGTGCTGCTGAATTCAGTTTGCTAGCATTTTATTGAGAATTTTTGCAACTACATGCATCAGGGATAGTGACCCACAGTTGTCTTTCCTAGGAGAGAACTTTTCTGGTTTAGGTATGAGGATAATACTAGTTTTGTAAAATAAGTTTGAGACTGTTCCCTCCTTTTCAATATTCTAGACGACTTTGAGAAGGATTGGTGTGAATTCTTCTTTAAATGTTTGGTAAAATTCACCAGTGAAGCTATGCTGAGCTTTTCTTCATTGAAGATTTTTTTGACAACTGATTTATCTCCTTACTAGTAATTGATTTATTCAGTGTTTCTATTTATTCCTGATTCAACCTTGCTAACTTGTATGTTTCTAAAAACGTTTCCTTTTCTTGTAGGTTGTCCTATTTGTTGGCATAGAGACGTTTAGAGTAGCCTCTTCTAATCCTTTGCATTTCTGTGTTATCTGTTGTAATGTCTTCTTTTTCATGTATGATTTCATTGATTTGGGTCCTTTCTCTTTTTCCCTTGGTTAGTCTAGCTAAGGGTTTGTCAATTTTGTTTTTCTTTTCAAAGAACCAACTCTTAGTTTGGTTCATCTTTTCTATAGTTTTTCTGTGCTCTATTTCATTTATTTCTGCTCTAATCTTTATTATTTCATTTGTTCTCCTAGCTTTGGGCTCAGTTTATTCTTTTTCTAGCCCCTTACGACAGAGTTAGGTTGTTTATTTGGCATCTTGGTTCTTAATGTAGATGTTTATTACTGTGATCTTCCCTCTTAGAACTGCTTTTGCTGCGTCCTACAAGGTCTGGCATGCTGTGATTCCATCTAACTTTGCCTCAAGAAACTTTTTCATTTCCCTTTAATCTCTCCTTTGATCCATTGATTGTTTAATTTCCATGTGTTTGTGAATTTTCCAGTTTTCTATATGTATTGATTTCTGGTTTCATGCTATTATAGTCAGGGAAGATACTTGGTATGATTTAAATTTTGAATTTGCAAAAACTTGTTTTGTGGCCTAAAATATGGACTACCCTAGAAAATGTTCTACATGCACTTGAGAAGAATATGTATTACACTGTTTTTGGATAGAATGTTTTGTATATATCAGTTAGGTATGTTGCAGTTGGGGACCGAGTCAGAATGATGTTTAATGCAGAGGGCTTAGACCTCCTTGGAGACTAACCCCCAGGTCAGCACTCCCCTGCGCTTTAATTAAGTTACAGCAAGCAAAAAGACAGGCATCGACTCATGATTATAGAATGAGATTTTTCATCAAGCTAAACAATTGCAAACTAATCATGTCTTAAAGTTTCTCATGTCTGGTTAAGTCATCTGGCCATGTGAGCCTCACGGTGTGCCCCTCATCTGGGTTTGCCTCAGAAAGGATCGCGATAACTGTTTGCAGTCCTTGTCACACTGCTCATGACTCACAGCACATTCTAAGATGCAACACTTATTGTTCTTCTCTTTTAGATTAGTTTCAGCTATAGATTAAGCTTAAGCAGGAATTAAATTACAAGGTTAACTGCTGGGTTGTCTACACTGGGGTATCTACATAGGTCCATTTGGTCTATAGTATTATTCAAACCTACTGTTTCTTTACTGCTTCTCTATCTGGATAGTCTTTCATTGCTAACAATGGGGTATTAAAGTTCCCAAATATTACTGTGTTACTGTATATGATTACTTCTCCTTTTAGCTCTGTAACTTCTGCTTTGTGCCTTTAGTCTGTGAATGCTCCATCGTCGGTACTAGCTTTGCTCTGTGGTGATCGGCTCTGCTCCCACCTCTGGGCTCCAGTGCCACAGGGCTGCCCTTCCTCCAGGAGCTGCTGCCAGCCCTTGCATTCGGGCAGGGCCTGGAGACACTTTTCACAGTGGCGGCGGTGTGGCACCCTCGGCTGGAGGGCCAGCAGAATTCCAGGTTTGAGAATCCAGATTAGGCAGATCTGCAGCCTGCCAAGTTCCTGGTCAGATGTGCCCCTGACTTGGTTCTGCAGGTGAGCTAAGCTGCTGGTTGGGATTCCTTCTTGGGCACTGTGGGTACGAACTCAGTCTGCCAAGATGTGTGCTGGCTGTTGTAAGCCCCTCCCACCTCCTCCAAAGTCAGGCTCCCAGTGGCAGAACCTCAGAGATTCCCACACAATCTCAGAGTAGAGGCTCTTGCAAAGTGACCCACAATACTGGGGGCCGTGGTTGTTCCCCTAGGTTTTCTTCTCTCACTGGAGGATCAGGGGAGATCTGTCTGTGGGTGTTGTACTGGCCTGGGGGAGGTCACTGTGGCCAATATGGTCTCTTATCCTCCTAATGCAGCCTTTCTAGGCCTCTGAGGTGCAGGAGTACTTAAGCCTCAACCCCCATGTTCTAGGATTCCCTTAGTATGTCTTGTTCTTGAGTGGTTTGTTGTAGTTCTTGTGAGGGGGGACAAAGTCAGGAATGACTGATGTGACCATCTTAGTGACATTCCTCCATAGCCAGTTTTAGCTTTAGACCTCCAACTGGTGCGCAGTTCCATGAATCTGGAGGAGTCCTTTTCAATTGGGGGATGTGGACGTAAGGTTCAAGTCCCTGAAGTTGGGCTGTCATCTAAGTAGTGAGTTGGGTCTGGTGTGATTCTTTCCAAGGAGGTTCAAGGGCAGTCTTTACTCTTACTGATTCCAAATCAGAAAGATCGGAGAAAATTGGAAATATTAGTTTGGAGTTGCAGCCAGATATTTGAGGAAACTAGAAGAATTCAGGATCCCATTTGGTTTACAGATGAATAACAAAACCTCAAACACAATGAAAAGGACTAGTATCTTATACCACAAAGTTATGTTGTAATTTTCTACTGAAAACATAAACTACCTTTTCTATACTTACCCTCATTTTTATCAAAGATAATCAGAGTAAGACTAATTTGTTTGCAAAATAAGTCTATAAGTCACAAAAGACTTTTTCGAAATGGTCAGGGTGAAAGATCTGGTGAGAATTCATTTGATAAGGGAATGTTTCCTATGCCATACAATAATTTAGGGTAACAATTAGACAATAAGGATACTGACAAATTTTTAGGAACTTCAAACAATTTCTGGAATACCTATGTTAGTAACACATATCCCTCCATATACCTGTACCCTACGAAGGCTTATCATCACTTCCTGTTTGACAATGCTTCCTGTGTAACTTAACATACTAAATAAACATAATTAGCTTAGCATTTCTCCTTTACAAAGTAGACAGAGCCTTTGAGATTTTTATAGGGACCCTTTGGAAAACATTAATGTTACTTTCAGGCAAAAAGATACCATTTAGAATTTAATTTGGGGGAAGTTATCAAAACATCAAATGGTTTGAACATCTGACTAAATCGGGTAACATCATTATTAAATAATACTTATTTGTTTTTTTTTAACCAAAGTGACAGTAGAGGCTAAAGGCAAATACAAAAGATTACAAAGTTGTAAATAAAACTTAATTCTTTTAATATTGAGAAAACTGAGTTTTCTTAAGAAATAAAAAACCTGATAAAGACAGTGTGAAGCAAAGGAAATAATTCTAAAACACAAGATCTTTGTTTTCTAAGGCAATTACTTAAAAGGTAAAGAAAAACCTTTCACAGATCTCTTATCAATAGTAGACCAATAATAGTTCAAGAAAACTTTGTCCTTTTCATGGAGGAAAAAAATTCTACTTTTTGTAAAAGCAGTGTATTTTTGGTATTGACTCATTCTTTAAAAACTTAAAAAGATTCATTCCTATCTTAGCCCACAGGACGACACATAAAATTCTTTTCGTAAGATTCCTTCTCCATAATGCTTCCATCCATTCATGTTTTTCTTCTTTCTCATTCTGGAACAACCCCAGTCATTTTGTTTTAGGACAAAATGATTCTCTTTCAGCTTTACTATGAACAGACACAAATATCTTTAATTCCTTTGGAATAAGAACCCAAAAGTTGATAATACTATATTCAGTACTTAATGTTTCAGTATTTTATCTTATTTTGAGATGATTGATATATTCAATGAATATCTACCATTTAGTGTAGTATAATATTAAGGTTTCCAGTTACCAAAAAGATTTTTGAAGCCATTTTTAAGTAAACATACCATAAAATATAATTATCATTGAAAATTCATCTATAAGCCATAAAATAAAATTATTGTTGATCCAGTTAATCTATAAACTTGTATCTTACATCTATCCTTAATAATTGTTTAGCTCATTCATGAAACTGTCACGAGACATTAAACAGCTAACCATCATTGTCAGTTATTTTTCTTGCTGATAAATTCTGTAGGAGATAACAGAATTATGACTAGTACACCACTTAGAATGAAAGTTATAAGTCTGCAGTGTATTTAATGCTGATAACTCTGAATACATGTCTGTTTTAATTAAATCCGCAAACTTAAACTAGCTTTCATTAACCAAAAATTCTCTTAGGTCATGTAAACTTGAAAAATATTTAGTTTCTATATTCCTGAGAGTATAATTTATGTAAACACCTCTTTTTCATTAAGGCAATTAAATAGAGCCCCTTACAAATTAATTTCTCAATATGATCCAGATAGAAAATATCACATATCTCTAACATACGTGTATAGATATACAGAAATAAATAGACACAGAGATCTTTTAGCTTTCAATTAAAATTTCTAACCATGAGATGATAATGTAAAACTCACTAGTTTTTAAAAGAAGGGTTGGATCCAAATTGTGCTTCTGGTAGATGGAATAAGGTGAGGTTACCTGCTCAGATGGTTAAAGCTTTTTTATAATACTTGTAGAAAAGAGTTTCAGGAATTTCATTCACTTAATTTCCAAATGGCTTTTTTTTTTTTTTAAGAAGAATTACCTCCCTAGAGTTTGTAATTTACGAGATGGCAGTGGGTTCCTATAGAAAACAGGAACATCTTTGCATACCTTGAGGTACACATCTCAAAGGCGCAGAGAAAGGATGTAAGTTTCTCCAAGAAGAGCTTTTGTTTCCTAAATCGAGATCTTCTACAATATCCACAGGTACTTGCAGGTAAATAGGAGAGGTTTTGAGATTGGTAACAAAGGATAGATGGGCTTTGAATTTTTCTAGGTCTCTATTTCTGTTCTTGTAAAGACTCAATTTGTACAGCAAGTACAGTTGTTTTTAAATCATCTAGGAATTGGGTTGCTGCCTGAACGGTATCAGTGGGGCTGACCCACTCATCCAAGTACACTAACTTCAGTTTGCTTTTTTATCTCAGAGAGAAAAATCTTCAAGATGGAAATCAAAGATTCCCATGTTCTCGATTTAGAGCTGTGTGCTTTTAGAATGTTTTAGTAAATCTTTCCACAAATGGCTTCAGAATAATTACCCGCTCTGGGTACCTAGTTTGATTTTATCTTGGGGGAGAAGGCCTAAAAGAAAGTTCCTATAAGATTCTGAATATCAGCTTCCCGTTTGGTCAGCTTCTGGCCATGAAGCTACTTTTTAAAAAAGTCCTTTTGAACGTCTTACCAGGTTTCAGCCTAGATGAACAGTAATTATTCCTGGCAGTACTGAACAATCCCATGGATGCAAGAGTCAGCCCCAAGGAGGGTACAAAAGATAATACCCTCACAAAATCCAGAGCCACTCCCAAAGATAACCAAAAGAAAGAAAGTCTCAGATAATTCCCTTGAGAGTTCACAGTAGTCAGTAGGGTCCTAGCCACAAATTGGGTGCAATTCGCATTTCTGTGTTAGCCATATTTGGGGGCCCCCAATTGATCATTGAGCTGCCTGCGCACAGAAAAACCCAGATGCCCCAGAGAGGCAGAAAGCAAAGCCAAATTCTCAGAACACACAGCTTTAAGACACAAAAGAAGGCAATAGCTGTCCCTGAGAGACAAAGGATGAATAATCTATCAGTGCCTGGAAGCAAATTCTTGCATCTCAATTCAAAGATCTAATTCGTACAAATTTCTTTTCCCAAAAACACAAATTTTGGAAGGAAAGAGTATGAAATTTTACCTTCCTCTTTCAGTGAGGCAGCTGGTAGAAATCTGAGAGACCTGATTTGGGTGAGAATTTTTACCCTTTGCCAGTTCCTACCAGCTTTCCAGGGATCCCGTCTGCAGCCAGTGGGGTGTCCCAGAGCGTCATATTTTGGTTACCAGAAACTGTAGAGGAGCAAAAACAATTTCCCATCTGCCCTGTGTAGTGAGTGCTTGGCTGGGACCCCTTTTTCTCTAGGGCATCCCATAAATGGATAAGCTTATCCAAGTTAAAAGTTCTCCACTTTGACCACTGCAATTCAAGATTGCCTTTGGTTAAATTTAACCTGCTTGTTCAGCCTTAAGACATAATTTTACTCACCTGAGGCCTCGCACTGGACCCAGTCCAGCTCCAGACCCTGTCCGGTTTCTAAGTTGGACCCAGTGTGACTCTAGCAGTTTTGGACGTGTTCTAGGAAAGGAAATGCTAAAATAAAGTCTAAAGGCTCATAACACAAAAGCTGCAGAGCTGTGATTCCAGTTCCAGAAGCAGCAAGACCTTCAGAGGCAGTGAGAACACCATGAGCCCAGGGGCACAACAGGGACCCATGTCTAGCTGCTCATTGCCCCTGGGGGGACCTGGGGTTCTCTTTCAGTTCCCTTTTCTAATGCCAAAACTGGTAAAGATAAATTGAGGCATATTAAATTTTTTAAGTTTTTGTGAGCAAAACTCAATTTGAGTATTTTCATTTTAAATGAAATCACAACCGGGAGTGGTTAGGAACAATCCGCAGACAGGAGTCAGGGCGAGGGACTTGTGTAGAGAAGGTGCAGAAACAGAAATCATCTATAGCTTGCAGCCAAGTTGGCTGTTTGTAACTGATTGTCCTTTGTGTTTTAATTTCATAATCTTGAGGCATTTCCAGGCTTCGAATTAGATTATTTTATGTAAGCCACCTCTGTCTACTGTTCTTGTTTAACTAATTTAAAAGTGCAGAGAAAGTAAGTATAAAACCACAACGGAACCGGAGAAGACAACCAGGCTTATACCTGGTTGAGGGAGCTCAGGAGCTTTATGGAAGGCATGATCTTTGAACTTAGTCTGCAAGAACTGGTACATTTTTAGCAGGCAGAGGTAAATGAGAGGAGTTTACAGGCACATAAAAAGGAGTCAGACCAAACTGTACTATATACCATAGAGTTTGGCAGCTGCGGAGGGGGTTGAGCGAGTGAATGTTGATTTTTTTTTTGACATTTACTTGGCTTAAGCAAAATAACTGAAACAGGATCTATGCTATAAAAAATCAGTAAGTGAAGCAAAAGTGAAACTCTGGCCTTGATTTATATACAGGATGATTTTCAGCAGTTTTCAGAGCTCTCAACCTCATGTCACCAGACGGTCCAATTTATCTCTTGTCCCCAAAAATCCATCAGCAAAGATACTGGGTTCAGCATCAGTTGCCTAGAACTCAGCCTCAGTCCCTTACCACAGGGGGGTGATCTTGCACATGTCATCCACTCAAACCGAACTTCATCCATTAAAAAATAATGAATCATTTCATGCTTTCCTCACAATATTGGAATGGTCAAAAGAGAAAACATGGCACAGGAATTCTTTATAAACAGTAAAGTGCTCAGCCAAAGAAAAACAGCTTTTTTCAGTTATTTCCTGTCGCCCCCGCCTGCCTTAGCAACATAATAATGGCATGTGTGAAAGCATATAAAGATGTGGTGTTATAAAATTATATTCTGTTATTCAGTATTTTCGATGTTAACATGCAATGATTGCGGGCGAGGACCTATGTTCCTGACCCATCGGGAATCCAAGTGGCAGGGTGCCTTTGTGCCCCTCCGCTGTTACAAGGGGTATTATTTCTATTCTCTGAGAAAGGCTTTAGCTAGAGTAAAACAATTCAAAGTCAAAAAAATATGGACATTTATGGAGTCATTCTATGGCCAAGAGTAAATGTAGCATAAGTACTGTGGCATACGTAAGGCGTTGGGTGTTTCACCATGATGGAAAAGTCATTTCACATCCCAAGCAAATGAGAATTATGAAAAGAATATCACATCAAAAAAAAAAAAGGATATTCCATAGAAGAAAAAACTGAACTAAAACACCATGTAGCCCACTAGTTGGTCTAAACAGTGAGGTACCACTCTTGATAGTGAGCAATTTGAAGATGATATAGAAATGTAACAGGTCATACGTTTCAGTTACAGAACTGTTCAGGGGAACTGAGTCATCTCGTGCCATCTGAAACCTCTGTTCTCCTGCTTCTGGTGGCCTCTCTGAGGTTTTCCACATCCTAATCAGACCAGCTGACATGAGATTAACAGAGGGTACTACCTAGTTCTGGCCCTAAGAAAAACTTATAAATAAGGTAGATTTTTAAAATAATTTCTTTCTTTACCCTTCTTTCATTGCTCTTCCTGCTTTTCAGGGATCAAAGTCCTTTCCTTCCTCTCCTCCCTATGCTCTCTTATATATATATATATATATATCCATTTTATATCATGTGTGGTCACTTATACGCAGGGTAACCCCTGTGTTATACTACATACTCCGATTCCAACATTTACCTACAGTGGGTTCCAATCCCTCTGGAACTACCCATGTGATTATGACTGATAATGAATTTGTTGATGTGCCCTTCGTCCCAAGAAATATATTTGTATTTTAACTGGGCCTTTCGAAAACATAAATTTAACACACTGGCACTTCCAGTAATGAGAATTTAGTTGCAGAAAAAAGAGAATTTTGCAACAAGTTTTGTAGAAGTGTTCCCGATAGCCACAGATACTTAAGGCTAAAATGGAGGTAATCTGGTGAAACCCACTTTAAATATAAAGATACAGATGAGTAACAGCTATAGTTTAAAATGCAATGAGGTGGCCCGGATTTTAAATTTCTGTACTGCTCTAAAACTTGCCTTCATAAGTTACTTTCTGTAGAACATAGGATCTTTCCTTAGAGGCACAGAACAATGAATTGTTCACATCACACAAATTAAATGCAGTTGGGGCTTTATGGCTTACTGTTGACATGGTTGGGCTTTTTTTTGGGGGGGATATCATAAAATCACATGGGCAACATTGTGGTTTCTAGACTCCCCCCATCAAGTCCGTAACACATACCCCATGACAGTCACTGTCCATCAGCGTAGTAAGATGCTGTAGAGTCACTACTTGTCTTCTCTGTGCAGTACTGCCTTCCCCGTGCCCCCCCCCATTATGCGTGCTAATTGTAATGCCCCTTATTCCCCTTCTGACATGGTTGGACTTTTTAAAAAAACATATTCAGATCTTATTATGCTTGATGGATTGATTTTAGGAAAGTTGAGAACACTTTTCCATATGATTCAAGCCCCTAAATATACCTTCGAGAAAAATTTAGTCATTTTGTTTGAATTATCCTTACTATATTTCTACTTATGTTAATTTCAGTAGGTACTTTATTAAAGAAATGTTTTGACATTTCTAAAATCTCAGAATATAAGAAATAGTAAGTCACTGTCTTAAATTGAAAAACTAGGAACCTTTTGTAGACTATCTAGAAGTGGGAACTTAACCCCAAATTCCACAATCTGTAGATTTTGAGTGGGCAGAGCTCAGAGGTCAGGGTGCTGATGATGACAGAATGGGAAACCAAGATAGAATAATAAGATTGTGTATCTAAAACAAAGGATGGGTTTAGATAGATAAAGAGAAACAAGTTCTGAGATTTCAAAGACCTATTTACTTGGCCTGTGAATGTAAATTAACTTATTTGAGGCCTTGCAGGTTAATTTTGGAGGGCAAAGAAGTTTCTTTTCTCTTCTAGTTCTTTTGTCACTTTGCCCCTTTAGTCATTTGCAAGGATTGAGTTCCGTTGCTCTCCCGGGATTCAGTTAACATCCTGCCAATTCTAAATGGTTTAATCATTGTAATTAATGTTTTGAAGAATCAATTAAAGGCGTGTTGAGATGGAGACAAAGACACCCAATTAGGAAGTGTTGAAAAGGGAGCTACTCCGCTCCCAGCGTCTTAATCTGAGTCCCAACTGAATCCTGCTCCTCCTTCTCAAGTAGCAGTAAGTCTTTCAGTCTTTGGGAAAGAAGGACATGCCAGGCTGACTCTCAGAACCCACAGATGGTTCTCTCTGCCCTCCTCCTCTTCAAAGATCCAGTAAATGAGTCGCAGTTATGTTTTCAGTGTAATTACCAGGCACAAAAGAAAATTTTCTTCCGTTTTTATTTTTAATTTTATTATTTATTTATTTATTTTTTTTTGAGAGGGCATCTCTCATATTTATTGATCAAATGGTTGTTACAACAATAAAATTCTGTATAAGGGAGTCAATGCTCAATGCACCACCATTAATCCACCCCAGCCTAATTCTCGTCAGTCTCCAATCTTCTGAAGCATAACAAACAAGTTCTTACCTGGTGAACAAATTCTTACATAGTGAATAAGTTCTTACATGGTGAAGAGTACAAGGGCAGTCATCACAGAAACTTTCAGTTTTGATCATTATGAAACTATAAACAATCAGGTCAAATATGAATATTCATTTGATTTTTATACTTGATTTATATGTGAATCCCACATTTCTCCTTTTATTATTATTATTATTATTTTTTTTTAATAAAATGCTGAAGTGGTAGGTAGATGCAAGATAAAGGTAGAAAACATAGTTTAGTGTTGTAAGAAAGCAAATGTAGATGATCAGGTGTGTGCCTGTAGACTATGTGTTAATCCAAGCTAGACAAGGGCAGCAAAACATCCATGGATGCAGAAGATTTCTCTTAAAACAGGGGGGGTGAGGTTCTGAGCCTCACCTCTGTTGATCCCCAATTTCTCACTTGATGGCCCCCCTGCAACTGTGCCTGTCTTAGGTTGTTCCTCTCTTGAGGAATCTTACCCATCTCTGGCTAACCAGTCATCTTCTAGGGCCATACAGGGAAATGTAAAGTTGGTAAGTGAGAGAGAAGCGATATTGTTTGAAAAGGTTAGCTTTTTACTTCTTTGCAGATTTATGCCCTCTGGCTTCTATGCCCAGCACTTGTCTCAAGGTATCTTTACCACCTGGAGGAATTATGATACTCGGTAAATTCGATATGAGGCACGAATTCTATTTAAGGGTTGTAATTAGGAAGGAAGAAGAAAAGCTATAGAGGTAGCAGACGGAAGAAAACATGGGAAGATTATTTCTTTGACATAACTTCTTACAGAGTAACTTAAGCATGTATAGGTTTTAAACTACTAATTAAATTGTGCACACACATTAACATAATAGGAATACAGTTACATAACCAAAGCAGATCTATAATTACCAGCCATCTCCAGTGAAGTCAAGAAAACCAGTTAGGCACCCTAGGTATTTGTGAAAATTTGTCTATGATATAATGGATATTGTCCAACTGTACTTGAACAGTCTGAGAGAAATCAGACAAATTAAAACAACCCATTCCTGGGAACTGTTCACATCCCGTATGTTCTTTTAACAGTAGATAGTCTGTAGTTGTAAGATTTTGGAGCGCTACAACTTGCACTTCTCCTAATTCTTGGTTGAGTTCCAACAGTATAGATCCAGTCAAATTTGTTGTTTTACTGTATGCACAGGCCAACTTAGATATCTCTCCTTCTTCATTCCAATGGCAAGTCCAGGAACCGATGGGATGAATGCAGCTACAACTGCAGCATCGCCTGGATCTTTGTTGAGGTTTTTTGATGATCATCTTCTGGTGTGACTCTTCCAGAGAGTGCTGATGTTGGAAGTTCTTCTTCATATCGTATCTTAGTTCATTTTCTGGGTAGCCAAATTAGGCTTTGATCCTCTGTATAAACACAAACAGACCCTTGCCCACACTTTGATATGCCCTTTATACCATTGTACAGAACTCATTGGAGGTCACCACACAGGAACTGCTTTTTTTTTTTTTAAGAGAAAGGAGTATTATCAGAAAAATGTACCTCCATAGCCAATCATCTGACACCCTTTAAGTGATTAAAATTAAGGATATTTAAAGCATGCATTAATTGTTGATTTACAGTTAGTTTTAGCCTATCAGGAAGTAATTCCCCTTCTCTTTTTGTTATCTTTAATCTACACTTACATGAAGAATACTATGTTTACTATGCTCTCCCCTATACCAAGTCCCCCATAAAAACCACATTACAGTCACTGTCTATCAGCATAGCAAAATGTTGTAGAATCACTACTTGTCTTCTCTGTGTTGTACAGCCCTTCCCTTTCTCCCACACCCCCTATGCATGCTAATCTTAATACTCCTCTTCTTCTTCTCCCCCCTTATCCCTCCCTACCCACCCATCCTCCCCAGACCCTTTCCCTTTGGTACCTGTTAGTCCATTCTTGGGTTCTGTGATTCCACTGCTGTTTTGTTCCTTCAGTTTTTCCTTTGTTCTTATACTCCACAGATGAGTGAATTCATTTGGTATTTCTCTTTCTCTGCTTGGCTTATTTCACTGAGCATAATACCCTCCAGGTCCATCCATGTTGCTGCAAATGATAGGATTTGCCCTCTTCTTATGGCTAAGTAGTATTCCATTGTGTATATGTACCACATCTTCTTTATCCATTCATCTACTGATGGACATTTAGGTTGCTTCCAATTTTTGGCTATTGTAAATAGTGCTGTGATAAACATAGGGGTGCATCTGTCTTTCTCAAACTTCATTGCTGCATTCTTAGGGTAAATTCCTAGGAGTGGAATTCCTGGGTCAAATGGTAGGTCTGTTTTGAGCATTTTGATGGACCTCCATACTGCTTTCCACAATGGTTGAACAAATTTACATTCCCACCAGCAGTGTAGGAGGGTTCCTCTTTCTCCACAGCCTCGCCAACATTTGTTGTTATTTGTCTATTGGATGGCAGCCATCCTTACTGGTGTGAAGTGATACCTCATTGTAGTTTTATTTTGCATTTCTCTGATAATTAGTGATGTGGAGCATCTTTTCATGTGTCTGTTGGCCATCTGTATTTCTTTTTTGGAGAACTGTCTGTTCAAATATATTCTCCCATACAGTAGGGTTCCTTTTTGTTCTATTGATGGTGATTTTTGCTGTACAGAAGCTTTTCAGCTTAATATAGTCCCACTTGTACATTTTTGCTGTTGTTTTCCTTGCCCATGGAGATATGTTCAAGAAGAGGTCACTCATGTTTATGTCTAAGAGGTTTTTGCCTATGTTTTTTTCCACGAATTTAATGGTTTCTTTGATCCATTTTGAATTAACTTTTGTGTATGGGGTTAGACAATGGTCCAGTTTCATTCTCCTACATGTAGCTGTCCAGTTTTGCCAGCACCATCTGTTGAAGAGACTGTCATTTTGCCATTTTATGTCCATGGCTCCTTTATCAAATATTAATTGACCATGTATGTTTGGGTTAATGTCTGGAGTCTCTAATCTGTTCCACTGGTCTGTGGCTCTGTTCTTATGCCAGTACCAAATTGTCTTGATTACTATAGCTTTCTAGTAGAGCTTGAAGTTGGGGAGTGAGATCCCCCCTACTTTATTCTTCTTTCTCAGGGTTGCTTTGGCTATTCGGGGTCTTTGTTGTTTCCATATGAATTTTTGAATTATTTGTTCCAGTTCATTGAAGAATGTTGCTGGTAATTTGATAGGGATTGCATCAAATCTGTATATTGCTTTGGGCAGGATGGCCACTTTGACGATATTAATTCTTCCTAGCCACGAGCATGGGATGAGTTTCCATTTGTTAGTGTCCCCTTTAATTTCTCTTAAGCGTGACTTCTAGTTTTCAGACTATAGGTCATTCACTTCTTTGTTTAGATTTATTCCTAGGTTTTTTATTCTTTTTGATGCAACTGTGAATGGAATTGTTTTCCTGATTTCTCTTTGTATTGGTTCAGTGTTAGTGTATAGGAAAGCTACAGATTTCTGTGTGTTAATTTTGTATCCTGCAACTTTGCTGTATTCCGATATCAGTTCTAGTAGTTTTGGGGTGGAGTCATTAGGGTTTTTTATGTACAGTATCATGTCATCTGCAAATAGTGACAGTTTAACTTCTTCTTTACCAATCTGGATTCCTTGTATTTCTTTGTTTTGTCTGATTGCTGTGGCTAGGACCTCCAGTACTATGTTAAATAACAGTGGGGAGAGTGGGCATCCCTGTCTAGTTTCCAATCTCAGAGGAAAAGCTTTCAGCTTCTCTCTGTTCAGTATAATGTTGGCTGTGGGTTTATGATACATGGCCTTTATTATGTTGAGGTACTTGCCCTCTATTCCCATTTTGCTGAGAGTTTTTATCATGAATGGATGTTGAATTTTGTCAATGCTTTTTCAGCATCTATGGAGATCATCATGTGGTTTTTGTCTTTCTTTTTGTTGATGTGGTGGATGATGTTGATGGATTTTCAAATGTTGTACCATCCTTGCATCCCTGGGATGAATCCCACTTGGTCATGGTGTATGATCCCTTTGATATAGTGTTGAATTCTGTTTGCTAATATTTTATTGAGTATTTTTGCATCTACATTCATCAGGGATATTGGTCTGTAATTTTCTTTTTTGGCGGGGTCTTTGCCTGGTTTTGGTATTAGGGTGATATTGGCTTCATAGAATGAGTTTAGGAGTATTCCCTCCTCTTCTATTTTTTGGAACACTTTAAGGAGAATGGGTATTATGTCTTCTCTGTGTGTCTGATAAAATTCTGAGGTAAATCCGTCCAGCCCCGGGGTTTTGTTCTTGAGTAGTTTTTGATTACCGTTTCAATTTATTTGCTCGTAATTGGTTTGTTTAACTTTTGTGTTTCTTTCTTGGTCAGTCTTGGAAGGTTGTATTTTTCTAGGAAGTCGTCCATTTCTTCTAGGTTTTCCAGCTTGTTGGCATATAGGTTTTCATAGCGGTCTTTAATAATTCTTTGTATTTCTGTGGAGTCTGTCATGATTTTTCCGTTCTAATTTCTGATTCTGTTGATTTGTGTTGATTTTCTTTTTCTCTTAATAAGTTTGGCTAGAGGCTTATCTATTTTGTTTATTTTCTCAAAGAACCAGCTCTTGGTTTTGTTGATTTTTGCTATTGTTTTATTCTTCTCAATTTTGCTTATTTCTTCTCTGATCTTTATTATGTCCCTCCTTCTGCTGACTTTAGGCCCCATTTGTTTTTCTTTTTCCAGTTTCATTAATTGTGATGTTAGACTATTCATTTGGGATTGTTCTTCCTTCTTCAAGTGTGCCTGGATCGCTATATACTTTCCTCTTAGGACTGCTTTCGCTGCGTCCCACAGAAGTTGGGGCTTTGTGTTGTTGTTGTCATTTGTTTCTATATATTCCTTGATCTCTATTTTGATTTTTCGTTGATCCATTGATTGTTTAGGAGCATGTTGTTAAGCCTCCATGTGTTTGTGAGCCTTTTTGTTTTCTTTGTAGAATTTATTTCTAGTTTTATTCCTTTGTGGTCTGAAAAATTGGTTGGTAGAATTTCAATCTTTTGGAATTTACTGAGGCTCTTTTTGTGGGCTAGTATGTGGTCTATTCTGGAGTATGTTCCATGTGCACTTGAGAAGAATGTATATCCTGTTGCTTTTGGATGTAGAGTTCTATAGATGTCTATTAGGTCCGTCTGCTCTACTGTGTTGTTCAGTGCTTCCGTGTCCTTACTTATTTTCTGCCTGATGGATCTATCCTTTGGGGTGAGTGGTGTGTTGAAAAGTCTCCTAAAATGAATGCATTGCAGTCTATTTCCCCCTTTGGTTCTGTTAGTATTTGTTTCACATATGCTGGTGCTCCTGTGTTGGGTGCATATATATTTAGAATGGTTATATCCTCTTTTTGGACTGAGCCCTTTATCATTATGTAGTGTCCTTCTTTGTCTTGTGTTACTTTCTTTGTTTTGAAGTCTATTTTGTCTGATACTAGTACTGCAACCCCTGCTTTCTTCTCACTGTTGTTTGCCTGAAATATGTTTTTCCATCCCTTGACTTTTAGTCTGTACATATGTTTGGGTTTGAGGTGAGTTTCTTGTAAGCAGCATATAGATGGGTCTTGCTTTTTTATCCATTATATTCCTCTGTGTCTTTTGATTGGTGCATTCAGTCCATTTACATTTAGGATGACTATTGAAAGATACGTCCTTATTGCCATTGCAGGCTTTGAATTCGTGGTTACCATAGGTTCAAGGTTAGCCTCTTTGGTATCTTACCGCCTAACTTAGTTCGCTTTTTGAGCTCTTATATACACTGTCTGGAGATTCTTTTCTTCTCTCCCTTCTTATTCCTCCTCCTCCATTCTTCATATGTTGGGTGTTTTGTTCTGTGCTCTTTCTGGGAGTGCTCCCATCTAGAGCAGTCCCTATAAGATGCCCTGCCCTGTAGAGGTGGTTTGTGGGAAGGGAATTCCCTCAGCTTTTGCTTGTCTGGGAATTGTTTAATCCCACCATCATATTTAAATGATAGTCGTGCTGGATACAGTATCCTTGGTTCAAGGCCCTTCTGTTTCATTGCATTAAATATTTAATGCATTTTCTTCTGGCCTGTAGGGTTTCAGTTGAGAAGTCTGATGTTAGCCTGATGGGTTTTCCTTTATAGGTGACGTTTTTCTCTCTAGCTGCCTTTAAAACTCTTTCCTTGTCCTTGATCTTTGCCATTTTAATTATTATATGTCTTGGTGTTGTCCTTCTTGCATCCTTTCTATTGGGGGTTCTGTGTATTTCCGTGGTCTGTTCAATTATTTCCTCCCCCAGTTTGGGGAAGTTTTCAGCAATTATTTCTTCCAAGATACTTTCCGTCCCTTTTCCTCTCTCTTCTTCTTCTGGTACCCCTATAATACTGATATTGTTTGTTTTGGATTGGTCACACACACAGTTCTCTTTATATTGTTTCATTCCTGGAGATCATTCTATCTCTCTCTATGTCAGCTTCTATGCATTCCTGTTGTCTGGTTTCAATTCCACCAATGGCCTCTTGCATCTTACCCATTCTGCTTATAAATCCTTCCAGAGTTTGTTCCATTTCTGTAATCTCCTTTCTAGCATCTGTGATCTCCCTCTGGACTTCATCCCATTTCTCTTGCGTATGTCTCTGCATCTCTGTCAGCATGTTTATGATTTTTATTTTAAATTCTTTTTCAGGAAGACTCGTTAGGTCTGTCTCCTTCTCTGGTGTCTCTGTGATCTTGGTTTGCCTGTAATTTTGTCTTTTCATGGTGATAGGAATAGTTTGCAGAGCTGGTACTAGTGACGGCTGGAAGAACTTCCCTTCTTGTTGGTTTGTGGCCTTCCTCTCCTGGGAGAATAGCAACCTCTAGTGGCTTGTGCTGGGTAGCTGTGTGCAGACAGGGCTTCTGCTTCCTGCCCGGCTGCTATGGTGTTTATCTCCACTGTTGCTGTGGGCGTGGCCTGGCTTGCGCTGCTAGTCCAAAGTGGTGGAGTTGTGTTGGAGGGGGAGCGGCCAGGAGGCTATTTATCTCTGTAAGGGGCTTCCATGCTCCCTGCAGCCCAGGGGATTAGAGTGCCTAGAGATCCCCGGATTCCCTACCCCTGGACTAAGTGTCCTGTCCTGCCCCTTTTAAGACTTCCAAAAAGCACCTGCCAAAACAAAATGACCACAAAAAAAATAAATAAATAAAAAAATAAATGGCCGCTCGCTTTTCTTTTGTTCTCCAGCACTGGCCTCTGATACCTGCTCGCCGGTCTTGCTGCCCTGTTTCCCTAGTATTGGGGTCCCTGTCCCTTTAAGACTTCCAAAAAGCACTCGCCACAACAAAACAACAACAACAACAACAATAACAAAAGGTGGCTGCTTGCTTTTCTTTTGTTTTCCGGCGCAGTCTCCAATACTGGCTCACCGGTCTTGCTGCCCTGTTTCCCTAGTATTGGGGTCCCTGTCCCTTTAAGACTTCCAAAATGCACTCACCACAACAAAACAAAACAATCAAACAAAAAAAAGATGGCCACTCGCTTTTATTTTGTCCTCCAGTGCCGGCCTCCAGTAACCGCTCACCATTCTTGCTGCCCTGTTTCCCTAGTATCCAGGGCCCCGCGCATGCACTGTGTCTGCGCTCTGGTCCGGATGGCTGGGGCTGGGTGTTCAGCAGTCCTGGGCTCCTTCTCCCTCCCGCTCTGACTCCTCTCCTCCTGCTGGGAGCTGGGGGGAGGGGCCCTCGGGACCCACTAGGCCGAGGTTTGTATCTTACTCCCTTTGCAAGGTGCTGGGTTCTCGCAGGTGTGGATGTGGTCTGGATGTTGTCCTGTGTCCTCTGGTCTTTATTCTAGGAAGAGTTGTCTTTGTTATATTTTCATAGATATATGTGGTTTTGGGAGGACATTTCCGTTGCTCTACTCACGCCACCATCTTGGCTCTACCCTCTTCTTCCTTTTTTAAATGTTACATTTTAAATCAGTGAGATTCATGTTGCAAACTTTACTTTTTTCTCTGGCAGCACACAGTAAGAAGCTTTCAAAATAAGGCCACCATAGTTTTTTTTCTTTGTTAGAACTTCTAAAATAAGTAGTTCAATGCTATTGGTCCATAATTTACTTAGAAACATTGGGATTTTTATTTCCCAAAACAGCATTTGTGAATGTTTAGCAGAGTAGATGATGTAGTGGAAAAAGCTGTGATTTAGTTCTGACCCCCAGTATTTACTATTTGTCCTTCAGCAAATGAAAGCTGAATTCTCAGCTTTGTATCTGTGGAACAGCAATATTATGTCCAGAGTGTTATTTATAAGGAGAATCAAATGTGGAAAGTGTATGTGCTGCTTTTTAAACTGTCATGAACTCTTCAAACAAGCGTATTCTCTCCCTGGTGCCAGAAGAGGAACTCGAGCAGCATGCGAGGCTGCCTAAAGCACGGCAATGGTCACCCTCATGGTTTAGTGCAGGCTTCAATGCAGCCACTTGAGCTCATTTGGACAAATATTGTTTTTAGAGCTTGAATTAGTGTTGGGAACCTCGACTCTGCTCCAAACAAACCTACAGAGATGCCCACTGAGATTCCAAATGTAGGGTGAAATGGCTGCCCAGAACCACCCATACCCACACTCCATCAGTCTTGACATGTTATTTGATCACTGCACTGCCTCAAAGACTTTATGAAAATTTTCTTAGAGCAATAATGACACAGATGACACACCATCCATAATAATATTAATTTGGTGACTAATCTGTATGAACATTTCAGGATCAACCAGCCTCGTCACTTCTGTCACTCAGTGTCTCTTGCACCATGCGGGAAAGCCTCTGACACAGACAGGGACATGGTCTACACAGCCACATCACACAGAAAGCTCCCTGAAATCCAGACCAGCTTAGTAGGGATTCATGTTATACCAAATTGGAGACCTTTAAAAAGCTGAAATCATGTTGTGTTTTACTTGATGGAGGTGACGCTGAGAGTTGCCGACTGAAAAAAATATGTCAGAAATCAGAGCCTAACAGGTAACAAGACACTGATGGATAATTTTATACGTTGACTTGGCTTGACTATGGTGCCCAATAATTTGGCCAAACACCAGTCTAAATGTCCCTGTATATATGTTCAATTAATAAATGACAAAGGAGGAAGAACATACAATGGGGAGAAGATAGTCTCTTCAGTAAATGGTTTTGGGCAAATGGACAGCTACATGCAAGAGAATGAAACTGGATTAGTCTTTCCCACCATAAACAAAAATAAACTCTAAATGGATTAGGGACCTAAATACCATAAAACTGTTAGAAGAAAACATAGGCAAAAATCTCTTGAACATAAGCATGAGTAATTTTTTTCTGAATATGGCACCCCAGGCAAGGGGACATAAAAGCACAAATAAACAAGTAGGACTATAATAAACTAAAAGCATCTGTACAGCAAAGGACACCATCAACAACCTACAGTATGGGAGAATATATTCACAAATAATGTATCTGATGAAGGGCTAACATCCCCAATATATATAGAACTCATATAACTCAACACCAACAAAATCAAATAACCCAGTTAAAAATGGGCAGAGGACTTGAATAGACATTTTCTGAAGAAGACATACATATGGCCAACAGGTACATGAAAAGATGCTTCCTATCACTAATCATCAGGGAAATGCAAATCAAAATCACAATGAGGTATCACCTCATACCACTCAGAACAGCCATTCTCCAAAAGACAAGAAATAACAAGTGTTGGCGAGGATTTGGAGAAAAGGAAACCTGTTGGTGGGGATGTAAATTGGTGCAGCCACTGTGGAAAGCCATAATGAGGTCACACATACCAAATACCATACAATCCAGTAATTCCACTTCTAGGAATTCACCCAAAGAAAACAAAATCTCTGATTTGAAAAGATATATGCACACCTGTATTTATTGCTGTATTATTTACAGTGGCCAAGATATGGAAGCAACCAACGTGTCCATCAATAGATGAGTGGATAAACAAGCCATGGTATGTGTACACAATGGAATATTATTCAGCCATAAAAAGAAAGAAATCCTGCCATTTGTGACAACACGGATGCACCTAAGAGGGTATTATGCCAAGTGAAATAGGCCAGGCAGAGAAAGACAAATACCATATAATTTCACTTATATGTGGATTTAAAAACAAAACTAAACAAAATGAATATAGAACAGCAGTAGAGGTACAGACATTAAAGTGACTGGTGGTTGCCATGGAAGAGGGTTTGGGGTAGGTAGGTGAAATAGGTGAAGGGGATTAAAAAGTATATGAATAAATGTTGCTTTAAAAGTATGTTTTAGGTGTGGTTAACATCCAGATCAGTAGACTTTGAGTAAAGCAGGTAACTCTCCTTAATGTGGGTGGGCCTCACTCAATCAGTTGAAGACCTTAAGAGCAATAATAGGCCTCACAAAGGAGGAATTCAGCCTTAACCCTAAGTTTCTCACCTGCTTGACAAGCCTGTGGAATTTGGACTCAAGAGCTGAATTTCTAGCCTGCTAGCTTGGCCTACAGATTTCATATTGCCAGCACCCCAGTGTGTGAGTCAATTCCTTACAGTAAAGTGCTTTCATGTGCACGCTCTCACTGCCTGCAAATATATGTATTTCTCAGTACAACAGAATAAAAGGGGGGAAATGGACAACAGTTTAAAGTGTAAATCCACTCATTACATAGTCTTCAAAACACCGCCTTCCAGTTTTCCCACATTTAATTCTTGCCTCCCAACTGTGTTTAACTTGAACTTCTGCAGCAGTGGAATTCTAGGTTCAAGATGCCACATTTCTAAATAAAAGCTGTATTTTTTTCCTTGCAAATTCTAATCTTATCTCAAGAATAATAGCTTCTGATCTTAAATTATAGCCATTTAAAGATCTTCTTAAAATCCCTTTGTGTGCTTTGGAAAGAAACCTAAACCTTACCATCTATAAAGACATAATGGAGCTGGAATTCAGGTTCATTCTGGGAGGCCCTAGACACTGTTTTGCAGAAAAATGAGAACCCAGACAGAAACTAACATTTAGGAGCCTGGCACAGAGCTATTTGAAAAGATTAAGAAGAGTGATTGCTGCGGCTGTAGTCTGCACGTTTGCACACAAACCAGTCAAGAACCAGGTGACCCAGTCATCCAACCATTATCTGTGCCAGAAGCCCGTGATCTGACAAGAGACACAAAGCTAAAACATACTAAGCATTTATACCAATATTTTCAGGTTCACAAAACCTTTTGTTCAGATACATAAATAATAAAGCAAAAATTACCAGAAAAAAAATGAAACTCATTGTTCAGGGTTGAAGATGTGACCAAAGCAGGGCTCCAGGGGTTTCCACTAAGTTTCCCTGTTGCTGGAGGCCCCAGGAAGTGCATGGAGGACCACCTGAGAACCACTAAAAAGTCAAGTTTTCTAGAGCCCATGCATGACACATGCATTATCGATTTAAAGCACTTGGGGTTGGGGGTACAGAGAATCACTGAAAAAAACATGTGCACATGTAAGAGAGGTACTTTGATTTCAGAAATCTAAAGAACAAGCATATGCCTTTGAGTAAAGACTACATTTCACAAAAAATATGTGAAAATGGCCACAAGGTTATAAAAATTCAAGAGGAAATGGCAACAGGACCACACAAATCAAGGCCAACTTTGCTGGGAACCTGTTCAATAGGGCAGATCTGGACAGGGGAGGAGGTCAGGAAGGCCGCCATCCAGCAGCGGCAATAATGTGAGCACATGCTTGCAGCGGAAGTGACTGACGCTGACCCTGGGACACTGACCAATGCGGATGAAGAGCCCGGGCTATGCAGAGTGAGATACATTGGGAGTGAGAAGCATTATTGTGAGGAGGGTACCTGAAGGCTTGGATCCCCATCCAGCATTTAGAACTTTCCCCAACACAGATTGGGTATTTAAAATTAAGTATTGAGTAAGGAAGTTTTATTTCATATAGGAAGTAATGGGAGAGTAATTTATTCTTTCTTCTAATTAGAAAAGTACCTGTTATTTCTCCTATGGGCCTTATACAAGTAGGAATTATTAATGCAATTACATTTTTAAACTAATCCAATACTGATTCAAACTATTGGGCTCATAAAGTTATAAATTCACACATTCTCCAAAACCCAAAACTTCATTAACAGTTATTATATTAAATGGACTAGAATCAACAAAGTACAAAGACATGGTTTATACTACTCAGTCAATTTTGCTGCCATTCAAGAAGTACATCCTTGTTTTAACGGTACTTGGAATTTGTTTTCATTAGGTATGGTAAGACACACAGATGTAGAATTACTGTCATTAAGCAAGACATTTTTTACATAGAGATCCCTATAAGCGAGTCACAGTATCCCATATAGGGGGAGCCACATAAGACATTTCATACAAACATGCAATTAATCCCAAATATAAAGCAATATCCCATTTTTTTAATGCAAAATTAAAAATAGCGTATTCCAGAACTAGAGAACAAGTGAAAGCTGTGAAGTCATAGCTAAAAAAGTCAAACTGATGTTTTATTGCTACCCATTGAAATTCCATATATACTGGGTTCTACCTCTTCTAACACTCGCAGTGTTACCAATCTATGTGAAATCTCTGCACTTAGAGAACTACACATATTCATTCATACACCTTCATTAGACATTACACAGGTATTAAAATATAAGCTAACAGAAGATATAGTCATTTACCACAGGGATGTGTATCTGCTGGACAATGTATAAACATACCAGCATGACTCCTGATGGTGCAAAGCAGCACATGAGCCAATGTCCAGCAGGGTCAAATGCTCATGCACTATAGAAGAACAATTTTAGGTTAGGGAAGGCTTCTGTGAAATCTTTGGGAGAGGAGAACCCAATGTGGATATACAGAGACCAAGAAATTGTGAATTAGAGTTAGAAAAATGAGTAGGACATATTCGGACAACAATTAAGTGTCTGATCTAGCTAAAGGATTTACCCTGGGAAAGACTGAAGATAAAATTGACTACCAGAGCAGGTTGCATTTTGAAGGATGTTAGGAAGGACATTTTCCTGAAAATGAAATCAGAAGATCCACTGTAATGCAGTGGTGAATGAGCAGGTGAATGAAAAGATAAAATCTCTGATTTGAGAAGATAAATTTAGAGCAGTGTTTATTAATGAATGTTCCCAGGATCATTAATTGAATTACTCCAAAAGTTAGTCCCAGATCAAATAAATGTGGAAAACCCTTGAGTTTCCTTACTGTTGGTATTTTCTACAACTTTAATACAATAATGGTCATTTTGACTTTCAAAAGGAAAATACAGCATTTCCCAAATCCATTTGACCAGGAAACCCTTTCTAGGAAATCAATGCACGGGTCAAGTATTCTCTTTGTATTGGTACCAAACTCAAGTCTACAAACTGATATATGTAAGAAGCATACTGTGTTACATTTTTAAATAATTTGATTTCTAGGTTGAGCCTCTATTCCCAGGTTGGTAGAAATTTAAGTATCTACTTTGCCCATGCATGTATCTATGTTCTGGAATCTTCCAGTGCCAAAGGAGTTAGGAGGGTGTGAAATGATGTGGTGGCACTGACTTGGCTGGTACTCCGGCATCTGCTAAGATGTCCTAATTGCTCTGGTCCTGTGGAATTCGTTTGCCTGTTGCTGAGACATGTTTTATTCAAATCCAGTGGCTTCCTCATTTACTTCCATACCATTCTGGGATGGACAGGAATTTCACTCATCTGTTATACCTTGAGGTACAAGGAAGAAACTCCCTGTGAATGTGCAGGGCCCATCTTTGCTGGACGTGTCACTGAGGTGTTCTGTGCCGGCCTCCTGCTTCCTTTTGGTTTCTATGCAGGAAAAGGGGAACATGTCCCAAATCCCTAATGGCTTTTGGCTTTTCTCATGACATTTCCACCTAAATCTTTACTCTGCCATAAATTGTTTTTGTTTACTAGGAAACTACTTTTTAAAACTCCTAAGTGACAAAGAGCCCCCTTATCTTCATACTCGGCTGTAACTTCTCTTCCCTGAGAAAATGATCTAGCTTTCTCGTAAGAGAGCTCAAGACAGGGAAAGGGTGTAGAAGGAATACTTGAGGTAGAAAATGAGTTATGAGTGCAAAGATACTTCCAACCACACCTGTAATACCCTTTAGGAAATGCAGGTCTAAAGAATGGAGGGTTAAAAGCTAATGCATTAAAGATGTGTGTGGCAATGCTGCTGCCTTGAGTTTTGATTATCATGTGTGGGAGATTATAGTAATAGCCCTCAGTAAATAATGAATGCACCCCTTGCCTTACAACTCATGGTCTTTGTAGTTTTGTGTAGTTCTCTCCTACATGGACTCTTCAAAAACCACTCCTTACTGCTGGGACCTCTTCCTCCACCAAAGGCTGCATTAGCTTGCTGAACACACGGGGTCAACAAGAGCCAGCACCGACTCACAAACACACCAGTTAGCTCCGGCTGAGCTGCTGGCCGACTGCAGAGGCACGAGTGACCTCAGCTGAGCCTAGAAATGCACAGATGAGCCTCCACCAAAGGGTTAATATGACTGTGATATGATTGTTAATATTAATGCAATTAAAATAAATAAGCAAATAAAATCGTTGCCTACCCACTGTGTTACGGAATGATTTTTATTGCATGAATATAAAAATATACAACACAAGTGTCTTGCCAATGGGTTTCAGCCCCGGGCAAGTTTGCTATGGATTCAGTATGACCAAAGAAATGACAGCAAAATGTTCTTGGGGTGAAAGGGTTATACCCAACCTTATTCTCAGGGTGGCAGGTCAGTAACTAAAATCCCGTTCACTCACAGAGAGTCTGCGTGCAGCAAGCCGGTCTCTGCCTCTGGGCCCCTGTCTGCACAGCTGTCCTCCGGGCCTCTCTGCCCAGTCGTCCTGCACAGCCGTCCTCTGGGCCTCTGTCCTCGGTGCTGCCACCACTCCAGCCTCTGCTCTGCTCTCCTGCAGCCTTGCAGCCCTGCCACCATGTCGTGCCCAGAGCACTGGCGGAGCTCTTTTTATAGAGTCAACAGCCATGTATTGCCCACAGGTGTGCAGTGACCTAGTCAACCACGGCCACATGAGAATCCTGGCCACAGGAACTCTCATTTTATCCACAACAAGATAAAAAATACATACTATAATATGGTAGGAATGGAAGATGGAAGAGAGATTTTGTGGGAAGATTTGCTCTAATATGGATATATGGGATCAATTATCACAACCAAATGGGATAAGCTGGGACTTTGGAAGCTGCTCATTCTTAAATTTAGTGTTAAAAAAAATTATCTAAAATGGTTGCCTTAGTTTAAGGTAACCTGTGTTTATACATCTGCCAGGAAATTCACTTAATTCTGGACAGGACCTGAGGATTTAACCCAGATCTCTAACAAACACTACAAATATTTGGAAATTGTCCTAGTGGGCTATTATAGGAAAAAAAGAAACAGGTAGTATCAGGCATTCGAACACATGCCCAATTCTTCAGTAACTTGGAAAAATGTAGTGAGGAAGTGAGGTAAAACATGTTTGGTGGGGCCTCGGCATCATACTCTAGTTGCGCCATTTGTGAATCACTGTCACTGTCACTGTCACTGGTTGAGATGCAAGAAGATTCTTTTGTTGTCACGGATAAAAGGAAAAACAAATAGTTATATTAGAATAAGCAAGTTCTCAGATACAAGACTAATCTAAACCCCTGATCAAATGTATTTTCCTAAAAATTGACAAAAAGCAATGGAAGTAAGTATCATAAAACTAAGAAATGTCAAAATATGAAGGGGTGCATGATACACATTTGCAGGTTCTGAATCTAAAAACTCTACATTATAAAACAAACTGCTGCTAGTTAGCCATGATTAGCTGGGATCAAATAACTTTAACTTTAGTCTTAAGGCAAATTCTATTTTTTTTCCCAATTTTATTTTATATCTATAATTTAATCTACACAACAATCCTCAGATTCACACACACATTTTCATACACATTGTATAGGCGAGGAAACTTGAGACCGAGATAGAATAACTGGCCTAAGATAACACACTGGTAAATGGAGGCACAGGTATTTACACTCTGGAAATGCTGTTTGACACAAAGTCAAGTTGGACTTTGTCAATGATTCTGGTTCTTTCCAGCCTGTTTCAGAGAACACTGGAATCTTGTGGTGCCTCAAGGGCCACAGAGCAGAAAAAGGCAGGGGTGGTGTGGGGTGAGTCAAACAGGCTGTGCTCTAGGCCTTTCAATCCACTTTCAAACACAGTCCATCTATTATGATGTGTATAGGCGTACTTTGGGAAGCATTGCTTGAAAGATTCCCAAACAATGAATCTTGCCATGATGTCTCCTAATGCTGTTAACGATCTGCACTAGCAACCCCTTCAAGTCAGAGACCTTGTTTTATCTCTTCTTTGGTCTCACAATGGTGGGAAACCTCCCGTGACCCGTGTGCCAGCCTTTGGGAGAAGGAGCAGGTGGAAATCAGTGCCCTTGGGAAGCGCTGCAGGCTCCAGAACAGCGCTGTCTGAGCATCTCCCATGAAACCTGGCAACCCGCTTGCTGTCTGTTTCTCACCAAAGCCAACCGAATCATGCAGAGTACCTGTAGCCTCACTGGCACCACCATTCCCCGAGCTCTCCCCCAGCAGGGAAGGGACGTCTTCCCCAAATATCTCGAGGCAGTTTGCAATGAGAAATTGCACCAGACTAAGCTGTAACACAGGCAAGAACAGGGCGCTCTTCTTCACATGGCATCGCTAGAAATCCCACCTCACCTGTGAATCTTGGGTCTAAAAAAACTGTACAAGAATTCTGAGCAAAAAATCAATAGTTGATTCAAAAGAACCAACCATAATCCAGTTTTAAGAAATAAATGATACTTTCAAGACTACTCTGGCACAAATGTCAAAAAACTTTCAAATGTGTGAACAGAAGTTATAATTTCTACCCTAGCTTAATAGCTCACATTTTTATATCAGTGCTTACATCTTTAGAGAGAGAATAAATTGCAAGGAAGCCACACAGGATGCTTGGGGTAGAGATGTGTGTATATAGTCTCTTACTAAGCTTTACTTGTTATGAAGATCTTTCCAGGTTTATTGAGATGCAAATGTTGTAAAACACCTTATTAAAATTTATGAAGCATCCAATACACAAAAACCTGTGACATTCACCTATTAAGTGAAGAAGAACCCTAAACTTGGGAAGCAGAGATTTCTGTGGTTTCTCTGTGATGGCAGGAAGCAGCTGGAGAGAAGCCGTGTCAGCCTGTCTGCGGGCAGTCCCTCTGCACGCACTGCCATGCCTCATGCTTGCTCTCTGGCCCAGTTGGGGCCGAGCTGTGCTCTCAAGAGGCACGTTGGGGCTCTGTTAGGATACTCCAGAATCTTTTACTAGCTTCCTCAGCAGGCACACAAGTGAAAGGGTAGCCAAGCATTTTTGGGAATGAGCCACTGCTCATAGAGGAGGGCCAGTGTGTGTGGGACCATATTGCCCAACCCATGTAGGACGTGCTACTACGGGTCAGAGAGGTCCTGGGTGTTATCGCCATTGCACAGTGGGGAAACCGCCGCCTGGAGAGCGTGCCGAAGCCTACAAATCCTCAGTGAGTCGGCCTCGAGTTGTAAGTTGGCTTGCCCAACTCCAAAGCCCAGGAGTCACATCACACCACTCGTCTCTCTATTGTTCAGTCAGTCTAGCACTGACTCTGGGATGGAGACGGAAGTGACTCGGCTGCTCTCAACTTCCCACTGTACAGCCCACTGTCCCGTGCCCCACCAGAGTATGATAAATGCCCGCCACCCCAGGGGGGTGTAGCTAAGGCACACACTTTTAAAAACTGGTGTGTACGAATTACTACCACACGTTTCAGACTCAAGGTGGGGACTCTGCCCTGCAGGGCATAAAGGTTAAGAGCTCTCCTTACCTTTTATCCAAGTCCTTTCCTATATCTACATGCAAGGACTAGGCAGGCAAAGAAGGCTCAGGGCTATATACACTGATAAAGCATAAGCTGTCATCGTGTGTGTTCTCTGCTGAGCGACGCTGTGTGATACTCCGAAAAGATGTTGCAAGAGAACCGCATTGGCTCCCGGGAGCTGGTCTAAAAGCCTCAAGACAGAAAAATGCACTTTTAAACGAGGGAAGTCATTTGGCCAACGAAGTGGTAAACACAGAGACCAGGAACAGAGCACTTTGCCCACCAAGTGCGCAGCCCACTCAAGCGGAGCTCCAGGTGTGAGTGCACAGAGAAATGTCGGACTCAGTTCAATTCCTGAGCCAGGTAAGAACTTCTCCGGTTAGATAAGTGCTTGGCCAAAGGAGGGTCAGACCACTGGTGCACTGGTCCGCTAGCCTCTCAGACCAGTGGGCCTCATTCCTATTAGTTTCTTACATTCGGGTGTAAAATGGGCAAGGAGTCTGTATGACTAAGCTTAGAGAAAAAGAGTTCAAGGAGGGCAGTTAAGATGTGCACATATTTAAAACTGGCCTACTGGGTGTGATCAAATGAAAACCCTTTGGCTTTGGTAAGTATTGTAGTGGTCAAAGCTGTAAATGACAGGCTTATTTTCCTAAGAGTCTGTCGGTTGTAATTCTCAGTGTGAGCAGAGTAGAGTAATTGTTGCATCATTACCTCCGGGTGGCAGTTATGTTCTCATCTTCGCTCTCCCCTTGCTCAGGAATGGCTAGCCATTTTCAGAGAGACTGGATGAAAATACACTTCCTTGGATATTTTCAGGAAAATCCTTACAAAGATAAAGAATATTATTATTGCAGCCAATACATATTGGGGAAATTGCAGAGAAAACTTTGGGTGGCAAACTTCAGTTTGGTGCCCGCTACCTTCACAGCCACCCAAACCGTGACCCAGGAGAGCTCGGCTCTGACTCTTCACCAACCTGCACACCCAAAAGCAGGAGCTTGGATTTTCCCCACAACTTAGGAGCATAAAAATCGAGCCTGGGCTCTCTTGGCAATGAAGATAAAGCCCCTTGTAGCCTCTGGAAGTGACCTTTGTGTACGTGTCAGCCAACTAGCACAAAGCGACCAGGTCTGGTGATAAAACAATTTAGCTTCTTGAGAAGAGACACATGTACCCCTCTCGCTTGTTTATTTGAGAGACAGTGGTCACTCTGAATTCTAGCAAGTAGTTTCTGGAGCAAAACACACCTGCACGTCCTATTGCACACATATTGAGAGAACTGGGCCTTCCTACCTGAGGTATCTGTGCCCCTTGGGAGAAAACTATTCATTTATTAGCTCCCTTCTGTAACTCTATAAAAGTCCAGCTCTGCAGACTTATAAGCTGCCAAATCCCCAATGTCTAACTACCTGTTACCCTCTTCCATCCCTGAGTGGAACATATATGTCCTCCCCCCAAAAGGTAAAGTGCATCAAAATTTCAAAACATCACAGTTTCAGGCCTCTGGATTGGAGATAGGCAAATGTAAGCTTCCTAAATGGAAGCCTGGAAATCCGTCACTACAGAAGGCTGATGAACAAGTGTTACCGTTATAAAAGGGAGCCTATTACCACTTATGAAGCTTACATGTTTTGCACAAGCCTGAGGGCCTTGCCAGCTTCACAGGCCTACCTTGCTTCCACTGGGCTCACTACATGGCCCAGGACTTCTCTGATTTAGCTCAGTCAGAAAATGTCTGCAGGCAACCATCACAATTATAATCCAGGAATTGTTCCCTCCTCCTAATACTTACGGAGCTGCCCTGTGTGCCAGGTGCTCTTCTGAGTGCTGGCGATAGAGCCGTGAAGGCAAAGGGAAGTCCTAGTCCTGTCATTCCTCTACTGAGTCACTGGCACACAGTACCCACCCACCGGGCCAGGGTTCTCACTGTTTCCTACGGAACGGTCCCAGTATATTTGGAGGGAGGAGGCACGACAGCCCTGGCTGGCTCTGGGAGTCCAGCAGGGAGCCGGAGGGCACTAGCCTCGGGCCCCAAGCTGCAGCTGTCGGGGCATGTGTCTCCCCTCTCTCCTGGACTCTGTGCTGCAGTCACACCGGTGGCCCGCTGTGCTGACGCCAGAACGTGAGCCGAGCTGGCTGTGCCAAGGGTATTTATCATTGCACCTCTGTCTAAGACAACTTAATGGCAAACTCAGTGTGGTCCTGAGGAGATAGTCCTTTGTGGTTGAGGCCAATGTCTCCAGGTAGTTTCACATGGTGTTATCATGGCCAAGGTCATAAAGTCTGATTGTCCACCAGGATCAGTCAACTTTAGGAAGAGAAAACTTGAGGGATGTCTAAGATGTCTAAGAAACTGTACCTATCAGTGCCACCGTCTGGCTAGTTTGGGCTTACAACAGAGGAATAGGCAAGAGCCTGCTGACTCTTGCTAGAAAATCATAGCAGTTCCATGTGTGCACCCTGCAGAGAGCGGCAGCAGCCTTGCTATCACATACCCAGTGTATATTACTGTGGGCCCAGTGGGGGCAGTGGTCCACTCTACGTCATTTCTGACTGTTGGTATTTATCATACAGTTTCATGGAGGGCAAGGGAAGACCAAATGTAACTGACATTCTGTGATAATTTTCATAAACTGTTTGTAGTCATTACTACATTAACATGGTTCAGAGCTGGCAACAAGCTCTAAGATGGACTGATGAAATTCTTTCTCGGTTCCCTTATTCTCCTTATAGACATGTAACTGATACTTGTGATTTAGCCGTGTCCCTTCACAACTGATCTTTTTTTGTATGAACTTACTGAACATTCAAATGTCCAAACTAATTGTAGCTGCTGCACCCACTTTTCACAAGTCACATTTACCAGAGGAGGCATGTGGTGGGAGCTGATTGCCGTGCAACTATGACCGTGGCAGTGGGCTAAACAAACCAATTCAGGTTTTACCGGAGGCTGCCAAAGGTGCTAAAGGTGAAAAGAGGCTCACATGCTGGAGTCAGTCCTGCGCGACTGACAGTGAAAGGGATGAGGGTAAGAGGAGAAGGAATGATGATGAAGCAAACAGAGATTTTGGTGGCCGCGTTCAGCATTTTTTGATGCATTGTAAGGCAAATATTTGCATACTATGGCAAAGTAATACAACCATCTCCAAAGCAAAGACTAATATAAATTTTCTTTTGGAAACTTTCCCTCCTTAGGAATATGGGCAGGAAGTCACCAAATTAGGACGCTTGTTTTGGTAACCATTTTGTATATACATGCAGAGTTTGAGGTTTATTATTATTTTGTTGTTATTATTATGGTTATTTTGCATAGAGCGCTCAAAAGTCATGATGGGGAAGGTCATGTGTGACAGAAGAGGAAAGTATATCTAACACACAGGGCTTTTGATGATCAAAGTAGTTTCCTGAAATTTTGACGTTGTGTTTTACAGTTCTGCACATTCTTAACCTATTAGGTCTTTGATGGCTCCTAGGCCGTTGTGATGGAGGATCCCAATCACACAGCTTCAGAGATAGGCTGTGTGTGGACACTGCTAGAACTCTCCCTACCTTTAAGACCGCCACTGCCACATAGATGGATTCACCATCCCAGTCCACTTTGTCCCTGGAATTGAGCTGCTCCTTTAAGGCTCTGCAGGATTCTGCACTGGTCGCTGTCCAGAAGACAGCTCTTGAGAGCGGCCATTTTTGATTAATAAAATCAAGCAGATCCTATAGGAAGAAAAGGAAAGACAGACACATGGCAGCTCGTCTCCTCAGGGTATGTGGAGGCATGGTGCTGGAGTGGAGGGACTAAACGTGTAATATTTTTTTCATTTCTCTAAATACATTTCTACCCAACAATCCCTTCTATAGTTGTGCACTGAAACACTTCAAACACTTATTTTAATCAGATTTTCCTTTTCAGGGTATTCATGCTTTTTCATCAAACTTCTCTGCTTCAAGGCCTCTGTGGAATCACCCTGTCCTCCTCCATTCATTCTTCACTAGTCCCTAACAGAGGAAGATGCTCTTCCCCACGTCTGTAAATCATTTTGCCATACTCATTTCCGATTTGTTTATTCCCTTCTGAGCAAGTATATACATACCCAATTCTACTTCTTCTATTTCCTTCCCTTTTATAAGCAGACCCCAATCCGTCACCTCATCCTCTCATTACATTCCGTTGTCAACAGTCTTTCTTTCCTGTGGCCGTATCTCCAGGGCCTCTGCTTGCAGTGTGGTGAGATAATAGGGGTTGGAATCACGTAGTCCAAGGGCTCTAAAGTCTAGTGTCCAGCCTATCCTCTGTGTGACCTGGGGCACATACATACTCTGCTGACTCTCATGTGTGTGTGTGTGTGTGTGTGTGTGTGTGTGTGCGCGCGTGTGCGTGTGTGTGTGTGTGTGTGTGTGTGTGTGTGTGTGTGTGTGTGTGTGTGTGCGTGTGCGTGTGTGTGTGTGTGTAAGTGTGGATGATGAAAATCACAGCTACGTCAACCCCTAAATTTGTGGTGAAGGATGTGAGGACCAGGGCAGTAGCTAGCATGATAAATTCTTTCAATCTAGAATAAAATTACCTGTATCTAGTATAGCGCTAGGAGAGATGCTGGACACTCAGTGAGGGCTAACACTGTCAACTCAATGCACCACTGAAGATAACATAGGTCCAACTCGGTGGCTTGCACCTGACACGTGCCATTTGGGTGGAAGTGCCCGTATTGGCCAGAGGATGAGTCTTTACACTTAAGCACTTGACATGCAAGTCAAATCCACGCAACTAAAGTTTGAGTTGTATGACTGAGTCAGTTTAGATGAAGGAGACTTGAACCTACTGTAGAATTTAAGGAAGAGGATGAAAAGCGATGAGGATGAGGTGGACGAAGCCCACTTTAATGGACCTTAGCAGGCATGGGTGCAATTTTCCTGAAACAAATACAATGGACAAGAATACCTTCTCCTGTGGTATTTGCCTTATAAACTTTGCAGTACCTAAGGCTGATTTGATTCTTTGATGTAATATTAACAAAGCCTCTCAGCTAGAGCCAGGGGCTAACGATCTCTCCATTTAGGGATAGGTTTAGAGGTTTGATGCATTGTAAGGCAAATATTTGCATACTATGGCAAAGTAATACAACTATCTCCAAAGCAAAGATTAATATAAATTTTCTTTTGGAAACTTTCCCTCCTTAGGAATATGGGCAGGAAGTCATCAAATTAGGACGCTTGTTTTGGTAACTATTTTGTATATACATGCTGTATATACAAACTCTCCTTCCTCAGGAGGGCTGCACAAGACCTACCAGAATAGGGTTGGGCAGCTTGTCATTGTCACACATGCATGTGAGAGAAGTGCCAAAGAGCTGTCCTGGTTTTGCAGTTGGTAGAGCCAGGCTGGGGGAGTCCGGACAAGTACCCGAGCCCTTCCAACAGGCCAGGCGTGCGCTGGCACTCTTTTTAACTCTTCCAGTGGGAATCTAAGGAAGAAGTGGGATGATCGTTACTGGTAGTTTAACTCACATCACCTTCTTTCCACCCTTGCCATTGCACATCACATTTGTTCCAATGGCGAGAAGAGAAAGAAACTGAATCATTGGATATCTGGAATTTCCCACATTCTGAAATTGGCCATTTGCATGCTTGCAGTACTAATGTGTTCTTCTTCTCCATATCCTGCCAACCAGTAGTTGAACCTCCAGGCTTGATCAGACTCAGGGTCAGTCCTTTCATGGGCATCTACTGCCTACTTCACTGCCTCATGAAGACTGTTCCTTGGTATTAACCATGCGCTGTGGATTGCGGTGTCAGAGCCCATTTTGAAAGCTAAGACAATGTGGTATTCCAAACAAGCAGAGTGTGGTTTACCTTCATAGAAAGACTCCTCTGACCCTGAGATTTCCTGTTGGGTTTTCTAAGTGACCAGGTATGGTCACCTTTCTCCTGTCAAAAGGATCTGCCCTTCCTGACAACACCTGCTTGACCACACTCTTCAGCCAGCCTCTGGCCCTACGCTCTGGGGGGCCACAACCCTCAGGCAGCTCTGCAGATGACTTTCTGCAGTCAGGGTCCTTGGCAAACAGTCATTATGTGCTGGTTATATTATAAGATTCCAGGTGGCCATGTTTCTTAATACTCCACCAAGCTGCTTAGGCATGATTTCTAATTACCCAATAGCTCAGGGCAGTGGAGATGAAGAGCTTTACAAAGAAAATGTGATCATTTCACGTTCAACGTTCCCACTGCTCAGCTATGAATGTTTTCCTAATAAGGCACCTGAAGGTTTGCCTAAATCACCTGCTTACAAAACTGAATGCTTTAAAGAAGTCAACACTGGAGTCGATTTGTAGAAAGAAAAACACGAGAGTTAACATTTCACCAAATACCCCCAAATGCACATCCACTTGGCTTTTCGCGGATGTAGTGAGCGAGTGCACTGCCGCGGGCACTCACAGGGAGCAGCGCTTGTGACGCTGGGTCAGCAGGACCAGGATCAAATGGCCTAAGGGCTCCTGCTTTCCCACTGAGCTGGGTAAGCTACTCAAGAGTCTGTGAGCTTCAGTTTGCTCAACTTTAACATGAACGAAGCTGCTTGCGTCTTGCTGGTGGACCACATCGTATAATGTCCAACTCGGCACCAGTTGTGGCTCACTCGGCCTGAAAAAGTAACTTCCCTTTGAGGGCCTAAGGCAGTCTCAACACCCACAGCAGACCCCACCCTCATTCTCCACTTGCCCTTTCAGCCTCCAGAAGGTATGTGGGTGTGAAGCAGTAATGCCCCCACTCTGCCTGATGAAGGAACTTTCCTCCTGCCCTGAGGTGCACACCCCAGCTGTTCTAAAGGGAGAGAAGGAAGGATGCAAATATGATCTTCAGTCCAGCAGGAGGACCCTGTGTGTCGACGTGCACACACACTTAGGCTACATGTGCGAATGGAGGTTGAGGTGTGTGTGATCTGGTTTCCCTACTTGTGACCTGGGTTTGTTATTTCTAGAACTATCCAGATGTCGTCTGTTACCCAGCCTCCGTAAGAAGGATGCTGTATCCCTTGATACAAAGCTATGTATTCCAGCTACTCTACGAGCACAGACTTAAAGCAGAGTAGACACAGAGTCCTGTACTTTCTCAAAAATAGTTTTCTGCTCAGCTGGACCATCTGTGATGTACATTATTTGGTCTTAGAGTTCATGTTGCCTCTGGGGCTACTAAAAATATATGCTATGGCCATGAGTATATGGGAATGATGAAAGAAGCTGAGTTTTAGGAAACCAGGAATTTTGTATAGTCATGGCATGATATGGTTTAGTGTTTCCTCATGCTGGAATTGAGGTATGAACATTTAAAAAGCAAATTTTTGTATCGTTATCCTTATAGAATAACCACCATAATGTTAAAAATGCTTTAAGGAGAAATTGTGTTCTGGCTCAAATACTTCCCAAATTAACAGCACGGTGTCTTCCAAGGATGACACTTCATTGGCAGTGTTTTGGAATTGTTGAAACAAAAATGGTATGAAGAAATAATAGTAAGCCCCAGCCGTAAAAATTCTATCCAGTTGTAGCCTCGACATGGGTGTGAAGCAGACATGAGTCAGCTCGTTGTGTGGGTAGAATTGAAAGTTCGATTCTGTCGAGAATGCCAAGGCCACTGCACCTAATCTAAAGTCGGTAAGGCCCATAATTCTTTGCTCCCCCTGAATTTTTTCATTCCCAGGTTTCTCTGATCAGACCATCATTTGATCACTTCTTGTGATGGCCTGAGATACTGGAGAAAACCCTGTGATGGGAAAAACATATTCCCCGGACATATGAAGCTCATGCTCTAGTAAGACACAAGTAGTGTTCATACCATAATTGAATGTTGGAAATGGTCTGGGGTTACAGAGACAGGAGAGACTGTCTACCTAGTGGAATGAAGGGGAAAACCCCTCTAGCAATGCACTGGGTGTCTCTGAAGTTTATTTTGGGTTATTGGTTCATTATTAGGTTCTTGCATGTACTGCCTCCCCACCCCCTCATGGAGAACCACCTCTGTGTCCTGAGTTTGTTCTCAGGATTGGAGACATCAGCCAAGAAAAAGGCCCTGAAGGAAAGGAGGGGGCTCACCTCTACCTTGTTGATTCCTGGCCAGGTGCCTGGGCTTCAGGATGAAAGAAGAGGCAGAATCCTCTTCTCAGGCAGGAACCTAGTAGCTGGAAGGCGGCTCATTTTAATTCCATAGGGATGTTCATGCCCTACATGGAGAAAAATCTGAATATAGATTCCAGCTGATGGTGGTGGGTGGGTAGGATACAAACCTACCTCACCCTAAGCATGGACACCATGCTGGGGTACGCTGCTGTTATCCTGGGGCTTCTGGAGAAAGAATGCTGTGCCTCTGAGTCAGCGTCATATTCACTTGCCTGGGGGACACCCTGTAGAAAGCAGGTGCCCAAGCAAGAGTTTCAAAAGAGAAAAAGTTTAAATGTGGTGCTTTGCTTGGAATGCACAGCCCCATCAGGGCAGTGCACAGTGTTGGCTTGTGCTGTGTTTCCATCTGAGACTATTTTAGTCCCTCCACCTCCAGCACCGTGCCTCCACATACCCTGAGGAGACGAGCTGCCATGTGTCTGTCTCCTTTTCTTCCTATAGGATCTGCTTGATTTTATTAATCAAAAATGGCCACTCACAAGAGACGTCTTCTGGACAGTGACCAGTGCAGAATCCTGCAGAACCCTAAAGGAGCAGCTCAATTCCGGGGACAAAGTGGACTGGGATGGTGAATCTGTGTGTGGCAGTGGTGGTATTAAAGGTATGGAGAGTTCTAGCAGTGTCCACCCACACACAGCCTAACAGCCTATCTCTGAAGCTGTGTGATTGGTATCCTCCATCACAACAGCCTAGGAGCCATCAAAGACCTAATAGGTTAAGAATGTGCAGAACTGTAAAACACAACATCAAAATTTCAGGAAACTACTTTGATCATCAAAACCCCTGTGTCTTAGATATACTTTCCTCTTCTGTCACACACGACCTTCCCCATCATGACTCTTGAGCGCTCTATGCAAAATAACCATGATAATAACAACAAAATAATAATAAACTTCAAACTCCGCACGTATATACAAAATGTTCACCAAAAGTCTTAATTTGATGACTTCCTGCCCATATTCCTAAGGAAGAAAAGTTTCCAAAAGAAGATTTATATTAATCTTTGGAGATGGTTGTAATATTTTGCCATAGTATGCAAATACTTGCCTTACAATGCATCAAAAAATGTTGAGTGTGGCCACCAAAATCTCTGTTTGCTTCATCATCATTCCTTCCCCTCTTACCCTCATGCCTCTCACTGTCAGTTGCTTAGGACTGACTCCAGCACGTGGGCCTCTTTTCACCTTTAGCACCTTTGGCAGCCTTTGTTAAAACTACAATTGGTTTGTTTGGCCCACCACCACGGTCACAGTCGCACAGGAATCAGCTCCCACCACATGCCTCCCAACTGAGAGTCACTATGTTTGATTTGATAGTGTATCTTATACATCTATGTGCAGACCACCAAGATGCTATAAAGTGGATCCTAGACAGCCTACAAAACTCAAAATTGTTTCCAACAATTAAGTACCTTTTCATTGTTCCACCACATTGTTTAAGTATTTTATGAGCTCAGGATCAGTAGTTACAAGCAGGGTTAAGTCTGTATTTCTGCACCCGAGTGAAGGTTTCAGATGGATATATGCCACCCTGATACAAAATACTGTTGATTCCAAATGCTAAAAACAAAAGAAATATTAAAGAAAAGTCATTATCTTTGTAACTCCAGAAAATAAAACATGTTTATATGCGACTATGTTTTCATTTATCCTATAAAGCTGTAAATATCTAAACCCAGGTGTTTGTGTGTGTGTCTTGTTGAAAGCACAGTAGGTACAAAGTAGCATTAGAAACTCTTAAAATCTTGACCAAAATAAAAACAGAGATCAAGCAATTATGGAGACCAATGACAACAATAATTCAACACTGCAAAATTGGTGGGACGCAGCGAAGGCCATGCTAAGAAAGAAGTATACTGCAATATAGGCCTACTTCAGGAAAGAAGAACAATCCCGTATGAACAGTCTAAACTCACAACTAATGAAACTAGAAAAAGAAGAAAAAATGAGGCCCAAAGCCAGTAGAAGGAAGGACATAATAAAGATTAGAGCAGAAATAAATAAAATCTAGAAGAATGAAACAATAGAATCAATGAAAGCAGGAGCTGGTTCTTTGAGAAAATAAACTAGATAGATAAACCCCTAGCCAAACCCATCAACAAATAAACAAGAGTCTATACACATCAACAGAATCAGAAATGAGAAAGGAAAAATCACTACTGACACCACAGAAACACAAAATCTGAACAGACCAATGACCAGCAACAAAATTGAACTGGTAACCAAAAAACTATCTAACAACAAAACACCTGGACCAGATGGCTTCACTGCTGAATTTTATCAAACATTTAGTGAAGTCCTAATACCCATCCTCCTTAAAGTTTTTCAAAGAGTAGAAGAGGGAATACTTCCAAACTCATTTTACAAGACCAGCATCACTCTAATACCAAAACCAGGCAAAGACACCACACAAAAAAGGAAATTACAGACCAATATCCCTGATGAACAAAGATGCAAAAATATTCAACAAAATATTAGCAAACAGAATTCAAAAATACATGAAGAGGATCATCCATCATGATCAAGTAGGACTTATTCCAGGGATGTGAGGATGGTACAACATTTGAAAATCTATCAACATCATCCACCACATCAACAGAAAGAAGGACAAAAACCACTTGATCATCTCCATAGATGCTGAAAAAGCATCTGACAAAATTCAACATCCATCCATTCATGATAAAAACTCTCAACAAAATGGGTACAGAGGACAAGCACCTCAACATAATAAAGGTCATATATGATAAACCCACAGCCAACATTATACTTAACAGTGAGAAGCTGAAAGCTTTTTCTCTAAGATTGGGAACAAGACAAGGATGCCCACTCTCCCCACTTCTATTCAACATAGTACTGGAGGTCCTAGCCACAGCAATCAGACAACACAAAGAAATAAAAGGCATCCTTATTGGCAAGGAAGAAGTTAAACTGTCCCTGTTTGCAGATGACATGATATTGCACATAAAAAACCCTCAAGAATCCACTCCAAAACTACTTAGATCTAATATCTGAATTCAGCAAAGTTACAGGATACAAAATTAATACACAGAAATCTGTGGCATTCCTATAAACTAACAATAAACTAGCAGAGAGAGAAATCAGAAAAACAATTCCATTCACAGTTTCATCAAAAAGAATAAAATACCTAGGAATAAACCTAACCAAGGAAGTGAAACACCTATACTCTGAAAACTACAAGACACTCACAAGAGAAATTAAAGAAGATACCAATAAATGAAAACACATCCCGTGCTGATGTAGGAAGAATTAATATTGTCACAGTGGCCATCCTGCCTAAAGCAATCTACAGATTCAATGCAATTCCTACCAAAATACCAACAGCATTCTTCAACAAACTAGAGAAAATCGTTCTAAAATTCATATGGAACCACAAAAGACCCTGAATAGTGCAAGCAATACTGAGAAGGAAGAATAAAGCAGGGTGGATTATACTCCCCAACTTCAAGCTCTACTACAAAGCCACAGTAATCAAGGCAATTTGGTGCTGCGACAAGAACAGACTCATTGATCAATGGAGCAGAACAGAGAGCCCTGATACAAACCCAAGCATATATAGTCAATTAATATACGATAAAGGAGCCACGGATATACAAGGAGGAAATGACAGCCTCTTCAACAGCTGGTGTTGGCAAAACTGGACAGCTACATGCAAGAGAATGAAACCAGGTTATTGTTTAACCCCATACACAAAAGTAAACTCAAAATGGATCAAAGACCTTAATGTAAGTCATGAAACCATAAAACTCTTATAAGACAACATAGGCAAAAATCTCCTGAACATAAGTATGAGCAACTTCTTCCTGAACAAGGGAAACAAAAGCAAAAATGAACACATGGGACTACATCAAACTAAAAAGTTTCTGTACGGCAAAGGACACCATCAACAGAATAAACAGGCATCCTACGGTATGGGAGAATATATTTTTAAATGACTTATCCAACAAGGGGTTAACATCCAAAATATATAAAGTACTCACATGCCTCAACACCCAAAAATCAAATAACCCGATTAAAAAATGCACAGAGGATATGAAGAGACAGTTCTCCAAAGAAGAAGTTCAGATGGCCAACAGACACATGAAAAGATGCTCCACATCACTAATCGTCAGGGAAATGCAAATTAAAAACACAATGAGATATCACCTCACACCAGTAAGGATAGCCAGCATTGAAAAGACTAAGAACAAAAAATACTGGAGAGGATGCGGAGAAAGGGGAACCACCCTACACTGCTGGTGGGAATGTAAGCTAGTTCAACCATTGTGGAAAACAGTATGGAGGTTCCTCAAAAACTAAAAATAAAAATACCATTTGACCTGGGAATTCCACTCCTTAGAATTTACTCAAAGAATACAACTTCTCAGACTCAAAAAGACATATGCACCCCTATGTTTATTGCAGCACTATTTACAACATCCAAGATATGGAAGGAACCTAAGTGTCCCTCGGTAGATGAAACGATAAAAATGTGGTACATATACACAATGGAATACTATTCAGACATAAAAAAGAAACAAATCCTACCATTTGCAACAACATGGATGGAGCTGCAGGATATTATGCTCAGTGAAATAAGCCAGGCGGAGAAAGACAAGTGTCAAATTATTTCAGTCATTTGTGGAGTGTAACAACGAAGCAAAACTGAAGGAACAAAATAGCAGCAGACTCCCAAGAAGGGTCTAGTGGTTACCAAAGGGGAGGGGTGTGGGAGGGTGGGTCGGAGGGAGGGAGAAGGGGATTGAGGGGTATTATGTTTAGTACACATAATGTGTGTGTGTGGGGGGGGGGGTCACAGGGAAAACAGTGTATCAAAGGGAAGGCAAACAGTGAATCTGTGGCATTTTACTACACTGAAGGACAGTAACTGCGTTGGGGTATGGGTGGGGTCTTGAAAATATGGGTAAATGTAGTAACCACATTGTTTTTTTATGTGAAACCTTCATAAGAGTATATACCAATACCTTAATAAAAAATTTTTAAAAAAATGAAAACATCTGTATTTATGAGGCAATAAAATTCCCTCTGCAATTCAAGCCTAAATTCCAATTGTGATTAAGGAATGTCAAACCCCCTTTTGCGTCAGAGTTACCAACAGATTAAATGGTCCAATCATCCCAGGCAAGGCTCTCCCTCCCCTTTTCCTCCTCGTCTCTCAAATCACCGTAGGTTCTACCAGAAGGTACAACCGGCCTGGGGCAAAACGCCATCACCACCAATCCCACAATTACCTAAGGTAAGGTAGTGATGCCAGGGTTCTTGTTCACGGAGCCAAAGACTGAACTTCGCAAACGGTCAAGGTAGGAGAGCAAGGCAGAGGCTTTTATTTAGGGAGAAAGAAATAGGACAGAGCTCCTGGCTCAGGCCAGGCGGGGACAAGAGAGCCCTGGGGTGACGCGTTGTCTGCGGGTTTTACAGGCACTTGAGAGACAAAGGGCTAGGGATATATATCTGCTAAGTGGTCCCAAAATGTTTACTTTTGAAGAAACACTAAGTTTCTTGTTAGTCTTGCTGGTTATTTACAAGAATTTTACTGCTCTCATTTCCTCCCAAGATAGCAGCTTCCTGGTCTGGGAGCATATCACTCAAGGCTGCCTGCTTTGCTTCCAAGGTGGGCTACATTACTGTCTGTTTGTTAAGAAACTTACTTTTTAACTAATTGGGTTTTAAGATGTAATCTTATTTTCAAGATGGAATCATTCCTGTTTTTAACTACCTTGTTTTGGGCTTGCTTGCTACATTGCCCAAGATGCAAATCATTAGTTTAGGGCTGGAGAAAGAAAAGCAGCACCTGGGCGAAGTTAGAAAAACAAGCTGGGCCTCGCAGCAGGCTAAAGCAAATCCCACAATGGTTTATCTTGCCTTGCCTTTTCTGGAGGCCCTCACCCTACTCTAAGCCCAGGGTCCCTGTCTCAGTAGGAGTAAAAATATACAGGGGCTCCACCCCAGTTGTACTGCGTCGTTAAGTCTCTGGGGATGGGGGGGGGGGGGGGGGGAGGGCGGGGGCTGGGGAAGGATGGCGGCTGTGGGGGGGGGGGGGTGGAAGGCGGGGTGGTAGCTGCAGCTTAAAGAAGCTCCAGGAGAAGGGGCTATAAGGCGAGGCAGGCTTCAGCAGCACCGAGGTCTCTACATTCACCATTAGCAATATGGCGGGAGGAGCACCTACATCCGCCTCATCCCAGATTCCTCCTGTCGGGCAAGAGGCCAGGGTAGAAAGGAGCTGAATTTGCGCCGCCAGGCCCACCGGTCTCCCTGCCTTGCAGCCTAACCGCGGGCCTGAGCGGCGGCCTGGGCTCAGTTTTCGCCGCCCTGCCACCTGCGCAAGGACTTACATCATAACTCAGCCACGATTTCGGAGCACCTGCGGAGGGTGATGCCTTGCTCTCGGGAGAGCTGCAGCGCCATGACTGGGTCCGGGGACGAAGGCACGCACTTCACCCCGGCAGACAACGACAACAATGGCTCCAACAGCAGTTCCCCAGCACTCGTTGCAAAATTAACGACGCAGCGCACGGTGCAGCCCTTCGCGCAGGCGCGCAAACCTCTAGGTCTCCCCGCCACGGGGCGGGGGCCTGTCCCCCTCTTCGCCGTCCGCAGAGCTGGCTATTCGCGCAGGCGCAGTGGGTAGGCGTAGCCACGCTGTTCCGGGTTGTCGCGCCTCGAGGGAACCCTGTTGGGCGCTTCTACTTGCGGAAGCTAAATCGGTGGAGGGTAGAAGATTGCCCATTACGGTTTAGTGGCCGCTCCCCAGGTTTGTGGAGCACAACGTCTGAGTTTCAAAAACACTTTCAAAGTGCTTATGATATGCCTCACGTCTGCACCAGTAAGTAGCCCCAGTGACCCTAGTGCGCGGTCGGAACTTTTGCTGTTTTGGTAATTCGCAAAACAGCTGCGTCCGTCGCAGCCAAGCCACATCTCTAGAGGGCCTGATTACTGTGTGGGCGCGCGGCTTTTCCTGAGAAATTGGGTTAAAGGGATGAACCGTATCCGGTTTTCTGTGGCCTGTTTACGTCTGACCACCGCTGTACGCAACGCCGCCACCCGCCCGGGCGAGGCATCCGCTGGCCGCCTGGGGGCTGCCTCTGGCGCTGGGGCTGTGTCGGCTCCGCCCACCCGCAGGCGCTGGTCAGAAATAGCCACCTCAATGAAAAGGGCCCTCAATAGTGAAGATTTTTTTTTTCGATGAATTTCGATTCTCAAGTTGAATGACTTTTCATGTTAAAGTGAAAAGTATTTAAGAGGTAGTGCCCAATTTGTTCATGTAAATTGTGAAACAAGTCAAGCAGCAAAAAAAATTATTTGTAAAACGAAGTCAAAAACCTTTATCTACCAGATATACCGTTACTTAATTATATGAGAAATGCCCAAGTGTATTGGTTTTCTATTGCATAACAAATTACCACAAATTAGTGATTTAAAACCACCCATTTTTTTTTCTGTCAGTCCTGAAAGCCATGACCCTGTTGGTGTGGCATAACTGTGGGCTCTGCTCAGCATCTCAGAAGGTGGCATAAAGGGGTCTGCAGGTGGGTTCTCTCACCTGAGATCTGGAGTCGTCTTCCAAGCCGCTTGGTGGTTGGCAGGATTAATATCCTTGTAGTTCTCGGATTGAGGTCTTCCTCTTGCTTGCCGTTGGCCAGAGACATCTTGCACCTTTGCCCAGGTTGCCCTTGCATAGACCTTCTCACACTTGCAGTGTTTTAGAGACTTTAAAAGCCCTTTAAGGGCTCACCTGCTTATTTAAGACCCAATCCTACACGTCATTTCCCCTTTGATGACCTTATCCCCAAAGTGATATCCTTCATATTCACAGGTTGTGCCACATACAAGGGGAGAGAATATAGGTTCATGCTCCCTAGAGGGCACAAATTTGGGGGAAGGCACCTTAGAATTCTGCCTTTCACAGTGCTATGTATCAGATTTTGATCAGTTTGAAGAGTAAAACATAGGTACTAGGTAACAGGCAGATTTAACTCAATAAAATACTTCTTTACATCCTTTCGTCTCTGTGTGTTTAAATCACCATCTTTTCACTTCTACCAGAAACTTGGGTTAGAGCCAGAATTCTGGCATCACCGGAATAGAGCTCACTCAATGCCCACGTTATTCCCTACAAAAATTGTCTGTTTGTCTAAGGAACTTTATATAATTCTCAGCACCTTAGGAAAGACTTCCTTGCATTTCATAGTAATATCTGAAGATGCACATTAATTGTTAATATAATTTTGGAGATTCTAGAATTTAAAAGGCTAACAAAATACATGAGTTTTCCATGCATACAGGAAGTATTTATTAAACACTTTCTTTGTGCTCCATGAGATATAAGAAATAACACTTAGAAGGCATGATGTGTACTTTTGGAGGAGTTTGTCATTTATTTTGTTTAAATATGCATAACAGAAAGAAAAAAATATTGAAGGCTCAGAAATTTGGCCTCCTATGACTTCTGCCTACTTCAACAGCCCCCTTTCAGAAAGATTACTTTCCTTATCTGCCTGAGACTTTAACTTTTCCACCTCAGGGCTTTTCATGATGTGCTTTCCTCTACCTTACATTTATATTCTTTTAGAAAATTTAAATGCTACTGCATTAAAGAAATTTCCTTTGACCCCTCAAGCTAAATGGTCCTGCTCTTATGCATTCTCATAGCATCTCATAGCACTATTTTACAGCACTGCTTTCACTGTTGCAATGAAAACAATTATACTGTAGTAATTATGTAATGATTTGTGTTATATCTTCCTGTTTTGGGAAGGATCCATGTGGGATCACATTCTGTGGGTGCTCCACAAATATTTGTGAATGAATAAGGCTTTGAATATTTTCCTAGGAAAACTTCATGGAAGAATCCAGAATATTTCTTATATGGAGAGTAGGTTAGATAGATGAGGTGTGGTCACCTTTAGGGAGCTTTGAGTACCCTTCTGAGTTGATTAACTGGAGGTACCAGGGATTTCTGGGTTCTTTGGATTGACATAATTAAAGGAGAATTTTCTCAAGTGTAAATACAGTAATAATTGTAGAATGGATTGTGTACAGGTATCAAAATGTGCTTGTCCTAATTGAGATATGCTACAAGTATAAATTACCAGATCTAGAAGGCTTAGTATGAAAAAAAAGAATATGAAGTATCACATTTATATGTTTTTAACTGATTACATACTGAAATTATATTTTACATGCATAGGATTACATCAAATATATTACTAAAATAATTTCATTTGTTTTCAGTTTTTTAATCTGACTTCTAGAACATTTAAAATTACTTGTATTTTTACTTTTAAGATCACTTGTATTTAAAATGTGACAGTGGTGGTCTACTTTATGGAGTCAAGGAGATGCTGGTTTCAACCAGCATCCCAAATGATTTGGATGCAAGTCCTTAATCACTCTAAGCAGTAGACTATGACTGATATTTTAGTAACTCAGGTCTAGGAATTTGAGAACCTAGACTGTGTGGATGCCAGAAAGTTTAAATAAGAAAGTTTAAATCAGAGCAACACATTTTGAAAACAAGAATTAAGTCGATGACTGATATGAAGGGAGAATGAAATGACAGTAAGGGTAAATCCAAGGTGACAAGCCTACAGTACAGGGTAGTGTCAGTCAAACCTGTGGGGATGTTAGGAGAAGCTGCCCACGCTCTGAGCTTTTCCAACTTTTTATATGTGACAATAACATTTAGGATTCTAGAAGCTTTGGAGGGACTTCTTTCCCATCAACTTGTGGGTCCTTGATTTTATATTGACTTCAACTTATCTAAAGCATGCACACTTATCTTTACAGAATTTTATATAAAACCTTCTTTTCAGTCACTAGGGTTTAGATTTTTTCACAATTCAGTGAAGCTTTTCTAATGTGTAATGTTTAGGGGAAAGCTATTTGGATGAGGAGAAGTGTAAATTAAGGTTTATTTCTGAAGAAAATTCAAGCAGTGTGTAAACAAAAAATCATATTAATAAAGGAGATTAACTACAAAAAAGTGTGCCCAGACAGGCTTACATTCCAAATTAGGATGCTAAAGCCAGAAATAGTCATAAAAATTTCTAAAGCTAGAATCAAATGGGATTTTAGTAACTTTTTTAAACTTATTTAACAACTTCATTAAACAACCTTATAGATGAGGAAACTGAGGTCTAGAGTGGCTTCTATAGTTAATCTAAGATTTAATATCTAGTAAGTAGAAGATTTAGTAGTAGAATCTGTAGGATGACTGACTCAGTCTCTTTTGAAATCTTATGTATTTGAAGGTAACCTGAAACATGCTCCTTCTATTAAGTTTTTTTCTTAATTTTAATGAAGGGTTGTTACTCAATAACTTGTACATCTAACTTGTGGAGAAAATGGAAGTTATAATCCATAATGAATTTTATGTCAATACACAAATAGTTCCAACTGCCAGAAGATGGCACTGATTACATGTGAAATAATACCTTCTAAGCACGCAGACCCTGTATGCTTCAGTTGAGAAAGTAAAATGAAGGGAAAATGAATTTAGTAGTTTCTAAGGTATCTGTATATGCGAGATAGACCAGAATGAAACATTGAATCATAACATATTACAGAACTAGTATCCTTCTTTTAAACATTTAGTATATATGAGCTCCCACATGCACATATGTGCACTCACACCAAAAACATATTTGTGTTTAGTTATATTTACAGTTAATTTACATGTTAATTTGTTTTTACAGAGAGAAAGAAAACATTTTAGGTAGTTGAATCATTCTTATAGACTTATGAGAATTGTCTTTCAAATTGCCAGGTGTTACTTTATTCTTGATGCCAACATCTTGAAATAGAGCAGTTTATTCTAAATCTAATAAAACAGTAAGGGATACTTATCTTTATGATAACTTAAATAAGAAATTCATCTACTAAGTTTTGAAAAAAATCCTTGCACACATAGATACGCATGTCAGCTTGGGGAATTTGCTTTTTTAAAAAAAGGATGCTGTCATAAGTCTTAGTTATTCTATTTCTTACATCATATAGATAATTTCTCATTTTATGTGAAGGGCAAGAATTAAAATGAGAAATTTTCTATTCTGATTACTTAAGGTTTACTTTGTAAATCTAATGAATGTTTATATTTTTCATGGGTTCAAGAGTTAAACTGCATAAGTCTCCCATTTCCTCAGAAACTTTTCTCCAAAGAACTCTGTGACTGTTCGTCCACATGCTCAAAAAAGATAGGACAACAAATTTGAATCATGACATTTTATTAATAAGCAATGATTAATCAAGTCAACAAATAAATCACTATACCAGCATAATTCATAATTTTTAATGATGTAGTTGCATACATAAAATAGTAAATTTTTATCTTCAGGAAAAATTAAGTGCTAAATATTAGTAATTATTTAAGTTCTTGTTATGAAAAATATGATATTTTTTATCAGAAAGTATTACCATTTAATTATGAATTTGTTTTATTATAATTCTTTATGATAATGAAATATAGTCATTTAGAAGTTTTTTCATAAGTCAGCCATAATTAGGTACCAAAAGGTACAATTTGAAAGGTAGGTGATAATCTTACTCATGTTTAATACCCAGAGATTGATGGAGTGTGTGTGTGTGTGTGTGTGTGTGTGTGTGTGTGTGGTATATATAAAGCATGGGTTCCGCAATCAGTTGGATTTGACAGCACAGTATATTATAAATTGTAATTGAAATTCAGAATAACTCAGAACATGAAGCCCTTGTGAAGAATTAAAAAGCCATGGTTGCTATTAAATTAATAAAAATAGATTTAATGTGTTAAATGATTTCATAATTAGATATTAATTTGATCAAACATTTTATGCCTATAGTACATTTTTAGCTTATTGTTTCTGAATATTTTGTATGTAGGCTTATTTTTATTATTGCTTAATATGTAAATATATGAATTAGTTCTACTAAATCTACCAACCAGTAATAAAACTAAGATGTTATTTGAATAAGTAGAGAAATAACTTTTTGAGGAGTTCCATAGACAAAACAAAATATGTAAAACATAAATTTGGGCCTTTCTCAAATACTTGTCCATACCATTTTATGAAACATTTATGGGAAGAAAGCTTTGTGAAAACATGAAAAATCCCTTTAAATTCATTTATATTTTTCTATTTACATAAACCTGGCTTCTTCAACTGTAACAATTTTAACTTCACATGTGTTTCTGGCTCATTCAAACAGTACAGTAGTCAGGCCATATTTATCAGGTCACAGATCAGTCATGCACATTAATTATATTATTTGTACTGGGGTTTTCCACTTAAAAATTGAATATGACAGTGTTTTTCATTCTTGAATAATGTATATGTCCTGTTTAACATCAAGTATAAATAAAAAAAGACTTACTGAACTCCAGAGTTGTGGTTTAATGTTGGATATCAAGTGGATTAAAAATTAAGTGATATCTTTTTATTATTCTTAGTTCCAATATTGTCAATATGGATGCTAACTTCACACTGTAGTAGATGGCAGTTCTCCGTTTTAAGATAGTCTTTATGATGATCCAGAATATACCTTTATAAGCCTGTTTTACATTATCATCAAAATAAAACTTGAACTCAAGTGCCATTTAATTAATATATCTCCAAAAATATTCTTGCAGACCACATGTATGAGAAACTACAGAATGTAACATTTAGATACCTTAAAATGTATTCACAGCTTTTCATTATCCTTAAATGTAAGGTGTAGTCATGAGTCTGTATAATTAAGCAATTATTAATAAGCTAGGTCCCTTTTGTTTTGGGAATTTTACAATAAAATTCTTATTGTCTTTGAGCTTTTCAGTCTCCATTGAATTAACAAGAAATTATAATATTACACTCCCAAGAGTAGCTAAAAATACTACTGTAATACAGAAGTTGAACATCTCAGAGACTTAAAAAGTTGTGTTGCTATCCTTAGGACAGCTGCCTGCCTTAGGGAAAAGCTCAGGAGTGGGGCCAGAGCAGACCATTACCAAATGCCCCAAGTACACTTGCCCCTAGGATTCTGGAACTGTGAATGTACCCTCCTCTTCTCTTCCTCAAATATCTTATTTAAAACAGTGAGTGTATCCCATCATTAACAGCCAAAATAATGAATACACCCCCATATATGCTGATTTATCTCTAAATTGTGAACATTTTCTACAGTATTTGGTATACTATCTATTTATTTATTTAAAACACACAGATTTAGAAATTAAGAAAATGAGAAATATATATTTTAAAAAGTGGTTCTTGTTATATCACTAGATAATAAATGTTTTGATTTTCACTAAATACAGTAACTATATTTAGACTTACATGGTTAATATGCTTCATTGTTTTTAAAAATCTTGGCTTAAGTCTGATAATTACTTCCATTTGTTTTTGTTTGTTTTTTTCTTTTCTTAAATGTTTTATTCATGTTATAGAGGGATTTCTTTTTGTTTCCTTTTTTCCAATCATTAGGAGAGTGGTTGATGAGTACTGAATCCATCACTACTTTGATGGCACAGTTAAGAATCCAGATTCACATTTCCAGGTACCAACAGTTCCCTCTAAAATGCCACAATCAAGTCAGCCTTCGTTTACATTTCTTTCTACTGAACACAGCAATGCCCAACTGGTATCTCTGAAGCGTAATCGCATCTTAGGTCGGATTTCTCCAGGTAAAGCAGCTGTTTGGAATTGAATGCCCCCCCTTCTTTTTTGTCCTACCAACTGAACTGCATCCTCATACTTCATTCCACATTCAATTAAAGCAGGTGCAACCAGCACAGGTGCCCTTCCCAATCGTGCAACACAGCAACCTGGCTCTTCACGAAATTTGGTTTTTAGTAGGTTTAGCCAATCATCTACTCTCTGATTAGAGGGTGGCGCCCCATCATCAAACAGCCAATCTCGAAGGTGGATTCCTTCTTTTTCAACTGGTGCTTTATCATGCGTAGCATCACAACCTCGAACCAAAGTTGTCACTCCCTTAAGTTCCTCTGTGAACTTGTTGAGGGCAGCATTGGTAGGGCGGTGAGTTACCAGAAAACGCATGTTCTCATAGGAGATCTCCGCAGGGGCTGGACGGTTCATTATGGCAAATAAAAAGTGTGTGTGTGAGTGTGATGGGGAAAAAAATCATTGAAATGTTTCACAGCAGAAAAGATTAAAAAGACCACTAAAATGCCTATTATCAATCAGCATTTTCTCTATTCAACTTGTTTATTCTTCAAGAAGCTTCTCTCTTCAAGATCAGCAGAAGTATTTAGAATCCACTTGAATCCAAATTCAACTTGGGCGTCGATGTCTGCAGATGGATACCTTCGGCCTCCAAAATACCCAACTACATACAAAATTCAAGCAGCCTTTACTACATTTAGGCACTAGTGGAACAGGTTAAAAGTGTAGGTCGTTTCCACTTTTGTTTACTTGATGCTTACTTTTACTGGAGTCGTTAAAAGAAATATGCTTGCGAAAAAAAAAAAAAGCCAAGTATTTCTGGGCCAGTCTGGGTGCCCGAGTCTTCAAGACAGTGTTGATCACGGCACCTAGAAGCCCCCAAGCTCACCTGGCAGCAGAAACGCTGCGCTGGGCCTGGCAGAAGACGGCCCTCGCGCCCAGAACGCTGCACGTGGGCAACGTGTATTCCAACGACAAACGCGGGCGAGCTGGGCACCGGGCACCGGAGTCCGGCGGCGGCGGGGGCGAGGCGGCGCCTCTCTCCTCAGTCACCTCGGCGGCGGCGCGCGTGCACGAGTCCGTCGCGCGTGCACGAGTCCGTCGCGCTGCTGCTGCCGCCGCGGCCGCCGCCCTGTGGCGTCGCCTCGCGCTGCGCCAGCCGCTCCCGGACGGCGACAAGTGAGCCCTGCCGACCGCGCCACCGCCGCCACCGCTTCCACTTGTTTTTATACTTAGGGTTTTTTGGTTTGTTTTGAAGGTTTTTTGTTTTTATATTTTTGACCATCAGAGCTCAAAAAATTGGTGCAAAGATACGATAATCCAAATGGGAGGAGAGCATTGTTGATTTATTTTTATTGCCTGAGTTAAGCAAGTATGCAAAGTTTCTATTGAAAAGAAATTATTAAATGCCTCATTTTCCTGGTGCCAATTAGTGGTTTTACAACCTAATTAAAAAGTTTTGTATTTTTATAATTTTAACAAATGGGTCTGAAAACAAAGCTTTAAGCAGTTTGACCCTTTAAAAAAAATAGGTAAACACAACACCTTTCTATTAGTTTGGAACTAAGTGAACTGTTGTTTTCATCTTTTAATTGCCTCTGGAACCAGTTCATAATTTAGAAAAATTATAAAAATAAATTGGAAAAATTTGTTTCCAAGTTTTTTCAATTATGCAGATGAAGACTTAAAAAAATAATTGGCACACATATACTCTCCCAGTAGCATGAGTGTCTTTTGAAAAACATTTGTTCATTTTAAGAAGTCACTTTTTCTTTGAAAGAACATACTGAGTGTTAATTCTTCTGAAATTCTCGTTAGATAGCACAGTACTGATTGTTACCTGCGCACAGAAAGAACCAGTAAATTTGGAATGGTTGATATTCATTTCTTCAGGATACCAATTGTGACCTGTGACTTTCCAACATACAAACTTTGTTACATTTTAGTACAGTTTATTTTCTTAGATTAAAAACTCAACACCAGTAGAAGTTCTAAATTTCTTCCAGTGCCCCAGTGAATTGTTCTGTGGACTACTCCACTTTGGGATCATTGGCTTAGAGGATGTGTGCAGAAGGATGGCTGAAGGGTAAGTCGCCCTGAGTGGGGACGGTAGTGTTCCTGGCTTGCCCTCGTTCCCAGGTAGATGTGGAATAGGTGTACCTGAGATGGCTGACTTGCATGCCTATATGGAAATTTGAGCTGTCATTCTCCAATGCTAGCTTCTGCCAGAGCAGTCCTGTGAGGAAAATACATTATATTTAATGGAAAGGAGTGTGTCAGGCTTTTGAACCCCATTCATCCATGTTCCATTTAAATCTGCTGAAGGTATGGAATAAAAACCCTCTTAGGAGTTTCAACTAATTCTTCTGTGTTATAAGAGTTCACTTGGATCCCATGAAGAGGAACTTAGCTGGTATGACAGAAGTGGAGCGTTCCAGCATTATCTAAAGAAGCAGGAATCTCCAGGCAACTTGCCAGAAGCAGAGTTCACAGGCGAGGTGCAAGGGAAGGATATAAGCCTGGCAGGTTCTAGAGAAACATTTGAAAGGCAGAATATATGGGCAATTTAAGAATCATATAAGGATGTTTTTTCCCTCATCCGTAAAAGGGGGGTAGCAATAGTACTTGCCCCATGAAATTTTTTAGACAAATTTTTTATTAAGCTATTATTGATATACACTCTTATGAAGGTTTCACATGAAAAACAATGTGTTTACTACATTCACCCATGTTATTGAGTCATCCCTCAAACCCCATTGCAGCCACTATCAGTGTAATAAGATGCCACAGAGTCACTTCTTGTCTTCTCTGTGCTACACTGTCTTCCCCATGCTCCCCCCAACACCATGTGCACTAATTATAATACCCCTGAATCCCCTTCTCCCTCCCTCCCTCCTCCCCTTTCCCTACCCCTCCCCTTTAGTAACCCCTAGTCTCTTCTCAGAGTTTGTGAGTCTGCTGCTGTTTTGTTCCTTCATTTATGTTTTGTTGTTATACTCCACAAGTGAGGAAAATCATTTGGTACTTGTCTTTATCTGCCTGGCTTATTTCACTGAGCATAATACCCTCTAGCTGCATCCATGTTGTTGCAAATGGTAGGGTTTGTTTCTTTCTTATAGCTGAATAGTATTTCATTGTGTATATGTACCACCTCTTCTTTATCCATTCATCTACTGATGGACACTTAGGTTGCTTCCATATCTTGGCTATTGTAAATAGTGCTGCAATAAACATACAGGTGCATATGTCTTTTTGAATCTGAGAACTTGTATTCTCTGGGTAAACTCCTAGGAGTGGAATTCCGGCGGCAAATGGTATTTCTATTTTTAGTTTTTTGAGGAACCTCCATATTGTTTTCCACATGGTTGAACTAGTTTACATTCCCACCAGCAGTGTAGGAGGGTTCCCCTTTCTCAGCATCCTCACCAGCATTTGTTGTTCTTAGTCTCTTCGATGCTGGCCATCCTAAATGGTGTGAGCTGATATCTCATTGTGGTTTTAATTTGCATTTCCCTGATAATTAGCGATGTGGAGCATCTTTTCAGCCACACGAAATTTTTTAAGGATTACATGAAATAATGCAGATGAATCTTTGGCTTTCTGTTATTGTTATATTATTGTTATTATTACTAGTTATTGTTATTTTATTTAGATAGCTTTGCTCTCACTTTCCTAGGTCTGGTACATCTTTAAGATAACTAAAAGAGTCCTTAGGTAATGCAACTTAAGGCAAAGATGGGGACAGGCAGTCTCAGCATTATAACAAACAAGATATAATAGCTAGCATTTATTGGGCATTTATTTTCTGCCAGGTTCTCTTCTAAGTGTTTTACATGAATCAACTTTCTTAATCACTTCACAAGCCTATGAGTTAGGTACGATTATTACCTGTATTTTCTACAGCTGAAGAAACTAAGCTACAGAAGGAAGCTGAATCATTTATCCAAGGCACCTAGCTGGGAGACCTGGAGTCAAGTCCAAGTGATCTAGATGATAGCAGGACGTGAATCATGACGTCTGGGAAGTTTAACTATATTTTAGAGAATCTACCTTGAAGTAAATCATAGTGGGTGCTTATGCTGTCACCCTCCCTCCATTCTTAGCGGGTAACTCCTGGGACCCATCTAGCCATGGAACACTGTGACGCCGAGTGGTTGGAAACCTAATGGACACTGAGAGTAAGAGACATGACCCTGCACTTAGAATAGAGGTTAGAGTAAGAGAAAGAGGTCAAAAGTGGAGGAAGATTGACAAGACGTGGGGTCCAGGGTAGGGTATTGGTTCTCCTAAGTAAGAGTGGGCAGCCAGAAGGCACATATCTTGAGTAGGGTTGCAATAACAGAAATGGTCTGTTTGTTTTTCACTTTGTGCCCCATACAAATGTTCTGGCCAAGAGACAGAAAGGTAATTGAAGTTCAGCCTTCTGCCCAGCTTGCCAATACTAAGTGCTGCCAAGAGGAAATAAGAATTTCTAGTACAGTAAGAATGGAAAGAGATGGCAAATCTGCGATGCATTTTGAAAATGTGTTCAGATGTGTTTGGTTGAACTCTGAAGAGTAAAGTCTGGAATCTTAGAGATCACAGTGGAATGGTATACATGGAGATGATAACCACATTTGTGGGACTCTCTAGTCCTAATCTCACTTCATCAGGATTTAGGTAGACACGTTAGCCTTTTACTCTGAAAAAAGGGAACAAGTTGAGCCAAGAGCAGCTTTTAGATACAAGTCTGTGTCTTTTGAGCTTGTTTGTGGTAGCAGTTAATCTATAACCCATGATTAAAGCTACATAGCTGGGTCGTGGGGAAGGCGGTATAGCATGGAGAAGACAAGTAGTGACTCTACAGCATCTTAATATGCTTATGGACAGTGACTGCAACTGGACATGGTGGGTGGGACTTGATAATACGGGTGAATGTTAAAACCACAGTGAGACTTAAAAAGCAATTTTTTCATGATTAAAATAATACATTTTTACATCGAATTTTAGGAATAAAGCCACAGGAAAACAGAAAAGGAAAAAAAGGAAACATATCACTTGAAATCACCACTACTATTTAGAATTTTTTTCTTCTCTCCCACCATACATGAATATACATGCTTACAATGTAAAGAAAGAAAGCAAAGTTGGAATTAGACTGCTTTATAAACTTATTTAATCCACCATTATTTGTTGAGCATCTGGTTTTGTGCCAGTACCTTTCAGGATATGATACAACAGTTAGCAAGAAAGATAAAAACCCCTGACCTAGTGGAGTTCATCTGGAGGGGGGAGCAGAAATAATATGGCGAATATGAAAACTATATAATGTGCTAGATAAATACTATGGAAAAAAAATAAAGCAGAGTAAAGCAGAGGAGGAGCGGGGTGCAATTTTGAACCCTGTGTTCAGGGTATGTCTCAATGGGAAGGTCACAATCAAGCAAGGGCTTGAGGAGACCAGGGAGTTAGGTAGCTGGGTAGGAGAAGCTTTTACACGTGCAGGAACCACCAGAGCTGAGGTGGGGTCAATTTCTTAATTTAGAGACACAATACTACAAATATATAAACAGACGCATCCCGTGTCTTTAAAGAGAGCAAGACTATGCAGTCAAAATTCCACCCTTGAATCCTAGCTTTACTTCGAGCTACTTGTTTGACTCTCCATGCCTCAGTTTCCTGATCTATAAAAGGGGAATGATAGTAACAGTACTTACCTAATCAGGTTGTTGTGAGATTCAGTGAGAAAATAAACACAAAACACTTAGCACAATGTTTGGCCTGCAGTAAACATTCAAATTATTATTAGTAGCAATAGTCACTACTATTATTATTATTCATTGAAAAAAAAAAAGAACAGTAAAATATGAAAGATCTCACTTTCCTCATAGGCAGTTTTTATCTTCAGTCCTGTTTCCAGAATGCATCGTCTTTTTTTCTCCAGCTTTATATTATATTGCAAGCATTTTCCCCAAATAATAACAGTAACTATTCTTTAAAAATATATCATTTTTAATGCTTGCATCAAATAAATGTAACATTATACCTTAATTTTGTTCTTATAGTTGATAATCTTGTTTCTAGTTTTTAATCTTATGAATGGTGCTGCTTGTATATAAAACTTTGTGCATATTTCTGATTAATTCCTATGAGTAGAATTACAGGTCAAAGGGAATTAATTGTTTTTAAAACTCTTGAAACTTATTGGTAAGTTGTTTTCCAGAAAAGTTACAGTCCCATGAAAGTGCCTGGTCTTTTGCTCACTGACATTGAGTAGTACCTTTTCTCACTTTGAAAGGCAAAATAATTGTATATAGTTCTAATTCCCATTTATTTTATTACAAATGAAGTTAAACTTCTTTCCCTCTTATTCATTGTCTATTTGGAATTTTTCTTCGTGAATGGCTTTTTTCACCCTTACCCATTTACTAATATTTTGTTGTTGATATGCAATTATTAATTAACCCTTTATTATACACATTGTAAATATTTTTCCAGTTTGTCATTTGTCTTTTAACTTTCTTTACTGATGACTCTTTTTTTTATTGAAATATAGTTGATATACAATCTTTTTTTATTGAAGTATCATTGATATACAATCTTATATTGGTTTCAAATGTACAACACAGTGGTTTGATAGTTACCCATATTATTTAATCCTTACCCCCTCCAGTGCAGTTACTATCTATTATGTAGAAAGGTGTTACAGAATCATCGACTATATTCTCCATTCTGTACTACCGTCCCATGACCACCTTATATTGTGATTGTGAATTATTGTGCTGCTTTATCTCCTTCCTCCTCCCCCCATCCACCCCAACCCCTCTCCCTTGGTAACCACTAGTCACTTCTCAGTGTCTATGAGTGTCGGTCCCTCCCTGCTTCTGACTCACAGATAAGGGAGGAGAGGCGAAGAGTTATCGAAGATCTGAAAGGACCAGCCAGGGAACTCAAGGCTTAACAGCGCAAGAGTGGTGCTGAGAGGGCACCTCTCATATTTATTGATCAAATGGTTGTTAACAACAACAAAATTTTATATAGGGGACTCAGTACACAATCATTAATCAACTCCAACTCTCAACAGTCTCCAGTCTTCTGAAGCATAATGAACAAGTTCTTACATGGTGAACAAATTCTTACATGGTGAACAATGCAAGGGCACGCCTATCACAGAAACTGTTTCTGTTTTGATCACAGATCATGAACTATAAACAATCAAATCAGATATGATTATTCATTTGATTTTTATACTTTACATGTGAATTCCCACATATGAGTCTATAGCTTTTTGTTCCTTCTGTTCTGCTTTGTTTTTATTCCACAAATAAGTGACATCATACGGTATTTGTTTCTGCCTGCCTTGTTTCACTGAGCATAATACTCTCTAGATCGATCCATATTGTTGCAAATGGCAGGACTTATTTTCTTTTATGGCTGAATAATATTTCATGTTGATGGACACTTACAGTGCTTCTGTACCTTGGCTATTACAAATTGTGCAGCGATAAACATAGGGGTGCATACATCTTTTCGAATCAGGGATTTTGTTTTCTTTGGCTAAATTCCCAGAAGTGGAATTACTGGATCAAATGGTATTTCTATTTTTAGTTTTTTGAGGAACCTCCATACTGCTTTCCACAAGGGTTGCACCAATTTACATTCCCACCAACAGTGTAGGAGGGTTCCTGATATGTAATCTCATATTGCTTTCAACACAGTGGTTCAACAGTTACCCATGTTATTAAATCCTCACCCCAACTAGTGCAGTTACCATCTGTCAACATTAGGAAGATGTTACAGAACCAATGGCTACATTTCTCTATGCTGTACTGACATCCCGTGACCAACTTATATCATTGAGAATTTTTGTGCCCCTTTATGCCCCTCACGCTCCTCACTCACCCACTTCAAACCCTCCCCGATGGTAACCACCAGTCACTTCTCAGCCAGATGACACTTTCTTTTTTAACTGTAAATATTGTATACTTTTAGTTTAAGAATGGAAGTGAAAAATAAGAAGATACATCTCCCATTTAAAAGATAACTTTTAGGATCAATGTTCGCTGTAGTATTAAGCAATCTAAGAATGATAACAAAGCCTTTGGAAGAAGTCCAATGGTAAGTACAATCAGCTGTCTTTTCTGTCTAAATATTACCTCTTCTTTAACCCAACTCAAATCCCACCCCTGAAAGTGTCCTGCAACTGCCCCAGGTGTATCATCCTCTCCCTGGGAAGTTGTCAAAACGCAGGCTATGAAATAGGCTGTGCTTGGAAGTTGGACTGTGAAGGCTGAATTCAGGGTAAACAGTGTCTAGCATTCAGTTTAGGGTACATGTCAGAAATATGGGAGATCATGCTGAAAAAGTAATCTGGGGTCATGGATGGAGGACCTTAAATTCCAGTTTGGTCTTTTTTCTATTTGCAGTAGAATGCCATTGAAAGCTTTCTTTCTTATTTTTTCTTTTTAAAAAGTAGTTTGAATTATCTTCAGATTATAAAATAAGTAATATTTTCCCAATTCTCAATAGTTTCTAAAATATAAAGACTAGAAAACATGTTAGAGAACCACTTTCAAAATTCTTTGGTTTATTCTGTGTGGGGTTTTTCTGTATACATCCATAAATACATTCACAGTCCTATATACCATTCCATACAGATGGAATTAGACCACACACACACATTATTTCATAACCCATATTTTTTTATTGCCTGCAGTTACCAGTGCTGGTGGTGAACAGAGGGAGAAGGGAGTCTTGGGGAAGGTGATAGCAGGGTCCCTGGAAAAGATGGTGAGGGTCATCGAGCTAGGGCAGGGGGCACAGATAGGGGTGGAAGCCAAAGGTGATTCAGAAACAGACCTTTCCCTGTATGTTCTGTTTTCACTGTTCAAGTCATATTCCCTTTGTTGCAATTTTCATTTCAATAGCTACTTTTATATTTTATTTTCTTAGCTCTTTCATGACAAATTTCTGGGTCCTTTGGAAAAATCATTTCCACTAACTGAAAGTGACTGGGATCATCTAATCCATCCTCCTCCTGAAAGTTTCAGTCTCTTACACAATATCTGGGCAACAAAGCATCTGGCCTCTTACTCAACAACTCAAGTGATAGGGATCTTAGTCATCATGTCCAGGGTCTGCTTCAGTGTAATTCTCATTTTTAGAGTTATAGTCATTTATTTGCATTTATTTTCTGTATCTCTAAGTCTTCTGAGTTGTGGTCTTTAGAACCAAGACATGTCTAGATCATCACAAATATGTTTGAATTCTCTCATCTGCTTCTGTAGTATAGAATCTGAACAGAGCACAATATCATAAAACTCACTCTAACATATTCGGGAGGCGTGTGGTCCAGAAATGAAAAGGCAGGTTGGTGATATTGACCAGGTCAATGAAATAACCACGGTGTGCCCGGAGTCCAAAGGTCTTTGGTCCACACCTGCCCTGGTCCCTGCTGTGCTTTGGTGCCACCTGGTGGTAGATGCTGCGCGACAGCTCCTGGGATGTGTGTGCTCCTAATAAAAAGAGAAGACTTGACCCATGACACAAGTAAGTATATTACGACACACTGCAATAATTTCAAAGAATAGAAACAGTAATAAAGAGACAATAAAACAAAAATATTTCACTGGGAGTGGAGAAGTTCGGGAAAACCTCTTTGAGGAAGAAACACTTAAAGTTTAAATAAAGTATTCAGTCTTACATGCAGTTGAATGAAAGGGAAATAACAGGTGGAAAGATCCTCAGGCATATGGAAAGAGCATATTAAAATCAACCGCAAGCTCAGTGAGGCTGAGAAGTTGTTAATAGGAGGAAAACGTGAGTGGGGAAGTAGCCAGAAGCTTGAACTTGAAGGGTCTGAAGGGACCTGGGGTTCTCAGACTGCGGTGGGAAGCCGTTAAGGTCGGGACCTAGTCGCTGGACTGAGGCAGCAGCAAGGTGAAGAGCCCAGCAGGATGGTCACCGAGGCAGCCCACGTGAGCGGTCTTTCTGGCTTCAACTGGCACGGTGACAATGGCTGGACAGACTCCATGGCTGATTTGGGAGGAATTTGCGTTCTCTTTATTTCATTTTACTTTTTCTTTTTCCATTTATGTGGTTTATGAACACGCCCTGCATTTTTGAGTGAAGAAAATGCGATTGTTGGAAGGATCTTTGGTTGACCTGAAACTAAAGTGTTGTGGTTCAGTTTGTGTCTGTTTGTTTTCCTAGATAGTTTGTCTGAGGTAGCTCTACAGGGTGCAGTTGTAGCCATTAAAAATTCTAGCATTTGTGTGTCATGTTAGTAAGTATGAGGAAATGCTGCATAGCTGCTGACATAAAATTGGCCATCGGACCTTCAAGCAGATACTAAAGGAGAAGATGGAAATCAGGGCAGGAAAGGAACGTTTCTTCCTTCCCTACATTCAGGGTGTTTACTTGACTTCCTCTCAGATGTGAATAAGAAAAGTGTACACAGAGGCAATGTGATCTAGTGGGCGAGAGTGCAGGCTTGATGCCAGACTGCTTGCTCTCCCTCCCAGCTCTACCACCTACCTGGGTGGATTACGTGACCTCTCTGTGCCTCGGATCTACGTCTATAAAATGAAGACAAAAATAGAATCCATTTCGTAGAGCTCTTGGGATGATGAAATGAGTATATAAGGAAGGTGTTTAAAAGCATGTCTGGCTTGTAGGCAGTGCTAAAAAAATTATCTTTTAAGTTTGTGAAAGATCAGTTCATTAAATACTTTGGAAATAAAATTGTCACCCAGGACAGGATTATGTACTTAGAGTGAGAATAAAAGTACAGTGGGTCAACTTTTCCTATCTGCTACTTGGAGATGAGTCACATACTAAAAATATTCTATCACCAACACAAACACCCCAAAATCCAAGCTCAGTAAAAGGATAAAATGAAGAAGGGGGAAAAGAATGGAATATGTATGGTTTCCACTTGTATCCCTTTTTCTATTAAGAATTCGAAGAGAGAGGCTCTTGGTAGATGATTCCTATTTCTCCAAAGATGGAAACTGTTAGAAGAACTTCTACCCTTAGGGGCATTTTGACACGTCTAATCAGTGTATTGTAAATAGGGAAGAAAATAAATAAGATACTGCATTTAAAACAGCTCAGAGACTTTGCAGTGACTAACCTTAAGTCTAATAAAGGCATAAATCCCTGACTGCATTTTCTCTTAAGGGATTTTAAAAGATGCCAAAAAATAGTTGTGTTTGGATAACTATTGAGTTGGACTGTATATAACAATCTGCAAGAGTAATATTTCCCAAGATGGCACTCTGAGTTTTTAAACTAGCACACCACTTTGGCAATAGCCAAAACATTCAGGAATAACTGTTAATGACATAACCAGATGTGTCTTAGAGAATCAACTGTCTGGCCAAACCACCAAACCTTACAGAAAGGGAGAATGAGCTCAGCAGATAGAAAAAATTCCAGCCTGCATGATGCATGTTAGGAACAGTATTGTGACTCAATAGCTGAGTCTTCATTTCCTATTGGGCTAAAAATTCTTTCTTAAAGAAGCCAGTTTCTCCCATTGCTTCTGCAAGATAACAAATATACCTTCCTAAGTCATATCCTGGTATCCTGAAAGTGATCATGTGTGTTCCAGCAGGGCTTGATTCATTCCCAGGGTACATGCACTCACTGGGTGATTCTAGCTTATTATCACCGAAGTGCAGCATGCGTTAGTCATGCAAATATATTGTTATCTAGTGAGCCATCATGCTATGGTTTGTTTATTAAGAATTGATTTTTAAAACAAATTACTATTTGAAGATATTTCTTTAAAGGAAGCCAGGTGTATCCTTCTACTAGCAGGGCACACTTCTCCCTCATGTCTTCCCACTCATGTTTCCATTCTGGGTTCTTTACTAGAGGAGGCCAATCTCTGTCACGATCTCACTCCTCCTCAGAGGAGAAAGACGATTTATCTGACTGGAGGGTTTGGGAGCTCGTTCAGGTCAATTTCTCTGTCTCAACCTCTCTCTGTCTCCTCCCCACACACCCCCACCCTCTGTCTTCCAGCTGCATGCTGGCAGGAAGATGCATTCCCAGCTGAGCCTTGCTCTAGAAGAATTTTTCTTGCCTGTAGGTATTCTCATCTGCTTTCTGTCATGCAGTAACCTTATCAGATTAGGTTGTCCCAAGGAATTGGGAAAGAGAAGAGGGATCTGACAGTCTATTTTCAAGAAGGGAGTAAACTCAGTTCCCGGTCACATCCCTTAGCTGTGGATGCCAGTAAGCACCTAATTGCTCATGGGCTGGAATGGGGCTTATGATCTCCTCAGGAATGCAAGAATGAGTCTCAGGGGACAATACACTGGCTCATAAAGGATCTGAAGATTTTAGCAAAATAGCACAATGGTAATTATAAGGGCTATGAAGTTGGTTCGTAGCTGCTCCATGCCATTTATGCACCAAGGAAAGAAAATGATGGCATCAGATGAGTTGAGTCTTATGTCAGGTCAACATATGAAAGTCTGAAGGCCTGTGTTAACACTGAGAGACCTTCCCAGCTCCTAGAGTGAGAGGTCAGACAGTTTTAAAGTTCAGTCCCAGGACCTGGGATGTGCACACTAACAGATTTATAAAAATGGATGAATTTAAAGCCCATGAAAGTCTTCCATGTTAATGTCAGAGCCTTGATAAAAAAAAGGACTGAGATCCTGAGATAGGGGGTGAGAATATGTGGGTGATGGTCCTTGAGACTTAGACTCTCAGATTTACCCTGAACCCTAAAAGCCAGCAGAAGTGTCTCCCTCCCATTGCTATTAGATAGCACCTTCCCCTTGCTCAGAGACCATTCAAAGGCCTCATGTAATTTGTATGCCTTACAAGATGATTCTGGCCTTCCTCAAAATCTGCCGTAACTTCCCTCACTGCTTCTCTACCACTAACTCGATTCAGTCTCAAGATGGCCTGACCAGGGGACTGTTAGTCTTGTTTTGAGAGGAAATGGATTATTCATCTAAAAACACCCTGGGACCTGGCTAACGGGTATTGGCAGGGACCGTAAGAGCATTCTAAACACTGAATGAGGATATCTTACGATTTAGGGTTTAATGTCCTAGCAATTAAACCCACAGTTATTTCTAATTGGCTGCTAATATAGCTTCCTGAAGCTGGAGAAAAGGCTAGCTGGAAATGGAACAGCGTGGATGCATATGGAGGAAAGTCTCAGAAACCTACTCATGTGGGAATAGACTTATTATATGACACCAGAGAATGGTTGACTCTGTTCCCTTGGAGGTCCCAGAGGAAACTCCCACTCTCTGTATCCCTAGAAGTCTGCAAGTGAAGGAGAACCAGCATTTTGAGGATCAACACAATTGCCCTCTTCAGGCAGGCCAGAGAGTATGTGATAGACATGCATCGGGGATCGTGGGGCCGACGAGATTCCAGACTAGCAAAGGCCGCGTACAGCGCCTGACTATCCTAACAGAGCCCAGGGCCCTGCAGTTGCTGTAATGGTAGCGCTGTCAGAGGCAGCCAGGAAGCCCTGACCCACAGGAATCCACCAAGGTCATAGCTTATAAGACACGGTGACCTGAAAGCAAGATAGATGGGTGGCCAGCTGGAGTATTGCATAATATCTGTAATAAAAAACTATCGAGAGTACAGAAACAGAAGGCTGATACCAGCTAGAGCAAAGTCATGATCCCTTGCCAGTTTCCAGAATGGAGCCTCTTCTCAGACCCGGAACCTACGGGTTTATGAGAAGGCTGGGCCCCCTTGCAAAAAGATTCTGAAACACCGGTGCAATGTTTACAGTGTGATTCTCCCACTTCCTCTTCTTAGGGACCTAGGACCATTTCCCCGGCAAATGTGCCTTCCCTGGGGAAAGCGGAGTATTCAGACCTTGTGGTGGTGATCTGAAGCAGTGCCTGAGATGACTGGCACAGGGCACACAAACACGCTCACGGTTCCCCCTCAGAGTACAGAGGCTGGTGCCAGAGAGTGTCTTGGCCCAGAGCGTGTCTCACAGTGGGACCGATTGATCATTTTCCTGGTCTCTGAGTACAGAACTGGCATGGCTATGCTTGGTAGCTGGCACTGCCCTCATGCTGGTTCCCTGGCCTGTGGAGGAAGAACCAGAAGGGGAAGAAAGGCCAAGCGAAGCTCTTAAACTTGCTGACTCCAGCCATGGTAATAAATCAGGATCAGTATATGTCACCTGTGTGGTGCTGCAGGGATTAGAGATCCCCTCAAAAATGTAAAAGCATACCGGTTCCCATTGCATCCCCATTTAACCTATCAGCCCAGACCTCAAAAGTGAGATGAATTATAACAACTGATGTGAACCCATTTATTGGGTCACGTGAAGGCTGTCAGTTTTGAACAGGGCCCTTTGGAAGATTCACGCTGCATAGCAAGCATTGTTGCTGCTGGAGCATATGTCATGCAGATGCTATGGTGCTAGAGATTTCTTGATAAGATGCCACGTACATTTTCTGCAGGTCCCAGAAGGGTCACAGCACAGACACACTACACTTCTGAGCAAGACGATGTCACCTGTAACCGAACACTATTCATCATTGGAAAAGTATCTCCTAGTTTGCTATGGACCCGAAGAGAAGCTTGGTGCTTGACGTTGCAGCATCAAGTGCCTAGGATGGAGATGCCCATCTATATCTGGATTTTGTCAGACCCACCAAGTAATAGCATTGAAGGGTAAAGCACACGATGGAAATGATATATTCAAGTTCAGGCCAAAGAGGGCACGGAGGGGGTGAGAAAGTTGCAGATGATCCAGGTTTCCTCTCCCAGATACCTTTCTCTGTTGCACTAATTCCATCCCACAGCTCACACTTTGGCCGCGGGGGTGGGGGATTCTTCCACGAGAATGCAATGGCTTCTGGTTGTCATGTTGGTAGCACTGTATTGTGGCCACGCTATAATCCTCCTCAAGGTGGTCTCTGAAAGACAGCAGTGAGACAAAGCATCCTGTGGGCGGATCTTTGAATGGCATACCTGGGCATCAAGCAGGTGCGAAAGGGGAGTGGTCTGAGGTAAGAGTATGGATGTGCATAGCCTGCGTCCCTAACAGCGTCTGGCTACATCCTCGGCAGCCCACAGTTTGAAAAATCAGCCTTTAACGGAGTAGTCAGTGTCAGGACACAGGTTTGAACATGGATGTCATGCCTGCCAAGGTATCCACAGCTGCTACCAGGGCTGAATTTCAACTAAAATTGTTGTTAAACTCTTGATATGTCATCATTCCTCAAGAAACCAAACACCCACATGGTGGCAGGTTGAGTAAATCAACCTCTCTCAGCCTGGAGCAGATGGCAATTTGGGTGTACAGGTATATTTCTTTTCCAGCCTTTCTCATACTACCCTGGCCACCACCACTACCTCATGGCTCAGAGTTTCTGACTTACCATCATGGAATCTCACGTAACACCACTTCTGAGAAAGGGGCCCATATGGTGACAAAGCAGGTGTGACATTGGGTACGTGCCCACTGCTCCTAACACAGACATCGCTACTCACATGCTGCCAACCAGAATGGCCTCTTAAAGGCATAGCTAAGGTTTCAGCATAAGATGACACCCTCAAGGGGCTGGGACATTGCTCTTCAAGATGCAGCATATGCTTTGAGCCAGTAGCCATTACGTGGTTCAGCAGCCCCCAGAGATAAAATACATGTATCTGGGAATCATGGTGAGCAAGCAAGAGTATCAGAGCAAATACCCACTGGAGACACTGGGCGTCTGATCCTTGCAGCAGTAAGGTTTTCCGGCCTACAGGCCCTGGATCCTGGGAGAAATGGGATCATCATACAACCTAAGTATGAGTTTAGGTAAATCTAAAGATATCACTTCAGTTTGTTCATTTCTTGATTTATCATACCAACAGACCAGCAGGCAAAGAATGGATTCATTCTACCAGCAAGGACAATCGACCCTGCTCATCATGAGGAGACAAAAGTTGCTGACACGTATCTGGGATAAGTCAGAGTATTTTTGAGTTCAGTCGATTCACTTGGGAATCACTTATTTCTTCCATGCCTGGTGATCATGCAAGACAATTATAGCCACCTAATAAAAGAGCACAAAGCCAGTTGAGACCCCTCAAAGATGAAGATAGAGGTTACCCAAGAAGCAAGCCCCCTGGACCAGCAGAGGTGTTAGCAAAGGTGAAAGGGATGTGCAACAGGTGACAGAAGAAACAAATGGTGAATATTATTTGTGAACTTGGAACCAATTGCAGCAGGCAATATGTCTGCTTCTATTAATTCATATTTTGTAACTATTTTCTTTAAGAATTGTGACAGGCTACAACCTTGGAGAATAAGTGACAGAATAAACTGAATGAGAAGCTTGAGTATGTCTGAGTGATGTAAGAGGTGAACTGTAGCAGACACTGCCTGAAATTTGTATTAACTCATTGATATGTGTAATTTGCAATAACTTGTTGATGAGGAGATTGAGACAAGACAGCAGAGACTCAGCTAAGGTTACCCAGTTAGTGATTGGTGAGAACAAGATTTTAACCCAGATCCTTCTTACATTGATAATGACTTGAACAAATCATGAAATAGAGATAGCAAGATGTCAGTTCATGGATGCATTTTCAGAGTCAGGACTCAAAGGCAGTTAGAGAATACACAAATTTAATTGTATGCAAACACACATCCATGTATCATATAGATCTAAGTATGTATATGTAACATATATATATATATATACATGATTTTTTTAATTCTCTTGCCTCCAGAAACAATTTAACATATAAATATAGACAATTCTAGTAATGGAAGGAAGCTAGGTTTGATAGATTTATATAGAGATAATATCTACAGATTTATAGAAAATTATGAATACCTTATGAGCAATTCAAAGAGATTTAAAGGGTAATATAGATAATATACATTTGCATATTAGGTTAACCAAAGACTCTAAATAGCTCACAAGGTACGATTTCACTATAATGTATATATTTCATTGATTTCCCAGTTCAACCTGGTTAATTATGTTCTACCTCTTTCTAGGATTGAATTTAATGTATGGTTTGAATATATGTCTAAAACACCTTACAGGAATGTATTTAGAGTGATATATTTGCTGACCCCTTTAATATCTATCAAAAATCCATCTTGCTTTAATATTCAGCAATAGTTTGCTAAACATGGCAGAGAGATGGGGGGAACAAAAGAAACAAAAGGAAAGAGGAAGGAGGGAAAGATTATTTACATGCTGTTAATGATCAGAGAGAAGAAGGCAGTGATACCACAGGGAGCTTATAATTAGACTAAAACACTTGGTTAAACTTTTGAACAAATTGATTTTGACAAAGAAGCCAAGGCCGTTTAATGGAAAAAGATAATCTTTTCAATGAATGGGGCAAGAATGCCTGGACAACCATGTGAAAAGAAAGAGGGAGGAGAAAAAGGGCCAAAAAAAAAAAAAAAGACAGGAAAAAGAAAAAAAAATTAGAACCTACTCTTTCTTTACCCTACATAAAAATTAACTTATCATGGATCCAGGACCTGAATGTAAGTTAAAACCATAAAACTATCTGGAAGAAAATGAAGAGAGATCCTTAGTGACCTTGGACTCGGCAAACATTTCTTAAATAGGATGCAACATTATGAGCTATAAAAGAAGAAACCAATAATTGGACTTGATCAACATGTAAACTTTTGTCCTTCGAAAGGCATGGTGTAAAAATGATAAGAAAACCAAAAACTAGGAGAAAATTTTACATATATATACATTTATATGTATGTATATTTAGAATATGTAGGCTCTTCCTCAGGAATACACAAAGACTAACTGCTCTGTAAAAAGAAAGCAACTGGTAGAACACAGACAAAAGGTTTAATCATATACCTCACCAAAAATGACAAAAGAAAAAATGCACACAAAAGGATGCTCCACATCATCAGTAATTTAAGAAATACAAATTAAAACCACACTCAGATACGATTGCATAGCTGAAATTAAAAAGACTGACTATACCTGCTGTTAACAGTAATATAATATAGATGAACTGAAACTGTCACATAATGCAGGTAGGAATGCAAAATGGTGCAACTTTTTTGGAAAACAACCTCTTAAATGTTAAATGTCTACCTCCCGTATGACCTCCTAAGTATCTCCTCAAGGAAAATGAAAGCAGACTCCGATACAAAGACATGTACATGTATGTCTAAAAGAGCTTTGTTTGTAATGGCCAAAACCTGGAAGCAACACATACCTATCAACAGGGGAATGGAAAAAAGCAGATAATGGTATTCATACAATGGAACACTACTCAGTGATGAAAAGGAATGAACTATTGATGCATTCAACAATATGGATGAATCTCAAAAGAGTCATGATTGGTGAAAGAAGTAAGACAGAAAAGAGTATATACTAAATGGTCCCAATTGTAGGAAATTCTAGGAAATGCAAACAATCTATTGAAACAGAAAGCAGATCACTGATTGATTAAAAATGAGATGTGGAAAGAAAGGCTGTTTTACAAAGGGACACAGAGAAACTATTGGAGATGACAGATGCCCATTATCACGATTGAGGTGATGGTTTCATGGAATATATACATGTATTAAAATGTATCGAACTGTATGCTAAATATAAGCAGTTTGTTTCATGTTAATTATATCTCAAAGCTGTTCAGGATGTCCTAAATATCAGGAACTCTAATCAAGGATTTTATAATGAGAAAAAATACACACGCAAATGTAGCACTTAGTAACTCTGAGATGGCTCAAGACTTCGTTTACTTGCCTGGTTACCTAGTTTGCATTTGCAGATGTTCTGAAGAGGAGTTTGGGTTTGTGATGCAAACTTAAGAATAAAGACAGAAGAAAAAGATGTGAATTGTTAAAGGATCAACAGAGCCTAAACTGCTCACTCCTACCTGTTGCTTCTCCCATGGACCCTGGTCAAGCTGGAGTAGGTATGCACATTGTTCACCTATTCTGCTCACTGACATAACAGTGAGAAGGGAACCACGGCCCATCACAGGGAAACCTTATTCCTCCTCTGTGCCCTGTGTCACACAGTTTACACTCGAGACCAAAGGTGGCCTGGAGTACTCTTGCAAACCCAGAGGTTTGGGTCCACAAGTGGGGAGCCAAAGACTGATCAGTTTTGCTCAGTGCCCATCTCAGTATCGAGCTTCAGTACCACTTCTCTAGTGAGATGCTTGCACAAGAAAGGTCTCTGTGTGACTGACCATGCACGCTTTTACAGATTCATGCTGTCCAAGATTGACTTTAATTCAACGGCCCTTTCCTGCTAGAACACACAGGTGAAACTTAATGATGTAGAAAGCTTGGCGAAATTTTGCTCCAACATCATCGGACTGAAGGAAGAAGATGGTAATGAAGTCATTTCCCGAATGATCAACAGAGCAAAATATGGAAGTGACGCTAGTCAGCCTGAGAAGCATTACTAAAAAGAGAGGGCAAGGGAGAAGAGGAGATAAATCGCCCTTGGGTGCAAGGGAGGAAATAAGGCAAAGAAGACAGGGCGTTTGTATTTGGTGAAATTCTAATTACAGCTGCCCACTGTAGTGCATAATGAATTAAATTTTTATTGCCCAAATTCAGCCTTCTGTGCTTACTCTGATAAGCACTATACTTAGAACGAGCTTGTGAGACTTAAGTGAATTGATTTCTGGGCCTGGTGTCCTGGGACGTCTTAAGAACATCATCCCCATGTATGGGGAGTGCAGAGGAATATATGGGTGGATGAAATATTGATAGCAGTGCAACTTTGGAGGGAATAATATTTTGCTTTATTCCTTCTTTTTAAAAAATATATATATTAATGTGTTTATTCCTCCTTTTCTTCATTTCTGCTAGATTGATCAGCAGATCAATTTCTTCCCTATTTTACTGTCTTCCACTGGTAACTTGAAATTGCTACTATGGAGTTCTATTCTATTTTTAAATACTAATTTTCCAACTACATTTCTCAAATGATGTGACAAACATAAATAAATTATTAAAATATACAATTTCTTCATCCCAGCCCAAACCTCCACTGACTGCACAGGGATGGGAGTGGGCAATGGGAATAGTCAGGTGGTTGCTTCTGGGTGAAAAGTCTACATTTATAGGTGGCAGTGGTGGATTGGAGAATGGCCCGATGGTAAATACCAGAGTCAGTGGCTCAGACTGCCTCCATTCCTGTGCTTTCACTACCTGCATTTTCATTCAGTCCCTGCTGCACTCTCTAATCTTACGGTTATTTTTAGGTTCTGCCCAAAAAACGGATTGTTTGGATTTAGAGCTTTTTTTTTAGGTCATCTATGTAACCTTTCTGAAACTGTAGAGTTTTCAGAACTGACTAGATTTTGAGATCAACTTGCTCCTGTCTTCTTTCAGTCTTTACAGAATTCCCCGTTTTTCTGGTCTTGCTGTGTCAACCCACCTGTTTTCCAGGCACCTACAAATTAGACTTAATGTTTAATCTGTCGTTTCAGCTGCCATTGATGAGGAGAGTGAAGTCATCACATATGTGGCTATTGTGATCCCTATGATTAAATCCAAAGGAAAGAACTGAGTAAATGAGAAAGCAATAGATAGTTGGGGTTCATATTTTCTTTGAGAAATGTGGTAGATGGATAAATGTACCAAAAATTTCTGGGGTGGCAACATCATAGATCAAATTACAATATTATAACTCATAGTCATAACTTTACTTAATGCAAATACAGCACAAACATTTAGGAGACCTTATCTGAAATCATTGTTGCTGTAAAAGTTATTCAAGGGAAAGACGTTAATCCTTTTGACGTCTTAGATTTATTATGTTTATTCTCCTAGCCACTTCCTCTCCTTTTCTTTGGAGTACGAATGTGCAATTTCAGTCAGCCATGCATCTACCGCCTTTCAGTACCCTTTTTGTGTTCTATATTGGCATGGTTCACTTAGTTCTCACCTTCCACTTTGCACTACTATGTTAGAGACTAGTGGTAAATGTAGAGTGGTAAATGTAAAACACACACTCAGTATGTGTTTACCCAGCATTTTACTACCGACTGCTCCTTGTCATTAGTTGAAAGGGAAAATAGAAGCTAACAGGACCCAGAGTTGATGTGGCACACCAAGTTAATGAAGTGGAGGAAATACGAAGATTCAGGAGATGAAGGGAGTTGCACTCCATAGACTGCAGAAAAACTACTCTGAATTGAACAATTTCCTAATACTCTATTGATGCAAAGTCTCAAAATATCGAGGGCTGTGTATAAAACCACAAAGTAATTAGAAATCCAGGAAAAATTAATGGGAATAGACTCATTTCTGCCACAGAAGGAAGAGAATCAGGTCAGGGGTTTGGAAAGAGCTGATAAGAAAAGACTATTATGAATATTAAAGAGAAATAAGAAATAATAAAGGAGGAGAAAAATGAATGCCTCAAAAGGCAATTAAGGTATGACAGGTAAACATTTCAGTGCCATGAAATTGTACAAGCAGCCATCAGCCAATACACAGCTCCAAGCTAGACAGGGCCATCTCGACTGATGGAACAGTTTAAATATGTTTTCATTTTTTGGCAACTAGTGCAACAATTCAAGTGTAGGCATAACAGCTTCATTGAGTAAGATAATTGGATAAGCTTATTAAGGAGGACAAAACTCTCAGGTTAGGTCCCGGGTTCCTGGGTGAGAGAGGAAGCAGCTCAGCAAAATGCAATGCAGGCGAAGCACAGGTGTGCTCAGGGTTGCACTGCTGGCCAATAAAATTGGTGAGCAAGGCTAAAGAAACACTGTCACAAGACCAGACACATTGAAATGAGACTTCACCGACTTATCTGTTAGTGATTTTGATTCAAATAGTTTCTTCCACCTCACCTGTAAAATTTTCAGCAGTCTTCATGGCTCCTCAGCCAATCTGACTTTTGAAACTTAGAAAAACCCTGAAAATAATTCTTTCATTTAGGAAATGACAGGAAGTACCTACCTACCTCTATCTATTATGTTACTCTTACTCATTCAACCATGAGCTTTTGATTTTCTACCCATCGTGATGCACTGGTAGGCACAATTGAATAAGTAAGTTTACTTAAAATTGGATAGCAAATAGCAGTAAGTTCTTCTACAATCAACGACTAAAATAACTTAATGCACACTGAGTAAAAGGAGTGCTCAGAAGTATGGATTGCTCTAAAGAGAAAAATGAGAGAAGAATGCAGAAAGGAAATTCAATATAAACTGGATCTTAAAAGATAGGTGAAATTTTGTTTGATGAAAGAGGGGTGCATATGACAGATGAGAGGGTGCTGGCCACACCTGCCTGACAGTGTGGTGACTTGGAGAAAGCACAGCACATCAGAGGGAGGCCAACGACCCAGAAAGATGCGCCTGAATGGTAGCAAAATAGGCCAAACATAAGACAGAGTCAGATACCGCAGACACAGGCTCATCCGGCACTCACAGGAGTACCAGGCTCTCTAGGACACTCCCGTGAGAGTATGGGGCCTGACTGAGAAGTAGTGGCCCCCTGCGAACTGGAAAGTTGGGGTTTGGCTGGAGTGGAATGCACCTGAGAACTGTGAACCCACAAATCTCACAGACCTCCTTTTGCCAACAGAGGCCACCTCTCCTTTGTCTCTGGATGAACCGGCTCTGCCTTGTTTAAAGAAGCTCTGAAACAGGTGGGAATGGATTTTAGAAGTCCTGAATCAGAGAAGAGGGAATGTGGTTTTAGTTGGGCCATTTCACACACATACATTCCCTAGCTTAGCAAAATCCTGCAATTCTTTTGGAGTGTACGCTGTTTCCCCCTGTGTAGACATGATGCTTATACCCTGGTCTATTAGTTTCCCATGGCTGCTGTAACAAATCACCACAGATTTAGTGCTTAAGTCCACACAAATGTATTGCCTTAGAGTTCTGGATATCAAAGCCCAAAATAGTCAGTGAGGCTAAGTTCCTTCAGGAGGCTCTGGCAGGGGGGAATCGGTTTCCTTGCTTTCTCTAGCTTCGAGAGGCCTTCTGCATCCCCTGATTCCCAGCCCCATCCTCCACCTTTAAAACCAGCAGCATAGCATCTTCCAACCTCTCTGGACCAGACCCTTTTGCCTCCCTCTGATGAGAATCCTTGTGATTGCAGTGAGTTCACCCCAATAATTCAGGCTCATGTCCCCATCTCAAGATCCTTAATCACACCTCCAAAGTCCCTTTGCCCAGAAAGGTCACATATCCACAGGGCCCGAAGATTACAGTTGCTAAGGTTACATTAGACTGAGGCGGCTCCCGTGCCCTGGTAGCCTCTGTAAGCAAACTGAGACCGAAGCCTCACTGCAATTCCTGTAAAAGCTTTTGCATTCCAGAAAATGAAATTTAAGAATGCCCGACCACATACAGCCAGCTCAGCTTCCCCAAATAAGGCGACTGTTTAAACTATAGCCAATCAAATATTTCCCTGGCTTTGTTTCCTCAACTCCCCAGCTCCTGTCCTCAGAGGGCTTCTAAACCTCTCTTGCCTGGTTCAAACGGATGTTTGTTCAAAGAACTCTTGAAAATCAGATGTGGGCATCTTTGAGGGCCGTTATTCAGCCTACGATTCATGGAAAACACAGGGATTTGATGTTAGCTGTGGGTGTAGAAGCAACAGAAACTGAAAGAGTGTGGTACGAAGAGTGGGAATCGGTTTCCCATTGTAAATACCTGCCTCAGAGTAGCTGTGTGCACGATGGTGGTGTCATGACAGCGACAGTCCCTGGAATTATGAATGGCAGCAATAGTTTCCAGAATTCTGGATTTATAGTGTCAGGGTGTGGCTTTCAATTTAAACTTCAGTGACAGCATCTGTCCCTCTAGCTCACCCAGTGGGTTTGTAAAAGCCTGCTCTCCAACAGTAAATCCTTCGCTGCTTGAAATATCCAGATGGATTTCTATTTCCTGCACTGAACTCTGATATGACATTGAAGCCAAAGTACATATTATCGCCTGTGGCAGTGAAGAGCGATATTCTGACAGGTCTCAAGTTTGGGATCCCAGGTCCGACACTTAATGGTTGTGTGACCTTGGATGAGTGACTCTTTTTTACTATGCCTCAGTTTTATTGCCTGTAAATGAGAATTATAATATTATTACCTACCACCCAGGGGTTGTTGAAAGGAGGATCTCATTAACATATCTGGGGCCCATGTTTTGTTGATGAGATCAGAATTTTATCATAAGCCAAGAATAGAAGAAAATCAGAATAAGGTTGAGTCAGTTCTTGTCACACAGGAGGAGAGAGGGAGCTGCCTTGACTGACCATGACCTGGGGGAAGAAAGCCCCAGACATCATGGAAGTAGAGATCTGTGTCCTGTGTCCTCTGTCCTGGCTTCTCTTTTTGCAGGTTAGTGCCCCAAGAGTCATGGGGGATGTATACTAGACATGTTCTGGAGAAAGCAGAAAACAGGATAGATCCCACTTTGCTCTCTATTCAGAGCCCTGGTAGACCACTAACAGGATGACTCCTCTTCACCACATGGGGGGAAAACCGGATTGGTGGGGAGGTGAGTAAAAAGATCTAATGTATCATTATTGGGTCCCCATGGCAAAGGCTGATAAAAAAATCACAACCTGGGGAAACCCTTGCCCCATGCCTTATAGCTGAAACATTTCCCCTGTCCCTTGATGTCAGTGTAAAGAGGAAACTGAAAGGGAGAAAGAGTTCCCTAGAAAATTTGACTTTGGATTAAGAGCATGTTAATGCAGTAGAGATGTCTTTTTATTTGAAAGACATTGTCTAAACAAAAGATAATGAGCTATTGTTAAAATTCCCCTGCAATCCCAGTGCCCCTTTCTCCTCATGGATAGTTTAGAAAAGCTACTGATAATAAAGGACTCTTGCATTCTTTGGACATCTGTGCAGTGTATGGGTGAATTTAACACCACAATAATTATCTATTGATTTACAAGACCTTGGTGATAGCAGTTGCGTGCACATAATTATACATAATCTAAGTGCCAGGCATTTTGGAGACAGAACTCCAGATAGACAAAAGTAGGGCTTATACTGTTTAACGTTTGTTTAAATTATTTGGAAATGTTGATATTATTTAGTAAGAAATGATGAGTCACATTAATATTCAGATTGATTCATTCATTTATTTTATGTAAAATTGTAAGATTTCCAATATTTTATGACATTTTTGCTCTTCTGCCATTCTGGAGCATTCTTACTGGATTCATTGTAGAGAAAAAATAATACCCAATTACCTTAAGATTTCTAAAAGACCAATATTCACAAATAGGTAGACGTGTTCATCAGCCCTAAAAAAATTTGTGTTATAGTTAGAAAATTTGATGATTTATTCTATTTTTCTTACATGGTATTATTTTTTTCATCCAGTGTACATTCATACATTCAGGCCTAGGAATTGCCTAGCCGTATTTTAAAGGAGACAATAAAATTTTAATATGTTTTATCATTTTAAGATAATAATTGCTGCCATATAATTATTTTCCTATTTTAATATAGAATAATTTGATTTTAATGTGTTTATCATGTTTCTTGTCCCCTATACTAATTAAAAACTTAAGACTGGGACCACATTCCATTAAATATCTGTTGCAACATGTCTGTAGAACTGTCTGTTCTGTGTGTATAAAATTCTCAGGAAACTGGAAGCTTAATATTCAAGTTTTATATAATTCTGTTAACACCAGTCTTAGAAAAAAATTTAAGGGAAATTTACGACTAAGGTACTGAAATAGCTAACAAAATTTCTGCCAACTTAGAATATCTGCTGGTTTGGGGCTATCCATAGAGCTTTTGTTTTAGTGCCAGAATCAAAGATTCCATTTAAAAAAAATAAATAGAATGTCTGGGCCACTGGTTGGCAACTATCAATTCATGGATTTTGCACTGCATGATGTCATCAAATACAAGAATTTATGTCTTCATTTTTTTTTATGTTCCTATTTTTTACTAAGCATTTCTTCACCTTTCTTTGAGTTCTGTGTAATTTCAATATGCTGTTTTCTTTCCCTTTCCTTTACTTCAATATTGTTTTTCAATTTCTGTACTATTACTTGGTTGTATTAAACAACTATCTACTCTTAATCTGGTAATTTTTTTTTCAGTGTGTCTGCTATTTAAAGTGTTCACAATAGCTTGCATTTATTGAGCACTTATCATGGGCCAGACATTGTGCTATATCACACACAACACACAGAGTTTCAGTGAATACTTCTCATTAAGGAGCTTGGTATTACTATCTCTTTATAATTATCTTTATTCTTTATTACCTTTATTACCTTTATCTTCACTATTATTATCTTTATTAAGGGGACTTTGAGGCATGAGGGGTTGACTTGTCCAAGGTCACAAAGTTGGCAAGGGAGGGAGCTGGGGTTTGATTACATGTGGTTTGACTTCAAAGCACACTTAACAATATTTTAGTAAAAATTCTATTAGTCCTGAGTGACAGATATTCATCATAAACTAGTTGATGAGACATGGAATAAAATGCTTCTTTTTATCACAAATCTAGCAGTGGGTTTCCAAACACTGCTGGATTCAGATACTTAAATGACAATCAGGGTCTATCTCTTGCCATCCCGGGGGCTTCATTCTCCTCAGTCTCAGGCTGCCTCTTAGAAGATTGGAACCATGGCCGCCAGCTGCTGTAGGTTCACAAGGCCCTTGTAGCCAAGCGAGAGCGTCTTTCCTGCTGTCTCTGCAGTAATTCCAGGGAGGGTTATGATTAGCCTGGTTTAGGCCACACGCCTAAAGCAGAACTGTGGTCAGGACTTCACAACAGCTATGGATGATAGTCAGCCCTACGTGAACCACAAAGGCTGAACAGGATTACAGTAGGAGAAAGGACTCCCCAAAAGAAGGATATTGGGTAGGCAAAAAAAAAGAATTACATGTCCATATGTGCACGTTGGCATTAGACCTTGTGAATTACTAAACTTACACAAAACATCAAAATATCACCTAAGACTTAACAAAAATCCTGTGAGGTACTTTTTAATCTTCATTTGTTCAGATAATAAAGACCTGTTCAACTTGCCCAAGTTCACATTATGTAGAAGTCATCAGACCTTTTAAACATACATTATATAATCAACTGCAGGGCTCGTAGACAAAATTCAGGTGACTAGACCTAAATGTGATGGCTTCCAACCTAAGTATCAATTTTTTAAAGATTAAATATCTTCAAATGAAATGAAACTAGACATTAGTCTGATTTAGTCCTTTGGTGTTTGGTGATAATTAATCTTTTAAAAATATTTTAATGTCCTATGCATCCTAGTCCTTACTTGCAATTTCCTGAGGGTATAAAATCAAAGAGTGGAAAATTTCTATTGGATGAATGTCAGCTTTATTCACATTCCTTAGCTGAAAAAATGTGATTGCTTGGAACCATATTTAATGAAATAAGTTCAGAAGTTATAGGAACCTGAAGCAACAGCAAGTACTTTATTAATATTTTATGTAAAACAGAAGTGCGTTTGGGAAAGGAACTTATGTTTAAATATTTTTAAAGGTCGTTATTGCCTACGGGAGGGGAGACAGTGTATTGTATGAAGCTTAATCTACATACTCAATATGTGTAGCAAGTCACATTTCTTTATTTTTTAAGTCATCTAAAATCCATCTCCAGGCCTCCATTTGGAGGGGATAGTAAGGAATTAAACTAAGACATTGTTGGAATATGTCCCCATCCATGGTGGTCTAATATCTTAGGGTTGTGTGCTGCACGCTAAGGTATTTGGGATCTCTGGGATGTCCCTGAAGCTAGAGGTCTGTGGTGGTTTCTGTTGATACAGCCATCATTCCTCAAAGCATGGTCCCCTCAGGTCTAGCGGCTCTTTGCTTCTCTTCCACTGGGTGCCCTTGGTCCTTGCAGAGGCAGACGCCAATGTGTCTAGGGTCCAGGCTTCCTGGGGGCTGCTACCCCGGGGGGTTCGACAGTCCCCTTCACAGGTTCTAGAAACGTCATCTCTCACAATTTGGCTTCAAAGGCTTTACTTTCTTCTCCCCTCTCTCCTCATCTGCTGGTACAGCCAAAGTGATCTCATCCCTGAGCTAATAATACTTTTGCAAAAGAGAAGAAGGACCATTGTCCTCAAGAGGATTCTACTTCCAGCTCTGCAAAAAGTCCAGGAGCAGAAGGAAATACAAATGATCTGGCTACCATCTTGAAACAGGATGAAAAGGGAGAAACATAGAAGATAAACACCAATTATCTTAGCAGTATTGTTCCATTATACATGTATAACCAGGATCTGCGGCTTGAATAATAGACAGTTTCATCAGTGTTACCTCTGAAATAATGTATCATGTAACAAGAAATTCTCATCACCCCCAGCCATTCTGAATGTCCCAAATGGATGCCATGAGGATCCCCAAACAGCAGCTAGATGAAGGACTGAGGAGATATCATTAGCAGGATAAGCAGAATAAATACTTTGAAATTGCTGGAGAACACATTAGAGAAGTCAGACATAAAGGCCTATGAGAAATAAGTCATAAGTGCCTAGGAAATGAGAGTGAGGCTAGCTGGCCTAGGCTCCCGGACCTGAGTGGGACACGGAGCGCTGGCCCTGGGACAGTCTGAGCTCAGCTAACTCAGAAGCCATCAGCTGATGTTCTGTGGGTCCATGGAGAGGCTTGAAGGTTTCTGGAAATCTTTGATTGGAATGCCATTTTAAAATGGTGTTGTTTGCTGTTTTAAATGCCCTAATGAAAACCAGAAGGTAAGCCTGGAAGTACTGTGTTGTGAAGAGCACTAATTGGGTGTGTAACTTAAAAAATTTATCTTATTTGAGACCCTAACTTTCACTTAGATGTGACTCCCTTCTGGAGAAATGGGTGTTAACACTTGAGGGAGGTCACACCACTGCTCTCCTCACCAGCTACCGTGGCCTCCCATCCCCCTCTAGGGGGAAGCCTGACACTGGCCGACAGGTGCTATGGGGCGTGCCTCTTTCTTTGCTGACCTGGTGTCTTACCACCCTGTCCTTGCTCACACACCGTCAGTCACCCTGGCCTCCTCGCTGCTCCTGCAACGCAGCAGGCATGCTCCTATCTGCCTGCACCATTCTTTCCACAGGCATCACGGTATTTTGCTTCCTTACCTCCTTCAAGTATTTGCTAATACATCATCTTCCGAATGAGACCCTTCCCGACCACTGTATTTAAAACTTGTCTCCTGAACTGTCTTCCCTGACTTATGTTTTTGTATTTTCTCACCGTCTTGCGTACCATACAATTTAATGCTGTGTTTCATTTTATTGTCACCACCCCCAACTATGTGTAAGCCCCATGACAAGGGCAAGGGAATTCAGTCTGCTTTACTTAACAATGAGACCCCAACACCTAGAACACCACCACATAGAAGGTGCTTAGTAAGTCATTGTTGAAGTAATGAACAGGGGACTAAATGACCAGTGAAATAGACCAAATGCCACATCAGACAGATTAGAACTAAGTGACCAAATTTTTCTTTACAGATTTGTGTGTGTCTGCATTTGTATATTTTTAACACTGAAAGTGTTAAAATACAGATGCTTTCTCTCTTATTCCAAATTGTTAGAGCTTCTTTTATATACACACACGCATACATATCTACAGAGAAAAATTTGATCACTTGCTTAAATATATATATTTAAGAGTCATATTCAAACATAGGAAATATTAAGCACACCCCGTGTTCCAGACCTCATGCTGTGAGTGTTCATCTTGTTTAACTCACTTGATCCACACAACAACCAGCAAAGCTTCTAAGCTATTTCAACAGAAGTTAAACACTGAAAGCAAGGGGCATTTCAGAGGTCCCCACCCACTTTCTAGTCACTGCAAGGATCTGACAGGTTATCTTAAAGTAGAATGTCCACACATTTGAATATACTCTTCTTCTTGGTCTAGTACAGTAGTCCTTAAGGGACATAAGATACCTCACACAGGGAGATGTACCCAGACCAAGTATAATCTACTTTATGGGCAAGTAAAGGACTTCCAAGAGGAATTTTTGTTCAACCCAGTTTTCAGTTTATTTTCTAACTTAATCTCTTAAACATGTAACTTCGATTTATACTGTTAACCTCGTGATTTCAAGTTAATCTTCTTTTCTGCTTGAACTTCACAATAAAGCTTCCACTGTCATATTTGGGCACATATTTGAACATTTTGTTAAGAAACTCTGGAATAAGAAGGTTATTGTTCTCTGACACTCCTTTTAAAATTCAAACTTGCTTATGTCCTCTCGTATAGAACTGTAGCCACAAACTCACCTGCTCTGGGCCTGCTCCTCAAAGTACATGTAGTGCAGACACAAAAACACTGGAAGTGTTAAAATATATAGGCAGCTTTCTCTCTTGTTCCACACTGCTGGTGCTTCTTGTCTGATTGCTGTATTTTGATTATGAGAGCTTTCTTTTTCTTTGATGTTGGAAGTAAAATGAAAATTTTCTACTTCTCTTTTAAGAATTTGGATCAGTTTAATGTCAGAGAGTGCTCGGATTGCAAGGTGAGCTGTTAAAAATCTGCTACTATTTATAACCACTTATCTGCTTCAAACAGGATTTTATTTTTGAAATCATTGAACACACAAAAAAAGCCACAGCAATGAATTGTGGCGAGAATCTTCTATACGACTTGTAATTGTTATCTACCCAATGTCAAAATTGTTCCTTCCTCTAGTTTATCGCGTTCCTCAAAGCAGCCTCATTGTTCCTGATTGACTATTTTAGTGAGCAATTATTAAATTCTTAAATTAAAAGTTTGTTTTAAGCAAAAACTAGTGTTTTAAGCAAAAGGGTTTGGAATAAGATTTTTTTCTCTCTCTTTTTAAGGTTCTGCTAATGAAAATTGTTTGAAAAATTGTTTGTGATAGCCCGAGGGTTGGTAAATGTTTTCTGAAAGAGCCAAATACTAAATATTTTAGGGTTTGCAAGGCGTTTGCAAAATTGAGGATATTATATAGGTGCTTCTGCAACATTTAAAATAGAAAAGCATATTAAAATGTAAAAATTGGTTTCAATTTGGAGGCTGTCAGAAAAAGGTGGTGGGCTGGATCTGGCCTGTGGGCTGTAGTCTGCCAGCCTCTGGTCTAGCCCATTGCCCTTCTCTTTGTTGGTGAGGAAACGTTAGCAGAATCGAACTTCCTGTCGAAGGTTCACAGATGCCGTGGCGGCACTGAGAGAACAGGAACTGCACTGGAGGTCTCCTGATGTCTGGCACTACTGGATATTTAATGCAAAGTGAAGGAAAGAGGCCCAGATACAAACATGAAAAGACCCCAAACTGCAGGGGAAGCCAAAACCACATACAAAATGACTACATAAATACTCACCGTGTAAAGGAACCCCAGTTAGTAGGTGCTTTTCCTTTCCCTTGACACCCCCTTCTTGGACACAAAGGAGTATTTCCCATAAGTCATATGTAATAAACCAGAAACTCCAGATGGCTAGGAACTGCCTGTCTGCTTGTCTCTGTCTGTCTCCCTATATATATCCTTACCCACACATACACACACACACAAGTGATTTAACAATTACTTGAGAGGGATACATACATATATATATATATCCACATTCCCACCTTACCTTCATAGCCTATTTTTTCCCAAATTTTAGAAGCTCAATAAATGTAACTTAATGAATAAAAAAGTAAAACTAGAAAAATACATCATCATTTTCTTCTCACATCACAACTTCATGTACTAATATGCAGGTTAGAATGTTAATGATATGATTAGGGGTTAAATCACAGAAAATAAAATTGCTTCTGATAGCAACAAGCTTCCATTCTGGGATTATTTCAATTAGTTTTACCTAGCAGGGCCTTCTAAGGAACTGAGTATAGACATCTTTATAGCTCAACCATCTTCTAAAATCTCTGGATCATCAAAAAGTAAGAATTAAAAAAAAAAGAATCACTTATGCTGTTTTTACTATGCAGATTGTGCCACTAGAATCATTACCATTTGCAACTCCTAGTGAATTAACAACTCTAGGAGTTTATGACCAATAGCAGCTATGCCAGAAAGGGAGACAAACATTATGTGCCTCCTTCTGAAAGAACATGATATCATCTACCAAGTATTTTTGTTCAAAAGGAAAGGTGAACTTGTATCTGGCGAGTCTCTAGATCCTAACACCAAATCACCAGCTCACAGGACATTTGCTTACATGTGGGGGTCTAAAAACAAAACAAAACAGAATGAACAGAACAGCAGTAGACTCAAAGACACTGAGAAGTGACTGGTGGTTACCATGGGGGAGGGGCTAGGGTGGGTGAAGGGGATAAAGTGGTAAAAACCCCAGTCACATATATGAATCAGTCATGGGGATGCAAGTACAGCATAGAGAAGATAGTCAATAGTTCTGTGACATCTTTCTGTGTTGACAGTAACTACACTATTGGGGTTTTAATAAAGGATTTATTAATGTGTATAACTGTTGAATCACTATGTTGTGTACTTGAAACCAACATAATATTGCACACCAACTATACTTCAATTAAAAAAATCAAAAGAAGACAGAAGCATATTAAATGACACCACAGCAATAGAACCCACAAAATCCAGACTGTGGGAACCCCATAGGGCAAATGATCCAGGTTCTTAACCACACTAACAAAGGAAAATAAGAGATGGAGCAGAACCTATTAGAGAAGCTTGAAAGATGTAAAAAACAAAACTGATTATAAAAAATATGAAAGTATAAAAATGGAGTTTATGAGACAGTTGTAAAAAATATGGAATTGATGTAAATACCAACAATTTGAACAATTACTTGATATCGGATAAGATTAGGGAATAATTGCTGTTTGAAATTTTCCATTGCAAAATGTTTTTAAAAGTTGCCAAAAGGAATTTCGCCAACCAATACATGGTAAAACACCCGGAGTGGCCTTCTACGCAGAACTCTAGTAGCTCAACAGAGAATGGCTACAGACACAGTAACTGTAATAGCCCCATAAGAAGACTGTTTATGATAAGATACATTCCTCAATGAAAAGAAATCTAAATTTGCAGGACACACTTTTTGAAAATATTACATGGTATATTAAGGGTTACTTCTGTGGTTTGTGTCTAGTATAGTACAGAAAGTACAAAAAGTACGGCTTTGGGAGCAAATATCACTTTCAACTTGTGGGTTAGAGCAGAGGCTGCCAGAGTCCTGTGCACATCTTGCCCATACCGCGTGAGTTCTTGCCAGTGGTCTATCTTCCAGATACCAGCCTCTTGAACTCTTTGCTGAAGGGCTTTTCCTCTGGGCAAGGAGCAGGGTGGAAGTGCCTGGGAATCAGTGTCTCCTGAGAGCAGCCCCTAATCAATGACTGGCAGAAGTCCGTGTAGAAATAGACCCAACCTCTTTGCTCTTCTAATGGGATAAGTCTGAGGCCCTTGGTCTCCCCGGAATACCAGAGTTTCCCAAGTGTAATTAAACTCTAGCTATTTACAGTGGTAACTGACTTCAGAATTCACCATTTCTCAGTTTCCTTCCTTCCCTTCACCTTTTTACTTCACTCTCCCATCAGAAATGCCTGGGATCATTTTCCAAATAAACTACTTGCTCTCAAATTCTGATCTCAAGAGTCTGCTTCTGGGGGCACCCAGATCAAGACATAGAGAAATATAAAGGCATTCAATTTGTAAATACAAACTGTGAGGGGGGTTCTTCTACCATTTCGAGCTGGTGAACATAAAATTGTAGCTAGCTACCCTTGTTTTTTGAGGTTGGTAAATGTCAGTAGAAGAGTATAATACTCTTGCTTATGTTAATTTGCTAACATTGTTTTAATGTAAATTTAATGTAAATTTGTTTAATTTATGATTTAGAATTATCCTAATTATCAAGGAAGATCACAATAGTCATTTATAAACTCCAGTATGTTTAAGAATTGCTCAGGTGTCTTGTTATAAATGTGAATTCTCGGCCCTTGACTTCAGGGAACCTAATTCAGAAGCACTCCGACTTGCTAGTAATCGTTGTGCCCATTCAAACATCAGCAGTACTTACAGAGGAGTCCTGAGGATCCCACTGTGAGAAACACTGACTTAGGAGCCAAAGTTTTAATTACTTGTAAGGCGTGGCCACTCGGGTCCTTATATCAGAAGGTTTGATCTGACCCTGATGGGTATGTCATATCCTGGAGTCCCAATTCTGTGTTGCAAATACAAAAACCTATATTCAGTTTTAATCTGATTCAGATGGTGCTGCTGTATTCTGCCTGCTTTCTATAAAGGTAGAAGGGAAGTGAAGTCTGGAAAAAACAGCGTGGTGCAGCATGGATGGCGTGGCAAGCAGACTGTAGCAAAGGTTTTAAAAACTCAGGGCTCCACCCATCCCTTATTTCTTGGTTACGCTCTTGAGTCTCTTGGGTGGAGATGGAAACAGAAGCCCTGCCGAGAAATCACTTAGTTCTGAGGCTGACATTGTTCTTATTCCTCTCTTGAGGCTCCTTTAGTCTTTTTACCCAGTGAAGATTCAGAGCCTCTGGGGTGCCAGTGAGGGAAGGTATGGTCACCCCCAGCCCCACCCTCAGGTTTTTGCATCTTGAACAATATACTTATAGCAATTTCCAGATGATGAACATTTGTTTCACTTCTGAGAGTCAATTTACCCTTTTCAATTAGTTCACACAAGTTTATTTGGATTTTTGCATCCTGTCTATTCCTAGAGCTCCAATTGGTTTCAAAAGGCAAATAATTGCACCTTCAAGTTGATTCGTACAGCAATTTTATCTTCTTTCCTCACTGAATTTTCTGACTCTCCAACTCTAGAATTAACTGGAGACATCCTTTCTCTGGCACAATAATACAACATGGTTGGAGCCTCAAAATGATGTATTTTCCTTCAGTTTGTTTTTATAGAAATAAAACCATGCTTCCCAAATTTGTTAAAGACACTAATTTATTACTAGAAATAAATTAGAATCAGAAATGTCTGAATGATTTAATTTCTACTTGTCTTAGAAGATTCATTCCTACCACTTCCTTCCAATAGCAGTACATGCAAAAAACTAAAGTTACGGGAGTCCTAGAATTCAATAGGTGTAAATCTAAAAGCATGGATGCAATGTATAAATATGTCAGTGGGTCAAAAGTGCAAATTCAAGGATAGTCACTCTCATGTCAGGCCAAACTATTAGAGTCAATATTCCACTAGGAACAAAGCATTCTAACTGTTGATTACTCTCCTAAAACTGTTGTGCCATTTCCAGGAGAAGGAAAAGAAAAATGAAGGAATTTCCTTGGACCAGTGTTCACAAATATTCTGGCCTTGGCATCTCATTATAGTCTTGATAATCAACAAAGATTCCAAATATTTGTTGTATGGGAAATACTAAAAATGAGAAGAAACTAAATATTAACACAATTAATTCATATAGAAATAAACTTTTATATATTAGCATGAATAAATAAAATTCCTTATGAACATAAGTATATTTTCTAAAAAAAAAAAAAGATGTGATGAGTGGTAGAAAAGAAAAGCTCTGCCTTCCCAGTGCTAATATCTTAATGAAATCCATAAAACCTGACTTTCAAGACTACTGGAAGAATTGTGTCATCATTAGCTCACTCTGGATATAAATGAAAGTCTGCTTCTGGATATAGAAGCCTTGCAATGACTTGTAAACAGTGCCTGCTTCTCTCATTCAAGATGCAAGGACAATCTAACCTCTCTTACATCTTAGTAAAATACCCTGAAATTTAATAAAAATAAGCATCACAGAAAGGAGAGTCCCCTGAATCTCCCCTCTCATGCTTATTCTGTGATCATAGTGTAGCTATAAACAAAGTACATATGCATATATGTATACATGCATACATATATATTTGTATGTCCTGGTATGTAAAATATTTGTATATTGATATGTAAGAACCTGTATATTGTATATTGATATGCAGCACCATAAAACCTGTAAAATGTTCTGAAATCTACTTTCTCTTGGTTGTTCAAAAATTTAACTTTAAGACAATAATCAGAACTGTATATATTGGGTAAAGTAAAGGGTATCATTAAGATTAATTTCACCCCCTTTACTTTTCAAAAATGTGGCTACTAGAAAAATCTAAATTACAAATGTGGATCATATTATATTTCTTTTCAATAGCAGTGATCTGTAGGACGGGTAAAAAAAACAAGTAATTAAAAGGGGTTGCAAATGAAAGGAACAGGAAGGAAGGTGGTCTGTGCATTTTCACTTTTCTAAGATAGAAACTATTGAATTGGGGCTTATTAATATTTTAGGAGACAAGTGAAAGAGAAAATTAAAATAAAGAAGCTTTTCAGAATGAATTCAGATTGGTGCTTAGCTCTCTGAAAACTCTGCAGCTCACTGGCCCATCATAAACTATTACTCCTTAAAAAGAAAAAAAGAAATCCTCACATCATGAAGAGTGCCTCTTCATTTGTGAAAGCTTCCTTGGGTGTTTCTGTTAGGTTGAAGAGACCGTCATGAGAGCACAGTGAGAATGGAAGCAGAAGTTTGAATTCTGATATGGTCACCCATGCGCCCACGGAAGTGACATTTCATAAGTGACAGCAGGAGTCTCTTTCTCACCTCAAAGTGCAGGAGTGGTTTGGATGAGTGGACCATCTCTTGCTAAATCTATAGGAAACAAAAGGGGAATGGGTGCTGGTCTTAAACAAATGAACTACTTTCTTGAAACTTTTTATTAAAGAGAATTCCAAATCTACCCAAAGGTAATCACCCAGTCCAACCGTCACCAATACCTGGTCAATCAGGCCCGCACACATTGCCATCCACCGAGTGCCACCCTCAATCTCACATTATTTGAATTCCAGACAGCATACCAGTTCATCTACAAACAGTTCCATATTTATTTCTGAATTCTTATAAAATATAAGCACAATATCATCATCATGCCTAAAAAAAGGAATGAATAATTCCTTGGTAGCATCAAATATCCAGTTAGTGTAAATAAAAATTAACTACAACATTTTCAAGTCTATTAACTAAAGGTAGATTTATATTTGGCTCTAAAACACATAGTCTCATAATGTGCTCCAAATAATTACCTTTTTATATTTCAGTACATGAATTCTATCATCCCTTCATGTGCTGATTTCTGAGGAAATAAAAATATAATTAAATAGTTATCTTATGACATCTATATGCTTAATTTCATATTAAGATCCCTCTAGCTATTTACTGGCAATGTCAAAAAATATTTTATAACACAATCTTCCCCTTAGAAACAAAGGGAATTACATTATGATTATTAACCACTAGATGCCACAGTTGCTTCAGGCAAATGAAATCAACTTAGCCTTGGTCTGTCAGGAAAAAAATGATAACATTCTAAATATCACAGTGAAATACTAGCCCTAAGTATCAGTACTAAGCCTGAACTTGTAACAGAAGCATATACTGAACCATGTAATTTAAATATCTACCTTTAACTTTCCTAACTGATCAAACTATGATATCCTCCCCTTGAAACTCATTTGTCCCTTTTCTGTGATATTCAAGTTATTGCTAATTCTTTCCAATCCACTCAAACCCTCCGTGTAGCACCTTCAGAGCTGTCTACCCTATGGCTCTTTCTAAGTGTATCAGACTCGGTTGACAGGGTGGTTAATGTCATTTGCAAAGCCAGGGACACACCCCTTCCAGAGCTGTTTCCATGTGCATCCAGCTGATTCCTTCTGCTCTGATAGCCTCTGCTCAGGGAAGGTGGCTAATGACTCAGTGCAACACTATGTACCACATACTTGAAAGTGTCACAGGATTTAGAGAGGACAGGGAGCCTGTTTTGCACCTTTGTCTAGAAATTATTATAACTCTTAAAGTTTTTGCTGTTTTTCTTGAAGTCCACTACTGAGGTGCTTCATAAAGAGATTTTATCAGGTGGTTCACAGGTATCTGTTGAAACATTCCTGTTTGGATAAGAACAGCAATCTTATGAGAAATTTTTAGGAGGTGATTATTAGAATCACCTACCTTTCTGTATTCACTCTTTTGATACAGTATACAGATCTGGCCATATTTTAGTATGCATTTGTTACATTTGTTTTTTCTTCAGTTACCATTTCCATTCAAACTTTTTCCCTTAACACTCTTCATCCCAAAAATGTTTTTTTTCTTAAATTCTTTCTAGAACGTGTTTAGTTTTTTCTTTAATAAAAATCTTAGTCCTCAGTAGAGATTTAGAGATTTCCCAGAAAATTATCTACCTAAAATTTATGTATCTTCAAAAGTGAGTATGAGAAAATCACTTCCCTGACTTTGGGAAAGACCAACAAGTAACTAGAGGGATCTCAATAAATATGAAATTGAACTCCTATAAAAAATTTTTCCAACACCTCTGTTTGTCACAAATTTGGGAAAGTTGCAGATACATGAGAAGAATATCCCCCCACATAGAAAAGACAAATATCCTTTTCTCCTCTACTGAAATGATGGGGTCTCTTTAGTAATGCTTTCAATGCTTTCCCTGATGCTACTTGTCCCCTGCCCCTCTAGATTTATTTTCCCAGAGGAGCTGGAGTGGTCCCTGTAAGATGTAAATAAAGAGTACAACACACCACTGTACTCAACACCTTCATTGTTGCTCAGAATAAAAACCAAAATCTTGACAAATGTTTTCAAGGATCAAAACATGCACTGGCCAATAGGGCGGGCGCCAGTCACATGTGTCGATTGAACATCTGAAATGAGGCGAGTCTGAAAGGAGATGTGCTGTAAGTATAAAGTACGTACTAAGATTTAGAAAACTTAGTACCAATAAAAAAATATGTATATTTTCTTAGTAATCATTTTACATTGATTACCTACTGCAGTGATATCTTAGACATAGGGCATTGAATAAAATGTATTGTTGACATTTATTTAACCCGTTTTTTTTTTTCTATGTGCCTACAAGAAAAAATTTACGTTACATGTCTTGCATTTATGGCTCACATTACACTTCTCTTGGACAGCACTGGCCTAAATGACAAGCCATCAGCTCCCTCCCATTTCCAGCTCATATCCACCTCTTTGCTGTTCATCAATACACCATGTAGACCTTGAGCCTTTGTGTTGGCTATTCCCTCTTCCTGGAAAGTCTTCCCTCAGATATCCTCTGGTTGATTTCCTTACTTTCTTCTGTTCTCTGCTAAAATTATCAGAAACAACTGTGACTAATCAATTTTTTTCCCAAACATATCTGTGTATTTATTTGTGATGCAAAGTTGCTAGCTGACCCCTTATGCACCTCCTTGGTTCATATGTTTTTCTTTCTCCCTCCCTCCTTCTTTCTATTGAACTATAATGGATATACTATATCCTTTGATTTTCAGGTATACCAATCAATTAAAAATGGCCTCATTCAACACATGGACCCACCCACTACCTCTGTTTTTCAAAACAGCTATTCACTGACATAGTACATGTCCTGTGTGTGTACATCCAGTCTCTCCACAGTAGGCAATAACCCCTTGAAGTCAGGAAGTTCCTCTGTTTTGTTTACTTCTATTCCTCTAGAATAGTGTCTGGTTTAATGGAGATGCTAAATACCTAATAAATATTTATTGAATAAATGAAAGGATGAGATATCATTAAAAATATGTAAGGTGATATCTAAGTGATTTTATCATGAAGGACTGGAAAAATGGGAAGAACTAATTATCTCCTGAGGGCCTACAATGAACTAGACACTGTACTTAGTTACATACAATGTCTTAATAAATCCTCACAAAAACGTATTAGCAGATGAGAAATCTCAAGCTCAGATCATTTAAATAACTTTTCCTAGGTCACTTAGCCAGTATGGAACATCATTTCAATACTTGTCTTTATACTTCAATGTCTCCAACTGCCTCCCCTGACTCCCAGGCTACATTAGATGCACTTGTAAATACTGTCCCAGCATTTCCCCTTTGTATCATTTGTTACCCCTGTAATTCCCTTTGTAATGTGATGTTTAATGTGTCTCTACTGCACTGTAAACTTTTTGATAGGTGGCAATGAGTATCTTGCTGACATTTCCATGTCCAGAGCCTTCCACCTTGTTTAATGCTAAATTTTTAATACATATTTGTTGAATAAATGAATGAATGAAGTTAACTTTATCCCCAAATACTAGTAAGAGTTGATGACTGGGTTATTTGTGCCCAATGAGAACTAACGATTTTGTAGACCAACTACATGAATGGCAGCCATTAGCATGAAACCTGGCTGGATATCACAGGGAGGTGTATGCTGGTGCATAGGTAGACTATTTGTTCCTCACAACTGACCCTAGTTAGGGATTTCCTCTGAAAATGTGCTGTCCAATACGGCAGCCCCCTAGGCATATGGGACCCTTTAAATCAAAATTAACTAAAATTAAATACAATTGAAGAGTCATTTCCTCCATCATACTAGCCACATTTCAAGTGTTCAGTAATCATATGTGGCTAGTGGCTGCCTTACTGGACAGCACAGATACAGAAAATTTCCATTACAGGAAGAGTGCTACTCAATAGCACTAGGCTATTGAATCGCACTATTATAGAAAGTTTAAAATGTCCCTGGGAAAGATGTATTTTTAAATCAGAAGGTGCCTGTTTGATTAGTTTGGTATTCTAACTAAAATTAAACTTTGAGAAAGAGTCCTATAATCTGTATTCCCAAGTGTTTCTGGGCAAGAACTAGACATGGAAAAGGAGCTTCACTGTCCAGCCGATGAAACATTTCGTCAGAAGTGCTCATGCCCAGCCAGTGACTGGTGTGGAAAGAACCACTCTTCCCAGCGCCCTGGGCAGGCCTACTGTTCCAGGGACGCTGCCAGCCCCTTGCTGGATCAAGCTCTGTGTCTAATGCCATTCAATACCATCTCTTTGCTTTTGATGGACAAAACAGAAGACTGGAATTTGAAGAAGAGGAAAGGGTTTGGCATTCCAAATGCACCTCGGACGATAGTTACACCCACATCTTCTAGAGAGAAAGTTTTAAAATGTGCCTTTCCTCAAAATGTCACATGTCCTCAGGTAATTTCTTCATCAGCTAACTTTTAATGATTTTGGCCAATACAGTTTAGCTTGTTTTGAGGTTCTGTGGTGGGAGGTTCTTCCTCCCTAATTGGAGAGGTAAAACATTTCCTGACATTGCCTTAGAAAATGGTCTATAGACAAGAATAAACATTATATTCTCTTTTATTTTCTGATTAAGTTCACTTATTTGGGGCAGGGGCGGTATAAGAATTGTCTTTGAATCTTGTATTGGCTCTAAAATGTGTTCCCTCTCCTCCTCCCCCATCTGAGTCTTACTGAGCCAGACTCCACCAGGAGTGAGCACAGTTCATGGTGTTCACTTCTGGACAGCGGACCAGGAGGAGGAGGCCTGTAGGCAGGTGGGGAGCAGGAATTCATGTTCTCGGGGGACTGAGCTCCCTCTCACCGTGATCTGCCCAGCCCTTCAGCGTGGTACTTGCAATTCCCCCGAGCTTTTTTTAGGAGGGACCCCAGGCGGCAGTGGTGCTTCTGTGTAGGGCTGGAGAGGAGCGGCTAAGGATGCAGGTCGGGGCTGGGAGTTAGTCCGGCAGGCAGGAGAGGTGCTAGGCTGGGACAGGGTTTTCTGCGCGCCGAGCAGGACACGTTGTGGAGAGAGAAGACGGGGAGCCCAGTGAAAAGCACGCAGAAGGCGAGGCGCGGAGCACGGCGGCCCTGGGCGGGGAGGAACGGGGAAGGGTCACGCCGGGACGGGACGGGCTGTGGGCCGGGGCCGGCGAGCGCGGCCGGAGGTGCGGGCGCTTGCAGGGCGCGGGACCCGAGCTCCGCGGTGAGGTCAGAGCGGCCGAAGGGCAGCGCTTCCCCCGGACGCGGTGTTGGGAGGCTGGCGGAGGGGCGGGACGGGACGGGAAATGGGACGGGGAGCCGGGGCCGTGGGAGGAGGGACGAGGGGGCGTCGGCGCGGGAAGCCGGAGGCGGCCCGACCGGGCTCGCTTCCTTCCGGAGAGGCGACCGGCTCTGCACCGGGGCGCGGGCGGGGGGCGTCCAGGGCGGGTGTCCGGGAAATACCGCGGCCCGAGCCTTCCCCGGCCGGCGGCGCGATGCGGCCGCTCCTGCGCGGGGCCAGCGCCGAGCCCGGCGGCCGGTGGTGGGGGCGGGAGGCGGGGAGCGAGGGCGGGGCTCGGGGGGCGGGAGGAGGAGGGGCCAGGCGCGCCAGTGACAGGGTGGCAGCCCAGGAGCGGACGCGCTGCCGCCGCCGCGCTCCACCTCCTGCTCCTCCCGCAGCTCCGCTCGCAGCCGCCGCCGCCGCCGGGAGAAGTTTCACTCCCGTCCCTCGCTCGGAGCGCCGACCCCAAGAGGAGCGGGGAGCGCGGCCGGCAGCTGCTACCCGCCGCGGGCCGGGCGCCCGGGGCGCTCCGACCCCGAGCCGGCGTCGGCGCCTGGGCGGCGGGCAGCGGCCCCGGCTGGGGGCGCCGAGGCGGAGGAGGGGCGGGGGCAGCCGGGCGACCCGCGCGCGGCGCCGCGGCCGCTCAGTCAGCGTCCGCGCCGGGGCGGCCGCGATGGCCATGCGCTCCCGCCGCCCGTGGGTGAGCGTGGCGCTGGGGCTGGTGCTGGGCTTCACCGCCGCGTCCTGGCTCATCGCCCCCAGGGTGGCCGAGCTGAGCGAAAGGAAGAGACGCGGCTCCAGCCTCTGCTCCTACTACGGCCGCGCGGCCGCTGGCCCTGGCGCGCAGCAGCCGCTCCCCCAGCCTCAGCCCCGGCCGCGGCCCGGCCTGTCGCCGCCCCCTGCACGCCAGGAGCTCCAGGGGCCGCCGCCCCCCGAGGCAGCGCCCGGGGTCACCAGCTTTCGGGGCAGCCCCTGGCAGCAGCCACCTCCGCCGCAGCAGCAGCAGCGGCGGCGCGGACGCGAGCCCGAGGGCGCGACGGCGCTCCCCGGCGCCCCGGCGGCCGAGGGGGAACCCGAGGAGGAGGACGGGGGCGCGGCTGGGCAGCGGAGAGGCGGCCGGCCGGGGAGTAACCACAACGGCAGCGGGGACGGGGGCGCCGCCGCCCCGAGCTCCCTGCCCCGGGATTTCCTGTACGTGGGGGTGATGACCGCCCAGAAGTACCTGGGCAGCCGCGCGCTGGCGGCGCAGCGGACCTGGGCGCGCTTCATCCCCGGCCGCGTGGAGTTCTTTTCCAGCCAGCAGCCCCCCAACGCCGGACTCGGCCAGCCCCCGCCACCCCTGCCTGTCATCGCGCTACCGGGGGTGGACGACTCCTATCCTCCCCAGAAAAAGTCCTTCATGATGATCAAGTACATGCACGACCATTACCTGGACAAGTACGAGTGGTTCATGCGCGCCGACGACGACGTCTATATCAAAGGTGACCTCCCAGCGCCGCCGTCCCACCTGCCCGCCTCCCTGGCTCCTTCCTCTGGAACCAGCCCCAATCCGTACCCAGCCCCTCTCTGCTTCGCTGCCAGCACGTGCTCCGGGCCCCCGCAGCCCCCGGCCCGCGGTGCCCACCCCTCGCACCCGCCCACCATTCCTAGTCCGCTCCTCCTCCTCTCCGGCAGTCTGGACCCTCCTCACACCTGCCCGGCTTTATTCTCCCTCCTCATTTTTGCTGCTCTTGTTTTGCGCCCAGCGCTTGCCCCCTACTCTTTTCCAAGTAGGAGAGGTGAGGGAAGGGGCTTCCCGGTCAAACCGAAGGCCGTTTGCGCTCTGCCCTGATCTGAAAGCCCCCGGTGGTGGTAGTTGCCCAGAATGATTAAGAGGGGCGTGTCCTCGGTGAAGAAAGGGGAGCCCCGGGGCGCGGGTGAAAGCCAGGCTGGAGATCCGCGGTGGTGCCTTATTCTGCCCTTTTGTTTTAATGGCTGTAGCGCAGCTTCGGAGTAGTGAGATTAGGGAATCGTGTTCGCTGTCCTGGACCCTTCCCTGTGCGTTTCCGTCCCTTTCGGGGATCCGCCCCGCGCTGGGGGTCCAGCCCCCCCACCGCCCAACACGCAGCTCCTGCCGGCCGCCCCAGGCAGCACCGAGCTGTCTCCCTCCCCCCGCCCCACCTCAGTGAAATCCCGCGGGGGTGGCCGTGTTGTCAGGACTTGGGTGGTGGGGAAGAAGGGAACACGCCTGAAATTATCAGGTCCTAGGAGCTCCCAGCTATGCTAGGACACACCAGTGTGGATCCTTTCCAGTCCATTTTGGTGGCTGCGGCGATAAGCAGAGGCTGGAAGTCCTTCCCAAAGCCACGCGCAGCCACACAGCATGAGAAGAACTTTGTCAGTTTTTTAAAAAGGCGCGGTCCTTCACCCTGAGTGTGGGGCCTCTGGCCAGAAATTTCTAAATTCTGCGGGGTGAAGTGCCTTAGAACAGGAAAAATCTTTCCAGTCTAGCCGGTTGCGGAGACGGAAAGGGGCTCGAGGGAAGGAGCAGGGTTGTCTCAAACGAGGTGTCCCTGTGTTCCCACATTTCCTAGCTTGTCGGTCAAAGGGAGCAGCCCTTCCTTAGTTGATGGGTCTCTGCTTGCAGCCTCATTGCTTCCTCCTGACTCAAGTAGTATCTTTCACAGGACTCAGTAAAAACAAAAATCTATACCGTTTTGGCGCAAGGATTAAGGGCAGAGGTAATAGGAGATTTCTCTGGTTTGGAATGAGAGGAGTGAAATCACCCTATGGTATGTTGGCATAGGAAGGATTTACTGATAAGTTGATAAAAAATAGATAATTCCATACGAAAGTAAAGAACTAATTGCATTTCTGATGAACACACTGTCTCGTAGATAGAGATATCCCTGTAAGTGTGGTTGACCAACTATCTTAGAGTCCCCTTTTCTGTCTGATTAAATCACAAAGGTTTGCTGGCAAAAGTTTGCCACACTTAGAGAATTTCTAAAATGCATTAGCAGCATCTCCAACTGTCATTTCTCTTAATGCCTGGAAAGACTGTCCTTCAGAACACTGAAATGCCATATTCTTTCCATTTCTATTAAGAATGAAATGTGTTTTCTATTAAGAGCCTAGTAATAGTCAGCTGAAACTCACTGAGATCCAAGGGGCGTGGCATGGGAATCAAGATAAGTAGCTTGCAGATGCCTGTTCATCAAAAATGATAGTAAGGATGCTGATTAGGAACATAATGAAGGTGACTACTTATTGTAGCGCATCACTTTGTAGACTACTAAATGCTTTTGAACTGTGTTAGCTACAGAATTTTACTTAAAAAATTTTTTTCCCTGATGACTTTATAGACTGTAAGGAGACCAATTATATTATTTAATTTTTAACAAATGTTTGTTTTTTTTCCAAAAGGAGCTTTCCAAAGTTTCAAGGTTAAATATCAGACTACTTTGATACAGTCTCTCTTTGTGTGTGTAGGTATGTGTTTACATAACTTTTGGGTTGTATGTGAGTGAAGTTTAGGAAAGAACAAAACACTGAACTAAATTATCAGGAAAAAATAATTATTGGAAATCAACAATCTGCCAATCAATGCTATGTGTAAGCACTTAAGATTATGTTTTTGAGAATTTTACCATTACTGCAAACATGCTAAGAAATATGTTTTCATTCTCCTTGTGATTATCTCACCTTTTCCAAAAAGAGTCTGATGATTGTTAGATTTATTCAGGTTTTTCAGTGACCTTGACTGGAAAGTTGGTAACATTTTTCATGATTTCATTAAGAACGATCAATTCATATTTTTTACATAATAGACTTGTGGGAAGTTTACACACAATATTGGAAGTTCTGTCTCTTGCTTTGTATAAGTGATTTTGAAATTAGGAAAAGGAATGATTGTTGTTTTTTCCTTTGTAGGTGATAAGTTAGAAGAGTTTCTTAGATCACTGAATAGCAGCAAGCCCCTCTACCTGGGCCAGACTGGCCTGGGGAATATTGAAGAACTTGGAAAGCTGGGGCTGGAGCCTGGGGAGAATTTCTGCATGGGAGGACCTGGCATGATCTTCAGTAGAGAGGTTCTCAGGAGGATGGCGCCGCATATTGGTGAATGCCTCAGAGAAATGTACACAACTCATGAGGACGTGGAAGTAGGAAGATGTGTCCGACGTTTCGGTGGGACTCAGTGTGTCTGGTCTTATGAGGTAAGATGTGCTGTTATGAAGATAGTCACATATCACAGGTGCATGCCGATTTACAGACTGGGGCTGTGGTTCTATTATTCTCTCTGAATCTTTGTGTTTGTTTGCAAATGATAGCAGGGACCTGTTATGAACAGGAGGTTGATGGAGGAGATGCTGTTCTTATGAGAGCAAAGGCGTGTCTGAGGTTTTCTTCTTACTGTGACTCTCAACTTTGAACAATAGCCTGTATATACGGTCACATCTCTGGAAGATGCTTTTTCCCCTTTATTTGCTTTATTGGTGTTTATGTATTTCTCCATGGGGTTGTAGCTTTTAGCATTTGGTACTTCCTCGTTTGTTGCTATTGCTTTGGTTGGGCACGTACTTGCATCTCTTGGTTTTCTAATAGCTAAAATCTGAAATTTTCAAATAGTGAAAGTCAGAAATTTCATGGAAGATTTGCATGTGGAAATTCAACATATGTTTTTTTAGAGCATAGGAAAAATTAACCTATAACTTATCACTTAATGATAGATTTAGTCACTGAGTTTTAAAGGGTGAATTAGCTAGAAAAGCAGAAGCTCTGAGGATGCTTAATGTTATAACTGGTTCCCTAAAACTGGTTTTTGGCCGCCTTTATTCCATTTCCTGCACAACAACCATTCTTTCTACACAATTCTTTTCTGCATAACAGCCAATCTCTTCTTTTATTGCGGACTTAGTTTTATGAAATACCATGGGATTTTTTTGCCTTCAAAATTTTATTTTGAAATGAAATAAATTGTATCCACAATAGTTTTCCTAAAAGAAAATCTTAGTGAAAATTGACCTATTTAGTATATTGCAGTTTTCAGTACCTTTCGGTTTTCAAGCAATGGCAGCTTAATATATTTTAGTTACCCAGTCCCACATTTGTAAAGTGTAACTTAATTCATTTAACTTATTTTTTCAAATTTGCCATGTCTCTTGTATAGGAGAAACATTTTGTGAAAACATGTTTCCTGTGAGGTCATTATAGCTCAAGATTACACAGTTCATTCATTTTCTTTTAGAAGTGTAATCCCATGTTAGTTAATTTTGCCTTCTTCTTTATATTCCTTGGTATTTACACTTTGGGAGATATTTATTACAGAAATGTAATACTTTTGATAGTTATTTGGAATATGTATTATGCAATTAAAATTAGATGCCACATTCCCTTTGGTACTAAAATAGTGATTTTTCTTTTATAAAACTACCTTATGACTACCCTTTAGAATAAATTTATGCAAGAACATGATTTAAAAATAGATCCTTAGGAATCAGTTCAGTAGCAATGATTGGTCTTTCTTTCTCCATTTAATGGGAAACTGACAGGAAAGCCAAAAATAAGTGCTCAATATAGAAAACACAGTTAATTTTGTGTCTATGATGATGGCATTTTGGTGATATTTAATCTCTATGGATGAGTAAAAAAAAATTGTATTTTTTAAAAAAGATGGAATATAATTGTTTTATCTGATACCTTATTGCCTTTATATCACATACAAAGTTTTAACAAACCTTTTGTTCAAATGCCCCTCCTTTCAAGTTTCCATCGATTCTGCTATGAAATACAACCCTTGCCATCTACCCATTCATGTTCCAAGAGAATAAAATATACTCAGGTGATCTACCTACTCAAGAATTTCTTTAATATTTTATTTATAAGATAAGTATTTCTTCCAGTTGAAGTGAAATTATCATAGATGTGTACTCGGTTAGAATAAGTGGAATCTCAGGTCTCTAGCTGACGTCAAAGAAGAGACAAACCAAAAGGGGCTTCAAATCTTACAGGATGTCACTTCACGATCACAATGTAGTCATTAACTTCTCACAACACTTTCAAATTTAGACTGACGCACATCATTGACTTCAGAATCTGTAGGAAAAATCATTTCTATGTATCTTTTTCCTAGCAATAGAAAATACTGTTTTCTAAATGCATACTGTTTTAGAATGTTGACTTTATATTTGCCAAGCAATTATATGGAAATTGCTGTGTTATAGACTGTTAATCTTTAAAGGAGCTTTTTAGACAATATTATTTTAGAGAAGGCACTGATTTAATCATAATACAAAGTCTCAAGTCTTATTTAATGGAGTAGTGATGGGAAATTTCATTACCAAGGAATATACTGAGCAGCATCTATTCATAAATTTAGTAAGGATAAATATATAATTAAATTATGTCTAAGCATTTAGTATTAGGATATGTTCTGTGTTTCTTGAGACATCTGAATAGGTCACTTGGGTACAGCCAAACTAGGGCTTTCCCGTTTGAATTTTAGGTTTTTTTGAACTGATGTCCATTCTGTGCTACTGTTCATATTATATGGAAAAGTTAATCTATGCCACGCTAGGTTGGCATCTGCAATAAAGGTGAGATTTCACATCTGGTCATACAACAAGCTATGAAAATTGATCCTTAACTTTGTCTCCATATTTATTTTGAAAGAACCATCTGCAACAAAATTTCTTAAAACCTTGAAGTTGTTTTATCTGACTTTCATGGATTTCAGGATTTGGTTTGGCTTTTCCTCCTAATTAAACTTCTTGCAGAGTCAACAGCACAGTTCACAAACATGTTCACAATTTTTGAGTTTGCATAGGTGAAACATTCATGATAGAAGATTGCTTTTTAAAAATGATAAATAGGCTTGTAGATCTTGCAGGAAGAAAATTTGACAAATATATTAAAATATAAAGATTGTTTAGCTTTCCTTTATTATAAACTATATTTTTATAAAACCTTAGATCCATTAGTATCCTTCCTTACTGCTCAGCTGAAGTGTGCTTTCTCTGTTTTATATACAATTAGGCATAGCGTGATACAGAGAGATATACAGAGAGAATATAAATTTGAACTTGGGTTTAAGTCACCACTGTACCACTTAATAGTTTTAGTGCCTTTTGTAAGTTACTTCTCTGAGCCTTATTTAGTGCAACCGAAAGAGGATAATGGTGTCTACTTCATAGATTTTGGAGAATATTAAGTGAAATGGTGAAATGATCCATGGACAGCCCTTACTATAGTGTCTGCCACATAATAAATTGTCAGTAGATGTTAACTATTATTGTTATAATACTGACAGATTGTGTAGCATACTATATATATAATATGGATTCACTGGTTTTATTCATCTAGTTATTATTAATGAGTGATTCGTCTATATCAAAAGAGTCAAACTAAAAATAAATTAGGTTCTTTTCAGTTAAAGAATCTAAGTTTAGGCTTTTTTGGCAAAGCACAAGAAAAGAGTATGTTTCAGTATTTTAGAAGTATGAGGAATCCAGTATCAGAAAACATGGAAGTCTGCATGTTTAAAGATGCATCGCAAATATTTGGTTCAGATGGTGAACATTATATTCAACATCTGATCTTAAGGAGATAGCGTGGAAAATACTATTTAACAAATGATTATTTAAAAGGAATCCCAATCAGATCAGACTATACACACAGAAAGTTCAGTATGGATTTCTAGATTCGTTGTCAGAACAAAGCTCCTTTTTCTGAGTCTCTGTGGAACGGTCAGTTGGAAAGGAAGTCTGTAGTATCCATTCTACAGTCAGCTCACGTGAACACCCAGAGCTCGTCTCTCAAGCGCTTGGAACCGTCTCTTGCTGTTCCTCAGGTTTTTCAGGAACCTATGGATCGCTTCAGTTCTTCCTCAGGATGGATGGTCTCGGTGGTCTCGGGTAAGGTCTTGCCTGTTGCCTCTTGCTCTGTTTCTCTCTCTGTCATTTCCACATGCTTTGTCTTTTTTCCTTTCTGCATTTAATGATAAATAAGTTAAATTACCAATTCACTTTGCTGGGCATTGCTTCTCATCAGTTTCTCAGTAAATTCTCTCGCTCATGACAGTCCAACCCTGATATTCCAATGGGTCGCAGGGTGTGCACGCAGATCCCTTGTGGGGCCCGGAAACAGTTTACCTCCTCTGAGTGAAGAGGCCTTCGGTGGCTGGTGAGGCTTGGACAGACTGGTTCTCTGTGTACCTGAGGCCCCTTGGACAGTCAGAATTGAGATTCTGTCAGATTGAGATTCTCCCTTCCTAACCTAGAGGTAGAAATATCTCGTTTTGAAGGACATGTGGCCAGTGTTAATAATCAACAAGCTCCTCGCTTGCTGTTGCACTCATGTATACCTTACACTGCATAAATAAAAGTTATGAACTGAAGCTTGCTCATGGAAATTATTCTATTCACGCTGTGAGTGTTGGAATGTATTGGCATCTGCTGCTGCTAAGTTCACATTTTCGGTTGAGATCTGCCCTGGCTACTGTTTTTCTAAGCATCTGAGCTGCAATCTGGCAGCTTGGGAGGCTGCATATGGCTTTCAAACATTATTGGCCACATGGGTAGTTTTAAAGTTTCTGTTTTTGTTTTGTGATGGCTGTAGCAGAGGCAGACAGTCCTCAGTCCCCTTCACATCGCATTGTGTACACTAAACTCCCCATGCACGTTTTTTAACTGCCGTGCCCAGGTACACATAAGAGTCTTTTTGAACCAGATAATCCAAACGTTGCAAATTTCATCAAAATATTCTCTAAAAGATGAAGTAATTTTTCAGTGAGAATGAGGTGTGTATTTTAAATACTGTAATTTATGGAAGAATTGATTTTTTTTCAAACTTGGCTTTGAGAATTGTATATCATATAGTTATAGTTTCTTTGCTATAGGTATGTTTTTAGCAAACACCTAGAAAGTCCTCACGGTGTAAAAAGAATCATTTAAACAATTCATTTTCAGCCCGTGCCTGAGCAGAATTAGAAATTCTGGATGTTTTTGTGTTCTGTTTTAGTAAGGTTCCTAACATACAAGCATGAAATAATTTTAATTTCAGTGATTTTTCTGATCCCTTTGAGGGAGTTTTGCATTTTATCATCTAAGAGTAATTTTCAGAGTAGTTTGTATTTATCTTTTTAATGTTTACAGTTAAAGTCAATATATATTTTATTCAATGTAATGTTTCAAATAAGACATAGTTATGTTGATAAAAATATTTTTCTACATTTCATATGACTAAATAGATTTTTATTAGGTGCCATAGAGTTGGTTAATTTTATGCCAGGAAGTCTTATGTCTAATCTTGGCCCCCTAAAGGCTATACACCCCAGAAAATCCCATTATTTCACAAAAGGATATGTTCTGGAAGTGTTTCTCTGGGCTTGTAATACCAGAGAGCTACACATAAAAAAAAATGTATCTGCATATCAGTTCTTCCTAACACATCCATTAAGGATAAAATATCTGTGCCATTCTTTTTTTTAAAGGTATTATTGATATACACTCTTATGAAGGTTTCACATGAAAAAACAATGTGGTTACCACATTCATGCATATTATCAAGTCCCCACCCATACCCCAATGCAGTCACTGTCCATCAGTGTAGTAAGATGCCACAGATCCACTGTTTGCCTTCTCTGTGCTACACTGTTTTCCCCATGACCCCCCACACCATGTGTACTAAACATAATACCCCTCAATCCCCTTCTCCCTCCCCCCCTCACCCTCCCACACCCCTCCCCTTTGGTAACCACTAGTCCCTTCTTGGAGTCTGTGAGTCTGCTGCTATTTTGATCCTTCAATTTTGCTTTGTTGTTATACTCCACAAATGAGGGAAATCATTTGGCACTTGTCTTTCTTCACCTGGCTTATTTCAGTGAGCATAGTATCTTCCAGCTCCATCCATGTTGTTGCAAATGGTAGGATTTGTTTTCTTCTTATGACTGAATAATATTCCATTGTGTATATGTACCACCTCTTCTTTATCCATTCATCTACTGATGGACACTTAGGTTCCTTCCATATCTTGGCTATTGTAAATAGTGCTGCAGTAAACATAGGAGTGCATATGTCTTTTTGAATCTGAGAAGTTGTATTCTTTGGGTAAATTCCAAGGAGTGGGATTTGTGGATCGAATGGTATTTCTATTCTTAGTTTTTGAGAAACCTCCATATTGCTTTCCACAATGGTTGAACTAGCTTACATTCCCATCAGCAGTGTAGAAGGGTTCCCCTTTCTCCGCATCGTTGCCAGCATTTGCTGTTCTTACTCTTTTTGATGCTGGCCATCCTTACTGATGTGAGGTGATATCTCATTGTGTTTTAATTGTATTTCCCTGATTACTAGTGATGTGGAGTGTCTTTTCATGTGTCTGTTGGCCATCTGAACTTCTTCTTTGGAGAATTGTCTCCTCATATCTTCTGCCCATTTTTCAATCAGGTTATTTGCTTTTTGGGTGTTGAGGCATGTGAGTTCTTTATATATTTTGGATGTTAACCCCCTGTCAGATATATCACTTACAAATATATTCTTCCATACTATAGGATGTCTTTTTGTTCTGCTGATGGTGTCCTTTGCTGTACAGAAACTTTTTAGTTTGATGTAGTCCCATGTGTTCAATTTTGCTTTTGTTTCCCTTGCTCAAGGAGATGCATTCAGAAAGAAGTTGCTCATGCTTATATTTAGGAGATTTTTGCCTATGTTGTCTTCTAAGAGTTTTATGGTTTCATGACTTACATTACGGTCTTTGATCCATTTTGAGTTTACTTTTGTGTATGGGGTTAAACAATAATCCAGTTTCATTCTCTTGCATGTAGCTGTCCAGTTTTGCCAACACCAGCTGTTGAAGAAGCTGTCATTTCCCCATTGTATGTTGATGGCTTCTTTATCATATATTAATTTACCATGTATGGTTGGGTTTATATCAGGGCTCTCTAGTCCATTCCACTGGTCTATGGTTCTATTCTTGTGCCTACCAAATTGTCTTGATTACTGTGGCTTGGTAGTAGAACTTGAAGTTGGGGAGCATAATCCCCTCAGCTTTATTCTTCCTTCTCAGGATTGCTTGCACTATTTGGGGTCTTTTGTGGTTCCATATAAATTTTAGAATGATTTTTCTCTTGTTTATTGAAGAATGCTCTTGGTATTTTGATAGGAATTGCATGGAATCTGTAGATTGCTTTAGGCAGGATGGCCATTTTGACAATATTAATTCTTCCTATCCATGAGCACAGGATGTGTTACTAATTATAGAAGATAAGTATCTTCTATAATTTCTCTCATGAGTGTCTTGTAGTTTTCAGAGTACAGGTCTTTCACTTCCTTGGTTAGGTTTATTGCTAGGTATTTTATTCTTTTTGATGCAACTGTGAAGGGAATTGTTTTACTGTTTTCTCTTTCTGCTAGTTCATTGTTAGTGTATAGGAAAGCAAGAGATTTCTATGTATTAATTTTGCATCCCGCAACTTTGCTGAATTCAGATATTAGATGTACTAGTTTTGGAGTGGATTCTTTAGGGATTTTTATGTACAATATCATGTCATCTGCAAACAGGGACAGTTTAACTTCTTCCTTGCCAATCTGGATGCCTTTTATTTCTTTGTGCTGTCTGATTGCTGTGGCTAGGACCTCCAGAACTATGTTGAATAGAAGTGGAAGAGTGGGCATCCTTGTCTTGTTCCTGATCTTAAATAAAAAGCTTTCAGCTTCTCTCTCTGAAATATAATGTTGGCTGTGGGTTTATCATATATGGCCTTTAGTATGTTGAAGTACTTGCCCTTTAGACCCATTTTGTTGAGAGTTTTTATCATGAATGGATGTTGAATTTGTAAAATGCTTTTCCAGCATCTATGGAGATGATCATGTGATTTTTGTCCTTCTTTTTGTTGATGTGGTGGATAATGTTGATGGATTTTTGATGTTGTACCATCCTTGCATCCCTGGAACAAATCCTACTTGATCATAATGGATGATCTTTTTGATGTATTTTTGAATTCAGTTTGCTAATACTTTGTTGAGTATTTTTGCACTATGTTCATCAGGGATATTGGTCTGTAATTTTCTTTTTTTGTGATGTCTTCGCCTGGTTTTGGTATTAGAGTGATCTTGCCTCATAGAATGAGTTTGGAAGTATTCCCTCTTCTTCTACTCTTTAGAAAACTTTAAGGAGGATGGGTATTAAGTCTTCACTAAATGTTTGATAAAATTCAGCAGTGAAGTCATCTGGTCCAGGAGTTTGTTCTTAGGTAGTTTTTTTTATTACCAATTCAATTTCGTTGCTGGTAATTGGTCCATTCAGATTTTCTGTTTATTTCTGGGTCAGCCTTGAAAGGTTGTATTTTTCTAGAAAGTTGTCCATTTCTTCTATGTTATCCAGTTTGTTGACATATAATTTTTCATAGTATTCTCTAATAATTCTTTGTGTTTCTGTTGTGTCCATAGTGATTTTTCCTTTCTCATTTCTGATTCTGTTTATGTGTGTAGACTCTCTTTTTTTCGTGATAAGTCTTGCTGGGTGTTTACGTATTTTGTTTGTTTTTTCAAAGAATCAGCTCTTGCTTTCATTGATTCCATTGTTTTATTCTTCATGATTTTATTTATTTCTGCTCTACTCTTTATTATGTCCCTCCTTTTACTGACCTTTGGCCTCATTTATTCATCTTTTTCTAGTTTCATTAATTGTGAGTTTAGAATGTTCATATGGGATTGTTCTTTCCTGAGGTAGGCTTGTATTGCAATATACTTTCATCTTATCATGGCTGTTGACATGTCCCACATATTTTGCGGTGTTGAGTAATTGTTGTCATTTGTCTCCATATATTGCTTCATCTCTGTTTTTATTTAGTCATTGATCCATTGGTTATTTAGGAACATGTTGTGAAGCCTCCATGTGTTTGTGGGTTTTTAATTTTCTTTGTGTAATTTATTTCCAGTTTCATACCTTTGTGGTTTGAGAAACTGGTTGGTGCAATTTCAGTCTTTTTGAATTTTCTGAGGCTCTTTTTGTGGCCTAGTATATGATCTATTCTTAAAAATGTTTCATGTGCACTCAAGAAGAATGTGAATCCTGCTGCTTTTGGGTGTAGAGTTCTGTAGACGTCTGTTAGGTCCATCTGTTCTAATGTGTTGTTCAGTGCCTCTGTGTCCTTACTTATTTTCTTTCTGGTGATCTGTTCTTCAGAGTGAGTGGAGTATTGAAGTCTCCTAGAATGAATACATTGCATTCTATTTCCCCTTTTAATTCAGTTAGTATTTGTTTCACATATGTATGTGCTCCTGTGTTGGGCTCACAGATATTTATAATGGTTATATTTTCTTGTTGGATTGACCCCTTAATCATTATGTAATGTCCTTTCTTTGTCTCTTGTGACTTACTTTGTTTTGAAGTCTATTTTGTCTGATACAAGTACTGCAACTCCTGCTTTTTTCTCCCTGTTAGTTGCATGAAATATCTTTTTCTATCCGTTTACTTTCAGTCTGTATATGTCTTTGGATTTGAAGTGAGTCTCTTGTAGGCAGCATATAGATGGGTCTTGTTTTTCTATCCATTCAGTGACTCTATTTCTTTTGATTGGTGCATTCAGTCCATTTACATTTAGAGTGATTATTGATAGGTATGTACTTATTGCGATTGCATGCTTTAGCTTTGTGGTTACCAAGGGTTCAATGTTAACTTCCTTACTATCTAAGAGTCTAACTTAACTCACTTAATATGCTGTTACAAATACTATCTAAAGGTTCTTTTTTTCTCATCCTTTTTCTTCTCCATTCTTTACATATTAGGTGTCATATTCTGTACTGTTTGTCTATCCCTTGATTGACTTTGGGGATAGTTGATTTAATTTCATGTTTGTTTAGTAATTAACTATTCTACTTTCTTTGCTGTGTTTTTATTACCTCTGGTTACAGCTATTAAACCTTAGGAACACTTCCATCTATAGCAGTCCCTCCAAAATACACTGTAGAGATGGTTTGTGGGAGGTAAATTCTCTCAGCTTTTGCTTATCTGGAAATTGTTTAATCTCTCCTTCAAATTTAAATGATAATCTTGCTGGATAAAGTAATCTTGGTTTGAGGCCCTTCTGCTTCATTGCATTAATTACATCATGTTACTCCCTTCTGGCCTGTAAGGTTTCTGCTGAGAAGTCTGATGTTAGCCTGATGGGCTTTCATTTGTATGTGATCTTATTTTTTCTCTAGCTGCTTTTAATAATCTGTCCTTATCCTTGATCTTTGCCATTTTAATTACTTTATGTCTTGGTGTTGTCTTCCTTGGGTCCCTTGTGTTGGGAGATTTATGCACCTCAATGGCCTGAGAGACTATCTCCTTCCCCACGCTGGTCAAGTTTTCAGCAATTAACTCCTCAAAGAACTTCGTATCCCTTTTTCTCTCTCTCCTTCTTCTGGTACCCCTATAATGCAAATATTGTTCTGTTTGGATTGGTCACACAGTTCTCTCAATATTCTTTCATTCTTAGAGATTCTTTTTTCTCTCTGTGCCTCAGCTTCTTTGTATTCCTCTTCTCTAGTTCCTATTTCATTTATCATCTTCTCCACTGTATCTAATCTGCTTTTAATACCCTCCATTGTGCTCTTCAACAATTGGATCTCTGACCAGAATTCATTCCTGAGTTCTTGTATATTTTTCTGTACCTCTGTGATTTTTATTTTGTAATCCCTTTCAGGAAGATTCATGAGGTCGATTTCATTTGAATCTTTCTTAGGTGTTGTCTTTATAATTTTACTTTGAACCAGGTTTCTTTGGCATTTCATATTTGTATATGGTGCAGTAGAGAAGCTCTACTGTCTGGATCTGCTCAGTCCCTGAAGCAATTTCTGGGGTTGCAGGGGAGCAGTATTGGTGCCTGGTGGGGAGGAAAGAGCTGTTTCGTGCTTCCCAGCTGCTATGCCTGCCTCCACTGCCAGAACCAGTGGGCTGAGCACACAGGTATAAGCCTCCATGCTTTGCATTTGTAGTTGCTGTAAATGGGGCTTCCCTCTGGCTGGCCTAATGCCAGGGTAGGGTTTGCCGGTTTGGGAGCCAGGTGGGGCTGGCTGGGAGAAAGGCACAGTAGGCTGTGTATCATGGAGGGAGGGGGTCCTTGGAGCTGTGTAGGCAGCTAGGGAGCTGGAGGACCTGAAGATCATGAAAGCTCCTAACCTGCTGAGCAGAGTGTATCTGGAAAATTTTTTCTATGTGTTCTTTCTCCTGAGCAGTAAGCTCTTTGCAGTCCTTGCCCCTTGAGCAGCCCTCTTGCTGTTAGGAAGTCTCCCAGACTCCCCACCTTTCTTTTGTCCTAGAGCAGCTGGATATGGATCCTTCCTTTCAACAGTGGCTGGAATCTCAGTCTCTCCAGGAATTCTGCCTGTCTTGGCTTTCCAACCCCCTAATCATGGGAGTACCATGAAAGCACCATGAAATGTAGGTTTGTACTCCCAGAGCAGATCTCCAGAGTTAGGTATTCAGCAGTCCCGGGCCTCCATTCTCTCCATGCTCCATTTCTCTTCCTCCTATTGGTGAGCTGGGGTGGGGGCAGGGCTTCAGTCCAGCTGGGCCATGGCTTTGGTACATTACTCTGTTCCGTGAGGTTTATTCTCTTCTCCAGGTGTAAGAAGTTTGTCACAGCCCTCTTTCCTGTTGCTCTTTCAGGATTAGTCATATTAATTATATTTTCATAATTAATTATATTAATTAGGAGGAAGCCTCTCTCTCACCTCTCACGCTGCCATCTTTAATCCTCTCTCTCTTGCTTTGTTCTTCATCTGTGCCATTCTTTAAGGGCTCCTGCTCATCTTCCTTAGTGTCTTCCTGTTACTTAGGGGCTTTCCCCTTCTGCAATGCTGATTTTGCTATATCAAGAACATGGTCTATACTCCCACAAACCATCTCTACAGTGTATTTTGGAGGGACTGCTATAGATGGAAGTGTTCCTAAGGTTTAATAGCTGTAACCAGGGGTAATAAAAACACAGCAAAGAAAGTAGAATAGTTAATTACTAAACAAACATGAAATTAAATCAACTATCCCTAAAGTCAATCAAGGGACAGACAAACAGTACAGAATATGACACCTAATACGTAAAGAATGGAGAAGAAAAAGGATGAGAAAAAAAGAACCTTTAGATAGTATATTATATATGGGAAAGTGTAAGTGGGGACTTTGATCAAAAATTCAGTCTTTCAAAAATATTTGCTTGCTTCTGCTTCAGTCACAATGTAGTTTCTAATTAAAAGCAATAAGCTTCTCATAACTGCCCTTCCCACCCCTATTCTTCTTGTCAGGTGCAATCATCACACATTGATTTTTTAAAAAGTTGAAGCAGAGTTGCTATACAATCTTATATTTGTTTCAAGTATACAACACAGTGATTCAACAGTTACCCACATTATGAAATCCTTGCCCCAACTAGTGTGGTTACTATCTGCCAACATAGGAAGGTGTTCCAGAACCATTGACTGTATACTACATGCTGTACTTCCATCCCCATAACTAATTTGTATCATGATTGAGATTTTGTGCTTCTTTTTCACCTTCATCTATTTCACCCCCCAACCCCAACCCCTCCTCTTTGGTAACCACCAGTCACTTCTCAGTGTCTATGAGTCTACTGCTGTTTTCTTCATTTTGTTTGTTTTGTTTTTAGATTCCACAAATAAGTGAGATCATATGGTATTTGTCTTTCCTCACCTGGCTTATTTCATCTAGCATAATACCCTCTGAGTCCATCCATGTTCTCAAAAATGGCAGGATTTCTTTCTTTTTTATGGCTGAATAGTATTTTATTGTATATGTACCACATTGTCTTTATCCATTCATCTATTGATGGACATTTTGGCTGTTTACATGTCTTGGCTATTGCAAATAATGCAGTGATAAACATAGGGGTCCATATATCTTTTTGAATCAGGGATTTTGTTTTCTTTGGGTAGATTCCTAGAAGTGGAATTACTGGGTCATATGGTATTTCTATTTTTCATTTTTTGTGGAACTTCCATACTGCTTTCTACAGTGGCTCCACCAATTTCCATTCCCACTAACAGTATAGGAGGGGTCTCTTTTCTCCACATCTTCACCAATACTTGTTATATCTTGTCTTTTAGATAATGGCCATTCTGACTCATGGGAGGTGATATCATCTCCTTGTGATTTTTATTTGCATTTCTCTGATGATTAGTGTTACAGAACATCTTTTCCTGTGCCTGTTGGCCTTCTATATGTCCTCTTTGGAAAAATGTTCAGGTCCTCTACCCATTCTTTAATTGGGTTATTTGTTTTTTTGGGTGTTGAATCATATGAGTTCTTTATATATTTTGGATGTTAATCCCTTGTCAGATAAATTGGTTATGAATATATTCTCCCATACTGTAAGATGCTTTTTGTCCTGCTGATGGTGTCCTTTGCTGTACAGATTGTTTTTAGTTTGATATAGTTCCACTTGTTCATTTTTATTTTGTTTCCCTTGCTCGAGGAGATATGTCCAAGAAAATATTGCTCATGGTTATGTTCAAGAGATTTTTGCCTATGTTTTCTTCTAAGAGTTTTATGGTTTCATGTCTTATATTCAGGTCTTTAATCCATTTTGAGTTTACTTTTATATGTGGAGTTAGTAATCCAGTTTCATTCTCTTACATGTAGCTGTCCAGTTTTCCCAACACCAGTTGTTGAATAGGTGGTCTTTTCCCATTTTATATCCATGGCTCCTTTAATGTATATTAATTGACCATATACACATGCATTTATTTCTGGGCTCTCTATTCTGTTCCATTGATTTATGGAACTGTTGTTGCGCTAGTACCAAATTGTCTTGATTACTGTGGCTTTGTAGTTGAGCTTAAAGTTAGGGAGTGTAATCTCCCAGCTTTGTTCTTCTTTCTCAGGATTGCTTTAGCTATTCGGGGTCTTTTGTGTTTCCATATGAATTTTAGGATCATTTGCTCTAGTCCATTGAAAAATGCTATTGGGATTTTGGTAGAGATTGTAGTGAATCTATAAATTGCTTTTGGAAGGATGGCCATTTTAAAAATACTAATTCTTCTTATCCATGAGCATGGGGTAGATTTCCATATCTTTGTGTTTTGTTTCATATCTCTCATCATTGTCTTATAGTTTTCAGAGTACAGGTCCTTCACTTCCTTGGTTAGGTTTATTCCTAGGTATTGTATTCTTTCTGATGCAGCTGTAAGTGGAATTGTTTTCCTGATCTCTCTTTCTGCTAGTTTGTTGTTAGTATACAGGAATGCAACAGATTTTTGTGTATTAATTTTGTATCCTGCAACATTGCTGAAGCCAGTTATTAGTTCTAATAGTTTTTTGATGGAGTCTTTAGGGTTTTCTATGTATAATGTCATGTCATCTGCAAATGGTAACAGCTTAATTTCTTCATTACCAGTCTGGGTGCTTTTATCTCTTTGTGTTGTCTGATTGCTGTGGCTAAAACCTCCAGTACTATGTTGAATAAAAGTGGTGAGAGTGGGCATCTTTGTCCTGTTCCTGATCTTAGAGGAAAAGCTTTCAGCTTTTCACCATTGAGTATTATGTTTTTGCACATTGATTTTATGAAAATTGTTTCTGCCATTCCTCATTGTATTAAATAAAACTGCTTTCAAAGTTGAAGGAGAAACATAGTATGGGTTTTTCAACATTTTTGAATCTTGACTGGTTCATTTTCATTGTTGACTAATGCCTTATCATCTGAGTTATGACATGTATACTTTCCAAGAAGATGATTTCCCACAGTTTTGAAAATGCTAAGTTTGGAAGGTGCCTCTACACAATTTGAAATAAGCTCCATAATAATATAAATACTCAAGTTAGTTGAAAAACTTTGAATACTCTTCTTCTTTAGTTGATCCACAAGTATTCTGATTTCCTGAAAAACTTACAAGTCTGTTTTCTGCTTCCATTTTCTTTGCTTGATCTCCTAAAAGCTATGTTTTCAGAAACATTTATGTAAACCTCTTTTCTGGCTAGTGAATTAGTATTCAACTTACAAAGAAAGGTATTCCATCTTCTAGCTATAGTATATTGCATTTTACTTTGAGTAAAGCATGTTACTTCTTTTGAACAAAGATACCTTTTAATAAGGTATTTGAGTAGGTGTAAATTTCATTAAATTAAAATACTCAGTACCACTTTCATAAATAGAATAGCATGATTTGCTCTGATGTGTGCTATAAATCCCCTCATCATAAATGTGGGGTGCAGCACAAAAAGGACAGTTCTGCTTGGAGGTAATGTGGTTCTGGTCAAGTACACCACTTGCTGGCTTGATTTTATTTTTGAAATTAGGTTACTCTTCAGAGAGCCCTCCATGGGTATTACTTCTCACCGAAATGTTCTTATCTTAGGTTGGCCAACAGTCTGTCTGAGTTATGCCTGTTCTCAGGTGAGAACCCAGAGAGTAACCATTGTGTCATTGCTTCAGGATAGATAGTGCTTGTGCTTTACTAATCAAGAGGAGGGTAGCGATGCCAACTATAAAGGGAGGATTCAATCCAGATAAATGATCAAATGGCTACACTATCTGAGGAGCACAGAGTCAGGCCCAGGAGGATTTCTAACAACTTGACTGAGAACTAGCAATGTGGTTACCTAGCTGTTGAGCTGATTAGTAGAAATGTCACCTCTCATACATTTAACAATTATGTATGTTATATTATAATTATATATTTCTTAAATTAATTGTATAACTTAATTTTAAGGTAAAATTTGCATGCACAAATTATAATGTTGAAAGAACATCAGCTTCATGAAAAAATATTCTCTCATAATCTACTGTTCTTTTATGCAGAAATAAATTTATATAAAATGAGAATGTTAACAAATGATGAGTTTATTTAAAATATGAAAAAAATATTGTGTTAAGTAAGTTGTAAATGGTCTGCCTTCAAATTCAGTCTTCTCACATTGCCAGCTGCTTTCATTTGCTCAATTGTACTTACTGAGCACTTTCAGCAGTGCACACACGTGGGCCATCCTTGTCTGCATGGAGTTCGCAGCGAGGAGTCCAGTTTCTAACCAATTCTTGCTTTCCCAGTGGATTCAGAGTTGAGTTTCCTGTCTTCTAAATTCATTCTTCTAAATTCTCCTTTTTCATTCTAAACCACGTAAGCTCCAGTTGAGTCCAGCAATGGTACCAGTCTGGGAACTAAGATCAAGTAATCCGTATTTTTCTCTTCTTAAGGTGGGGAGAGTGAGCATCCTTCTCTCTTGTTTGCCTTACCTCCTGAAGAGGAGAAGAATACAGACACGTTTACTGATTTCATTGCATATTAATATATTTCTGTGCCTGCTGTGTAGAGCATAGATCATTGTTTTCTAATTAGCTTTGGAGCTAGACTACCTGGCTTCAGATCCCGGCTCTGCCGTTTACTAGCTACATGGCCTTGGACAGTTACAGAAACTCTGTGCTTTTGTTACCTCATCTGTCAAGTGGATATAATAATAATTCTTAACCTCGTAGAGCTCCAGTGAAGCAGCACTCCAGTATGTATAGCAGCAGTCAGGATAATGCCTGGCAGAGTTAAATATTCTGCAACAGTTAGCTGTTCTGCAGAAGCAAGATGGTATAAAATAGTGCCAACTTCACAGAGCCTTTGTGAGGAACAAGAAGGTCACTGTACTAGATAGAAGCCCTTAGAATAATGCTCGACACAGAATAAGTTCTGTATAACTCTCAACTACTGTTAGTGTTTTCTAGTTTACAGTGTTCATATTCCTTTTTTTCCCCTCATGGGAAAGAGATAACATTGCTTGTAAAGGTTTACTGCAATTACTTTTTGAAAGGTGGACTTTGCTGTAAGCAAGAGAGAGGTGCTGATTCAGTGGTTCTCCACCCTGACTGCACAAAGCAATCTCCTGGGAGAATCTGAGAAAATTCCGATGCTGGAGCCCATCCCTGACCCATTATGTCAAAATACGTTGCAGGGGAGACCTACGGCCTGGGTAAGGCTTAACACTTCCTGTGTGATTCTAATGTGGCTCCAGGGTTTAGACCACTGTACAACTTCTTTTATGAATTTTCTGTATTCAAATATCCAGTCGATTTTTTAACTACCCCTTAAAACTTTTTGTTTTGTTTTATTTTGAGGGACATTTCAGGAGAATGATCATCACCCTACATTTCTGTCTGTGTCTGCTACTCATCTGTTCCAAAGAGTTGGTCCCTAGATTTTAAGAGAATGAATGTAAAGCCATCGCTCACAACTGTTTTCTCATGTTCTGATTTCCATGGTTCATACATTATGCTTTTTTAAAAAATAATTTATTTATTTATTTATATTTTTTTGAAGAACATTGTTTACTAGGCTCTCCCCTACCCCAAGTCCCCCCCACAAACCCCATTACAGTCACTGTCCATCAGCAGAGTAAGATGTTGTAGAATCACTACTTGTCTTCTCTGTGTTGCAAAGCCTTCCCCTTTCCCTCAGCCCCCACATTATACATGCTAATCATAATACCCCTTTTTCTTCTTCCCCACCCTTATCCCTCCATACCCTCCCATTCTCCCCAGTCTCTTCCCCTTTGGTAACTGTTAATCCATTCCTGGGTTCTCTGATTCTGCTGCTGTTTTGTTCCTTCAGTTTTTCTTTTGTTTTTATACTCCACAGATGAGTGAAATCATTTGGTATTTCTCTTTCTCCGCTTGGCTTATTTCACTGAGCATAATACCCTCTAGCTCCATCCATGTTGCTGCAAATGGTAGGATTTGTTTTCTTCTTATGGCTGAATAATATTCCATTGTGTATATGTACCACATCTTCTTTATCCATTCATCTACTGATGGACACTTAGGTTGCTTCCATTTCTTGGCTATTGTAAGTAGTACTGCGATAAGCATAGGGGTGCATCTGTCTTTTTCAAACTGGAGTGCTGCATCCTTAGGGTAAATTCCTAGGAGTGGAATTCCTGGGTCAAATGGTAAGTCTATTTTGAGCATTTTGAGGAACCTCCATACTGCTTTCCACAATGGTTGAACTAATTTACATTCCCACCAGCAGCATAGGAGGGTTCCCCTTTCTCCACATCCTCGCCAACATTTGTTGTTGTTTGTCTTTTGGATGTTGGCCATACTAACTGGTGTGAGGTGATATCTCATTGTGGTTTTAATTTGTATTTCTCTGATAATTAGCGATGTGGAGCATCTTTTCAAGTGTCTGTTGGCCATCTGAATTTATTCTTTGGAGAACTGTCTGTTCAGCTCTTCTGCCCATTTTTTAATTGGATTATTTGCTTTTTGTTTGTTGAGGAGCATGAGCTCTTTATATATTTTGGATGTCAAGCCTTTATCAGATCTGTCAATTAGAAAAATATTCTCCCATACTGTAGGGTACCTTTTTGTTCTATTGATGGTGTCCTTTGCTGTACAGAAGCTTTTCAGCTTGATATAGTCCCACTTGTTCATTTTTGCTTTTGTTTTCCTTGCCTGGGGAGATATATTCATGAAGAAGTCGCTAATGTTCACATCCAAGAGATTTTTGCCTATGTTTTTTTCTAAGAGTTTTATGGTTTCATGACTTACATTCAGGTCTTTGATCCATTTTGAATTTACTTTTGTGTATAGGGTTAGACAGTGATCCAGTTTCATTCTCTTACATGTAGCTGTCCAGTTCTGCCAGCACCATCTGTTGAAGAGACTGTCATTTTCCCATTGTATGTCCATGGCTCCTTTATCGAATATTAATTGACCATATATGTTTGGGTTAATGTCTGGAGTCTCTAATATGTTCCACTGGTCTGTGGCTCTGTTCTTGTGCCAGTACCAAATTGTCTTGAAGTTGGGGAGTGAGATCCCCACCACTTTATTCTTCTTTCTCAGGATTGCTTTGGCTATTCGGGATATTTGGTGTTTCCATATGAATTTTTGAACTATTTGTTCCAGTTCGTTGAAGAACGTTGATGGTAATTTGATAGGGATTGCATCAAATCTGTATATTGCTTTGGGCAGGATGGCCACTTTGACGATATTAATTCTTCCTAGCCAAGAGCATGGGATGAGTTTCCATTTGTTAGTGTCCTCTTCAATTTCTCTTAAGAGTGTCTTGTAGTTTTCAGGGTATAGGTCTTTCACTTCTTTGGTTAGGTTTATTCCTAGGTATTTTATTCTTTTTGATGCAATTGTGAATGGAGTTGCTTTCCTGATTTCTCTTTTTATTGGTTCATTCTTAGTGTATAGGAAAGCCACAGATTTCTGTGTGTTAATTTGGTATCCTGCAACTTTGCTGTATTCCGATATCAGTTCTAGTAGTTTTGGAGTGGAGTCTTTAGGGTTTTTTATGTACAATATCATGTCATCTGCAAATAGTGACAGTTTAACTTCTTCTTTACCAATCTGGATTCCTTGTATTTCTTTGTTTTGTCTGATTGCCATGGCTAGGACCTCCAGTACTATGTTGAATAACAGTGGGGAGAGTGGGCATCCCTATCTTGTTCCCGATCTCAGAGGAAAAGCTTTCAGCTTCTTGCTGTTAAGTATGATGTTGGCTGTGGGTTTATCATATATGGCCTTTATTATGTTGAGATACTTGCCCTCTATACCCATTTTGCTGAGATTTTTTATCATAAATGGATGTTGAATTTTGTCGAATGCTTTTTCAGCATCTATGGAGATGATCATGTGGTTTTTGTCTTTCTTTTTGTTGACGTGATGGATGATGTTGATGAATTTTCTAATGTTGTACCATCCTTGCATACCTGGGATGAATCCCACTTGGTCATGGTGTACAATCCTTTTGATGTATTTTTGAATTTGGTTTGCTAATATTTTGTTGAGTATTTTTGCATCTACGTTCATCCAGGATATTGGTCTGTAATTTTCTTTTTTGGTGGGGTCTTTGCCTGGTTTTGGTATTAGGGTGATTTTGGCTTCATAGAATGAGTTTGGGAATATTCCCTCCTCTTCTATTTTTTGGAAAACTTTAAGGAGAATGGGTATTATGTCTTCTTTGTATGTCTGATAAATTTCCGAGGTAAATCCATCTGGCCCGGGGGTTTTGTTCTTTGGTAGTTTTTTGATTACCACTTCAATTTCATTGCTGGTAATTGGTCTGTTTAGATATTCTGTTTCTTTCTGGGTCAGTCTTGGAAGGTTGTATTTTTCTAGGAAGTTGTCCATTTCTTCTAGGTTTTCCAGCTTGTTAGCAGATAGGTTTTCATAGTAGTCTCTAATAATTCTTTGTATTTCTGTTGGGTCTATCGTGATGTTTCCTTTCTCATTTCTGATTCTGTTGATGTGTGTTGATTCTCTTTTTCTCTTAGTAAGTCTGGCTAGAGGCTTATCTATTTTATTTGTTTTCTCAAAGAACCCGGTCTTGTTTTCCTTGATTTTTTTCTATTGTTTTATTCTTCTCAATTTTGTTTATTTCTTCTCTGATCTTTATTATGTCCCTCCTTCTGCTGACTTGAGGCCTCATTTGTTCTTCTTTTCCAATTTTATTAGACTATTCTGTGATGTTAGACTATTCATTTGTGTTTGTTCTTCTTTCTTTAAATATGCCTGGATGGCTATATACTTTACTCTTAAGACTGCTTTCGCTGCGTCCCACAGAACTTGGGGCTTTGTGTTGTTGTTGTCATTTATTTCCATATATTGCTGGATCTCCATTTTAATTGGGTCGTTGATCCATTGACTATTTAGAAGTGTGCTGTTAAGCCTCCATATGTTTGTGAGCATTTTTGCTTTCTTGGTACAATTTATTTCTAGTTTTATGCCTTTGTGGTCTGAAAAGTTGGTTGGTAGGATTTCAATCTTTTTGAATTTACTGAGGCTCTTTTTGTGGCCTAGTATGTGGTCTATTCTGGAGAATGTTCCATGTGCACTTGAGAAGAATGTGTATCCTGTTGCTTTTGGGTGTAGAGTTCTATAGATGTCTATTAGGTCCATCTGTTCTAGTGTGTTGTTCTGTGCCTCTGTGTCCTTACTTATTTTCTCTCTGGTGGATCTGTCCTTTGGAGTTAATGGTGTGTTGAAGTCTCCTAAAATGAATACATTGCATTCTATTTCCTCCTTTAGTTCTGTTAGCATTTGTTTCACATATGCTGGTGCTCCTGTGTTGGGTGCATATATATTTAGAATGGTTATATCCTCTTGTTGGATTGAGCCCTTTATCATTTTGTAATGTCCTTCTTTATCTCTTGTTACTTTCTTTGTTTTAAAGTCTATTTTGTCTGTTACTAGTACAGCAACATCTGCTTTTTTCTCCCTATTGTTTGCATGAAATATCTTTTTCCATCCCTTGACTTTTAGTCTGTGCATGTCTTTGGATTTGAGGCGAGTCTCTTGTAAGCAGCATATAGATGGGTCTTGTTTTTTTATCCATTCTATTACTCTTTGTCTTTTGATCATTGCATTCAGTCCATTTACATTTAGGGTGATTATCGGTGGGTATGTACTTATTGCCATTTCAGGCTTTAGATTCGTGGTTACCAAAGGTTCCAGGTTACTTTCCTTACTATCTAAGAGTCTAACTTAACTCAGTATGCTGTTATAAACACAATCTAAAGGTTCTTTTCTATTTCTTCTCCTTCATTTTTTATATATTAGGTATCAGATTCTATACTTTTTCTCTATCCCTTGATTGACTTTGGGGATAGTCAATTTAATTTTGCATTTGCCTCACAGTAAGCTGCTCCACCCTCCTTACCCTGATTTTACTACCTCTGGTGACAGCTATCCAACCCTAGGAACACTTCCATCTATAGCAGTCCCTCCAAGATAGACTGCAGAGATGGTTTGTGTGAGGTAAACTCTCTCAGCTTTTGCTTATCTGGAAATTGTGTAATCGCCCCTTCAAATATAAATGATAATCTTGCCGGATAACATAATCTTGGTTCCAGGCCCTTCTGCTTCATGGCATTAAATACATCATGCCACTCCCTTCTGGCCTGTAAGGTTTCTGCTGAGAAGTCTGTTGTTAGTCTGATGGGCTTTCCTTTGTATGTTATCTTATTTCTGCCTCTGGCTGCTTTTAACAGTCTGTCCTTATCCTTGAGCTTTCCCATTTTAATTATTATGTGTCTTGGTGTTGTCCTCCTTGGGTTCCTTGTGTAGGGGTTCTGTGGATCTCCATGGCCTGAGAGACTATTTCCTTCCCCAGATTGGGGAAGTTTTCAGGAACTACCTCCTCAAAGACACTTTCTATCTCTTTTTCTCTCTCTTCTTCTTCTGGTATCCCTATAATGTGAATATTGTTTCGCTTGGATTGGTCACACAGTTCTCTCTATATTCTTTCATTTTTAGAGATCTTTTTTCTCTCTGTGCCTCAGCTTCTTTGTATTCCTCTTCTCTAGTTTCTATTTCGTTTATTGTCTCCTCCACCATATCCAACCAGCTTTTAATACCCTCCATCATGTTCTTTAATGATTGGATCTCTGACCTGAATTCATTCCTGAGTTCTTGGATGTCTTTCTGTACCTCCATTAGAATGTTGATTATTTTTATTTTGAACTCCCTTTCAGGAAGAGTCACGAGGTCCATATCATTTAAATCTTTCTTGGGAGTTGTATTAACAATTTTACTCTGGACAAGTTCCTTTGGCATTTCATGTTTGTATATGGTGCCCTCTAGTGTCCAGAAACTCTATTATGGAGCTGCTGAGCCCCTGAAGCAATGTCAGGGGTCGCAGGGGAGTGGTACTGGTGCCTGGGGATAGGAAAGAGCTGTTCCCCACCTCCTGGCTGCTGTGCCTGTCTCCACTGCCTGAGCCAGTGGACCGGTCACACAGGTATAAGTTTTTGTCCCAGAGCAGCCAGATATGGATCCCTGCTTTCCACAAGCAGCCGGAATCCCAGTCTCCCTAGGAACTCTGCCTGTGTTAACTTTCCAACCTGGTAGTCATGCGAGTCTCATGAAAGCACCTTGAAATGTAGGTTTGTGCTCCCAGAGCAGATCTCCAGAGCAAGGTACTCAGCAGTCCCAGGCCTTCCACTCCCTCCCTGCTCCATTTGTCTTCCTCCTGCCGGTGAGCTGGGGTGGGGGAGGGGCTTGGGTCCCGCGGAGCCACAGCTCTGGTACGTTACCCCGTTCGCTGAGGTCTGCTCTTTTCTCCCGGTGTGTGCAGTCTGACGTCATCCTCTTTCTTGTAGCTCTCTCAGGATTAGTTGCGCCAATTAAATTTTCTAATTGTATCCAGTTTTAGGAGGAAGCCTCTGTCTCTCCTCTCACGCCGCCATCTTTAATCCTCTCTGTACATTATGCTTTTTTTTAAAAGAAAAATTCAAGATGACTTTAAAACATTCTTAGAAAAAAAATTTTTTTTAACCCATACACAGCTGGAGATTTTTTAGCTGTTTTTATTTATTATGTTTCAGTTATAATATATAGTAATAGAGTTCCCAAAATATAGGTGGAATGTTTTCATTGATTTGGTTTCTTTAACATTGACTGTTGAGTTCAAATGAAAAAAATGTATCTTAGTGGTCTGACTGACTGACCGCAGAAACAGTAGCTTATTTAAAAACTAAAATGGGTAAGTCTGATTTCACCTAGTCATTTTTGATGAATATTTCCAGGCCCACTGCTACAGCTGACCACTGTATTGGAGGAGAGTATAGTATACACAGGAGTGTAGGGAATAAGTCCCCAAGGAGAACAGGAAAATACAGTGCATTCTCCAAACTAGAAGTAATGCACAGGGACATCTCCAGGTGAGTTGGGATACATGGGAAGGCAAGGTGGATGAGGAGCATGGTAGCAAAAGGTGTGTTTGGTACAAGCATTTCTGGATGCCAGAGAAATGGGGATTAGAAGCTGTTGGTAGAACTCAATTATGAAAGGCCTTGTGTATCCTCCTCAGAGGTTTAGATCAGAACTTGTAGATCAGTGATTCTTCAAATTACCTGGGCTAATGTAAACAGCTGAGATCCAGTTATAATGGATTCTGTGCATAGTATTGTTAAAAATCTCTGCGCAATTCTAATGAGCATTTGGAGTGAAAAATCAGTTCCATAGACAATGAGGAGCTTTGAAGAGTTGTTCATTGGGGAGCAGCATGATCAGATTCCCACTTAGTGGGTGTAGCACAATTGGAGGCTCTTGCCCCTTGGGATAGTGACAAGGAGGCTATTGCTCCAGCCAAGTGAGAGGGAGAGAGTAAGTGGAAGGGGAGATGAAATCAAGAGCTCATGGGGAAAAAACTGATAGGAGGAGTTTATTAGTACTGCTACCAGTTTTTGTTTTGAACTCCAGTGGTAGCAGTGCTCCTAGAAATAGGGAATAAAGGAGGAAGGGTAGGTTTGGGTGGCTGGCATGTCTGAGGCATGGGCAGAGGGTGAGGAGAAATGAGTTTTGTTTTGGATATACTGAGTTTCATTATTCATTTATTCAACACATACTAACTGAGCATCTAATACAAGAGGCACTTCTCTAGGTGCTGGAAATATAGCAGTCCAACAAAAAAAGAAGTCCCTGTCTTATTTTGTAAGGGAAAGAGAGCAGCTAAGCAGGGAGGTGGCTAAGGAATGCAGGACGGCGGCGTGGTGGTAAACAGGGTCGTGAAGCGCACCTCATGGAGAAGGTGTGTGTGACACTGACTGGAGGCCAATGTGGTTCAAGTACAAATATCCAGGGAGAAAGTGGCATGAGAATGAGGATCCAGACAGCAAGAGCCACATGGCAGAAGAGAAGCTTAGTAATAGAATGAGAAGGCTTGGAAGATTTTAAAGAGCTGAGTGTGACATTTATACCTTCATGTCCCTTTTTTTCATATTCCAAAAAATTACATGTATCTGAACATGTAAAATCATGATATGTTTTTTTTAGATATGTATAGTGTGATCTGAAAAGTTTCTTGGTACAAATTATAATATGAAAAACATTTTATATTTTTTGTATATTGTACTAAATATTTAGTATAAATAAATATGCATATTTGTTCCAATTAATATTTTAATATAATAAATATGTATGTGTATGTAAAACACTTATTAGTATATGTGAGGACAGATTTAACAGAGGTACTTTATTACTAAATGTCCAGTAAGAGGATAATTGGCATAGTATAATAGATGTTAAGTTGTAAATTTGGGCTTTCATTTATTACATTTGTTTTACCAGGTTTTGTTTGCAATGTATAATGTTTTGTACAGTTTTCTGCAATAGGATGACAAGACATATTTTCGGTCATGAAAAGCATGCAGCATGAAACTTTATCAGGCAATATTATTTGGCAATGGACCAAAGATATTCTTTCCCTTGAAAATTTAGTAGATAATTTTCATAAGGCAATTTATTGTATGTTTATGTGACATTAGTTGTTACACCTGGAGGCTATTCTTAAAGAATCATTTTCTAAAGTTTCTATCTGAAATGGCTTTTTCTTAGTGTTCCAAATATCTTAAAAATACATGTCTTCCTTTGTGACACTGGAGTTTCGGAATTATGAACATAGAGTCTGTTTTGTGTCTTAGGTGCTTCTGGTACAAATAGACTTAGAGCAGGATAATTTTAGATTAATTGCATATCATGTAAATCCATCATCCTTGATTTCCTACCCATTTAATTGCTGATATTAAGATTCATATGTTTCCCCTATGGTAGTTCGAAATTCTGCTTTTCTCGTATTCATCTTTTATCTTGTTTTGGTTTCTCTTCTGTAGTAAATAATCTTAAAGATTTATGAAATTGTGGTCAATCAAATTACATCAATATGTCTTCTGAGTTTGAAAACTCTATGGAAAGACCCACCATAGTCAAATAACCTTCATTAATTGGTATTTGCTCTTCTGACAATGTATTTTAGAGTAGTGTTTGTGAAAGTTTATTTTCACTGGTCATAAGCAATGTAACAGATGATTACTCTTGCTCTTATACACATTTGTTGCCGTAATACTTAATTCAGTAAATTCTGTAGATTTTCTTACTGTCAATTTAAAAAATAATCTCACATCCATTAGAATTTGTTTTTTTCATTTGAAAAACATTTCACAGTATACCATAAATTTGTTTCTTGAAACATGAGCAATATAATGAATGGTAGTATATTAATTAAGCACATAATAATTATTATCAAATAGAACATTTCCATAATAAAGCAAAATTATGTGAAACAAACCCTATAAATGCAGGATTTTCATAAGGTCCTATGGGGCCCTATTTAAAATTTTGATTGTATTGTCCTTTTTTCTTGTATTAGCCAAGTTCTGATTTTCTTAATGTTAACTAGATAATTTTCTGTCCTTTATTCTTCTAATATTTCTTTGTTTTCTAGGGATCATAGTATTCACATGCTCTTAGGTTTTATTTTGCCTCAATCCATTTTAAAAATGATTCCTTCACTAACAAACACAGACACATTAGCCTAATACTCTTGACACATTATGGATTTTGATTACACTTTCCTTGTAAAACTAAATTGCCATATTAAGGGAGAAAATATATAATCTGATTTCAATTTTCACAGATTTAACATAGGGTCACATGAGGTACATTCTGTGTTCACAGATACCAGGACCAGCTTAACCACAAATACCCTCAAACTAAGGTTTGTAAAACTTAAATCTTACTACATTTTTAAAACTTAAATCTCAGGCCAAAGTTCCATTTCATCAAGTACATCATTTGAAGACTTGCTGGAAACAGTGATCATGAATGCTATTGATTTTATCAACATTGACAGATAGTTGTATAATCCAGAAATAATAGAAGATCCATTTCATTGCTTTCTAGGTTTTGTTGTGTAGCAGTTATAAGTTGTGTATCAGTATACAAGAAATGATGCTAACAGTTGCTGATTAAATAATAAAACCTCTGTGCTTTTACTTTTAAAAGAACACCTGTTTGCACCTTATTCATTGTCCAAAAAAGTTTTGTGTCTGAAAACATGTGGATAAAACGTATTTAGGAATTTGAGTGGTGAATCCCTTTTTGGTTTCCCATTTCTCCAAAGTAGTGTTAAATTGCAGTTTATATGCATGAGTGTAAGGGATATTTAGTTTTCCACCCAGTCTCCACAACTCCTAGGTAAGTTGAATCAAGAATGATGTTAGTAATATATTATTCTTATGGCCCATTTATATACCTTTATTAGTCACAGATTCTGGAATATTAGAAAAGTATAAAATGCTTTTAGTGCTAGTATGTTTGCCATATTTTTTTCTGTAGAATAAATGTGACTTGGACAAATTAATCTAGATCTGGATCGAACAGATTTTCTTTTATTTTAAAAATTAGTGGGTAATGCTGGCATCATTCTGTAGAACTGTTTTGATCAGATTTGTTTCTTTCCATCACTGTACTTGCTATTGAAGCAGATATACATGGGTCTGCATCACTTTAGCAGTTAGGTACACAGCCTGTGGAGAAATGGAAGCTGGAACAAGGACTTACTGCCATGTAAAAAGCAGTGTGGACAACCTGAGCAAATGCCGATCTTAGGTTTGTGCGGTTTTATTAATTTCTACTCTATCTCATTAAGAATAAATACTATGCTAGGAGGAAATGTTTAAAATGTCTAGTATTTTATTATGCTTATGATGATCAATAAGCTTTTTAACCTTCTTGAATGCATAAAATAAAAATAGTAAGGATCAAATTAATCTATTGATGTATTGTTTTGAAAATCAACTATTGTTTATTAGTTATGTAATGGAATATTGTGGGTATTTTAGCTTAACTTTATGAACTGTAAGGGGAATTAAGTGAGATGCAGTTTCCTTTGTCTTGTGCTTATGGGCAACAGGCTCAGAGCAGTTTAGCAACTTGCCCAAGGTCACACAGCTGGAGAGCTTTTAGAGTCTTGCTTTGACCTTTGGTTCATTTGATTCCAAAAACCATATTTTTCTGAGAATCTTACATTGATGTTCCGCCTAAAGATTGGAAGAATGATATTTCATTTTTATTTTAAAACTGTGATGTCAGATGGGAGTAGACAAGTTCAAGAATATTCAGTATGGGGAAATTGGAAAGAAGAGATGCAGTAAAGACCCAGAATGGAGAGCTGCAGCATCAGGTTTAGCCTTTGCTCCACTTGCTGTGTGTACTTGGAGTTAAAGAGTCTCACCTTTCTGGGAGAGATCTCTAGGGGGTGAATGAAAGGGGCCAAAATGGTTACAGTCCTTCCAGTCTGTATGTTTAGCATGTATGTTTACAGGAAAAATATTAAAGTTTTCATTTTCCATAGAAGCTGAAACTTTTGTATTTTACTGTACCTCAGAGCAAGAATAAAAATGTAGGCTGTCATCTGTACTATTTAGGAACAAAGTGCACTTTGGCAGATGTATCACACTAGAATTTCACTTACTGGGATGTGTTCTGAGAACTCTTCAATTTATCTTGTAAATATTCCTTGTTCTGGTGATTATGTTAGAATGATGATTTCTTCTTTACTGCTCAGAAATAGACACTCATAGAGGAAATTTCTCAGGGATAATTAAATACATATTTTTAAAAAGACCTAAAACTTTGTAGAAACTCTTATTGTTTCAGAGATTTTAGTGTGTTTCATAATTATTAGTTTCCAGGAGTGTCTTTTATGTGGACTTACATTGTTAATAAATTCTCGTGAAGATCCCTCTGGGTAATTGTTGTTATTACCATCTTTATTAGGATTATCATAATAAACAGGCTTGCATTGAATGCCAGCCATATGCTTAGCTGTAGACAGAATAGGAAAATAAAGATGGTGCTTCAGATAACAGCTTAAGAAAGGCACAGCTATCTCTGGAGTTTAAACAAAATGTAGTCATACAATAGAAATATCTGAATATTAGACTATATGTGAATGATTGTATTCAAAGCACTTACCAAGTATAAGATTCCATGCGTTGTTTCATGCATGTGATCTCGTCTCTTGAAGACTTTTGATTATAGCTATGAAAAAGGATAGCTAAATGGGAATATCGACAACACAGAAGCGAGTATGGACTTGAGTTGTACATAGACAAGCGCTATAGATGTAAAAGGAGTCACTGCCAGGGGCTGTGAAGTTTTGGCAGGAAGGCTTCTCGCAGAAGTTGATCTGAACGTTGAAGGGTAGGTAGGTCAATTTTCCAAGTGTAGAGAAGGGATAAACCAGGGCGAGCTGTGCCTGATGCCCCGAAGGCATGGTGGTCAGGCTGGGAAGTAGGTCGAAGCTGTAGAGAGGGGGTCACAGCACCAAAGGAAGCCAGAGAGTCTACCTGCATACGGCTGTGTCAGGGACTACCTGGGAGCCAAACCATGGCAGGAAGTGATGCAAAGACTATAGACAAGAGTTGACAGATGACCCCTGAAAGGTGTGCATGAGAATCCACTTTTACCACTGGGGATTGAGGGTCTCTCCTAGCTTGCCAGTGAAAGCAACGTCTTGGAATTCTTGAAACCTTTAGGCCACTAGGTTAACTTAATTTCCTCCTTGAAAACAGCTTTAATCACATTTTTGTCCAATGTGCCTCAGTGTTTCCAATCCAGTTCATTTTCATTGCCCTCTGTCTCAGCTTCCATGGTCATATTACAACCTGCCTGTAGCAACATTAGCAGGCTCTATGCTAACAATTTCTTTTTCCATTTTGAATAACCCACTGAAAACAGATCCTGTTTAGTACAGCTTTGTAAATAACTTAAAGCATCTAGCTAAACATGTGGTTATGTGCTTATTGATTAACACTGTTCTACAGCTGTTCTATGTGCCTATAGACAAATCAAATTCTTCATCTTTGTGTGTCTTGACTGATTGTCAGGGCTGATTTCTCCCAGCATAGCTGTAAGGGGCCCTCATGAACTACTGCCTCACATTTTAATCAAGGAAAAATCATTAAGTGCTTAATAAATTATACCCAAGCTTTTAATATTTGTATTTTTTAAACTATATTTTACTATTTTTTCTATAAGGGACCAAATATTTACCAGCCTAATTCTCCAGATTTGGGAGTAGATGTGATAAAGCCATTTTACAAGTTCTTGTGTCAGATAATAATGTATTTGACTAAAGAAAACAGAAAATGTGGCCATGGTGGCTTTTGCTAATTTCCCATGTGTAGGTGAGTAAGTGGTGACTGAGCGGGTGCTGGGTGATGTCCTCATGGCTTCAGGCTGGTGCTGTCTTTTAGCTCTGCCTTTGCTTAGAGTGTGGGCTTCTGTCCTTGTGCTTGAACATTTCAGGCACTTTTTAGTATCTAATCCTGGTTCTGGGTAGGAAGGGGAAAGACTTTCTGCTGGCATGAAGTTAGGCCTTTTTTAAGGGGTGGAAGTCTACCCCATGGACTTCTGCCTATATATCCCTGTTCGGCATTGTGTCATATAGCCGCCTGTGGCTGCCCTAGAATGGGTCATGCTTCCAGCTTCCATACCAGGAGAAAGCAGAGGAGAAGGAGCTAGGGAGTAGGTGTTAATAAAGCTGATTTACTGCAGTAGGATTCGCCACAGAATCAGAACCGATAGGAAGTCTGTCTGCCTGTCTGGCAGGCTCGCTATCTCAGTATCTATAAAAAGAGATTTTAAGGAATTTTGTCACATGATCTGGGGGCTGAAAAGTCGAAAATCTGCAGGGAAGGCTGGCAGGCTGGAAATTCTGGCAGCTCAAATCTGAAAGTAGTCTGGAGGAGGAATTCCCTTCTCTCTCACTCTTCGGAAGGCCTCACTTTTTTCTCCCAAAGCCTTCCAGTGATTGGATGAGTCCCACCCACACTATGAAGGGTAATTTGCTTTACTCAAAGTTTACTGATTTAAATGTTAAATCACACCAAAAAAATACCTTCCTAACAACATCTAGACCGCTGTTTGATCAAACAGCTGGGTGCCATATCCTAGCCAAGCTGAAAATGTAACTCTCACTTTCTTACTAGGGTTTGACAGTAACAAGTTTAGGACTTGGGCAGACTCAAGTCCAGCATGAGTGTCAGTGGGTTGATGTCTGCCTGGTTTGTGTTGTGCTTTGTGCATATGAAATACAATCATTCTTAATGTGTCCCAGAAAATTCTCATGTTAATTCTGTAACAGAGTTAAAATACTAACTGATAACTATTTAAACAAGGGAAAGCCTTAAAAATAAGACGTATTGAGACTTCTTAGTGTCTTATTTAGTTCTAAGGTGGTAAATGACTTATAACATTTTAACCAATAAGATTACTTTTGCCTCAATGAATGACAGAGTGTCAAGAGGGATAGTGGAATGTTGACTGGCCTGGAAATGAGGAGATTTGGGTCTTTATATTATCTCTGACATCAGCTAGTTCATCATCTTGCCATTCTAAACCACTAATAATAGATCTCCTATCTTCCCTACTGTATTGTGACAGTTACATGAGATAAGGGATCTAAAAAATGCTTTATGAGCCATAGAGTGATAAAAATATATAAAGAGACACTTATAATATGAAGATAAATGTCTCATCATAGCCTCCTCTGTGATTAGAGGATGGCATAGCGGACGAGCTGTCAGCTGAAGGTTAGAGCTGAGTACAGCCTCTGGAATGATCTGGTCCCAACTATGATCCGGTAAGTGTGAGCCCGGAGAGTCTCCAAGGAACATCAGCATCCCATTGGAGGGTGAGTCCCTGGGAAGCAGTAGGAGGGCCATTTCCTGGCAGAATGAGGAATGTTTTGAAATTAACATTAGGTTGAATCAGCACAATAGCTGTTTCATCCACGCTTGTTTAACCCTCTCCTTTGGAAATACACAATTATTCAAGTAATAGTGGGCAAAATAGGATTTAAGAAATATTTCATTCTGTGAACAAACTTCTAGAATGAAATATTAATTTTAAAAAACAAAGGAGGAAATAATACAAGAGTTTCCCAAGTGATGTTTAGTTTTGATTGCATGTAGAATATTTAGGCCCAACTAGAAGTCACTAACAATTTCTTAATTCAGTAACCCACCCTTTCAAGCCTTTTAAAAGCAGCTAAACTTCCAAAAATAATGGGTAGTAAATATACCTGTGAATGGGATTTATCTAACCCTCATTACATTCAACATTAATGTCTGACTTCTTTCTTATAATCCTAAATGTCTTTGAGAGAATGATTTTGAATGTGTGTTTATATGAGATCAACTTCTTATTTATAGAATTTGGAAGGTACACCTAACAATTTAATTTCTTTAAAAAATACTGATTTGAAACTCAAACACTAGCTGTTCACACTTTTTCTTGACGTTCATGTGAAATGGACACTTAAAATTTCAAAATTGGTTTCAAATTCTCAATGTTCAGTTATAAGTAATTCATCCTTGGTCCTAGAGATTTCACTCTCAGTCATTCCTCCTGAGGAAAACAGATGATTTTAGATTTGTGTGTAATATTTAATATGTGAGACAACCTGAACAATAGAGGGAAATGATAAAACAAGTGCATCCATATGACAGAATTGTGGACAGCCATTAAAAATGATGTCTGATATTTATTATATGAAATAGAAAAATACTTATGATGTAATACCATGTGAAAAGAATGAGACATAAATAAAATATGAATCATTAACTCAATTCAATATATAAATTGTTTATTGGAAGGTAACTAGAACTTTGGGAACCATACATGGCGCTCTGATATTCTCCATAAGACTGTTAGTATGTAAAATACTATAGGTGCTCTGTTTAAGGAAATTTACAGTGGGGAAGCTTTTATATGGAGGAAATGAAAAAAACACACATCGTAGGTGGATTGCCAGGTGAAGGGCCTATAGTCAATACAGAAACATTTATTCAAATCTGATGCAGGAGGCACTGTATGTTCTTCAGTAGTGACGTTCCAAATGACTGTAGCCTCTCGGGGAGATAACTGAAGTAGCAGCCGTGGAAAGTTCTAGAGGAGTAACTGGATTTGAAACAGTGGGAGCTTTTGTTTATCCTCCAGGATAGGTTGTTCCCTGGGACTTGGGTGTGAAAAAGGCTCAGTACTGGTTCTTGGAGAACATAAAATTAAGCTTGGATATTTTATTATGTTTTCAAAAAAGTAAATACTGACATCTTTTTATTTCTAGCAGAGGTCTGATATGAATAAGAGAGAAGTGAAGGGAAAATGATTGCTCAAAGGAGGCTGAGCTTTGACGACTGAAATAAGGGTCCCTTCATTGTTCAGCCCACCTGGGATCATAATCGCTGAAACTTAGGAGTAGTTTGTTTAAAGGTGGCACTTAGAAATGCAGAAGGAAATTCTTAATTAGAATAAGAATTAGACCCTCATATCAAATGACTCATACTACGGGTTATAAAAGGAAGACAAACTACTAAAAAGAGCTTTTTAAATTACTGTGCAAAGAAGTACATTTGTAGTAAGGATAAAATTTCTATGGTTGCAACATGCTTTCTCTTGTGTAGTTACCTTCTTTTCTTGTGAGGAAATTTCAACGTAAGTATTCAAATTCACATTTCTGAGGTATACTTTCTGAGCTGGTAGGTTTTAAGCAGTCCATTTAATGTTTACATGACCTTTCTTCCTGATCTCAACCCTAAAAGAGGCTGTCTTATTCTTATCATTTTGGCGCTAGTAGTCACATATAGTCATACCTGAGATAAGAAAATCCGAGAAAATTTTTGTTGATTTTGGCCGTCTGTGTCTGTATTCTGGGCGCCACAGTGAGATTCACTTCAGCCTCACCTCACAATGCTGATTTTCCTGCGCCCCAGAAAGAACAGACATTACTCTTGAGGCCAGTCTGTCAGTCATCCAATTGAAAGGTTAGTTCTTGACAATCCATCATTTGGACACAATGTTCATTTGGCATAGCTCTCATTTTCAGAGCTCATTCATCCACAACAAGGATAACAAGTAGCTGCATAAGGGGAAATCTGCAGGAACAGATTGCTAGAATAAAAAGGAAAAATAGAAATGAAAACCTAAAATTATTGTGCTCGGGAATGTGATGGGGAGACTCTTGATTTGTTTACTTTTCACTAAATTCTAAGTCAATCACATGGGAAGGCTGAATTTTTCAATGAGTGTTATAACACAACATTTGCAGCTCCCAAACTCTAAATTGAAGTTGCCACATTCAGGTGTTGACTTATGTAGCTCATAAATCACTGGCTGCTCTGTAGACAGAATTCATCTGAAAAGCTGATGCAGGTAAGTGTCCCATTCAGTGTTTTCCAAACCAGATTGCTGCAGAGCAGTTTCCCAGATACACAGATCTGGGAACAGGATTGGAGACAACAGGACTTCTGTTTGTTCATTCAAAAGACAATTTTTGGCAAAAAATAGCTTGAGGGTTAAAATAGAAAAATCAGCATTTCGAAGCTTCTGCAAAGGACTCATTAAAAGGTCTATATTCATTGTAATCTATGTGAGACAATCTATACAGTTTCTAGTTGTTAATTAAATAGACATATGTCCTCATGTAAATTTTTGGGAAAACTTTATAAAATCCTTTCAAGGATAAAAAGAAATAACACTTTTACATCAAACGCACATTTGGGGAAAATTAATTTGCTTGAACTTGACTTTTGGTTCTACATTTCCTGCAAAATAAAGGTCAGGCCTTTTTGCATGGTGTGCCCATCAGGATTCTTTGTTGAAAGCCCAAGTACCCACCTCTGGCTAATAAATGCAGGACAGTCATTCGATGATTTGGGGCAATTCACAGACTTCTGGCCAAGCCTGAGAACCAAGCTGAGGGCAGGCTGCCTGGGACGGGGCCCAGGATTATCTCCACCCCTACCTGCTGCCATGTCAGGGGCTGCATGAGATGTAGTAACCACCATCCTTGCAGGGAAGCAACCTGCATTGTTCGTTCTTCTTTGTGTCACCAGCTTCCCGGATCAGGTGCCACTGATGGGGAAATCCTAGGTCAAATTTTGGCATTCCCACTGTAATGGACCCTGTGAATGTGACTAGTTTCACTTTTTGGCTTCCTTAACAGACACAGGATGGTTGGATTCCTCAAACATAAGAATGGGGTGTAGACAATGGGTCCAGAAAAAAATTAAAATGTATATGGCATGCAAGGTCTTTGACTACCAGCCCCATAGCTCGCTCTGCTCCACCCTCGTGTTGCCCCTTCCACCCCCTGCACTCTGGCTGTGGACTTTTCCAGCACCATGGTTTTGCTCATGGTGTTCTCTGAGCCTGGAACTCTTTCCTCTTCCATTTACCCAGACTCCCCTTCAAGGGCTACCTCGATGACCACACCCTCCACAGTCTTGCTCTTTTCCCCAGGAAGCACTATTTTCCTTCATTTGGAGTTCCCTCTCTTGGACTCACTCTCACTCCCTTCTTGGTTTGTATCTCATCCCCCCTTGGAAGTAAGTAAGCCCTTCCAGACGAGGTGCCATGCTTCAGTCATTCGTGGAGATTCAATCATACTGATCAGTAGGCTGTATTCACTGGTGCATCTGGTCAAAGTTTTTAAGATGAGCCTTCAGGACTCTGATTCTGTAATATTTGAATGGGAATTTACATTGTACTTATTCTCTCCAAATGTTATTTTGCACACAGCTTCAGATATTATCTCTGTGCATAACTTGAAAAATAAAACAACCCTAGAAGGTACGTACTTTGAATTTCTCTCTCCAAATAATGATGTATAATGTTAACTGGCTTTGGATTAAAACCAAGCCGGCCAACCTGCTTGTCTAAATGTAAGTTCAATTATATTGGTAGGCTTTCATTAAAATAACTTTTCAGGTTAAAAATAAAAACACGAAACACAAACCTATTATACTGCTAAGTAAAGACTTGGTAAGTCCTTTTATAAGTGATGCTCTGTATTTATACCATGCAGGGAACTTTATTTTAGTGAGTCTGGATTTACTTTTGGGACATGAATTATCTTTCCTGGTGTTGAAAATGGGCTGAGAATCAAGGTGCTCATGGCTTTTTCACGCCGAGCCTGTCACACCAATTAACATGAGAAATCTTTTTATAAGCACTGCCTTGAGATGAGATGATAAAGCCTGAGAATATGAAGACATAAAGATCAAAAGTATCTTAAATTCTGATTACACTATTTCATAGAATAGTTATAAAACTACTAAAGAAAGTATGATCTTGCCGCCTTATGTTAGGTTCTAAGTAGTTTGTGCTCATCAGATGGTGACGGCATTGAAAGAGTTCTTCGAAGGCCTGACATGAAATAGAAATGTTCCGGATTCCTTTTCCCAGATGGGATCACCTTAGTTCTTGAGGACATGGGGCAGTATATTGACATGGCTGTGTGTGCCATACATCGTCTATATGTATAGTGTGAGAGAGTTAAACTTGTTCTCTAGATCTAAAGGAATGTGACGATGGCATCTTGCTTTTTAAAAAGCAAACTGAATCTTTGTTTACTGCAGATGTGAGCTGAATTTCTGATCACTGAATTATTTAAGATGTGATGAATGTTCTTTTGACCCTAACTGAACTCATTCTTAGCATTTGTAGTGATAATTTACATGTGAATCAGAAATTGAAGTTTTTCAGAAGAGGTAATAGTAAAAAAATATGTCAGAGTTTTGTAGAAATTTTATTTTTAGCAATGATCTTTAGACATTGTGTTAACCTTTTACAAAGTGCACTGAGGACAAACCCACATAGTAGTAATTCTATGTAGATTTGTAAAGCTGTAAGAATATGCTTTGGTGGGGGAGTTTACATGTATTATTGACCTTGTCTGTCTTTTTATAAACTCTGCTTTAAAATTTTCGCTGTCCAAACAGATGCTGCAGTCCCTATCCTTATGTGTATATGTATATTATATATATAGATGAACAGATCTATGCAAGAGTATGTATAGATGACATATATATGTATTTATATATTATGTATAGTATATATTCATTTACCTAAATAATTATAGATATATGTGTCTCTATATATCTCTATATATGGACACACAGCTTTAGTAGTAGACAGATTTATGCCAATGCTTTGATTATTATCGTTATGTTTCTTATCATAAGTGAAACTTACCCATACTGTTGAATACTGCATTTTTGATACACCAAGGCCCATTTAAATTCTTCTAATACAAATACTAGCTCATAAAACCATCTAACATGCAAAGATTACTAGAGAGTAACACTTTTTGAAACTATAAGATCACTTAATTGGTTTTACTTCAGTAAGTCCATTATTCTCTTATAAATGTTAGTCTTTAAAATGTGTTATGTTTGCAAAATTGCATTTGTCAACTTTCTATAATTTTCATGAAATTAAATAAATTTACCCCACACTCTTGAATATAGATTTTATTCATTCAGGTGTAATAAACCAATTAATTATTACTTTAGAATTGTGTTGCTAAAGGATTAGCTGGGATAAAAGGAGATATTCACATTTACTGAACCAGACACCACGGTTAAAATGATCCACACTATCTTGTTTAGTTTTTATGACAACCCTGACTTTATTTTTATTTCCACTTTACAAATGAAGAAAATGGGTGCTTAGAGGGGGTTAAATAATCTAAAATCTATCTGACTTCAAACTCTGTGCTCTTTCTACTTTACCTCACCAGGTCAGGGAAAGAGTGTACACCTTGGTTTGAATTTTTCAGAGTATCTTTTATTTGATGATGGATTTGGGAGGTAGAACTTATGTTGAACTTTCTTCAGTTAAGGCATGTTGCAAATTGAATCAGTAACACTTTATGAGATTAGCTTCATTTGATCCTTATATTTATCCTTCTTCCATTGGGGTGTTTTCTTGGACCTCAAGGAATCAACTGTTACATTATTGTGGGCCTGAAAGTTCTCCACAGAAGTTATTCTGTGTGTTTATTTTATAATTAACAACACATGACCAGATTCTGCATTGTTTGGATGATGGTGTTATAATCGAGTCTTGCCATGTGGTATCAGTGTATTTATATCTATCTTATACTCCTTCATCGAAGCACAATCGATTTCTTGTCATTATCAAGAATGAAGGGGAGCAAGAGAGAGTCAGACTTAATATGAACATTATTAAGTCAGACATAATGCATTAGCATCAAAATGAAGATTCAAATATCAGCGCTCAGTGTGAGAAAGGTTTTGGAATAGTTGAAACACAGTGTCATTGTAGGCAAGGCCCTAAACAAATTGCAAAACAGCGATTGTCACATTACAATAGTGCTTAATTAATGTTAACCCTGATTTTAATGGTTTGCCATGTAATAAAACTATTAACATTCAGGATCTATATCTACAGATTTTATACTTAGTGATATGTTTGTGCATATTTAGGTGATATAGTAATAAACAGTTTAAATTAATAATCATGACCCTTCAGAATTTCTTCACCTTCAAAGGTGTTTTGTACTTAAAATTTGATAAAGGGTAGATTAGGATTCTCTGAATGCCTTGCAGACAGGAACCAGGTCTAATTCAGAGCTCTAGGGTATAGAAGTTCTCAATAAATTGGTGAATAATTAAATTATGTAGTACCATCTATATATATATATATATATATATATATATATATCTGTTAGGGAGACATAGGTCATGCACATAGAATACTGTAATAATGAGCATATAATGTTTTGGGGCTAACTATTAAATATTGCCATAAAATTTGAATGGAATTAACTGGAAAACTCATATGACATTTGATGATTAGTAGGCATGTTGCACCGAGTTGCACTGATCTGGGGAATACACATATATGAGACTTGCATTTGAGTTGTTTTCTGCGAGTAGCTTCCCACCTTTCAGCACTACATCTCTTTTCTCATGGCAGCTCCTCTGGGATTCTTATCAAACCTAGAGTTTCCACTTGGAAAGTGGTAATCACAAAGCTATTGTTTCCCCTGTGGGATTCAACACTATGTCTGCAATACCTCTCTACTGGTGCTTGGAAAGGGCCAACTGAAATTAAGCTGGAGCAGAGTAAACACCTCTAAGCTAGAGGTCTCCTTCCTTGGGCTATGATAAGTGACCCATCTGAATACCCATGGTCCTTTGCTGGTGGAAGTGGGCAAGAGGGGGAAGACTAGTGGTTCTAGACCATGGTGTAAGATAACAAGAAAGAGCCCTGTTTTGATTTGTTCAACAGAACTACAAGCTCTGTGTGAAGATGGCCCTATAAATGGCCTGTGCTAAAAGGCCCTCAATCACCCATTTGGGACAACAAAATGGATTTAGTGTTATGAACTGCTGATGAGAGCATATATTTGTAACTCTTTGACCTAATTTTTGGGTCCATACACTTTTGAAAGCATTCCATGAAAAATTCACTAACCTACTTAAACAAATGAAAATTCCAAGTTCTGTAGTTCTTTTTTTAATTAGCAAAATAGTGCATGCTTCTTATCCAAGGTAAGGGGAGCAATGTAAAAGTCTCCTTTCTCTATATGCTCCACAATGTATGTGTTCATAGTTTAGGCAAAACTGTGGCTTTTTGATTAAAAAAAAAAAAGAATTTGTCATTTTCTTAGCAAATGCTGATGTGAAATAATTTTAGCACACTAATATCCCATGGTACAAAATCTAGTTATTTTCTTTTTATTTCTTTGAATTTGTCTACCCAACTAACTAGATTGGAAGTTAAAATAAAATGAACCCATACGTTGGACCTGTTATGCCTCAGTAAAAACAGATGTCTATTTAAATACCTGATGACTATAATATCCAAAGTCCTGGAATCATCCAGAAGCTTTCTATGAGCTCCTGCCCTGGATTTTGTAGGTGAAGATGGGCGTTAAGGACTCTGTGGGGCAGAAGGAATGTGGAACATGGCACATGTGCCTGCTGGGAGAAAGCAAAAAACAAAAATCACTGGTCTGTTCTTTTCAAACTGGCCTGGGCACCCTAAGAAAAGCCACAGGATAAATATGGCACAGCTTCCTAAAGCATTAGCTTTGCTTGAAGTTTTAAGGGCAAAAAGTTAAAATGAAATAAATAATGCTATGTTAAGGAATAAAATCAAGTATCTCATTTATAGGAGTTTTGAAGTTTTAACATAGGACACAAAAAATTATTTTAAAGCACTGAGCTTATACCATCAATACTAAAGGGGGCTTCTGCCCTAAGGGTGCTTCAGTTTGGGAAAATTTGAGAAGCTCTGTTATATGTTAAGGATACAGAGAAAGAAGAGAGAGGAGACTTATGGATTTTTCCATTTTGGACAGAATAGAAGAAGAGGTGGGTGGAAAAATATTGAAGATTTCTCACTCACTTTTTTATTCCCGTGTCACGTGGTATTTAGCATACTACCTTAGAGATGGCACAGCGTGTAAGGCTGTGGGTTTTCTGATTTGGTTACTCTTCTTATTAAGGAAGAGTGGTGAGTATTGAGCTCTACTGCCCTAACTTTGCTGGGAAGTTTTCTTTAAAATTCAACCGACTGGTACTTTTTAAAAACTCTTACATGTGAGAGGCTCTGACTCTCTCAGAGAAAAACAGAACAAGACTGAGAGAAGTGAAACTATAAATATTATTTGAGCGACAAAACTTATTTTTATTTATTTTATTGAGGTAAAATGGGTATATAAAATTATATTAGTTTCAGATGTACAATATAATACTTCATATTTATATGTCATTCAAATTTATTTATCCTTTTCCACACTAAGACTTAGTTACTATCCATCACCATGCAGCTGAGCCCCTTCGCTCATTTTGTCCACTCCTCAGTACACTTCTCCTCTCCCAACAATTGTTCTGTGTCTGTGAGCTTTGTTTTATTTTGTTAATTTGTATTTAGATTCCAATCATCAGTAAAATCATATGGTGTTTGTCTTTCTCTGTCAGACTTATTTCATTTAGCATAATATCCTTAAAATCCATCCAAATGGCAAGAATTCCTTCTTTCCATGGCTAAGTAGTATTCTAGTGTACGTGCATGTATGTGTATCTCATCCTCTTTATCCATTTACCATCAATGGACACATAGGTTGGTTCTATATGTTGGCTATTATAAATAATGCTGCCATGAAAATGGGGCTGCATGTATCTTTTTTGAATTACTGTTTTCATTTTCTTTGGATGGGTACCCAGAGGTGGAACTGCTGGACCATATGATAGTTCTAATTTTAATTTTTGAGCCACCGCCATACTCTTTTCCATTCCCACAAATAGTGTATCAAAGTTCTCTTTTCTCCACATGCCCTTTAACATTTGTTATCTTATCTTTTTGATAGTAGCCATTTAATACATATGAGATGATTATCTCCTTGCGGTTTTGATTTGCATTTCCCTGATAATTAATGATGTTGAGCATCTCATCATGTGCCTGTTGGCCATCTCTGTGTTGTCTGCCTTCTTTCCTTCCCTCCCTCCCTCCCTTCCTCTCTTTCTCTCTTTCACTATTGAGTTGTTTGAGTTCCTTACATATTTTGATAATAACTCTTTGTCAAATATATGATTTTCAAGTATTTTCTCTCATTCAGCAGGCTGCATTTCCATTTTATTGATGGCTTTCTTTTGCTGTGCTGAAGCTTTTAGCTTGATATAGTCCTACTTGTTTATTTTTGCTTTTGTTTTCTCTGTGTTTGGAGTCAGATCCAAAAATTCAACACCAAGACTGAAGTCAGGGGGCTTACAGACTATGTTTTCTTCTAGAAGTTTTATGGTTTGGGGTCTTATTTTGTGTAATTTTGAGTTAATTATATGGTGTAAGATACTGGCCTAGTTTCCTGCTTCTGCATGTGGCTGTTCAGTTTTCCATTTAAACACCATTTATTGAAGAGATTGTCCTTTTTCCATTGTATAATCTTGGCTTCTTTGTTGTAAATTAATTGATCCTATGTGTGTGAGTTTACTTCTGGGGTTTCTAGTCTTTTCAATTGATTTTTGTATTTGTTTTTTACCAATACCACACTGTTTTGATTACTATAGCTTTATAATATAGTTTTGAAGCCAGATTGTGTGATACCTCTCCAGCTTTGTTCTTTCTCAAGATTGCTTTGGCTTTCCAGGGTCTTTGTGATTCCATACAAATTTTAAAATTATTTGTTCCAGTTCTGTGAACAATGCCATTGGGATTTTGATAGGAATTACACTGAATCTGTTGATTGTTTTGGGTAGTAGGGCCATTTTAACAATATTCTTCCAGTCTATAAGCATAGAATAGCTTTCCATTTATTTGTATCTTTTTCAATTTCTTTCATCAATGTCTTACAGTTTTTAGTGTAGCAGTCTTTCTCCTCCTTAAATTTACTCCCAGGTATTTTATTCCTTTTTATGCAATTGTAAGTGGGATTGTTTTCTTAATTTCTCTCTCTGCTAGTGCTTTATTAATGTATAGAAATGAAACAGATTTATATGTATTGATTTTTATCCTTCAACTTTACTGGATTTGTATATTAGTTTTAACAGTTTTTTTTGGTAGAGTCTTCAGAGTTTTCCATATATAATATGTTGTCAACAAATAGTGACAGTTTTACTTCTTCCTTTCCTATTTGGATGCCTTATTTCTTTTTTCTTGCCTAACTGCTGTGGCTATAACTTTTAATACTACATTGATGAAAGTGGTGAGAGGGGCATCCTTGTCTTGTTCCTGATATTAAAGGAAAGGCTTTATCTTTTCACCATTGAGCATGATGTAAGCAGTGGGTTTGTCATATATAGCCCTTATTATGTTAATACACATTCCCTCTATACCTGTTTTGTTAAGAGTCTTTATCATAAATGGATCTTGTATTTTGTCAAATGATATTTCTGCATCTATTGAGATGATCATATAATTTTTATCCCTTGTTTTTTTAATGTGGTGTATCACATTGGATGATTTTTGGATGTTGAACCATACCTGCATCCTGGGAATAAATACCATTTGATCATGGCATATGATCCTTTTAATGTATTGTTGAATCAAGTTTGCTAATATTTTCTTGAGGATTTTTACATCTATGTTCATCAGGGGCATTGCTCATGATGTTCTTTTTTGTGGTGTCCTTGTCTAGTTTTCATATCAGGGCAATACTGGCCATGAAAAATGACTCTGAAAATGTTATTTCTTTAACTTTGTGGAAGTTTGAGAAGAATAGTTATTAAATCTTTGCGTGCTTGGTAGAATTCACCAGTGAAGCTGTCTAGTTCTGGATTTGTGTTTTTGAATGGTTTTTGATTACTGATTCAATCCCCTCACCAGTGATCAGTTTATTCAAATTTTGTTTTTTCATGATTCATTCTTGAAAGATCATGTGTTTCTAGGAATTTATCCATTTATGTGTCCAATTTGTTGGTATATAATTATTTATAGTAGTCTCTTATGACTGATCCTTTGTAGTTTTGTGCTATCAGTTGAAACTTCTCTTTCATTTCTGATGTTATTTATTTGATCCTTCTCTCTATATTTCTCAGTGAGTCTAGCTAAAGGTTTTCAGTTTTGTTTATCATTCAAAGGACCAGCTCTTAGTATCATTGATCTTAGTTATTGTGTTTTCAGTCTCTATTTATTTTATTTCCATTCTGATCTTTGTATTTTCCTTCCTTATACTAACTTTAGGCTTTGTTTGCTCTTCTTCTTCTAGTTTCACTGGGAGTAAAATTATAATTTTATTTGAGATGTGTCTTGTTTCTTGAGGTAGGACTGTATCACTATGAACCTCTCTGTTAAAACTGCTTTTGCTGTATCTCATAGATTTTGGATTTTTATATCTCTATATCCATTTGTCTCAAGATATTTTTTTATTTTCCCTTTGATTTCTTTGTTGACCCTTTGGTTGTTTAGTAGCATGGTGTTTAATCTCCACATATTCTTTATTTTTCCACTTGTAACTGATTTCTAGTTTCATACCATTGGTCAGAGAAGATAGTTGATGTGATTTCAGTCTTCTTGTTTTGTGGCTTAGCATGTGACCTATTTTGGAGAATGTTCCATATTCACTTGAGAAGAATGTATATTCTGCTGCTTTTGGATAGAATAATCTGTGCACACCTATTAAGTCCATGTGGTCTCATGTGTCATTTAAGGCTGATGTCTTTTTACTTTCTGTGTGTGGATGATCTGTCCAAATGCACCTGCCTGCACTAGCAAGGTAGAGAGGGAGTGCAAAAATGTTGCTTACCAGGGCCTCTGCCTCAAAGATCGCATTGGTCCTGGCCTCTTGGGCAGACACTTGCATGTTAGTGAATGAATCTCCTGCACATATAATCCAGTCACTCTGAAACTGCTGTCTTTGCACTGGGTCCTAGTACGATTGAGTCCATGTGCAAGCCCGTCAAAAGAGCTATCTCAGCTCTCCACAGCACTCAAAGCTTCCTGGACATAAGCCCCATTTGTTTCCAAAGCCAGACATTTTTGAATTGGTGAAGCCCCAAGGGTTGGGGTGCCTCATGTGTGCCACAAACCCCTTACTCCTCAGGGAAAAGCTCTGGACCTATGTGATCCCTCCCTATTATGGATCACTGTGCCAGGGGAGGGGTTTTTGGCAAGCCTGTATCTCTGCCTCTCTTGCCCATCTCAGTTTGTGCCCCTTTTATCTCTCATTGTGGAGGGAGCTGTTCAGCTAATTCTCAGTTTTTTTTCCAGAGGGAGTTATTCCAAATGCGGCTGTAGACTTGACGCGTCCTGGAGGAAATGTCTCCAGAGTTCTCCTTTGCTGCAATGCTGGACTGCCTCTTCCCACAAACCTCCTATCTAATAGTCTTCCACACTTAGTAGCCACTCAAATAGCATTAGAGAAGCATATCTTGACTCAGTGAAGTACAACGGACATGTTGGGCTGAATTTTCCACCTTTGTGAATATCCCTATATTGTTCACCAGCTGTTTCTTTTGTTTTCAAGTGTGTGGGTGGATGTTAAGTAATATGGTTGAAGTAAACTTCTTTTAATTAAAAAAATTTGTCCTTGTTTTAGAAAAAAATAGACATTTTTAGATACTTTTATTTCTCATTTTATGGCTGAGTCCTAAAGAGTAATTTTGAAGATAGGTCAGGGGATCTGAGAAGTAAGCTTATTTTCAGAAAGGATTTCTCCAGATGAGGCAATTATTTTCCAAAGTTAGGTCAAGGTAAATTATAAGATTATAAAATTAAAAGTAGAGTATATATTTTAAAATAGTCTAAATACAGTTATATATTTATGTGACCTTCTTGTTTAGGTTGAAATTGTATAAACATTCATAAATAATTTTGCATTAATCTATGTTTCCTGCACATTTAACTTAAAAAGGTACATTTAAGCAGAATGTAAGAAATTTTCTGCTTGCTATTAATATGAGTAACATTACATACTGACGCATCTTAGTATAAGTTGCTTTTTATAGTTTAGCAATTGGTATCAATATGAGTAATTATATTTGAGCAATACATGTCTAAATAAATGTTCAGGTAGAAAAGGTAGTATGAAAATGAATATATTATTTTCAGTTTTTTGTAATTTATTTTTCACATTTTGAGAGTTATTATTTCTCAGGTTTTTGTCAAATTTCCTATAAATTAAAATGTGCAATGTTTGTAAGAAATAGCATAAGGTTTTTACTGTGACTGACATTGTTGAGAAAACTGGAAGACGGTAAGTGAAAAGTGAAATCCATATGGCTCAATTAATATTCAGGTGTGGTAGAGTACCGTGGAAACTTAAGAATAATTTTTAGAATATACCTCCATTCAAGAATGGTCGAACTAGTACACATACATACACACAGGTATTCTAAGATTTTTTTTAAATGTCATTAATTATCTTTTACCAGATCTAGTAATTTCATATATTCTTCAGCAGATGAATAACAGATAAACAATTAGTCACCCTCTCTGTTTGAACTGTTACCAAACCTTCTCACAGTGAGCACTGATATGTTAATCTTCATTTTTAGTGCTCAGGTATTATGTCCATATTAAATCTGACTCCCTTCTGCTACCTTTAGTTCAAGACAATGAAATAGTTCTGCTTGGCTGCAATGAAGAGTAAGCATGGATGTAAATACACCGACAGTGCATGGCAAGACTCATTAGGGATCTAGGTATTATATTCATGTTCTTTGCATATATTCATGTGTGCCCTTTACATTTGGGATTTTTTTCCCCCTATTATTTCTTTGCTACTATCCTCTGCTCCAAGTTTTTTTTCACTCCTCTTTCCTGAAATTAATGCTCATTAGTCAAATCTTTTACCTGCTCTATTGAGTCTCTCTGTGTTTCATCTTTCTTTCACTTTTTACCCTTCTCATTTTTACTTCTTATCCTGGGAAGTATATTCAAATTTATGTTCTAGACCTTCGACTGATTTTTAAATTGGCAGTCTTGTATCTTAATGTTTTTATGTTCTCAGGTTGCTTGTCTTTAGACCATCCAGTTATTTTTATGGATATGGTACTCTTCTTGAACATTTGAGTGTTATTAACTTGTGTATTTTTCTTCTGTAGCTTGAATTAGCACTTTTTCCCTCTTCTTGTTTCTGTTGTTGATTTTCCTTGGAAATTTGGTGATTTTTGGTTGCCCATATTTGAGGGAAAGCCTTGTTGATTAGGCATTGGGGATTTGTTCTAATATTGCATAACTAGGCTTATTTCCTAGTGGACGTTTCTCTGGAATCAGCTTTCTGACTCGGAACTGTAGGCATGAGGGGGGCGACTTGACTGAGAATTATTGCTTAGAATAAGTGGGCAGGCAGGCAGCTACTGAGTGGATGGCCCCCAAGCCTGCATTAGGAAGCTGTCCACCTGGTTGCTTTAAAATTTTTGTAACTTACATACTTCAATTGATTAATTTTTGTTATTCATTTAATTTCACTCAACTGCTGGTCTTACATTCAGGGAAATCCTCCTTATTAACAAAAATCAGTTATTTTCAACCTGCAAAGCAGAATTGAAGATTAACAAGAAAAGCACTGTGATTCCAAGATATCAGTCCCAACACCTTACAGAAAAATCGCGATTTATTTCTTATTCTTCATATATTTTTATGAAGATTTTTATGTTTGCCTGTCTTCCTAACACGGTTGCTTTCTTATTTTTTTGCCCAAAGGAAAAGAGAGGAATTTTTTTAAAAAGGAAAAGAGGTAGAGTTAGAAGTAGGTGGTCTGCTAAAGAGCGAAAGTAAACAGAAAATGGAACCATACAATATGAATAATAAGTCTTACATTCTCTAAGTTAAACTGTGTCAAAAGCCTTCTTTCTAAGAAAATAAAGAAGTCATCTCCTTTAGAGAGAGATTATTTTTGAATGGCCAAAGAAATGTATAAAGATTAATCCTGGAAAGAATAAAATACAGTGCTCACTATTTCCCTACTAGCCTAAATAAAAGACCTGTTACCCTAGTTTGTTAGCCAAGCATAGCAAAGTCCTATTCATCATTCAAAGGTCAGCATGAATCTTGCCCCTTTTAGTGAAGTCTTCCTTAATAACCCCAAGGGAGTGTTCTCCCTAGTCCATTTACATATTCACATCTTTATTTTTCTCTTATGAGACCTAACATAGTTTACTTTATATTCTGATTTGCTTGCTAATATTATAGTTAATGTTAGATGTTACTCTTGCTATGAACAAGATTTTAATTTTTAATTATCTTTGTGTATTTCTTAGATATTTTTGCTTAGAAGACATGTAAATAACAGGTAAAATGATTGGAATAATGTCAGTTTCATCATTGTCCAATAATAATTTGTTACTTCTAAGCAAAACACATTACACATCTATCCAGAATACTGCTGCTTTTTGAGGCTTTCCTTTCATATTTCCTGAATTTATCTCTGGGATTATAGTTTGTATTTTGATTTATGGTTTCCATCTTGAAATTTAGATTTATGAATAAAAAATTTGAGCACAAGTACGTGCTTCTCTATTTTTCCACATTCATATTTCTTATAACTCAGTAGAGCAAATAAATTCCTAATTTGCATTTTAAAGAATAGGAGATGTGTCAGCTTCAATATTGTTAAATAGGGAAAAATAACAATAAACGAATTTATGATCTAGAATAGTTGAGCTTATTGTTATTCAGTTTGAATATGCAGCTAAAGAGACAAGATTATAAATATAAGTAGTTTCCATGGATAGCACTTTTAGACTTATTTGCATAAAGAATTCTCTGTCACCAGCATGGCAGAGAGGCTCAGGACTGTCATAAATTTGGAAATTTTCATTAGATTTTTTTTCATGTATATTTTGTTATAGTTTTAAGGTACTTTTTTTTTCTGTTATTGTAATTGATGTCTTTTGTTAAAAAATATTTTGACAGAACTTTAGAACTGTGATATCTTATTTGATTATTTCATTGCCAGAGTTAAGTCATGTTGATTGTGTTAGCATTTCTGATTTTGGTTATGTTGTTCAGACAAACTTCAGTATCTTTTTCTACTTGACTTTGTCCACAGAAGGATGGTTAGGGTTTGGCAAATAGCAGATATTCACTAAAATGGTTGAATGAACGAATGAAGTTTGATTTCTTGAATGTTGGAGTATCGTAGAAGGTTTTTGATCAAAATTAACATGGTATCTTCAAAATACTTGTTTCCTGATACTCTAAAATGGCATTTGATGTTGGGATTTTATTACTTAGCACATTTTTTTAATTAAGGTATGATAGATATACACTCTTAAGAAGGTTTCACATGAAAAAATAATGTGTACTACATTCACCCATATTATCAAGTCCCCACCCATACCCCAATGCAGTCACTGTCCATCAGTGTATTAAGATGCCACAGATCCACTATGTGCCTTCTGTGTGCTACACTGTTTTCCCCATGATCCCCATATCATGTGTACCAAACATAATACCCCTCAATCCCCTTCTCCCTCCCTCCCCACCTGCCCTTCCACACCCCTCCCCTTTGGTAAGCACTAGTCCCTTCTTGGAGTCTCTGAGTCTGCTGCTATTTTGTTCCTTCAGTTTTGCTTCACTGTTATACTCCACAAATGAGGGAAATCATTTGGCATTTGTCTTTCTCTGTTTGGCTTATTTCACTGAGCGTAATATCCTCCAGCTCCATCCATGTTGTTGGCAAATGGTAGGATTTGTTTCTTCTTATGGCTGAATAGTGTTCCATTGTATATATGTACCACATCTTCTTTATCCATTCATCTACTGATGGACACTTAGGTTGCTTCCATATCTTGGCTATTGTAAATAGTGCTGCATAAGCATAGTGGTGCATATGTCTTTTTGAATCTGAGAAGTTGTATTCTTTGGGTAAATTCCAAGGAGTGGGATTCGTAGGTCAAATGGTATTTCTATTTTCAGTTTTTTGAGGAACCTCCATATTCCTTTCCACAATGGTTGAACTAGCTTGCATTCCCACCAGCAGTGTAGGAGGGTTTCCCTTTCTCCGCATTGTTGCCAGGATTTGTTGTTCTTAGTCTTTTCAATGTTGGCCATCCTTCCTGGTGTGAGGTGATATCTCATTTTGGTTTTAATTTGCATTTCCCTGATGATTAGTGATGTGGAGCATCTTTTCGTGTGTCTGTTGGGCATCTCAATTTCTTCTTTGTAGAACTGTCTCTTCATATCCTCTGCCCATTTGTAAATCGGGTTTTTTGCTTTTTGGGTGTTGAGGTGTCTGAGTTCTTTATATATTTTGGATGTTAACCCCTTGTCAGATAGGTCATTTACAAATATATTCTCCTGTACTGCAGGATGCCTTTTTGTTCTGTTGATAGTGTTCTTTGCCATTCAGAAACTTTTTAGTTTGATGTAGTCCCATGAGTTCATTTTTGCTTTTGTTTCCCTTGCTCAAGGAGATGTGTTCAGGAAGAAGTTGCTCATGCTTATATTCAGGAGATGTGAGCCTATGTTGTCTTCTAAGAGTTTTATGATTTCATGACTTACATTATGGTCTTTGATCCATTTTGAGTTTACTTTTGTGTATGGGGTTAAACAATAATCCAGTTTCATTCTCTTGCATGTAGCTGTCCAGTTTTGCCAACACCAGCTGTTGAAGAAGCTGTCATTTCCCCATTGTATGTTGATGGCTTCTTTATCATATATTAATTGACCATATATGGTTGGGTTTATATCAGGGCTCTCTAGTCTGTTCCATTAGTTTATGGGTCTGTTCTTGTGCCAATTTGTCTTGTGCCAATTTGTCTTGTACCAAATTGTCTTGATCACTGTGGCTTTGTAGTAAAGCTTGAAGTTGGGGAGCATAATGTCTCAGCTTTATTCTTCCTTCTCAGAATTGCTTTGGCTATTCGAAGTCTTTTGTGGTTCCATATGAATTTTAGAATGATTTTCTCTAGTTTGTTGAAGAATGCTATTGGTATTTTGATAGGAATTGCATTGAATCTGTAGATTGCTTTAGGCAGGATGGCCATTTTGACAGTATTAATTCTTCCTATCCATGAGCATGGCATGAGTTTCCATTTATTGGTATGTTCTTTATTTTTCTTAAGAGTGTCTTATAGTTTTCAGAGTATAGGTCTTTCACTTCCTTGGTTAGGTTCATTTGTAGGTATTTTATTCTCTTTGATGCAACAGTGAATGGAATTGTTTTCCTGATTTCTCTCTCTGCTAGTTCATTGTTAGTGCATAGGAGTGCCACAGATTTCTGTGTATTAATTTTGTATCCTGCAACTTTGCTGAATTCCGATATTAGTTCTAGTAGTTTTGGAATGGATTCTTTAGAGTTTTTTTTTTAATGTATAATATGATGTCATCACTACATTTTTTAATAAATAAAAAATATTCAAAGATTTTTGTGTGTGGGCTGATTAAAGTACATGTATGATTTTTATTTTTTGACAAATAAAAATATGTATTGAGATAAGCAAGGATTTAGATATTGTACTTGAATATAGGAGCAATGGAAATGATAAAAAAAGGTAAATGAGCTCTGGTTTTAGTTAGATTTATTTAAATGTTTTAAAACTCTCAGTGTAACCTTCTTGGATAATTTGGTAAATACGAAATTTAGCATCAACATTGGTTTACTAAAGCAATTGTTTTATACACTAATTATTATTCTTTTAAATAATGAATTTGTTTTATTGTTTAAGAAGTAAACTAGTTTTTACTTTTCCAGGAATTGGTCTAGCAGAACTTTAAGGAATTTTTACATGTGTCCTACTCCCAAAACAAACATAAACAGGGAATTTATTTATAAAAGTGTTATAAAGGACTCCCTTGTACTAATTTTGCTTTGTGGCTAGTGTTCTGAGTTAATCAAATTAGAATTATTTTCTAAGCTACTTTGAATACTCTGTCTACCGGTGGATATATTCAAACCAGTAGAAATTTCCGCAGCATGTTCTGAGTTGAAATTCTTCGCAGAGACTTGAATTGGAATGTTCGGTTGATTGTGGCAAGTCTGACTTGCTTTTCACCATAAATGGTACAGACATGAGTTTTCAGAAATCGGGCAGTGGAAATTACAGCTAATGCATGGGATACACCAAAGGGGTAATTGCTTTCTTCCTTCCTTCTTTAAAATTAGTACTTCTGACATTGCTAAAGTTGCTCAAGATGCTTTTTTCCTAATTGTAATACATAAAGTCAGTAAAAGCAGGGAAGGTGTATAATAGTAATGAAATAGATTGAACAGAGAGACAAAAACAAATGTGTTCATATTGCCTTATTATCTCTTGTAACAGTTTCATGTGAAACCATAGCAATATAGAGAAAATTATTCCTCAAAATTGTCTGAACTTCTCCAGTCAAGCCCTTTCCTTTGAGAACACAGTATTTATTCACCTCCTTTAAAGAACAGTGGTCAGTTGTCATCACGTCTTCATCTAATGTCTGAGTACACTGTGCACAATGCACACTTAGCCCTGGGAATTTTCTCTGACACCCAAAAGCCCCCTAGCCATCCAATATTTACTCATCTCTCTGTGTTCCTAATTTTAAACACTATCCCTGACAGCCCTTTCTCTAGTCAACACATATTTTTTAACTTTAATAGATATTTCAAGCCTTCTCTACTCTCACACTTCCTATTTCCCATGCTGTTCCCAACAGATGACCCTGCTTTTTCCATCCATAAGAAAAGTCATCATATGGAAATTCAGCGTCCCTCAGTCAAAACCAGGAAGCTACCCATATTTGCAACCATACTTTTAACCTTTCCCTCAGCCATATTACAGGGGTCCTGCCCTTACTGATACCAATCCTTTCATTAGGTCTTTTTTTCTGTATCCCCAACTCTCTCTGAAAATTCACATTATCAATTACTGTCTTCACTTTTCCATACCAAGTGTTTGAGCTCAAAGGAATCATTCCAGTCACGACTCAGATTCAACACCACCATGATTGAATGAATCACCTTCAAAACTGCCTTCTGATATTTTGCTAATAGCCTTGCTCCACGCCAATTTCATGCAAAAACACGAGTCACTCATGAGGTCTCTCCTCTCACTCCCTGAATTCTTTCTGTCTCCAAGCCTTGTTGGTGTCGCTTCCTGAAAGTCCGCATATCTTCCTGAATATCTTCTTCCTTCTATATCCCCTCTGAACCCTCTCACCTAGTGTCAGCTGCTACCAGAGAGATTACCAAAGCCCCTTAATTCATCAAAACTGTTGTGCAATTTGAAGATGAATCTTTTCTGATTATAAATATGGCCGGTTATTCCTCTGCTTAAAACTCGTTAGTCACTTCCCATAACAAACAAAATAAAAACCAATCTCGTTTCGTAGCCTGTGAGATCCTGCATGACTGACCCCAGCCAGCGTTTTCAGCCTCACCTTGCTCTCCCTATTCCCTGGTCTCCAGCCACAGCAGCCTACACTCTCTGGTCAAGCGACGGAGACCTGCTTCCTCCTCCTTAATGGTGATATCAAGTCTCTGGACTCTGGCTTTGTTGTATATTATAGTTTCAAGGATTGCATTCAAATGAAAACTCTAGCAGAAAGAGGGGAGTTACCTAGAATTATGTAAATTATGCAGAAAGGTGAACTGATTCTGCAAGAGGCTGGAACACAGGGACTGTGATGCAAGTTGCAGCTACCTTGGGTGCTAGGAGCCGTTCCTAAGCAACCAGTTTCAGGCAGGGTTTGTGGTGTATGTTCTCCTGCTGGAGTTATGCTAACTTCAAGGTGTTTTCAGGGAGATTCAGGGTGCTTTCCACGTTTTCAGCTTCCAGAGTGAGGCCAGGATGACCAGAATTGACCATTGGGTGTAACCTGTCCAGCAAAACTATGGTATGATAGAAAGAGGTGACCTCTGTGCTGAGCCAAGACCTAGAGTCCTATTGACCGTTAAAGAAAGACAGGACCCTATTTTATGTCTTGGCTGAGGAAGTGGATTATAGCCACTACAAACATGGGACATCTCTATAGCATTTCACTGTTATGAAACTATTTTCAACTACTACCTTGGTCGATAGCTCCCTTAGTTCTTGAAGCAGGCACAACAACCATTTTTCAGATTCCTTTCGTATAAATGAAGCTAAAAGAAGGCTACAACTTCATCCTGACACTCACGTCTCAAAACCAGAATGAACAGCCACATCTAAGCCCCGGGCTGCTGCGCCTGCGGTTGGTACAAAATTCCGCCCCATTCTGGTTGGAGTGCGCACGGTCAGCATGTCAGTGAAGTGTGAGGCAGTGGGAAAATAACTAGTGGATGACACTGAGGAGTCCGTTTTCAGCTGGTTTTCACGGTGCAGCTCTCTTCTCAGCAGTTCAATTGACCTCTTTTTAGTTGTGTCTGGGATGTGGCCCAGAACAGTACTGAACAGCGTCTACAACCTTCTTCTTGGCGTCCCTTGCCCTTAGTCATCATTTGAATGTTTCTAACATTGTCTGACTCAGAAAATAGAAATTTTCATTTTCTGCTACACTATCAGTTCTGCTGATCTTGAGTCTTTATAATGTCAGGGTCTTTTTTTCCTTCTGTAAGAATTTGAAAAAATTCTAAGAAATGATTGTATGTGTATGTGTGTGATGAAAAACTTCTGCATCGTGATAGTACATAATTTCTCCATATTTACCTCTCAGAATGTGTGCTGAGTGGGAATAAGATCATGGCCTGCCTCCTTCCATAGGGTTCAGGCTCTCTCAGTGGGCTGGAAACTGCTTCCAGAGAAGACAATACGATGTGTCAGCTGGCCACGCGATCACAGAGTGACAGACTGCAGATCTGATTTGACTCTGAAGGTGCCTAGTTGTCCAGGAGAGGAGGTGTATCCTTGGATAAGGAGGAATTCCCTGTACTGCCCCTCAGTCAGCACTTGCCTACTTTGGGAAGGAGAAGGGAGGAGAAGGTGGTGGTGGTCCAGGAAAGAGAAGAAGGCATATTAACTTTCCTTGAAGCTAGGGGCTAGCATCACCCAAGTGGTGTGCAACCTTGTATCTAGCTTGGAGGTGTCCTGGTCCATCTCTGCCAGTATTAGGAGCCTGTTCACTACTTGGGATCCCAGATGGAAACCACATGGTCTCCAACGCTTCGTATTTTAACAGCCACTATTTAACAGTCTAGGATTGAATTATTTGGTATAACTTTTCCCTCCTGTGTGTAGCAAATAGTATGTATAGAATCTTAATCACTTTGGAAATAATCTTAATTACTGACATAAGACAGGTTATTAGTAATTCTGGTATGTTTAAAATTCAAATTAGTCTGAGGAGTCTTTATTCCTCCCCATACAAACTCTTGAGCTGTGGAGAAATGTGTAAACATTTCTTTCCTTCTCTCTCTCTCTCTTTTTTTTGTTACTTTTAGAGCTGTGACTGAAAACACAAAATATTCTTGAACTTTCTTTTCCCCCATGTGTTTTCTGTCATTCCAACAGGGTTATCTTTTTTGAAATACAATTAGTCTGCTAAGAAAAAACATGGGTTGAGTCATATACCAACTTTCACTTCTACCCTTTAAACTTTTACTTTTTAAAATTGAAAAAACATTTTTACATGTCTCATGAGAATGATGTCAACATTATTAACAGCCTAAACACAATGAGCTGTGACCAGCATCAGAGTCTATGGATGTCCTTCTGTTTTGCCTTTGAATGTTTTCTTGGCTTCAGTTTGAAAGATAGATGTCAGTGCTGCTGCCTATACAGTGGCAAGTAGAGTAGGTGTATATGTGTGCGTGAAGGATGGGTTGTAGGTAGCCGAAACTGGCAGGCCACCTACATGTCAGGGATCATCTCTGCTGATATCTATTTCCATTAGCTACTGTGTCTTTTTCATTAAAAATAATAAAACGCATCAAAGATTTGAGTGACTGGGATTTGTAACTATTCCTTTGACAATTCACAGACTGTAAGCTCAAGGCAGGATTTAAAAAAAAATCTGCTTTGTTCACTGCCTTATCTTCTGCAACTGTATCCACATCTGTAGGCACTCAATAAATAACTGAATGAGTGAGTGAATGAGTGAGTGAACTGGTCTTCAAGGGGCAAGTCAACTATTAGGAGTTTGCAACTAAGCCTTAGGCCACCAGGAACAAATCGATAAAGGATATTGTCATCTAAAGTTTGATTTCAATGCAACATTTTCATAAATACATTAAAAGCATTAACAAAAGCTTTGATATTAAACTTACTTGTTGAAAATTTTCAGTGCCTATTGTATTCTAAGTAGTCTTAGGTGCTAGGGATTCAAAGAAGAAAACTGAATCTCAGTCCCCTTGGAGTTTACTTTGTAGTTCAGAAAGACAACAAACCTATAAATAAATTATTCTACATCCAGTGCTGGCAAATGCTGTAAGGAAAAATCAAGAAAAGCCCTCTCTGAGGTAACATGTAAGCAAAGCCCTGAAGGAAGTGCTGTAGTGGCCCTTGGGCATATTTAAAGAATGTGCTTGGCAGAAAAGGTAGGAAGGCTTTGTGCAGCAATGTGCCTGGGGTACTCACAGGCCACCGAGAAGGCCAATGAGGTGAAACATGGGTGAGTAAGGCTAAGAGTGCATATTAGGGAAATGCAGGTCTGGAAGCAGACCACTGTGGGCTTGGAATCCATTCAAAGATGTTGCTCTTCCCTTGAGTGAGCTGGGAAACCAAGGGTAGCTTTCTAAACAACTTGGTACTGGCATGATTAAGAAGACAGAGTAGGACTTTCTCCATCACCTCTGTGGATGATTGGCTAATGGGACCCCCACCCCTATATCCATGGTGTCTGCAGTAATTTGGTAGAGTTACCCAGGACAATATGCTTTAATCAGCACTCGCCCAAGAGAGAGATATAGGTTAGACAGCCAGAGCAACCCCATTCCTCCAAGCCCCCAGTATACATTTTTTTATTTTATTTTATTTTATTTATTTATGTTTTAAATTTTATTTTGGTATCATTAATCTACAGTTACATGAAGGACATGTTTACTAGGCTCCCCCTTTCACCAAGTCTCCCCCACATCCCCGTTCATAGTCACTGTCCATCAACATAGTAAGATGCTGTAAAATCACTACTTGTCTTCTCTGTGTTGCACAGCCCTCCCTGTGCCCCCCCACAACACTATACATGCTAATCGTAATGCCCCCTTTCTTTTTTTCCCACCCTTATCCCTCCCTTCCCACTATCCTCCCCAGTCCCTTTCCCTTTGGTAACTATTAGTCCATTCTTGGGTTCTGTGCTTCTGCTGCTGTTTTGTTCCTTCAGTTTTCTTTTGTTCTTATACTCCACATATGAGAGAAATCATTTGGTACTTGTCTTTCTCCACCTGGCTTATTTCACTGAGCATAATACCCTCTAGCTCCATCCATGTTGTTGCGAATGGTATGATTTGTTTTTTTCTTATGGCTGAGTAATATTCCATTGTGTATATATACCACATCTTCTTTATCCATTCATCTACTGATGGACGTTTAGGTTGCCTCCATATCTTGGCTATTGTAAATAGTGCAGCAATAAACATAGGGGTGCATCTGTCTTTTTCAAACTGGAGTGCTGCATTCTTGGGGTAAATTCCTAGAAGTGGAATTCCTGGGTCAAATGGTATTTCTATTTTGAGCATTCTGAGGAACCTCCATACTGCTTTCCAGAATGGTTGAACTAATTTACATCCCCACCAGCATTCTCCACAACCTCGCCAACATTTGTTGTTTGTCTTTTGGATGGTAGCCATCCTTACTGGTGTGAGATGATATCTCATTGTGGTTTTAATTTGCATTTCTCTGATGACAAGTGATGTGGAGTATCTTTTCATGTGTCTGTTGGCCATCTGAATGTCTTCTTTAGAGAACTGTCTATTCAGCTCCTCTGCCCATTTTTTAATTGGATTATTTGCTTTTTGTTTCTTGAGCTGTGTGAGCTCTTTATATATTTTGGATGTCAACCCTTTATCGGATCTGTCATTTTTGAATATATTCTCCCATACTGTAGTATACCTTTTTGTTCTATTGATGGTGTCCTTTGCTGTACAGAAGCTTTTCAGCTTGATATAGACCCATTTGTTCATTTTTGCATTTGTTTCCCTTGCCCGGGGAGATATGTTCAAGAAGAGGTCACTCATGTTTATGTCTAAGAGATTTTTGCCTATGTTTTTTCTAAGAGTTTTATGGTTTCATGACTTACATTCAAGTCTTTGATCCATTTTGAATTTACTTTTGTGTATGGGGTTAGATAGTGATCCAGTTTCATTCTCTTACATGTAGCTGTCCAGTTTTGCCAGCACCATCTGTTGAAGAGACTGTCATTCCCCATTGTATGTCCATGGCCCCTTTATCGAATATTAGTTGACCATATATGTTTGGGTTAATGTTTGGAGTCTCTAATATGTTCCACTGGTCTGTGGCTCTGTTCTTGTGCCAGTACCAAATTGTCTTGATTACTGTGGCTTTGTAGTAGAGCTTGAAGTTGGCGAGTGAGATCTCTCCAACTTTATTCTTCCTTCTCAGGATTGCTTTAGCTATTCAGGGTCTTTGGTGTTTCCATATGAATTTTTGAACTATTTGAAGAATGCTGTTTGTAATTTGATAGGGATTGCATTGAATCTTTGTATATTGCTTTGGGCAGGATGGCCATTTTGATGATATTAATTCTTCCTAGTCAAGAGCATGGGATGAGTTTCCATTTGTTAGTGACCTCTTTAATTTCTCTTAAGAGTGTCTTTAAGTTTTCAGGGTATTGGTCTTTCATTTCCTTGGTTAGGTTTATTCCTAGGTATTTTATTCTTTTTGATGCTATTGTGAATGGAATTGTCTTCCTGATTTCTCTTTCTATTAGTTTATTGTTAGTGTATAGGAAAGCCACAGATTTCTGTGTGTTAATTTTGTATCCTGCAACTTTGCTGAATTCCGATATTAGCTCTTGTAGTTTTGGAGTGGAGTCTTTAGGGTTTTTTATGTACAATATCATGTCATCTGCAAATAGTGACAGTTTAACTTCTTCTTTACCAATCTGGATTCCTTGTATTTCTTTATTTTGTCTAATTGCCGTGCGTAGGACCTCCAGTACTATGTTGAATAACAGTGGGGAGAATGGGCATCCCTGTCTTGTTCCCAAATGCAGAAAAGCTTTCAGCTTCTTGCTGTTAAGTATGATGTTGGCTGTGGGTTTATCATATATGGCCTTTATTATGTTGAGGTACTTGCGCTGTATAGCCATTTTGTTGAGAGTTTTTATCATGAATGGTTGTTGAGTTTTGTCGAATGCTTTTTCAGCATCTATGGAGATGATCATGTGGTTTTTGTCTTTCTTTTTGTTGACGTGGTGGATGATGTTGATGGATTTTCTAATGTTGTACCATCCTTGCATCCCTGGGATGAATCCCACTTGGTCATGGTGTACGATCCTTTTGATGTATTTTTGAATTCGGTTTGCTAATATTTTGTTGAGTATTGTTGCATCTACGTTCATCAGGGATATTGGTCTGTATTTTTCTATTTTGGTGGGGTCTTTGCCTGGTTTTGGCATTAGGGTGATGTTGGCTTCATAGAATGAGTTTGGGAGTATTCCCTCCTCCTCTATTTTTTGGAAAACTTTAAGGAGAATGGGTATTATGTCTTCTTTGTATGTCTGATAAAATTCCGAGGTAAATCCATCTGGCCCAGGGGTTTTGTTCTTTGGTAGTTTTTTGATTACCACTTCAATTTCGTTGCTGGTCATTGGTCTGTTTAGATTTTCTGTTTCTTTCTGGGTCAGTCTTGGAAGGTTGTATTTTTCTAGGAATTTGTCCATTTCTCCTAGGTTTCCCAGCTTGTTAGCATATATGTCTTCATAGTACTCTCTAATAATTTTTTGTATTTCTGTGGGGTCTGTCGTGATTTTTCCTTTCTCATTTCTGATTCTGTTAATTTGTGTTGACTCTCTTTTCCTCTTAATAAGTTTGGCTAGAGGCTTATCTATTTTGTTTATTTTCTTGAAGAACCAGCTCTTGGTTTCCTTGATTTTTGCTATTGTTTTATTCTTCTCAATTTTATTTATTTCTTCTCTGATCTTTATTATATCCCTCCTTCTGCTGACCTCAGGCCTCATTTGTTCTTCTGTTTCCAATTTAGATAATTGTGACATTAGACCATTCATTTGGGATTGTTCTTCCTTCTTTAGATATGCCTTGATTGCTATATACTTTCCTCTTAAAGATTGCTTTTGCTGTATCCCGCAGTAGTTGGGGCTTTTTGTTGTTGTTGTCATTTGTTTCCATATATTGCTGGATCTCCATTTTGATTTGGTCATTGATCCATTGATTATTTAGGAGCATGTTGTTAAGGCTCCATGTGTTTGTGAGCCTTTTTGCTTTCTTTGTACAGTTTATTTCTAGTTTTATGCCTTTGTGGTCTGAAAAGTTCGTTGGTAGGATTTCAGTCTTTTTGAATTTACTGAGGCTCTTTTTGTGGCCTAGTATGTGGTCTATTCTAGACAATGTTCCATGTGCACTTGAGAAGAATCTGTATCCTGTTGCTTTTGGATGTAGAGTTCTGTAGATGTCTATTAGGTCCATCTGTTCTAGTGTGCTGTTCAGTGCCTCTGTGTCCTTACGTATTTTCTGTCTGGTGGATCTGTCCTTTGGAGTGAGTGGTGTGTTGAAGTCTCCCAAAATGAATGCATTGCATTCTATTTCCTCCTTTAATTCTGTTAGTATTTGTTTCACATATGTTGGTGCTCCTTTATTGGGTGCATATATATTTATAATGGTTATATCCTCTTGTTGGACTGAGCCCTTTATCATTATGTAATGTCCTTCTTTATCTTTTGTTACTTTCTTTATTTTGAAGTCTATTTTGTCTGATACTAGTATTGCAACACCTGCTTTTTCCTCTCTGTTGTTTGCATGAAATATCTTTTTCCATCCCTTGACTTTAAGTCTGTGCATGTCTTTGGGTTTCAGGTGAGTCTCTTGGAAGCAGCATACGGATGGGTCTTGCTTTTTTATCCATTCTATTACTCTGTGTCTTTTGATTGGTGAGTTCAGTCCATTTACATTTAGGGTGATTATTGAGAGGTATGTACTTATTGCCATTGCAGGCTTCAAGTTTGTGGTTACCAAAGGTTCAAGGTTAGCTTCTTTACTATCTTACTGCCTGACTTAGCTTGCTTATTGAGCTTTTGTAAACATGGTCTGATGATTCTTTATTTCTCTCCCTTCTTATTCCTCCTCCTCCATTCCTCATATGTTGGGTGTTTTGTTCTGTGCTCTTTTTAGGAGTGCTCCCATCTAGAGCAGTCCCTGTAAGATGCCCTGTAGAGGTGGTTTGTGGGAGGCAAATTCCCTCAACTTTTGCTTGCCTGGGAATTGTTTAATCCCTCCTTCATATTTAAATGATAATCATGCTGTATACAGTATTCTTGGTTCTAGACCCTTCTGTTTCATTGCATTAAGTATATCATGCCATTCTCTTCTGGCCTGTAGGGTTTCTGTTGAGAAGTCTGATGAAAGCCTGATGGGTTTTCCTTTGTAGGTGACCTTTTTTTTCTCTCTGGCTGCCTTTAAATCTTTGTCCTTGTCTTTGATCTTTGCCATTTTAATTATTATGTGTCTTGGTGTTGCCCTCCTTGGGTCCCTTGTCATGGGAGTTCTGTGTACCTCTGTGATCTGAGAAGCCATTTTCTCCCCTAGTTTGGGGAAGTTTTCAGCAATTATTTCTTCAAAGACACTTTCTATCCCTTTTTCTCTCTCTTCTTCTTATGGTACCCCTATAATGTGGATATTGTTCCCTTTGAGTTTGTCACACAGTTCTCTTAAAATTCTTTCATTCCTGGAGATCCTTTTATCTCTCTCTGCATCAGCTTCTCTGCATTCCTGTTCTCTGTTTTCTAGTCCATTAATGGTCTCTTGCATCTTGTCCATTCTGTTTTGAAGTCCTTCTAGAGCTTGTTTTATTTCTGTATTCTCCCTCCTTAGTTCTTGCATATTTCTCTGCAAGTCCATCAGCATGGTTATGACTTTTGTTTTGGATTCTTTTTCAGGAAGACTGGTTAAATCTATCTCCCCAGGTTCCTTCTCAGGGGAAGATGTAGAAGATGTTGAAGCTGTCTGGGTTAGTCTTGTCTGCATCAAATTTTTTTGCCTTTTCATGTTGATAGGTGCAATGGTGAGCTATTGATTGGTCTGTCAGCTGGGAGAGCCAAGACTTTCCACTTGCTCCTGGCCTTTCTTTACTGGGACAACTGCGACCCCTCGTGGCTTGTGTTGGGAAATTGGGTGTAGATTGGGTCTCTGTATCTTGCCCGGCCGGTATGGAGGAAGCTCCCTTGCTGTGGGCGTGGCTAGCTTCAGGCTGCTGCTCTGCTATGGTGGGGCCCCAGAGGGGTAATGGACGGGGTGGGGGGGGCTGTTTGGCTGTTTACCTCCATGAGGGGTCTCAGAGCTGTTGCCCAGGGGGTTAGTGCTCCTGGAGTTACCTGGAATTTCCAGCTGCTGGACTGTGACCCGGGATGCTTCCGTCCAGTTGTGGGGTCCCCATCCCTTTAAGACTTTCAAAAAGCACTCGCTTTTCTTTGTCACAGGGTGCCAGCTTTGGGACCCACTCAAAGTTTTTACTGTCCTGTTTCCCTAGTTTCCAGCACCCCACTCATGCACTGTGTCTGCGCTCTGGTCCAGATGGCTGGGGCTGGGTGTTCAGCAGTCCTGGGCTCCCTCTCCCTCCCCGTTCCAACTCCTCTCCTCTTGCCGGGAGCTGGGGTGAGGGGCTCTCAGGTCCCACCAGGCTGTGGCTTGTATCTTACCTCTTTCACCAGGCGCTGGGCTCTCGCAGGTGTGGATGTAGTCTGGCTGTTGTCCTGTGTCTTCTGGTCTCTCTTTTAGGATTAGTTGTATTTGTTGTATTTCAAAAATATGTATGTTTTTGGGAGGAGATTCCCACTGTCCTACTCACGCCACCATCTTGGCTCCACCCTTAGTATACATTTATTTTAACATTTTTTTTTCTCTTAATTTTTGTTACTCCAAATTCCAGCATTAGTTTGAATTCTCTGGGCATGTGTGTTAGCAAAAATGGATTTGAGAGGATTTTGCATTTCAGGTGTAAGAAGCAAGGGCTTGCACAGTGGTGTGGGTGCATAGTATTACATATAAAAGCTCTGAAATGTGTGTCAGAAATCTGGTCTTCAGGTCAACTTCTGATAAACACTGCCATTTGACCTTGGGCAGATGATGTTACCTCTTTAACTTTTAGACTTATCATCTTATAATAAGCAAAATTACTAGATGTACTACAAGGACTTTGCCGGTCAGTATCTCAGTCAGCTTGGGCTGCTAGAGCAAAATACCTTTGACTGGGTGGCTTAAACAATAGAAATTTATTGGTCACAGTTCTGGAGTCTGGAAATACAAAATTAGTGTGCAGGCCACTTTGGATCCTGGTGAGAATCCTTGGCTTGCAGAGAGCTGCCTTCTGTGTCTACTCCTATAAGGGCACTAATCCCGCAATGCAGGCTCCACCCTCATGACCTAATTACTGCCCAAATACTTTTAAATTGAGGCTTCAACATATGAATTTGGGGAGGACACAAACATTCGGTCTGTAACATCCAGCTTTAAAATCTGTGATACCATCCATGTCCTTTCATTATACTGAAGAGTTTCCAAGTTACATCCATCAAAGACAACGTGACATGCAGCTCATTGAAAGTTTGCTTTGTCCGTACTGTCAGTTAGATAAATATTGCATACACTTGCTTTGTGGACTCGATTTTAGTGACCACATGCTCTTTTGGTGTTGTAGTGGGCCTTGAGGTTGCTCCATTTAAACACTGTATATTAATACAATGCTTCTGCAAGTTGTTGAAGAAAACATTTTATTGTACCTTGTTTCCTTGAAACAAGATAATTGGCAGGTTTCAGAAAGAATACTGTAATCCTGAAGGGACATTACTAATTCTAACGTAACTGATAAAGGATAATTGTCTTTCCAAATTTGCCAACGTTTTCTTCTTTAGTAGTTATTTAGTAATTATTCTTTTCACCTGTCAGGAAGGAAGTGTAGAGATGCCTTCTTTGGGGGTCACCAGAGACTTTGTTTTACATTATAAAATACTGGCTCATCAACTATCTGTCTCTTACAAAGTTTGTGGTAGAAAGCCATTTCAGTTAGTGAGATCAGAGTCTTAAATTCCTGTTTTAAAAGCTTTTAGATGAGGAGTAGTTGAGTGAGTCCCTCTTCTCATATTCCATGTATTCTGGATTTTATCCATCAGAAACATAGTTTGATGGGGAAAGATTTGTAAACACTTGAAAAGATGGAAAGGATCAACCCAGTGCTTCTGACAACATGTCTTATTTTGGATGCTACTCTATATTTGTATTGTAGACTATTAGAGAAAAAGTATTAGAAATGCCAAATGGTTGGAGAATAACAGCTGCTGAAACTTCCCAGAGTGTTTTTGTGGTGAAAGCTAAAAGTGTGGAATATTTTTCTTCTATTTAATCTGTTCATCCAAATAAACTTATCCTTGGAAAAGATCCAGTGCTTTGTATATGTCAGGACATTACATATGGCAAATGACAATAATCGACATGTCATTTCTTCATGCGCAGTTCTACAGGGAAGTAGGTCATTCTGTAAAACTTGTACTGCACACCAGTTTGAGTCCTGACCCTTGACCCTGCTCATCCGCTAGCACTGACCTTTCTTGAATTTCTGTGTGCTCCCCTGAAATGGAGTCATGAGTCTCATGTTGAGGCTCTTAGGAGCATTAAATTGGATAATAAGATGTTAATAAAATAATACCATTTTAATACATGAATATTTTTATTCTTTTAGGATTAGTATATTTTAGAGGAACCAAAACTGAAAGAGTCCCAAGATACACCCATCAAATCAGTTGGGAGTATATACAGCCTTCAAGTTCAGCAGAGATTCTTTACTAAATTCTTTTCTGTTAAAGAAAGAAAAATTCTCTTTAAGGTATTAGAAATGCCAAATAGGCTTTTCAGTGCCATAAAAATTTCCAGTTTTATCCGATGGCTACCTGATGGAAAGACTCTAACTTTCCATTGAGGATCAGTTTTCTTGAAATGTGTTTAGTTCTAGCCTTGAAAAGGTGGCTGGTGGGGCAGCGGGGGAGGCAATAAGGAGTAACAATAAGAAGGGAGCCAATGCCTGACTATTTTCTATCCTGGTGAGTAAGTTGCCTGTCAAACACTGGGCATACTGTAAGTGATTTTACACTTAAAGTCAAAGGACTCCTTGTGTACGGTCTCAACGTGTCTAGTGTTACTTGTGTCGAAAGTAATTTAAGAAGGTAATAAATGAATGATTCTGACCATCTTCTATTTATACAACCAGTTTGGAGTGGCAAGGTTGTAATGGAAAAAACACTCATCTTATAATCAAAGGACCTTATGTTTAAAATCAGACTTCACTCCTCTGTCCTCATCTGTAAAATCAAAATAATATGCTTTTCTGACAGATTCTGTGGTATAATTTGCTTCACACAAAGGATGTAGCCCTATGTGTTAATTAAAGATGAAATTTAATCCAATTATTTGAGGTTGGTTCAATTCAAACACTAATTAGGAGAAACATCAAAATCTAACTTATTTGAAGGTGTAGTCATTCGGGTGTTGGTCTCATTCATAGTGTATCTCCCTGGCTGTGACAAAAAGGTTCTTCTGGGTACATGGCAATAGAAATTGCTCAGAATGACTAGATTCACTTATTTCAATTTTCTTTATTTTTCAGAATTGAAAGTCAGTTGTCCTTTGTTAAAATTGTTTAAAATTGAAAAAACAGTTTAGAGTCTTTCAAATCTGGCATCACAATAATTTTTTAAATGAAATTCACAGTAATTCTCAAAAACGGGGATGAGATTTTAGGTATTGAACCGTTAATACAAGAAATGAGTGAGCCATAAAATCAAGATTTTTAATAGATACTTTTATCTGGATTTTCCTCCCTTATAATCCTCCTGCTATTTCTTCCTCCATTTGTGGGCTTGGTATTTTTATCATTAAAAAGGGAGGGAGGAACATGGAACTGTTTCTCTGTCTTCAAATAATTTTATTTACCTTAATGAGATGGACAGCTTAAAATCCAAGTTACTGCAAAACACCTGCATGACTCAGGTGCCAGTAGTGTGGGGAGGACAAAGAGTAACCCTAGATCCACAGGGTCTTTTAAGATAAATCAGTTAAGTAGTGTTGGATATAGGCAAGAGCTAGAAAATGGTTCCTGGGCAACACTGTAAGCAAGTGTCAAACACCTGGCACAGTCAGGGCTGATGTGCACGGTATGAACGTGAAGTAGAATTCCAAGTGCATATTGTTGGCAAGGAAGTCAAAACAACACTTTCGGTCATGAGGTGCAGTTCAAAATGGGCAAGTTTAAGCAGAATGAGAAGGAGGCTGATTATACAGGATATTACGTGATGTTGAACTTCCTAGGCACATTTATATAGATCAGATAAGAAACAGAGTTTGAGGAAGATGGAGTCAGTTAAGAGATGGCCTTTTATACCAGTCTACAGGGTTAATATTTGATGTAAGAAGAATCAACTAATGTGACCGAAGATTATTTCCAAATGATTATGCTCGATAAAAAGTATTCATATGACATACAGGTTATAGATCTGCACATATATGTGTATCTTGTGTAGTTTTAAATATCCTTTGAAAGGAATAAAACAAATTTATGTAGAAATTGAAAATTCTTTCTAAGTGTTCTTTTCTATCTAAATATGGCATTTATTTAAAAGGTCTAATATTTACAAGTTACTGATATTATTTGGTTCCATAAAAACCTTCCTAATTATCTGAGAGAGCCAAATGTGAGCTCGCCTTTCTTGGCAAAAGAATATTGACTTTCATTAAAACTGAATTGCAGGACAGACCTTTAAGCCTTTATCTGCATCTCATTAACTGGCATGTGATTTGGGAGAGTGGATATTAATTATACAGAAGACAGTGAGTGAATAGAAAGGATCATTCAAAGGCAAACCTGTGTCCTCACGCATTATACACTTCATCTGACAGGCATTAATTTGCCTAAGTGTTTGGGCTCAGCCATAGTAAGGGTCTTTAAAGGACATGTGTCTAGAAGCAACATTAATGTCAAGTTTTTTCATTTAATTTTAATATACTGCTAAGTCATTTTTCTTGAATTTGTTTGACTGCTCTGTTGAAGTGGCAAAAAAGGAACATAATGATGTAATGGGAATAAATCCTGAGAAGCTACAGATTAGTTTTTGTGAACTAAATCCCTCTCCCCTCATCATCAACTATGATGTTGTACTCTTCTGAAATCCACTACAGGTTAAAATAAGATGTTTTTCAGTATAAAGATCCAAGAAGAGGCAATCCTCATACCTATTGTTAAGACATCAGCAAGTAGATTGTGTCTTGTTAAATATAGATTGCACTGGAAATCAACATTCTGCTTTCATTTTTATTAGAACGACTTCTTCTTGTAATACATTTTTATATATCCACACATAAGTACAGATTAAAGTGAATTCGCAATAAACTCTTTGTCAACCATCTTTCAGCTTTATCTGTGCGGCTTAATATTTTTCAAATTTGGTCATGTGTTCTCAAGTTTGACCTCTTTTCAAAGTCAGTTGCCTGTATCTAATTTTTGTATGCAAAATTCATGTGATTTCTAATCTTAAAATTATCTGCCTGACTGTACTATGGCAAACTGATTTTGAATATTGAGTGCAAATACACTGTGTTATGTTAAACCATTTTGAGGGGTGGTCAAAACTTGGAACTCCTAACATTTGCCTTGGGAAAAGCAGGGTAGGGAAGAGAGGATGTTCCAGTGCCCCTCATGGTGAGGGCAGGGAGTTTAGTCATCTGATTGGACCAGCTGGTTTTCCCCTAATGCCTTGTAAGTTGAGGTGTAATTGTGTCTGTAAATGACAGCTACTTCCCACACTTTGATGGAGCAAAAGCAAATGGGAACCAATCATTTTGAGTGTGGATTTTTATTAAATGGTAAGTATTCTATGGCAGACAATAAGATCCTAGAGCAAATAGGCTGGTGTGTATTTAAACACTCTTCTTGTGTTTTTTCCAGCCTATAAAGGGCAGCGTTCCCCAATGTATAAGCCCCTATAGTCCACTTGCATCTGAAATATATGGGGTATTTATTAATGAGGATTTCTTGGCTCCACTCCAGACTTAGAACTGAGTCGGAATCTCTAGACGTAAAGCCTGGAAATCTGTATTTAAACCCATTCCTTGCACAATTCTTAACCACCGATTTAAGCTATCTTTCTAACATTTGGGGCACCAAGTGATATATTTCTATGAAAAATGTTTATACGTAATGGATTAAACATTATAGTTTAAGATGTGTTTATAATTTAATACAGTTTAACTATGTCACATTGTAATTAAATTGGTGTTGTTATGTACTGGTACACATTTTACAGAATTACTATATCTTTCAAAAGAGTTATCTGTGGGTCAGTGGAAGTAAATTGATGTCATTGTGATAGGTTCTTTCTTTCTTATAAAATGACACTTCAAAAGCCTAACTTTATATATATATATACACACACAGACACATGCGTAAGGTTAAGAGATGGTATAGGTAGGGTTAAATAAATTAGTACAAGTTCAGGACCAGATTTCTGCAGTCAGTGTAAATACCACTATATTTAAAGTATTTGAAATTACTTCCTTTATCAAGGTAATGATTTGCTCATTAATGTTTGATGCTTAAAATATTACTTAAAGTAATTAAATGAATCATGTCTTAGGATGCATGTTTTCTTCAACCAGCATTAGCTAATTGTACTTAAGTCATTACATATACTGATTGCATGCCAAGCACATTTTCTTGCTCTTTATAGACATTTAATTTGAAACACTGTGAGAACTATCAGTTATTTTTCTTTGCCTCTGAATGAACTCAGACCTGAATAGAAACTTTCTCATGAAGTATTTAATTTGTTTCTCTTCACACAAAGGACATGCAATTTCAAAGTATGGTGTAAATGGATTTGCAAGATTCTTAGCAGTAGGAAATGTATCCTCCTCCCCAGTTTTAAATTTAAATTTTTTATTCAGTGGTGAAATCATTTTGGTAAAGTAGTCTTAAGTGCTGTTTCTACAAGAGCTGAAGGTCAGCCAGAAATGGAAGGCTGAGCAAAATGTTCTAGTTTAATTAATTAATTAAGGCAGTTTCTTTCTGTTGAATCAAGGGGGAAAAAGGACTTACAACCAAAGACTAGTGAAGCATTATGAGTGTATTTATTTGTTGAATAAATAAAATGGATACTTTGTTTCTTCCAGTTTCTCCAACATTCCAAGCTATTTCCTGCTCTAGGGTTCTTGCCATACACCTTGCTTCTGCCTATAAAGAGGTCCCTCAAGTTTGCATCCTTTAGATTCCCACATGCAGGCTGCCTTCTGAGACTGGCCTTGTTGGACTACTCTGTGTGGTGTGCATCGCCTCGTCAGCCTTTGGTTTGCTCCTTTCTTAAGACTTACTACAACTTGCAATTGTTTTATTTGTCTCTTGGCTCATTTCTTGTCTGTATTTCCTACTGGATTCTATACAAGTTGAGAGCAGAGAAAATATTTGTCTTGTAAACATTTGTATCACCCGAGCCGAGCAGAATGATTTGCACATGGAATGTACTCAATATATGTTTATGGATGGATGGGTGGGTGGATGGATGGGTGGGTGGATGGATGGATGGATGGATGGATGGATGGATGGATGGATGGGTGGGTGGGTGGATGGGTGAATGGATGGGTGGATGGATGGATGGATGGATGGATGGGTGGATGGGTGGATGGGTGGGTGGGTGGATGGATGGATGGGTGGATGGGTGGATGGATGGATGAGTGGATGCATGGATGGATGGGTGGATGGATGGATGGATGGTTGGATGGATGGATGGATGGATGGATGGATAGGTGGATAGATGGTTGAGTGGATGGATGGGTGAGTGGATGGACAGACATGTGGTTGAATAGTAAATGCTCTTGGATTGAAAATATTTAGAGAGAGAGAAGTCTTATAAATGGTATGCCACCATGAAATTATGTTTACATTTGATCTGTGGTGAGGAATGGATAAACCCTCAAAGCAATTTGTATTTACCATAACCACTTGAGTAGAACTGAACTAATGAAATTGGAGCATTTTGTATCTTGTGTCATTTTTCTGGGATCCTGTACCTTATTTGCACCATTCCATGTGCCTTGGTTAATACTCTAGATGTAATTTTCTTTGTATAACAGTAGACATACTTTTTCTCCATTTTGTAAAAAAGACATGATTTGTGGATGTAGTTTGATTAATAATGACACCAGCTACTCTAGGCTGTAAAGCCGTGCTGCCAGAGTTACGGTATGATTTGAATTTAGTAAAGTCTGAGTCTGAGGATGTATGGCATAGCACTGTTGGTATATGAGTTGGTATATGCAACTCTAAATTATTATTGCTAACTATCAATGTAAATACCTCTGCTAAGCCAAATATATATGAAGCTAGAAAATAAGGCTAAATACAGTATGCTTCTGTAAAATGTACACTTGGCACATTCCTTGGTGTTCTTTTAAATATACATGAAAACATTTAGAAGAAAATGGAATATTTGAAATTCAAAGAGAGTGTACTGAGCAGATACAAGTGATTAAGAGAAGTTTTCAAGGTTAGTCTGTTCTCTACTTATAGTAACATGGGAGTAACTCTGCATGCTTTTTTATTTTAATAATATTTTAAGGAGACTGTGCCTTTTAGATTTGGCATCATTTTACAAAGATAGATAGTAAGTACTTATTATATTGCTTAGTCAAATATAATAAGTGGTTTTAATACAGATGCTGTTATAATATATGCAAAAGAAATAATAAAAAATGGGGCTGTTTTCACATGCTGTTCATTTAGCTTTATAAGTCTTCATTGATTAATAAAAGGCTAGCATCATAATACTATGTACTACAGGTTGAATTGTTATTATATTACATTACTAGACACTAAGCCAGGCAAGTTTTTTTACATATCTATATCCACAGCAACTGTGCATTAATATAATTACTAATACTCTGTTGTACAAATGAGAAAATTGTGGCTTACAGAAGTTATTGGTCTAGAGCTATATGGCTAAAAAAATTGCTAAATCAAGTTTATCTGCTTTGAAACCCAAAATTCTTTATGCCATATCACATTGCTGCTAGGAAATAGCCTCAGCAACATAAAACAATATTCAGAGACATTATTAATGTAGTTGATATTTTCCATGTAGTCACTTAACAGACATTTATAAGAAGTGACCAGGCATTAAACTGAAATTGGGGATAGCCTAAAATTATGCATGTAACTTGTCCCCCAGGAACTTATTTTATTGAAGTGAGATTGTTGCTGGCGGCTGTGAATTTCTGCATGTGCTGTGGTTCTGCTGGGAATTCAGCTCCGCTCTTTTACACATCTCTTCATCTCTAGCCGATTCAAACCTGTGGAAGGGCTATCTTCCCTAGAGCAGCTCTCACTGTATCTCGTTTAAGCAACAATGACTAAATCATTCTGGCAAGAGACAGATTTTCCCCTATGAATCAGATTGGAATTTTGACCAAATTGAAGTAGGTAGTTTGAACAAAAAGAATTTCATTGTGGCCTGCTACCTACAGAGGAAATCTAAATTACTTAGATTGACCTCAACTACATATGTTATCAGTCTCTGGATTTCAAAACATTACAAATTGTCTCTAGATTACCATTCTGAAATGTCTAATCCACAAAACTGGTTATCCATCTCCTTAATCCCTCACCCGACCCTGGTGGCTATTGAGCACTAATTCTTTTCTATAAGGTTCTCTGTGCTTGAAGTGTTTTTGCTACTTTGGCAAATCTTACTCGTATTTCATGTCTGGCTCAAGTCAACTTCCCTGGCAAAGGCATTCTCAACTGTTTCCATCCCTATTAATCATTCCGGCCCAGGCCTCTTTTAGCCCATATTGTTCCACAATTCTTTGTTCCCTCAACTTCTGTATGCTTATTCATCTCTATCCTTAATGTGTGCTTGTATTTTCAAATAGATTGTAGACATTTGATGGCAAGGGATCATATCATGCATTCATTTTGCTTGTTTTTGCATCTCCCAGCTGGGACTACAGCTGCTCGTAGCATTTAATACACATAGGTTCAATTAATGAACCCAACTACTAGGTGAGCACTTGTAATTTCTAGGGACCATCAGCTGTCGTTCGTTCTTTCAAGTTGAAAACTCAGTAAACTAGAACTAATTCATCAGCACCATTTCAATAAGGAAAGATTTTACCTTTGAAGAAAGGGAGAAATTCTAAGCAGAAAAACCTACTTGCTACCACTGTCAGTTACCTATGAAACAAAGGGCTAAGTGCACATCATTTTTGTTGCAAGGAACCTGCAGTGAAAGAATTCATACTTACACTTGGGTTAATACTTGAATTTTGAAGACATACAGAAGCATAATTGATTCTACTTAAAAATGAGAATCTCATGTTGAAATCTATTCAAAGCTTAATTGGACATAAAATATGCATATAATGTACTACAAACATGTGGACGGTGATATTTGTTCCATTCAGCCTATTTGTCTTGCTGACAGTGTTGTCATGGGCTGTGTGCTTCTGTTTTTTGAGTTTTGGGTGGGATTTTTTGCCTTTAACTAGATAATAAAGCTTAAATATGGCTCATTTCCCATAGTTACCTATTGTCAGGGTGCTATTGGTAAACTTGTATAAATATGTTTTTATCTTTTCCCCAAATTTTTATGACCTGTGTAACAAAATGCATATATAATATTTATACCGTGAGTAATACTTCCTTTTACTTAACACAGTGCTTAGTGTTAGGAATTACCACTTAAGGTAAGTGGTGGGTGGGAAGAGTTCCTAGTTATCCGAGGTGGATAATCTTATACTAATCTGTGCCTATGATTTTTCTCTTTCCATTTGGAGTAGCCTTTAATCACCTACTGTCCCATAGAGTGGTTTGGAATGAAATTCCTTCACTAGATCTTTTCTTAAATGGGGGAGTCCTCCTATGCTTCTATGTTTGTTTTATTTGCATTTCATATTATATGGCATGTTCACTTTGGAAAAAGAAGTGTTTCCCATGTAAACTAAGCATTTATTAATAGTTCTAGTCATGCCAATACCAAAACATCCTAAGAAAATCACATGTCTAAACGGACTTCAAGACCCCAGAAGGATAAAAGGATGACAAATCCCGCATGAGGAAGGGAAAGCCTCATGGACGTGTAGCCCCTGCCCGTGGCATGTATTCCAGGATGTAGTGGAACAAGCATGGTTTAGACCTCTCTGCGTGGGTATATATAGGAAAGGGCAGCCTGATATTTTTTCACAACCTAAAATTCTTGATTGTGGTAGCCCCCCTTTGCTAAATAAAGCTCTTCATGTCTGTTTCAGGGGCTCTGTTCTGGCATATCTGCACCATGAAAGCAGCTATTGGCTTATTTCTGCAGTCATGTGTATGTGTAGATGAATGAATGTGGGAAAATGCCCTGCATTTGGATCCAGAGGATACTTCCCAAACCCGTCATGCACTCAAAAACAGGCCTGTTATAGGCAATAAATAAGTAGGAATACTCCCCTGTGGTCCCCCTTCCAATGCCCAGTTCTTCGGTATTTCCATCTCTTTGCTTGCTGTTTTCTGCCTTTAGTTCTGTGCCTTTGTCTTCTCATAGCTGTCACCTCTGTCTCATAGGCCCATCTTGCTTGCTTTGCTCTGGTCTCCAACGCACTGCTCTTCCTCTTCTAACACCATCTTCAGCCCGCGGATGGGTGCCTCGGACTTACTCGGCTCATGATGACTCTCATGCCTTCTTTGCTCTCTCACTGGGGTTTGAACACTCTCACATGGTGATGCCTGCCTTTCCATCCCCTTCGATGGCTCTTTCATTAGGTGCCTCTCTTGTGAGTTGTCTGTTAGCAATGGTGTTTATGAAACCTTTGTGCCATGGGTCCAGCCCAAAGCAGTTCCATCAACCGTGCTTATTGATTCACATCATGTCACTCACTGCAAGATCATGTGCTTTCCATAAAGAGCCCATTCCTGTTTTACATCCTCTAACTTAATTACACATTTTGTGAAGAATTTTGAGAATCTAGAATTGTATTGTAGTCCTCACGAGCTACCTCTAAGTGCATATGCAAGTGAAATGAGACAGTTTTGCCTGTTTTTATCTATCTGTGAATTATATTCCTGTATTTTCTGAATATAAAACTCTTGTTCCTGTTCTAATGAATATAGAAATGTTTCTTTCTGAGCAGGTGCTAGATTTTGGAGATAATTTCAAATGCAACTTAGTTTCTTCCAGATTTCAAAATGATTTTTTTCTTTCTCTTCCTCCCTCTTTCTAACACCACTTCTGTTTGGTACAATTTTTGTTGGAAATTGTCAAGTCTGATGTTGTTGTCTTGTAAAATCTGCTTTCCTCAATTTTGGCAGACAGTGCTTTGATTAAAGGACCGTTTTTCCCCTAGAGAAATGATGACCTGCATCCTCACAGTCCATTCCCTCTCCATTACTGGCTTCTGCAGTAATCTTCTAATACATGTCATTCTGGATAAGGCAGTAATCTTCTAATACATGTCATTCTGGATAAGGCATTTTTATCCTTAGCGTTCTTCAATGTCTCCCTTATGACAAAAACCGGACTCTCCAGCAAATTCTGCTCCTGCTTCCACTTGCAATAAAAATCACCCCATTCTGTGTAAAACCCAAACAACTTGTGTTTTCTCTTAGAATGATATGCTGTTTCACAACACCGTGACTTTTTATATGCTGGATCTGCAGTCTGGAATGCTTTTATTTTTGTCTGTTTGGCAAATTCCTATCTGCCCTGCATTCTTAATAGATTGACCACCACTGAACTTTTCATAGTCATAAAAATAAGTTACTAGTCCAAATAACTGGATATGAAATGTTAGAATTGCATCCAATCTGTTTTGGAGCTAATGAGACATCCTGGCACAAGGCTTCCTTCTGATAGTCCTTAATCTGAAGGGATGCCTCTGAACCACTGAGGCCCTTTCCACCGATCCAGGCATACTCCTGCCTGGTCCTTCTTGTGAATTACATACAAGGGATGGAATGTGCCAGACTGGGTGTGAGATTGTTGCTGCAGGAGGGAGAAGCTAACAGGTGTTTTCATGGGCTGCCTCTGGGTCAGTAATGGTTTGGACCCATCAATTCCAACTGAAATATTTAATAGGTGCTTATGCTGACCCCTGTCCTCTCGTGCCCTTGGGATCATTCCTTAGGCTCATGTTTAAACTAGGATTTTGAAATGCCAGCATCTTTTCAGTTATCTCTGATGAAATCGAAGTACTATGATTGAGAATAAAGCAAAGGCCCCTCATACTTACGGTTCTTCAGGGCCGTCGAGGGTGGGTGGGTCACTCCAGAGGACTTGCAAGGATTCGTGTAAGGGGCCGGGGCTGAGGGCAGAAAGCTGGGCACAGGCTTCCTGCCTCAGCTGTCCTGCGGGTGGTACAGCAGGCAGTGAATCTTACCTGCTTTTACAGATTTCAGGCCCCCACAGAGTGTCTTTGTTCTTGCTGTAGAAAGGATCTAAATGTATAATCTGTACTGAAAAACATTGTTGGCATAAAATATAGTGTCAAGATGTAATGTGAGGCATGATGAGACTTAGAATTTGGTAAGACTATTGCTTTCCTTGTTTTTGATACAGTAGTACCTAGTCAGAACTTTAAACTATATGTAATAACTACTTACAAATGGTTACTTTACAATGTATGACATGACAAAATGACCTCTCCAAGACCCTTCATTTCAAAGCAAGTAGCCAGTTGAAAAATGTAAGCAAAACAGTGCTTATAAGCTGGCTGTCAAATATTTAATGTTGAGGTAATATTTTAATATAATGAATATAATGCTGACTTATAAATTTTTTGCTACGTAACAAAATTATTTTTGTTGAAAATTTGTTTATGATGGTCAAATATGAAGTTTAAACAAAGTGCTTTCTCTAATCTGATTTCAGGATTTTTCATTTTATAAGCCATTTTTTGCATAAATTATAGTATGTTCTGTGACTATTTGAATATTTTCCTTTGAAGCGTTCCACATGCTCAGCCTAGAGAGGCATCAGCATAGAAGAAACTCCTTTTGAACCATCTTCCCTGTGAGATTCCTCTTTGGTGATGGTGATGGCAATGATGCCGATACCATGTGTAAAATCTGGTATTTTGTGTAGGGTTGTTGCACAGATTAAATGTGAGACAATTTGCGAGGTGACTGCCATTTATTCAAAGAGACCAAAGTGTGGGGAGTCGAAGTGATTTGTCCAGGTCAGTGAATGGCTGCAGTCAGTTGCATCCAAGCTGGTCTGACCCCCATTCTATGTTCTCTGCATAAAAAAAGATAAAATGGGAGCCTCCCTGATTGAAATTAGGGCCACAGCCTAGGCCCATTTGCACAGCATCCCTCAAGGATAAATAATGCTTAGCTTGATGATCTGAAATGCAATTTGTCCGAGACCTCCGGTTCGTGAATTAAGACACTGTTGAGCAGACAACTGACTGCCGTGTGCCTTCCCAGGGTCATGTATCAGTAGCCAGTTAGGAGTGAGACTTCAGAATTACTGCAAATCAGGTATTGTTGCTGCTGTGTGATTTACCCTATGATTTATCAGTTTTACTTGAATGCAACTTGTGTGCATCAGGCACAAGGTATTTGTTAATTCGATATCTATCAAATGTTTGTGAATTTACCTAATAGTCACCAGGGCCATTTCTTTCTCTGTGTCAGAGGTGACTAGATGCTTATTAAGGCTGGTCAGAAGTTAGGGGCATTTTAGAGGCTGAATTCATGGCCTTACATGCCTGAAGCCATTCCATTAACTTCCCTTGGCTTGGACAGAGAGCGCTCAGAGAGACCTGTGTCAGAAAGGAAACAGTTGGCTGGACTTGCATGTGGTTCAAAAATGTCAGCTGTTTTATTTGCCCCCTTTTTTGGAGCAATAGTTAGTTTGGCAATGTCCCTGTCTCAGACACCCCCCACCAGCCAGCTGTTGAAGATGCTGTTGGAGATGAGCAGTGGAGGTCTCTCAGAGAGGTAAGATGACATCAGTCAGCATGGAACTAGAATCAGTTTCTTAGGAACTGGAAATCATACTGACAGGCAGAAAATTCCTGAGGAAGAAACCTGGAACCTGGCCACAGAGAGTCCCTTCAGCAGTTTGAGGAGCTGATGGACCCCTTTTCTTCCACCTGCAACAGATGTGGTGTCTTTTTAATTTATATGGCCAGTTTGGATTCAGATTATGTTCTCCTAGTCAGCTTCATTCAGTAACCATATCACATTCAGTGGACGTTCCAGATTCTTACATATGACGTTTGGTTCTTTGTGTTCCCTTACTAGGTCAGGCATTGCCACTATTAAAGCCACTCTCCATACCTGCCAGAACGGGGGAGAATGACAAATCATGGCTCTTTCACTTCTTTTAGCAGTATGGCCACCACTTAACTTGCTGTCAGAACTTTCTGTGAGTTGACTCTCTATATATACACACACATACATATATATGTATTATGTATGTGAGTATATTGTTGGGAAATTGGCTAACTAGACTTAAAGATGTTTAAAACTCCTTATGGATTGTCTTACTCATTTCTGAAACATAATTCTCTTTTAATAAGTGTATAATGCAAAATAAATCCTGAATGTTTAGGGTGACATGCTCCATTTTTGTACCATGGAGCATGGTGTTTCCCTCTGACCTATCTGTAAAACATTAGAGAAAACAAATCTAGAAAAAGAAAGGATGTAAAATAAGCAAAATAAACACAGGTATAGTGATTTGAGCTCCATAACCATTCCCATCCTGGTTTCAGATATAACATCCTAGAGAATGTGCACAGATATTTTCTGTAACACCTAAAGACACAGTGAATACTCTTGGGGCAATAGAATTAAATGTTATTAAAAGGGATGGTTGAAGGAAGGATATCTGGGGACCTTACCTTTTTTGTAAACTGTATTCCTTTAGCAATATTTAATAAAGATTTTCTTCATTGGAAGACTTGCTAGTTCATAACGAATTTACACATAGATTTTTTTTTAAGCGGTGGGATTTCAGGCCATATATATAATAGTATATAGAGGAAGGATATTTGCAGATTTTTAGGATCTGATTTCTCTGGCATTTTTAACTCATGATGAAGAAAATTCTACAGTAACTTGGAAAAGATTTGTTAAAAAGAAGAGCTAACTAAATCACATTGTTTTCTTATGACAGTCTCTAGGGGTGGTTCACTTGAGTAGTTTATAAAAATGTTTAAAATTTTGTTCTTTAGTTTTTTAAGAAGCAGCAACTTTCTTGCTTATTAGATAAGATATAAGATTACTCTACATATCTTATATAAGGTAAGATTTCCATCTTTACTTTAGCTGTGCTCTTTTTGTTTCAGATATTGATTTAATATTTTCACTTAATTGATGCTATTTATTGAGTAGCTACTACACAAGGCATTGCTTGGTAAGTGTACTATATATAACATCTCTAATTTTCAAAAGAACTACTTAAAGTAGAAATTATTAACCCTGCTTTACTTATAAGAATGCCGAAACTCAGATAATTTTACCTAAAGTAACATGCAAAAAGTCATGCGGGAGGTGGCATTTTTTGGCAATCCAAACCCCAGTCTCTTCGTTTCAAAGACCACATGCTTCATTGTACCACACTGGCCCCCAAGGATGAAGTGAATCCAGAGGAAGCAATTTCAAGGATAGGTTATATTTTAAGCTACTGATGATAAAGTATCAATAAGTTTTTAAGGACAATGCTTTATTTGGGCACAGATTCCTTGGCACTAACTGCCCTGTGAATCCTGTGGCTCACTGTGGTGGTGGCATCTCAAACTAAAGCAGTCATTTGTGCACAAAATGTATCTTTGTTAAATAAGTTAAATGCATGTTTGTCTAATGTCACTTAAGCTGATTTAAGTTATCTGTAAGATAATTTTAATAAGGTAGGAAGACAATAAAGAAAATATGCTGATAATTCATCAAAATATACAAAAAAAATGCAGTGACCATAGTATTCAACCAGCTGTCTACATTTCAGTGGTAATTATTCCCCTTAAGTAAGTGAAATATTCTTTACTTGGGGGGAAATAAAATATTGAAAAATATCTTTTTATCATGACCATAAAACTCTCAAAAGATTAATGATGAGATTATCTGTACTACAATTTTAATTTAAAAGAAATAACTTTTAACAACATATATGTAAATATTGTCATTTCCTTGATTTTGGTTTGCTCAGGATTACCATTATATGTATAATTAAAAAACTAAACAAATAACTTACTTGAGGAGAATAAAAATAAACCTGAGGTAGATTTCTAAAGGCGATTATAAAAGGCAGTACTGAAAGAAATCCATGAACAACTTTCTTCCGTGAGATTTCTTTAGTGGTTTATACAACTTTGTGTCTTTCTAGAAAGTAGGTGTTTTAATTACCTAGATAGAAGTTTCCGGTGCTGTGAATTGCACGTTGATGTCATTTATTTTTAGATATTCTTTCAGTTCTGAGCTTGGAGTTGTACTTATTTTGCTGGCTTTCATTATTGTCTTGTGCTTTTGAAAAAATATGGTCAAAGTTCTGCTTCCAGTGAAATACTGACTATCTTTGTTTCTAAAATTAGAATAATGTCTAATATAAAAGATTTATTTTAGTCATAGAAGTTATTTAATGTACAGTATTTTACTGATGGAAATTAGGCTGAGTTTTTTAGTAACTTAATTCATATTTTTCTCTTGTTAGATATATTAGAAGCTCCTTGAGCTCAAGAACCAGAGGTAATTCATCTTTATATTCTCACAGAAATTAGTATAGCTTCTCAGGTTCTCAACATCCATTGAATTGCACATTAATTGTAAAAGTATACTGAACAGCTGTATATTTACATCTTTTAAAGTGTACATGTATATGTGTAAATATTTTTATGTTTGTTTTCTTGTGAAGATATATCACCTCAGTTTAAGGAAGTAGAATGGGTTTGATATCACCTATGAAATGTGTTCCAGGGTCCCTGCCTTCAGTGTGATAGTCCCCGTCTTTCACAGCTTTCAAAAACTGAGAGAACTAACTAAGCTTCATGTTTTCCCCATCTGGGTGCACTCTCCATCAGGACCAAATTTAGTGGGAAGAAATGGTAATGATTTTGAAATATATGACATGGCTGGTTTCAATTTTGTAGTTTCTTTGTGGTTTTGATGTGACTGCTTTGAATATAATATGCTATATTTGAATGAAGAATAGAAAAAATCGCATAGAACTCCCTATGTTAGTTGTAACCCTTACCTTCAGGTCATTTTGAATTAAAATGAGGAAAAGGGGATCATGTATTAACAGAGGAAATGAGGATAACAGAGGATATGGAAAGATGGGGGGAAATGATGAATTTTTATAAACTCTGATAAGTGCTCTTTCTGGGTATTAAATAATAGTTAAAAGTAATAAGAGGTTCTGGAGTGAAATGTCAGTTTATTTAAAAAGATATTTATGTGTACTCTTTAACCCAATAATCCTACTCCTCAACATTAATTTCAGGACAAAACTAACAAATTTAGGGTGAAATATGAATGCATATATTTCCTGAAGCATTGTTTATAATAGAGGAACAGCTGGAAACAACCTCAATATCTATTAGTTAAAAAAATTATAATATATTGGCAGAACATAACATGGTTCCGGCACTAAAAAGTATAATGTCTGTCATTTATATTCATTATCTTAGATCTTCCTGATAAGTTAAAAGAAAAAACAGGTTGTGAAACAGCATGTTTAGTATTATTTTATTTATTAAAAAAAGTATATTTGGATGTACAAATCATCCTGAAGACAAGCCCATAATGTTAATGGGGTTTGCCTCTGAGCATTGAGTATTTTGTCCTTTTTTTATGCTTTTATGAATTTTCTGCAGTGATTATACATATCTTAGTTTAATGATATTGAAATAGTTTTAATCTACCTGGAAAAAGAAAAACTCACTGATTGTGGCACATAATTTATTCTTTAAGTTTGAAATTATGGTTAGCTTCGCAACTACAACTGCATTATTTATTTATATATGTATTTAGCTATCTAAGAGGTCAGAGAAATGTCTATTAGGTACTAATTTGGTAGTGATCAATAGAAACCAGATGTTAATCTAACCTAGAAAATACTATATTAAAAAGTTAAAAGCACAAATGAGGTTTAAAAATTGACTTAAGGTTTAGATTTGTCTCATATATTATCATTCACTGGCTGATATGTGGTATTTCAACGTTTCAATTCGTAACATAAGGTTCAATCAGAGTGAGATTCTGGCTTGTGTTTGAACAGGATTTGAGTGCCATGTATATTTTTAATTTTACCTTGTTATCCTTTAGGAACCCAGTTCCATAATTTAGTTTCTTTTATAAATCCTCTTTTAGCTTCATTATACTGAATTATTCATTCAATTCATTTGTCTGACAGGAATTCAGTCTTCAATGATTTCTTCCCTTCATATATTGCTATATTTAACTCTATTCTTATGATGTAAAAACAACCCTTCAGTGAACTCTGCACTAAAACAGTTGGCTTAGTGTTCTTTATAATCACAAATATTTTAAAATATAGGACAGAAAAAAGAATGTATCTGTCATCCACTTAGTACACACAGATGCGGACCCATTTCTTGAATCATCATTTCTGCTGCAGAGAGTAGAATAATGTCTTCAAGGCAGTTACATAATTTGATCAAAATTTGTATCTTGAATGATTAGTCTGATATGTCATGTTCTTTTAGACAACTCAGAGCTATGTAAAAAGAAAAAAGACAGGGTGGAGGGGAGAAGATAGTTACTCTATTTAATACAGTACCTTTCATTCATCCTTCCCAATGTATTGTAGTGGCCTCATCAAATTCAAATGCAAATGAAACATTCCATTTCTAAGCTTTAGAAAATGTATATTAATTTAATTAAAGCAAAGTGTCAGAAGTAGCACTCAGAAAGTTATTATAAATACTAATAGAGTTAAATTTGATTAGAAGTGTATGTACTTGTAGCTTTTGATTTAATCATGAAGTTTATTTCTCTTCTTATTGTTCCCTTATCTGACAGAAGTGAAAATGATAGTACTTCCCTTTTTGGTTTGGAGAATTAAATGGCCCACTATAGATAAAGGGACTAGCACAGGACTGGACACATAATAAATGCTCAATAACTGATAGCTTTTGTTAATGGTTAATGTTCATAATTTTCTGGTTGGGATCTGAATCCTGTTTTTTATCTTTAAGTTATCCCGTTTGTAACTTTCCGTCCTATGGCGAAGCATAATGGATTTTTTAAATAAAAATTGAACTTTAAGGTACACTTTGAAAAAGACAACATTATACATCTGAGTTAAAAGTATAGTGAAGTAGGCATCTTTCATGTATTTGCATTTGCGTGTAAGTTGCGCATTTGCCTGATCTGTCTTGTCTTGATTTTTCAACCCTGTAATTATTTCCTGAATGGAAAGATGAGATCTCTAGGCTTTTAGTGGCTTATTCAGGTCTCACTAGTGCTGTGGTAAATTGTAATTCTTTTACATTTATACTCACAGAGACACTGTGATGAAATCTAATTTATGTTTTCCTGAGTATTCTTTAACCTCCTAGAAGCATATTTGTCAATATTAGAAATGTAAGCAAGGGCAACGTATTCTTTCCTTTTTATTGAAGTATAGTTGATATACAATCTTATATTGGTTTCAAGTACAGGGCACAGTGGTTCACCAGTTACCCACAATATTAAATCCTCACCCCCTCTAGTGCAGTTACTGTCTGTCAACATAGGAGGAGGTTACAGAATCATTGACTATATTCTCTATGCTGTACTACCATCCCCGTGACCAACTTATGAATAATGCATTACTTTTACAAAATAAAATAAGTTTGTTATTTGCCCCATCTTTAGAAACACATCAACATACACTTAGATTAAACTTAAATTTTCTCTAATCTCTAAGAAGGTGAAGTCTTTTCATTTTTTGATGTAGGCTGTCAGTGATTCAGCTCAACATGTATTTGCTGAGCACCAACAACATACCAAGTTGTAAGGTGGATGATAATGATGAAACCATGAAAATTGCCTTTAGGGGGGCTCAGGTACATACAAACTCATTTCAATGTTGTTTATTAGATATTAAGACCAATTCATGCATAAAATACGAGAGGAAAAGAATGTCAGAAGAGCACCTAATCCAGGAAATGAATTCAGCCCAAACAGCTCTTCAGAAGGCAGAATGATAATTACATTCAGAATTATTCCTCTGCATTATCACCAAACCCTCAATCATCAGGAAAGATTCACTTATGAACATGATAATTTCCTGAATATTAAGCAAAACATCTTACTGCATTTTAGTAAAAAAATTTAAGTGTAGTAAACAAGGAGGTTGTCTGCTTGATGATTAACCAGAAAGTGCATCCGGAACATTATTTCTTAAGTATTATTACTAATTAAGGATTCATACTTTGAGACTATCTTTTAATTCTTAATATACTACTGATATTTTTAATATGAGCATAAATAATTTATTGTTATTTTCTATGTTTCAGAAAAAGCTTACTTGTTAATGACGTTTTTATTTTTGGCTAAAACCAAACTGAACAAAGCTGGAAAACAGATACGAAAAAGCAGTACCAATATTTTTATTTTATAAATATTTAAATTGCTTGAAACTTGCTTTATTAAAGGTACAATTTTTTGCAAAGCTTAGTGGTTATATTAGACCTTGATATTTAACAAAATAAAAATACTAAGATAAAGAATACAGAAAACACAAAAGATTTCACCACTACCCTAGGAACAAATTTATGGTAGAAGAAGTTATGCGCATCAGTCTTTTCATAAAATTCTCTGAGCCATATGCGGTGGATTCAACATTATGTTATCAGCAGAGCTATTTGAAAAACAGACATCTCATAATACAAAGCTAATGTTAAACACTCATCCCAGTTGGCAATGTACTAGAGAACGCAAAATGTTGTCGTTGTCATATGAAGTAGGTACAAAATGTTTTTTCATTATAATAGACTTTCTTTTACTAATTGGATCTTAGGGCAGATTCTATGTAATTAATAATAGGAGACATGTCTCAATTCATGAAACCAGCTCCTTTAAAATATTTTGGGGCTGATCTCTGAATGACAATACATTGGGTTTTTAGCATGATTACAAATTCCTCATATTTAAAGGAATGACTTCTCAAGGGAAATGACTATCTCAATCACAGTAATGTTAGAGATTTGGTGCTGTTCTGTAGCTTGATTTTAGTTCCTTTCAAAAGAAGACTGCCATGTTAACTAATTTCTTGGTTATATGTGTAATATGGCCTATTTGCATTATATATTATTTGACTATAAATTATACTTAATAATAGCTGACCAGTAAGAAAAATAATATAAATATTCCAGGAGGAATGATCCTCCATTTGGGCCATTTTTTTTCTGTTGTTAAATATGTTAAAAGAGCTGCTAAGTCTTGTAGGGGCAAATATGACTCTTACATTGTTTCTTTAAACATCAACTAAAGATGTCAAGACTGCCTGTTTCAGACCATTCTCAAAATCTTCTTTGTATACTTACATCATGCTATGGGATCTATAATTAGCAGTTACATTTTTTAGGCAGCCGAAATAATTTATACATATTCGTATTTTTTCTTAGTGAACCAAGGAATGCAATGAAATTAATGGAACATTTATGGACATAAGATGACATTTCCTTCAAAATTTTATCTGGACTCAGGGCTAAAAATAGGTTACTGTCCTTGTCTAGGGAAATGTATTCTCCTGATAATGGCATTTCGTTCCCTGAATTTGGATGACTAACAGCACCAGAGCTTTTTTATATGTGAGTCCAGATCTCTTAGATTCTTTTAATCCCATTGACTCACTCAGGACATAAGTACACAGGATGAAAACATTATTGACAAAAGGCACACCTTGCTCATTCATCTAAAAGGTTGTCATTATTTTCCCCTATCTTCCTTACAAGACGCCTTTTCAGAAGCAGACCTATTTGTGACACTGCTAAAGAGTCAGGCAGGGGCAAGGACAGCCATGAGGCCCCATTTGCTTTCATGGCATCTTCTGGAAATACTGTTTTCTGTGTCGGTGGCAGTCAGTGTTGGCTCCTGCCATTTCAGAGCACGTGGATTCATACGTATTTTGGAGAGCAGAGGACTGCGGCGGGTTCTGCTTTTTCTATAGCACCATGCTTCATGCTTGGGGCCCTCAGAATGTGTGCATAACCTCGTCATGTAAGTAATGGGCTACTTAGTGACGCTGCTTTCATGGTGTTGGGCAAAAATTATGTCATCTTCCCCTTTACTCTCCCAAGTCATAACTTTGACAAGGAAACTTCTTTTCGACAGGAGGAAACATTTTAACTATTAGCATTTTAAGAACATGTGTTAAAGTGCCTAAGGGAAAACCTACCAAATGGAGCATATAAAGCCAAAAAGAAAAGTAATCTCTATCAGAAGGACTCTCCTTACAACTTAACAGGACAAAGAATAAGCCTTGTTTACTTCTGTTTGTGTGTTGATCTTTAAAGAGGAAAAATACCCATTTTTTGCTCATTTTCTTTAAAATCCAGAGCAGGATTTTTACTGACCTCTAGTTTAGGATATAATTATGATAAACTTGAAGGATGGTTAAGCAGGAATTTTTATCAATTTTGTACACTGCTGTATCTCCAGCACCTAGAACAGAGCCTAGCACATAGTAGGTGTTCAGTAAATATTACTGAATGAATGACTATGTTATATATATTCTATTAGAACTGCCACTGTGTAAGTCAGTTAACTTTTATTAGATCACTGGGCAAATCAAGTCAAAGATGTAGCCATTTGCACCTCCTGACTGCTAATGAGAGAGTCTCATCTTTTGCAAAAATGATATTATTGTAACTAGTATTCAATATTTCAGATAGTATGTGGTTATACAAGTCCATGCTAAAGAATTTAAAGCAGGGAAGGACATTAAAACCTGTACTTCTGTACCAGTGTCATGAGAGGGGCCCACTATCCGTCCTGGAAGCGAGTCTTGGAACATTTCCCATGCATACTTCTGCATGGTGCACTTCCTCCTGCAGCCCCATTCCAGTGAGGAATGCCAACAGAATGGAAGGAAGTACACAGTAGGAGACTGAAATCCAGTAACGTCTCCTCGAAATAATTTATAATCCTGATGCTTCCCAACAATTTGGCCCTAAACCTTCAACTTTTAGAAGCAAATCAAAAAAAAAGAAAGTATGTTATTGGAGGAAGACAGCAATTAAGATTACTAAGTACTTCACGTAAACTTTATTAGATTTCAGAACCCATAACATGATTCTGAAGGATATAACTGTGTTTTATATATAAGTAATTATTGCTTATGATACATGCATTACTATTGAATATTCAGAGAGCCATTGTTCATTTGTAAATGATCAACATATTCATTAAATAAAGCGCATCAGCTTAACTTGAATAAACACACTGTGACAACCAGGTTTGTCAGTTTGCAGAAACTCTTTGCTCTCTCACAACAAGTTTTGTAAAATTGATGTGTTGCAGTGGAAAATACCATACACATTAAACAACAAAATGAGATTTTTTAATAGCTTTTTTTTTCTTAGTTTCTTTCTATTAAGTTAGCTTGACAGGCAGTGGTTAAGAACACAGGCTTGGGACTAGAGTACCTGATCCCAGCCCTGCCACTTGCTAACTCTGTGATGTTGGGCAAATTGGTTAGCCTCTTGGTGCCTCAGTCATTATCCTTAAAATGGGAATAATTTTAATAACATCTTCATGATTGTTTTTGTGATGTAATGGTTCAGTATAGGTAAAGTCCTTGAAGAGAATTCAGCACACTTTTTCTGCAAAGAAACAGATAGTAAATGTCTTAGGTCTGTGCAGCTATTCATCTCCACTGTTATAGTGTGCAGGAAGCATAGATGATCCATAAATTAATGAATGTGTTTATGCTCCAGTAAAAATATATGGCAGTCCAAGCAAGAGTCATGGTTTACTGACCCCAATAAAAATACTGCTTAATGTGTAATCAGATTTCAAAATGATTAGATATTTTATTCTTTTTGAAATTTTTTATCAGTTAACATATCCTGAACTCATAGGATTTGCCAGTGTATAAAAACACGACATAGCATGTTTGAAAATCTAATTTTTTAACAAAAATACAAAATGATTAGAATGTGAAAGAGTATCTGAAAATTTCTGATAGGAAATCCTCCAATTGAAGGATATAATTAGAAAATATTTTTGAAAAAATATAAATGGAGTGGGCTTAGGGACATTCAATGGTTTGGTTCAAGTCAACAAGCTGGGAAGCAGCAGATGTAGGGACTGAAGTGTGTGAGAGTGTGTGTGTGTATGTGTGTGTGTCCTCTCCTCTCTGGTTTTGTGGACTTTCTACCAGCCAATCTTAAGTATGACTGGATTCAGAATGTTTATGTCTTGGTCAAACAAATTGAATATGAAGCAATGTGATATTTAAAGACAGGTAGGTAATAGATTGTCAACTCAAACTTTCAATTTTATAGACCTTAATTTCACCGTATGGTTATAACTGACTTAATGCTAGAAATATTTTCAGTCTCATTTATATCAAGGTTGGATTAATCCAGTCGAACCTCATTTGTTTATGCAATAGTGGTTTTCACTTATATTCATTCACTCATTCACTTATATTTATTTGCTCAGTCATTAATTCATTTAGAAACAATTTGTTGAGCACCTTTTCTAGGCGAGGATTTGAGGACTACAGAATGAAAGAAAATAAAACAGAGTCCCAGCAATCACGAAGTTTACAGTAGAATAGAAACAATAGAGAAGCAGTGAGGTGATGACATTATGGTTGATCAAGGGGCCATAGAAAGATACCCAGAGGACTGTGAATGAGCAGAGGAAGGGTACATGTCTAGCCTTCCCAAGGAGATAACCTAAGCTGAGACCCAGTGGAGGGGTTGTTGTCAGAGGATTTCAGGGTGCTGGGAAGGCCATTTCAGAAAGATGGAACACCAAGGTAAGAGATCACAGTGGTATACCAAGTAGATCATTAGGGTTGAGTAACATAAGAAAGGGCTGGAGAGGTTGTACATCTTTTTCTGTGTAATTACAGGGATGGTAACTAAATACTTAAATACCAAAGTATTTAAGTTGATGAATGGCATGATTGTATTTGCCCTTCAAGAAAAACATGTAGGTGGCATTTGGGGAATTAATCAGAGGAAGATGAGTCTGGTAGTTGAAACAAATTCAAAGGGTCTCGTAGTAGTAGTCTAGGTGAGAGGTGGTGCCAGCGGGGACTTAGGAGGTAGAGTTACAAGATTTGTAGACAGATTCAAAGTAGGAAGTAAGAGTATGCATGGAATCAGGATGACATCCAGATTTCTGGCTCTCTTTTACACTAATTTATGTTTGGCAGTTCAAGTGTGAAATTCCCTTACCTACCCTTTGGGTTATTTTTACAAAGTGATGATAGTGTTATTATTGTTCAAGATTTTGTTCCACGGATAGTATAACAATCAATAATAAAGATAAACAATAGACACGGTATTGAGATTCCATCAACAAGCTTCTGAGTTTTTCAAAAAGTCAAGTCTTCACCAGTTACTACCATAATCAATTCTATTCTGTGGCCACTGTTACAGTCATGAAATTCGGATTCTGTAAGTAATGTAAATGGAAGCAGCCATGGGTGATACATTAAAAACAGCGTGGGCAGGCTCTTACTGGGTGAAGGGCTGGAAGGAAGAGAAAGAGACAAAGGAGAGGAGGAGGGGCCCAGGAAGAAGCGGAGGATTCTTGTGGATTGGGACATCAGGGAAGCAGGTAACTGTTAGTCCTTTGATTTAAAAAAGTGCAAGGAATAATGCTTTTCTGGAGACTTTAGGGAAAATGCAGTTGTTTCCTGGAAGTCTCGAGGTAGCTGCACTGCAGGGGTGCCCTGTCTCTGTTTAGAGTGTATGAGTAGATGCATCCTATAGTACAAACTACTTTTTGTTGCTCCATTTAATTCTGACCAGCCAGGGTGGAGAAGGAACCTTTTAGTCAATTAAAGTTGTTCCGTAGCTTTCTCGTGAAAAGGAGAGCTTTTCTGGGCATTCCGTCAGCAATTCAAATCAGCCACAGAACTGTGTAAGCCAGCTTGCTGACACTGAAGACTGCGCACATTCTCTTCCGGGATGTTACACGCCTTTGCTAAGGCACCACATGTCCTTTGCCTCTCAGTCACAACAATAAAAGTAAATTAAAATCTGACTAGAGGTCAATAACACATTACCTTGGCATTGCAACTAAATGATTTCCCTGATTAAGCCGGTATGGTTTTCCAAAGGAATAAAAATATCTCCCCTAGTCCGTATTTTTTTTTATAACATTTGATTTTATATAAACCTACCAGTTAGAAACCAGAAATCACTGAGTTATTGCTATTTTTAATTACAAAAAGGTGCTGAAGTCAACTATAAATATAACATCAGATACAGAATGGAAGGAATCAGCTTTTCTTAGTACCTACGTATTTTATCTTAAATTATTGAACACATTTCATAGTCTTTAGATTTTCAGATGGAATATAGTTTTCTATCAGTCTGGCAAAGCAAGAAAGCAACCTTGAAACCTTTTATTAGCAGTATTGTAAGCAGAGGAGATGAATTGTGATCAGTTGTCTTACCCATCAATATACCCCCATGTTTTATGAAAATTCACTTTTAAATTTCTGTTCTGCCTAAAGATTTTGCTCAAAAGAACCAAGCCATTTCTAACTGTGACATACTAGTCTATTTGAGGCAATTTCCTAACAAATCCCCAGTTACACCATGTTACATCAAACTGTGCTCTAAAGACAGTAGTTTTAGATTTAAATGCTCACACATATCCATTATTGTTGTTACTATCATTACTATCTTAATAGATAAAACAATAACCAACCTTTGTTCAGTGTTCTGAGTGTTTGAGTGTCTTGAGTGGTGTTTTCAGTGTTTTGAATGACCAACAGGGTTTGGCACTTGAAACCCTGTTCTGACTGCTTTATAAATATTGTCACTTAATTTTCATCCCAACTATTAAGAAGCGGGAACTGCTGTATGCTGTTTCAGAGGAAAATCTGAGCTCAGAATGCGTACGTGATTTGCTCGATTTTGTGTGGCAAACTAATGTATCTTGGACTCAGGATTCTAGTTCAAATCATTCATTCTGTCTCCAGCACCCGTTAGCCACTATACCCTGTCATCTGAGAATGATCTGCTTCTAAAACATCTGCATACATTAAAAAAAAATAGTGCACATTCACAGAAGATGCATTTATTTCATTTAGACAATGAATACGTAGTAAGAGAGTTCCAGCTGTGTTAAATAACCCCTTGTTAAGACCACAATTCACAGGTTAGAAAACCCTGCATTCAAGTTTTGACATTTTTTTCTTCTTTCTTAATTTTTCTTTTCCCTCTTCCTTCCTCCTCCCTTTCCTCTCTCATTCTCTTCCTCTCAATCTCTGTCTCTCAACTTCTAGAGAGAGAGCATGAGGTCTGTTAGAACCAAACAGGTCTCATTCCAAAGCCTTCTTTTGTCTTGTGCTAGCCACCTTATTTTGAGAAAGTTACTGAACTTCCCTGAGACTCAGTTTTCCCCTCTTAAAAAAGGAATAATAATATCCTTGTCAGAGTAATTGCCCTTTAAATAATACTGTGTCTGGAAAGTGTTCTAATCATAGTAGCTGTTGTTGTTGTGGTTAAGTTTTGTTATTATTGTCATATTATCATTTTAGGTCGCATCGGAGACTCAGTTTCAATGCTGCTGTCATTGATCCACTCAGCCAGGGCAGCCTGATTGCTCTGTCATTCCTTTAGAGCTGATGGAATGCTTTGTAAGACCATTTGGAAAACTTGTTATTTCAGACACCATCTGTGAATGTCTCAACAAACTGCACAGAAATGATGGCATTTTTGCCTCTCCAAGCCCTAGAGTTGTTTGGGTTTTCAGATATGTTTATTTTTACAACTTCTTAACAACATTTGAACATGTTGTAGACCTTAATGCCAGCAACAGTTTCTGTCTTCCAACCAATATATTGGATTTCTTGATTTGGTTTCTTAGGTCATTGTTAGAAAACACTTGTTTTAAAAAGGCACAGTCAAGTTCTGTCTCAACAAACACCACAGATAAGTTTCCTGTGGTCCAGTTTTTGAAGAAGAGACCTTCTAAACCAGACTGGGTGTTGTAAAGAATTTATTATTATCTTAATAACAGACATATAGCAATTCTAAAGCCTGCCATCTCTGGTGTATGCGTACTGTCACACGGATACACACACACTCTTACATCATTGACTTTCTCTTCTTTATGGCATTTATCGGATCTGCAACATATCTATCTAATAGTTGACTTGTTATGATATGCCTTTCCCACCATACTCACAAACCAATGAAAATAAAGATATTATCTGACCTGTTTTCAATATGTCCTAGTACCAGGCACCATTTCTAAATTCATATGAGTTTTTTAATTTACAAATGAAACTATGTAAATCGCCAATGTCTGGTTCCTGGCTCTCCCCTCCATAAACGTCTGCTGCTTCCTCCTCCTTGGCCATCTTTGCATGAACTTCTGCTAATTAAAGTTTATCAATGGACACATTTCTCTGGTGACTCGAAGTGCATTTTAAAATTTCCAGCTCTTTTGTTTCATCCCTGAAGATTTTTTTAAGCAAGTTAAAGAAAAGCCAGGCTAGTTCGCTGTCTTCCTTTTGTCAAAACCAATATATGACAATACGTGCCATATATACCACTTCACATGACACCCGCATCTCCTCTCAGATTGTAAAGTTCATTGTTTAGTCTGATTTTCCTCAAGCTAGTTTTTTTATTCATTGAAAAAGCTATCCATGAATAATTTTAAAAAAATCAAACAAAAGTAACTGTGCAATGCAATGGAAGTCACATACCAAATTTTCTTTTGTGTTTTGGCTTAACAGTAAGGTATCCAGGAACATTTCAGTCTTATGCCAGCATCTGTGTGTATGCAGATACCTAATGAACACTACACTCACTCTTATAACCCCTGTTATTTTTCCCCCACTTGAAAGGATGTATCTGTAAGATCTTTCTATATTACTACATGAAGATCTGATTCTTTTTCTAAAACAACTGCACAGTATTTCATTGTGAAGATACAATTTTCCATATATTGAATCTATTTGTGAACACTATGGATAGTTTTCAGTCTTTTGATATTTAAAAACAATACTACCATAAATAAATACTTCTCATAAATATATCTGTGGAATGAATTCTTGAAGTAAAACATTAGGTCAAATAGTTTGTGCTTCCTAAGTGGTAATGTCTTGCCAAATTTTGCTCTACATGGGTTGCCACAGTTTATACTCCTACCAAGTTTATGAAAGCATCTTTCTTGCCAACTAGTCACCAATATTATTTATGATCCACCATTTTTAATTTTGTTAATCTGATCAGTGAAAACTGGCAGGTTCTTTCTGAAGCTCTTTTAACTTGCATTCTCTAATTATGCAAAAGCTCAGTATCTTTTAACATATTTCAAACCCATTTACATTATTTTTTTAGTTACCAAATTTTCTTTTATGTTTTTGCTTTAGTTACCAATTTGTAGGAATACTATATTCACTATGCAAGTTGATTCTTTGTCTCCCATACATTTTTTTCTGTTGGTTGTTTGGCTAATTAAATGTTACCCTATTTTCATGCAGAATTTTTAAAAATACATAGTTATTAACCTTTTCTAAGGCTTCTGCCCTGATGTGCCATTCAAAATGGTCTCTCAGGGCACCCATTAACAGCACAATGTAATTCCATCTTTGTATGCAGTATCCGTCCAATTTCAGTCTTGCTCACTAGACTGTAAACTCCACAAGGTCAGGTACTATCTTTCTGTAACTCACTGTGATATGCCCAACACATGATGTGGTACCTGCCTGCTATGGAGCGCCTCTTCGGAAATGTTTATGGAACAAATAAAGGAGGGAAGTAATAAGTGGTATGATGTCATTTATTTACCTAAAATACGTGGGTATTTTTTTTTCACTATTTTTTTTAGTAAGGTATTAATGATATACACTCTTATGAAGGTTTCACATGAAAAAACAGCGTGGTTACTACATTTACCCATATTATTAAGTCCCCCCCATACCCCATTGCAGTCACTGTCCATCAGTGTAGTAAGATGCCACACAGTCACTATTTGCCCTCTCTGTGCTACGCTGTCTTCCCCGTGACCCCTCACACCATGTGTACTAAACATAATACCCCTCAATCCCCTTCTTCCTCTCTCTCCACCCACCCGCCCCCACCGCTAGTTCCTTCTTGGAGTCTGTGAGTCTGCTGCTGTTTTGTTCCTTCAGTTTTGCTTTGTTGTTATGATCCACAAATGAACAACTGAGGGAAATCATTTGGCACTTGTCTTTCTCCGCCTGGCTTATTTCACTGAGCATAATGTCCTCCAGCTCCATCCATGTTGTTGCAAATGGTAGGATTTGTTTCTTTCTTATGGCTGAAAAATATGTGGGTACTCATGTTCAGAGTATGTATTTATCAGAGGCTCAAGTCCCAGTGGCACATAAATTTATCTTCAAAAAGAAAAAAGAAATGATCCTCAATCCAGTTCATGTCAGCACAAGTCACTGAAGACTGTATTTGAAATCATTTCATATTTGCTCTCAGAACTGCTGACTTTTGGGAGGCTGTGTCTTAGTGGTCATTTCTCTCTCACACAGCATCACTTTGTTGGTTCAGAAAGCCAACATCTCTCCCTTGCCAAGAAACTAGTGATGAATTTCAGCAGTATGTCTCAGAAACAGCTAACTTTGAACAGACGTGAAAGATATTTTTTATAAAGATGATCACTGTATTTAAAGAACTCACAACCTTTTGAAAGAATAGACAGTTTTCAGAGAGAATGTTTAAGATTAATAGATGTTTTGCCTTCTGTGGCTTTTTATATGAGATAAGGGCATACTAGGCATGTTTTTCCATCTCTTAGTTTAGAATCATCTTAGGATTGTGTTATCATTTTGAAAAGGCTGCACTATAAAAATAATACCTTTGGTAACAGGTCAAAATAACAAGGTAGATATGGTGAGGGTGTGTAATTTTTATTTGATTGTCAGCAATGAAAGAGTTAATAACTAGAATTATCTCTGATTTTATATTTCAAGTCAACCTAAATTTTATACTTTATTTAAAAATATGCATGTTTTATAAGTCTAAAAGATCTTTCTAACTTAGATTTATATTCAGATATATCATGTCTACCACTTTTTAATTATGAATTCATTATGTGCTCATTTTCACTCCTCCCTCCTCCGACCTGGGTAACATAGAAGTTGACCGTTATTTTATGGACTGTAGGAAAAGCCAGGTACACCCCAGGCTCTCTTTTATGTGTGCGCTCAGGAATTTCAGCAAAGGCTCCACCTTTCTGCCCTTTGGTTCCTTGAAGGTTGAATTCATTCCTCACAGGAAAGAAAAGATTATCTGAGAAACTATCGTGATTCAAAGAGTTTTAGAATTAGGGTCTCTGGAATTTTTTTTTTTAATTCTCCATTTTTTAAAAAACAAGGCATTTGAGTAAGTAGGTCACTGAAGGAAGTGGCGGATGGTGGAGGTGTTCTCAGCGACCCAGTAGGCATGCCATTTTGTGCCTGGGGCCGGGACTGACCCCGGGATCTAGTGAAGGACCTGGGATGGGAACCAGGATGAGCAGGGCCTCGCTGAGAGTGTCTCCCCTCTTCCTTTATCCCACAGGCATAGGACTTAGGGAAGCTTCGGTGAGAATTTATGTATTTTTGCTTCTGTTTGGAGGTAGGGTATATGCATAGAGTAATTTAAAAGCCTGTGTATTAGCTATTCTTCAGAGTAATTTCATAAAAATGAATGGTATATGATTTTTAAAAGATCTTTATGCTCACAAAAATTGGCATCCCTTATTCTGAACATACCCTCACCAATAACTTGCTGTGTTTCTAGGTTAGGGGAATACAAAAGTCTGTATGAATGCAATTGACATTCAGAGATATAACGCACAAACAGAATCCCATGTGAACCAAAGAAGACTAAAAAAAGAACCTAAGACGGTTAATTAAAATTGTGGCTGGTTTCCTTTAGGTTATTGATATGTAAGCCAATACTTACATTTGAATTACTCTCTATGCCCTTGTTCTATGCTTTTGAACCCGTGACTTCAGGAACAGATGACGTCAGTGCCCTGGACCTGACGGTAGTGCAGGATGGCTTCCTTCTGCCTCTCTCTGTTATCCCCTGTGAGAACAGTCTGAATCTCTGTGTCGGATGGCCCGGGATTCAGGCCCAATTCTGCAAAGCCTACACAGTTAAGGTACAGGCTTTTTTTGGAAAAATGTACGCAGCCAAAGATCAACAAAGGGAGAGAAGGCGTGGGGGCCTCTCTTCCTCCTGCCTTTCCACAGAGAAACGGGTCATGGCGATGGCGCTTCTGGAGCCCCACTGTCGGAAGGGGACACACAGGCCGAAGGGGGCCACCAAGCCTGGAATTTGGTTATGAAATGTTTAACAGCCTAGAAATGCCAACTGCCCAGTGCTTACGGACCTAACTCCTGGGGGAGACAGTCGCCTCTGATGATAATTTTGGGTCGTGAGAACCTGAGCCTGCAGAGCCCACCCTCCTGTCAGGGGACGGGGGACCCTGCCCCCCAGACCTGCCAACTCATTGTCTCGGCAACCAGAGTACTCGTGGTCATTTTCAGGTGACCCTGATCCTGGTGCTGTGATGGAGAGCCACTGAGAGGCATTAGAGTCTAAGAGACAAATGATTAAGGTAGTTGGAACCTGGTTTCTTTCTTTCCTTTTCCTTCCCTCTCCCTTGCCTCCCCATCCCCCCTTCCCTTCCCCTCCCCCTCTCCCTCTCCCTCTCCCTCCCTCTTCCCCTCCCCCTCCAGCTCTCCGGCTGCTTCCCCCTCTTCTTCCCCCTCCCCTCCCCCTCTTCCTCCCCTCCCATCCCCCTCCACTGCCCTTCCCGTCCCCCTCCCCCTTCCCTTCCCCTCCCCCTCTCCGTCTACCTTTCTTTTCCCCTTCCCCTCCAGCTCTCCCGCTGCTTCCCCGTCCCCCTCGGCTTCCCCCTCTCCCTCCACCTCGCCTCCCCTCTCCCTAAGCCTCCCATCCCCCTTCCCTCCCCTCTCCCTCCCTCTTCCACGCTCCCTCCCCTCCCCCTCTTTCCACTTCCCCTCCCCCTCTCTCTTTCCTTCTCTACCTCCTTCCCTTCCTTCCTCCCTCCCTTCCTTCTTATTTTAATTCATTTAGCCACACTCCAACCTAGTTGTGCTCCTAAATACCTTTATAAATGCTTTCATTTCCTTGTTTCTGGATTACCTCTTGTTTGCCTTGTTTTTACATTTCCTGTGTCCAGTCCTGGTTTCCTCATGTCACTTTGCACAAGGAGTGCCGTCAGGACTTCTCAGGTACCTCTCTGCTCCACCTGATTTGTTCTGAGCTGTCCTTCAGCCGCTGAGATCAGCAGTGCGTGTTGTCAGGCGGTTTGCCCTGTTGCTTGATGTCACCCGTAGGGCCGTTGCTAATTCAGCTGTTAGGATTCTGGACAGGATTATGGAAGACACCTGGGTTTCCTGTTTTTGAAGCTCTGTTTTTGAACTTGTTATTCAGGTAATAAGGTTTTCATGAGGTACAATGCCTTGTTGTAGTACAATTTTTCGGGTATGTAGGAAAGATATGTCTTTGTTTCCTTTGGATAGAGAGCAGGTTTTCAAGGAGCGATGTTGTTCCTTGTGGATTTATAGTTTTCAGTGCGCCCTTTCTGACTTGTGTCTGATAGGTGATCAACCAAAATGGTGAACTCATTTGAAAAACAAAATGACTTGAAGCCCTGTGTCTGGGGCCTCATGGGAGCTCGAGTTAGACTGAGCAAACGGCAGGGCGCTGTTGGGCAGGGCTGCCTGAGGAGGCAAGGTGGAGAGGGTAAACCAGATGGGCTAAAAATCATATTTAATTTTAAAAGTGAGAAAGCAAAACAAAAATATTCTGAAAAACAAAGGAAGAAGAATTTCAGAGTTCTTCCCTGGGCCATCTGAGACCTTGAAGTCCAGTTTTATCTAACGCGGTATGATGAGGAAAATTCAGTGTACCCTGCAGAGTGGGCTTAGGCACCTTAAACCTCAGAGGTTGATTCAGATGTACACAATTTTTTTAATGTCATCCTTTGACATGTCATGAATCAATTTTTATCCCATCTTTTGTTTACTTTTTAAGGGTGAGTTGTTTCTTACATACTGAAAAACTGATCTTAAAGCATTTGTGTTTTGGATAACTTATTATAAATCCCCTATTTGCCTTGTGCTTAAATCAAAAAAGCAACGATGTAAGAGTTTAACCAGGATTCAGTATCACTTTTATGCTCATTGTTGAAAAGGGTTTTTTCATTTTCATTTCAGGGTGATGCTCACAACTATTACAGTCATTATAGTGCTGAAATTTGAGCTTCAAAAAAAGTGTTTCCATGAATGAAATTGCTATATGGGACATTCAGTAAGTTTGTAAGCTAACTAGAACACTTGATAAACATCTGATTCTTGGTCCACATTGTATGGAGAAATTTCTGATGTGAATGAGAGCTGTTCACCATTTTCATAGCTGTTCAGGTTTATTGAGGTATAATTGACAAAATAAAAATGTGATGATTTGATATACATGTAACACTGTGAAAGGATTCTCTCCATCTAGCTAGTGAACATATCCATCACCTCACCTATTTATTTGTTGATTTCTTTCTTTATTTTTGGTGAGGACTTAGAAATTCTACTGTCTTAGAAAATTTCAGTTATATGTTAGTGTTAAAACTAGGTCAACATGTCATATGTTAAATCCTCAGACCTTATTCATCTTATAGCTGAAAGTTTGTACCCTTTCACCAACTTCTCCTTATTTCCCACCCCCAACTCCCAGCAGCCACTATTCTATTCTCCATTTCTATGAGTTTGACTTTTTTTTAGATTCCATATATAAGTGATAGTATGCAGTATTTATCTTTCTCCATCAGATTTACCTCACTTAACTTAGTTCCATCCATGTTGTTGCAAATAGCAAGAATTCTTTCTTTCTGAATAATATTCAGAAATATTCGTGGTTAATATTCCACATTTTCTTTTTCCATGCCTCCATTTGTGGACACTTGGGTCAGTGTCTTGGCTACTGTGAGTAAGGGTGCAGTGAACATGGGGGTACAAATACCTCTTTGACACCCTGTTTTCATTTCCTTCAGATACATACCCAGAAGTAGATTGCTAGATCATATGATGGCTCTATTTTTAAGTTTTTGAGGAAGCTCCATATATTTTTCCATAGAGGGTGTATCACTTTACTTTCCCAGCAGTAGTGCAAGAGGGTTGCCCTTTCTCCACATCCTCACCAATACTTGTGATCTCTCCTCTTTTTGTTGACAGCGATTCTAATAGGTGTGAGGTTTTCATTTGCGTTTCTATGATGAGTAGTGATGTTGAGCACCTTTTCATGTACCTGTTGGCCATGTGTATGCTTTCTTTGGAAAAATGTCTGTTCAGATCTTCCCAGCTTTTAATAATTTTTTTTTTGTGCTATTGAGTTATTTGAGGTCTATGTATATTTGAATAAGAACCCCTTGTCAGATACATGAATTGCAACTATTTTCTCCCATTCTGTAGGTTTCCTTTTCATTTGTTGATAATTTCCTTTGCTGGGCAAAGGCTTTTAAGTTTGATGTGCAGTCGACCCTGGAACAATGCATGCAATCAAAAATCCTCATTTAACTTTTGACTCTCCAAAAATTCAACTAATGCCGTACTGTTGACCAGGAAGCCTTACCAATAACATAAAGTTAATTAATACCTATTTTTTATGTTGTATGTGTTACATACTGCATACTTAACAATAAAGTAAGCTAGAGGAAGGAAAATGTTTTTTCAAGTTGTTGTGAATGTTCAAATATTTTTTCCAATGCATTTATTGAAAAAAATCCCCAGGTAAGTGGACCCATACAGTTCGAACCTGTGCTGTAATGCCATTTTTTCACTTTTTCTTTTGTTGCCTTTGCTTTTGGTGTTAAATCCAAAAATTATTGCCAAGACCCAGGTCAAGGACCTTACTATGTTTTCTTCTAGGAGTTTTACAGTTTTAAGTCTTTAATCAACCTTGAATTGATTTTTTGTGTGTGGTGTAAGATAGGGATCTAGTTTCATTCTCTTGCTATCCAACATGGTTTATTGAAATGTTAGACTTGGCCTAAATATCTCATATGACATGGATATTTATTTAATGGCTGGTTTGGTAGGATAGCCATTTTTTTGGTTTTATGTTTGTTTTCCTTTGAGAACTTACTTGAGATCTCTACCTGGTGTATGTATGTTCTGAAACATGCAAAGCCATTGATAAATTGGATATTCTCTGGATTTATGCAATTTTTATGGTTGCTCTGTTTTACTCATACTGTAATTTCTGAGAAGCTAAAATGTAGGAAGGAATTTATCTATTGTTTGTTTTTGGATTCTTCATTTGGTGGTCATTCAATCCACTCTTCTTAAATAAAACTATATTTTTTCTTATCTGAACCACAAAAAGTGAAGTTGAATATTGAGTCACAAATAATGAATAGTGCAGTATCTTTCATTAAGTAAGCTTGTATTTTGCCACATTTAAGATTTTTATGTATTTGAGTGTCCGTGATACAATTCTGTTTACTTTGAAAATTTTTAAGTCTGCTAAAGTAGAAATACAAATTGGAAGTTGGTCTTTACTAATGACGACTTAAAGTAAAAAATAAGAAAACACATAAAACTACATTTACCCAGCTATTTTCCTGAATTGCTTCTGTTTTTTTTTTTTTTTGTTGTTGTTAATAATTTCTGCTTGAACAAGGAAGAGATAGGATGGGATAACCAAAAATAGGATATTTGGTTAGGGTGAGAAAACCTAAAAATAATCTAGTTTTAAAAATTGGCATTTGGGGACTGAGGGGGCTCTGAGTTATTTGCATGTATCTACAAGGGGACCATTCTTAAAGTAAATATTTAAAAGTGATTTGGATTGCTTAGGAAACTAGGAAATAATATTTATAAGACTAGAAGATAATGAGGTAGGGCCTGAACAGACTTGTCACTTTAAAATTACGTTTATGCATGTTTTAATGTATTTTTCTTATCACCTAATATCATATAATCTAATCTTATTTTGTAAGTAACAATTTTTACGATATATAATTTGATATATCATATTAAGTGATTGAGTAAGTGAATATTATTTGAACATTTTCTGAAGATAATGGTTTGTGTGTATATTTAGCATTAGACAACTTGAAAATTCCATTTCAACAGCACATATTTGAACTCAATATATTAAGCTTTTTAAGGACCTTACAGAGCCCAGTTTGGGAAGAATTACCATTATTTAAATAAAAAATCAACTGACACTTTAACAAGTCATCCCTTAAAAAATATATTATTATTATGTGTAATAAAAATAAAAGTTAATTTTAAAAAAGTCACTCCAGTAGTATAATTGCTGCATATGACTCAACACAATACTAAATTTAAATTTAAACTTACATCAACATTCTGAAGATATTATGAAACTTTAAAACCTATGATGTTTAGCAATCATCTGTTTCTTTTGATTGCATTCTCAGTCTGGAGTTTTTTTCCAGTAAGATTTCAAATTAAAGAATTTGAAAAAGATCATTTCAACCTTTATTTTTTTATGTCCAGTAAGGCAATAATACCTTCTCTCCTAAGCACACTAACATTCTCAATTGCCAATTTGAAATGAGGTCATCTCTAAAATATACAATTGAAAGAGAGAGATAATGCACCCCTTATCCCCAAATAATTTATTTAGCTCAAGAATACATTAATTCATGCCTTTTCTTCTTTCTGGTTTATCTTCATTGTGTCATCAGCACATGTATATTGCCTCCCTAGTCTGCTGAGAGTGTAACTACAGATAACGGGAATCCCAGAGACGTAAGATATGAAACTCAGTCTACCAGGTAAACTGTACATGAACGAATATACAGCACATGGGGTCCATACTAATGTATGTCAAATGTGTGTGCCGAAAGTGAGCACACATTTGCAGGAAGTGCAGGGGTGGGTGTTTGAGTCAGTGGGGTCTAAGTGAGCTCTGTGTTCTTGGATTACACGTGGATATAGCCCTCAGGACTGGCAGAAAGCAGAAACAAAGAGGGAACATTTTCTAAGCTGTGGGAATTTGGGTTAGGATGTGGCATTAGGACGGTGCCTGGATGGTTTGTCAGGAAGAGGTCAGATCACGTGTAACGTGGGTGGTAGGGCTGCAGAAGCATGAGTGTTCTTTCTGTGTAACTCCTGAAGGTCTGAGCTGAGGGTGACAAGTGCTAAAGACCCAGCTGTGTCAGATGGAGCAGAGGGTGGTGAGTTTTTTGAGTTTTGTGGGTTGGGATACTGTGTTTGAAAATGTCTCGTGAAATAACCATTTATGCTACTGATTTTGATTCTGAGAGCTCCTAATATTTAAGTGATAAATGAAATGCTGTGCTTTCTAAATACTGCCTTGAATTACCCAAAAGACAGACGAAACACAGTGTAGCACATCAGCAAACTGTCCTCAAAAATATGAAACAATTTGATGTTTTTAAGGCTGGCTTTGCTGGTTTCATTAATAGGAAAAAAAATCATGCTTTATGATTTTAAAATGTGTCCATTTCAATTGCATATAGAAAGAGAGTATATTTTCTGTGTTTGGAGCCTCAAGAAAATGTATATAATCCTGTATGGATATCACCATTAAGAAGGCGCCTAGTCTACAGTGCTGGATAACCCAAAAGACCAATTGACTCTTCAAAGAAACTATAGACCAGTGGCTCTCAAATGATAATGTCATATTCATCTAGGAATCTTGCTAAAAATGCATATTCTGATTCAGTAGGTCTGGAAGGGAGCCAGGGAGTCTGCATTTCTAACAAGCCCTCAGGTTAATAGTAATGATACCTGATCTTGGACTACACCTTGAATAATACAATGGAATTTTCAACAAGCCGGTCTCCTAATGTATAGTACATGGACAGTAACTGACGCTGTGTTGTTATGTGTTGATTTGTATTTAAAGAACTCTATTAAGCTTCCATCAAACAATCTTTAAGTACTGGGAAGGATTCATCATTCTTATTTTTTCCTTGATGTTGTTTTCATTTCCTTGATGTTGTCACTTCCGTTACTAATCTTGCCTGAAGAACAAAAGGTGGTAAAAGGTGTTTATCACCATCCTCAAGAATTTTCGACTTAGAAGAGGAGATAAAGATTTTGTGTTGACAAATTGTATCTGCACTAGTGGGGGGTGAGGATTTAATAATAATGGGCAATTATTGAACCACTGTGGTGTACATTTGAAACCAATATAAGACTGTATATCAATGATACTTCAATTTAAAAAAAAGATACTCAATTAGGACAAAAGGCCATGCATAGACTGTAGCAGTGTCTGGACTGAGCAGAAAAAGCAGTGTGGTGCAAGTGATGTTTCTGTTAGCCCACCGTTTATGAACACTATTATTAATAAGATAGTGTTCAAGGAAAGGAAGGGCCCTAGACTTCCTGAAATACAGAAATCATGTTGAGGGTTAATAAGCCTTGAGGTGAAAATAGCATAGTAGACCTAGAATTTCTGCTTGGATTTTATTTTGAAGGCAGTGGGCACCATTAAAGGCTCTGAGATAATAGGGAAGGAAGTGCTGAAAGATGATCAAGCAATACATCAAAAATCTTAATATAGAGTGTAGTGTAGGTGAAACTGGTGAGTCTGAAGATAAGTGGGTGACTTGGAGATTGCTGTAACCATCCAGCCTTGATAAGGACCGAGAAGAAAGCAATAACCATGGAAACTGGAAGACACTGATAAGAGACAGATGTATGTAGGCTTTCCTTTTTTTACCAGTAGTTTCTTTAGGGTCCTTTGAAGTCCTCTGAGGAAAAGAATCCTGTGGGCAGTTTCTTCCTTTGTGTGTTTTCTATTGCTGCTCAGCAGGTGCGGAGGTGTGATATGTAAGGTCTGTGTTTAGGATGCCACCTGCCTCCACATGTTCTGGAGCTTAGTGGCTGCACCACGTTGTGATTCCTGCAGCTCATTTTCCCCCACTCTGAACTTGAGATCCCCTAACAAGCTAGTCTCAAGATTGCCCCAGGCTTTCTTGAGTCAGTAATGTTCCCACTGCCTCTCCCCTGGGTCTTTTACTATCTGCAGGCACTTCAGGGGGAACTTTCCAGTCCTGCTGGCAGAGGAGAGCCATGAAAGAGAAACAGTTGCCAGGCTGACCCAATCTCCTGAGGCGCCCTTATTATTCTATTTTCTCCAATAAGTTAGGAAGGCTTTTAAAAAGTGTCTTTTCAAGGTGACCTCATTCCATATTCCCTTCTCTTGAACAATGTTTACATTTACTTATTCGTTGTTCCCTTCAGACAAGTTGAGTGCTCACACTCTAAGTAAATTTTTGAAAATAATCCTATGAACAATCTTTTGTAGCAGAATGTAAGGCTTACTAAACATAGCTTGGGAACACATTCAAAGAAACCATAGCAAAGTATGAAGCAATGATATGAAGCGGTTTTAACACAGAAACTACAGAAAGTAACAAAAACAGCTTTGTTTCCAACTTGCTTTTATGCTATCACCAAGAGATAGGAAAACCAATCCTAACCCTATGCAGGCCACTTAGAACAAGGGAGTCACTCTTGGGAGAATGGCGTTGAAGGACATGTGATTCCTTTGTGAAACCACTGTATTTCCTATTAAGTGGCCTGGGGGTCACAGCTGGGTGCCCGCTACCTGGTAATTGTACATGGGAATTGCCCCTGAAGAGAATCAAAGTATATTGGAGAGGCACACTTTTTAAGTTCTTTTATTTGGTAACAGACAAACTTCTCCAAGCTCAACTATTTTGTTTTTCTTTTTAAAGGGAGAATATGATCTGGATTTAAGGAAATCATGTTAACTTAGTGGAAATATAAGTGAGTCTGTGTTTGCCAAATAAATTGCTAGGCCTTCTGCCCCAGGTAAACCTCTCCTGGCTTTTTAACACATATTCAGAAATGTTATTGTTGAACCTGAGAAACATCCGTTCATCTCCAACTATTTAACATACTTAATGAATAACCATAAAATGGTTCTTGAGTAATCAAGATAATAAATCATTTTGCAGTACTCTGCCTCTGGTTCAACCTATGCTTTGTGTATTCTGACATAGCTTTGTGCCTCTGAGGGGACTTCCTGTTGGGAAGGACTTCGTGATCATTACATTAGGTCAAATAGATTTTTTGGAGTTTTGTTATTTATAAAATTAAATGATTTGATAACTTCACTAGCCAGCTTTGCTGCTCTATTCTAGCACATCTCAGAATAAATTTTTTTCTAAAATGTGCTCTATTCCCATTTAACTATTTGCATATCTCTTTGTTTGAAGAGTAATTGCTCTCTTATAGTTACCATTCAATATTATCAGATCTCAACATGGATTCTAGGACATATATTTTGCCCTTTGCTCCTTTATTCCAATATTTATTCATCTCCCACAGTTAATATCTTGTTGCTCTTATCTTCCTAGTATCTCTTAATTCTATCACCTCCTCTTTATTCTTGTCTCCTCACTGTGGCTCCCCTCCTCCTCTGTTCAAACCCTTATCCCTTCTCGCCTGATTATCACAATGTCTACCTGTTAGCCTATGTCCATACTGACTGGAACTTCGGCTGGCTTAGCCCAGCGATAGGATAAGCAGAGTCCTGTTTCCCTCATAGAACGCCTTTTGGTTTTTACTGACTAAAAACTTTGTGGAATGTTTTTAGTTGCTCTTTGCATTGGAAAATCTTGGAAGTGTTCATTTTAGCAAAGATGCATCAGGTTGACTGTCAACTAAAGGTTTATGCATCTTTAGTAGCACCGGTATTAAAGGCCATGAGAGGCTATGCTACTCTTCACAAAGGTCTGTGATTTTACCATCATGTCCCATCTGGAAATGGTAGCTTATAGATATTTCAGATGTGGTCTAGAAAAACGTTAGGGATTTGGGTTGCCTTGTCATGCATTATAATTCTTTCTACTTAAAATAATGGGAAATAAGCTTCTGCTTGTATTTTGCTGAAGAACTTCAGAGCATCTTGTTTTCATGGGTTATGAGGTTGAGAATGACAGGCATATGTGTTCTTCACACTGTGGTCTTAGAGCTCTTACAAAGCACACTTTTGACCCTCCAATCCAGATTTTCTTCTGGCTCTCCCACATCTTTCTTGATCAAAGTTCACGCTCTACTCGTTCTGGAGAAAGCCTTCTCTACCTCCCCATAACTTCTCACACTGCCCTTCTGGCAGTCTCCACCTAGGACCACGTGTATCTAAACCACCTGATACAATATTAAAAATGTCAATTCCCAGTCTGTTTCCCAGATATACAGAAATGGAGATTACATGAGGTCTGCTGACCTCTGTTTTGGCTACTGAAGCCCTGTGCCCTCCTCAAAGTATCAAGACATTTCAAGCCTGCTTATGTTTGTTTTCGTGCAGCCCTTTATCAAACCCCCTTCCATGCCATGGTATTTTCAGTTATTCACATGTTTCTTCTTCTTAACTCTGTTATAGACTCTCAAGAGAAGGAGCGACTTTTCCTTCAGTGTTCTGTCCCCAGACTTCGGTGTGCAGCACGTGTCCCCCATCTTAGTGCCTGATATGTAGGCAAATGAAAATCTTTCTGCAAAGGTGGTAATAAGCCTTGGAAGCAGGACCTGTTTATTTGTTGTTATATTGCCAATATTTATACAGCATCTGCTCTTATATTTTCTTTATTACATACAACATGATTCATTTAGTTGTCCGGATTCACAGCTCCAGCAAGCATGTATTAGCACCGTCTCCATAATCTTCACTAAGGCGTTAGGGCTGAGTAATGAGCTAAGACATCTCTGGGTTCTGCACCTACACTGGTGGTCATAACGCTCCCTCACCTCCACCATGACCACTGTGCTCCCATTAGCAATATTCCTTAACTAGCAACGTTGGGATTGTTTGAATGTCTTATTTTCAGTCATAACTGAATTCCTATTCTAACTACATCCATGCAACCTTTTTTCTTTATACTCTGCTAAATACAGGAGAGAATTAGTGGGGGAAAAAAAAGCTTTTCTTCTCAGTTTCCATGGTAATGGAGCCTTCTATGTGTTTAACCAGGAACGAATGCCAGCACACCCTGTTTTTCTCCTCTCTTTCTCATACACATGCACACAACTGCATGCACATACATGAACACATACACACACCTACATACCAAACATGCACCACAGAGTTTATTCTGGCAAATCTTGTCAATACCAGAAAATTTTTAATACTTCTTTTTTACTTCAGTTAATTTGTCTTACCCAGTGCTGTTTCCCTGATCAGAAAAGGGTAAACACTATCTAATTTCAGGCGTATAATAAATATTTAGAAATGAGAAAGGACAAAGTATGTTCACGTTTTCAAAACACATTATAACTATCAGGGTTGTGGGGACTTTGGCTTCTCTAATTACTAGTATTACAATAAAAATGGGAAGTTGATAGTTTTTATTTCTATTGTTTCCTCATTGTTTTGCCAATACACAGTTTATGTAATTGTGTGCCATCTATTGGAAGGGCCCACATAACTGGTGAGGCACATGGAGTGCAGGGCTAACTAACTGCATTATCCTGTGTTGCTATGAGTGAATTATGTCACTTGTTGGAAAAATAGATCAAATTTCTTTTAATCCCTGAAAGGGTGAATTTGCTTGTGGAAATACTCCTGTCCAATGGGGACTGGATGAATTTGATAATTCGATAATTTGATTTTTATAGTAGTAATGTATAGTAATTAATAAAGTATTAATTCTGTATCTTAATGTATTATTAACTAATTAGTAATTTGATTCTACAAGATTAGTGAATATCTATTTCTACCTATACCACCTTGTTATTGTCAATAATTTGGATTTACCATGGCCAATACTAACTTAGATTTTCATGTGTTTGTGAGTCACACCGTTCTGTAGTATATTTGCATTGTTGGCATATATTAGCATTATCTACATAATCCTTACAAGTGGTCCTGACTGTGAATTGTGCTGAGTAACTCTTCTGATTTTCACTTGTACACTTTGTTTGACTTGCTGCTCTTAATACCACTGCTAATAGTAATATGGTAAATTATATAAATGCTTGCATTTGACCTAGCACAAGTGAAAATAGAGGAAAGTTTTTGAGAGCTGTAGCAATTCTACTTTTTCTGTCAGTGACATCTTATTTTTGTCACCTGTTCAGTCAAGTACAATTTATAATTTATTTTTTAAAATGTGTTTGGAACAGGCCATGAAGTGATAAAGTTCATGAAAACATCCTCTGTATAGAATTTCATCATTTTATCTTAAGGGCATAGTCCTTTGTTCAAAGGGGACTTCCATGAAATTACAGTCTTTAAATGTTGCCCCCTTAACTTGTCTGCTACTTTAAAATGCTTTTCAAAACTAATGGTAAATATATTACATAGAATGTAAGCACAGAACAGTGATTTTTTCTTATTTTGGTGTTTTGCACAAACTTTGAAGAAATGTGCAATTTAATTCACTTAAAGTTTAAAGTATAAGAATATGCCCTATTAATGTATTAGGGGAAAGGATAGTTTTGATGTCAAATAATGATTGACTCATGAGCTTGAGATGCCATAAAGTTGACTTGAGGTGGATTTATAAACTTGAGATACTGAGAATAAAAAATCACTAGAATGTCCCTGGATATTCTTAGAGAAGAACTCTCAAAATTCATGAATGACTTCATAATACTTTACGGAATGTACAAGAAGTGATTTAGAGTGATTTCTCTGGTATGCTCTTGGATAACGAGACCCTCAACAACCCCTTTAGAAATGCGGAAATCCAGACATATGAATTGCACTGTCTTTGATTTTTTGTTTTTAAATTCCATTTTTCCTACCCTTTGCAGATAAAAAGAAGTTGTGGTGAACCCAATAATAGGCAATTTACTAACACTCAGTTTTTTTGGTATACATATCTTTTATAGAAATTATACAAAGCAGAGGGACTATAATTTAGCCTTTGATTCTGATTCTGCTGTAATTTAACTTCTCCAGAGATCTGTTTCCCATTTCATCTCACAATAGCTATTGTGCATCTAAATAGAATGCAATAACGATAATAATATATGTAAAATATAATGGGAAATACATTTGAGAAATGAATAAAAAATGTTTATGAGAATTTCATCAACTGTTTAAAACCAATGTGTTTAATGTATAAAGGGAAGGAGCCCGATCAAAGGCTTATACCTTCACATTTCCACATTTCCAATAAAATGCATGTAGGCACTGTAGTTTAATACCATCATCATAGGCCCTGAGAACAGTGCTGTAGAAATTAGCACCCAGGACTTAAAATAACACCCTCCATTTTTTTCCTCTGGTTTTGGTCTCTAGCATTAATAAAGTATGCAGAGAGGAAAAATGAGTCAGGTCATTTAAACTACAATTGGAGGAAAGACTTGTTCTCTAAATAGACAACATTAAAGTATACATTATTTAAACATAACAGAGCAAAACGTTTTTTTTACAAAATAGCTCTTTGAGGGGAAATACAGGTTTCATGGCATGAACCACTGTGATGTCTCCTAGTATCACATTTTCCCAATACCAGGTTTTATAAATATTTTTCCAAGTTTTTGAGCAATTTATTTCACATTAAATATGCAACCAATATAGATGTTTCTTCTGGGTCCTACTTACACATTGTGTGTAATAACCCAGTGTCACCCCATCCTTCCTTGTAGTAAGCGGCCAAAAGACACTGCAAACTGCTCTTGCTCCGTGAGCCACCGTCTGCTTTCCTGTCGCACAACTATAACTGGGCAACCCCCACCCGGAGACATATAAATTGTTTCCACATTAAGAATAAAATGACCTCATTGTTTTTCTTACCAGCTTCCCCAGTAGAGATAGAATCCAATTTAAATGAATATGATAAGATTTCAAACTGGCAATAGTTCATCTAAATCTTCTAAATAAGAAAGCCCATTGCAGAGGTCTCTCTTTCACTGAGCCTTTACTTGGTTATCATAAGGAAAATGTCTTGAGTATTTTGAATTTGCAAGCAATCATGGGGGAGACTATTTGTAGGAAAGGAAATAAATGCAAACCCTTGAAACAGGCTTATGCATTGGGCAGCCGGTTCATGACGGCAGCTAGTCTCAGTTTTCACTGCAATTAAGGACACAGTGTAAGATAGTCTTAATCAAATTATGTTTTACAAAATGTACTTTAGCTGATTTCTCATTGATAATATGGAGAGTTAATTTTCTTCTACATGCCTAAAGAAGTGCAAGAGATTAGAAGTTCTTTGTAGCCATGGATAGCATGAAATAAAAGATTAGACACACATTGAGGCCATGTCCATAAAGAATCTGTAATTTGAGATCAGCCAGTTCTGACTGGTCTCTACCATTACTTTGCAAATGGCTATATGTAAACTTAACAGAGTAATAGGGGAATTGAAAAGGTAACTGATGTTGGTGAGCACAGAAGTGGCCCTTCTGTCCCCTCAGTGACAGGAGATGAGTGAGATCTTGGTAGGTATTAACTGGGCAAGTGAATGATGTTGACATTATAAAGTGTATTGCAGAGTTAAGACTCCTTTTCACATTTATCAATTATATCAATTGTATTTTATAATTATATATATAACAATATATTTTATTATATATAAAAATATCCATTATATTTTATCAACTCACATTTATAAATTAATTTAGTCATTCAATAAACACCGTGAAATAGTCTGGACAGCTAATATTTTACTTCTGATTTTGTAACTGAGTTATCTGAGTTTCAGAGCTGCCTGAGGCCAAACCGAGTGGCAGCACCAGGTTTGAATTCCACTTTATGAGTCATTTATTAGTTGTTTCAGCAAATGTTTGATGATTGATTCATTTATGGCCTGGAGCAGGTTATACAGTGAAAAATTTAAATTCTTGCCTTGAGAAGAACTTTGATAAATACACACTTTCTCCACCGTGTCATGCCTGCTTCCAGTGTCATATCAGGAACCTTCCTAGATTCAGGTTCTGAGCATCTTCCCGGTTGTCCAGACCTTTGATTTGACGTTACAAAGAAGAATTTAAGGGTGTCCTAATTTGGTTTTTAGGTGGAGGGATCAGTGAAATCTTCTTTAAGGAAGTAACCTTTTGGTTGAGAGCTGGTAAAGGTAGCCACATGAAAATTCCACAAAGGGTGCTCTAGGCAATGGAAAAAACACACAAAAGGCGGACGTAGTGCTAGGCACCCACCTAAGGAAGGTGGCCAGTGAGGCATGGGTGCAGGAAGCAGGAAGAGGGTGGCCCCGGGCAAGCTGCAGAGCCAGCAGACGCCGATCCTATGGGGCTTTGTGGGGTCGCCAAAAAGATGTGTCTTTTAACAAAACAAGCAGAATTATTATTTAAAGAGGAAAAGTGGTATCATCTGACTTATACATAAATAGATCATTTTGCCCACCATGTTGAGAATGGACTGAGGGGCTAAGAAGGAAGCAGGGAAAAGGGCAGTTGCCCTAATGTCCAAAGCACCTGGCAGGTGTCCCGGTGAGACACGGAGCTGGCTCGAGGACCAGAGACTGAGCAAGAGAAATGATCACCTGGGAAGGAAATCTCGTGTGCCACGTTGCCTCAAGCCAAGGAGGGCCCCTGTCATCTTTTGGTCCCTGGATATCTCTGATCTCCACTAACCAGCCTGCCTTTTCTTGGAATTTCTGCATCACCACGGACTTCTTTGCAGTTTCCTATGCATTGTAGGTGGGAATTACTGTTTATCCATGGTGGGTCCTCTTAGCTATCAATCCAGCATTTTGAGAAACACATTTTATTTGGAGAAGTAATAAAATATGACCAATGGAGTGATTAAAATATAAGCTTTCACTGTAATTAAATACTACAGTAAAGAGAGATAATCATGTCTTAAATAAATTACCTGCTGAAAACACTGCTGAGCAGGATTTCCTTCAATAGAATTCTTTGCTTCACATCAGCAAGACACACTATTATGAACAGTCAGGTGGGATATATAAATAGCAGTGATATATTTTAGTGGTATTGATGGAAGTGAATTTATGCCTTGTAATTTCTGAGCCTAATTTGCCAATTTGCATTCTTTTTTTTTTTTGAGAGGGCATCTCTCATATTTATTGATCAAATGGTTGTTAACAACAATAAAATTCTGTATGGGGGGGTCAATGCTCAATGCACAATCATTAATCCATCTCAAGCCTAGTTCTTGTCAGTCTCCAGTCTTCTGAAGCATAACGAGCAAGTTCTTACATAGTGAACGAATTTTTACATAGTGAATAAGTTCTTACATGGTGAACAGTACAAGGGCAGTCATCACAGAAACTTTCGGTTCTGATCACGCATTATGAACTATAAACAATCAGGTCAAATATGAATATTCGTTTGATTTTTATACTTGATTTATATGTGGATCCCACATTTCTCCCTTTATTATTATTATTATTATTTCCAATTTGCATTCTTAAAGGGAAATCATGTTTAATAACCATGATCCTGAACCAATTCTCTGAATATGAGGTTTTGCTGTGTTTAAAATGGTATGCAAATTTTTTGGCATTTTATATTGAGTTGTGTCTTAAAAATTGACTTATAAGCAAATTATAATAAAAATTTTCCTTCTTTTTTGAAGGGTTGTATGATTAAATTCTCTTTAAATTTGAATGAAACAGCAACATGCAGTGAACCAAAATGCTTATTTATTCTGTTATCAAAAAAGCACTGGCTAGTTTACCTTTTTTATAATTTGTGAGAAGGAAATATCATTTTTCCAAGACCCGCGCGCTGTGTGTGTGTGTGCATAAACCTAGTTTCAAATAGACAGTGGCGTGCTCTGCCCTGCTTTCCCAGCCCTCACCCCCGGGGAGGCCCTGCTTCACCCCCAAGGAGGCTCTGCCTCATTTCACCTGCCCGGGCAGCCCTGCAGGGAGCCCTGCCTGAATGTGTGCCTGACGTGGCCCCGGCGAGTTCAGCCTTTTGGGTTCTCCAGCACCTTGTCGTTCTGAGATGGGGAAGGACTGTACGCTGGCATTAAGACTGGACTTGCAGATTTTATAACAGGAGTCTGAGGGATCTGCAGCCAATAAGGAATGTAGTCTTCATTTGATAGGCAAACAGAGCCCAAACCTTGGACAGTTTTGTGAAAGAACAGTGAGGAGAAGCAGCAGCCGCAGTTCTGCTGGTTGTTAGCTGCTCATTAAAATGACTGCTTCTGGGGTGGCTCCTGAAACAGGTGCAGAGAGAGTGGCTCTGAGGATTAAGTTAAATAAATCGCGCAGCAAAACACCCGATGAATAGTAATTTTTGGTAATTACGAGCCATTATTATTATTATTTCTATTACTATCATTAGGTCAAACATGCAACATGATGCCTGGTACAGAATAGCTGCTTAATACTCATTTTGGTTGAAGGGAAACCCAGTTTAAATCGCCGTAGTGGAAATGAGAACTGACTGCCTCACGTCTCTGAAAAGCCCAGGGCTCGTCCCTGTTCTGGTGCCGCTGGAGACGGTGCTAGGAAAGAGCTCCTCTCACTCCCACCTTCTGTCACTGCCTTTTTCTAGCGCTCTCTGTTCTGTCTCTTTGTCTCCTTTGCCCCTCTCCGAAACACCTCCCTTCATCTGGTCTCTCGTTTCCTCCTTCCTGTCTCTGTGCCTCTCTTCCCCTCTTCTCTCCTCCTCTTTGCATCTCTTTTTTTTGGGCTCTCCCCTCCCCTGCCCTCCTTCTCTCACCCTGTGTCTCTGCTCTCCCCCTCCTTCTCTCCTCAGCCACTCGAGCTCCGTCCCTCTGTGGCGGTCACCTCACCTGTCCTGTCTCCCTCACCCCTGCTTTCCTTTGTGTTGGGTATCATTCTCTGCAGACTGGTGTCAGGATGGCTCTGGCAGTTTACGTGGAGATCAGTGCTGGTGATGCTGCAGGAAGAGAATCCACTTCCTTCACGCCCCCGGCAAACCCCTATCACCCCAGCATCCCAGGAGCGAGTGAAGTTCTGTGTTCGCTAGGTCTGGGGTCAGGAGATTTGTTCCACGCCAATTTCTTGGACTCAAAGTGGACTGTGTGCAACAAAATATATTGCAGCTAATTAGACATTTACTATATAGCAACCCAGTTCTATACTCTTATATAATCTTATTACATCCCTGTAACATCATTGAGTATTAAGAACTTTACTATCCCCAGTCAACAAATGAGGACATTGGGATTTAGAAAAATTAAGCATGTGGCCCAGGGTATATCAAACAGGCAACTAGGCTGCATAGGAAATAGAAGGGCCCAGCCCTCTGCTCTTCATTCCTCACACTCTACTGCCTCATGAGGAATTTAAATTCTGAGTTTCCATTTCCTCATCTGTAAAATGAGGTGTCTGAATTAGGTATTTATGTGATTTACTTCTTATAACATTAATTTTGCAATTGAGCTGCAGTACATATTACAAATATATTTCAGCACCCTCTGCCCCTCCCCAGTAATTCTCAGTCCCCCCTTTTTTGATAATGCATGTAATTTTATTATCAGATCTTACCAGAGCTCCCAGTTAACATAGCCTCTTCTTAGCATCAAAGAAAAAGTCAACATTGATTTTCACTGTGCACACACAAAAAGTGTTGACCGCCTACCTACCCCTGCTCCTGTCTGTCCTTCAGAAATAGGGGATTCAAGTCCAAAGACTTTTCATTCTCAACAACATGCTCAATCATATCTGTGTTGTACAGCCACACACGTGAGAAATTGTGGGTTAGCCCTCTTCCCTTTGGATGTTATAAATAACCGTTATGGCAGACACAGGTATTTGCACCTGTCTTGTACTTAATTTTTTCCCCTGGTTTCTGATTTTCTGATTTCTCATTATTTTTCTGTTTCAGGAGATGGATGTTTTTTTACTATTTGTATACTGACCATAATTTAATTTTCTGTCCTGAAATATTTTTATCATCACAGCTATTTTTTTCTAATGAATTGGAAAAGGAAGCGGTAAATGTCATAGTTTTCCAGCTATGTGACATTTAGCCTATTTTTTACAGTACAGGTTTAGAAAAGGTTTTTTGGTTTTTTTAAGACAAATATTTTAGAGCAGCTTAAGGTTCTTGGCAAAATTGAGGGGAAGATACAGTTTCCCTTGTGTGCTCTGTTCCCCACATGCACAGCCTTTCCCATTATCAGCATCCCCCACTGGGGTGGCACATTTGTTACAATCGATGAACCTGTATTGATACATCTTAATCACTCACAACCATAGTTTACATTAATCTTCACTCTTGTACATTCTGTGGCTTTGCACAAATGTGTGAAGACATTCTCCACCATTATGGTGTCACACAGAGTAGATTCACTGCCCTAAAATCCTCTGTGCTCCACCGATTCATCCTCCCCCTAACCCAGCAACCACTCTCTCTTAACTGTCTTCATAGATTTTAGAAGGGTTTTTTTTTTTTTTTTTTTAGGTAATCTATTCTTTTTATTGTAGGAATGGATGCAGCATGGCTTAAAGGAAGTCAAGTAAAGTTACTTTGATTATTAAAACTCCATTTCAGGGTTAATTCCCTCAGAAGAGCACATGACACAATTCTGATATAATTGCTGGTATTTACATCATTGTTCAAAAACAGAAAAATTCTCATAATGCTCATTAATTATTATTATCTTGTTTTCTGAAAATAATCTTTTAATTCCATAGGGGTTTTTAAAAACTGTTTTTGGAAAGTGTTATAGTAGTAGTAATTTGACATTTTTAATTCCAAAATCCACTTGTGAAATACTGGTAAAGCTCTTCTCTAAGACATGATCCCACAGCGCCCTCTATGCAGCCAGTGGGGACTCAGAAGTTACCCTCTCAAGCTGCTTTCCTAGAGTGCTTAGGAGCCCAGTCTCTCTGGCTTCTGAACCCTCCTTTGAAGGTTTGAAGATACTCTGAAGAATGGTAGCTAAGACTCATTAGCATAGTATTTTTTTATGAAACATTTTCCTACAAGAAAAATCAAGGAAGGTTCTTGCCTAATTGCATGGCACTACAGAAAAACAGGATAATTTTCACTCTCTTAGTTTTAATTGCTAGAGTACAGTAGAAGTATTGCTGGGTTGTGGAGGAATGAAACTCTGAGTCTTATCTCTCTTTGAAAAAAAATGACTATTACTGAAGATAAAAGGCAGAGCGTACAATATAAAGATCTAGACTCTGCTGTTTTTTATATCTGCATGGGTCATTGACTTCTCTGCACCTTTTTTGACACATGAGGGGGCTGAATGTTCGCTGAAGGACTGAAAATTTTAAGACTCTAACAGTGTTTTAGTTCTTTAATAGATTTCATGGAAATTTAAATTATGTAAATTTGAAATAATATAATATATAATAGTATTATCTCACTGTGTGCACATAATTTATAAAAGGGACATCACCATTTAATTTTGTACTTGTTAAAGTACTGCAAAATTTCAAAGATGGATGTTTATTTGAATATGATAGTCCATGTAGTAATATTGCTTTGGCTAGTAAACCAATTAAACTCTCATTGGTCATTAGGATTTATGTGAATTATACAATTTTTGAGTTGGTTGAGGCCTGCATAGGTATATACCTTGCATAAAATGTGAAAACCATGCAATTGTTCTATAAAATATTTTTAATATCATGCATGGTTTGTTAAAAGTTACCTAACTCATTCAACAATGTGGCTGAATTGTGTAAGATGCTAGGGACACAAAAGTGAACCAAACAGATATGATATCTTCCCTCATGAAGCAGACACAGCAGTATCACAAGCAACATTTGGATAAATATGTAAAGATCAACTATTTTAGATTTTAAAAATAAATTATCTCAGAAATAGGGGATTCAAGTCCAAAGACTTGTTTTATCAGAAATATGCACAAGCCAAACATTTTCACAGAGGCAGGTGAGAAACCAGAAGACATGGTCTTTAACTTAAATTTAACTTGATAAATTTACAACTTGATTAATTGGAGAGTGTAGTCATTCAATGAAATGTTAAGGAAACTCCAAATGAAAGCAAGTGTGTCTTTCACTTAAGGTTGATCTCTGTTCCTCTACTACTTATTTTCAGCAAACCCAACTCTATAATTACATATTGGTGGGTTGGAATGTGTCTGTTGCATCTCTCATAGTATATTCTGTTTCCTGCAGTTATGATCTCTTATGAGATCCATTTGCAAATCATTTTCCCTTACATATTAAAAATGTGAGATGACTTTAAACAACAAGAGTTCCCTCCTAAAATAGTTATTATTTGGAAGATACTATCTTTAGCACCTAGATTGTATGTATTACACTTCTAATACCATAATGTTTTGTTAGACAGTGCTTATTTGTGTAAGAGAGTGTTAAAGAAGCCTTGGTTGAGTTGTATTATCAAGGTAGATCTTGTCTAGCTTCCTTCAGAAAGAACCCCGCTATAACTCAGCAGTCCCCTATACCCAAAGTGAGAAGAGTGTGGGTGCTATCTCCCACCCCAAGCCTAGCAGCAGAGTCTTCAAGGAGATTTATTGGGGAGAATTCTGTTGTGTGTTCTGATCATTGACCTTCCCAGGAAAGCTACCCCCTTCACCTCAGGCTAAGGGAGAAGGGATTTAAGGACACCACTCTGAGGGCATAAAATGCATCCCCTGAAGGGTAGAGATACAGTGGACCACTGTCTAAAGCCTGCCTAGGAAAGCAAAGTTGAGCCCAAATGAAAGAGGTGGGTGCTCTGGGATAAAGCTGGACTCCCACAGTTGGAGCTTCCCAAGAAGAATCTAAAACAAGCCACAGGTTAGATTCCACAAGAAGCAGACCCTGAATCAGAGTTGGTGCAAAAGGTTTCCTGCCAAGTTAACCCCTGGGAATGGAAGTGCTGGGGAAGCCAGCAGGCAGCCACAGCGCCCAGGCTGAAGCCTCTGGCAGCCCAGTGGGAGCGCTGAGCAGAAGACTCCCTGGCTGGGTGGAAACGGCCGGGCCCGTGGACCAGTCTCGTTCAGCCATGGGCTTGGGCGGCCGTTAGAAGACCGCCCTGGGCTGAGACCCTCACAGCTGGAGGCTGACCGCTCCCTGCTCTCCTCCCTCGGGCACCAAGTGCTTTCTTGGAGGGGACCCTGGACGTGGCATCTCCACTCGCAGTGAGTCCCCGAGCATTTCTGTTGATACTCATGAAATAAATTTCATTGTGTGCTTTTAGTCATGAAACAGTCTCATTTAAGTAATTAAAATTTTCTAGTGTAATAATTTCAGATTCCAGATTTTCTTCTCCCCACCACCCCAGCACATCATTGGCCTCCTCTCTTTCCTACCTTTGCCCTTGACTGACTCTTCTTTCTCCCACTTGCCAGACAGCGTTTCTCACCCTTTCAGTTTAGGCCCAGAGAGGAAAGTCATTAGTGCAAAGAGGAGGTATGGGGTGTCCCTGACCCACATGCTGGAACGGAGTGGACAAATGATTCTCTGTCATCATCATACTGTGATAAATGGAACTTTATTAAATAATGAAGGTATTTTGTGCTTTTGATGTGTTTTCATTAATTGTAAAACTGGTACTGATTTGGCAGAAACTTCTACCAAGCACTTTATTTTCAGACGCTACTGAATTTAATCGGTACACGATCCTTATATATGAGAAACAAACCCCAGCGGTAAATGGAGGAGCTGCAGACTGAGTGTCTGAGGATCCCTGAGTTCTTGTTCCTCAGCTGCCCAAATGTGGGGTAGATCTTTAAATAATTTTTTAATAATTTCTATATCTTGTACTTTCTTTTGGCTTTCTTGTTTTTACTCCAATAAAACTCTTGAGCTTGATCATGTTTACCAGTTACTGGTCTTAATGTTAGTTCAAATCCAGTGGGTAAATATAAGTAACTCTCTCAGAACAAACTCAGAAAGTTCAACTTGCAATTCCATGCATGCTGGGAAGGTAGTTTAAAATATAAAAATTTTTTGCTTCAGGAAAGTAGATTTTAGCAAGTTGCAAAGTGAGTGAATTTGTTAGGAAAGAAGTTGCTGAGGAGAATAACAGACCTAACTCAACTGAATCTTGCCTTTGGCTGCTGCTGAAGTGTGTCTGTACAATAAGGCCCCTCCAGATGTTTGTTTGAAAATTATTTCAGTCTTTACCATGTGAAATAGAACAAACATTAGTTCTAGTTAGGCTAGTGCTACTTTTCTTATGTTAGGACAATACAGAAGTCAAGATTTTTTTTTTGTGCTATTATTGTTTACAAAGAACACAAATGAAATGGAAGCAAAATTTTACAAAGAATATTCTGATAGGTTTTAGCTTTTAATTTTGGATGATTCTCCTGTGGGAGACTCTGTCATTATCAACTTCCTAAGTTATTCAGAATCCATCTCTTCCATATTTATAAAGTGTACAGTTTTGTATTTTTTAAAAGGATAGCTTGTTTCCCCAAATAGAAATATGAGCACTGACAATTTTAGCAACATTTTATTATGAGCATTTGTCACTATTCTCATCACTGACATTTAATTGGTTTCCTTTCAAAACCAGGAAAGAACCCATTCAATTTATGGTAGGCACAGTTCTATGGTCTGTGGATAAAAACTGTGAACAAAACAGACAAAGCCCTTCATTTCACAGAGCTCATGATCTAGAGAGGTGAGATAAACAGTGGAAAACAAACAAGAAAAATATTTAGCGTGCATTGTGGTAATAAGTCTTATGTTATAGTGTCAAAAAAATGAGGCATAGTGTCAGGACAGAGTGCTGATGGGCAGAGGAGACAGTATGTTGTGCTCACTGAGAAAATAAATATCGTTTTAGTGAAGATTTGATGGGGGTCAGGAAACAAGTCCTACACATATGTAGAGGGTGGACATCCAAGGGAGGGAGAACAGCAAGTATGAAGTGAGGACTTGCTTGGCATGTTAAGGAAGGAGCAGGGAAGGCCCCGTGCTGGAACGGAGTGGACAGAGGTGTGAACAGGGAAGACGAGGACAGAGGAGTGATAGGGTCACAGGAGGTAAGGTCTTGTAAGTCATTTTAGGAACTAAGGACTTTTAAGCTGAGTGAGATGGAAATGCATGGAAGTGTTTTCATCATGTGAGTGACAATGGTCTGACTTCCATTTCAACGTACACTGGAAATATACTCTATCAAAGCAAAGGAAAAAGCAGAGACATTAGGTAGGAGGCCGTGGTCATAATCCAAGTGAGAAATGGCGACGACCTGGACCAGCCACAGCTGTGGAGGACATGCAGGAGAAGAGGCAGTTTTCTGGATATGTTTTGAAGACAAGAGCTAATGGGATTCCCAGAGGGGTTGGCAGTAGACATGAAACAGAGAGGAATCCTGTCTGCCTACAAGACTTTTGGTATGAAAAGCCAAAAAGATGGAGTTGTCCCAACAATCCAGCCATGATCATGTATGCATTTGGTGTTTACATAGTACAAGGGATTGCTAGACAAGAGAGAGAAAAAGTAAATTGGCTGTAGTTCAAGTAAAGCACGGACGGCCTCAGGCCGTCCGTAGCTCTGAGAATATGGGTAGGTATAACTCCGGGTGGCGGGGGGTAGGGGTGGAAATACCAGGGCAAAATACCTTTGAAACTGAAATCAGTCAAAGAAAGTGGGAGAAACCCATTTATTTCTTACAAGCAGTTGTGCACTTTCCCATGTCTCTCATAAGCTGGCTGCAGAAGAAGCCCCCACCCAACCTCTTCATTCCAGATAAGCCCTCGCCCAGCTACCTCTTGATATGGAGATGGACTACTTCTCTCCATCCCTTGGAAACACCTATTGATATGGAGATGCCCTAAGGTCAGGCAAGAGATTCTGGAAATATTGCAATTTTACTCACTGTAGGAATAAATGGTGTGGTGCACATGCCTCAAGGTACAGGATGCAGAAAAGGAACCAAGGTCAGTAGCAATGGGTAAAAGTTACTGCATGAAGGGAATAATCAGTTCTGTTCCTGAGAATTCTTGTAGTTAGATCAAATCTTCAATCAGCTTGGAAACAACCACTGCTGGCTAAATTCCTTTCTTTTCAAATCAAAATAAATCTTAAAATCTGCACAGCTAATTGATGTGACATTGAAATTAAGAACAAAGTGTGTGGTTGATCCCCAGGGTAATCCTAGAGCAGCTTCCCAAGTCTGATCATTCATTCAGCTATTCCTTTAGTATTGCTCAAGTAGTTCCCGAACATCACTGCAGGAGGCATGATCATCCTGAATTAAAAAACTGTACATGATAAAAATGTTAAAACTCAAAGCTCAGTCCTGACCCATGAAAAGAGTATAGCTTTGGTTCCAGATTAGGCTCTCTTAAAATGTAGGAAGATGAATTTCACAGCACAGTGTTGTCCCACACTCTAATGCAACATGACAATAATCTATGCTCATTTTTCACACTGTCTTCAGTACCCTATGGAGAATTCATGAAATAATACCCATGAGGCATGCCCCCTTTAGGGAACATACTGAGCAAAAAAACAATAGGGACAGCATTCCCATACCCTCTATTAATTCTATCTACTGTATCTTCTTGTTTTCTCTAGTTGAGATTACCAAATTTAAAATGTATGTGCATTATTAAATTCTCTAGATGTTATCTTCCTAATACATCTCTTCTGTTTTTCTGCTTACATATTGTAATGTATCCAGAGCACCACATTTAAATAAAAAGTGTTCCAAAAAGGCACAAGTGATGCTTTTGAACTGGGTACCATTTACAGTGACTTTGGGTTGATATGCTGTAGATGCTCTCCTTTTGTTTTTTTATGTTAGCCATTTGGGGGTGTTTTTCCCCCAGTTTTATTGACATATAACATTGTATAAATTTAAGGTATACAACATAATCTGATGTATGTTTATATTACAAAATATATATTAACCATCATCTCACCATTACAAAGCTTTTTCTTGTGATGAGAACTTTTAAAATCTACTCTCTGAGCAACTTTGAGATATTCAAAACACTACTCTTAACTATAGTCACCATGCTGTGCATTCCATCCCAGAACTCATTTATCTCATAACTAGGAGTTTGTACCTTTTGACCACCTTCACTTACTTCCCCCACTCCCTGCCCTCCTGTGAGTTTGGGGTATTTTTTTTAGATTCCACATATAAGTGAGATCATACACCATTTTTCTTTCTCTGTCTGACTTATTTCATTTAGTTTAATGCCCTCAAAGTTCATTCATGTTGTCATAAATGGCACAATTTCCTTCTTCCTATAGATGAATAATAATCCATTTTATATATACCACGTTTTCTTTATTCACTCATCCATCAGTGGACACTTGGGCTGTTTCCTCATCTTGGCTAATATAAATAATGCTGCAATCAACATGGAGATGCAGATATCTCTTCAAGATAGTGACCTCATTTTTTTCAGATCTATACTCAGAAGTGTGATTGCTGAATCCTGTCGTGGTTCTGTTTTTAAGTTTGAGGAACCTCCATTCTGTTCTTCCTTAGTGGCTGTATCATTTTATTTTTTTATTTTAATTTTATTTTTATTTTTTTGAGAAGGAAAAAGGGTAGCAATACTTTTACTGTAAATTAACAGATAAAACCGTATTGAACAAATGTATAGCTTATAAGGCAAATCCTTTGTTAACTACCCAGAAGCCCTCCATGTGCCATGTTCCAATAATACATTTTCTTCTTAAGAAGTGACCCCTGTCTTCCTTTAAAACTAATTGCTACCTTCGTTGGTTTAATTTTATCACCGAAATGTACATCCATGAACACTATAGTTCATCCTTCCCTTACAGTACTTAGTAATTAAGTATTTCTGTTTTGATGTGGTTAAAATTGCTATATCATTGTGTGTGTCTTTAGCTGGTTTTATATGTGGACACAGAAAACACTGAGACCAGTAAGTACCACAAACCTTTGTGTAAATGCATCCTATCTATAGTAGCCTTGAACCTAAATAGAGAGCTCAGGTCTGGTCTGCCTAGCCTGTCACTGGATTTCTCTGTACAACATGATGTTATCTAATATTCATTAACATGATCTTTTGACTTTGAAAGCACTTTTTTTTTTTTGAGAGGGCATCTCTCATATTTATTGATCATATGGTTGTTAACAGTTAACAACAATAAAATTCTGTACAGGGGACTCAGTGCACAATCATTAATCCACCCCAAGTCTAATTCTCATCAGTCTTGGATCTTCTGAAGCACAATGAACAAGTTCTTAGATGGTGTACAAATTCTTAAATAGTGAATAAGTTCTTACATGGTGAACAGTACAAGGGCAGTCGTCACAGAAACTTTCGGTTTTGATCACACATTATGAACTATAAACTATCAGGTCAAATATGAATATTCGTTTGATTTTTATACTTGATTTATATGTGAATCCCACATTTCTCCATTATTATTATTATTATTATCATTTTTTAAATAAAATGCTGAAGTGGTAGGTAGATGCAAGATACAGGTAGTAAACATAGTTTAGTGCTGTAAGAAAGCAAATGTAGATGATAGGTGTGCGCCTATAAGCTAAGTATTAATCCAAGCTAGACGAGGGCATTAAAACATCCACGGATGCAGAAGATTTCTCTCAAAACAGGGGGGGTGAGGTTCTAAGCCTCACCTCTGTTGATCCCCAATTTCTCACCTGATGGCCCCCCTATGACTGTGCCTGTCTTAGGTTGTTCCTCCCTTGAGGAATCTTACCCGTCTCTGGCTAACCAGTCATCTTCCAGAGCCAGACAGGGAAATGTAAAGTTGGTAAGTGAGAGAGAAGCAATATTGTTTGAAGAGGTTAGCTTTTTACTTCTTTGCAGATTTATGCCCTGTGGGGTTTATGCCCAGCATTTGTCTTGAGGTATCTTTACCACTTGGAGGAATTATGATACTCGGTAAATTCTATATGAGGTGCGAATTCTATTTAAGGGTTGTAATTAGGAAGGAAGAAAAAAAGCTATAGAAGTAGCAGACAGAAGAAAACATGGGAAGATTGGTTATTTCTTTGACATATCTTCTTGTAGAGTAACTTAAGCATGTATAGGTTTTAAACTGCTAATTAAATTGCACACACACATTAACATAATAGGAATGCAGTTACATAACCAAAGCAGACCTACAATTACCAGCCATCTCCAGTGAAACCAAGAAAACCAGTTAGGCACCCTAAGCATTTGTGAAAACTTATCTATGATATGATGGATATTGTCTAACTAAATTTGAATAGTTTGAGAAAAATCAGAGAATTTAAAACAACACATTCCTGGGAACTGTTCACCTCCCATATGTTTTTTAACAGTAGATAGTCTGTAGTCTCAAGATTTTGGAGCACTGCAACTTGCACTTCTCCTAATTCTTGGTTGAGTTCCAACAGTATAGATCTAGTCAAATTTGTTATTTTACTGTATGCACAGGCCAACTTAGATAACTCCTTCTTCATTCCAATGGCAATTCCAGGAACCAATGGGGTGAATGCAGCTAGAACTGCAACAGTGCCAGGATCTTTGTTGATGTTATTTGATGATCATCTTCTGGAATGACTCTTCCAGAGTATGTTGATGTTGGAACTTCTTCTTCATATCGCACCTTAGTTCGTTTTCTGGGTAGCCAAATTAGGCTTTGATCCTCTGTATAAACACAAACAGACCCTTTGCCCACACTTTGATATGCCCTTTACCATTGTGAAGAACTTATTAGAGATCACCACACAGGAACTGCTTTTTTTTTTGTTATTATTAATCTACAATTACATGAAGAATATTATGTTTACTAGGCTCTCCCCTATACCAGGTCCCCCCTATAAACCCCTTTACAGTCACTGTCCATCAGCATAGCAAAATGCTGTAGAATCACAACTTATCTTCTTTGTGCTGTACAGCCCTCCCCTTTCTCCCACCCCCCCTTTATGCATGCTAATCTTAATAACCCCCTTCATCTTCCCCCCCCCTTATCCCTCCCTACCCACCCATTCTCCCCAGTCCCTTTCCCTTTGGTACCTGTTAGTGCATTGCTGGGTTCCATGATTCTGCTGCTGTTTTGTTCCTTCAGTTTTTCCTTTGTCCTTATACTCCACATATGAGTGAAATCATTTGGTATTTCTCTTTCTCCGCTTGGCTTATTTCACTGAGCCTAATACCCTCTAGCTCTATCCATGTTGTTGCAAATGGTAGGGTTTGTTTTCTTCTTATGGCTGAGTAATATTCCATTGTGTATATATGTACCACATCTTCTTTATCCGATTATCTACTGAATGACACTTAGGTTGCTTCCAATTCTTGGCTATTGTAAATAGTGCTTCGATAAACATAGGGGTGCATCTGTCTTTTTCAAACTTGAGTACTGCATTTTAGGGTAAATTCCTAGGAGTGGAATTCCTGGGTCAAATGGTAAGTTTATTTTGAGCATTTTGATGAACCTCCATACTGCTTTCCACATGGTTGAACTAATTTACATTCCCACCAGCAGTGCAGGAGGGTTCCCCTTTCTCCACAGCCTCACCAACATTTGTTGTTGTTTGTCTTTTGGATAGTAGCCATCCTTACTGGTGTGATGTGATATCTCATTGTAGTTTTAATTTGCATTTCTCTGATAGGTAGCAATGTGGAACATCTTTTCATGTGTCTGTTGGCTATCTGTATTTCTTTTTTGTAGAACTGTCTGTTCAGTTCCTGTGCCCATTTTTTAAGTGGATTGTTTGTTTTTTGTTTGTTGAGGTGGGTGAGCTCTTTATATATTGTAGACGTCAAGCCTTTATCGGATCTGTCATTTTCAAATATATTCTCCCATACTGTAGGGTTCCTTTTTGTTCTATTGATGGTGTCTTTTGCTGTACAGAAGCTTTTCAGCTTAATATAGTCCCACGTGTTCATTTTTGCTGTTGTTTTCCTTGCCCGGGGAGATATGTTCAAGAAGAGGTTACTCATGTTTATGTCTAAAAGGTTTTTGCGTATGTTTTTTTTCTAAGAGTTTTATGGTTTCATGACTTACATTCAGGTCTTTGATCCAGTTTGAATTTACTTTTGTGTATTGGGTTAGACAATGGTCCAGTTTCATTCTCCTACATGTAGCTCTCCAGTTTTGCCAGCACCATCTGTTGAAGAGACTGTCATTTCACCATTGTATGTACATGGATCCTTTATCAAATATTAATTGACCATATATGTTTACGTTAATGTCTGGAGTCTCTAATCTGTTCCACTGGTCTGTGGCTCTGTTCTTATGCCAGTACCAAATTGTCTTGATTACTATGGCTTTGTAGTAGAGCTTGAAGTTGGGGGGTGAGATCCCCCCCACTTTATTCTTCTTTCTCAGGATTGCTTTGGCTATTCGGGGTCTTTGGTGTTTCCATATGAATTTTTGAATTATTTCTTCCAGTTCATTGAAGAATGCTGCTGGTAATTTGATAAGGATTGCATTGAATCTTTGTATATTGCTTTGGGCAGGATGGCCATTTTGATGATATTAATTCTTCCTAGTCAAGAGCATGGGATGAGTTTCCATTTGTTAGTGACCTCTTTAATTTCTCTTAAGAGTGTCTTATAGTTTTCAGGGTATTGGTCTTTCATTTCCTTGGTTAGGTTTATTCCTAGGTATTTTATTCTTTTTGATGCAATGGTGAATGGAATTGTTTTCCTGATTTCTCTTTCTATTGATTCATTGTTAGTGTATAGGAAAGCTACAGATTTCTGTGTGTTAATTTTGTATCCTGCAACTTTGCTGTATTCCGATATCAGTTCTAGTAGTTTTGGAGTGGAGTCTTTAGGGTTTTTTATGTATCGTATCATGTCATCTGCACATAGTGACAGTTTAACTTCTTCTTTACCAATCTGTATTCCTTGTATTCCTTTGTTTTGTCTGATTGCCATGGCTAGGACCTCCAGTACTATGTTAAATAACAGTGGGGAGAGTGGGCATCCCTGTCTAATTCCCGATCTCAGAGGAAAAGCTTTCAGCTTCTCACTGTTCAGTGTAATGTTGGCTGTGGGTTTATCATATATGGCCTTTATTATGTTGAGGTACTTGCCTTCTATTCCCATTTTGCTGAGAGTTTTTATCAAGAATGGATGTTGAATTTTGTCAAATGCTTTTTCAGCATCTATGGAGATGATCATGTGGTTTTTGTCTTTCTTTTTGTTGATGTGGTGGATGATGTTGATGGATTTTCGAGTGTTGTAGCATCCTTGCATCCCTGGGATGAATCCCACTTGGTCATGGTATATGATCCTTTTGATATACTTTTGAATTCGGTTTGCTAATATTTTATTGAGTATTTTTGCATCTACATTCATCAGGGATATTGGTCTGTAATTTTCTTTTTTTGGTGGGGTCTTTGCCTGGTTTTGGTATTAGGGTGATGTTGGCTTCAAAGTATGAGTTTGGGAGTATTCCCTCTTCTATTTTTTGGAAAACTTTAAGAATGGGTATTATGTCTTCTCTGTGTGTCTGATAAAATTCCGAGGTAAATTCGTCCGGCAGGGGGTTTTGTTCTTGGGTACTTTTTTGATTACCATTTCAATTTCTTTGCTTGTAATTGGTTTGTTTAACTTTTGTGTTTCTTCCTTGGTCAGTCTTGGAAGGTTGTATTTTTCTAGGAAGTTGTCCATTTCTTCTAGGTTTTCCAGCTTGTTGGCATATAGGTTTTCATAGTAGTCTTTAATAATTCTGTGTATTTCTGTAGAGTCTATCATGATTTTTCTGTTCTCATTTCTGATTATGTTGATTTGTGTTGATTCTCTTTTTCTCTTAATAAGTTTGGCTAGAGGCTTATATATTTTGTTTATTTTCTCGAAGAACCAGCTCTTGGTTTCGTTGATTTTTGCTATTGTTTTATTCTTCTCAATTTTTTTTATTTCTTCTCTGATCTTTATTATGTCCCTCCTTCTGCTGACTTTAGGCCTCATTTGTTCTTCTTTTTCTAGTTTCGATGATTGTGATGTTAGACTATTCATTTGGGATTGTTCTTCCTTCTTCAAGTGTGCCTGGATCGCTATATACTTTCCTCTTAAGACTGCTTTCACTGCATCCCACAGAAATTGGGGCTTTGTGTTGTTGTTGTCATTTGTTTCTATATATTCCTTGATCTCTATTTTGATTTGTTCGTTGATCCATTGATTATTTAGTAGCATGTTGTTAAGCCTCCATGTGTTTGTGAGCCTTTTTGTTTTCTTTGTAGAATTTATTTCTAGTTTTATGCCTTTATGGTCTGAAAAATTGGTTGGTAGAATTTCAATATTTTGAAATTTACTGAGGCCCTTTTTGTGGGCTAGTATGTGGTCTATTCTGGAGAATGTTCCATGTGCACTTGAGAAGAATGTATATCCTGTTGCTTTTGGATGTAGAGTTCTATAGATGTCTATTAGGTCCATCTGTTCTACTGTGTTGTTCAGTGCCTCCGTGTCCTTGCTTATTTTCTGCCCATTGGATCTGTCCCTTGGAGTGAGTGGTGTGTTGAAGTCTCCTAAAATGAATGCATTGCAGTCTATTTCCCCCTTTATTTCTGTTAGTATTTGTTTCACATATGCTGGTGCTCCTGCGTTGGGTGCATATATATTTAGAATGGTTATATCCTCTTGTTGGACTGAGCCCTTTATCATTATGTAGTGTCCTTCTTTATCTCTTGTTACTTTCTTTGTTTTGAAGTCTGTTTTGTCTGATATTAGTACTGCAACCCCTGCTTTCTACTCACTGTTGTTTGCCTGAAATATGTGTTTCCATCCCTTGAGTTTTAGTCTGTGCATGTCTTTGGGTTTGAGGTGAGTTTCTTGTAAGCAGCATATAGATGGGTCTTGCTTTTTTATCCATTCTATTACTCTGTGTCTTTTAATTGGTGTGTTAAGTCCATTTACATTTAGGGTGACTATTGAAAGATATGTACTTACTACCATTGGAGGCTTTAAATTCGTGGTTACTGAATGTTCAAGGTTAGCCTCTTTAGTATCTTACTTCCTAACTTATCTCACTTATTCAGTTGTTATATACACTGTCTGGAGATTCTTTTCTTCTCTCCCTTCTTATTCCTCCTCCTCCATTCTTCATATGTTGTGTGTTTTGTTCTGTGCTCTTTTTAGGAGTGCTCCCATCTAGAGTAGTCCCTGTAAGATGCCCTGTAGAGGTGGTTTGTGTGAAGCAAATTCCCTCAGCTTTGCTTGTCTGGGAATTGTTTAATCCCGCCATCATATTTAAATGAAAGTCGTGCTGGATACAGTATCCTTGGTTCAAGGCCCTTCTGTTTCATTGCATTAAATATATCATGCCATTCTCTTCTGGCCTGTAGGGTTTCTGTCAAGAAGTCTGATGATAGCCTGATGGGTTTTCCTTTATAGGTGACCTTTTTCTCTCTAGCTGCCTTTTAAACTCTTTCCTTGTCCTTGATCTTTGCCAATTTAATTATTATGTGTCTTGGTGTTGTCCTCCTTGTATCCTTTCTATTGGGGGTTCTGTGTATTTCCGTGATCTGTTCGATTATTTCCTCCCCCAGTTTGGGAAAGTTTTCAGCAATTATTTCTTCAAAGACACTTTCTGTCCCTTTTCCTCTGTCTTCTTCTTCTGGTACCCCTATAATATGTATATTGTTCCTTTTGGATTGGTCACACAGTTCTCTTAATATTGTTTCATTCCTGGAGAGCCTTTTATCGCTCTCTATGTCAGTTTCTATACGTTCCTGTTCTCTGGTTTCTATTCCTTCAATGGCCTTTTGCATCTTATCCATTCTGCTTATAAATCCTTCCAGGGTTTGTTTCACTTCTGTAATCCCCTTCCTGGCAGCTGTGATCTCCCTTCGAACTTCATCCCATTGCTCTTGCATTTTTCTCTCCATCTCTGTCAGCATGTTTATGATTTTTATTTTGAATTCTTTTTCCGGGAGACTGGTTAGGTATGTCTCCTTCTCTGGTGTTGCCTCTGTGATCTTGGTTTGCCTGTAATTTTGCCTTTTCATGGTGATAGAAATAGTTTGCAGAGATGGAACGAATGACGGCTGGAAGCACTTCCCTTCTTGTTGGTTTGTGGCCTTCCTCTCCTGGGAGAACAGCGACCTCTAGTGGCTTGTGCTGGGAAGCTATGCTCAGACATGCCTTCTGCTTCCTGCCCAGCTTCCATGGAGTTTATCTCTGCTGTTGCTGTGGGCGTGGCCCGTTTCAGGCTGCTGTTCCAAAATGGTGGAGCCCCATTGGATGGGGAGCGGCTGGGAGGCTATTTATCTCGGTAAGGGGCCTCTGTGCTCCCTGCAGCCTAGGGGATTAGAGTGCCCAGAGATCCCCAGATTCCCCACCTCTGGACTAATTGTCCTGCCCTGCCCCTTTAAGACTTCCAAGAAGCACTCGCCAAAACAAAACAACAACAACAACAACAACAAAATTTTATAAATAATTTAAAAAAGAAAACCGCTCGCTTTTCTTTGTCCTCAGGCACCGGCCGCAGGCACCCGCTCACCGGTCTTGCTGCCCTGTGTATCATTTTATATCCAACAGTGCAGAGGGGTTTCCTTTTCTCCACATTATTGTCAATACTTATCTCTTGTCTTTTTGATAATAGCCTTTCTGACACCATCTGCGGTGTCATCTCTTTGTGGTTTTGATGCATATTTCTCTGATGAGTAGTGATGGTGAGCAACTTTCCATATACTTTTTGGCTATTTGAACATCTTCATTGGAGAAATATCTATTCAGGTCTTTTTCCCAATTTTTAAATTGGGTTGTTTATTTTTTGCTGTTGAGTTCTATGAGTTCCTTACATATTTTAGATATTAATCCCTTATCAGCTTTGTGACTTGAAAATATTTTCTCCCATTCCTTAGGGTGCCTTTTCACTTTGTTGAGGGTTTCCTTTGTTATACAGAATTAATATTGTTAAAATGTATTTACTACCAAAGCCATCTATAGATTCACTGTATCAAGCCTATCAAGATTCAATGACAGTTTTTGCAGAAGTACACAAAACAATCCTAAAATTTTATAAGGAGCCACAAAAGCCCCTGAATGGCCAAAGCAACCCTGAGAAAGAGCAGAGTAGGAGGCCCCACACTGCCAATTTTAAGTGGTACTCTAAAGTTATAGTAATCAAAACACTATGTTACTGGCCTAAGAACAGATGCATGGATCAATGAAACAGAATGGGGAGCTCAGAAAAAAATCGATGCGTATCTGAGCAACTAATATTTGACAAGTGAACCAAGAATACTCAATGGGGAAAAGACAGTCTCTTCAATAAATGGTGTGAGGAAAATTGGATATTCACATGCAAAAGAATGAAATTAGAACCATATCTTACACCACTCACACAACTTCACCCGAAATAGATTAAAGACTTTAAATGTTAATCTGGAAACTATAAAACTCCTAAAACACACAAAACATCAGCCACAAAAGCAAAAATAAACAGATGCTCTTCTTTTTAAACATAAAGATGGTTTGTTCATTGCTTAAAATGCATGTTCCTTGTTAAACCGTCAAAAGATTGCTGAATAAGTGGAAAACAGTGTGAGCAGGCTGTTGAGAGGAGCTCAGACCTTGGAGCCCCCCAGTCCTCCCCCAACCTCCCTAACCCCCTCTCACCAGGGAAGGTGCAGAGAGCTGAGCTGTGTTGTACTCACAGGGCAGAGACACTAGATTTGGCAAAAATAAAAAAAGGGTAAATTACAAACATTATTTGTAAAACAAAGCAACAAAAGACTCAAGTACTTAAAATTAAAGGAAAAAAGCTTTAAAATCAACAAGAAAGACAACGGGGCTGGGGGGATTTTTGCTGCAAAGGCAGCAGGCATGTTTGCCAGCAGTTCTGCTCTCAGTATAGTCTCTGCCTTAAGATGCTCATAGTGGCTAGTTTTCAAGAATGAGTTGTAGAAGGGATTTGATCTTCTTACCTAATAATTTACTATTGTTTGAATTCCTTATTAAGAATATGATTTTTTAAAAATAATTAAAGTTTTTTTTAAATGAAGGAAAAAGGCCCCTATTCTCCAAATACCCAGCATAGTAGGAAGATAGTATCCCAGAGCCTGACCCCCTAGCAAGAGATAACATTCCCCCTTGGGACTTTAGTAGTTAAGTTGTTAGAATTCTATCTTCACTTAAAAGCAGACATTGGCATATGTGTAGAAAAAAGAATGGAGGTTGCTTTATAATCCAAGGGTCCTTAGTGTTGGTGATGAGATATTTATTTTTAGAATCACTTATCCTCTTGACTCTCAATTTGTGGTGCTAGTTGACTGTTAAAGAATGGCTTTGGGAGGATGGTAAGTGAGATAAATATTATCAGTCTGAACTTGCTCTTCCATTAACTGTGTCATATGCCGCGCTACTAAACTGAAAGATACCTGTTTTTGTAGGATAATTACTGCAGCAGAGGGAGTTGCTGAAATTTACATTTGCTTTGTATGTAACTATCTATAGGAAATTACTTTGGACACTCCTAAGAAAAGGGCAGAGTATTAATATTGTGTAATTACCCTTTCTTTTCTGTCCCCAGAACATTTGTCCCTGAAAAGGATTCAGTGACAGTGAAAAAGGCACCTTTTACGGTTTATTTCCTTGGAAAGTTAAAAGGCGGTATTGTTCTATTACCTTCTAGTGCTAATACAGCCAAACTTAACAAAAATTGAAACTATCCTTCATGACTTATGGGATGACTGTGCTATTCTTGGTCATAATTACACCTTAAGGAAAAGGCTTGATAAACTTCCTCTTATGGCCATAAATTTGTATTTAACCAAAAAGTGCAAGTAATATAGATTTTTATATGCACCTGCCTGCTGAGACTGGGAAAACCGAAGTTCCTTAAGGCTTTAGGGATGCTTGGAGGCAGCTAATTCTCCTGTAGGGACTCTAACCTGCCTTTCCACAGTGCATTGTTTGACCGTTCCTGCCTTTTTTATTCCTTTGCCAAATGATAGTTCCCTCTACATCTGCAGCACAAGCATGAATGTGCTGCAGGCTGGATAGGGAGCGTTTATCTGCATCGGATAACATGTGCACCTTACTGTCATTAAGAATGCATGCCTGTTTAGCTGAATTATAACAGAAGTCATTAGCAAAGAGGAAATAAGCATAGTTACTAGATTATCCCTACTTTCCAGTTTTTTCTCCTTTCCCACCTATTATATCTAAATTTACTTGAAATTTTCAGGAGAAAAGAAACAGAAACACCACTAAAAGAAATGCCAAACTTCACATGAATGCTTCTACAACATAGGGGTTCCTGAAAAGTTATTTGAGTTAAAATTTAAAAAATTTGAAAAACTAAGAATTAGAGTTTTAATGCTTCTGATACATATTTCTGATTTTGATTTGCCTCTAATTAAACATATTTCTGATTTTGATTTACCTCTAATTAAAGATTTAACAGAGCAAGACGTCAATTGTGTGGCAGATTCCCCTTTTAGGACATCAGTTATTTAGAATATCTACCAGGATATAAGAACAGATGAGAGATTAGTATGTGTGTATATATGCAGGGTAAAGGAGTGACTGCTTTGTAATTGTTCCATATATTCCTCAAGTTTTTTTTTATCGAATGCCAAGAATTTCTACACTATTGCTTCATATACTGGGATTTTGTTGCAGTCATTGCTTGGGATTTAGAATTTTTCCCTTGGTATAATTTTTTTTTTTTCCTAAACAACAGTTGGGGCAAAGGGATTTGCCCTCTAAGAACTTTTCTGGTGCCCCAATCTCTTTATGAAGTTTGATTTTTCCAGGGTTTCCTTTAGAAAGATATTGGATATTAGTCTAAGTTTTTCTCATTTTGACACTGACACTGTAGTTTTAGAGAGGTTGGCTAAGGTGAAATTAATCCATTTCTTTCATGTGGAAAGTGAAATGTGACTATGAACATTTTGAACTTTACTTTAGAGTTTTGTGCTCTGTTGACTGCAACACTGATTGCTAAGCATCTGGATTATTTGGAAGTCCCAGCACAGAAGCTCTACCTTTGGGTGTTTTTTCATTATCTGAGATAGAGCTTCCTTCAGAATAAATTGAATTTTCAGCCACTAATCAGCGACTATTATCATGGAAACGTTGAATAATTGTCTTGCATTTGGAGTGTACCGTGAAGTCAAGTCACAGGGAACGCTTTTCGTGTTGACTGTCAGCATCGTATCATCATCAGGCTTCGAGAGGACCAATTTCCAAACACTGTAACAAAATATTCGTTCTAAAATGTACTCCCCCAAATAATTCAGACATATAATAATATGTATTTGAGACAGTGGAAAAGTATGAACTGTCAAAACTGCCTTTCTTTGTCTATATTTACTTTTGAGGAGATAGGGACATTTCAGACCAGCAGGGAATTTACTCAGTGGTCTATAATAAATCCTCTATGGCTCTAATGTTTTCAATAATATATCATAGAAAGCTGTAAAATAACAGGCAACTTGAAATTAGAAAGGCAAAGAGTTTGAAACTTCACGGGCATTCAAAATGAGCAAATGGTTAGGTTTCAGGGAAACTGCTTCTTAAACACCTAAATAAACAGTTTTCAACCTACGTTGACAGCATTTCTTGAGGAAAGAGGAAATGTAGTTCTTTCAGGGTTCTTCCCAAACGCCTTTGGTGTGTATTCCATTCAGCAGATCACTTAGGGAGGCCTCCTGTATGATTCATTCAGTACACAACGTGGTCTGTTTTTTTTCAGAAGCGAAAATCGTATTTAAAAGCTCAAGCAGAAAAATTGGCTCCTTCTTCAACAGAATCAAATTAGTATTGATGAACAGATCTGATGACTAAGGAGGATCCTCGCTGTCTCAGCTGTCCCCCTTCTCTGCGGAGATGCAGCTCATATCCCCACCTCTACTGTCAGGGAGCCTGTCAGCAAGCGTCCCTGAGTGTCACCTGCCAATAGCTCAGACTGTCTCCTTTGGAGAGTTGCCCATGGCACAACAGGAGTTATCATGCCCCGCAGTGGAGGTAATGCTCCCCTTTTCCACCCAGAGACTGACTGGTATACCGGGACATAGAAGGTGGCCGCTTTGCTGCAAGATGGAACACGCTGTGGTGTGCACTGGACAACCGCTGCTCCCCTAGCAGTCAGGCTGAAGCTAGACTCTGGTTGGACCACAGCGAGTTTAGCTCCTTCTGCTCTAACTGCTTCCCTCACTCGCTTTCCCCCAAGAGCGCTGCCCCTCCATGAGACACGCACTTCTGAGCCTGCCTCTTGCAGTGTACCCCAAGACGAAGGTGAATGCTGTGTGTCTTCAGCTATGCTACTACGTTACCAGTATCTAATGTAAGAGGCAATGGATGTGAACAGAAAGTCGTATGTCACTTAGCTCTATCATCATACTAAATTGACAGAATGTACAAATGATGAGAGTTTTCTCAAAAACTGTATTCTCATTTTGTAAAGATGAGGCTCTGTGTGAGAGAAGGGCACAGATAGTGATTTTAAAATACTGATGGATGGCTCATTAAATTTTTCTTTTTCGACAGTATTTTTATTTAGACAGGAAGGTATATTTTAATATTGATACAGATAAACAGTGCAATAGTGAGATTAAATGGATAGTTATTACCTTCTAAATTTTAAGCAATGTGAAAGAATTTCTTTACACATCTTTCAGACATGCCTGTGTCTTTATTATAAGTTATGAATTGAGAAGAATGCAGAAACGATAACATAGGTAGAAGTGATGAAAGCTTTCTAAGAAATTTTAAGCAAGCTTGAAATTAAGATTCAGGAATCTCCTTTGTTACCAGATACTTAATTTGCATATGAATTTATTGTAGCATAGTATCTAACTAATATGCATTTTCCCCCTGACAGTAATTGTTCAGGCCACTCTTTAATTAGATCAAGGCAAAATAAATATTCACACACTCTAATTTTTAAATATTTGTACCTCCTACTACAATTTTAAAATAAGAAATTCTCATCCCAATATCGGTTCTTTTTGTGTACTGTTTTCAACTAGCCAACCTCATCATTTTGTTTAACTAGCTCCCCACACACATGAGACACAATTTCAGTATCTATTTGTCTCCTGTTAGGATATATAGTGTTTACTGTTCTATATTTGATAGAGGTACTCCATAAAAATTTAATTTGTTTGAGTGATAATGCTTTAGAGATAGAACCAATCACTTTCTTACCATGTAAGGAACTATGCGTCATGTACAGGTTGCAGGACACTTCCTATAGGGCAAAGTGCTGCAATGCTCTATTTAAGTTTCTTCAGTCATCAAATAGCAATTAAACAATCTATTATTTTGTTTCTAGTATGGAGTACCCTAGAGGGATTTCTGCTTGTTACAATAGCATGTATTGTTGAACTCTCATTAGGAGAAACACAAAAATGTATCCAAGAAAAAAGTCTAATTTTCTGGTTTCTCAGTGGGCTCTTGACAGAAACTTACAAAATTCCACTGGACACAGCCAACTCCCTATAACTACTTATGAGGGAGTTAAGTAACTGACCTTAGGATAACTATCCTAAAACCTGAAACTGACATGGAACTATTGATAACCCAGCAAGCACACTGGGGTATTTTCCTTAAACCTGATGTCAGTTTTATGTTAGCCAGCGGTCCTCTCCTCTAAGACAGGATTACTGACTAAGTCAGAAACACAAAAGGTCCCACATTAAGGAGTGGTTTTTGTTGTTGTTTTTAGTTTGTTTTCTTTTGCTCTGCTAAATTGGAACTTTATTGTTAAATGTCCAGACAATGTTATGAACATTATGTTTGAACATTATATTGTGTTCAAATAGGGAGAAGTCACCTACTTGGGCTGTCCTATAATTTATAATACCAGGTATGTGATGCATCATATCTTTTCCCAAGGATAGAGTTTAATAAAGGGATAAGGGATTGAAAGGAGGGTTTTGCATAAATTTGGATGTCTGAAGAGGGGAGGACTTAGATATTGGAGGTAGGTAGCAAGTTACTTGAGAAATTTCTCCTGTTACACAATCTTGCCTATGCTAGTCTGTTACTCATTTATTGTATTTGATATCATGTAGCAGAATTAAGAAATGACTGGAAAAGCTCCCTAAGTGTGCACAGTTTTTACGATATTTATGGTTTTGCTAAAGATGATGGAAAAGGAACAGTGTTTAAAACTTCTTTGCAGAAGAATATTGGCTTCTGGGTTTAATTACAATTTAATTCTAGATTCAAGATCAGTGTATTTTCATGTTGAAAACACCATTTCACCATTTGAGATCTCTATTTTCAGCTTCGTGCTCCTGTAACAAATGAGTGTATTATAAATGAGAACTTCCAATAGGAATCTGATGAGCTCATACATTTCTTCATTAATTTTGTTTATTAAGCAAATGAGTGCCTACTCTGTGCTCTTCACCATGCTAAGTTTGAGCTGAATGGGAAAACAATCCCTGCCCTTGTGAAATTTAAGGCCTACTGGGGGAGTCAAATAAACAGGAAAACAAGTCAAGTACAAACCTTGAAAATGCAGTGCAGGGAGTAAATGAGGTGACGTGATAGAAAGGAATGGTAGGAGGCTACCCTGAGTTGTTAGTAAGGAGCCTGGCAATGCCAGGGGTGCCGGTGTGTGTGTGTGAGGACAGTCCAGAAGGCCAGGGTCTCTGGTACACACACAACAAACACTGAGACTGGGAGCACAAGGGCAGAGGGGCAGGCAGGGCCCACATCTCGCAAGGTCTCGTAGACCAATGGGCGGGTTTACTGTGTGATAGGTGGGGAGACAATTAAGCAGGGAAGCAATATGATCTGATGACAGGTTTGAAGAGCCATCTCAGGCTTTCTCTGGAGAACTGAAACAGGGAAACAAGATTGGAAGCTGGGGAGTCAGTGGGGCCACTGAGATGCATGTAGATGAGGGTGGTAACAGCGGAAACAAATAAAAATGGATGATTTACTGATAAATTCTGGAGATAGAACCCAGAGGATTTGCTGGTTTAGAGAGACAAGAATAATCAAGGACATCTTCATTTTCTTTTAGCTGAGTAAACTGGGTGAATGGTGGTGTCATTTTTAGAGATGGTAGAGACTAGAGGGAGATTAGAATGGGAGGCTGTGTCAGGGTGGGAGTCAAGACTCAGATTTGGCCATTCTGAGGTCTTTTCATGTTTGCAATCAGTATGGAGATGTCAGAAACAAAGCTGTGTTCTGTCTGTAGCCTAGAGAATAGATCAGAGTGAGAAATATTGTTGCTAAAACACATAAAGCTTCAGTGCATGTGGATGTCAATTCAAGGTCCAGGATCAGGTAAATTTACTTTAAGAAGACAGCAAAGATTGAGAAAATCTGAAAGGTCCAGAACTGATTATCAAGGAAGTTCATCATTTGGAGGTCAAGTAAAGGAGAAAGGACAAGGAAACAAGGCCAAAGAGTCACTAAGGAAGTGGAATTAAAAGCCAGCAGAGTGTAGTATCTTGGAATCCAACAGAAAAGAATATTTCAAGGAGGGGAGAAGGAGTCAGGTGTGTCAGCTGTGGGCAAAGAAAATTAATCTAGAGATATTGTCACTGAATTTAGCAACAATGGCATTTTGTGGGTGACCTTAATAAGAAGTTTCAGAAGCATAGTAGACAGACATCAGATTGAAGTGTACTGAAGTATGATTGATAGGAGAAAAAGAGGACAGAAAGAAAGTTAAGTCAAACCTGTTAAGGGCTTTTGTTTTGAAGCAGGGAGAAAAAAAACCGTTGCTGAGGAAAATACGAGAATATCTCAAAGGGGATCTAATATATATATATATATTTAAAGATGTAAAACTCTTTGCCATTTTCTTGCATACTGATTGGGTTGATCTAATAGAAAGGTATAATTTATGATGTAGGATAAATATGACTTCTTTCAAGAGCAAAATCCCAGAGAAGACAAAGAAAGCTGGGATCTGTAACATGAGTGGAGAAATTGGCCTTTAGTAAAAGAAGGACCCCCTCCCCTGTGACATGAGGGAAGGCAGAGAGGGTTGGTACCGATGCCGGCAGATTTACAGATTCAATGATAGGAAGATCAGGAATCTCACCTGACAGCTTGTATTGTCCCAATAAGGTACGAGGCATAATCATTAGCTAAGAATGAATAGGGGAAGGAATTGGTGCAGTTTAGTGGAGAAGAAAACATGTTAAATAATTATTTTGGAGATTAGGAAATCGAGTTTATTAGGAAACGTTAACGAATTCCTGAGCAATTTTGAATGCTATGTGATGTTTGTTGTGAGTCTGATGTGGTACCACTAAGTCCCTTGTGTGATTTCTTCCAGCAACATGAGATGCTCAGATACAGATGCTGATAATGGCAGGAAACTGTGTTGAATCTGGGTCAGGATTTTTCTGGAGTGGCCAAGGCATTTGGAAATATTTATTAGGCAGTGACTACAATGATGGACCATGGAATTTAAGCCATGTCAGGAACTAAGTGAAGCTGAGAGGATGGTAATAGGGGGTGAGAAGATAGAAGGGTCAATGAAAGTCATTGTGAGGTAGCAGGATTTGTAAACTACATGTTTTGAGTAAATGAAAGAGTAGGTGAATATAGTCAGAGAAGATACCTGTATACAGGATGAAGGAGGTGGGGCATTTCCAGGTGAAAACCAGGACTAGGATATTGTTATGGGAGTGGGAGGAGGAGAAGGTTATTGGATGTGACAATGCCAAGGAGTCGAGGCACCACAGTACTGGACGGGTCACTCACGAGATGTTAATGTCACCCAGAAGGATGACATACCAGTGTTGTCAATGAGTGACCCAATTTTGATAAGTGACAGGAGAGGTAGACAGCATATTTGAGTGGCATAAGGAATTAGGGTTTTTAATGGGACTACCTGAATTACAAATGGGAAAATAGACTAAGTACGTTCATCACCAGCTCCTGACACAAAGGCACATAGAGTATAAAAGAGAATTAAAAAGCATTCACAGGGAAGGGCTGGTTAAGAAAAAAAAGTGCTCAGTGTCTATTCAGATTTGGGTATAGCAAGGTAAAGGCGATATTTAAAGAATATTGAGGGTAGAGGAAATTTTCGGGATCCTAGACACAGGGTTTCAGAAGACACATTAATGTGTTTAGAAGGGACTAGAGGAGTGGAGAGTTAGAAAATATGCGAAGAGCAAACCAGCGATGAAATTCTAAGTGATATGATACAGAAGATTTGTTTTTGATAGTGGCCATGGATGTGGGGTGAGATGAAATTGGTCCAGACAGCATCAGAGCAGAAGGGAGACCAATCAGTTCTGTCTGTTTGCTGGAGAACATGTCTGGGGGCAGAGATTTGGTGCTCTGCATGGAATTACACGGTAAGGCCATGCTGCTGGAACCCCTATTCCCTGTGAAGCCTGTGGAAGCCTTGTGTATTCCTCCCTTCATTGCCTCAGTCTGGGTCCTGCTAAAGCCAGGGGGTCTTCTGACTTAGACAAGGTGTCACTCTTGCATCAGCAGCACGAGCACCCTGTGCATGCTCAGAGTGGGAAGGTGTTCCCAGTCCTGCCAAGGTGTGCATTGAACCTGATGGCTGTGGAACATGCCCTGTGCTCAGCAAGGAGTGCTGGGCAGGGCAAGGAGTGAAGGGAATGAATTTTCACTATCTAGCTGTGCCAGGCTCTTGATAACCTTGTCTCATTTATCATGAACCCAGTCCACTTTTCTGACCATTTTATAAGCACCAGTCTCAGCTCTACTCAAGCTAATAAGTCAGGCTAAAGAGCAGAAAACAACTATTATAACTCATGCCATTATACTAATGTCTTTAAAAGTACCTCATTAAAGGGGAACAAAGTAGTGGCCCAGGGAGGCCACTTTATTACTATCACATTACATGAGACTGCATTTGGAACTTAGATTTCTTGCATCCTAATCTTTTTGAAGGTGAGGAAGTAATGTAGCATCCAAATGAAGGTGAAGTACATTTTCCATGACCACAATTAAACTAGTTAATAATTAAATGCCAGGTGTGCTATACTATGCTTTTAGTATTTTCTAAATAAGTGGTTAATGTTTGAGGAGATGCTGAGAAGCATGTCTTTATGAAAGAAAAACTGCTTATTAAGGTGCTTTTAAACGTTGTATTTTTGCCTTGACCTTAAGCTTGTGGGCTAAAAGATTTGATCTTGTAATTATCTCAAAATATCTGATGAACTCATTTGAGGGAGTTTGTACCTGCAGGTACAATATTACACATGGCATATTCCCTGACTTAAGTGAGCCTACAATCTTGTAAAAGATACAATCAACTAACAATAACACCCTAACCATCTACATTAGAACAGGGAACCAACTTGGGGTCAGGGGTCAGGGCAAAACTCTTAAATGAATGGAGCTCAAAGCACCGATAAATAATTTTCAGAGACCTCTGCATGAAATCAGAATTTCAGTTTTTAATTTACTATTAAAATGTCTGTCTAGAAAATCAGACATTTTATGGTCTTTTTTTTTTTTAGTGACCTCTCAGATGGCAGCAGGTTAATTGTAAATAAGTTCAATGTATTCAGTTATTATCTGTTTGGAGATTTTTAATTAGTTATTAAACTAATTATGAAACTTACTAAAATAAATTAGTTGAAACTTTAAAACATTATTTCTCCAATCCACTGTTTCAGTGGGTACCTATATTCCCATTATCTTCTGTAAATACAAGAAAAATAAGTAAGTCAAATTTTAAAGTGTATTTGAAAAGTTGTAAGATCTGGTTGTGAAGGAACCTCAGGGTCATAAAAATAAAAGAGAAAATATATTCAATTTTGTCTTTGATGAAATATAAAGTGTTTGGATTCAAGAATGCACTGAAATGACTTCAGCTTACCTCACCTTTTATCTGATATTTCTTTCTCCCTTGATTTAACTACTTTCAGGAGCAGTCATGACTCATTCACCCAACCTATGTTCATTTTTCATCTACTGTATATAAACTACCATATGAGCTCTGAGTGTGATATCAAGATCAACCAGACAGGGGCCTCCAGCCACAAGGATCATACAAATACACCCTGGCCAATAATGAGCTAAATACAGTTGACCCTTGAACTACACGGAGGTTAGGGGCTCCAATCCCCTGGGCTGTTGAAAATCCACATGTAACTTTGACTCCCTAGATACTTTACTAATAGGCTAGTGTTGCCTGGAAAGCTAACTGATGACGTAACAGTCAGTCAACACATATTTGACATGTGTTAGATACTCTATTCTTATAATAAAGTAAGCTAGAGAAAAAAAATCATTATTGAAAATTTTTCACATGTAAGTGAATGTGGGCAATTCAAATCCATGCTGTTCAAGGGTCAACTTTAAACTATATTATAGGGAATAAAACATTTCAAAAATACTTGAAATGAGTAATTCAATGACTACCCAGAGACCATCATGATCCTTTTGTTCACCATCCTGGATTTTTCTGGAGCAGATCCCACATGTGTATAATAGGAAAATTCCTGTTGAGTACAATTCACTAGCTGAGATGAAGAAAGTTCCAAGGAAACATACTTTTTACATAATATGCTCTAAAAAGCCTCAATAGCAACATACTGAACTCTCACTAATGCCAAAGCAACAATATCTAATTCCTTTGAACTGTAGAAACCAGAAAATAAAGACCAATACTTTGTATTTTCATCATTTTTCCCTCTTGTCAGTAACTACTCAAATCAAATAGAATGCTACCATTCATTATATGTGTGTATGTGTGTGTGTGCATGTGTGTGTCTGTATGTTTTAATTACCTTTGTAAATTCAATTTCACTTTCTGTAATTACTAAACAGAGCATATTAACAGACTTTTTTTTGTTTTGATTTGCAAATCTTAGCAGTGTTCATTTTCCTTATTTAAATAAAAATAAAGCATTACCTTAACTCCCTTTAAAATGAATGACTTTAAAAAAGAAGGAAGAATATAGGAAAAAGTAAAAGCAAAAGAACAAAGTCACAGGTTTTTTTTAATGTAAAGTGAAATATACAGCTACTCCCTGAAATAGTCCTATTCCTCCGTGAATATTTCTATGTATGTACTCTGTCATTTGTTTTCCTTATTTTATCTTAGTTTATGATTTTCAATGTGTTCTCTGAAAAAAATGATCATTCTGTGTACAAATATTGCAGCAGATACAATCTTTTATTTTTATGTCCCCTAAAACGTGTGGGGCACGGCTGGAGGTGGAGGCAGAACTGGGCGGACGGAGCCGTGTGTCTGCAGCGGGCGCCGGTCTTCCGTTAGGGAACATAGCGCGTCCAGATCTGGGCATATTACGCTGGCGCACTTCTCCTTTCCTTCTTTAGTTCTCATTCTTCTCTCCCATTTTCTTCTTTGCTCTTGCTGTTTATTTTTTCTCCAAGTCCTCTTCCACTGAGGGAGATGGGAAGGCTAAATACTAAGATATGCATCATAAGCAAAACCCTGTTCAGCCCTAGTTTTTCCCCTTCACCAAAGTTGCAGAAAAAGACATGGGATAGTAGCTACATAATTGCCAACATTTACAATGTGATCCTAAGTCATGAGATATATTAATTCATCTCCAAATTCTCCCTTTAGATCTTCATGCAGAGTTTATAAAGAAAAGATGAAGTGTGACAATTATTTGGCCAGAGTTGAGAATTTTGGTTTTCATAGTCAGGAAGAATGATCACTCTAAAAAGATATATTTTTAAAAATTCTTTCATTGACAGAGACTGGAGCTTCACTTTATGTCAACTGGGAACATGCTTGCGTAGTACAAGGCTTTTCTTATGAAAGAAAATAATTTGTTAAAGCTGTGTCCCCTACCAGTTTGCCTACAGATAGCTGGCACACACCATGAAAAAGAATAAGAAATCATTCTCAGATGTTCCCTTACATGTTGTCCAAAACCAAAGGCCGCCATGTAGCAACTCCTTAAAATTAGGAAGTCTAACTAGACTTCTGGGAAAAACCTTTCAAGATGTTTTATTTGACAGAATTGAAAGGGGCTGTCAAAGTCCTCTAGACACAGGATAAGCTTACTTAACTGATAGACGCTTCCACTAGGCTGTGCTTTTATAATGTCATGATAAAATGCTGGTCGATCCTCTCAATAATTAGGACATAATTGGTGGTTCTCGTACATGGCCAACAATTAGTCCATGATAAAACCTTTTCTACATGTTTTCCCATGTCCTTAGTTGAAACTGTCCATAACTCTTCCTTAGCAGTTCACAGATGGGAGCAAATAACGTCCTGTTCCATAAAGTCAGCACAGTGAGGAAATAGCTGGCCATCATTTTGCCCTCTTGATTGGATAGCAAATTTTCTGTATGGTTTGTTATTTCTTTTGAATGCCTTGCCAAGGGAGTTTAAAATAGAATTTTGTACCTTAAGACTATTTCTTCAGCCCTTTAAAGGCACCTAGGAGAACCTTTTGTGGGTGTGATGGGTAAACTATGTCTCCTTAATATTTGAACACTAAGAACCGAAGTATTACTTCTAAGCTACCTGGTGATGTGCTTTGTTTGGCTGATCCACAGAGGTGAATGCACATTCAGATCTAGCGGGCCTGTGCGTCAGTGATGTCTTTCGGCTAGTACATTCCCTTCTAGTTTTACGATGGCTGCCAATTGTGGGCCCATTATATTAATATATATGTGCCCATTATATATATATATAAAATGTTAAAATATTTTATGAGAATAATTCAAATTAGCTTCCATTTGTTATGTTTTCCTGTTTAAAAGTTATATAAATTTTATTTGCGGTATCTTCAAACAATATATTATAGTTAAAAGGGAGGATTTATAAATGACCATCTGCCAACTAGAGGAAAATGTAGTGCTGTGTCTACACAAAGAATACGAATCTATCATTATGTGGTGAAATCATGATTTAACCAACTGCTTTTTGAAATGCCAAAATTTCTAAAATAATAATTTCAATGGGTATTATACAATAGCCAGTTGTATATGTAAATTTACCCTTTGCAGAAGATTTAAGAAGTAATAACATTTAGGAGCGCAAAAATGTGTTTTGAAACATGAAACCTGATAAAATGAAAGGAATATAGACACTGGAATCACACATAGTTGGGTTCAAATTCTAGATAAGAACCTGACTTCACTGTCAAGAGAATGAGAATTTGGGCTTGGCCTGTGTCTATACGCTCATTTCCAATACTGACAGTCATCTGTAGGTGCAGATGAGCAAGGAAGATTTGTCAAAGGTTAAGGAAAACCAGCAGGTAGTATTGGCACATAACCTGGCTGAAAATGAAATCAGCGCAATTTATTTATCTTTTTCCACTGTTGTATTATTGCAATAGCAATGTGTGACCATCAATAAATTAATGGCTGCATTAACTGGTATACATCTGTTTTTGAACTATTAATGCAGTTATTACAGAAAATATGGTATATTGATATGTACAGTTGATCCTTGAACAACATGGGGTTTGGGACACTGACCCCCTGTGTTGTCAAAAACACATGTATAACTTTTGATTACCAAAAACTTAACTACTAATAGCTACTGATGACCAGAAGGAAGCCTTACTGATAACATGAGTACTTGATTAACACATATTTCATAGGTTATATGTATGACACACTGTAGTCTTACAATAAAGTACACTAGAGAAAAGAAAGTGTTTTTCAAATTGTTGCACATGTCCAAAATTTTTCCAGTATATTTATAAAAAAAAAGAAAAGGGTTTTTGGCTTCTGCTGGAGCAGGAAGGAGAGAAACGGCCCCAGACTGCAGCTTGTGAGCAATAAACAGATTTTAAACTTGAAAAAAAAAAAAGAAAGGAAAAAGCTCCACATGTAAGTGGGCCTCACAGTTCAAACCTGTGTTGTTCAAGGGTTGACTGTATTCTCATAGAAAGATAAACAATATATACTTACGTAGAAAAAATTTTAAATACTATAAAGTATGATTTTATTTTTATTAACAAAATAAAAACATATTCATACTTATAAGTAAATCCTCAGTCAAAGTTCTGGAATAATGGATATCAAACCCTTAACAGTGGCCACCTCTACAGAGGAAAAAATGGGGTCTTCAGGAAGGGAGACCTCAGATTACATTGTGTATAATTCTGTATTATCTGGATTTGTTTTTTATTATATCCATATATTCTTTCTGTAAAGCAAAATATAAAAATATAATTAAAAATCATGAAAAGCAGTAAGTTGAATTATTAAATCACTATGGAACTTTTTCAACAGAAACTAAGGTTCTTTAGAGACTATACATCTATCTACAGGATCCTACTAAATTTCGATTCTTTCTGGCCTCCTTTGCTTTCCTAAATTCGGAAAGACATGTTTTTGAAAAGAAATGGAACATGTCTTACTGAATCCATGATTGGTAGACCACAATGAGCCCCCAGCACTCACAATGCAGTCAAATGACATATAATGCATGGATGTATTTCATAGGACTCAAAAGAAAGACCTGGAAAACTATCACAGAATGTCATAAATAGCTGGAGGGTGGGGCAGGGACATTTTCTGGGAAAATGGCAAGCTTGACTACCTGGAGTGGATAAGCCCGAATCAGGCATTTGAAGAAATCAGGACAAACTTAGGAACAAAGAGAGGGACTTACATGTGTTTAGGGTGCAAAGATCAAGGTAGATGAAATGCAAAATTGATGAGGCATCTTGGAGAAGCCAGAACAAAAGCAAGCTGTGGTAAATTGTGAGTGGGCTTGTAAACCAGCGGTAGAATTATAGTTGCCAGAGGAGGTGACAAGTGACATAAGAATGCAGTGCCCTGAAGTGGCAGAACAAGGCCTGGGGTAGAACTGAGAATGACAACTACATGCGTTAAGATTTTGAAAAAAGTGGAATGTCCTAGGAGGATTAGGGTGGAGCAAACCAAGAACTCTATAGTCTGTCCCCTCTCTGTTTTTCGGGGTATTGTTTGTGTCATTATTTCCTTTTTCTCTACAGATGAGCTTTCCTGGACTCTCAGTCCACAGTGGCACAGCTCCCAGTCTGCATGGGGTGCCCCAGAGACAGAGGGGGTGAACTCTCTCACTACGGGGAGAGGGAAATCTGAGCGGCCAAGCCTGGCTCTAGAACCCATCCAATAGTCTACCAGTGAGGAGTAGGAGCGGCTGCACAGTGCAGTCACGGCCCCTGAGAGGTCACCCGGGAGAAAGTGGGGGGTTGACTTGTGAACCAGACACCTTCTCCATCTAGTCACTGGGTAACTATGAATTATATACTAGCCATTGTGGAGATTTTCCTTTTGGCACTCTCATTAATGCAAATATTGCTAAGAAATATTTTGTAATAGTATTGGCCCCATGGCACTGGTCACACAGTTCATGATCAATAACAACAATTTTTATTGAATGGATTCCTGTTTTCTGAGAGAAAAGAAGCAGGGATGTTAGTAAAAGGGAAACGGACACTTCCATCTAATCAAGAAGTGCTGAAACCCATCTTGGGAAATTAATTTTTCTAGTCTAATGGAAAGCTCACACCTATGTATTTAGCTTTCTGTGCCTTAATACTACTTAAACATTGTGATTAGCTAATGTCTACAGGCTTTGACTGCTCCTTTCTGCCCCTATTTTACAAATGGAAAAACTGAAGCTCTTAAGTTTTCTCAAAGTTGCAGAGGACTGGGATAAATGGACTCAAATCAGTAAACACTTAACGTAAGCACTCAAAAAGGCTCCAGTACTAGAAAGAATGCCTTGAAGGAACAAGAAGCCATAGGCATTTGATAAGTAAAATATACAATCCAGGGTGAATTGGAAAGCAAACCCCTGATTAACTGGCAAGGTCAGTTCTAATAATGTATGTTAAATATTATAGTTTAGAGGAAGGTGATAGCCTAAAGATGGGATATATTCAACAATTAATGTATTTCCATATAGAGATATTCTCACTAACCTGAGTTTCAGCAGTTAAGAGTTTGTTGTTAAAAGAAAAATAGCTGCTATTGATGGACTCAGTCTCACAAAGGGAAATAGAAATCATCACAGGAAGACTAAGTAAATAAAACCCGAATGAGGATATTATCAATTTTAAGTAAAAAATGGATGGTGTAGACCCTGGAAGCAGAGACAAAGTCAAGACCAAAATGGGCTACAGCAACTCAGAGTTGTAAAGTGGCAGGAGCTATCGTTAAAGGAAAACAAAATAGACTGAAAGGTAAGATTTATAAATTGGAGGTGGGAATCCCAGAGTGGCAGATCTACAGAAGGAATCCATAGAGGTAGAACTGAACCTGTCAATAAAGGCAATCATTCCTCACGATTATGATTCTCTGATCTGGAGATATTGCCTTGGATCCAGAACTATTCTCTAGTTCCTAATTGTGAAACCAGGCTTATGACATCTTTTGATTGCGAACATCCATATTCTTCCATCACCTTTATCACAGCACATGTGTCATTATAATGACTCCTATACTGAGTGCGTCTCTGCTCTTTTTAACTGGAGGAACTTTAGGATAATAAGTCTGGTCAATGTCTTAGTCAGCTTGGGTTGCCATGACAAAATCTCGTAGACTAGATGGCTTAAACGACACATGTATTTTCGCATGACTCTGACGGCTGGAAGTCTGAGAGCAGGGTGCCGGTCCTGTCAGGTGCTGGTGAGGACTCCTTTCCTGGCTTGCAGGCAGCTGCCTTCTGCTGTGTCTTCACGTGGTGGAGAAGGATAGTGTCTTCTGAGAAGGCGCTAATCCCATCATGAGGGCACATACTAAGGGCGCGTCTAAAGACACATCAACCCACACTGTCTAACCCTAATTACCTTCCAAATTCCCATCACCAAATATCAGCACATTGGTGGTTAGAGCTTCAACATATAATTTTGTGAGGTAGATCATTCAGTCTATAGCAGTCACAAAAGAGGACATTTAAAGAAGGTATTTATTTGGCGCCTGGATGACAGACATAGGGAAATGGACACGAGTCTGTTTAGATTAGGTAAGCTCAGTGTTAGATAAAAATTGTAGTTATGTTAACTGGGAGGTGAGCAAAAGCAGTGAAATATACTTGTTTGGTAAATCTGGGAAGTTTATCATGATGAGTCCAGATGTGTTTATTTTATTCATTTTACCCAGCATTTATTGGAGTTTCTCAGTCTGACGATCTGAAAGTTCCCTTAGTTTGGGGATGTTTTGCTCTGTTCCCATGTTCTCTTGATTTATTCTGGTGTTCTCTCATTCTGGAAAGCCTATTGTCAAATATTGGTAACAGTCTTCCACATGCTTTGGGTTTTCTTTCATTCTTTCTCTGTCGTGTCTTTCACTGCTTCTGTGAGAATCCCTTGGGTCTTTAATAGTTTCTTCACCTGTGTCCGTTCTCTTATTCAGCTTACCTACTGAGATTTAATGTCCATGATCACTTGTCATTTCTCTAAAAACTGATTCTTTGTCATGGATGTGGAAGCTTCTTATTTTCCTGATGATATAATTATATGTTATCCAAATTCTCAAGCAGTTTCTGCTGTAAGCCTTGTTTCCCACATATTAATATTTATTACCAGTTGTTCACGGTGTTGGCTTTCCTCAAGGGTCGGTGTGCCCGCCTTTATAACTGAGATTCCCTTTCAGCCAAGGAAGAGTCTAGTGACGTGGGTCAAGAAAATGAATTCCAGAGCCCCGCTGCCTGGAATGTGATTAGTGACTTCACATTCCCATGCCTTGGTTTCCCCACCCATAAAAAGAAAGCCATGATAGCTCCTCCCTTACAGGGTTTTGGGAGAATTAAACAATTCATGTGTCCAAAGCTTTTGAAAGGCAACCTACCACCCACCCCATCCATCTACTCAATGAGTATTAGTTGTTAATGCTGTGAGAATAATGAAGTGTTCAGCATTCATAAATACTAGCTGCTAATATCATGTGACACCGAGGAGTTTACTGCAGCCAGACTCCTGTGATTTTGTGAGAAGTTAGGCTGAGCTGCTGTTGGGTGCATACTTGTGGGTGGGGGGGGCTTTGTGATCCCACAGAATGTAGTCAGCCACCTGCTGTTTACTGCTTTGAGGCTGTGTGTGTGTGTGTGTGTGTGTGTGTGTGTGTGTCTAGCTGGAGAACTACCCAGCTTATCCAATCTGGAGAGTGTCTATCTCTATGTTCTGTCATTTATAAGGATTTATGACCAGCAGGTAAGTGTAGCCTGTGTTCTGGCCCCATCTTGTGCAGATCCTCAATGATTATTTTGCATGTGAGTTGCATAATACTATTCAATACACAGCTGTGTATCTTTGACACACATCCCCCTTCTATCCCTGTAGGTCTCAGTATTTGCCCCTTGTCAAAAGGGCCCCTTTTAGCTATGGATAAGCCCGTCTGCAAAAGTGTCCTAAAGATGCAGTCTTGGTTTCCATTTGGTAGTTTATGATATGTGGTAAGAGCATCTCAATATATCTTTTAATACCACAGAGCATAGATTTTTCCTTGTGTGGTGCAGATTTCACTAACAGGTTTAGAAAGAAGAGTTGAAAATAACTGGAAAACTGTGAAGTCCTTGGCTTTTTTGTACTGATGAAATATTGGAAGAGATGGGAGAGTTTCTTCAACTGTGACTTAGAGGAGCTGTCGGAATGATTTTCATGGAACCAGGTAATGTCTTTAAGGGCAGAAAATCCAGAATGAGGAAATGAGAAGACACGGGCCCCCTGGTAGGATCTGTGCATCCCCTGCACACCCCAAAAGACAGTTGGATGGGAGACGGGCAGCAGTGTGGCGGCATCAGCGAGCGGTACAGCGACCGCAGCCCCAGCCAGAGGCACTGTGGTGGGGGAGGACTCAATTTTCCAAACCGGGTGCCAGTGAGGCCTGGGCGTTTTGAAGAGATGATGTATGGCACTTTCATCCATCCCCTGCAGAGCTGGCCTGGTGGCAACTGGGCAACAGTAAGAAATGACAAATGAGAAAAATGATGCTTGTGGAAAGATTCGTAAGGATGAAGAGAACTGATGTTAGTTCTCTTTCCTTTGTGAGCTCAAAAGTAGTCATGCGGCCTAGAATTTGGTATTTAGGAAGGTTGTCCTTGGTAGAAGAGGGGAATGCCTATATAATGCCCTCTCTAAAGACTGAGGTTTGTGTGACATGCCTTGAAAACCTCATACTGTAATTTCTTTCCTCTGCACATCCTAATTTCTCTGAGTTGGATGCAAGTCATTGACCCAGAAAGTATCTGATGGCATCACTTTGGCACTTAAACCAACCTTCTGACTCAGCTTGTCAAAGAAAGTTCTGGTTCATCAGAAACAAAAGCTAGAAAAAAAACACTAAAAAACTTGAGCAATTATTTGACAGCTCAGTGTTGGGTTTGATTTTAAATGTGCTGCCCTTTTGTTAACATGATAGCATTCCATTTATTGTGGTTCCTGGTTCCTTTGGCTTTAAAAGCTTTGATAGTTGGGTTACAGCACTCTGTAAGAAGAAAGAAAATTTCCAAAATTTCTTTGAAAGAAAGAAAAGGAATTTTAAAAGGAACCAAAAGTGAATCCTCACTAATCTCAGCAGAAGAACAAGGGATAAATGGAAGCTTGACTTTTGTAATTGATATTTTTGTTTTACAGAGGGTTTCCACTTCAATTTAAAAACAAACAAACAAACAAACACACATCACATTCTCCTCAAGTGATCCATCAGTCTTTATTTATTGTAAGCATTGCATAGAATAGTGTAGTTTAGGGATTTAGATCATGGGTAAAATCCTGGCTTAAACCTTGCTAGCTGTATGATATTGGGCAAAATTCTTAACTGCATTGAGACTCAATATCTTCGTTTATAAACTAGAAACAATAATTGTACCTGTTTGATAGGAGTTAAAAGAACCACATGAGTCAATATACAGAAAGCATGTAGAACAATGCCTACTAACTGGAAGCATTATTTATGTGTTTGCTATTAGAATTTCCTCTAAAGGAAACCACCTGAAATTATGGGGAAGCTTAAGTTCTTAGATTATATAAAATGAAATTATTTCTCAAGCTGTTAGTAAAAAATATTGTATGGCTATGACATCATGTGTCATAAATTATGCTGAATAACTTCCTCAATTATGATTGGGAAGCATGGTAGTAATTGCTCTTACTGGTATCATTGTTTTCTGAAACTGAAGTATTTTTCTTTCCTTTGGATGGCTCTGTATAGAAAGTACAGAATATATCGTGTGCTGCTTTGGGAAGGAAAATGTTATCAATATCCGTTAATACTACTTGCCATTAATAGCATAGCTCAATAATGTCATTACTGTTAGCAGCATTTTTGTTCACTTTCAGAGCTGATAGCAAAAATCACATTAAACTTTTGCCTTTGTTGAATGACAATGCCTTTTTGTGTAAATGTTAAAAAAAACTAATGGCTGTATTAGCTGTAATTCTTGGCTTGCTTTCTTTTTGTATCATCTTCAGCATTAGCTCTATGTTGATGAAAATGGTTATACCAAGATGTTTATCCAACCCCTAAATTCAGTGTTCCAAACTCAAGTCCTCATCATTTATGCTCACTTCTCTTGGTATCTGTCCCCTGCCCTGGCCCTCCCCTTACTCTTCCTATACACTGAAAGCACCTTTCCTCAACTTCCTTGTCAGGTGTACCATTGTTTTCCTAACCACCCAAACCCAAAGATTTAGTCATATTTGGTCCATAATTTCTCTTCATTCTGCTCATTCTGCGGGCAATGATGTCCCATTAAAATAGCTCTTCTTTATAATGCAGTCCATCCCACTACCACAGAATGATTCTTGTTTATCTCCCTGCTTTTCTACCACCTGCATGACTCCAGCTAAAACCCTCAATTTCTGATTTTTTGTCTTTTCATACTAACCTAATATTTAACAATCTGTATTTGTTGATCAAACTACTTTTTACTTTCAAATCTAGATGTAAGATGCCCACTTTGAAATATTGCACTGGTTAATCATCCCTTAGGTGTGGGTAGATGAAAACTGGACATGGAATGATAAAAGTCATATCATAATATCATAAGATAATATGAACAGTTTAGATTCATTGTCTAAAAGTAATTGATGAGGTAGATTAACTAGTTTTCTATTTATAGCTACTGGATTTGTTTCCTGTGGCTTTCATATTATATTCTGCAAACTGGGTGCCTTGAAACAGCAGAAACTCTGTCTCATAGTTCTGGAGAGCAGACTTCTAAAACCAAGGCACAGGTAGGGGTGTGTGTGCTCCCTTTGGGGCTGTAGGGGAGAATCCATTCTTTGCCTCTTCTAGCTTGTAGTCATCACTGGCTTCCTTGGCTTGTGGCTGCATCTTTCTGTCTTAACTTCACACGGCCGTCTTCTCTGCCTCTGTTCTTTTCTTGTCTCTTTTAAGGATACTTGGGTTGATTTTTGTGTGTCAGCATGGCCAGACTGTGATGCTCAGTCATTTGGACAAGTGCTAGTCTAGAAGTTTCTGCACAAGTATTTTATAGATGAGACCAACACTTATAATCAGTTAACTTTAAGATTATCCTCAGTAATGTGAGTGGGCCTTGTGCAATTAGTTGAAGGCCTCATGAGCTAAGGTTTCCTCAAGAAGGTATTGTCCTTAAGACTGTAACATAAAAACCCCACCTGAGTTTCCAGCCTGCTGGCTTACCCTACAAAGTTGAGGCTCAAGACTACATCAGTTCTTACCTGAATTTCCAGCCTGCTGTTACGGATTTCCGATTTGCCAGTCCTGCAGTTGCATGAGCCAATTCCTTCAAATCTCTCCCTCCTTCCTCCCCCATATATATGCATGTGTCTCTCCGATTGGTTGTGTTTCCCTGGAGAACCCTGACTAATGACTTATACAGGACCCAACCAGATACTCCAGGGTGATCTCATCTCCAAATGCTTAATTTAGTTAATCTACAAAGACCTTTTAGCCAAATATAGTAATAAAGTAACATGCATAAGTTTCAGGAACTTGATGTGAGAATCTTTTGGGAGGCATTTTCCTGCCTACTGCAGCTTATCTGTAAATTACTAATTCCTGGCTTTGTCTTAAGGGTTCCACAGAATGTTACCAAGTCTGTCGGTCGATGAAATGATTCTCCAGTTATTAACACAAAATTTTATTCACATCAAAGAATGCATATGTATGCCAGATGGAACTTATAAGATGGAAAGATGTTGTAAGGTGGGTTAAGAAATTCTATAGCGAATTGTAACTTTCAAATCCATGCATATAGCTCTCTTTGTTAAATAATTCTAGAGTCTGAGCCACACTTCATAAAAAAAAAAAAAAGAAATGAAAGTGATTTACAAGTAAATCCATCTTTTACATACCAGAAATCCAATTTCTAAGTATTAGGCCTGAGGTTAGCTCATATTGTATTTATTGTATTAATTTGCATTTTTTTTGCCAGAGTTTATGAAGAGTTTTTTTTCCAGTGAATAAGTTGTTCAAGATCGTTATATATCAGACTGCAATAAATAATGACCATATTTTTAAGGTATCAATTAACTGCCCTCTGCTTATCCAATGTTTTTTTTTTTGAAAGCATCTTAAGAAGATTCAGCTTTTTTCAGATAGGAGTCAGTGTCCAGATAAAAAACAGATTTCCATTCTAAAATAATTTTGCATTCAGTGGATAATAACTAGCTCCTGGGTTTTATTTTAGCATTCTTTTCCTCCTTGTACTTCAAATTATCTTTGAAGTTTCAACAGTGGAACTCGGTCTTTATTAAACAGCGACATGTTCTTTTTATTTGTGTGTGTGGTGAGGACTTTGGCTATTCTCTTAGCCACTTTCAAATACTCAATACAGTATTATTAACTGTAGTCATCTTGCTGTGCATTACATCCCCATGACATCCATTTGCTAACTTGGAGTTTGTTTTCAGATTTTTTAAATTTATTTTCTCATTTTTTTTTGAAACAATATAAGTTTTAAAGATTTTATTTTATTCAAGTACCCTGAGCAATAATTTTGTGAATATATATCTAATGGCCTACAGGTCATCAGGTATTTGAGTTGCGGGTGGAGAGAAGTGCTGCAAAAGAAGCAGAAGCAAAGAGCTCTCAGCGTAAATGAATGAGCTGTATGATTTTCACAACAGCACTGATCGTCACAAGGTCCACAAACTTGGATGTGTTTCAGTAGTACAGTTTTCGCTGTTCTAACATGCTCTTCATCAGCTTTATTATTGGTGAGACATCTCAGACATCCATTTGTGAAGTCATTTTGTATCTCTCTCCTCCTGAATTTCCATCTTAATTCCTCTGGAGAGCTGTCATTGTTAAATGTTTTTGTATTGAATATCTGAAGAGGGCAGCCATGCTTTCTGTAGAACGTGTGCTTTCATTTCCTGGGTAATTAGGGAAGTGAATGCTGCTGGGGAGGGTTGCTAACAGTAAAGTTCTTGCACATGACAGTAGAAGGCGTCACTCTGTTTGCCTCTCTGTTCAGGCTGCAAAGGCAGAGATGCTGCAGGTGGCCTGACAAGTTAAGGTTATAAAAACAACAGGGTGATGGGCTCACAAAGACTTAGAAAACAAGTAACTCAGCGTTTGGGCTGCAGACAGTTTCACATTTAAAACGAATTCCATCCTTAGCCCATAAGCTGATAGGTATTCCTATCTAGTGGTATGATTAGCAATCATTTTTAGGTACACATACTGCCAGCAAGGTGCCAGGTATTTTACACATATTCTTTCCTGTCCCCACAGCAGGCCTGTCAGTTACTATAAGGTCCATTTTTACATGGAGAAATTGAGACTGACAGAGGTTAAGGAATTTGCACACAATTATATGATGGCTGAGCCAGGACTGGAGGTGAGGGCTGCTTAGTGCTCCCATTGGCCGTCATTCTATGTTTGGAATAAAGGAGGTGGTTTTTTAAAATGGTCTTTTCTTGCTCTCGGCGTGCTTCAGAAGACCTTCTTCTGTGACACATGTTAAGGATTTCAGAAGGCAGTTCAAATAATTTCATTTGATTTTGGAAACAGATGAAAGTCTCGTCTGCTATTCATTGACTTCACGTATTACATAATGAATATATGATGGGTAAATCTGCATACTCCCAGATCTTCATCTCCAGTCAACTCTGAGAAAGTTCCCAAGGGCCAAGGTTGCTCCCAGAATTCTTACAAACGATTTTCAGAGTCCAGAAAGTTAAATCCAAACAAAATCATTTATCATGAGAAAAGAAACACTGGAGAGGTTACAAAATAACCCTGCTGCCTGTGAAGCACTGTGTTATTTTCTCTTCTGCTGATGCTGGCTTTGTGTTAAGTTTAAGGAAGTGCCTCTCTGAGTAGCTGCCTCCGGGAAAATTTTTATTTTGAACAGCCAGGGATGCGTGTATGGTTTCTACTTTGCATACATTGGTTTGCAAGAGCCCTTTCTTTCCTCTGCGTGGAATGATTTCCTGCATGTGCTGTGAGGAGAACTTGCTCTTTGTAATTCATTCTTCTGGAAGAGGTCCATTATTTTGCTACTACTGAGTCAACAGATACAAATGCCTCAGCATAATTGAATTTATTTAAAAATCTGCTTTTTGGTGGTGGTGGTTTGGGTTTGCCTTTAAAATGTGAACTTTGTGTTCATTATTTGGAAAGAACAATTTCCATCCGAAGGAAGGAGAACAGTGTTGGCTGGCGAATAACAACTTTGACATTTAGAACTGGCCTGTAAAGTCCTAAACAATGCTTGAATATTCACGGAAGAATTAGCAGTTGCTCTCGGGCTCTCTGTCGAATGCGAATAGCAACAAACAAGTGAACAGAAAACAAGCCGTGGAGGTCAGTGGCCCGTAGTCCATTCCTCGCGGTGGAAAACTCTGTGGGGATTTTAAGGCACTTCATGTAAAACGAGGTTGCTTGATGATGGCTGAGCGGGGTTCGGTAAGGCCCACATCCTTCATGGGACTCCTCTTCCCTGGGTGGGCTTCTAGTTTTGGGAGGCACCTGAGAAAAGGTGGAGAGCACAGCCTCCCAAAGACTGCCCCTGAGAACCGCGCTGGTGAATTTCCTCCATCAAGAAGAGTGGATTAGGCGTAAGATACCTACCCTGTCACTGTTGTGTCTCCACAGCGCAAAAGGGTCAGAGAAAGAGGCACTTCTAGTCTGACATTTGATGCAATTGGTTAACATGTTCCTAAATTATTTTCTAATATCATGACATAATCACAGCTATCCATCAGCTTTTCTAGTTTGGTGAGATTCCAGCCTATGAAACTGAAATGCCTGGTTCACAGAGAGCACCCTCCCCTGTCACCCTGGGTCAGAGCCCACGTCTTCCTAATGTAAACAGGTTCCGTGTTCATGCTGCTTTGTGTTACATTACCATCTCCCGGATGTGCTGTCAATTGGATTGCGTTAACTCATTGTTCCCAAACACTGGCTTCCCCGTGGAAAATAACCCAAAACTTGGCTCCACCATGTCCTGAGATGGCACCAACACAAAAAGTCATGTATCTCTGTCCTCATTTCTCCACACAGACTCTTCTACTGCTTCTCTTAGCAATTTCTGCTAATCATTACATCCTTTTTAATATCCCCATTCATATTTTTCTCTTTTCTCATATTCTAAAGGATACATAGGCAGTGACTGTATTCTTGACCCAAACCCTCTGTTCCTATTGACTTCACACACAACTGTGCTGGGTTATCCTAGAACTCTCTGGGTATATACTCTTTTGCCACCCTAAAAATGAGAGAGCATGATGAAGCCATAGAAACCACACGGTCAACCTCCTTCCTTTTGTTTATTTTTTCCCCCTAGTTGTGTAGTTTTTGTTTTTTGTTTTTCTTTGTTTCTCTTTTCAGCCTTTTTTTAATTGAAGTATAGTTGATATATAATATTATATTGGTTTCTAGTATACACCGTAGTTCTTCCACAGTCACACATACTATTAAATCCTTACCCCAACTAGTGCAGTTACTGTCAACAGAGAAAGATGTTCTCCATGCTTCACTTCCATCCCATGAAAAACATATTGTGATTGAGATTTTTCACCTCTTTATCCCCCTCATCCACTCCCCCCAACCCCTCCCCCATGGTAACCACCAGTCACTTCTCAGTTTTGTTCGTTTTGTTTTGTTTTGTTTTAGATTTCACAAATGAGTGAAATCATACGGTATTTGTCTTTTTCCACCTGGCTTATTTCACTGAGCATGATAACCTCTAGGTCCATCCTTATTGTTGCCAATGGCAGCATTTCTTTCTTTCTTATGGCTGAATAACATTCCATTGTGTACATGTACAACTCTTCTTTATCCATTCATCTATTGACGGGCACTTGGGTTGTTTCCATATCTTGGCTATTGTACATAATGTGACAGCCAACATACGGGTGCATATATCTTTTCAAATCAGGGATTTTGTTTTCTCTGGGGAAATTCCTAGAAGCAGAGTCACTCAGTCATTAGAATAAAAAGAAAACTAAGGAGTTAAAAGTTTAAGACTTGTCCAAAGGTCCACAACTAATTAGTAACAAAGATGCAGTTTGAACTTAGGACCCCTTTCTATAAGCCCGGTATTATTTCTATGCTGTTCCATTCTCAGAACAAAACGGAGCTTTTGTATTTGGGACCGTGGGGCTGGACTACCCCAAAGCGTAGCTTTCCTTCCAACTCCAAGCCTATCCCCCAATCCTCTGGCAGATAAAGCTTTACTGAGTCTACTTCTTTGTGTTTATAATTTGTGTTTAACTTGCATAAGCACTTTGATATTTTTAGGTGAATTTAATTATGTAATCTAACTCTTTCATGAAAAACATAAAGAATCATTATTACACTGCATATGCTGCCTTACCTTTGAGCCAGGAGAAGGCCTAGAATGCAGGGTGGACGTGGGCGAGGAGCAGCCCCACAGTGATAAGCCTCCTCAGCACCACTCAGGATGTAGGGCCCGTCCTGGGCTTCCGGTGGCTCCTTCAGCAAGGCTGTTACTTCATCCTGGGCCTAGGCCCCTGCCTGCCAGGCCAGCGTGCTAGATTCCTTTTCAGTGCCCTGTTTGCTAATTTTAAAAAGTGTTTCATAATAGCCTGTGAGAATTTTGCGAGTTAACACTTATGTCTCTCTTCCTGCCTGCATTTCATTTTTATGGTTTTAATATACACTTTATGCGGCATGCCTTGGAGTGACTTTGGATGGGAAATGGACTGTTACTAAAGGTGTCACATTATAGTTTGCTGAAAGTTGCAGGCGGGACTTTCTCCAGTGACAGTGAAATACCCCTTCCTGAAGCTTTCTCTAATGCCACTGGCCAAATAGCTTTCCTCCTTTTAGGTATTATAATCATTTTGTGTCCTGTAAATTCCTCTACAAATTTGCCACTTTCTATACTTTTGTAAGACATATCTCTATCCCTCTGTTTTGTATTAGGGTTTTAGTGCAGACACCGTCTGGAAACCTGGCATGCTTGCAGAATGGTTTGCACACAGAGGGCACCCAGATATTTGGTATTTGGATGACTTTTGGAGACAATGAAATTTTGTTCTCTCACTTTTCAAATTAACTGTAGCATAAAAGCCTAGATCTGGAATATTTCTATGAAACAACTTCCATGGGGTAGAAATAAATGTTCATTTAGAGGAGTTAAAGTCATTCATAGTATATAACTAAGAGGCAGATGGGAAGGAAACCCATGTCTTTGAGTAACTAATGAAGTTATTGCTCTCCTTAGGTGTAAACTTGGAATTATTTGTATTCTTTAGATTTGACCTCCCCCCTTATGCCTGTTATCTTCTGTGCAAAAAAAGAGAAAAAAATGTAGCACTCTAGGACCCTATATATTATTTCAAAGTGACGTTTTGCTATGTGATTTTTTTCTGCTTGAAACGAATCATAAATTCAATAGAGTGTGTGTGCCCGCCTGACAACCCATGGTAAGTGCAGAGACTCCCTGAGATTTTCCTCACACGAGTTGTCCCTTTGCAGCGGCAGCACCTCCTGGCGAGTAGTAAGGCAGAGGCACGGCAGGTGCCTGCACATGCGGCAGCCCGCAAAGGGGCTTTTCCTTTGGGACCTACTGTGGCTGGGCCGTTTTATGTTAGTTAACATCAACGTTTAGTCCATTGATGAGGACGCTTTTCTTGGAACAAAATCAACTCACTGAGGCTGGTTCCACAATTAATTATTTTAATGAATTAAAAACAATATGTGTACTGTCAGGTCCGACATCGTTACATCAGTGATCACTACATTCCTTGCCCACAAGCAAATGCCTAGGATTCTAAATTATAACGACAGTGATGTACTGAAATAATAAACAGAAAGAACACTTAGGAGGAAGATCTTGGCATGAAAGTGACCAGTCCATTTGCCATCCAAATGGAAAGCTGCATGAAAAGGCAAACTATCAGATACTTCAGTGGAGAGCACAAAATAGGAAGGCGGTCAGTTGTGTGACTCAAATACTTGATCCCATCAAGACCAGACTGTGAACTCACTCTGAATCCGTCTGTATTTCTAAAGCTATGCCTGCTGATTAGCAAAAACCTTCACAGGGATATGACAGGACAGGCTTCTCCCTGGATTTTTTTTTTCCCATAGCTCCTCACCTCATGTTTGATTCTCCTGGCTCCTCTTTTCATTTGTCCTAGCTAAATTGACCAACCTCATGTTCTTGCCATTTTTTCTCTAAACAGTATATTGAGTCCCAATTTGTATATTATGATAATATTAATAACACCCAACCTGAGAGTCTGAGCCACATGGCTGTCTGAGGGAAGGGTGTTCAGGCAGAGGAAAAAGTCAGGGCAAAGGTCCTGACTTGTACATAGGTTATTCTGAGAATAAATAAAAGGTTAAGTGTGGTTACTAGGCTGTGAGCTAGAAGGAGAGTCACAAGAGATAATGTGTTGAAAATACCCCAGTGGGGCTGTGCAGGAAGAAGGACCCATCAGCCCAGGGAGGGGATGATGGTTTGAGTCCGGGTGGTGGCAGTGCACGTGCAACAAGTGGTTAGATGCCAGGTGTGTTTTAAAGAGCGTCAACAGGACTCGCTGATGAATTGGATATGGGCGCATGAAAAGATAGGAGTCGAAGATGCCTCCAGAGATTTTGTCCTGACCAATCCAAACTGCCATTATATGGGAGGCTGGGGACAGTGGCTTTTCCTGTCATCCCACTCAACTGTGCAGGTAGAGGCTGCATACAGAGCTGGACATATTCACAGACTGGTTTCAAAATGAGCAAGTGACTCAAGAGAGTGACAGCAGCTGAAGGCGTATAGGATTATAAAGATTATAATAATGGACAATGGATGTTGACCTCAGAAGGAAGGAAGGGAGAGTGTAAGTAAAATAACGATCGGTTCGGTCCATCATTGGTCCCAGAGGCGTTGAATGGTTGTGGTGGTACTAAAAGAGTGAGTTGGAATGACAGAAGGTGGTAGTCATAGGCTGGGTAATGAAAACAGAGATTATGGATGGGATGCATTTATGGGTCATAAGGGAGAGAGTATGGCTTGTGAGTGAAGGGCTAAGGTAAGGTAGTGATGAGGTCTCTTTATTATTAGAGGCAAAGAGTTTAAGGATTTGAGAAGCAAGAGTGTTAGGAGCTGGTTTTTGTGGATGCTATTATTATAAACAGTTGTGACAGCATTGAATATATTTAATGGAACCCAGGGGTAAAATTTTCTGGGATTGGGGGACAGTGGTCTAGAGTTGCCATAGTTGACTATAAAAAGCGGGGGTAGTAGATATAATCTTATGGCAGGAAATTCGAGGTGTTGTGGAGAGAAGAGGGGCAATATGTGCGTGGCACCTGGGAAGACAGCGGACACCTGCCAAACTTCTGTACTTGAGGGCACTCAGCTCTTAGGGGTGAAAACAGCCGCTCCTCAGGAAGGTTTCCAGAAAAGTGGTGCCCACATGGGAGAGAGGTGAGAGCAGGGCATTTAGAGCAGGAGGTGAGAGGAATGTTCAGGGTCGAGGAAGAGTGAGTATGGATGCCGCTTATCTCTGTTTTTTGCTCAGTTGTGATATCAGAGATGTAGGCTGTATTTTATTCACCTTTGGGTTTCACCAATGCAGCAAAGCATGGTTGAATGATTTAATGTTCTGTAGGCTCTCCAATATAATCTAGAACTTCTTAGAAAATAAATCTCAGCCTTAGTTTAGGCTCATGAAAGTTTAATGTTTTTCAGTCTGTAAATAACTGTCCCAGTGAGTAACTCGGTGTTCAGCCCACAAATGCCCAGGCACCTATAAACACATATTGTGTGTAGCAGTATTTACATTGCTAGCACCTCTTCTCACCCCTTCTTCAGTGTGAGCTACTTTCATATTGGATTTAATTTCATTTGTAATTCCTTATTGGTTTTCCAGTCAACAACTAAGTGTCATTATCACACACAGAGCACCACCAATTCCCGTTAATTAGCCCTATAATTGCAAGTGAAAGAACTGAATACACTTGAGTTTCCCATGAAAATTAAAAAATAAGATGGAAATCCACTAATTGCCTATTTCACTTTCAGAAGATTTCATAATTACTGAAGCTCTCTGTGCTGCTGCTTTGAATTGATGCTCTGACTATAAATTATGGTCCAGGTGCTCATAGGATGGGCTGTGTTCAGTTGTGCCAATTTCCTATATGTTAGCAGTCACCAGGGAAATACTGGAAGAAAAATACTACTCCTCTGAAGCACAAAAGACTATGTAACAAAATTTCTACTCCCTTTCCTAATGTAAAACTCTTTAACTGTGAATTCATTGAACATCCCCGGATGTGCACTGGGAGGGACATAGCAGGGCAAAAGCCATGCAAAGCACAAAAGTCTGGGTAGATAATAGAAAAGTATGTTTCTTCATGAAGAACACAGTCTTCAGGAGTATGATTCTGTAAGAAGCATTCTCTACAAGCTTTCATCAGTTACGGTGGTATATGATATTTGCAGCCAATTTTTTAATAGGCTGCCATATCAGGGTCTAGCTCAAAGAGCTGATCTTTCACTTTAGGTGAACTGATAGACTGTAGTAAAAATAACTAATTCTGTTGCCCACTCTCTAAGTGCCAGGTCCTGTGCTAAGCACTTTCTATATATTATCTCCACAGCCACACTGTGAGGGGGGAGCTATTCTGAAATCCATTTTGCAGGTAAAGAAACCAGTATCCAGAAGCACCATTCCTGAGGTCGCAGAGCTTAGGAGGCACCAAAGTGGGCAGAATACACTGTTGGAATTGGCAGCCCACGTGGCTCTGCCCCCAAAGACGGTGTTCCTCATGAACAAGCTGTTCAAGAAGTAAGGCTTATGCCTGTCAGTCTGATGATTTGCTAAAGTTTCTTCTAATAGTCTTATACATTTTCACTCACTGATTCATTTACTCTTTGAAAATAGTTTATCAAGTGTTTATGATGTCAATACCAGAAATGACCTTGAAGATCAAGTAGCCCAACTATCCTTGCACCCTCTTGCCCTGACTCTCTCCTAACACACACTCCAGGACTGTTAAGTGAGTTTTCCACACAGAGTTTTATATTAGGAAAGTGGGTAGAAATCTTGGTATATAGAGTGATCATAGGTATGCACATTTCTACTTAATGGAGTCTCATTTCCAGTAGGAATTCATTAAAAATACATGATAAATGAATGAAATGGAGATATTTCAGGTTAATGAAATACTTAAATGCATAAAATGAGTTCCTAGCAAAACTGGAACTGAAACCAGTCCTGGACAATTCCCAGACAAGGCCCCCACGAGGTTTTCAGTATGAAAAATGGCAAAATAAATACTGGGGTTGGCAGTGTCTTCTAACAGAGGTTAGACCACATATACTCTAAAGAAGTGGCTTCTTGAGTAGTTGGTACACATGATAAGGGACAGTGCCTATAGGAAGGCAGCTATTAAAGCATCTAAATGTCAATAAACATTGAACAGAACAGCAAATACATACTTATTTTGGAGTGAGCTTTTTTAAAAAAAAGCAGGGTATAGTCTAATGCATACCTGAACAATATTAGTTGTGTTTTTTTTTTTTTTTTCAGTTTGGAGACCTTTCATGAATTCTACCTTGGTCTTAAAATTCTCTTCTGTGATTTATTCTAAATTTTTTGTTTATTCAGGATCAAGGACTCCAGGGATACTTATTTTCCTGCAGGCTGTTTGGACACCTGTTTGTCTCACTCACACTCACCCAGTCCCTACAGCATGACAGGCTGTCCCAGTTAGCCTTTCAACCAACCTGATTCTGTCTTTCCCCACAAATGATGGTAAGTGGGAAGAAGACATACTGGCAATCCAACCATTAGAACCCTGAAACTTCTCCTCATATTCATAAAGGAGATATTTTTCCCTTCTTCTCAGACCTCCCTCCTGCCACCAGTCACACTATTCTTTTATTACGCCAGTTTGGTATTCATTGATTCATCTATGCCACTTATTTTTCTCTACTGTAGTCTGTTGCTACTTTAAAAAAGGCTCAAAAAGTAGCTTAAATGAGAGAGACTCTTTTAAATACATAAATAGTACTTAAGTAAAATTTACTCAGCAATCTTGTATAAGAATGTTAGACTATCTTATGTCACAGGCTAAACTTTTAACTTTAAAATATTTGTAAGTGAAAAACTCCATTAAAGTGTTTTTTAAGCTTGAGTTTTTCAATTAAGTAGACTGAGAATTACTTTATTGTTTTTTGAAGTTTAAAAAAAAAAGGAAAAATGAAAAATGATTTATACATTGGTTCTTTTTTTTTTTTGTATTAGTGCTCTAAACCTGTTAATGTTTTCATCTGTTTTGAACAGCCAGCCTCTTTAAAAAGGTCATTGGCATCCCATTTGGTGATGTCATTTGTGATGAGCACACGATCAGAGATTAAGTGCTTTCATTTTACTCCTCCGCTTCCCCCTATCCCGTTACTTATGTATTCTATCCATTAAATGTCTTGCAAGTGCTGGAAGTTGACCCTGGCTCACTTAGGCCTTAGACAAGTAGTTGAGAAAAGATGGTTTGTCTAGCTGAGGGGAGAGCTGAACAACGTGCCAAGGGAGGGCAAGGACATAGATTCTGCCGCAGCAGCAGAAGTTGCTGGCCCCTTACAGTATGTGACTGCCAGTGACTTCATATTACTGGGCTTCTCCAACCAAATTTGAAAATCCTGGGAGGGAGAATTAGAATGTGCCAGCAGGAATCAGGAGTCTTTACCCCAGATTAGTAAGCTTTGGTCAGGAAGCAGGGTTTTCCTGCACATATACCTATAGGCATCAAGGGCCATTTCTACAGAAAGGGGAGTGACTAGTGGGCAGCCATCCTTAGGGCCTCTGCAACCATTGTCCACACTGGCTTTCCTGGAAAGGAAGTAAGACATTCCACCCAGCACAAAGCATTTGTGCGTGCACACACACACACACACACACACACACACACGTAGGAACATATGTTCACTCTGCTTTGGATGACTTGTCTACCACTCACTACATTGCATACTACAATGATTTCTATATTTTATTGAGTTTGTTCATCTAGATCTTGGAGTTATCTCTTGAGGTATAAAGAAATAAAGTTTGTGAGACATTTTTTGATCATATGGATAATCAATTCATGCTTATGTTTCATACTTTCTGAAAGAGAAATCACAGTTCAAAGAGGGGAAAAAAGAGCGACTTATATGGGTACTTCTGTAACCACTATAAAGCACACCTGTTGAGGAAAGGGGTTCAGTGTTAGTCAATGCAGAACCCACAGAATCTAATACCAGAGCCTATTACTGGTCTAGAATTCATAGTTAGTTTTTAAATGAATAAATAAATGGGTGAAATACCCAAAAGATGTGCATATATTCCATCCTATTTGTAAGAATATTGCTGTAGAAAGTCCATATTCTCTGTTAGGCTCCCCAGGGACCAGTCACCTTTAAAACCAGGTCAGACGAGGGTGAAAACCTAAGTACAAGTTGACCCACTGGGTGGAGAAAGTTATTGAAGAGTCAGAATGTCCGGGTTCAGGCACGTCTCCACAGAGACTGCGCACGCGCGCGAGGGCACATGAACCACAGCCTGTGCGTCATCTTCTAGACACGGAAATAAATGTGTTGAAGCTAACAGACTGTCTAATACTGAATGGCAAAGAATATAACATACATTTCAATTTCATTCATTGTATTAAAGATGTAAGAAGAGTTTACATGGAACAATTTTCGCCCAGAATTTTCTTTTCTTTTTGGTGTGCCGAGGCCTATGTGGAAAATGCATGCACAGGAATCCTGTCTGCCTCGGGTATTTTACATTTGTGTAATTTTATGTCTATATTGGCATAACATATCATGTGTCATTTCACTTCTTACTCCTATTGTGATTAGCAAATTAGAGTTCCAGGAAACACAACGTATTCTAGACTGCGTACTAGATATAGCTGGTAGGTAGGAATCTCATAATTTGGAAAACAAAAATTATCTACCACCTACATTTATGTTTCCCCTCTTCACCAATCCTGTCTTTTCTAAGTTAAGATTTTGGTGACAATTCCTCTGTCAGAAATAAAAGAATAATAAATTGCCTTTGATATTTTTGGTATTTCAGCAAGAAGCCACTTTATTACCTTTACTGCTATAGTATTTGCATGTAACATTTGACATCCATCTTAGATTTTTATAGAAACATTAACATTTTGTTTATAAAGCTTATGTGTTTCTATATATGCACATATGTATTTGTCTGTATATTATCTATTTTATGTTTATAGAATCAGAAACACAGAGAAGATCACATGTCTAAGAAAAATGTGTCAACAACAGACATAATGGAAAATTGCATTTTATAGTTTATGGGCCACCTTACAAGCACAGTACCTTCTCCAGAATTTCACAAACATCTTTTCTTTTGATATTGACTATGGGAGTCCTACCTATGCAAATGTTTCTCATCATGAAAATCACACACATATATATATGTATAATGTACATTATACATATATGACAGATGAAAGAGATATCTATGATTTTTTATGAGAACACATATTTGATATATGTTTGATTAAGATATATATTTCATATCATATAGATGAAAGACATATACATGATTTTCATGAAAACATAACATATTTGTTTTTATTACTTTAATTGAGCTACTGTTATATACTGATGGTCATATAATGTCAAAAGAAATGATAGCCATTAAACTAATCATGAAGTTTGAGTTCTTCCTAGAATTGATTGTATTGATTGGATTATCAAGCTATTTGCTAGTGAAGGCTGGATATCTGGTTTGAGCCAAGATTAAGGCACAATGATTAAAAAGCAAAGACTTGGATGAATGAATCCTCTAATCCATCCAGATTTGCCTGGCTCATCATAGTATCTTTTTCATTTTATGATGCTGTCTTAAAATCATCAAATAAAAAAAATCTAAGCACAAACATGCAATTAATTATAGAAGTCATAATGCAGGTTCAAAATGATTAAATGTAATTGATTTTGTTGAAAGGTACAACTGGAAAATAATTTTAATGTCTGTATTCATCCTTCTGGCTAAAGGCTGTACTCTTTATTTATTACAGTTTTAGAAAAATAAATTCAACTTTCACTGCTTTGGAAAAATATACAGCTCTTCAATACTGTTAAAGTGTTAATAAAAGTAAGATAAATCTGAATAGTGTTGAAGCTGTCTTTCTCAGCCAAAATAAAACTGGCTAGGAATGAACATAGTAAGAACAGTCAGATTTTGACTGCTTTCAAACTCAGATCTGTTTTACTGATGCCTCGGTAAAAATTGGAAGTCACTTTTGATTCCTTTTTATTTGCAAGGGAAGGGTTTGGCATTTTCATAGACCTGGGTCTTATGTCAGTGTGTTCATATATCTAAGTGTCTATGCCTCTTAAATATATTTTTCAAGATGATATCAGCTTAACATTGTGTAATCCAAGCTGATGCCCGGTACTGATGGATCATCACCATGTTCTCTTCGTAACATCACTGCTAAAATACAGAGACCCTCACAAGTATATCTGTTGTTTTTCTAAGTAATTGGAAAATTCATAAAGGCACATTTCTATAACTACCTGCCAGAAGTAACACTCATTCAGTGAAATATTAACTAGTTTCTGCATGTGTGTGTGTGGCCTACTCTTTTAAATTTAGATACTTGTATGGAAGTAAATGAAGGTTTCTACTCAAAATTTATTTTCAAACCTAATATATGCATATTGTTAAGAGGAGAGTTGAGACATTCCTCTGAACAGTTGGGACAGTATAAATAAATGACAATATCTACCATGTTTGTGTAAGAAAACTAAGCAATTTCACCATTAGCCAAATTGTACGGAAATGATCTAGAATGGCATACCCCCAAATTTTCATGTTAGAATGTTGTAGATGGCTTTCAACACATATTCACATTTGTTTCTTGTCTTATTCTCATAGCAGACTTCATAGATAAGAGAAATGAGATATAGAGAGTTGAAGGGACCAACCCAAGTTCACAGAACTGTCCTGTTAAGAGCAATATTCTCCAGGGGGGATGAGCTTTATTAGCTCGCTTGACATTTTTTTCCTTATCAGAGTCCTAGTGAAATGATATCGCATTGGACAATCTAACAGTTCTCTTTCAACTCTCATTTATTTTCTTTAATAGAGCAGTGTCTAGGAGAAGGCCTTATACATATTGCTAAACAATACAGCCACATAATAGAATAAAACTGTAACAACACAGGGAAATAAGAGGATAGATTTGGATATAACCAAATAGCTCTCTTAAAATCTAGGAAACTGCTGAAAATAAAAACTTGATAGAATATGGTATTGCTAACATAGTTCTCCCAAGAGTGTGGACAAAAGATCCAACTATATTTGTGTCAGAAATATTTGGAATGCTATTTATTGGTTCTGAAAATAAGTGATGATTTGTTCTAGTATGTTATACTCTTGGGAGAGGAAATGATTTATTAAAGATTGTAAGGCTGTCCTTTCCTTCGATTTTTACATAAATCTGGTGCAGTGTCCTAAATGTTCAGTACTGCAACACAAAAATGTTGCTTTCCACATTTAGGATTCAGTAGTTGTTGAATGCAATTGTAAGCTTTGCTTTTACACTGAATAAATAGGAAATCTGAATTTCCAGAAGTGACCAGTTGGAGTTAAATAAACAAATATATAACAATAATAAGAGAGGAGAAAATCAGAAGATGGGGATCACTACCAAGCTTTTTGACTTAGGAGCCATATAACTTCAGACAAGCTACCCTGATCTTCCATTTCATTATTTGTAAATGAAAAAAGAATTCCTCTCTCACTGAAATATTGTGAGGATGAGATGGAATAAAGGCCTTTGAGGCTATAAAGTCTCACACACATTGAGGAGCTATGTCATTGGTTTTAAAACTACTATTAATTTTTCCCAACAACAGCAAAAAGGATATTGTGGCATACCTGCCTTAAATGTGCCTAAAATGTATTTCAGGCCCTGTGATACATCCAGCTTATTATTCTTTCCTTCCTTTATGGGAAAAACGAAAATACTTTCTTGTCATCTTGGACCTAAAATTAAAAAATATTGCCCTGCTCTTTTGAATATTCTGGTGCTCAGCATACCTTAAAACTAATAAAAATACAGTGCTAGTACAATAAAGTGGTATAAAATTCAAAGAGCTTGACTGTATCCATACATTATGTACCTTAATTACTGCAGCTTATGCAATAATCTTCACATTATGGGGGAAAAAAACCTTTTTTAATATACCACAGCACCTCTCTGTTTTTTCTCCTGATTTTATTTAGGTTCTCTTGGCGGTCTCAGGTCCCTTCCCCATTCAGTCACACTTTTATTTTTCAAGTGGCTGTTTCATAGAGACAATATTTTGCTAAGCATCATGAAGAATATGATGGCAAAACATGTATTAATCTTGACCTTAAATTGCTTTGCATCTAGTAGGGTAAAGGTAAGTCAGAGATCTGAAAAATGCAAAGAAGACAGGAGTGCCTTGGGAAAAAGGGAAGCCTGTTTGCTGTGCAAGTTCTGAGGACAGTGTCATGTCAGTGGTGTGAGATTAATAAGGCAGGCACCAGCTGAGGACCTTTTCATTCGGGCTAGTGTCATATATTCCTATCACTTACGATCATTTCTGTTGCTATCCCTGTACCTCAGATTCAGGGATCTACAACCTGAATTCATCATAGTTTCCAAAAGTACAATTTTGGTTGAATCTATTTCCAGTTTTCCGTCTTTCTTTCAAGTTTCTTATTTCTTTTAAGGGGGTCGCCCCCATCTCAGCTGTGGAGACTTGAGGTCTTCGTATTCTAGAACCCTTCCCCATTCTCCCAGTCCAGATACCACTAAGGGCAGGATCCATGTCTTGTTTGAAACAATGCTGTGTCTGTTTATTGCCTTTCTGGTTCCAGCCTTGCTTTGGACAAACTACTTCATACTTTGTGAACACACCCAGTGCCGTCGTTCATCTGCACCCTTGCATATCTGTTTTCCTCTACCTGGAGTGTCTTTCCTGTACAGTTTTTTACTGAGGGCTATAAGCAACGGACTCAGATGCAACCTTGTCCATGAATCTTGCCTGTCCTCTTTTTCACCATGTACCTTCACATCTGTCTTCAGGACAACCCTCCCTTCCAGCTAAAGGTGAATCTCTTTTTTCAAAATCCCATGGCCTCAGTCTCTACCTCCTTTGTGCTCCATCCCATGCTACACCACATTATAATCATTTGAGGTCATTCTTTATTCCTTATCTTTAGTGGCCCTAATGCAAAAGGGCTGTATCTTTTCATTTTGGTATCCTGAGTGTTGCAGAGTAAGATCGAAACAAATGTTTGTGTATGAATTAATGAATACATGAAGTCTAACCATAGATAATTTCAGACATTAAAGATTAACATTTCCCTTAGAATAATATTTTTGGAAATATTCATATATACACACTTTATAAGTGCTTTAAAGAAAAATTTATGTATTTAGGTGCACATACACAGGATTTCACTTTTTTACTTCAGTGCCCACCTCTGGGTAGAAGGCCCCCTTAAGGCCTGTTTTACAAAATTTTTAAATTCTATCCATCTTCCATAATCCCAGTGATTTTGGAGTTTAATTTCAACCAAATGTATAGGAGGAAAGAATATGGGCAGGTGCCTTCCTTCTAATCTGAGGTAGCCAGATACTGTAACATCGCTGGAGTACTGAAAGCTGAGACAGGAAATTGAAAGGAGGCCAGTAGAACAAGCGTGGGACCTTCTCATTGTGGAGATGTTGGTCCAGCAACATTTGCATATGCCATGTGCAAAGGAGAAATGAAACAGAAGTAGTATTTTCCACCCTTTGGACAGCATATGTGGTGTAGCAAGGTAGCCAAAAAGGCATTGGAAAATGCTTTCTTAATGCATAGTGTATTTTGTCCACAGCAGGTGCTCTTGTAAATGAAAGTTGAAATTATCAGAGAAATCTGAATATCAATAGGGATAAATCAGAACTACCCATATTACCCACTAAACAATCCACTAACCTGTAAATTGATGCTACCTAGTTATCGTGTCTAACTCTTTAATTAACCTAGTAGTCATTTGCATATATATATATGCATAGCCTTTTTTTAGCTAGAATGTATATTCATGGAAATATTTGTGTTTTATTATATATACCAAAAAGAAATATTCTTCTCATAGGGCTCTTTCTAAGGAATGCAAACAATTAATATATAGTCATAACAGCCAACCTGTATTGATTACTCTTTAGTTACCAGTCACTGGGCTGAGTAATTTGTGTGCATTTTCTGCAGTTAACTGCATTATAACCCTTTGAAGTATTATTTCCATTTTATAGGTGAGGAAACTGAGATATAGCCAGCCCAAATAACACATCTGAGGTAAAACAGCTTAGAAGTGGTTGTGATCGGATTTTACATTAGGGTGTCTGGTGCCAGATCCCAACTAGACCACATTGGAGGGCCACCCATACAACTTTACCCACTGTGTCTGTGCTTCCTGAATCATAAATGCCTCCTTGCCAGCCTGCCAACTGGAGCTTCAGAAACACTGATCCCCATTCCCAGAAAGTTCATGTGCTCCTTGTGCTGTGATGCCCTTACTCCTGGGCCTGCACAGTGTTTCAGGAAGGTAACAGTGAGCGTTTGCCTAGAGAGCTGCCCCATAAAGAAACACATGCTGTGGTCCCTGTGAAGCTGTCCCATCCCGGTGATATACTCACTCTGGGACAAAAAGGGAATTCATTTCTGGGATCAAGTTTAAAGGTATTTAAAGATTCGAACATCAGTTTTGTCACCAATGGGAGTTGACGGTCAGGTTTTGATCAGATGTTCAAAAACCCTAGATAGTACTTGTTGCTCTAACCAGCCATTGCTAAGCCAGAATGCTGTCCTCGTCACTAGTAAGTATTTAAGACCATTGGGTGTAGGATATATAGCAAGTCCTCAAAAACACAGATGACAACACCGTGAAGTAAATTCCCGGTGACAGCAGCAAAGCAGACCTGTTTTACTCAGTGCTCAAACTTTGCTCCTGTCCAGCTGGGATCCAGAGAAGAGAAGGATCGCAGTTAGCTGTCAGGAAAACAGCCTTGCCCACTGGGGAGGCTGGCAGAGCAGCAGACGATAAGATGGATCCATTAGTGTCTGACCCCAACCTATTCAGCCTCTTAAATCACCTGCCCTTCTGGTCTCACTTATCCAGTACGCTATAGTCATCAAAGCAGGGCCTTAACTACTGAGATCCCTTTTCCTCTGAAGGTTGTTCTGAGGATTGATGAGATTCCATTCGTAAAAGATTCCAGAAAATATCAAAGGAAAAGCACTGCCTGTATATCAAGAGTTGCTGTATTTGAAGCAAAACTCCCTTGTTTGCTTCTTTTTTCTCGTCTGACTCTGAGACCCATGACAACATTCATTCTCCCATTTTTCCAGCCTGGACATAGATGGTAAAGAGGACAAAATTCAAAGCTGAGGCCAAGGCTGCTTTCCTTAGACTTGTAGGTCTCATTTGTATTGCTATCAGCTCTTCAAAGGAGACAATTTATTTCCAGATATCTTTTATGCACCTATAGGTATATTCAAATAAATAGAAATTTCTTTTCTAAAAGACTTGAAGCCAAATCTCATGAGGAAAACTTTATGCTGGCTGTGGTATTTTTGATTTGTGACATGGGGATAAATTTCAGGCTATATGTGGAAAATAGAATGTTGTCTTGTAAGCTTTCAAAGCAAATATTTTTGCTACTTGCATTCAATATTTTAATAATTATTCTCATACGTAGATTGAAGTTCTCTGGGTTCCATAGGAAAGGTTTTAGAGAGAGGCAGCAGAGGGTTACAGTTAAGAACACGATACAAATGTTACAGACTTGTATTCAGCACCAATCCAGCAAGGACATACTGCTGACTTTAGGCAAACAGCCCACCTCTGTATCTTGGTACTTCTATCTGTAAACAGAACAGTAATAGTACTTGTTGCATAGAGATGATGTGAGGAAACCAGATACTCATGTGAGATGCTTAGCACAGGTTTTAAATGAATGGTTATTACTGATGATACTGACACACTTTTTAAATACATGACAGAAGTAAAGATGTTTGTGGGTGAGCATGAGAGTGAGGGGGCTGACTTTTCCTTCTCCGGCTTCCTTCTACTGATCCAAGTGGTGTTATAAAGCCACTAAATGACTCTGTTTGTTTTCTGGCAAGCTCATAGTTGGCCATACTCAGGGAGATGTTTTCAGTCCTAAAGAAATACACCTGAACATTCATATACATACACATACACTTAGGCATCTTATGTAAAATGTACACATAAAATGTAAAATACAAACACACACATGCATTTGTCTGCCTATATCTATCTATCTATCTATCTATCTATCTATCTATCTATCTATCTATCTATCATCAATCATCTATCTATGAGGCTGGTGCCATAAGCCACTAATAATTCAGCCTATTTAACGGCTCTGTGGACGAGATGAGTCAGTCAGCCCTCAGTCGTTCATCTATGAAATGGAAAGTTTGAAATAGGTGAAATCCCAATTTTAAATCTCTAAAATTTTTGAATTTATCCTTACTTTTTACCTCCAAATATAGTTACATATAAAATGTAATGTAGCTGTATAATATAAGCCACTGCCTCAAGGAGGCCTACCCTTGCCCTCTCACTAGGTCAAGTGTCCAGTACCCACTTCCGTTCTTCTGTGTACCATCCCTCTGTATGACCATGGTGTCTCCACTGGGCTATTGCTTTTATAGTACCTGTTCTGTGTACCACCAGCACAGTGCCAGTACATAGTAGACTCCATCCCTATTGACTGTGGACCTATTTTATAACTGGGATGATTTCTGCGGGTTGTTAATTGAACCCACTAGAATCTGTTTCTTTTCAGAGTCTATTTCTGCAAGCAGGGTACTTTGTAATGAGCGTATTATTTTGTTTAAAATGGGCTACCCTGTTCTTAGGATATTAGGTAAAATCCTGGAGTGTAAACAAAATTTAGCAATTTTTAAATGTAACCCTTGGAAAATAATCAAGACCTGAAGTCAGGGTGCTGAGCTGAACAGGTTGGCCTCTCATTAAAAGGGATCATCATATTGTTTTGTTGCCTTAATATTTAAAAATTATGGGCAGATCACAGGCAGAACTGAATTAGTCCAAGATGCATCACCTACTGTGTGATCTTGGTCAGTTTTTAGGCTGTCCAATCCCCTGTTCCTCAGTTGGAGATTATATATCCCATGAGTATAACATGAGGATCAAATTAGATGTGTGGTGTAGCATCTCCAACTGCCTCTTGTACCTACCCTTTATTCTCTTCCTCCCTTTTAAAGTATTTGCCCCAAGGATTTAACAGAGGAATTAAGGAGAAAAGACTAGAGTTAAGACTCGTCTATTTCTAGGAATTAACTATTAAATAGGAATTAAGGAGTTAAGACTAGTCTATTGCTAAGACTAGAAATTCTCTCTACTTATGTGTGTTTAATCAAAATCCTAAGGATATTCTGCCTTGAACATAATATTTCTCTGAGGAATACTCACAGACAGGTGAGAACTTCAAAGGAATATAATGGAAAATTGTACTTCTCACCTGAGTCCAGAGTGATACAGACCTAGTGGCAGCATCAGACATCTCCAGTGCAGGTTCATGCAATGGTGCGGATGGTCACTCTTTCAGAAGGCCGACAGGAAGGGCATTTAGAGTGGATTGCTGAATTTTTGTTTATATATTATGGGAAAAAGCTTCAATTTTTAAAAGTGATGAGTTATTGATAAGTGTACTATGATCACATTTTTTAAAACATGAATTCTCCATAGAAAAATTAGCACAAGGGATTCTGGACATGACAAATTTGAGAAGCAGTTACTAGTATATTTTATTCAGAGATAAATCCAATGGAGTTTGTTTCAAATCAAGTGCTTGATCTAATAAAATGTTTTCTCATAATGCTTTATATTTGGTACTGAATGCTATGAAAGGCATCGCTCTTCAACTGTTATGACAGCTTATAAATAAATCTCATTAGTGCTAAATTAAAGAATTGGATTGAATTCCTTGTGCACTGATTTTTTTAATGACTGTTTCTCTATTGAGCATATTGTGTTTTACCCCCAAAGATCATGGGTGGGTGAGTGGGGGTGGAGCAGTGGGGAGAAGGCATGCTTATCTGTTTGGGGCCATGCTTATGAAAGGTCATTTGCAAACTTGATTAACACTAGTTTCCCAATTAGAGATTATTACAGAGAGTGATTGTTGTCACATGTTAGGGTGTCTGCATACTGAACACTTGAGATGCTGGAGAACTTTTTTTTTTAAAGACTACTTTTTGAGAACAGTTTTAGGTTCACAGCAAAAGGAGAGGAAGGTACAGAGATTTCTCACATACCCGCTGCCCCCACACATGTGTAGCCACCCCCTTTATCACTGTCTCCCACGAGAGTGGCACATTTGTTACAGTTGATAAATCTACATGGACACAGCATAATCACCCCAAGTCCATAGTTTACATTAGGGCTCACCATGGTGCCATATACACTGAGGGCTTGAACACACATATCATTATACAGTGTTATGCACATTATATATGTGTCCTCATTCTAATATCACACAGAGTATCTTCCTCCCCTAAAAGTCCTCTGTGCTCCACCCCTTCATTCTGCTGCTAACCCATGGCAACCACTGATCTTTGAGAACCTTTTCTTAAAGAAGGAATTGTGTTAGTCATAGAAACAGAGATGACAGAAATACAGAGCTTTAGTTATTTTCAATTCTGAAATACCCATTGAATACAGGGTAGAAACAAAACTTGCCCCAGATCTGACTATTTTGGCTCTTTCCTAATGTAATAAGTGATTACTGTCTTCAAAAGCACTATTTGGTCTCCTTTCAGTTACTTTATTTCATTTGTGGGGGTTGCACATTTGATCATCAGCGAAGTTAATTCATTTCTCAATCCCTCATCTTCCTGCACATGTGCTTCCATGAGAAGGGCAAGTGTGGAGCTGGCAAGGAATCTTTTTTCCACTGGATTCTGTGTTACTATTTTTAAAATATGCCTCAGCTTTGTGAGCATTTCACGGAAATGTATGCCTAGGAAAATATACCCTATCTTTCTCTTTTCTCAGTTTCATTTCCATTGCCCTAAAGCTAACAACTCCATGTTATCAGCAGGCATTACAACTTAGCCATAAATATGACAAGAAAAATCTTCACATGTGGTAGCATCAAATTTATCTGGCATTGTTAAGGAATTAGATGATAATATGATTGAATGCTCTAGATAATAAAGGGTTATTTATGTGCTATTTTCCTTTTAGTAAGTTTTCTCCAATGCATCTTTCTAAAATGCATTTGAATTTCTATGAATTCTTGAAATACATTATTCTGCATACCAGCAAACATTTTATGATGAACAAAGATCATTATCATAAAATTTTTTATTGCTGTTTCAGCATTTTTTCTGTACTGAAATACCTCAGGAGCCTTTAAGGAGTGTAAACATTTTAGTATTTTTTATACATAGCCTTGTGCTCATCTTTCTGCGTTCTTTTCACGGTTTTTCTTTTTCAAATTGAAGATTGTCTCCTGGTGTTTTCCTCCATCTCAGCATTGACATGCACATTTTTATAAATGAAATAGCCCACTTGCCCATGCTCATATTCACCTCTCTTCCCTTTCATCAAAGCAACTAGTTGTGTTAAACCGATTAATGTAATTTAGCTACAGTTGAAGTTTCCTATGGTCCAAGACTATTTTATGGTTTCCTTAACATAACTTATATTATTAATGATAAATTAAAGAGGTCCTTTCTCTACTTACTTCTGGGTTTATGACTGTATTTCAGATATCTGAAATTGTTGCAAACATACTCTCTTCAACGGGTGGAAAATTCTTATATCAGACTTATAAGTAAGAAAATGTAATACATATTGTTAATCAAATAGTGATTAGGTATGCAATATGTAAAGCTGCTCTGTAAATATCACAAACAGGTTAAAACAAGTCAGCTTGGTTTCAGAAAATTTGTATGTAATCATGATGTTTTAAACTAGAGCAGTTTTTATCTTTGCTGATAAGGATTTATTTTATTCAGCAACAGAAAAGCCATTTTTCACATCAGTTAAGTAAGCATCAAGGGACCAAAAGAAAAGATGCTGCCTTCAAAGGGGTGTTAAAATTTTATCAATACTTTCATTTTTCAAATGGTACAAAATAAGTTTAGCTGTATAACCTTGACTTAAATTTGCAGTATCTGACCTATTTGTGACAGTATAGATACAAGTATTGGTTGAAAAATATTTGCTGAATTAGTGTTAGAGAGTAAGCATTGCCTGACTTGACCGTGCCTGTTTGATTTCTTCTCATCTATTTAGAAGACTAGATTCCTTTTACTTATTTGTGTGTGTATAATTATATACATTTCTCTCTGTGTGGAAATATGTAGACAGATCAGTAAGGAAATACAGGGCTCTGTAAATCAGCATCCATGAAGTCCTGATAATAAGGGCAATGGAAGCTTATTGTGAGCATGTGTCCAGATAACAGCTGTGGATTGACAAGGTTGTTCGTCCAATATTTACCCTTCACTGTGGAAATACACTTGTAACCGATTTATCGAACTAGCTGAACACAGTAGCGTGTGCCCATCTCTTTCTGTCATGCCACCATCTTTCTTTCATGCTCCTGGTTAAAATCCCTTGCTGTTCCCATGTCTTTTGCTTCCACTCCAAGTACTAAGAAGTGGTTTTGTTTCAGGCAATAGAAGTCCACTCCAGCCTAATATCAAAGCCTCAGTCACTTAGTAGCTTTGAAGTTCCTGTCTCCCCCTGCTCAGGCCCGCCTTAGCTTCTTCCCTGTTTGCCCTCCTCTTCCCCTGGCGAGGCTGCCTCCGCCTGGGCGAGTTAGGCCAGGGGGAGCGAGGCGAGGGAGGGGGCCAGGAAAGGCTGGTATGCTGTTGGTACCCCTGAGGGAGTCAGACATCCAAACACAGATTCTATCTCTTGTGAGGTGCTTCAGTGGGTGCCTCTGAGAGCCCTTCACGAGGCCCTGCATGCTGAAGCCCCTCCCATGAGCACCCTACAACCAACTCCTGCCCCCACCCCCAGGCCTGGCTGTCAGTGCTGCCCGTCTGGTCACTTCTCCCACCCCTGTGTCCACTCTCAGGAGCGGACTCACTTTCCAAAACATGCAAAGTTGACTTCCTTCCTCTAGGTTCTACCCCAGTTTCTCTCTCCTCTTCCCAGTGTTGCTCACTCCTTGCTCTGCAGACTCTAGGTGGTTCATCAACCATTTAAATTTAAACATTTTTAGCCGTGAGCTCGTACCCATCCCTGCATCCTACAAACTCCGGAGAACACGTGTCACACTGTAATACCCCTCTCCCCCACCATTTCTCTCCCTAATGGTTACTTTCAATGCCCACGGATTTTAGTGCACGTAATGTGTTCACTCAGGATGCACGCAGATTACATGGAGCTGTCACCACTTAAGAGTGCCACACTCATTCAGTGTGGCATCTCCGGGAAGAAAGAAGGCAGCAATTGTTTAAGGAGAAATGCCTCCTCTTGGGTTGATACTACCCAAATGGGGACCTTGTACACTTTTTTGAGGATAAAGGAGGACTTAACTTTGCTTTTGCCTCTGATACAAATGAATAAATATACTGTCTGAAGCATGCTGTTGGTAAAGCCTCCTAGGAATTATCTGTCTGATATGTATATGCTTTCTTCCCTTTCATATCTATGTTTCTCACTTGGGATGCTCTGTTTTGAAGTATTTATAATTCCTGTTTACTGGAAATGAATTTGGACCATTGCCAAAAGCACCAGGTCTGCTGTTTCTAAACTTAAAAAAAAAATTCTTTACTTTCTTTCTGTTTCATTATATTGGCTTTTACTTCCTTCTTATCAGGACCATGATTCAGTCCTTTCAGTGTGTGATTATCCCAAGAGTCCTCGATTTGCTAAAGTGAGAATCTCTATATTTTTGTCAGAAAGCAGAATGGTGTGTGGCTTTGGAACCCTCTCACAACATTTGGTTTTCAGCTGGGCCTTTGTGACCCTGAATGTAAACATGTGAATTTGAATTCCTATTTGGTAAAGAGAATTAATCTTGAAATAAATTAACAACAAAAAAGAAGAAAATGCTAAGCATCTATTGCTTTATCTGCAAAATAGCTGTGAATGGGTTAAATGCTGGATGGCAAGCCTAGGCCCCAGGATCTTTTGAAGATCCTTCTAGGTCTAAGTACTGTAATGTGGGACAAGAATATGAACTGCTGGGGAAAAAAAAGTTTACTTCGTTAACTTTCAGGTTCTTTGTCTGTAAGATAAGGCTATTATAATTCATAAGGTTCATAGGAACATGTATGATATAGCGGTGCCTGAAACAGAAGACATGAAATAAATGCTTGTTCTCTCCAATAAGGCATTACATTTAGATGAAGAAAAATAATATATTTAAAACTGCACTTGAAGTAAGGGTACCTTGGGAAAACTCTTCAAGTTCTGATTCTGCTTTTCTCTTTGCAAAGTTAATTGATATTTCTAGGTATTCCAGGCTTCATAAGGTTAACTAGCCTTTGGGTTTCAAATGGAATCCCATGAATGGCCTGCCCATCCTAGGTTGCCAGCAGGTGTAGTTCAGAATCGCCAGAGAGGATTTGAACAAACCCAGTGACTGACTGTTCAGAGCCCATCATTTTCTTCTTTTCTGTTCCCGCTGCTTGAGTTAGGTCTGTCACTGAGTCATGTGAAAGCCCCTTGGCGGGTCTGATCCTCTCTCTGGCCCCTCCACTGAGTCAGAGGGGCCTGTCATCTTTAAAACCCTCAAATCACTGTATCCACCTTGGTTTTCCTTGCATATGACATGGGAGCTTTTTTCCCCAGGTCTTACCACACTGTGGAGAAGAGATTAGTTTGGGGGAGTTATCCAAGTTATAAATGCCATAATATGGAAAGTGCTAGAAGGCCAATATTACTAGTAAGCCAGACTTGCATAAATTGGCCAAGACCCTCACTAACTTCAGCATAGGCTTGACCTGGGACCTCTACTGTGATTAAGTTTGGGTTTGTACCTCTGCATAAAATACTTAAAGTTTCCTTTACTGCAGTTGTAATCCTGCACCTGAGATATGAGGCCCCCAAGACATCTGGCTTTGGAAATGAACAGGGCTTATGTTCAGTTCCAAAAGAGCCAGGCTTTGCAGGTCTGAGATCCTTCTGGGGAGCTCATGTGCAGATTCAGCCATACAGGACTCCAGCACAGAGGTAGCAGTTTGAGAGATGACTGGATTATAGGTGAAGGGCATTTCTTTGTTAATCTTAAAGTGTCTGCCTGCAAGGCAGGGACCAGATGGGACTTCCTTTGCAGAAAGAGGCCCTGGCCAGCACCATTTTTGCACTCTCCCTCTACCTTGCTAGCCCAGGCAGGTGTGCAGGACACAACCTCACAGCAGGCATGGGTGTGCCCTGCCCCCAAAGCTCTTCCCCTGCATTGCTGAGGCCAAGGACACACCCTGCCCTCAGCTCTCTCCCACTGCCTCCCGAAAGCCGGTGGATGAGCAGAATCCACACAGGAGGTGATCAAGGGGCATCATCCCTTGGACCTGGTGGCCAGGGGCTTGTGTTTCTGGGCCCCACAGGACTATAACAATCAGAAGGACCTTTCTGGAAAGGCTACCACACCAAAGACACTGCCCAGAGAGCAGACTGACACACATCCCTGGTCTGCTTGTGGAAAAGGTCCATCTGCTTGTCCTGGAGCTTCAACTTGAGGGACAGGCTTCAAGTTTGCCACACACGTGGAGCCTACAGATGTCCTTTCAGGGAATAGTGGGCAGAGGGCACCATCTTTGAGCCCTCCTTTGGCCTCACCACAGATCACTCATGCCTCCCAGAAAGGAGATTATACCCTTGTCTGAAGCCCCAATTTTTGCAACTTTCACACAGGGGCTACTCCAGACCTCCCAGTCTTTACAGTTGTGGAGCCATAGGACTGTATACAGTGACATACTTTAAAAGCTGCTGCCTGAGGATCTGGCTTCCAGTGAGCCTCCAACTAGGTGCTGACCAGGATCACTCCTTTGGAACACTGGCAGTTCTTGCACACCCTCAGCAACTGGGACCTCTCAAGAACAAATCAGACTCCTTAGACAGACACAAAGATTCCAGAGACAACCAAGAGCTAGCACAAAGTTGAATGATAAGGTCACCTCCTCCACAAGGTCACTCCTTCAAGATTGGGAGAAGTAGCTGTTTTACCTAATATGCAGATACAAACACAGAAAGCCAAACAAAATGAAGAAAGAGAAGAATATGTTTCAAGTAAAAGAATAAGGCAAAACCTCAGAAAAAGACCTAAATGGAATGGAGATAATCAATATACCTGATAAAGAGTTCAAAGTAAATAGTCATAAAGATGCTCACTAAATTCAGAAGAAGAATAGATTAACACAGGGAGAACTTCAATAAAGATACAGAAGAAAATATTCTAAAAGTACCAAACAGAAGTCACAGGGTTAAAGAATACAATGACTGAATTGAAAAATACACTTGAGGGGTTCCACAGCAGACCTGGGAGACAGGGCAGAGGAGCTCAACCAAACAGAGCAACAAAACAGAAAAGAATTTTAAAAAGTGAAGATAACAGACCTACAGGGCAACATCAAGCAGAATAACATTTATAGTCTAGGGGTCCCAGAAGGACAAGAGAGAAAGAAAGGGGAAGAAAACTTACTGAAGAAATAATGGCTGAAAAATTCCCTGACCTGGAAGGAAACAGACATTCAGGTGCAGGAAGCCCAGAGAGTTCCAAATAAGATGAACCCAAAGAGATTCACACCAAGACACATGATACATAAAATGTAAAAAAGAGAGAATCTTAAAAGCATCAAGAGAAAAACAAATTGTTATATATAAGAGAAACCCCATAGACTATCAGCAGAAACTTTCAGGCCAGAAGGGAGTGGGAAAAATATATTCAAAGTGCTGAAAGAAAAAAACTTCCAACCAAGGATACTATAGTTGAAAAGATTATAATTTAGAATTAAAGGAGATAGAAAGAATTTTCCAGACAAGCAAAAGTTAAAGTAGTTCATCTGCCACTAATCTGTCTTTACAAGAAATGTTAAAGGAACTTTTCTGAGCTAAAAAAAGAATATATATATATATATATATATATATATATATATATATATATATATATATATACACACACACACACACTAATTAATAACTATATATATACTAATTAATTATTGTTAATATATATACAAACAATAACAAGAACACATGAAAGTAAAAATCTCACTGGTAAAAGTGAATTTACAGTAAAAGTAGTGGATTAACCACTTGCAAAGCTAGTATGAAGATTAAATCAAAAGTAGTAAAATTAACTATTACTGCAATAATTATGTAAGAGAAACAAAATAAAAATATTGGAAATATGACATCAAAAAATATTGAGGGGAGCAAAAATGTAGAGCTTTTGGAAATTTTTCAAATTTTTCAAATTTAAGTTGCTCTCAATTTAAACTGTTATATATATATATATGTAAGCAAAACCCATAGTAGATACACAAAAGATAATGAGAAAGGAATGTAAACATAACACTAAAGAAAGGCATCAAACCACAAGGGAAGAGAGCAAAAGATAAAAGGAACAGAGGAACTATAAAAAAAGCCAAAAAAAACAATTAATGAAATGGCAATAAGTGTATATCTATTAATAATTACTTTAAATATAAATGGACTAAATTCTCCAATCAAACCAGAGAGTGACTTAGTAGATAAAAAGACAAGACTTATCTCTATGTTTCCTGAAAAAGACTCACTTCAGATCTAAGGACACACACAGACTAGAAGTGAAGGAATGGGAAAAGATATTCCATGAAAATGGTAATGAAAAGAAAATTGGTATCACTATACTTTAAACAAAATAGACTTTAAAACAAAGACTATAAAAAACCCTCAATATATTTTAAAATACACTTTGAAACAAAGACTAAAAAAAGCCAAAGAAGGTATTAACATAATGATAGGCGGATCAATACAACAAGAAGATATAACATTTTAAATATTTATGCACCCAACATAAGAGCACCTATACATATAAAGCAAATATTAACAGACCTAAAGTGAGAAATTGACAATAATGTAATACGAGCAAGCAACTTTAATTACACCACATACATCAGTGGATAGATAATCCAAACAAAATCAAATAGGAAATATCACCCTTTAATGATGCATTACACCACATAGACTTAATAGATAATATATCAAACATTCCACCCAGAAGAAACAGAATACACATCCTTCTCAAGTTCATATGGTGCATTCTCCAGGATAGATCACATTTAAGACAAGAAAACAAGTATCAATTAATTTAAGAAGACTAAAATCACATCAAGCATCTTCTCTGGCTGCAATGGTATGAATTTAGGAATCAATTACAAGAAGAAAAATGGGAAAATATCACAAGTATATGAATAGTATACAGCATGCTACTAAAACCAATGGATCAATGAGGAAATCAAAGGGGAAATTTTAAAAAATCTAGAGGCAAGTGAAAATGGAAATGCAATGTACCAAACCTATGGGATGCAGCAAAGCAGTTGTGAGAAGCGCCTGTAGTGGTAACTGCCTGTATTAAGAAACAAGAAAGATCTCAAATAAGCATCCTAACTTTATACCTCAAAGAACTAGAAAAAAAAGAACCAACAAAGCCCAAAGTTAGTAAAAGAAAAGAAATATTAAAGATCAGAGCAAAAATAAATTTAGTAGAGATTTAAAAAAATGGAAAAGTTCAATGAAACAGAGTTTGTCATTTGAAAAGACAAACAAAAAAATTGACAAATGTTAAGTGGACTCACCAAGAAAAATAAAAGGATCAAATAAATAAGATCAGAAATGGAAAAGGAGAAGTTACAACTGGCAGCACAGAAATACAAAGGATCATGGGAAAAATGATATGACAACAAATTGGGCCACATAGAAGAAATGGATAAATTCCTCAAAATTTGTAGTCTTCTAAGAATTAATTTTGAAAAAATAGAAAATCTGAAGAGATCAACTAATAAGGAGACTAAATGGGTAATCAGAAACCCCCCAACAAACAAAATTCCAGGACAAGATGGTTTCATTGGTAAATTCTTCCAAATATTCAAAGAAGATTTAATACTTATCCTTCTTAATCTCTCCCAAAAATCTGAAGAAAAGGGAACATTCCCCAAATCATTTTGATGCCAGTATTGCCCTAATAGCAAAATCAGATAAGAACACCACCCAAAAAGAAAGAGAAAGATAGAGAGAAATGGAAAAAGGAGGGAAGATGGAAGGAAGGAAGGAAGGAAGGAAAGAAGGAAGGAAGGAAGGAAGGGAGGGAGGGAGGGAGGGAGGGAAGAAAATTATAGGCCAATCTCCCTCCATGAACTTAGATGCAAACAATCCTGAGGACAATACATTGGCAAGCTGAATTCAACAAACATTAAAAGGATCAGACACCATGATCAAATGAGACTTATTCCAGGGATGCTAGGATGGTTCAATATTTGCAAATCATTCAACATGATACATCACATTATCAAAATAAAGGATAAAATGATATGATGATCTCAGTAAATGCAGACAAAGCCTTTGACAAAAGAAACATCCATTTATGACAAAAAAACTCTCAACAAGACAGGTATAGAGGGAGTGTATATGAACATAATAAAGTCCATAAATGACAAACCCACTGCTAACATCATTCTCCATGGTGAAATGCTAGAAGCTTTTCCTTTAAAACCAGGACAAGACCAGGATGCCCACTCTTGCCACTTTAATTTAAAATAGTATTGAAAGTCCTAGCCATAGCAATTAGGCAATAAAAATAAATAAGTCATCCAAGTTGGAAAGGAAGAATCAAAACTGATACTATCTGTAGATGACATTGTACTACATATAGCAAACCATGGAAACTCCATCAAAAAGATGTTAGAGTTAATAAATTCAGTAAAGTTGAAGGATACAAAATCAATATACAGAAATCTTTTGTGTTCCTATACACTAATAACATACTATCAGAGAGAGAAATTAGGAAAAAAAATCTCATTTACAATTGCAACAAAAGCAATAAAATACCTAGGGGTAAATTTAACCAAGGAGATGAAAGACCTGTACACTGTAAACTATATGATATTGATGACAAAATTGAATAAATGGAAAGATATTCCTTATTCATGGATTAGAGGAATAAACATTGTTATAATGTCCATACTATCCAAAGCCTTCTGCGGAGTCAATGCAATTCCTATCAAAATTCCAATGGCATTTTCCCCAGAACTATAACAAATAATCCTGAAATATGTATGGAATCACAAAAGACCCTGAAGCCAAAGCAATCTTGGAAAAGAACAAAGCTGGAAGCATCACACTCACTGATTTCAAACTATACTACAAAGCTACAGTAATGAAAAAAAAAACAGTGGTTTTGGCATAAAAACAGACACATTAGATCAATGGAACAGAATAGAGAGCCCAAAAATAATGCCAGACATATATCATCAATTAGTTTACAAAAAAGGGGGCATAGAATATACAAAATGGAAAGGACAGCCTCTTCAATACTTGGTCTTGGGAAAACTGGACAGCCATGTGTAAAAGAATGAAACTAGACCACTATCTTATACCATACCCCAATAATATATATAAATCAAAATGGATTAAAGACTTGAATGTAACACTGGAAACCTTAGAAGTCCTAGAAGAAAACATAGGCAGTAAGTTTCCTGACACTGATCTTGGCATTGAATTCAGGGATCTAACTCCAAAAAGCAAAGGCAACAGAACAACAAAAACAACAAAATGGGACTACATCAAACTAAAAAGCTTCTGTACAGCAAAAGAAACCATCAACAAAATGAAAAGTCAACCTACTGAATGGGAGAAAATGTTTGCAAATCCTACATCTGATAAGGGGTTAATATCCAAAATATATAATGATCTCAAACAATTCAATACTAAAAAACTAAAAATTCAATTTTAAAATGGGCTGAAGGTTTAAATAGACATTTTTCCGAAGAAGACATACAGATGGCCAACAGGCACTTGAATATGTGTTCAACATCACTAATTATCAGGGAAATGCAAATCAAAACCAGAATGAGATATTACTTCACACTTGTGAGAATGCCTATCCTCAAAAAAGACAAGAAATAACAAGTGTTGATGAGGATGTGGAGAAAAGGGCACACCCCTGAACACTTTATTAGAATGTAAATTGTTGCAGCCACTTGTTAAACAGTGTGATGGTTCATCAAAAAATTAAAAATAGAACTGCCTTACTACCCAGCAATTCTACTTCTAGGAATTTAGCCAAAGAAAACAAAAACTCTAATTTGAAAAGATATTTTCATCCATATGTTTATTGAAGCATTATTTATAATAGCTGATGTATGTAAACAACCTATATATCCAACATGAATGAATAAAGATGTGGTATGAATAAAAAATGGGATACTACATCACCATTAAAATAAAAAGGAAATCTTTCCATTTGCAACAAAACGGTGGGAACTTAAAGGTATTTTGCTATGTGAAATAGATTAGACAGAAAGAAATATACTGTATGATTTCACCTATATGTGGAATCTTAAAATGAAACAAAACTCATAGACACAATAACAGATTAGTGGCTATCAGAGGGGAAGGGGGTTGGGAGTGTGGGTAATATGGGTGAAGAGGGTCAATTATATGGCAACAGATGGCAACTAGACATTGTGGTGATCACTTTGTAGTGTATATAAATATTCAATTAATATCTTATATACCTGAAATGAATATAATGTTATATACCAATTTTTATAGACTCAGAGGAGCTACATCCTAACTATTCCTAAGATAGAGTGCTCTGATTCTTTGAAGTATTAAAATGTGGACATTTTTAATGTTTCCAGGATATCTCCTGATCAGTTTTCACTTAGTGCATTGGCCCTTACTATGATTTGAACATCTATTTTTCAGTTGAATTTTGAGTGTTTTCTAATGTGCACTGTTGGAGGGCCCTATACATACAAGTATGATGAAAGCACACATCTGCCCTCCAAGAGCTTCCACAGTTTGTAAGAGAATCAGCCACAGAGAAAAATTTAGGCACGTTACTATATGTTATCATTGTTGAAACACAAGAATTACTTAGTTTCTTTGAATGATCTAACCACACCGAGGTTCTTTGGTATCATGGTTATTTTAAAATATGTGTGTGTTTGGATATAATAAATATTAAACACCAGCCCTCCCACACAATTAGATTTCCCTATCTCCTAAGAAAATATCACCTAAGAAAAATGCACATATACTACTACAACTAATTGCTATTATTGTTATTATTGGCATATACATGTGTACAAGGTGCTACATATGTTTGCAATTGCTTAGTTATGATAACAACCTTGATAGTTTTGTATGTTGTGGTTTATTTTACATAGAAATGCATGAAAGATGTAGCAAGATGCACAGAATCACACAGTGGCTGGCCCAGGACAAATGTAAAGTCTGGCATTCAGCCATCCCCTCCTCTGCTAGATTAGGCCTCAAGGAGACAGAATCTTCTCAAAGTGTGGGTACATTTCCTCCTTACATGTTTTGTAGCCATGAGCAGTAAGGCCAGGAATCCCATTTTGAGAAAGTACTACTGAGGCAAAGAAAAAGTCCATATGATGATAATCAGAAGTGTTTTGTTTTTGACTACCTACTTAAAGGTACTACATAGCTTTTATTTTTTTCTCTTTACACCCTGCCAATCACTTGTCTCCCATTCCACTATTACCCCCAGTACTAATATAACACAGACAGAAATGGGCTAGCCGTCTGCATGAGTCATTTGGTGACAGCCTGCTCCCTAAAGGGGCTCTGCTGAGACAGATACGGCAGCCTTTCCAGTCATCTTTGGCAAGTGCCCAACCGTTTTCCCAAAACAAGGTCGTCTGCCACCTGGAGGAGTAAAAGTGCAGTATGTGTTTCCATTGTTTTCTGTAAAAACTGATGCCGAACTATAAACTACTTAAAAGATTCCGAATATAAGCATTCAAAAAGGAAAAAAAATTAACAATGTGGTGTAATTTTTAAAAATCTATTTAGATCCATTTAAAAGGTGAATCTAAGCACTAATGTAGTTTAGAACAACAGCAGCTTGCAGCCTTATATGTTGGGCTTTTTCATTGTACTGACTTTGAGATGCATTATTATTATAACATGCTTAAAATGCTTTATTTAATTTTAATTAATTCCAAGCCATTTACCAGGATAACGGAAGCAGAAGCTTGCTTTGGTCAAGGCTCTGGGGAAGGGTTGTCCATACAGAGGTAGCACAGAGAAGTTGTGGAGGTGATAAAACTGTCCTGTATGGAACTATGGAGGTGGAAACACCATTCCATACATTTGCCAAATCCATAGAACTGTACACCACAAAAAGGTGGATTCTGTAATCTAAAAAAAATCAGTTAGGATACGAGGGAAAAGATAGAATGCAGACTGTGACGACCAACTCTAACTCTATTTCATGTACCATAGCCACACTGAAGGGATGGTTAGGAAGGAGCCGACCTGTGGGACTTCAGGACAGAGTGGGAACAGGAAACTAATAAGCTAATGACCAAGAGAACTGAACACAAGCCCCGGAATCTAGTTCATAAAATTATTTCTCACTGGCATATTAGTAAGGAATTCTGAACTCTGTTTGTGTCCTGGAGTTCAATAAATAAATACGTATTTCATAGATAATGAAGTCTTAGGAAAGGTAGTTTACTGACTTAGTCATATCCCACTGTCAGCATAAGATGTTACAAAAGAGAAAGGAGAGGCTAGTGGTACTGAGCCCTGTGGTACTGGATTAGAGGCAGACTTATCAATGTGGATGCATAAAACATACACACACACAGAAATAGAGGCTTGTGTATGCATGAGTTAATGTAAATACATATATTTCCTAGCTCTCTTCCCTGAAGGGGCTAGAATCAGTGATTTCTCCAGTATCAGTCTTCATTTCTAAATACCATTCTGCAAGAGGAAGAGGGAGGGATGCCTGGAGAACTCACTGACCCTATCCATAAGTGTCTTTGAAGTTTATTGACTGTGTTAGAATTTCCCCTTTGAAAATGCCTTTATTTTATAGTGTGGTATGACTTGACTTTGCAGCACATCCTTAAATGTGCACCTGGACAGATTCAAATTCTTTGTCTACCAAGCATACAGAGCTCAAGAGCAGCTGGGCAGAGCAATGTCTGTAATTGTTCTAACATATTGGTAAATCAACACATTTATTTCTCCCCTGGTGAGTCACGCCGCTGTAGACATCTAAAATAAACCTTAATTCTACCTCCCACAAACTGGTTTGAAGACTGTCTGCTAATGTTTGTTTGACAATTGATAAAAATGGAATAATTAGATTGAATTTGTTTTTCTTTCTGGCATTTCCAATGCTCCTTTCCAAACAGGTCTCTTTGAGAAAATATTTAGAAGGCAATGCTTCTCATTTTTCCACACCTCCTTTGGCATGCTGGCAATAATAAGGAAGCAAGTAGATGTGTTCATTGTTTGTAATATTTCCTTTAACTACAACTGGACCACAATTTACCACAGATGCCAGGGATATAGTGGCTGTGTGGTCTTATATAATTCTCAAAAATTACATGGTTTAGCAGTGGCGATGAACAGGAATTTCTCCTGCCTTTGTAAGTGAATTAATACATCAGTTCACCAGTAAATGTGTGAGAATGATTCTAGTTTGAATGTAACTTATTCTTTTAATATGCAGCTCATTATCTATAAGAGTGGCACTGAGCATCCCATCATTCCATCTCTTTTATACCTATGTGAGATATCTATTATAAATTGCATTTGTGAGCCTAGAATTGAGTCAGAGGCAAATAATGAAATATTTTCAGGGTATCTTCCTTGTACGGATCCTCAGGCTAAAATCATGAGGAAACAATGGCACATAAGAACCATGTCAACCTCTTGAAGCCACTCTCTGCCAAGCATTCAGATCTGACCAGTGAACGTAGCAGAAGCTTTGAGACAGGCTAAACAGGCTCAGCCGAGACTGGGCAGAGTCCAAGGTGATGTGTCTCATCTCTAATGAACTCCTGGGCATCTGCCATTTATTTCTCACCTTATTTGAAATGTGACCCCAGGAAATAGAGAAAGTTTTACAAGGAGAAATTTTAAAAATACATATTATAATTGGGATTGGTGGGAGAATGCTTTTATGAGCACAGAGACAAGAAATGAAAATATTCAGAAGGGGACATAAAAAGGGGGCTTTCTGTATACTCCATTTGAAGATTTAGATAGCTAATACATTTATATGTTTTATGCTTTTATATGCCTAATTGTCAAAGTATCTAATTGTCTGTTAATTATTAATTTTTCTTTAAATTTCACCTTAGTCTTATATATATAAGAGTCAAAATCAGGTCCCTTAGTGATAATAGTTACATGAAGTAGCTGTCATCAATCGGGGGCATATTACAATTGAGTGCATATTATGCTCAAAGTACTGGGTTCAGTGCTTTGCCTGAATTCAATCACTCATTTCTCACACTAACCTTGTGAAGCTGACATTTCATTATAAATATTACAGTAAACTGAGGCTTAAAGAAGGTAATTAACTTAGCCAAGCTGTAACTGCTCAGGAAATGTTCACTTTGTAAATTTGTAATTGCTATCTCAGCACTCTTAAATGAGTCTTAGGAAAGGTAGTTTATTGACTTACCGATTTAATCAAACACCAATTTATCGGGAATAAAAAAACTCTCCTCAACTATGCCTTGAAATACAAATGTCTCACTTATCTAGGCTAAATTTCTCTAGTTGAGTTGCTTCGTAGATACAAACTATCTCTTTGAATCTCAGTGTATCAAATGGTCTCTGAAGTGCTCTTTATTTGAAAAATAAGACTGCTAGCAATTGTTGGGCATATCTCTGAAGACCTGGTATCCAGTGAACTATTTCTTCATATTCCCATCTTCTCACTGAGCACATGCTGCAAAATCTTGAGAAGCTTGTCCATAGTCTCATTTTATTTTGTCAATTTAACATTGTCTAAGAGTAATTCCAAAGATTAATGACCAAATAAGTACCATATTTTACCTTATCATTTCCCCCACAGGATACTATAGCACATTTTCATCATTACCATTGATTCAGCAATTATTATAAGCTTCTGAGAAACAGTAGACAGCATAAAAGTTTTTCCTGGAAAAAAATCACCAAAACACATGACCATGTCAATCAAGTCTACAAGATACTTTTCAAATTATATTGTTCTTTAAGGAAATAAACATAAGAGAGCCCAAGTAAGCTGCTCTATTTAGAAATTCACATATAGGGAGCTTATCTTCTCAGATAATAAAGGGACATTGGAAAATCACTGAACGCGATTGTTTTCTTTCGGTATTTTGATTTAGGAATTATTTGAAAATTAAGCAAACTAACTCTCCATTCTTCAATTTTAATGAGCTTTCTCAAGAGTCTCAAGATTCAGTTGCTCTCTCTGCATTAGTTTTAATGGAAGAGAGTATTTTCACATATTATTTTGCTTTTGCAATTTTGCAGCTTGTGATGGATATTGAGAAAAGACCACACTAAGGAAAATAGCATTGTTTGTGATATTACTACATTTAAGTGCTTCCTTTTAGAACATACTAGTTATATTTTTTGCACCGAGATGTTAGCCAAAAGGTACAAACTTCCAGTTATGATATGAATAAGTTCTGGGGATCAGTGCACAGTATGGTGACTATAGTTAACAATATTGTATCATATACTTGAATGTTGCTAAGAGAGTAGATCTTAAATGTCTTCACCGCACACACACACACACACACACACACACACACACACTCACACACACATATGCACAGGTAATTATGTGAGTTCATGGAGGTGTTAACAAATACTATTGTAGTAATCATTTCCCAATATATAGGTATATCAAATCAGCATGTTGTATACCTTAAACTTACACAATATTATAAGTCAGTTGTATCTCAATAAAGCTAGAAGCAAACATACATACACAATTAGCTCAGTATGTTACAAGTTTGTATTCCAATGTATTTTCCTTGTATATTATTATTAACACATTGACTTTAAAGTCTTCCAAAAACCTTTTTATCATCAATCTTGAATATTGTTGTAGTTAAATCACAGAATTTAATATTTATAAATCAATGTAACTTGAAATCCTTTAATAAATCAGTATAATTAGAAGACCTTACTGGGAGTTAACTGTTGAAAAAGTCTCACATTTTTGTTGTTCAACCACTCTCCCCACTACAAAACAAAACAAAAATTCAACCTAGTGAGCAATAATATTTTCAGTCATTTTATCAGTAACTATATTTGCTTTATGGTTTAGAACATGAGTAAGCCTATTGATTTCACTGTCAGATGGGGCCAGTATTTAAGTATATGTCTAACATTCTATTGGCCAGAAGTAAGAGCATGATTAATAGGCTAAGACAATGTTAACCATGAATAATCCTCAAATCTAAAGCCAAAGCAGAAGTTGTGAATAAGGTTTCCTTGGAATTTAAGCTCCTACATATTAGCCTGGTTATGGAGAAGGAATATGGGAATAAGGTGCCAGGAATCTCCTGGCCCATGTTATTCCGGAACTTTATTCTGCTCCCTTTTGTATGGACCTTCTTCCTGGCATGTTTTCCTAGCAGCTTGTTCCCTGAGAAAAGACTGTATAATGACTCTAGCAGAGTGTTCCAGTTGAGGATGGAAGTGTTTATCAAATAGCTCAAAGGGCAACAAAGGGGATATTTATTTGCCTGACAAAGAAATTAATCACACACCCTCCTAGAAAACTTGGACTGCTTAGCTTCCCTGTGCAGCTATGGATTCAGCCAGATGAGCATATGGCAGAGACTAATTAAGAGACTCCTACTGGGAATAAGCCGTGCCCTTTCAGAGCCTTTTCTAGAATGCTGAAAATTTCTAGCAACAGCATACTCTGTGGTCTTAGTTAGCCTTCTGGCCACATTTGCAAGTTGTGTGACAAACCTACTTATGCAGGAGATCAGTTGTACACAATCCAGAAGGGACGGCATCTGTGGAGTTCTGAAATTAATCCATTATGAAGATTGTATTAGAATTACTCCAGTTAAGATTTTTGCTTCCATGGTATCATATCAGGTTGAGAGCAGAAAGTAAGATAAATATGTGAATGCTAAGTATGTCTTTTGGGCCTCTCATAAATGTTCCCTTTATGAGCTGCAGTTTCATTATTATTGTAATTATCTTCTTTGTATATTTTGGCCTATTCAGGTCCCACCTTTTTGCTGGGCCTACTCTCGACCTCTGAAAGTAGGTAGCATTGTGTTTTCAGATATGTTAAGAGGAAAGCATGTCACTATTGGAAGAAAAAGAGATACATGCATATGTATGTGTGTATAAAATGTTTTTGTACTGAAAAATGAAATATTTTTCTATGTAAGCAATATTGAAAGCACATAAACATTTACTCTGCAAATAGGGAATTCTTAATGTTATGCATACATTTACCTGAAGGCATTGGCTTACTGTATATGGGAAGCCTTAGTTTTTGTGTGTGCTTTTCACTGTTTATAAAATACCATCCCGATGCTGGCCATCCCTGCTTTGTACATGCCACAACGCGTATTTCTTGAGTGTGCAAAGATACGCGATTTGCTCTGTGATAATTTGTTAATAATGGGGTTCAGGAGTCTCTTATCTTAAAAGTGTCTTATCTCTTAAAAGCAGCAGCTTGATCTAGGCAGGGAGTAAATATGTGTTGATGGCCCTTAAATTCAGCATTCCTTTTTCATAAATAGCCAAATGCATCTGCTATTTGGGTAGTTAAACGTGAAAGCACATTTTTATGTTAATGCTAGTTTGGCGGGCTTTTTAAAGTTTATTTTTGCTTTATGAGGCTTACCTCTTACTGTTTATATCACAGTGCATAAAACTCAGCAGAGGCATTGAAAGCTTGATTATTCAGATTAGTAGAAAAAAATGCTTCTACAAAATTTGCCAGCGGATTAAAATTGAAGCTGTTGATTAAACACATATTTCAGCACATCTCAGCTGTGATGTTTTCTTGCAGGAATCCTTTCTCACCAAAGAGCTCTCTCACACATAAATATGTAGCCTCAGGAATGAATGCACACTCTTGATTAAATTAACTAAACGTGCTTTTGACTGTCACCTTCCACCGTGGTAATGTGCTTTGTTGGTGAAACACAATGAGATTCAAAAAGAAAAACTGGGGATTCAGGGTTACCTCTTTCTAGAAAAGACTTTACACCAAAAGCCTTAGCAGGTGTAGGGCTCCTGATCTCACAGTGTGAGATATCTGGTAAGCAGAGAGAAGTAAGAGCAATGGAAGAAGAATCTTGTAAGCCCAAGCATGAGGTGGAGTAATCAGGGCATTGAATTTTCCAGGACATTTTTTTAAGGCGCTATCATGGGTGCTGAAGTGAGACAAATAGGAGAAGGGCAGGCTGGCCAGTTGACAGTGGAGTTTGGGTTAGATCCATCAAGAGTAAGAAACCATTCTGCCTGTTTAAGCCATGTGACCTGAATAGTTTTTAGAGATGATCAATGTGACGATGTGGTGATCAACTGGAAGTAGAAAGTGTGGGTGTGAAATTAAGGAAAACAAAGTGGGAGCCCTTTCAGCAACACAGCCCTATGTACATCCTTTCCCTCTTTTTTAAAAAATTCCCTTTTCTCTTTTCTCTTTAAAAATGATTTGAACAAAATTACTCAAATTATTCCACGAAAAGCATTTCAAAACTGCGGAGAAATGTTTTATCACAAATATCTAATGTTTAGATGCAATGATTCAGTCTCGCTACTATAGTGATTCTTTGAGATAAAAATGGTCCCGAGGTAAGTACAGTTTGACATTCATTTAATGCTCCTCTTTGACATTTGCAAGGTGACATAATGTATAATTCTCTGAGTCAACCCAGATCCAGCTATATACAAAGATGACAGATTCATTGCTCACCTCAAGAAAGGCTTGCATGAAGTAACACATTCTCAGAATGAAGTGGCATGGAATTAAAGATAATTTTTAATCATATGCACCGTTTCATTCTGAAAATAGTTTGTGGTCATGCTGTCATATTGTGCACATTCCTATACAGTAGCTACTAACTAGACACTCGAAAATTTTATTTACATTTACAGCTTTCTGACTTGGATTGAAATTCTGGCAGTTTCCTCGAGTATCTATCCTCAATCATTACTTTTCAGTTGTACTCATGCCATTGTGAAGTGCACTGAATCATCTCCAGATTTTCTTATGGAAACTTCAGTATAAAGCCAGGCTATTAAAACCAAAATGGACATCAAATTATTTTTAAACAGTGATATGTAGAAATTCAAGTGTTGTGTTCTCAAAGTCCCAGTAATTGATCTCCTTATATTCAGGTATAATTGTATAAAATGTCTTTCCCTAGTATTCCCCAGAAAATGAGAATGATGTTTTTTTCTATCTAGTACATAGTTTTGGGGTTTTACTTTTCGCTTTAGATATTTTTCATCATGAATATGTGAAAGTGTTCCATTCTGATTGAGACTCTTATTTAGACTCTCAAAGCAAATAAGCCCAAATGGATTTAGATATGAGAATAAGAGTCTCAGGCTCCTTTCAGAAAAACAGATGCCAATTATATGATTTTCCTGCAACACACAATGCATTCATTCAGTGATAAGAGAATTTTGTTTTACTAGTCATATGAAGAGACAATGCTTAGCTTTGCAGTGGCTGAATTGGGTGTATTACACTGTTGTGCACTTAATGCTTTTCCATTAACTCACATAATCTTACTGCCTTTGAATAGTGTAAATGTTCAATCTTGTCATAAAATCCTTTACTTTGTGTTGAAGGCATATTGCCCCCAGCAGTGCAGGAGGGCAGTCCACACCCCTCTGGCTGACCAGTGCCTTAGAACACCGCCTTGTTAGTGCCAGACACCAGGCATAGAGCAGGGAATAAAATAGATCAAGTCCCTTATCTTCAGGCTGCTTTTATTGCACTGCAAAGACAGACAGTGAACCATAACCAAATAGATGTATTTCAGGTGGTGATAAAGTTCTGTGAAGGAGAACAAAGTGGGAGAGGAGTGAGAAGGGAGTGTTGGCAGGAAGGTATTGAACCCAGTGTAACTTGGCCTTTATGTCACTTGGCATTGTGTGTCACAAGTATTCATAATTATAGGACACCTTGGTATAGTTCTGTTTGTCCCTCAACACAGATTCATGATCTCAGCTGTCACTGGCCAGGTGTCACGATACCTGCCTCACACTGCACCACTCACCCTATTTATTATGTCCTTGGGCAAAGCAAGCTTGCAGCTTAGCCTGGTTAGAAAGATCACAGTAAGTAAGAATCAATCCAGTTCTGCATGAATAATAAGGAAGGTTGGTAATTGTAGCCTAAGCAGTGTTTATGTGACATATACTTGGAAATCTCAGTGACCTTTTTCGTTTATGCTCTGCTGATGCTTTGGAGAATTAAGATTGAATGACTTTTAATTAATTATTGTTATTCTATCCCCCATAAAGGTCTGTTTTTGGTTTTACCATGGAAGGATCTTAGGTCTTTTACTAAAATAGGAGTAACTAAGGTTATTAATATGTTTAATACAGCATAACATTGATAATGGTGGATTCAGGTGATGTTATCCTTTTTTCAAAAGAGAATGATTTTTACTTATAGAGCTTGTATAGTTCAAGTCAGAGCCTTCATTCTTTACTTTTCATCTATAAAAACAGAGATAAAAAGGATCTGATTTGCAGTTCTGCCATCCAAGCATTATATAAAGGGACAATCCTCCTGAACTTCTTTGCAATGTTATGATAGCTAATGTTAGTAATGTAGAGTTACCCAGGCTCAGCAAAATGGGTAGTATATTTAAAAGTGAAGGTGACTTGCTCTGAGTCCATTTTACCGAATACTTAATCATTCCTTAGAGGCCTGTTATATATCCATATAAAGGAAATAGTATACTGATGTTAAGATAAATTTGAAAATAAGTTGGTTTCCTCCCATCATACGTACATATACCCCACTTGCAAATGTGCTGTCTGCTAGGTACCCTAAGTTCTCTCTTATACTATCACATATGTATTGTCAAAATATATTTTGCCTGACCCTGGCAGGACTAAGAAATCAAAAAGCAGACTGGACTAGACACAATGTAAAACTTAGTGGCATTTGATTATTCAAGTCAGTCAGTTTAATAAATAGGCCTTCTTGTTATCATGTATGCAAAGCAGCCTCTAACATCTCCACCTCTCCCCGTGATTACCCAAATCATTTGACTACTTAGTTCTTTTCTCTTCTAGCTGAGGTCCTTTTGCCAGAACAGGAAGGCCCAAGGGGTTGTATTTGTGTCATTGTTTAGCATGCTCTTCCATAAAGCTGTAGATTCCTTCAGCGTTTATGATGATGAATATTTTTCTATTATCAGAACAATTCACCAGACTACAAGTACAACACCTGATAATTCTGTAATTCTTTATAATTTATAAAGTACCATCAGAAACATTTTGTGCATATGTGTGGTACTCCTAACAGCCTTGTAAATTAGATGGGGCAAGAATTAATATTCCTGTCTAATTTCATAATTTATGCACTCTAGTTAATGGACATTTAAATTTAAAGTGCTTGTAAAATCATTTTACATAATGTAAATGCATACAGATACATATGTATTTAATTGTGTTAGTGATATGTTTGAGGTTATCTGTAGACATCAGGCTCATATTAGAATTTCTATGCATAATTCCAGAGGATCTTTTTAAAAAATTATCTCCTACATTAATGTTTTATGTTATACGTTTCTGCTGGTGTATATATCATACATTTTATAGGGCAATCCAGAGTCTATATAAAGTATCTTAATACAAGTAAATAACTTTTCTTTTGACTAATCTATTTAAAGTGGCAATTTCACATTTACCTGCGATTAGAATTTTTTCCTTTCAGAAATAATACTTGTAATCAGTATGCTGTAGAATTATAGAACAATATAAAACTATCAATCTAGGTTGTAATGCATTGTTAAAGTTATCATAAAAACATAGTCATATATATGAAGCTATGATGCATTAATGTGAGGCTTGATCAATGAAGAGATTGTATTTATTAGTCTTGCTTTTTAAATGTGATAAAGCTTTTATGACACTCATTAGAACAACTGCATTTATACTTAAGTTTTTCATTAGAAGATTCACATGCTGTATTATCAGCTTAGAAGTGGATTCACAGAGACAATAATCAAGCATTTTTGTCCAAAGTGTTTTTAATGATTTATTAATGAAATAACATATCAAGCACCCAAAACAGTCTGGTATATAGCATCTATCCCATATAAGGTAAATATCAACTTCATGTTTTGTAGATACCTTCCTCTACAAATGGACCCAAATAATCTAAAGCATGGGTTTTACTCTTTTGACTGTATCTTAGCCTTTAAGTTTCTTAGGCAGAAAAGAGATTGTAATCTTGTACAGTTATATTCGATGATCTGCTGTAATAGTTATACCATTCTTTGCAAATCAAATAAAACTTCTAATGGAAATGGACATTAATCTGTGAATTGAGATATAAGTATAAGGAACATTAGAACTGTTCATCTATTCTTATGCAAATGCAGATTCACTACAATTTAGAAACCTGTTGCTTAGAAGAGCCCCTCTTCAGTCTTTGCTTAGGAGAATTAACCTTATTTTAAGGGTCATGGATTTCCTTTAAATTGTCCTCAAAAGTACAGCACAGAAATAACATTGTATACCGCCTTTCCAGTAGGGGGTGATCTCCTACTGAAAGTGGTAAGAAGAGAAGGCTTGAAAGATACACTGTGGCCATCCCAAATGCAAAATGGAAATTCTTAGTAGAAAGCTCTCAAGTCAGATGTTTTAAGTAAAAGTAAGAGAAAATAAAATGAATGCCTTTGAAGTTGGATCCAGCAAGGGAAATGCTAAAATGTTTTATGAGGCCTAAAGGTAAATATTTTGGTCAGGTGTCTCTTCTCAATTTCCAAATTTCAGTTCAAGTTTTCTTCTCGACAATGTAGGATATAAGGAGTGTTTCGATCAAAGAGGATTTTATCGTTGCTTCTTCTTTAAAGAATAAGGTTTCCTATTCTGGAGAGAGTAATTTTCAAAAATATTTTTGCATATATAAAAATATTGGAAAATACTGGGGGAGACTTGCTGCGAGGTTGGGATCTGGCAATTATCTAGAGCCTGCGCAGACCTGGACGCTGTGGGAGGAGGTTCCATGCATCACCGCATTTGGCCTTCCCAGTCTTCTCTGATCCATACACTTCTTGCAAACTCGCCAGAACTCCAAAAGGTCAAGTGGGCTACAACTAGGCAATAGAAGGAAGTGGGATAGAGAATGGGAGGTTCAAGATTGCTTGGAAAACCATCACTTATAATTTACTAAAGAAAAATCCTTTTACGTATTGGAGTTGAAGAAACCAATCACCCTGAGACTGTCCTGGTGAAGAGAAACCTTCGGAAATCCTGGGTGTCCATGGCAAACCTGGCTGCTTCTGAGTTGTTTTCGTCAGACACATCTTAAAAAGAAATGCTCCAGAACCGTGTTTTGTGAAGCGACTTTGAAAATGAGCTCTTGCTTCTAGTGCCTGTGGGCTTGATAGAGTCGCCATCGTTCCTCATTTCATTTCTTGACAAAAACTTGAAGTTTTGCCTTTAGTTTGAACTTCCACCATAAAGAGCTCTGTTTTAAATAGATTGGATACCTAAATTCAAGATAAGAAAAAAACACATCTCCATCCAATTCTCTTCATTAGAGCGGGAGCAGCTATTGAAAGCTGGTGCTGCTTCAGCTTTACCATTCCTAAGAAAGAAGTCCAGCGTTTGTCCAGGGAGAACTCAGGTAAGGCACAATCAAATCCGTGGCTTTCATTCTGCCCAAGGGCTTTCTGCTGACAGTAGGTGAAGCTGAGATCTCATGAGATCTGTCTTGAGGCTCAGGAAGATAACCTTCATAGTGGATTAGCACTTCTATGTGTTTTTTCCTAGCTTGGGTGAGAAATGCATCCAACTTATTTTCTATTTCACATAAGAACCATTTTAATTTGCATTTCTCTGGTGACTAGCGATGTGGAGCATCTTTTCATGTGTCTGTTGGCCATCTGAATTTCTTCTTTGGAGAACTGTCTGTTCAGCTCCTCTGCCCATTTTTTAATTGGATTATTTGCTTTTTGTTTGTTGAGGTGCGTGAGCTCTTTATATATTTCATTAACTTGAAGGCTTATTAAATCTAAATAAACTGTATAGCATTATAGAAGATCTCTAAACTCTGTGGACAGTATATCCTTGATATCTTCAGGAGGCATATGTGTAAGGTGTTTAGAAATCTCCAGGTTTGGGACCATGAAAGTTTAACAGTCTTCTTTTGTTAAGTATTGAATTGTTGCTGTCAGTAGCCTTTTATAGCTACCTTTTGAACATTAACTGACATTTTATTTCTTACATGTTGCCTGTTATCCATACACAAACCTCTGTTTTTAGCATTGAATATGTGCCATGGGAATGTGCTGAAGTGTGCTGCCTGGTGGGCTAGGCTCACTCATTAGCACAGTAGCTTGGATCCAATTTGCCAGCCCCATGGCATGAATCCTTCAGATTTGTATTTCAGTAAAGTATAAATCCCCATAGCGATGGACTTGCAGGATGAGAAATTGATCATGTAAAACCCTCAAATGCCAAGAATCTTCTGTACTGTGTTTTCACGAGTATTGCAGGAATGGAAGGATTTTCTCATCAATCAGTCGAATGTTTTAAACTCCATACACACTGAAGTGGATTGCCTGTAAGTATGCCTTTTATAACTCTGCATATATATGATTTCTTTTATCCTGTGGCCTCAGGTACATCATAATACAGAAGTTATTAAATTTGCAAGCATGCTATACAATCAGCCCAAGTTTAGTTGAAATAGTTCTGTTTGTGGCAGTACAGATTTGCTCTACTCAGCATAAAGTTCTTAATGTTGATAACAGAGGATCCCAAAATGGCCATTAAATACTGGAAACAAACATTATTTATGTTAAGGCAATAATTTCCAATCCTGACTGAACAATAGAATTTCCTAGGGAACATTTAAAGTATTCTTATACCTGAACTTCAGCCTTGTTCAAATAAATCAAACTCATAAAATTAGTAATTTTTAAAGCTTCCCAGGTAATTTAGTGGTCAAGAGAGACTGAGAACCTCTGGGTTAAAACTGACTTCAAAATAAGATGCTGGTGAAGTATAGGCAGGTCAAATGAGTTGACTCTGTGGGTAAATATAACAGATGCAATTGATTTCACACATTTTATTTTTTAAAATACCTATACAGGACTTACTACATGTCTGGCAGAGTTTTAAGTGGTTGACTCATTTAACCTTCCTAGCATCTCTGTGAGGTATGCTAGCTCATCCCCATGTACAGATGACAAAATTGAGTTAGACAACCTCCTCAAGCTATTGATCTGATGAGGGGCTGAGCCTAGCTTCAGAATTAGGTTCCAACTGGTTGGTTCCCAAAGTGTGATCTATGAATCAGCTGCATCAGTCGCAGCTGGACACTGATTGGAAGTGTAAATTATCAGCCTCAGCCCTAGGGTTTCTTATTCAGTGAACCTGGCGTGGAGCCTAGGAACTTACATTTCTGAGTTTCCTGCCAATGCTGCTGCAGCCTGTCTGGTGAGGACCAGGAGAACGTGCACCGGGCTGCCCTGTCTCTCTCAGTTGTCCTGCTGTGCAATATTATAGAGCAAGGTATTTTTAAAGTTTAATTTAATTATAGGACCAATGGAAGTGTAAAAGTTCAGGTCTCAGTAAATAGAAAATATTGTTACTCAGTGTGACCTTTGTTTCTTTGGAGAAGCACGGGCTGGCATTATTTGGAGTTGATCAATTAGTGCATAAGTTGCCCAAGCTACTGCTGAGTTCTTGATTGGAGATTGGGAAAGGGAGATCAAACAAACAAAAGCAATGTTAGAGGAGATTGTAGACAGAGTGTCTCTTCATGCCACTATTCCTCTGACCACAGTCCAGCTAGCTCACCATTTAGGAACTTTGTCCCATGCCATACTTGATCCATTTCCCTTTGGCTAAATAATTCAGGGGTTAGCAATACAATGCAAAAACTTACTATTACAGACTCATTTGTAGCTGATATTTAGAGACAATTCAAAATCACATTTAAGCTAGTAGTATTAATCTTTTGTGTAACTGTGTTGGGATGAGAGATGCATTATATGTGGAATTCTATACCTGATTATGCTGTAAAAATGATATAAAATAATGTATGGATGTATATACATATATATGGGAGAGAGAATTTCTATTAAGAATATGAGACAGAATATCAGCTAATGTTCATAGCAGGGAATAAACAAATGATGAATTCACAGATTATCTTTCTGGTAATATTTCAGCTCCAAAACATTAGTGTTTGCGTAAATCACATGTCATATATTTTGTCAGGGCTTAGATGCTTCATGTGTCCTTGCCAAATGCAGCTGTGAGTTTCAATTGCTGTAGAGATGTGTCTTCAATACAATTCTCTGCTTCATTATCTCTCTGTTGATAAATGTCACAATATGTGTTTAAACACAGAAGCAAAATAGCACTATAAAAGAACATTTTTAATTCACTCAACAAAATCATGTTTTCTATTATAACTTAAATCAAGAATTTAAAAAAATATAGGCTCAGTAAAGGGTTGACATCCAAAATATAAAGAGCTCATGCACCTCAACAAACAAAAAGCAAATAATCCAATTAAAAAATGGGCAGAGGAGCTGAACAGACAGTTCTCCAAAGAAGAAATTCAGATGGCCAATAGACACATGAAAAGATGCTCCACATCACTAGTCATCAGAGAAATGCAAATTAAAACAATGAGATATCACCTCACACCAGTAAGGATCGCCACCATCCAAAAGACAAACAACAAATGTTGGCAAGGTTGTGGAGAAAGGGGAACCCTCCTACACTGCTGGTGGGAATGTAAATTAGTTCAGCCATTGTGGAAAGCAGTATGCAGGTTCCTCAAAAAACTAAATATAGAAATACCATTTGACCCAGGAATTCCACTCCTAGGAATTTACCTTAAGAATGCAGCAGCCCAGTTTGAAAAAGACATATGTACCCCTATGTTTATTGCAGCACTATTTACAATAGCCAAGAAATGGAAGCAACCTAAGTGTCCATCAGTAGATGAATGGATAAAGAAGATGTGGTACATACACACAATGGAATATTACTCAGCCATAAGAAGAAAACAAATCCTACCATTTGCAACAACATGGATGGAGCTAGAGGGTATTATGCTCAGTGAAATAAGCGAGGCGGAGAAAGACAAGTATCAAATGATTTCACTCATCTGTGGAGTAAAAGAACAAAGAAAAAACTGAAGGAGCAAAACAACAGCAGACTCAGAGAACCCAAGAATGGACTAACAGTTACCAAAGGGGAAGGGACTGGGGAGGATAGGTGGGAAGGGAGGGACAAGGAGGGCAGGGGGGAAAAAGGGGGCATTATGATTAGCATGTATAATGTGTGTGGGGGGGCACTGGGAGGGCTGTACAACACAGAGAAGACAAGTAGTGATTCTATAGCATCTTACTATGCTGATAGACAGTGACTGTAATGGGGTATGTGGGTGGGACTTGGTGATGGGGGAGTCTAGTAAATATAATGTTCCTCATGTAATTGTAGATTAATGATACCAAAGTAAAAAATTTAAAAAATGTATATGTAGGCTTAGCACTTAGGAAACACGGCTGCACTTTTATTCCAGGACTTGTACAGAGCAGCCATTGATGTCTGCTGAGCTCTGCTCCTACTGCATGATCCCTGCATCTGGCATGTGACTCAGTCGTGCATTTGTAATCTTCTGTCTGACGAATCCCAGGAGTTTCAGGACAGCTAACCCTACAGGGGAGACCTGAGCTCTGTCACCAACTCCATCCATCACCATCGGAATCATTTTTGTAGTGCCTTTTTGTTTTACAGGTACGTGAATACCAACTATTGTCCCTAAAAATATGCTCCAAGCAAAAATAATGTTATGGAGCAGGAAAGTATTACAAATTCTATTAGTAGAGTCAATAAGAATTCTATATGTAATTCTTGAAATTATACTCTCCTTTGTCATCGAACCATGAGAAAGTGCATTATCTTACCCAATGTGGGGATGTGAAACTACCACTATTGTTTTATATCACTGACATCAATCAGTTTATGAGACTCAAGTTTTGTTCATATACTTTTTCTTCATTGTGGCCATATATGATTTTGGTGACACAGACTAAGAAAACATCATTGTAGGTGTGAGGACCTCAGATAATGGCTTCTTCCATGTGCAGTTACTGTTGAACCATATTTTCATCATTTTAATTGTGGTTCTTGATACTGGCTTATGAGGACAGCAAAACACCTAAAGGCCTGGAGAATTTTCAGACTAGTTGTTCGTATGGTGGTGGTTGAATAGAAGGGAAGGCATGGGAAGTGTGTATAATAAATACTTATAATTAGTATTTTTATAATACTGGATAATACAGTGCAGCCCTCTTGGACATTGCTGTGTTTTGACTTCTTTAAGATTCCCATAGCCCCTACGTTAGACTAGAAATGTGAGAACATGTAATACTCAGTAATCCCTGCCTAGTGAGAATAATAATAGTGACCATCTCGCAGAGGTGTCATAAGCACCTATTGCCGTGAAATGCGTGGAGAAATACAAGAATGAATTCACCAGAAACTGCGTCATTGAAAGCTGCGCTCATGCGATGTGATGTTCCAGAAGTAAAAAGCTTTATTCTTTAAGTCGTCCCTGACATTTTCAAATTACCTGCAAGTGCTCTTCAGATCGTGTTCCTTTCTAGCTGTCCTTTGGGATGCCATCTAGCGGTCCCTGGCTGAATGGCATGGTCCTCCTGCTCCCTTTCTCGCACCTGTTGCTCCTCCTGACTGTCCCCTGCAGGAACATCTGCCCTTAACTGACTCCTGAAGGTGCCTCTTGAGTGTGGAACAATTCTCCCTAAATCAGTCCTAGATCTATCACATTTATCAACCATCAGTGCGGACTGTAGCTATCAAGATGGAATGCGCGGCTGACATGGCAAAACCTGAATAAAGGCCACAACATTGGGTGCAGAGTGTGAGCTCAACCATGAAAATAGAGATATATATACATGCAGAAAAAAATAAAGCAAAGATTAGAGTTCATTACATTCTAGGTGGTTTTCTCTCTTAATTTTTTACAAATCTTCCATAATGATTGAAAGATCATAATATGAATGACTGGAGAGAGGACTTTTCTTTTCAATCCTCATCTCCACCCCCCACTTAAAAAAGAAAGATTTCAGATTTTTCCTTTTTCTTCCCTGTCTTTTTGTCTGTAAATACAGAGGACAGAATCATTTTGTGAGCAATCAATCACATTTGATGTTTTGATGGTAATGTTTCTATTCCTAAATTACAATGTTAGAGCTGAAAAAGACACTTCAAAGCAATCGATGCATGAATTTCACATTTTCCCAGTTCCCATTAAAGTGTTTCTCCATGTTAACATTTACAGCCATTTTTGTTTATATTTTGTATCTCCAGTTTCCCACAGCTTAAAAGACCAAACTTTCTCCTTGATGATGCTTCTCCAAGACGAAAGCGCTGATCATTCTGCCCAAATCAGCATTTGACACTTGATACCCTTTTTCCTCCTGTTCCTTAAACCAGTGATTCAGCCATTCTCTTTGTTGCTGCTGTATCTTTTACTTGTACAAGATCTTCTGTCCTGATCTATTGACCCTTTGCTAATCAGAGGCCAATTATCCATTTCTCACCTGGATTAGTTAGTATGTCTCTGCTGACGTTGTATCTGTGCTCAGGTATATTAGAGTATTTTGAACAATGAGGAGCAAAGTGGTGTAATCATTAGTGCTGAATAACATTTGGTGTGAGGTCTGGTGGTCACACGATACTCAAGACAGAGCTGCTCTGTGGAACAAATGGCAATGGCCCGAATTCTTCTTCCAGACTAGCTGCCTGGGGAAGCCCCGAATGGCCCACCATCTGTGGGGCCTCTCCCAGCCTCTTACAGTGGCTCACAGACTTCTCTCCTCCCCTCCCAAGCTGTTTCTCCACAACGATCCACAAGAGGTTCTCATTGCTAGTCTGGGGGAGGCTTTTTTTCATTTTCTGCCCCAAAGTGACCCAGTTTAAGTATGTCAGTGCCCCTTTCTTCTCCAGAATCCCCCTGGTGGTTCCTTCATTGCCCCCAGAATTATTTTTGAAAAACCTTTCTGGGAAGTTTAAAGATATTTGACCCAAATAGCAACAAAAACATTCCCAGCAGCAAAAGAGGAGGGTTGTACTCCCACAGCCTTAAGCAATCATACTAATTATCTTAGAGGAATTCACAAAAATGTGACAAGGACTGTGTGCTAATTGTAACATTCACTCTGATACGATTAGGCTATAAATACTCTCTTCTAGATCAGTGCATGCACCAAGCTTTTAAATATGTTCATGAAATAAGTTCATTGCTTTGTACATCCAACATTGAAGTCTTCTGGCCTGTTGGTTCCTATGGACAAAACAAGAGCTCTTAGGAATCAAACAATAGGTAGATGCATAGGCAAAATTAATCCTGTAACTTTTAACAGTGTGGGCAAGAAGCTTAACTGGCATGTACTTTTCTTTACCTCTGATATAATGGTTTCTGTAGTTCACTGGGAGGAATCATTTCACCTTGGTGGGCTGTTGACTGGTGCCCAGGGGAGCAGTGTTCCATGGTTCCCTTAGCCCATTGTCCCTCCCCAAGTGGAGAGTTTGCTCGGCCACCCAAATGGGTGGCCTTAGATGGCACAAGGCCCATGTGTGTGCTGTTCACAGGAATGCCAGCCTGCGGGCCGTGCCAGTGAATGAAGACCAGACAGTCCCCTGCGGCTCACCAAGCCCAGCTGATTCTGAACGGGCCCTCCAGAAGGCTCTGTCAGCATTATAGTAAGAGACTTGAACACTTGCCCCAAGTGGAAATCACCCTTGAGCTTTAGGTCAAATCATTTGGCTAAAGAAGTTACTGCAGTAAAAACAGAATTGTTGACTCAGCAGTGTTATGTTTTTGTAGCTTATGTAGACAGTTTGGCATCATTTCAGGGGGAGGTGGGTCCTCTTTGGGAGGAAGCAGGAGAGAGTTGAGATGGGAATGGAGAGCATCCTAATTCTTACAGTGTCCTTCCCCTGCCTAGCAACCTCTCATCATGTAAGAGGAGCTAGATGGGACCACATCAAGACTTCAGAAATGCACCACAGTGGTGAGACAAAGAAGCAATGATATCCTTTGCTGTACAGAAGCTTTTAAGTTTGGTATAGTCCCACTTGTTCGTGTTTGCTTTTGTTTCCCTTGCCTAGGGAGATATGTTCATGAAGAAGTTCCTCATGTTTATGTCCAAGGGACTTTTGCCTATATTTTTTTCTAAGAGTTTTATGGTTTCATGACTTACATTCAGGTCTTTGATCCATTTTGAGTTTACTTTTGTGTATAGCATCTTACTACGCTGATGGACAGTGACTGTAATGGGGTATGTGGTGGGGGGACTTGATAGTAGGGGGAGTCTAGTAGCCATAATGTTGTTCAAGTAATTGTACATTAACAATATCAAAATAAAAAGTAAAATAAAAGAACAAGAAATAAAATCCAAATTATAAAAAAAAGAAGCAATGAGAGGCCTCTATGGGGCACCCTCCTGGTTGAACATAAGGAATTAGTGGAAATGGAAGGGTGATGGTGTTGAAGTGCCTCCAGGACATGGAGGAGCCCGGAAGAAATACCATATGTTAGTAACCGCGACACTAAACACCCAGGCAGTCATGGAACTTTGCTGATAGAAGGAATACTGCAAACAGAGGCTTCCAGACCATTTAGTTCATGGCCAGTGAAACTGAAGTCCAAAGGACTCCCCTTGATATCTCATGGCTGGACAAGGGCAGAGCCAGGGCTAAACACCCCTACTGTATCAAACATACCATACAGCCATTGAATACTGACAGTGCCAGCAAATTTTTCTTGGTGCTCAGAGTAATACGGCTGCAGCCCACAAAATTCTCGGCAATAATAACTAATATTTTAGTTACTTTTTGTTTTCATTTCAACATATACAAATCAGGGCATTTATAGTGTTTTGAATGTGGATAGACTTAGCAAAGCAATCAGAATTTCCCAAGTGGTTTTATCAATAAAGCAGGTTATTCTAAGTATGTGATTGACAGCCCATCTTGGGTTACTGCATATGTTCTTAATAGTGATCCACATTGACTTTAGGCTATTTTGCTGTAGAGGGAGAAGATAAATTGGAGCATGTGAGTGTGTGCTGCCATATACTTTTCCCCTGTATTTTTGCAAATTACCATCAATTTCCTCTCTCCACATGTAACCTTAAGATGAAGAATGATGCCTTTTCTTTTAATGGAGGTGAAATTTTCTCCCCTAAATTACCCTGGTTAAAGCAGTTTGCTAGAGTGATTCTTTAGCTAAGTGTCCATGAAATAGGAGGGCCCTGATGCTTTTATACTCCATGTGAGACTGTGGTAGTGAAGATCCTGCCAAATTTCCCTTCTTTTTTCATGTACAGATGGGGGAAAAAAGAATGACAGCTGAATGCCTAGTGCAGGCTTTAGGCACATTGTGTCATTTAATGTCCCTGTGACTAGGAGAGAGCATACAATTTGCTTTCAAAGTGGACACATCCTAGAATGAAAGGGGACACTGTTAATAATTACTCAAGGGCAACAAGTGTATACAAAGACTATCCTGGGAACCCCAGGAAATGTGGTCATTCTATCTTTGGCCCCTAGACAAGAACCTCAAACTCATCGTACAAGTAGGAAAACTGAGGTTTCAAGAGGATAAATAATTTGCCCAGCGTCATATTTAGAAAGTCAAAAATCCAGAAGTCCAATGCCAAGCTGACTCCCAGCAGATGTAGTTCCCTCCATGCTCTTGTGCCCAGATCATCCACCCAAACGTGCCATTTTGTGGCCGTGATTGCAGGAGGGAGGGTTGAATGCTTGAGGAAAATGGAACCATGTGAAACACCCTAGCGATTTCCTTGTGAGGCTGACTCATCACATGGCTGGTTAGTGTGTAAAATACCTTTGGAGGGCCCCTCCGACCCCAGGGAGGAGCTCCCTCCGTGCCCACTCAGGGGCCCTCTTGTGCCCAGAGCAACCCTGGCCCCTGGGTTTCCTTCTGTATCCCAGTCTTCTGCTTGGCATACTCAATCTGACACCCCCAGCAGAGGGGATGCTCTTCCTGTTAGAGGCTCATTGCTTGTATTCTTGCCTCACCGTCATGTCATTTCCCAAATTAGAGACCTCCTCTCTGCCCTGTCTGACCACCCCCTGCCCACTTATCTGAACAGTCTTCCAGCCTCTCTCCTTCGTGATCTTCACCAACTCAGAGGCCTTATTACCTCTCCTAGATAATTTTAGAGACGCTTCAGATATCTCTGCTGTGTTTTTTTTTCCTTACATTGCTACCAGGTCATCTCCCTGAGAAGCAAACCTGATCATAGCACTACTTGGACTGCCCCTATGGTGATCTCTGTTGCCTGTAGGTAACATCCAGGCTTCCCAGAATGATATGCAGTCTAGTCCTTAGGCAGAAAACACCCATCTCTCTGAAAGAAAGACAGACAGAGATAGAGACATAGAGAGGGGTGGGAGGGACAGAAGGAGGAGAAAATAAAATATACACGGCCATCTCAGAGACACTGTATACAGCACTGCTGGTTACACAAGTCAACCAGGTGTTTCGCTGTGGCCGTGAGCGGCTTTCTGTAGCCCGGGGTCCAGGTGTGTGGATGAGGCTGCCTGGAAGAAGAGGCTCCTTTTTCTAATTTGCCTAAAAATCTCTCCCCTTGCCAAATCATGTGCCCAGAGCATCAGCGCCTCCCAAAACTGTGCCCAGTTGCTGCAGCTTGGCTGTTTCCTCCGAGGGACTTTGTAAATCTCCAGGCTGGGGACTGTCGCTATAGTGCTTCCCCAGCTTCAGTGGGAATGTGAATCACCTGGAGGTCATGTTACATTGTAGGTTCTGATTGAGGTGATGATGGGGGCTGATGGTGCTGATCCACACTTGGAACCGCAAGGTCCTAAGACCTGGTAGTGTTCCTTGCATACGGGAAGGGCTGCACATTGGTGTTCACTAAGTGGGTGAACAGCAGGAAGGGAGGGAGAGAGGGATGGAGGGATGGAGGCATATTTCACATGCTCCAGAGACCTGAAGATCCATTTTTCTAATGTATTTAGGGGAAAGATGCCCCATAAAGGTAAAATGAGAGGCAAATTTTAAGTTTGTTTCTTCCTCTGGTAAACTTTTTTATAATTTGGGGCCAGGCTAAAAATCCACTGGAGTTGTTATTGCTTTCTTTGAGAGTTTTCCCAGAGCTGCACACATAAAGCTTAGGAGATACATGGTAGAGGCATAGTAGATACAGGGCAGGGGGTTGAGAGGGAATGTTCCATGTTAAATAAGCAGCGAAACTACCTGTGGACTGTGATGTCTATGTAATTTTCAAGGAATTTAGGGCAGTGGTCTTGTTGAATAGACTTGAAACCATTCATTTCATTGTTTAGTTGTTTTCCCCAAAGAAATAACAAAAAGCACAGACTTTGTCACTGGGCAGTGGACAAACAATATAGGCCAGACTGTTTTGTTCTTCTGGGCCACAGACATCGCCGAATTGCTCATCTCATCCTAGAAAGGGAGAAAGTGAGGCTGGTGAGACGGACGAGGCTGGGTGTGATGGAGCCAGCATCAGTCATGCATTTATCGAGTGCTTACTGTGTAGAAAGGCCCTGTGGTCAAGGCAGTGTAGGTGAGTGTATTGAATTAGGTGACCCCAAGCTCCCTTTCTAGTCTCCAAGTCAGTAATATATGTGACTTGCCAAAACAACATGAATTCATGAATGAATAGGTTCAATAAGTGAATGCATGCATATATGTACATAGATAAAAGCAACCTGTGATAACAGCCGATTTAGACACGTCAGTGTGTTGCTGCTTTTGTTGTGTCCTTTCCCTGTATAATTATAAGAGCATATTTCTTCTTGGACTTGAATTAGGCCTTGTTTCAGATTTTTAAGAAAAGATTTGGGCACAGCAAAAGATCGGTCTGATCCAAACAGAATGATAGCTCTGTGTGGCTCTTCTTTGTGACAAATATCATCTCATACTTAGGCTTATCCTGGAAGCCTTTCTAGAAAAAAAAAGAAAAACGAAGTATTCATTTTTGTAACAGCCTGTGGCAAGTAGCATAAAAGCAGCCCTCAGCTTTCTAAACAGCACTGTCTTAAAGTGTTTGTCTGAGTTTTCAGAGCGACGTCCAGACAGATCCACAGTCGGATGTGCAATGACCGACAGCTGGGATTTGCTACTGGGTTGAGGGTAATGTCGCTTATGTCACTTCCCAAACTGAACAGTGTTTTCTGAGGAAACTGGTAAATATTTTGCCCAGCCTGAATATTTAATAATAATTTTTTTAAGAAAGTTTATTGCCAGTCAGGTATAAGTTTACTTAAAGCGTGATGTGTTTTCCTTGCATGTCTTTTATAAATGTTCTTTCCTACCAACGCACGTAGCACAAGGGAACGCCCATGGAGGGAGCACATGCTGGTCAGGGTTTGCTCCCTCCTCCGCGGCCGAGAGAGGTGATGTTGACAGACCATTTGGCCATGTTTCCATGGTATTACATGCTATCCCACCTTTAGGTTTCAAGTACTTGGAACAAATGTTCTGGAATCCATTCTACTGGATTGGCAGTCAGGACCTCCATCCCCATAAAGTCCAAAAGAAAAGACAAAAAGGGTAGTTAAAAGTTTAATAGCAAAGAAAAATGTTAACTAAAAACACTTTCATCAGATATTTATAAAATCAAAGATTAATTTATAGAGTTGCCACTGAGTTAAAAATAAAACTATAGTAATTTGAAAACATTTCTATTGAGCCCCAAATAGGGAGACTTTTTCAGAAAAGGTACCGGTTTTAAATTCACCATTTTCAGTCTAATGAATATGCTGGTTTTTCACATAAGCCTATGTGAGCATACTGTTCTTTCTCTCAGGTTCTCAAGTGTCAATGCACACATGTGCATACACAAACTCACACACAGTCAGTGCCCAAAAAGAGTTTGTGACACAGTGATAACAAAATTAATATGAAGAAATAAGGACAAACAGTTCTGAGAGCAATGGAGAAAAAGCATAGAATGAGTTAAACCATATAAGATTCAGAAAAGTCACGTGATGAGATAAAAGCCAGAATTTGCTGGATGGTTTGCGAGCGAGGCCAACAGGGTGTGGGTACCGGTGGCAGCCACAAGGCCCGAAACGCCTCTTGCAGCCAACCTCAGTGTGAGGACGCCATGCAATCTGCACCTCCTACCTTCCATCCGTATTCTCTGCCTGGGAACACTCTGCTGAGATAACCCCGGGGGAGACTCCTCCTGATCATGTCTGTGAATCAGGGGAAACAATGTTTGTGTCTTTGCAATGTATCAGTTTGCTAGAAAGTTATTTCAGTAAGAGTAGGAAAAGCATGCACGTTGAGCTTTTACTCTTCAGAAAGACAGCTTTTCCCATCTGGCTGTGTGATTTCTCTCTCCTTATTCTTATGGCCCCTCTCCCATTTTGCATTCAGTGTCCGTAAAAATTCTAGCAGAGTAAATGCTTGTTAAAAAAAATAAATGAAAAAATAAATAAATAAAATAAATGGATGGATTATCAGTCATGCTACATTTGTCTTCATTTTTCCTTCATCCCTAGAGAACAAAAGGGTTAGAAATGAAATGTGGAGCTGTAAAAATTAAAATTTCAGTGTGAGAGAGTGATGCACTCTAAGTAAACTTTTAATTTAAGATAAGAATAAGGGGGTCAAAATTTAGCCTCTTGGTCCCCATTCTGATCCCTGAGCTGTAGACTCTGATGGTCACTTGGAAACATGTTTGTTTGCCTTGGAATCTGTTGAATCGATGGTAGCAGAAGCAAAAGCCAGAAATAAGTGATCCCAGAGAGCTGCTCTTTGTAAGGGTGTGCTCCTGGCTAAGGCTTCCTTGGATAGAGAGCCTGCAGTTTATTTTATGAATCTGTCTCTTACAATTATGCAAACCAGTCCCAAGAATGTCATCCCTCCCCTTCTATAGCTAATAAAATGAGCACGATTCATTAGAGCTTCGAAGCTGACTGAAACTTCCCAAGCATTCAAGGTGCCTGCCTCACATGCTTCTTGGATATATTTGACATTGGTCATTCTAATGTCAATTAGAATAGATAGAGCTTTCACAATACCTTTTCATGTATTTATTTTCTCGTTGTTCTTTGATGAAGGCAGTTCTAATTCATAATCATATTTTGAGGTTGCATGAGAATGATTTCGTGTCTACCCCTGGTATGGTTTTCTTTCTGATGCAGAGTCCTAACACTTTGTGGATACTTGATAACTGTATGTGTGAGAATTTCCTGCTGGGTGGCCTCTGCTGGACTCCTTAACCTTACCTGAGGAAGAAAGACTGGTGATTACTGGTTACACAGGCTGAGTAAAAAGCTTTAGGTCTTCACACTGTAGCCTTAGGTAATTTTGCTGCTCTGCTTCCAAACCCTTATACATATCTGGGCTTGTGTTTGTAGTCGTGAAGGTACTGACTCTGAATCAAGGAAGACATAAATATACCTGTGGTATCAAGCAGAACTTTCCAGTAAGAATGTATCTGTCTTTTCATTCTCCTGTATTGATAAGATTGGCTTGTAATTTTATGATAGGGAGAGTGAGCAAGGGAGAGGCCCTGCCCTGTCTATAAACTGAAGAGTGTATGCTGATCTTACGAATTTAATGATGTTATGTTTTTGCTCTGGTAGGCTAGAACTTGAATGATCAGATCACTTTTATTTCATTGCTTGGCATTTTTTTTTTGATCATGTAATACAATGATCAGATAATAGAACATACCAACCAGGACACTTTGAGAATAAAAGGCACTTTTCTAAATATCTGGGAATGAAAAGTACAATCAGAGACTGTAGGGTCATTTTGTCATTATTGTGTTTTTTTCCCTTTAAGCTCTTATTTCACTGGAAAGCCACCCTGGTCTGACTTCAACAGATGCAAAACAGGCCCTTGCTGTGGTTCTGTTGCTCGTGGCTTGTACAGCTCTGCTAATGCTTTCTGCTTTGCACCGATGAGCATGTCTTTCAGAGAGACATAAAGGATGTTGGCCCCTCCCAGCAAAGGCTGCTTTTATTTTTCTCAGATACATATGTGGACACTACCAGGGAATCTTACCTGAATCAGGGAGAAACTTTGTTTCCCAAGTATATACTGTCAACACATGGTGACAGACAAAAATGCCCTAGAATGAATCCATGTAATTCATTCCACCTTTTTCTCAGGAGCCATGACTTTTTCTAAATCTCAGCCTGTGGGTAATTATACCAATAACATGACTATTTCCCAGGTAAGCTGCTTTCATGCCACACGCTGTGCCAGATACTTTCTGTATTATCTCTAATCATTAATTGTTCAGACAATCCTGCAAGCTAAGTGTCATCCCACTAAGTGTTGTGAAATCTGAAAAGAAAAGCAGAGAGGTTAAGAAATCTGCCTAACCGGTAAACTGAATCCTGGGTTGTGTCTTAGGTCTCTCTGAATGTAAGCCCATGTTCTTTCTATGAAGCCCATATGTCTCTTTAATTAAGAATCACCATCAACTCTCTAGAACATAATTATGTCTTGCCCTCCATTATTTATCTGAAAGCAGTCATTTTCTATAAATCTACAAATAAAATATTTTGTTTTATTTTGTTTACACGTTACTTATAACCCCAGTTAAGTCACAAATTAGGAAAACTACACAGTCAGAAAATGGAGAAGTACTCAAATTTAGTTGATAAATTGCTGATGTGGAAATTGTTAACAAAGATGTTTAAAGGTTAACCTGTTTTTTGTGCTTTTCCTCCATGAAGATGAACTAACAAAGTTTGTTCTATTCTAAAGAAGATTATTTTGGAGCATAGGATGCTTTACTATGATTACACACTATTAGTGTTCTCAGCGATAAATATATGCTTTGAAATACAGCAGTAAGGTACAATTTCAGTACTTTATTAAGAAAAAAAGGAAGTATGTATCTAAAGTATTACTGCCACATGGACAATTTGCAACTTTAAATTATTCACAAAGTTAGAGAGAGGTATATCCCAACTTTGTGGGGAATTTAATACAAAAAGTAATATTTTTAGCTTGTTTCAAGAAAATGTTTCCAGTTCTAACAATGACACATAGTGAGGAGTGAAAATCCCACAGATTGAAAAATAAAAAAAATGTAAGTCCCTGAAAAATTCGGCTCTCAGAGGTGAGCAGGATTAACAGATATCTCCCTAACTACCTTTACTTCTCAGCAAAGGAAGGGCATGGGCATGTGTGTGTGTTGATGAAACTGTGAGGTTTCTCTTTTTCCTTTTTCAACCTCTCTGCCTAGAGGATGCACAGGCAAAGTTACGGTGTTTCTAGCTGGCCAATACTCTAGGGAAATGTACTCAAACACTTGTCTTCTCATGTCTAGTGATGCACACCTATGCTCAGCTGGATACAGAAGGTCCAGAAAGATCCATGTACTGAGTTCCCTCAATACAATCAGGGCCAATTATGTGGATGGTCCACAAGTACTTGTGTTATCCTTCACTAGTGCCTAAAATGTAACATTAATCAAAGAGATCATAAGCTTAGCTCAGACCTTCCCTTGGCCTAAGGGTCAGGCCAGGTTGGTTGGACTGATGTTTAACCAACCTGAAATCTGGAGTCTAGAGTGTGGTTTCAACAAGGGCTTCCAAGCTCTACACGCATGGGGTGCCACTAGGTCAGGGTCCTTGAGCTGTTAAGAAAGGGATAGAATCCCTTGGCTTTGCCAGAAGTACCCCCTGTTTGCGTGGCACAAATTAATTTATAATACACAAGAATTTCACTATCCTCTTGATCTTTCTGCATCACAAAAGAGAATGATCATCTGCTCTTCTGTGGTGCAGCATATGCTATTTGTAAAAATAATAAAATGTTTAGGCTTTTATCCTACTTAGAGATGGCAGTGGGGCAGATTCATATAGAAGTTCAGAATATGAGTACTATAAATAGTGAAGTTCAAATTTTGTCATAAAAGAGTATTATAATGGAAAGAACAGAGGGCGATCTATCAGAAACTCTTTAACTCCGGAGCTGTCACGGCCACTTACCAGCTGTGTGTGCCTGTACGAAAGCTGCCGACTCCGAGCCCGGCTTCCCTGGCTAGTCAACTGCTGATCATCCCGCATCGCCTGATCTCAGAGTGGCTGTGACAACCCAGGGCAGGAAAGCACCTCCAAGTTCTACAAACTATAAAGTGGCATTACTTGAAATTTCCATTTGACATCCTTTTTCTCTGAATCTTAAGTAAAACAAACTTGGCTTTTGATGGAAAGAATACTGTCATAGTGATTAAAAAAAAAAAGAAAGAAACTTCACAAATTTCTACACCCATGGGAGGATTTTATAAACTAGAAATAGAGGAATTTAATCATCTTAACTATAATCTAACTTTTATAATATATTTATTCTACTACAATATCAGGGTTTATAGACGAATGATCTGAGCATGTATTTTCACTTGAATGATTTAATTTCCTGGCAGTATATATACCCTCAAGTTTTCCTCCTGTTTTTTCTTTTTTCTTTTATTTTTCCTTCCTTTTTTCCCTTTCTTCCTTCCTTTCTTTTTTCTTCTCTTCCTCTCTCTGCCTCTCTCTTATTTTAATTTCCGCAGTGACCAGGAGATCACCAACCTGGACACCTACCTTGTTACCTTGCCCTGCCCGCTTCCTGCGTTTCCGACTTCCCAGGTCCGAAGCATCCGCTCCCAGAATTCCATGCGCGTGACCACTTGGCCTCCCACATCCTTATCTCCCCGGCGTGTGCCATAATTCCACTTTACTGTCCCGTCCTTAGCTCTCGCAGCTTCCTCCATGCTGCGGGCTCTTTACCTTGGGGTTCTCGTGCTCCCACGGAGCCATTCCTGCTCATTACCTCCAGTCACCTCTCCTCTGCAGGGCACGGAGGTCCCTCCTAGTCCTCGGCCGAGACTTGCAGGAGTTGGCCGACTGCTGCTGCTCCCGCCCGCCTCTGCTCCCCGCGTTCACCCGCCGAGAGACTCTGGTGCCCGCCGCACTTCTCCCCGGGCAGCGGGGTCTTCTTCCTGCACCGATGATCTCGCACGTTCCCAGTCCCTCAAGGCCACACCCCTCCACACAGGTGTTCCTCCCTTAAGAGGTACTTCTCTGACCGCTTCTGCCGGAATCTGTTTCTGAGCAGTGAGGCATGCTCTCGGATCGTGTTTCCTGCTCTCTCCGTGCCAGTCCCACCGACAGCCTCTGTTCTGGTGAGTCTCCATCCCTCCATGTCCCCTGCAGCCCACTGAGGCCACCCCAAGCTCGTTCTGCATCCCTCTTAAGTGATACCATTTACTCCACTGCTTATGTAGCCCACTGCCCGTCATCTCACGTGTCCTTAAGTGCGACCCAGCTAACACAGTTAAGATTACATTCTGCAGTCTCTCTCCCCAGTCCATTTCCTCATCATCTTCTCCACCTTAGGAAACCACTGAACGGGTCAAGTTGAAAATTCCAGAGTGTTCTTGGCTTCCTCCCTTTCTTGAGCCTATGCACTCAGTGTCCCCTAATACGATACATCCTCACTTGGTGCACATCCCATGTCCCCATACTGCTATTGCCTCTTACGTGGCCCTTGTGCAGTAGCTGCCTGCTCTGAATCAGCTATTTGCACTTGGCTCTCCATGCAGCAGAAAACACCTCTAAAATTGTAAATGGATCATGCCATTGCCTACTTAAAACCCTAGAATGACCTCAATTTGCAGTTACAATAAAAGCCAGTATCTTTACCAAGCCCACAGATAAGAGCCAATGTTTAAATGTAGCTTTTTGTTTAATTACCACAACCACCCAAGGAGGCCAATACTACTCATACCCTAATTGACTAGGAAGAAATCTGAGGCACACAGAAGTCAAGAAACCTGTCCAACATCATATACCGGTAGTAACACGAATCCCGGATCAAAATCTGGCTAGTTGCCTCCAGAGCCTGTGTCATGAGCAGAATTATTATTATGATGATGATAATACATTGTTCTAGTTATTTACATTGAAAAGAAGCACTTCTAAAAGCTAGGATTTTTCCCCATCCCACCCTTGAAGTAAATTAAACGTATAATATGCACACTCTTTTAGAAAGTGAGTAGACATAGGGTAGCAAGAATTGACTTGGTTAATATGGTTCTCAGCTGAGCGCAGTTTTGCTTCCCACCCCAGGACACATTTGGACTGTCTGAAGACACCTGTTGATTGTCACAACTTGGGGGGTGGGTGCATCTAGTGGGCAGAAGCCAGGGTGCTGCTCAATATCTCCCACAATGTGCAGGATGTCCCTGTACACACACACACACACACAGACACACACACACACACACACACACACACACAATTTTCTAGCCACAAATGGTTAATGGTTCCAAGGTTGGAAAACCCTGAGGTAGTCTAATCCAGTCCACAGTATCAGAGTGCTGTATTCTTTCCCCAAAGACATAATGAAAGTTACAGTTAATATTTTCTAAGCCCCTTTAATAAGAATTATTCACTTGGAAAATCTTTATTAGAAATTACTAGGAGAGTATAAGATATGCCCCTTCTTGACTCTTGCTGTAATATAGTTGGACATGTTAGAAAGATGTTATTAGCACTGAGTCCTGGGATTTTTATGTGGAAAATTATATAGTCATTTACCAATTTACTGAAGTTCCTCTTTGTAGATATAAGAACTCATAGTCTCAGCACTCTGACAAGGGCAAGAGTCAGAAAGTTTTAATAATTTTGCTTCCATTTAATTCTCAATTTGTCTGTGAGATAATTGTGCAGATTACTGCTAAAATATTTTTTCTCCTCTTAGTCTTGGAATTGACCCCTTGCTGTGCATCTGCATACCTGACTACTAAGGGACCTTGGATGCTGTCTGGGATACATAATTTATACTTTTAGCTGTCAGAAACTTGGAATTAATGGAATATTATTTTTTTTACAGTATATCAAAAAAGTAGGTTTTCAGAAGAGGTTAAGCATAGAGACAAGTGTACAGGGTAAGAAGACAGTGAAAGCATGTCTTCTAAAGGGCTGCCAGTTTGAGGGAGTGAAGCAATGGAGAAAGCTGGTTGGATTTGCCCCCATATGCTAAAGACTAATTCTTGATTAACTATTAATTAATTAATTAATTCTTAACTCTATCATTAACTGTTAGTGTTGCTCTATTAATAACATTTGAACATCTGCTAAGTGCCATTTACTTCACTTAACATTTTATTTATATTTTCATGTGAATCTTTTATACAACTTGGTGAGATATGCCCACTTATTGAAGGGGACAAGGGAGGTGAACTAAGCTATTGCTTTTCTGGAATTACAGAGCTTGTAAATGGCAGATTTGGATTCAAACCTAGGTTTGTCTGATTCTGTACATAGGCCAGTTAGGCTGTACATAGGCCAATACATAGGCTATACTCCAAATTATTTTTATACTAGCAAGCATGATGATTTATTTTAAGGTCTAAACAATTTAATTTGTTTTATTTTTTGTTTTCATAGAAAAGTCATAGTTTTTATGGTAACTTGAGAAAGGAAGCCTTAGAAATCAAAATATAATAATTTTGGTAAGGCACAAAAAGTTTTAGAATCTCTACTTTGACGTTGGCCGGTAGCAGTCAAGAATGTAGTATTGCCCTGAATCCTGTTGACATTCACCAATTGTAATCTGTGGTTACAAGCTTATGTGACATTCTGTTTGCATCCATTGAAGACATTTACTTTCTTGGAGAATGCCTTCACCTGTAAGAAAAAAGAGAAACTTAGCTGAGTTGAAAAACCAGCTATTCCTAAAAATCATTGTCTCATCCTGAAATCACTCATTACTATTAATACACTACACTGATTTTGTTTAACATCTTCCAATTGGAGATTTTTAACTAAAAAGAAAAAAGACTATGTAATTCCATCTTTTGCTTGCAACATCTGTCGACACACAGTGTCAGATTTCAGTGTTTTAGTGGTAGGAACACCTGCAGCCTAGAGTTTCCTAAAACAAGTGAATAATTAAATTGCACAATTATCTCCGGCTTTGCTTAAATATTCTTTCACATACTGTGACTTTTTCCCTGGTTACTATGTGCGATGTGGCTAAAACTTCACAAGCTATCAAAAGATAAACAATGAAAAGCATATTTCTCTACAGCATCAGATGCTAAAAATAAAGCCCATTCTCCAGAGTCCCCTGTTTGTGAATCTCATCTTTCCAGAAATATTCTTTGCATATAGATATTGGTAGATACAGACATACATGCACATATATGTGGCCTCTAGCTATAAATGTTCATATATTATATAAAGGTTTTATATATAAGTAATTTTCTTTCACTCAATAATAATTTCTTAAAACTTACTGCCCACTAACAGATACAGATTAACTTCATTTATTTTAAGGACTACAAAGTGAATTGCTAATTAGATATTAGGTTTGTCTTTGGAAAATCAGATTACAAAGCATCTTAACTGTCCGAAATAAACTTTTGATTCCTTTTCCACATATTTTCATTTGTTTAATTTAACTTTGGAGCACATGCCATCGTGTTCTTTCACGACTTTTCACACTTTAAAATTTAATTTTCCTTGTTGTGTGTTACCATCATTTTTCTCCACCTCCTCATATCGCAATGAATTGGTTTCCCTGCACATCAAAACTGTCACTGAAATCCTGCTCAGAAAACTCTTCCGCTTTGTTAGTAGTGTTGAACTCATTATTCATTTCTTGTAAGCTAGTGTTTCTTGAGCAGGATCATGTCTTGATTACATACTTCTTAATAAAGGTGAAAGAGACAAAAGGCTATTTTGCTACCCTCATTAGTCTTCAGGCTTAGAAGAATAACAAAAATCCATTGTAATTTTGCTCCTATAACTTTAGAGACTGTCTGTGACCAGTAGACCAAAATTAGGAACATTAATTTTTCTTTCATTATTCCAAGTATTTATTAAGGGCTCTCAATTTCTTAGGCACTATGCTGTGTGTTCAGGATTCACTAAGAAAACTTTCAGACCCTTCCTCGCCTTCAATCAAGTTAATAAAGGAGACAAGCAAATGGGTGAAAAATCACAAGCCGTGGTGGTGTCTCATCAGGATATGCACTGATACTGTGGGAAAAGGTTATCAACTGTAGCCAGGTGGGACTGCAGGAAGGCTTCACTGTGAAGGAAGTGCTTGGTGGGAACCTTGAAGACTGAAGAGATGAAGCCAGATAGAGAAGGGGTTGGGGAAGGGGAGAGGTCTGGGCAGAAGGAATTAACTGAGTCCAAGGCAAGAAGCTCCAGAGAGCATTCAGGAAACTGTAAGTAGTGGTGGAAACTGGAAGGCACTGCGCACAACGGCTGCAGAGAGATCCCGGGATGCTCAGGGAGCCTCATGCCAAGGAGCTTTGAGCAGCTGAAGATTTGAGGCAGGGAGCAATATAAATGGATTTTAACCCTGGTAGCTGTTTGGCAGATGAAGTTGAGAAAGATGAGAGCGGGCCATTTCAGAAGCTACTGAAATAGTCCAGGCAAGAGCTGATGAGACACAGACCTCAGCACTGGCAAGAATGGTGGAAAAAAAAAATACAACTTTGAGATTTATCAAAATTAAACAGACAGGGCGTAATTCACTCCTGAGTCATTCAGCAAGAAGGTACTTAGGATCTACTGACTAGTAGGCTCTGGACTAAATACTGATTATTCATGGAGCATTTGAAGAAAAGGGGCAAATTATCAAATAGGAGCAATGATATTCGCCATGCTTCATGGGAAGTTTGTACCTGGTGCGTGAGAACCAAAGGAGTGAGCACCTCTGGACCGCTAGCCTCAGTCCTGCCGGAGCCTGGTGTGTGAATGGCATGGCAAAGAGCCAGAGAATAGATCCAGAGGCTTCACGTGCCTCGTGAAAAGTTTGGGCTTTGTTCACTGTGCAAAGAAAGCAACTGGCAGGTTTTAAGCCAGATATGCCTCTTAAAAGGTTTACTGTGAAAACCCTGTGGAGGAGGGATTGGAGGTGGGGTAAGATGTGATGCTGGAAGGGCTGTAAAAATGCCAGTTGAATAATAGAAGTGAGCTGAAACTTTCTCAGGTAATGGTAGGCATAGAGGGGAGGACACAGTAAGACATACAAGGAAGAATTAAGAGTCACGGATTAGACCAGCGTCGAGGGTGACTCCCTCCGTCATTCAGCCTGAGAGCTGAGTCGTCACTAAGTGGATCTGTTTCTCCCCTACCCAAATCCTCCTGACTCACCGTGGTGTCCACTTTCTACAGTTGTTGCTCATCATTTTCCTGCTTTAAAAAACAATTCCATCACGTGCATATATATATATATATGCCTGAAAACTACATTAACTCTTAATTAACCAATATGTTCATTCACGAATTATGTGATTGAGTTTTATAAAAATGGCGTCACACTGTGTAGAGCCTTCTGAAAGGGACTTGGCGTCTATCCATATTACTTTGCTAAGACTCGTTCATGTTATTTTGCATTGTTTTAATTTATTAATTTTTACTATGGCATCACATTCTATTATGTGAGTATACCATAAATTCTTATCCAGCCTCCTTTAATGTTTTCTCCCCCCTTTCTTTTTTTGTTGCTGGTTCTGGTTTTAAAGTTTTTATTGTTACTGTTTTGCTCTTACAAACACATTGAAGTGAATATTCGTGGCAGTCCCCTCATGCTAGAGTTCCCTGGGGTGATGCTTCTCAACCTGTCTTTGTTCAATGATCAGTTTAATTTCCCTTTTTATTTGTTCTTTATCTTCAATACATCAAAGGTTGAAAATACCCTTTCACAAAAGACAGCAAAGATAATAAAAATGAACTTTTAAGAAAATGAATTATGACATAAAATTTTAGCCTAATTTGTCAATCAGACTTAACAGACAAAATTAATCTGTCAAATTGCTCTAACATTTCCATTTCTGTGTCCATCTTGTTGCAGACAATAACCAAAAGTTTGAGGACCACACTTTGAGAAACACTGCCTTAGGATACGGTCTTAAGAAATTGACTTGCCCTGAGGTTATCCTTTGCTAAGTTGCTTCTAAGTCCTGGTCTTGGCTCACATCCCCAGCTGGAGGACACAGGTCCCTCTGCCCCCAATGTCATCACTAACACTTAACTTCTGGCTGTTTACTATTTGACTGTTGAATAGATATAAATGATTTCTCATTGAAGCTTAGGTGCATTTTCCTGATCACTTATGAGGTTAGGCATCTTTTCAAAATTTACCAGCCAATCACATTCCTTTTGTGTGAAAGTTCGTCTAACCCATTTTTCTTTTGATTTGGTTACAATTTTTTAGTATACTTTTTTGCTAAACTTATGTCAACTGTATGTATTGCAAACATCTTGTCCCAGTTAGTGACTTGCCTTGTCACTTTTAAAGGCAAGTTTCATTGCATCAAAAGATATTCACTCCTCTCCTTCCCAATAAATTCTTACTTTTGTAAGAAACCACAAGATATAGATATTGCAGCTATGTCTATGCAAGCAGATAGAAATTTTGGACATATTTAAAGAACATTCAGGTAAGCAAGATAGCATTTTTTCTGTTTAATAGATGAGGACGCTTGGGCTCAGAGACAGAATGAAGAATGTAACTGGCCTTAAATCTCTTATGTATAGACTAGATAGATAGGTAGGTAGGTAGGTGGATAGATAGATGATGATAGATAGATAGATAGATAGATAGATAGATAGATAGATAGATAGATAGGTGATAGATAGATAGATAGATAGATAGATAGATAGATAGATAGATAGATAGATAGATAGAGGTATATATCACATACATAATATATATCTCAGATATATCTCCTACTAATTCCTTTGCTCATCTGCACAACTTAGAATATCAGGGAAATGAATAATCCCACTGCCTCTGAGAATAGCGTACAGATACACCACAGAATCATACACAGGGATAGGCTAATTCGTTGTATAACCAGAAAACAAAGTATTGAAATTCCCAAGGAGACATCAAGTCTTCAAGTCTTCAAAATCTAGATCTGGAAGGAGATTTGAGCAGGACCAATAATGAAGTTGTCTTTTTCCCTCTTTCTCTTTGATGAAACTTTTCCTTTCCAACTGGCAAATTGTTTTCCTTCTAAATTTTCCTTTTATTTCCTCCTTCAAAGCTAGGAAGTAGAGCAAGACAAAACACACACAGGCATGTGAAGCATGGTCTATGAAAGGCAGTAATAAGGTAAGACAATTAAAGTTGTTTATTAGGAAATCTTTTAATATGGATAGCCTTTTGAAGAGTCTAGCTAATCACCCTGAGCACAAGTTCACTCATTTCCTGGGAGAAAGGCTCCATTTTACTGACTAGGCACCAAACACAAATAGCAGATGAATTCTATGCATGCTAAACCATTTTCATATTTTGCTAGAGAATTCAATTTGCATAGCTACATATTTTGCTAAAGTAAATTTGTTTTTCTTCATGCTCTTCACATTTAGAAAATATATTAAATGCTTACATTTACACTTCATCTTCATCTTAATCACTGATGAACTATGTAAGATATACTGTGACATGACAAGGAAATAAGCTTTGGGCTTTTAAAGTATCCCATGTAAATTTTTAGGTAAAAGTAAACCAACCCGTGGACATGAGCTAAGGCCTCATGTAACAGTGTTATCAGGTAGTTAACACAGATTTCTTTAATAAAATTTAGTCACTTACTTAGCCACCCCTTTATACAAGGCTTTGGGTTATCTGCTCCTGACACAAAGGAGACATATAAAAAAACGTATACATGAAGAGCAAAATAAAATAAAATTAGAGACTATTACATGTTGAAGTTTCTATTTCTTTAACTGAACAAAAAATTCTCCAGGGTAAAAGATTTCATTGATATGCACAGAGCAGTTTCACTGAGATTATTTTCCAAGACAGGAATATACTTGTACTAAAAAAGCCACTCTCATTAAAACTGATTTTAAATCAAAATTCTTTTGTTGGTCCTAGCACATGCCAAGAGCCCTGTAAAGTAGCCTCAGTTGGCATTTAACTTGTACAGAAATGGTCTGCATCTTTATGATTGAACACCTAAGAGTTTGTTCCAGGGATTTTTTTCCCAGGGGGACTTGTGCTTTATAACAGGAAGGGCCAAACATATTGTCTCTGAATTAGAGTATTTCAGTGCTCAAAGCCTAGTAAGCCTCAAAAGGCTTTGTGTGCCTCCTGCATTCTTAGGGTCTTTTTATCTTCCACTGGTTCCAAATAATATTAATTGTTCAAAACTGCTACCTACTTTCATTCTTTCTGTAGAAATTTTCCCTTACACACATCCCTTACACACACCCAGAAAACTGAGACCAGAAATCATCATTCTCAATGTAATGTCTCCTACTATTTAAAAATCAGACAGTTAGGGCTGAAAGGAATGTTCAGGTGTTCCTATGGGATGGAGACCTTATTGCATATAGCCTGTGGTTTTTCCAAACTATTTAATACTCCCAAAATTGGTCTCCCTCCAGCTTTCCCCCTTCATCAGCCCTCTGGAACCACATAGAAAAAATTAGTTCTTCTCTCTAACAGCTGTTCAGACATATGAAGATTTTCATGACCCTCTAAATTTTCTCTTTTTCAACTATATACCCACATATTCATATCTCTGCTTGGTTCTGAATCCTTTCTCCAGCCTGACCCTTGTCCCCAGAGCAGTCTGTTATATGGGTCATAAATTTAAATGCCAACAGTACTCAGGTAGGTAATGTTAACGTGTGAATTTGACTGGAGGTATATCAGAAATGTTGCACATTAAACAGGCATAGTTTTCTATTCCATTAAGCAATATGCTCTGTCCTTGTCTTACAAGCATGCAGTTAGATCAAACATTTGTCTTCCCACTTTTAGTAGAGACCAAGTTAGAAGACTCTAGTAACTTCCCATCTACATGAAAAAAAGCAACAGTAGAAACATGTGGCCAGGGTCACTCACACTTGGCTACAGTTAGGGTGACAACAGGCTGTACAGTGACTGTGACATCTACAGAGAGAAATCACACGCCACCTGAAGAACCAAGCGTGCTCACCTATCAGCAGCATGAGTCCAGAATGCTGTAGCTTCCTCCTTCAAGCCAGCCTGGAAATTTGGGTTTTGTTTTTGTTTTTGTTTTTTATGTGAAATTTTCTAATTTTTCAATGTTAGAAGTGAATTTAAAAAGAAAGAACAAAAATCTCCATATCAACAGAGTCAATAGTATCTATACTGTGTTGGCCAAACAAAATATATAAATACATCTGTAGGTCAGGCACGACAGGTCTGTAACTCCTGCTTACCCATCACGGCTACGGATGCTATTTGCAGAATTGAAGTGCGTTTGGCAGAAGGCAGAGCCGAAGCGTCACAGCTGGGCTGAGGAGGCTGCACCAGAAGCAGGTGCCAGGGCAAGAGCTGGATGAGCCAAGGTGGCACCTCCTCGGGAGGTTGGTGGCAGACTGTGGCCAGAGGCGGGCACAGGCTGTCAGCAGCAGTGAGGAAGTCTCACCCACCTAGGGTAGGCAGGCTCTCCCTGAAAAGCTAGTGGAGCAAGCAGGGGAGGATGCTGGGCCCACAGGGGCACTGCTAGTGGGCCTCGCTTAGAGGTAGGGAATTCAGGCGCAGCCAGCCAGGCAGAAATTCTAAAACTGGGTCCAGTTTACATGGAAAAAGGTGGACTACAGGGAAGACGGCAAGACAGAGAGCAGATGCTAGAAGAAAGGCAGTGAGCAAGGCCAACTTGATGCTGAATGATTAGCCTGAGATCCCTGACATCCGTGTGCCCAATAAAGGACTGATTCCAGAGCTGAGAACGAGTCTGAACCTGTCGTAGTTAGGAAGTAAGGGAGGTGTAAGGGCGGGACGGGGGGAGGGAGTGGACACAGGAGTATGGTAAAAGAAAAAGAAAAGTACAATATCACTGGGGCCATTTTGTTCTTCATCTAAAAATCTTAAGGATTAAAGGGTATTTGAAATGTACAAATGGGGGTATATATATATGCTTTTTTTTTAGAGCAGAGCAATGATGTGAAACTATCCAAGGAAAACATCGAAACAATTGAGCCAAGATAGAGATTTTATATATTTACATATACATATATATATAATATATAAATATATATATAAATGAGATATAAAATATTTGTTACATATATTTAAACTCTTCCTAGCTTATATATTATATATAATGATATATATATATAATATTCCTAAAGCAGAATTTCTTAAAAGAAAAATCATTGTATGCAAAATTTCCAGAGCACCTTCTTATTCTTTCTGTCTTAACTAATCTTTAAAATAATTAAAAATAAGGATTACATAAGGAAAATAGAGATCCTGGATAGAAATGGGCATTTAGGGGAAAGAATCCTAGGTCAAAGATCTCTATTGCAGCTATATAAAATTTTTTCTCATGTAGCTATTACGAAGTCAAATCAGCAGGGCTATCATCATAGCTATTTTTGAATGGAATATGCTGGAAATACTCTGCCAGGTTAATGATATGCAATTATCTGTTCCCCAGAAGAGACCAGAAAGGGGTCCTGAGAACTTTTATAACATTTAATAATCATTTCATCCACCCATATGGATGAGAACCAAAATGTGATAACCAAAAGAGTTAACTGATTTTATAATTGCAATATTGATAATCCTAAGATCCTGAGGTCAGCTATATGAAAAGAAAAATAAAATAGCCTAATGGAAGTCTGGAGGACAGTACCATACCACTGAGTTGCTGTTACGCATACCTAGTCTGATATGTTTCACAGTGTATATTGGTGCTTAACTGATACTCGTCGAATAACTAAATGTTTCACAATATGGAAAGTGGCTTAAGGTCTTCCAAGAGAGAAATATATGAAAGTTCCCTCTTAATTTGTGCTTGCGGAAGATGCATTTTTGATAAGAATGGTGATAAATGATGGGGTCAGAAGACTTTGTTATATGGTGAAAAAACTTTCTAAGGTGAGAGTTTGTTATATTTATTGCAGATCCCAAAAGGCTTGACTAATACATATTAAAATAGAAAACTGCTAAATCATAGTTATAAATCAGTATCTTCTTTTTTAAAAACTAACTTTTGGGGAGTCATCATATGTAAATATATATAAAAGGGATCCTTGTAGCCAATTTGACTGCACTTCACAATCATTGGCAAGGATAATATAGAGTTAAAAGAGGCCACATAGAAAAGTAACCCTTCATCTGATTTAGCAATCAGCCAGAGACTGCTAAAATAGTGATGAATTATGAGATAATGATGTATTAATTCTAGAGTTCATACAGTTCCTATAGGTTGGAGCAGTGGTGAGACTATGTAAAGAATTCTATGAACAACAGCCATTCAGCCAAGTCTAGTAATGGATTGGCTCAAGGAGTCCCCTTGGGCAAGACACACTGGAAGCAATCTTGAAGAGAGAAGTAAAGACTACAGCAGGTGATGATTTTTCCCATTTTATGATGTTAAGAAGCTCAGAGCAAGCTGTGTGCGCTCTGCCCTACTTTAGCAATATTCTGAAGTCTTAGTGTGAATAGATGTGATAACCTCACATCTTGAAACTGAAGCCTAGGTGGCTGATAAGGCAAAAAGCTGTCAGTTATAATAGATGAGAGCCACACTTTGCTAGAAGATCTAAACAAAAGCAATTGTTTAGAATAAGAGTTGCTTTAAGTCCAAGAGTTTTCTGTTGTCCTGCAAAAGGGAACATGTGGCTATCCTCTTTTTACAACAGAATATCAGAACCATGCATTTCCACTGTGCATATTCTGTATTTTAAATATGGCGAAGAATATTCACAGTAATCATTAGGTGTGCCATTATAATAGGTGTTGGCTATTGTGCAGAAACTAGAAGCAAAAGCTAATATTTTTAGGGCTTCTGTATGACTAGATTGCTTAGTGGTAATTTCCAAACAAATTTTTATACACTGATTATGTTTATAATAGACCTTACCTTAGAAGTGTAACTCCTTTCCATGAAATTTAGCTATCGTCAGGTGCAATGACAGGGTTTTGAAATCTTTTTTTAAAAAAGTTCCAATAGTAATGGAATGTGTTTTTCACATCACTGAACTAGCAATCAGTTTCTGAATTTTATTTAGAGTCTGCTGATACGGCCAACCCTTAAACCACAAACTGAAGATTCAGGGATCTTGGAGTACTTTGAAGCTCCCCAGTATATATAGGCAATGATTTCATTTATTTAAAACAAATCATGAATTCATTTGGTAGCTGTGATTTCATTTGGTAACTCAAGCCTTTATCCTCTAGTGTGAGAATCTTGGCCTTTTGTTTATAATTTCTTTTTCCAATTGGAAAATTGAAATATCAGCATGCCGAAACGTTACTTTTAGCTAAGAGGAAATAAAATATACCAACGTGATTATGTGTGGAACATTATTTTGAAGTACAGCATCAAATCAATCTTTTTACAAAAAGTTTCTGTTGTTGGGATTAATAATATAATATCAAGAGAGAAATGAGAATATGAACTCAAAAATCACCAAAACCTTACTTTTGAGACTATTTCTCAGCAAAAATCGCCCCGGCAGTTGCTGCTGCTATTCAATGTGTAGGGAGCTCCTTGGACATCCAGTCAAGTCCCAAATTTCCATTTTTCAAGGGTGGAGAATTGATGGCCTTCCACTTACTACCTGCTTTGGTGAATTGTCAGTTGGGATGGACAGGCCAAGCTCCAGGAAGTAGGGCTGAATCAGATGAACCTGTGTGGGTGGAGTTTAGGATTTCCCATCACTCATAACACAGGAAGTGGTGGGAAAGGGGCAGGTGGGCAGAAAGCGGAAGGGGAACCACCTTTAGAGAGCAGAAATAGTGTCCATGGACCTGGCCACACCTTCCATCTTGGAACAGAAATGAACTCAACATGGAATCTATCGCTTACGCTGTTTTCTTGCTGCTGTGCATTGTGCTATGATTTCCATGCGTCTACTTGAAAAATAGAAATCCTTAATCAGAAAAATTCTGTAGGTGAAAGTGTAGTGGTGATCGTTTAGCGTACAGCGCTATTTCTTCCTTCACCCTATTTCTTTCCGTCGGTCATCATCACCACTGGTATGGTGACACTAGTTTGAATTGATCAGTTGAAACAGGAAGCACTTTTCCAGAGCTGGCTAAGTATGAGAGCGGTTGTACTTGCCAGGGGTAATACTGAATCTAATAGGGAAAATAAGCAGTAAGTGAAACAAAGGCATCTCAAAAGACCCACTCAGGTACCCGAGTTCTAAGACAGACCAAATTAATTGGTGCTGCTCAAACTTTAAATATATAAATTCATATAGTATGTGCTCTTTGGTCTCTGGCTTCTAACTCAGCATTATATGTGGGAGGGTCATCTAGGTGGCTGCATGGAGTTACAGTTTATTCATTCTGATATATTCCTTCATTCTACTAGGGGTTAGATACTTGGACTGTTGCCAATTTGGGGCTATTGCTACTATTTGGGTTTATTATATACTATTACTATAATGAACATGTTTATACCTGCCTTTTTGGTGAACATACACAAATTTTTTTTTTACATACTAGAAGTTATGATTAGTGGTCATGGGATATACATATACTTAGCTGTACTGGTAAATAAGCCACACTATTTTCCAAAGAGGTTGAACCAATTTTATATTTTCACCAATACTATATCAAAGTACGTATTATTTTCATATTCAGGAAAAAGTTACATCACAAAATAAACAGGGGCAACTGTACATCGCTGTGTCTTCTTGTTTTTAAGTCATTCAATCGGAAGTGTCTGGATGTTGGTGGGAATCATTTTTAGGAGACCTTGGGTCACTATGTTAAAGTGTTCAAAAGGTGTCTATTCCATAAAGGTATTTTTTTCCAAGCTGAAAAATATTCAGAAGCACTTCCATGTTTACTAATGGCAGAACTTTTAATGACTTTGATATAAATAATGGTACTTTAGAACACAGAAAACTCTTCCTAAAAGCTCAAGGGGTTTTCACATATTGTTATCTAGTGACAGTCCTGCTTGCCTTACTCCAGCCCTAAGCCCCTTCCCCAGCCCCTGATGCAGGAGAGGACTATGCAGAAAGGGTGGCACAACTAGGCCCCAGCGCCAGACACTTCCACTTGAGGCGCCCCCAAGAGCCTGAATACTGCATTTCCTTGGTGGGGAAAAAATTTTTTTCACATGATGCAATTGAGAGCTGGAGAAACTCAAAGGTGAACACCTTTGTTCAGAGAGCATTCCTCCACATCACATCTTGGCCTGTGATTCAGATGTCGGCCTGTGAGCCAGTCTTGGATGTATACGTGAATTGTGATTGTTTTAGATGTTTATTTCAAGTCGTCAGTACCACTGCTGACTCACATGATAGCTTTATCTTAATTTATGTGTTAGTTTCCTTTTTTTAAAAAAATTAGAAACCGAATCATAGAAAGAAAGATTAAGTGCCTTGCTTAGTATTACCAGAAGGTGATGTATCATTTCTCAAGTTCCAGCTGAAGTGGCTTTAACTTCTAAAGCATCAAGCATTTTAACTGTTAATGTAATGGCAGCTCAGTGTGACAGATTATTATGTTAAATGGGACTGACTGAGCATATAAAGAATAAGACCTAAATTATGGACAAAAAACCTGGTGCAATAAGGGTCAGATCCACTTCCCAGCACTGGACAGAGTTGCTGCTGTGCATTTATTGGTAAAAACATCAGTATCTGTGTCCAAGTTTCTTTAATAAAGTTGGACACTTTAAAATATAAATTATGGTTGAAATTTTTATGCAGCCATTAAAATGATTTTTGTGAGCTGTTTGAACTAACTCAAAAATGCATTGTGCTTTGTGATTGCAACTGTGTACAAATACATAGAGAGAAAGTTTGAAAGTAAGTATATAAAAATATTAAAGGTGACTTGTGATTTTAGAAACATAGGTATATTTGGACTGTATTTTTATATTTCCTTAATTTTGTAAAATATGTTTTAAAAATGTTTCATTCAATTTATTTAAACTTAAAAAAAAAGCAGTTCACCCATTTCTCCCATCTCCAGCCCCCACCTCCTATAACCACTAATGTTCTCTGTATCTTTGAGCTTGCTTTTTTTTATCGGTTTGTTTGTTTTAGATTGAACGTGTAAGAGAGGTATGGTATTTGTCTTTTTTCTGTCTGACTTACTTCACTTAGCATAATGGCCTTGAGGTCCATTCATGTTGTTGCAAATGGAAAAATAGCTTCTTTTCATGGCTGAATAATATTCCATTGTGTTGTACCACATTTTACTTATGCATTCATCCATCAGTAGACACATAGATTGTTTCCATATCTTGGCTATTGTAAATAATGCTGCAGTGAACATGGGGGTGTGCATATCTTGTCAAGTTAGTGTTTTCATTTTCTTCAGACAAATACCCAGAAGTAGAATTGCTGGATCATATGGTAGTTCTAGTTTTAATTTTTTGAGGAACCTCCATATTGTTTTTCATAGAGGCTGTACCAATTTATTTTCCCACCAACAGTACACAAGGGTTCCCTTTTCTCTACTTCCTTGCCAATGCTTGTTGTCTCCTGTCTTTTCAAAAATAGCCATTCTAGCAGGCGTGAAGTGATATCTCATTGTGTTTTGATTTGCATCTCCCTAATAATTACTGATGTAGAGCACCTTTGCCTGTACCTCCTGGCCATCCATTTCACTTCTTTGGAAGTCTATTTTTAAATGAGAGTGTTTTCTTGCTATTGAGTTGTTTGAGTGCTTTGTACATTTTGGGTATTAGTCCCTTATCATATTATATGATTTGTGATTATTTTCTCACATTCAGCAGGTTGCCTTCACATTTTGTTGATGGTTTTCTTTGCTGCCAAAAGATGTAGCTCTTCTTGTTTATTTTTGCTTGTGCTGCTTTTGCTTTTGGTGTCAGATTTAAAAAATCATCACCAAGACCTGTGTCAAGGAGCTTACATTTTCTTCTGGAGGTCAAGTGGTTTCAGCTCTTACATTCAACTCTTTAATCAATTTTGAGTAGATTTTTGCATATGATGTAAGATGGTGGTCCAGTTTCATTCTTTTGCACAAGGCTGGTCAATTTTCCCAGCACCATTTATTGAAGAGACTGTCTTTTTACCCATTGTATATTCTTGGCTCCTTTTTTGCAAATTAATTGACTGTATATGCATGGGTTTGTTTCTGGCCTTTGTGCTGTTCCATTGATCTATATGTCTGTTTTTATTCCAATACCATACTCCTTTAATTACTATAGCTTTGTAATATACTTTGAAATTAGGGACCAAGATGCCTTCAGCTGTATTCTTCTTTCTCAAGGTTGCTTTGGCTTTGGGGGTCTTTTGTGGTTCCATACAAATTTTAGGATTGTTTATTCTCTTTCTGTGAAACATACTATTGGAATTTTGGTAAGGATTGTATTGAATCTATATATTGCTATGGGGAGTATGGCCACTTTAACAATATTAATTCTTCATTCATGAGCAAGAATATCCATATATTCTATATATATCTAGTATTCCATTTACTTGTGTCTTCTTCAATTTCTTTTATTAATGTTACATAGTTTCATTTATAGATCTTTCACCCTTGGTTCAATGTATTCCTAGGTATTTTATTGTTTTTGACACAGTTGTAAATAGAACTTTTTTCTTGATTTCTCTTTCTCATAGTTGGTTATCAGTGTAAAGAAGCAGAATGTATTTTGCATATTGATCATGGTTCTTATAAGTTTACTGAATTCATTTATTATTGTTAACAGGTTCAGTCAATCTACTGATCATAACAATCAGTACTTGAATATATACTATGAGTAGAATTCTAATGATTACTTGACATTTAAGGCTGAAGCAGTCTCCGAAGGATTACTTTCAGCCATGGTGCTGAGAGAATGGTGAGCTTGCATGCTCAGTGTGCTAATTTACAAGACAAATTAGGACCTCAGTCAGAACCATAAACTGCATTAGCACTTATGTCCTTACTAATGAAAAGCACATTTGAAGTAACACTGGATCTGCTCCAGTGATTAATACCACGGGTGGTCTATCTCTCCTGAATCTCTAAGGAGAAATAAAACTTAAAGCTATATTGGTTTCTCCTGTGTTTTATGTAACTTTAAGGTTTCATAAAAACATTTTCATGTGCCCTAGAGAAATAATAAAGTATTTCTTTAAAGAAATCATATGTTCATATGTGTCTGCCCACTCCATCACCTCTAGGTCCTGTGGCGATACCACACCAAATTGGTTTCGGGACATGACAGCCAATACAGAAACATTTCACAAGCTTACAAGGCCTGAAATAAAAGAAACGGTATTTCAGTATCATTCAGCCCCACATGATATTTTGCTGGGACCATGGATGCCATATGTTGTGTGATATGTTAGGGAATGCATCTGGGATGTGGATGCTAATTCATCATGATCCACAAGGTGTTAAAACTCTTCCAGGTACATTCTCAGGTTTCGTAGGTGGTCAGAGAAGAAAACTGTAATCAACATTATAGTTTCAGGGCTGATGATAACTTTGCAGAATGGCACCATTCTGTGCAAATACCTCGTTTGAGCAGGTTTTGACATGAGTCCATCATCTGACTGATGGGGTTAGTAGGAGACAGAGGACAAAATGAAGGGCATAAAGGTCATAGAGTAAGTGCTGAAATGCTGAACTCATTCTTTCATGTAGCCACTCAGCAATTGGTTATGGAGAGCCCGCTCTGTGCCAGATGCTCAGCTCTGCGCTGGGGATGTGGTTGTGCAAAGGCCGTCCCTTCATGGAGCTTGCATCCACTGGCATTATCACTATAGATGAATCCCAGAAGTTTGTAATTGCCTTGAAGATTTGTCTGGGCCAGACACTCATTGTATCAGCCTGGCATCATTTAAAATATAACTCTGGGACCATTTGCTTTAGAATCACTTGTGACATCTTTTTAAAAAATCGGATTCAGACTTTCTTCAGGCAAAGCCTGGAAATCTGCATTTTAAAGACGACTCCCAGCTGCCTCTTCACAAGAAAGTTAAAAACCACTAATCCAAGAGAGTTGATATATGTTGAGTGTTCTTAATACACACACTTGCATACACATACCACAAGTAATAATAATGGGAATGGGAAGAAATTTTGGGAGGTGATGGATAAATCTCTTGCCTTGATGGTGGTGATAGTTTCATGGGTGTATACTTCTCCCCAAATTCATCAAATTGTATACATTAAATATGTACAGCTTTTTACATGTCAATCATGCCTCAATTAATTGGTTAGACTTTTTAAAAGTTAAAAATCTTTTTAAATAAAAAACACTGGTCCAGGCATTATTTCTAATATTTATTATGAAGCAATATAGCAAAATATTTGAGGCCAGATTAATTTTCAAACCTTGTGACCATAACCAAAATTGTTGACTTGCCGTGAAAGTTGTCTTCCTATTCTAGTACTCTATATTTGCAATGAAACAGCTGCAGACTGATTATATTAATGTTTCCAGAACACGTATTGAAAATTAAATAAAATATGCTTAACAGCATGTTCTAATCCTCCTATAAATTTCATCATTCCTCTTCATCCTGTAATTTTTGTAGATATTTTTGCGTTGCATTTTTTTCTTCACTGAAGAACATGTAAATTTTCTCCTATCAGTTCTATGATGGTGAGTAAGAGGGCAAGAGTTATTTAAGTTCTTAATCAATGCTCTTTTGCTAACATTGGAGGTAAATAAATAATTAAAAATCACAGATGGAATACTTATAATTAAAATTACAGATATAGCAATAGACATAAAAGTTTCCTTTAAAAGCAGCAAATAAAAGAATCACAGCTGTTGTTAAAAGCTGTTTGGGGAAGGAAATATGAAGTCAGCTTGATTGATAATATTTAATGCCCTTTGAACATCTGTTAAAAGCTGGTCATTGATTTTTCCCTCTAACCTTCCAGGTTCTTGGCTGAGACTCCTCTATAATAAAAGACAAATTAACAGGAGAAAAACAGGTTTAATAGCCTGCCTACCTCCTGGACACATGGAAGATACCCTAAAAAACCGAGTTAACTCCTTGAAATGTCCCAACCCACCACCTTAACTACCATCTCCAGTTAAAGACAAAGGAAAGGGGGTGAGGGTAGGTCCAGGAAGTTACCAAGACAAGCACAGGAAACGAGGGTAAGGTTGTTTTGTATTTAAGTTTTGCCTTCTCCGTTGATGAGCGTTTCTAGAGATTGAGTTGTCCCCCTCTTCTTGGTCTAGAGTTGGAGACATCTTTACAAATAGAGATTTCCCTTATATACATAAATGTCTCTTGTGAAAGGGTAACTTCTGCTTGGTGTTCAGAGTTTCTCCTGTGCGCTGTTTCTTAAAAATAACCAGCCTGAGATCATCCTTATGACATAGAGGCATATTTGGGATGGCAAATTCTGCTCTCCTTCTGTAATTTCTAAAAATTGAAGGGACTGTTCTACACTACTTGCTAACATTAGCAATGATTTTATGTCCATTGAAATATAATAAAATTCTTACTTATGTGTGCATTTCTCTATAGCCCCAGGCAAATCAAAGGCACTTCACGTAAAGGCAACTCCTGATAAAAAGAAGTTCCCTATTTCTTTTGCCAGAACCTAGAGTATGGTCATTTTTAGGAGGAAATCATAGGATATTATTCATCAACTCTTTAAAATTAAGCAACTCTGTTGCCTTTGTATACTCTCCTCCTAGCCATTCTGAAATCTAGAATTTCATCAAAACATCATTCTCTCTCAAGCCTCTAAGTTTGCAGGTTCGGCCTTCACACCTGAACACTCATTAACTCTCTGCCCTTCTCCTTCGTGCCCCGTGATCCTTGAAACCACGGTTCACGATCCCCAGTTTGGGAAGCCTTTCTGCATTGCTCCCGGGAGTTGGTCCCTTTTTCATGGGCAGCTCTCTGCAGGCCGGATTCTTCACACCATGCTTCCTGGCACTGTCTGCCTCTGGAAATGGCCACAGCCAGTGGAACCCTCACTGCGAGGCTGCTGCCAGGCCTCTCTGGGTCAGGGTACCCTCAGGTTTCAAGCTGAGGTTGCAAACTTCAGCCTGCAGAAGTGTTTTGTTTAGTCGGTTCATTGTTGTTTCTTTGATTGGTTTTAGTTTTTTTGTAGCCAGCATTTAAATGTGAGATTTTGCACATGCCACACTAATGTGGATTTCTGGCTGTTTATAAAAATCCAAAGATATGGCAACACGAGGCTCAACATAATGGAGTGTAAGGAATAGTTGCCCTTTAACATAGGATAGATGTCTTCCCACTTTATCCCCTTCTCTCATTTGCTCCTGACCCTTGTAGGTATTAGAATTGTGTCCCACTGCCTGGTTTAAATTCCAAAGGCCTTAGCATGGGTGGCAAAACATTATCATATCTAATCCAGGATTATCTTGCTCTGCAGCTCAGTAAACCCTCATATGTGCTTAGTTTCATGGATTCACAGTGTCTCAGGGCTTTCTTAAATGCCGTATTTCTCCGTGTCTATCCATTCAGTGCTGTGATTTTTCCTGTGGCTAGACATTGTTAGCTCTTTGTGTTGCGAGTGTAACTTTTTCATTTCTGAATATTAGGTAGCACATAGCTGTTCCATAAGTGGTACAGCATACCTTGTTTCAGTGCACATTACCTTATGGCAGTTGGCTAATTTCTTTTTTTACAAGTTGAAGATGTGTCACAACCATGTGTCCAGCAAGTCTGTCGTCCCCCTTTTCCAATAGCATTTGCTCCCTCTGGGTCTCTGTGTCAGTAAAGTAGCTTTTCATGAAGATCTGTACGTCCATCCTTTTTTAAAGATATAATTCTATTGCACACTTAGTAGACTGCGTGTAGTGTGACTATACCTTCTCTGTGCACCAGGAAACCAGAAAACCTGCTGGACTCACTTTGTTGACATAGTCACTCCATCCCTGTCATCTGGACACAAACTCGCGGTATCTCCGAAGTAGGCTTGTAATGTGTTAATTAACATTGCTTTGAGGTGTCCATGTGGTATTGCTGTGGAACTCTCAGACTAAATTCTTTCCTATTCAATATTATAGTGTAGCAGAAGAAATTAAATTTGTTAGGTGTGAGAAATAATACAATAGAACTACTAAGGGGGTTAGAGATCTTCCTGGGAGGAGGGACAAGTGGATATAAACTGACTCACCTTCTGCAACTAAACCTTCCATTGGCAGGCAGATCACCAGGGATCTGATAAACTACAGCTGCCAGGGTGCATTGTTGCAGGGCGGGGCCCAAGAGCCAGCATTTCTGACAAGCTCCTGGGTGCTGCCTAGGCTGACGCCTTGAACAGCAGTCCGACGTGTTTGGTTCTTTAATAGCAAATTTGATGTTGGTCACATGGTAGGCGGCCCCTCTGGCCCGCATCCTAATCTGAAGGCTGGGGCTGCCAGGCATTTGCATGACTTCTCTTAACTTTGGCTTTCCGTGTGCCGAGAACACCGAGTCCCTGACTCTGCAGATAGGAGTTTGTCGGGCCAGCAGACTCCCTTTGTGTACTAAATGTGCTACCTTTACGTGTTGAAGGATCTGCACTTTGAAAAAATGTTCATGTGAAAGGACGCCCTTTGATATCAGCTCCAGGGCGAGCTCTCTGGGCCTCCCCTTGTGCAGTAACCGGGCCCATAGGGCCAGTGGCTTCTTTGGAGAATGCCTAGAATGGCCCTTTAAAACCTGTCCAGGGCCTATTGTGAGACTCTGGGAGCCCAGGAATGAGTGTTTATTTCATGTTTAATGCAACCTTCCACTTCAGCCTAAAAGCCTCTCTTTTCTGCGACCGAGTTTCCATCAAGTCTTCTAAGAAACACTATGGCTTTGCATATCCTTGTCCTCTAAGATGATTAACTGTGTAAAATTGAAAAACCCTGAAAAATGCAAATACTGCCCTGGCCCCTGGTGGGGTAAAAAATCAACTCAGATAAAACATTTTTTTCCAGATGGTTTAGGAATTATGTTCTTTAGGTCTTCCAAGCAAGGGAGGGATCCTAGGCTGGACGACTTAGTAAAAAGTCATTTTGAGGAAGACAGCAGCTTCTTTTTCAAAAGCTTGTGACAGCAGCGCCTAGTCCCTGTGGGTCCATACATTTGGTCCTGCTAAGCAGCTCTTGGGCTCGGATGAGAACTGCCTCGGCAGGAGGCTTGGACGGCGTGTCTAGTCCCTTGTTTCGGAATCATTTTGCTCTCCTAATCTATTCTGCAGTCTCCAAATGTTTTCTTATCTTGACGGTTTAGAATTTGAGAGCAAGCTGTTTATCTGTTAATCCAAATCAATGGATCTCATTGCATGAGAAGAGCCCAGCTATTCCTTTATTACTAATTTTGAGTTTTTACACAAAAGAGTTTTGAACTGTCAGATTTCTTACATCTAGTACCTGGAATCCTTTTTTTTTTTTTTTTTAACCCCTGAGCAATTTGGTTACTTCTCTTTCTGACAATCCCTAAAAGTATATTCTCCACCTTTTAAAAAGAGAGACATTCAAGGTACTGCTTATTTCTAGCTCTCAGTTACAAAATCCATAGAAATGTCATTGCTTCAAAATAGACTGAGAGAAAGAAGTATGGATTCTGAGCAGGTGTCAGGTTGTTTATTTGGTTTCCCACTTGGAGCAAGGCGATGCCATTTCAGCATCCAGGACATGTTACTCCCGAGGTACAGTCCGTGTCCTCTGCGGAACACACATACTTAGCATTTAAATAGCAATTTGCATTTTCAAAGCATTCTGTGAACATTAATTAGCATTTCTTCACGGATGCCTGTGAGATGGGTCAGTATTATTATCACTATTTTACAGATCAGAAAAATGGGATGGCAGAAGCTGAGGGATTTGACTGCAAAGTATAACAAGCCAGAGGCAGCCCAGAATGGGTTCACAGCACCAGCTGGGTGAGCGAACACGTGGTACTTCCCCCACCCCCACCCCATACATCAGAGCCTCTCTCCTCAGTGCTCAAAGGGCGCTTCATATTAGTAAATGCAAAGATAGTTTTGTTTAAGCAGCAAGGCCACAAATTATGAGAAAATTTAGTTTATTGCTACACGAACTAGGTCTGCTCTGTGTGAGCAGACTGCATTGCACGGAGAGCTATTGACTGAAACTGTAGGAAGAGGCTTTTTGATACCCACCTTTGTGATATCATGGAAACCTTTTTTTTTAAACAGTAAAGAAGTACTTTTTATTGAGCATCTATTCTATGTGAAGGCCATCTTTGAATCTATAAGCGTATTGCAGTGACACCTATGAGGAGGTATTGTCATTCCCAGATTGAAGGTTTAAGGAACTAAAGTTTGTGAGTTAAATTCCTTGTCTAGATCATTCAGCCAAGTCGAGGTGAAGCTTAGAGTCGAACACAAGTTCATGAATGGTTTACTTGGGGTCCCCAACTATACAGATGATAAAGTTAATTATCAGTCTGCAGAGAGAGACCTTTGTTGGCAAGCTACCCTGAGCTGGCTTCTCTTTCTTGTTCTTATCAGTGGCTCGGGTGAGGGGATGAACAGCAGGCACACCATGTTTAAAGACCCTGTGAAGAGGAATAGCATAAGTGTTAGTGAAGAGAATAAGGATACAGTAAATTTTCAAAAGGCCAAGATAATGATCCCAAACACTGAGCCAGTTAGGCCCTACTTGGAGTGCTGTTGAGGGTATAGTTTAGGTTATTATATTTTACGGGACCAAAGTCCAGCAGAAACATGTCTCAAGGTAAGTGACTAGTATGCCAGTACTTAGGCTGCACAGCAGCGGCCACAGGCTGTGTGACTCGTCAGTCACAGCCATCTTTCACATGAAGGGGTGTCGCATGGAGAAACGAATCGCATCAGTGATTGGCACTTGAGCATTGAGTGTTAGAATTACCAGCACATTTCTTACCACATCGTCTACTACCTGGAATCATTTGTGTACCCCTGAGCACTTAAGTTTCTTGTCTTTCTGACAATGCCTTAAAGTATGTTCCCCACCTTGACAAAGGTAGAGAGTTAAAGAGCCAGAGACTTTGGTGTAATCCACACACATTTTCAGGGAGTCAGATCTGTCCAAGCACTAAGTCAGTTACCCAAGGAGATGCTAAAGCCCAATCATCAAAGTTATTTGATTGGGATTGTGAGTGGCTGAGCATGCCTTTGGAGCCTGCCAGGCCTGAGTTGGAATCCCGACTCCCCCACATGCTCTGATGCTATCTAGTTCTTCAAGAATTGGGTAGCAGTAGAATCCACCCTGTGTTGACCACCCTAGACTACTAATGACCAGCAAGGGCACCTAGTAAATATTTAATGTCAGCTTCTTGGTTTAGAGGGATCTGACAGAATGCACTGAACACCAAATGATGGCTTGGGCAAGATGTGCTTTAAAGGGCTCGACATTTTACCCTGGACAGCCTTTGACCTCTAAATCTGAGGCGGCCCTTAATCAGGGAAGTGAATTTTGTAAATGGACATATTTCATGAAGGACAGTACAGTTGAGTTGAAAGTTTGACCCTAAGTTTTTGCACCATGTCTCTGAAAAAGTATTACTTAAGTGTAAGAGAGAAAGAGAAATTATGGTCAGAGAGATTTTCAGTAATCTAAAGAAAGATTTCTTCCTTAATTCTGCATTAAGATGTTTTAAAGCATGTTTCATCCAGAAATTGTCCCTGAGATGAATTTTAATTTCCTTAAAAGCCCTTTTCTTTTACATATTGTATTATCTCCTCTCCTTTATCTTTTCCAGCCCTTTCAACTGAGGCATCATAAATGAATGAAATAAAAGCTGGAAGGCACTGTCTTAATTATATAATATGAATTTTCTCTGTAAGGGTACAAATTAAATCTAATAACGTTAAACAACTAAATTAGCATGTGTCACTTATACTTACCATAGCAATTTTGTACACATGTCTAGAGGTGTGAGTGGTGAGACTTAGGTTACTGGTAGTAACTGAAGGGGCCAGTACAAGCAGGGGTGAGCAGCAGCAGTCAGTGCGAGTCACCAAGAAAGGCACCCAGCGTATCAGTTCTGGCAGTACTGACCACAAAGCACTGTCCCCATCGAAGTACCTGCCTAATGTGACAAGGAACATTTCCAACTAAAAGTCCCTAATGTTACTTTTTGTTTGTTTGTTTGTTTGTTTGTTTGTTTTTTCAAAGATCAAAAGCATCACAGTGGTTTGAAAAGAGTTCGAAAGTGTCACCTTAGTTACAGATAAAGAAGGCATATGTTTTTGGAGATGCTCTATTTTGAGGCTTGTTAGCACCATTTAAAGACAATTCCGTCTTAGAAGATGATTTCTGTCAAATCTTGCATTCCAGTTTGGATCTAAATCTGGAACAGATTGAGTTTTTGCATCCTATTTTTATTCATGGAAAGGTTATGTAAATCAGAACCACAGATTTATTCCTTTCAACCAAGCAGATTTAAATTGAGAACAAGCAACTTCCCTGACCCTCTTCCTCCCAATGCTTGTCTTACTTAAAAGTCCTTATTTAGAAGTCACACTGTAGGCAGCCCCTCACCTTCCCACCTCCAGTCCTGCATCTGCACCCCCTTTCTCCTCACATGGCCTCTCACTGTGACTCAGGAAATGGCTTTTCTCCTGTCAAAGGTCCATCCATGTCCGGCGCTCTGGACCTCATCTCTTTCTCTGATGCCTCACTCCCTTCTCCAGGTGCTTCTCTGTGTCTCTTGCTTCATTCTGTCCTTTCAAAATCCTTTAAACAGCTTGCTGAGCACCTACTTTGAGCTATTCTGGTGTCTTCTGCATTTGGAGATTCTTCCTGTCCCTCAGCTAAAGAAGGATTTTGATCCTTTTATTCTCAGAGAGGGAATGATTCCTGGAAATCTCCTCTCAATCTGTCTCATTAAATGCAATACCCTAACAATCACTAGAAGGGACCCACACTGGTTTCAACTCTAGGCCTCCAAAAAGGAATCTTCATTTGTCAGGAAGGTTCTAATCTAGATGGTGTTGCTCACTTGGCAAGTGAGGTGTATGGGCAGAGGATGAGGTGGGTGGCCAAGGGAGGTTTCCTCACAGCTACAACTGAGCCTTTGGAGGAAATACCAGGGGACCACTTCAGAAAGCAGAGCAAAGTTCTGGTCCTTTTTATTACATTCCTGGGAGCATAGGTTGTGGGCTATCAGTCATATTCAATTACTACTTCTATTCTGGGTAAAATGCTTGTTTATTGAATGGTTGCTATATGCCAGACATGTTATAGGCTTCCAAATATGTTATAGGCACTAATTCATTTACTCTTCATGGTCACCATAATGTTGTCTACAATTTAATGGTGACAAAGCTGAGATAAAGAAATATTAAATGATTCACACTCAGTCACATTAAGTAAAGCAGGATTCAGACCCAGTCAGTCTGACACCAGGGCCAATCCTGAAATCTCTACCACAACATTCTTTATCGTATGTGTAGGAAGACAATATGAAAGAATGTAAGCAAAAGGTCTCCTGCACCCCCTTAGGCAAATATACTCAGTGACTTTTGTACACCTTACTTAAAAGAAAAAAGTAATATCTATTAATCTAAGTCTTTTCCTATGAAAATGAAGTTCTAAAGTGGCAGAAACAGAAGATTCTTGGGGTCCGTTGGGGGTTTTTCCTGCATCTACCCCATAACGTGCACTCTTTTCCTTTATGAAAGTTTTTTCTCTCATGGTGCATAGTGAGCTCTAAAGTATCCCATCTTGAAAGAGAGAAGGTGAATTTCCTTTAACACTTTTATAGTTTTGTGTTTTTACATATAGATTATTCATCACCTAAAATTTATATATCTGTCTGTTCCCAATTAGAAATCAAATTTGCTTTTCCAGAATTACAGACAATTGTCCTAATGGGATTTGTTGAATAATTTGTCCTTTACCCACTTATTAGAAATATGCCTTTTACTTTATTAAATATCTGTATATAGGTAGGACTCTTTCTGGATTTTTCATTCTATTCTATTGATCTGTCTGTCTATTCTTGTACTATTATCACACTATTTAAATTATTCAAAGAAATTTGATGTTTTTCTTTCAAGACTTTTTTGACTAGTTTTATTCAACTACTATAGAAACATTCAATAAGCCTGCCAAATCCCATTTTTTTAAAGGTGATCTATTTTATGAAAATTCATTGTATTTAAAAAGGCATTTTAATGCATTCTAATTAATAATTAATTGAATCTTAACTACTTTAGAAATTGATTTTTCTAAGAATGCTCCTTCATTCAGGATTATGATAAACTCTAAAGTTTGGTCACTTTGTTCTTATGTTCTTAAATTCCCTTTAGTTGTTATATACACTTCTTATTAGGATTTTTGAAGGTACAGTATAAGGGGTATGATAAGTTAGCATGGTTATTTTGTAAAGGGTATCAGTCAGTTATACAATCTGTTGCAATAAAATAATGCTAATTGCATCTTCTCGCCACTTTGAATTTAGCATAATGTTTCTGATTTAGAATTGAGTGCTTTTAATTCCTTAAAATATAGTTTGGCTATTTTCTTATTTTAAAAACCCTCAAATTATTTCAGGAAGTAAGAAAACATCTAGTTTGAAACCATCCTTAATTTTCCTAATAAAGGAATGTTATGAGAAATCCTACATTCTAGTTGATATACAATCTTATATTGGTTTCACATATACAACACAGTGGCTCATCAGTTACCCACATTATTAAATCCTCACCCAACCAGTGTGGTTACTATCTCTCAACACAAAAAGATGTTACAGAACCATGAACTATATTCTCCGTGCTGCATTTCCATCCCCATAACTAACTTATATTATGATTGAGATATTTGTGCCCCTTTATGCCCCTCACCCTCCCCACCAACCCCAACCCCTCCCTCATGGACTTCAATTTTTTTAAAAATACATTTAAAAAAAAAGAAATCTAAATTCTGAAGTAAATTATTAAAAACTGGGCTTCCTGCTCTCTTTTAACTAACCGAATGTCCTTCTTAGCTGTTATTTAAAACTTTAAATAGAATGAGAAAACATGTAATGAAGGCAATAGTAATTTTAGATTGTGTTTTGTTCAAACTATAGTAATGGTACATCCTAACCAAGTGTCTGATATACCGTCACAGTATTGAGAATTATTGATCTCAACTGAAGAACATTTGACTTTTTACTTGAAAAATTGTTGAAAGACTCAAAGTATCCTTGGATAATGTTTCAAATTTATACCAGAAAGGGCTTTTTCTTTAATTATTATTTTGTCAAATGACTTTACTCCTGAACAGATCATTTATCTATAGATACTTTCATGTATAATAAATGTCATTACTTGGTTTGTTGGGACATTTGTAAAAAACTAACATTCAACCAGAGACAGTTGTTCTACGTGTTTTCTTCTAAACTGCTCATTTAAATAATGTGTTTTATATATATATATATATATATATATATATATATTTTAATGTTTCACATAGCTGTTCTTTGACCTTCACATCAACATTGTACACTTGAAAGAGCTATGATTTATTCTCCTGTTTAATAGGTAAGAAGATTGACACAGACAAATAATGTGGTTTCCTCCCTATCACATAGCTGATCCAGTTCAGGGGTCATTCTTACAAAATCAATTCCTTCCTAATAATCCTTTTTAAAAAGCCATAAAGCCAACTCTCAAAATTCCTACCTTTCTTTTTTTGTTTTTTTAGTTTGTATGTCATTTCTCACCATGCTTTCTCAAGTGGCAGCTTGGGAGCAGAGCTACAAGGATACACGAATAAGGAAGTCTGAGCGGTGATTAAAAAAAAGCTACATACCAATTGTAGTGTAGCTGTAACAATAATACAGAGGAAATAAACTACAAAGCCGACATAAACTTAGATCTAAACTGAGGTGACATGAATGTAGTAATATTATGCCTTCTCTGTGTAATTATAATTACTTTCAAGTTTATTTTGTCATCAAACAAGCAATTTTTCAGTCAGTGCAGCTTGTGCAAATCAGCACTCTGGCATATGAATTATTTAATTCATTTATCACATACTTCTTAATGCCCAGCCCCACCCTCCTGAAAAAAATAAAAGCAAAAAAAAAAAAAAACAAGATCAAGAAATGTAAGGAAAGATCACATAGAAAGCAAACATAGATGACAAAGGTAATATCTGGGGGTGGTTCTCATTCTCAAAAAAGTGAATTCATATGAGAAGAATAGAATAAAATTATTAGCAATACACATGACTTAATAAAGAGACAAAATAATTTGTCAAAAATGAACATGAAGTATATTTTATGCTTGGTTAATCCTTTTTTGGTTAACTTACATACACATACACAGGAACTATTTGTTTTGACAAAGTAGACATTTAAGCAGAAAGAGGGTGGCCTAGCACATCACTTCCTCACACAAATGGCAGTTGCCAGGCCCGTGGGATTCACTCCTGACTTACCATGGCACTTTTTCCCTTTGTACTTCTGGACCTTTCTCAACACGGCATTCCAAATAGTTGCTCCCATTCATTCTAAATTCTGCTCTAAGAAAAATTTATTTCTGTTTCCTAAGATAAAATATTTCTTTCCCCTCCTCATCAAAATCATGATCATTTTGTCATCCTTAAGCATCCCAACATGAGTCATGGTGAGCTAAATGAAAAAAATCTGTGAGGTAGTAACTTTGCCAAAATAAACTTGCAACCTAACTATGGATCAGGTGGATAGGGCAGGAGTGAAAATAAATAAATAATTAGATAAATAGATACATACATACATCCCTAATTAACAAATAAATATGAAAGCCAAGTATTATAGCAAACACTAATTAACAAATAAATATGAAAGCCAAGTATTATAGCAAACACCAAATACATGATATAGTGAGCTCTGTAATACCTGCAAAGAAGGGTCAGGCTGTCCTGGAATTGATAGAAGATGCATCTGCATGGTAGGAATTTCATTGGCTTTAAAAGGACGAGTCACATTTGAATTGGCAGTGCTGTGCAGGAAGGGCAACCTCAGGTGATTGACAACAGTGATTTTTTCAAACATTTTTTTTCCCTTTTGCAGGATTTTTTTTTTTCCAAAAAATCTGTTACTTAAAAACTGAATACAGGTCACAGTAGAGCTGCTCTGACTGCAAGGAGAGGGAAATGGGCTCCAGAATCATGCTGATACGTTCTCCTGGTTTCTCCTGGGCTTCCGGGTTAGCACATTCAAAGACATCCACTTCTGTCATTTGTATCTTTCTCTTCTGTGGCTTCTTTGGGCCCTAACCTCTAAGTCCCATAATGGAGACATTTGTAATAATTCAGACTTGAGCCAAGGTCCAAGCAGGAAAAGGGGAAGAGACAAAAGGATCATTAGAAAGCACTCATGAAAAAGAAATAAAATATGTTGAATGGGACACTGGGAAAAAGAAAAGAGGAGTCTGACATGTTGGTGAAGTAGTGACTGTATGTGAGGAAGGGAAACAGTGGTACCAAGTAGAGAACTGGGAAGTCAGGAGAAGAAACTAGATTTGTTTCTTGGTTTTAGCATGTAGAGTTGACCCTTGAACAATGCAAGGATTAGGGGCACAAAGCACCATGCAATTGAAAATTCTAGCCTAACTTTTTTGATTCCCCCAAAACTTAGCTATTGCTAGCCTGCTGTTGATTTTAAGGTAGTACCTGATAAAATAGACTAGTATTCATATATTTTATGCATTTATGACATAGCTTTTTCTTTTTTTTTTTTTTGATATTTCAGGCCACCTGGTTCATTTGTAAGTTCTTCCAAATTGTTGCAAACCTCCAAAAAATGTTCTAATATATTTATTGAAGAAAATCTGCATGTAAGTGGACCTGTGCAATTTAAACCTGAGTTGTCCAAGAGTCAACTGCCTATGTTTTGTTCGTTTTTTTCCTTTTTAATGTACCGAGGTGGGCTTTAAAGCAGGGATTTAAGGACCAGCTTTTTTCTAGTGGGATCTTTAAGTCTCTGTCTTTTTGACAGACTGGAATCTGGAATTTGGAATCTACTTGTGGGCTTGTGATGTATATAAGGGCCCCATCTCCAGACAGCCCTAACCCTGCATCATTTACCACATACTAGACACTAGAGATAGAAGGAAATAAGACACAGTCCTAGCCTTCAGAAAGTCTCCAAATTTGTTGGGAACACAGATGGATTTAGATGAATAAACAAATGCAAAATTTAATTGAGGTAAATAGTGGGATGTATAGATGGTACCTAGTGCCTTGAGAACATATACCAGTGCTGATCTAGTAGGAAAAAGTATCCACAAGTCCATGATATTTTGGCTGGGTGATAATAAAAGAGAAGAATGGGATTGAGATTTGGAAGAGCCTTCCAAGTAGAGGGAAAGACACTTAGCGGAGAGGAAGACAATATGACTGGAGCAGAGGGCAAGAGGTAAGAGAAAGCTGGAGAGGAATGCATTGTTCTAAGAATATTATTGTTCTAAGAGCACTGGCTGTCACTGACAGGGAAAAGAAGAGTTGTATGATCATGTTTGGGTCTTGGAAAGATGACTCATTGTGAATCATGGAGAACTGTTCAGAGAGTAGCCAGATGAGTTGTGGTCAGACTGGTGGCTATTACAGAAATGCAGAGACAATTCTTTGTATCTTGGGCCAAAGTGACTGTTCTGAAGATAAAGAATAAAATCAAGATTTAAGAGATAGGATATAAACTAGATTGGAATTGGTGATAAAGGTTAAAGGAGAGGGACAATAGATTAATGATGAATTAAATATAATACTCTTCACATGGTTTCATGACTGTAAAATCACTTCCCCAATTTATTTGCTTTTTTATTTTATTTATGATGCTTTTGACATGGGAGTATTTTAACCCCCCCCCCAAGTTAATATGCCATTAAAATCTATTTTTTTATTTATATTTTCTGTGTGTACTTTTGTTTTTGCTTAGAAAATACAAATGTTGAACGACATTTTCTTCTCATTCTTTTATAGCATTTCTTTCTTTCCATATGGGGTCGTGCTAGTAGGATTAAGGTCTTAAATATATGAGATATACACACATGCATGTACACATATATACACACATATATATACACATATACACACATGTATGTAACATATTCAGTATAAGATGTGAGGTAGGTAAGGATCTAAATTTATTTTTTTGTAAATATTCAATTATCCTATAAACCAAATATTAAATTATGATTCCAACTCATTTTCCTTTTTTGCGAAGCATTTTCACAATGCATGTGCCACTGAGGTCAGCACTATAAAATATAGAAAATTAGACATAATATTCATGTGAAGATTTTAAGTGACCTGTTTTTTAAAAATAACCCTGTAAACATTATGTAAAATAAATTTAAAATGCCCTCAAGTATTGGGAGCAATAGCATTGAAAAAAAATCCAAAAGCCAGTAGGATTTCAAGTGTAGCTTTGCTTGTTTATAAAATACTGCTTTTTAACTCATTAGTTGTACTAGTCATAGTTGTATTCTTCAACTCTCATCCATTTTCTCCTCGGGATTCTACCTTTGCCTTTTAGAACTAAAAATAACTTATTTGTTTTATTTTATCAGGAAAAAATTTTAAAAACTCATTTTAACCCATTTTGAAAGATAACTGCAAAATTGAAACCAAAATGACCCTTCACTTTTTTACTAAAGCTAATGAGTACCCTATGAAACTTACTGGGTCTCATGAAATTATTTTATTAATCCTTAATGTAAATTACCCATTTCTGTTGTGACTTTATATATGAGAAACAAAGATGAGCTATACCCAGCCTCCAGTAAGGATATGTCAGTGTAATTAGAAAGGGCAAAGTGGCTCAAATCATTATGTTTTCATTTCCAGAAAACCTGACTTTTAAAAGATTAGGCTTCACTTATTTTTGGTTAGCACCATCTTGGAAACACCTACCTGCTAATTAGAGCTGTGATTCCCGTCCATTCCCACAGCAGTTCTGTGCCCAAGCAGAAGTCTACAGCACTAGAATTAGGAATTTTCTTCTAAGAAAAACATTTTAATAGACATCCTGCCATGCTTATGTTATTTTAATTGGGTGTTTAGCTCTAGGGATCTTCATAATTTATCATAAAACTTTAATGTTAATAAAATCAGCTGGAAGGAAGCACCACTTATCTCCTTGATTATACCATAAGGAGTTAGATCTTAATTTGAGCCTTTCTTCTCTTCCTTTTTTTTAAGTTAATGAGAGCAAAGAGCTTTAAGTGGATCAAGGGATCTAAGCACTGTAATACAGTGCCTCACCAAGTATTGCATATGATCTGTGTGAAAGAAATTATTATAGGAAAGAGTTAAACAAGCAAGGAAGACTTTATTCAAAACTGTTGCAATAGGAAAGAAAGATTGAATTGCTGAAATAAAAGTCAGGAGAGTTTTTAAGAGCTGGGGTTAGCTAGTGAAAAAGTACTAGAGGACTTATCAGGGATGTTGGCCAATGTTAAGAGGCCATATGTGTTTGCCTATCAGTGCTTATGAAAGTTCAGCTTCTGTCCTCCCACAAAAACTGGGAGATAAGGGCTCTATCTTTCTGGATGATTGCATTTCAAAAGGATGGTTCCAGGTCCTTGAGAAAGACATTCCTGGGTTGTAAAACTGGCAAGAGTCTGGGAGAAGATTTATATCTCAAAGGAGCAGAGGAAGAATTTACAAGTTTTCCAAAGTAAATGCTCTAAGAAAAGGCAGGTCATTAATCGTTAATAGTCTACTGAATTAGATATTAGCAAATAGCAGGGATGTCTTTGCAAGCTGCTTTACAGTGCAAGAAATTGGGCCATCTAAAGTTTATTGAATAATAATATTAGACACCTATTGAATATTAATCTATGGCAGTCACTGTTGCAAGCATGTTTTCTATAATGCAGAGCACAATCCAGGAGCTCTTCTTTTCCCGGAAGTTGTAACTTGTCCAAGGTAAGACTGGGAATGGAAGAGCAGATCTGTGACACCAGAGTCATGATCTTTGCCCAAAATAGACATGCATGAACAAAGGTGGAAAAATGACAGAGGCACATGCAGGAGAGCTCCATTTTTGTTTTTTTCTTTCCTTGAAGTCATTGAAATGTCCCCCAAAGCCATTTCTAATTCCGCGCCGCTTTAACAATTCCTATACAAGCCTTAGCTTTGTCCCATTTCTTGAGTGGAAGACTATCTTGTCTCCATGCAAGGAGCAAAGGCCTCTTCTGGTTTTGTTTCATTGTCATGTAGTGTGGTCTTTCCACAGCACTTCATTTATTTGTGCAGAAATTATTAATGTGACAGAGCCCAGCCTGATTTAGAATCAGTTTAGCCTCCTACAATCATTTCACATTCCAGTAGCACGAAGCAGGCATGATGATGGGTGTCCTCCACCTTTCTCCCTGCTTGGATGACTGCATCAATTATGAAAATAGTAAAAAGATGTATGACCACCATCAGTCATGGTACAGAAGTACTGGGCTGCGAGTCACCACTTAAATAAGATATAAAAGCTTTAAGATAGGTGCCAAATTGTGGCCAACACAGATATGTAAAGTCCTCTGTTGCATTTTACTTTTTAACTTAGAGAAACATGTAGAAGCATGGGAAATAATACAGAATGCTGAGAATTTTCTATTAGAGAATTAAAGTTCCTCCAGAAATGGTTTGATCCCTGTTTTCATTACCAACTAGTTTTAGGGGAATATGTTAACTTATTAAAAATTATCATAAATAGTTTATGAAGTATAAAGCTCACACTACCCTCTAGGAGCAGGCCATCTAGAAAGGCATACAGTAAAGTAACACAGCAAGTACAATATGGTTTAATTAGTGTGATAAGCACTTGTCAAAATTATACAGTTGTTCATGAGTTTATATATTTAGTATTTGTCTCACCCATTAGGCAGTTAACTCCATGAGGGCAGGGACCATGTTTCTTTTGTTGCTCTACCTATGACACATTTTGCAAACTCAATATTTTTAAATGAATGAAAGAGTCATTCATTCTGCAAGTGAGAAAGGCAGCCAGCATGTTGGAGAGGATTATACTGGGAAAGGTTGGGTCATAGATAATTACTGAAAGATGCTGTCATATTGTCTTAGAATCTATTATATTATTTTTCTCATGTTTTCAATGTTTATATTAATTGGACCCCACTTGCTTTCTTGAGCGTCTACTATGCACATGACCCTGCGCTATGTTCTCCCATCCAGCTTATCCAAGAAGACTGTAATGGACTAACAGCTTAAGTCTATTTTTTACATAACAAATATGACATTTTCACTCTTAAATCTTGAGAATATAATGCCTTATTTTCATTTCAGAGTATATTTGAACATAGGCCTTCTACTTACATAAGAAATTACACATACACCACTTAACAGTGAAACTGCATTTTGGCTCTCCTCCTATTTGTTGGAAGGTCACCAAGTTTTAGTTTCTTGCAAATAGCATGCCAAATTGCCCTGAAGGTTACTATAGGAACATTAATGATGATCGATAAATTGTCCTATAGCCAAAGTCCATAATTGCCAAACATGTCATTCTTGAAAACAAAATATCTGAAGTTTTCCCTGTAAGAAATTCAGAAGTAACAGAAGACCAATGTTTCACCAAAGTACTAATTATTAAAAGTTTATTGTGCATGCACCAAAAAGACAGTTTGCAAACCGGGAGCACTCCAACCAAAATACGGAATGAGGCTCCAGGGGTATATTGTTATAAAGCAGCGTATGTAGTGGGAAGGCAGTGACTGTTTATTCTTCACAGTGATTGGTTATAATGTTAGAATTTTCTTAAATGATAGGGAATTTGTCAGTGGATACTTCGTATCAACCTTGGAATACAGTTTATGTTTTGCTTATGATTTTCAGAGGCATAAGCAGGAAATGGCCAAAGTCAATGTAGCCTTGCAAAATAAGCTAAATTAAGCTCTGTTTGTATGACCAAACTGGTTTTGGCTGCTCGGGAAATTTTCAAGGCTGGTCTCTGTTTCCTTTTTATTTTAACAGCTCTGGTCCTTATCTGCCCATTTTTATACTTTTTGCCTTAGCAGATTACATGTTGTTCATACAGAATTAGGTAAACTTATCATAAGTCATGAGGTTAAATGACTGGTTGCTTGAATTTGGGGAGAATGGAAATTTTAAAAATCATCAATGGCAACAAAGAAAATCTTTTACTTTAGCTTTAGTGTAGGGGGGTTGAGTTTGTTCTCAGTTCTTGTCCCCACTGCAACAAAGAATTGAAGGACAGAGACACAGTAGTGAAGCAGAATGAAAGTTTTATTGGAATACACTCCAAAGGAGGAGCAGAATAGAGTCAAGGTAGATTAAGGCAGGTTTACTTGAATAAAGCAGAGAGGAAGGAAAAACAGATGGAGGAAAGGGAAGCACACTGAACTCCTGCTTTGCATAGGGCATAATCCCTTGCCAACTTCTAAAGCCAGTGTCACCTGGCATCCAGTGTCTGATGGAAACTGCACGGCATGGAAACTAGGTCCCTACCACCCCAGGATTTGGGGGAGCTTCAGAGCACTGGATGGAGTGAGATTATGTTCTGAGAACTTCCCAAGGGCAATGAAAGGAGATTTTTCAGCAGGCTGTTAAAGAACATGATCGTGCAGCTGCAGTCCTGTCTGGGTCACCCAGGCAAGGGGACTTGCAAGCCCAAATCAGAGCTCTCAGCAGCCCCGCCCTACTTGTCTGGAGTAGGACAGAGAGAGTAACACACTCGAAGAAGGGGGAGTGCGAGCAACCTCAGAAAGCAGGAGGGACACCCAAAAGCTGGGATTCTGTCTTTTAAGAGTTTCAAGAATGGTATAAAGGTAAAGGCTCGGGGAGTCAGGTGGTCTCACAGTGTCTACCTCCAGTGAGAGACAATATGTCATTGTCTATAGTCAGTTCTCTAGGTAATTCTGTAGGACAAACATTTTGTTCCTGTCCAAGATAGTGGCCACTACCAAACACCAGAAGCACATCAGTTAAGACTTACTTGCCTTTCTTAAGATGAGTCATTGGCTGATTACCAAAGAATATGTTAGGATCCTAACTCCCAGCTTGCTGCTCTTGGCCTCAAGATAAGTCCCTCTTGTTCCCACTCTGCTATTCACATCTCAGCATTTTTAGGAAAATTAATCGTGATGCTTGTTCCATGTCTCTGCCTATTTCCCCTGCATTAGCCAGAGCAAGTCTCAAGACCAGCCTCTGTTTAACTCTGTGAGGCCTCTCTGGCTCTCCAGCTGTAGCTGATTAACTCCCTGAGTGGGCCCCGCCGTCTTTTCATTCTGCTCATATGTGACTTTCTGCCTGACATTAGCACCTTTACTTAAATAAGAATTTACTCAGAATTTGAGAGTTTCATAACTGGAGTAAAACCCTTGAATTAGAAAGTGATCATTTTCTCTTTTTTTATTTGAAAAGTGAGGTATAATTTTATGCACAATCCGTGTGATCATATAGGCAATACAATTCCCACTATGGAGACAATACATTCATTCATTGTGTTGTCTTTCAAAATTGTATGGCAGCTACTATCTTTATGTTTTATTTTTCAAAGGTCTCGAAAGTCTGTTTTGGAAGTGATACCCTCCCTCCTTTCCACCATCTCTTATTAGTTATAGTGTGATAATTAAGTCAGCAGTGAAAGGGGGTAGTTATATTGATATTACATGAATAAAGTGTGTGTACATGTTTGCACAGCATCGGGAACTATCTATATGGTCAGGGCCTGAATGTACATGTCAGGCTAAGTCAAGCACATTAATGAGCAGTCAAGTTTAATTATCATTAGTTTTTTTTGAATTGCAGTATTATTTTACTTCTAACAAGGTAATTTTAATTAAGGTATATGGGTTTATTTAAACTAACAAATGACTATGTGCCATGATACCATTATAAACTGAAATCTGAATTGACTTTGTGATTTCCTTCTGATTTCAAATTACTCTCTTTGATATTTGCCTAAGACAGCATGTATCTAGAATGTACCCTGCTGGGAAGTTCATATGACATGATCATTTTCTGTGTTGTCTGGAAGTATTTTTATACTGTAGAGAATATACTACTGAGAAATGTCACCCCATGTAAGAACTGGTATCTGGAAGCTACTTTCTGTTTTGTCTGACAGGTTTGTTTTTTTTTTTAACTGAAATAGCTAACAAAATGAAATGTAATAGGAAGCGCCATCTTAATGGTACAGATTGCCCGTTAGATATTGTTGTTGGGATTTCACCCAAGATTAAAGTAGCTCATTAAACAGAGGAAATCATACAGAGCAATAGTGAAGACTGAAATTAAAATGTGTTAATTTACCAGATCTTTTTTGCCAGGATTCCTGTGGTTGCCAGTGGCAAGACCACCTCGGTACTTCCTGAAACAGAGAAGATAGCGCTGCTGCAGGAAGTGGGACGCCCCGGGCACGGTGGCCTTAGCACAGCTCAGCGCCGCATTCCGCGCCCTCCACGTGGCTCAGTCTCTCTTGTACCACGTCTCTGCCCTTATCAGGGCCACAAGGTCTGCTTTCTTTCTGTGGGATTACGGTGTGCAAACGGTGAGCCTACAGGCAAAAGGAACCGTTTTATTGCCAACGTGCGAGAGAACTTGTCCATCAATGAAGCTCATCTTAAGTAAAGCATTTATAACCCAGTGTCTTCACTGGCCACACTGTGACTTGTAGTCCCATTTGGAAAAGTGAGAATCATGTGAAATAAAAGGAAAAGAAACGTTTTAAAAATCATTTTAATTGTTTTTAAGAGTACAGTTCCGAAGCATCAACTATATTTGCATTGTTACGCAACAAATTTCTAGAACTTTTTCGTTTTGCAAAACTGAAACTGTGTCCATTAAACAACTCCCCACTTCCCCCTTTCTCAGCCCCTGGAAGCTACCATTCTAATTTCTGTTTCTGAGTATGAGTGCATTAAATACTTCATATACGTGGAATCATGCAACAGTGATCTCTCTGGGACGCACTTTGTGCACTTACTGTAATGTCCTCAAGGTTCAGCTATCCTGTGGATGTAACAGGGTTTTAAAACCAAAAATTGTAAGATTTTTGTTTTGTTTTGTTTTTTTACTTTAAAGGACTATCCAAGAACACAAATGTCCTCAGGCAACTTATATTCATGAAACAAACAAAAGTTCATGGAACTGAAAAAAACTAGAAAATGCACCACCACTTACAATTTTTCAAAGTCAAGTTCATTCAAACACTGGCCTTACTAAGAAAACATAGGCAAAATCACACCTGCAGCCTTTGGGCTGCAAGTTTTCAACACCTGCTGTTTTTAAGTATACTTAGGGGTGATTTCTTTAAAAAAAAAAAAAGGAACGAGACAAAATATTTAATTTTTAATTTTTTGCACATAATTAAACCTTTTATTTTGAGATAATCATTGATTCATATACAGTTGCAAAAAGAAATAATGTGAGTCTGTGTACCCCTTAACCAGTATCTCCCAATGACAACATCTTACAAAACTATAGCTAAATAGGACAACCAGGATGTCGACACTGGTGAATTCCACTGATCTTATTCAGATTTTCCAGTTTTGCTTGTATGCATTTGTGTGTGTGTATATTTGCATATACACACATATTTAGTTCCCTGCAATTTTGTCATATGCCATGCATTGAATTTTTAAAGTAGAGTTTGTGGACTAGATATGGCTATTATCTAAGGCGCTATGATTTTTATAAATCTTAGTGGCAAAATAATTTTATATGACAACATACATACATGACATGAAGGACATTCTTGCCATATTTAAACTAGATCTTTGCTTTCAACAGCTTATTTAAGCTATACCTCTCAACATTTTTTTCATTCTCTCTGTAACTATAAAATGATATATGCTGCATATTTTTCTCAAACTTATTTTTTCTTAATATGTTTTCATCTGTATTTCTGTTTTAATCACTATTAACAGAGGAGTAGGACACATTTTAAGAACTTCACTGTTAATATTTGAAGACAATAATTGAGGAAAAGTAAGTGTTCACTTGAAAATTCACTGCTTTGCTTAGAACCTTTTATTTACTGATCTTATAAAACGAAAGATCATTAGGCATTTTCATTAAGGGCAATAGGCTCTCGATTTAGTTGGGTAGTGTCGCATAACTAAATCATGGAGAATAAAATGAGTTTAAATATTTGCAAAGCAAATTACCCAGGACTTGGGTATTTATTCACTGTTATATTTTATACCACTTTAATGACTTATTATTTCCCTGTTCACTTTTATAAATTATTAGAATTTGCAGAGTCTGTACTTCTTAGAACAAGAATGCCTCCTTCTCCTAAATCTTCCTTATTCTCATATATAAGAAGAATTTCAAAGAGAATTTTCTAAGAGGATCCTTTCTGTTTTAGGAAAAATTGAGTGGAGTAATGGGAATAAAAGAGCTTACACTAAATTGAAATAGTTTCTTTATACAAATACATGAAAAAAAAGTCCCCTTAACAGAGAAAAGTTAATGAAGGTATTTTCTTAACAGAGAATATGGAAGATGTTTATGAACAGTGCTCTAAAAATGGCATGGCCTCTTATTTTCCCCTTATTTCAACAGAGACATCACAAAGACAATTCGGTTTTCTAGTTGTTAGATGATCTGAAATCAAATGATGGCAATGCTGAGAAAACTTAAGGCCATTCTCATTTAGTCACTTATTTGAGTCCTACACTAATAATTATCGTAAGAATAAATACTAACAAATACAATAATAATAATAGCTAGTTCCTATTATAGCTCTCATTATTAGCAGTTACTCTACACCAAGTAGTCTTCTAAGAACTTTAATTTCTCTGTAATCCACTGTCACTCTTTATTTCTAGTCTTTTTTTTTTTTTAGCTTTCCTCATTTCCATCTTTTTGGTCCTTTACTGAGCTTTCCACAGTATCTATTCCTTCTGATTTTGTTTCCATGTCTGTAATAGCTTATTATTTTTATTCTTTCTGTATTTCTTAGTTCTGTGAGCTGACATTTCAACTTATCATCCCTGAGATCTTATATTTCTAACTGTGTTGTTTTCAACAATAGAGGAAAATGTTCTCTTTTTTTTTAATCAGCTGCTTATTGTTTTCCTCAGTTCTATGGCTTCTTTTGCTTGGTGGGGAGAAGCTAGTTTTTAATCTAGTCCTTTCTAGTAGAAACTTTGTGTTAGTGCTGTAGTGTCTTCCTTTCTTAGAAAACATACATCTCTCCGGAAAAATTACTGTTCCCTGGACAAGTCCTTCACCATCGATTTATTTTAGCAGAGATATCTGTTGCAGTTCTAGACTTGCTGGTTTGCACAGAGAAGAGGCATTGGTCCTTTTTGCTGCATGAGCTTTAACCTTCATGAAAACATGGCTGAACTGTTTAACTCTTTGCTTTCTGTAGATTGCCTCCTCTACTTCTATGAAACAAAGTATTTCCATGGAGGGTTTATTCTGCCAGCCCAGGTCACCTCAGTGCCTGCACCCACAGTGGAATAAAAGGAATAGGTTTTATGCTGTACATTGTCAGGCAGTATGTTTCCCGGTTATTTCTGAGATCTGCTCTCCTTGAACCTTTTTGCCACCTGACATTGCTGTGCTTGGCCTTTTGTCTCCACTTACTTCCAGATCATCCTGCTCAAGCTCATCTGCTTTTGGAAATCCTATAAGTATTTTGGTGACCATGTATTGTTCTAGGGTCTTCATTTTAAGCTGGAGATTGCTGTATTTTATTTTTATCATTACCTATGTCTTTTAAACAAAACAGTCATTGAGGTTTAATTTATATTCTACAAGTCTCCCTTTGTACAGTTTAATAATATTAGTAAATTTATACAGTCATGCAACCATGACTGTATAGTTTTATGGACTTTGTCTTGTTCCAAAAGTTGCCTTTTCCTGTTTGCATTAAAACTCCTTACTGTTTGATGATTGTACTCAGTCAGTCAGGACACACTGATGTTAACTGATGCTGTGATTATGTTAATATGAAATGATGTCCCACTTTCAGTATAAGGCTCTGGATGTACCATGAAATCAGCTGAAAATTCTGTAATAGAGAGGAAGCCAACTTAAATAAGAGGTTCTGAATTATTTCAAACAAGCTAATATAATTTCAAAAGTAAATTTTATTCTTTTTCTTATAACAGTTTTGCTACATTCACAGTTTAGTGTGGTAAGTCACAAAGCTGGCTACTTATTCTAGTCTTAGTCATAATTTCATTACTCTCAACAGACCCTTGGTTAAATCACTGAACCCTCCTGAGCCTTGGTTTCCTGAGATCCCCACAATAATTCATCTTTCTTGAAGTAAAATGCTGAGGACTTCTGTTAGGAGAAGGTGCCTCAATTAATAGATACATTGAAGCATTGAGTGTATGCTGCCGAATTATCACTGTTTCCAAGAATTTCCAGAAATAAACAAAGATGAAGCAAGCCAACTAAAGGAGGCGCTCTGATTCCCTGAAAACTCCTAGCTACAAAGAACAATCTCAGGTTGGCAAGTCTTTGCACTGTTATTTATGCAGACTTTCCATTTACTGAGTGTTTTCTAAGCATGATGTATCTGTATTTTTCTTGTTGAGCAACATTTTAATATACATTGAGGTAGTTGGCATTTTCCCTTTTACAGATAAGGAGACTGGGATTTAGACAGGTTGGTCAAGAAGTGGCATAGATGTAGTGGAGCCGGGACTCAAATCCAGATCTGACTGACTCCATCACCGTGCTCGTAAACCTTCTTGTGTCCTTCATAGCTTGGACCCATATATATGAAGAAGTAGAAAATTAGGATAACTCTGTGCTATTCGTGGAAAAATACAACATAAATTCAAGATTTATCTTTACATACTTGGAGTATGAATGTGCTATTTTTAAGGATTTCACCCATCACTGTCTTTGTCTGCTTGTAATATTTCTGAAAAAGAATATTTACGATAGCCAAGAAATGGAAGCAACCTAAGTGTCCATCGATAGATGAATGGATAAAGAAGAGGTGGTACATATACACAGTGGAATATTATTCAGCGAAAAAAAAAAAAAAAGAAGTCCTGCCGTTTGCAACAACATGGATGGAGCTAGAGAGTATTATGCTCAGTGAAATAAGCCAGGCAAAGAAAGACAAATACTATATGATTTTACTTATTTGTGGAGTATAACATTGAAGCAAAAGTGAAGAAACAAAATAGCAGTGGGCTCATAGACACTGAAGGGTCTGGTGGTTACCATGGGGTGGGTTTGGGGTGGGTGGGTGGGTGCACGTGGTGGATAAGGGGGATAAAGCAGCACAAAAATTCTCAATTGTAATATAAATTGGTCATGGGAATGGAAGTACAGCATGAAGAATACAGTCAATGGTTCTGTAACATCTTCCTGTGTTGACTGCTAGTAGCTGCACTGGGGGATGAGGATTTAATAATGTGGGTAATGGTTGAACCACTCTGTGTTGTATATTCGAAACCAATATAAGCTTTTATATCAACAATACTTCGATAAAAATAAAGAGAATATGTTAGATAAGCAGTATAAGGACAGCATGGGTTGTAATAATGTAAGTGGGGTGAGTTAATCATTTCAATGCTGATGTTATATTGTTTGTTCTATAGGAAAATGTCACCTTTATCAAATTGTGCAGTGTTAATCACTTCAGTATCACCAAAGGACTTAGACAATTCTGTAATGTAACACTTTGCCTTTAAGCAATGTTTCCTATTAATTAACATGTTTCCTTTTTCTTAGAAATGTAAGACATGCCTTCAGTGATAAAGATTAGTTTCAGACTACTTTTTAGAGGTAGTATAATTAATCCATATGTGATCAGAAATATTTTTTTAGCCTTCTTGGATAAAAGAAAAAAAACATGGAAAATTAGTTAAAGCAAATATTGAAGGAATTGCAGGTTAAAAAAATAGATAAAACTACAAGAATGGAGCTAATTAATGCAGGAGTCCCCTGCAAATTATGGATTTAATTTGATTTAACATCTATCAAAGTTTTAAATAAAAATGAGCATGTGTTTTCAAACAAAAATATAGGATGCAACTGAATTACTATGTCATAAATCTGGTCCAGAATTCTTCTTAAAATATCTGCTGTTATGTTCAAAGTGAAATGATTTTGATTTGAAAATATATCTGAGTATAGAAAAGGGGCCAGGTGAAATACTAGAGATAAAGAATCTGCTATGGTATTGATCTTACTTCCTTTGGTCCCCTTCTCTAGCAAAACTGACATTCTCTCTCTCTCTCTCTCTCTCTCTCTCTCTCTCTCTCTCTCTCTCTCTCTCTCTCTCCATCCACATGTCCACACCCATTTATGTACATACATATCTGAAAAACCTACCTAATCATATATGTATATACAGAATTTCAAAATAGTCTTTTATTAAATTGAAGTATATAGACAAATTCTCTTAATTAACAGTTCAATGAATGTTCACAAATTGAATGCATACGTGCAACCATGACCTAGATGAACAAATAGAATATTACCCACCCTCTAGAGCCCCCTGTACCCTTTTTCTTGATTTTTTGATCACTAGTCTAACAGCTAACATCATAGGTTAGCTTTGCCTGTTTATAAATTTCATATAAAATAGACAAGCAAACAAAATGTATTGTTTTATATATGGCTTCTTTTACTTGCTGGCAAGATTTGTTCATATTGTTATGAGTAGTAGTATCTTATGTATTTTAATTGATTTATTGCTTTCCATTATATAAATATACTACATTTACTTAACAAATTTTACTCTTGATGTACATTTGGGTTGCTTTCAATTGGGGATATTTTAAATAATGCTGCGATGAAAATTCTTTTATATATATATATATATATATACACATTAAGGTGTATGTATGTATTGTGTTGGGTATATATCTAAGAAAAGAATAGAATTACTGAGTCACAGGGAAGGTATATGGTTATCGACTTTGATAAAAGTTTTTCCAGTGTTTGAACCAAGTTTCATTCTCATCAGCCACGTGTGAAGAGTTCTAAATCTTGCCTGTGTATCAGCAGTCTGTTTGGTTTTAACCATTCATGTTCTCATAGGACTACAGATTGCATTGCCCTGATGATGAATGAGCTAGAGAATATATTTGTAAGTTTATTGGGTATTTGCATATTCTCTTTTGTGAAGAGCCCATTTAGGTTTTTCACTCATTTTTCAGCCTGGTTTGTCCTTCTTACTAATGTATACAGGTTTTACATTTATTTCAATATAATTTGCACATATCTTATTAGTCCCCCTTTTTTCATAAGAGCTAATAAAAATACCTTCTCCCACTCTATAGTTTACCTTTTATAATCTCAAATGGTATTTTTGAGGAACAGAGTTCTTAATTTTAATGTGGCCCGATTTATCAATCTGTTTTTATGGGTAGTACTTTGTGTCATATTTAAGAAATCTTCACCCATCCAAAAGTTATATAGATATTTTCTTGTGTTCACTTTTAGAAAGTTTATTTTGTTTTTTTACCCTTTATATTTATATTAACAATCCACGTGGGATGGGTTTTTTGGGGGGATGTAGGGGGTCAGCTTTTTTAAATGGTGGAATTTGCACAATTTACTGAAAACACTGCCTTTTCTTCACTCTCCAGTGTCATTTGTTGTAAGCCAAGTGATGTCATAAGTCATGTGTAGGTTCATTTATGGATGATTTTGGTCCTGTGTTCTATGTGTTTATCCTGATATCAATATCATAGTCTAAATTTCTGTAACTTTTTGTCTGTCATGTATTTTTAAAGATTATTTTAAATAATCTTTAAGTTTGACTTCATTTCTATATAAGTTTTAGACTTAACCTGTTAGTATCAACAGCACCTTTTTTTTTAATGGTGGGATCTGTATTGGAAATTCATCAAATCTATATATCCAGTTGGGGAGAACTGGTATCTCACAGTATACTGTAAACAAATATTCGCAAATATATTCCAAATAAATGTAAAGAGGATTACATATCAGGATCATGATGGGTTTGGTCAAGGAATATAATGGTGGTTTAATATTAGAAAATCAATCAGTGCAATCCACCATAACAGAAAAAAAAATCACATACCCTTCCCAATGGATGCAAAAAAGTCATTCAATCAACTTCTCTATTCATGATTAAAATTCTTAGCAATCTGGAAATAGAAAAGAACTTCCTAATGCATTAAAGAGAGATATCAACTTCTTCCCTCCCTCCGGGATTGGAACAAAGATTGCACTCTACTCTACAACATTTTACTGAAGGTCGTGGCCGGCAACAAGGAAACTAACTACACCCGACTTTTCCCGTAGCAGCTGGCTTCTGCAGAGTGAGAGTTCCAGACAAGTAGCGGAAGCTGCCGAGCTGGAAGCTGGCAGAGTGCCCCTCCTACTGCAGTCTATTAAAGTGCTGACAGAGATACCAGATTCAAGAGAAGGGGACCTCTCAGTGGGAGGAATGTCGGAGAATTCATCACCACAATTCTGCCACAAATTCTTACAAATTAGGAGCTGTTTATTTTTTGCAATAATATTTGACCTCTAACTTGATTGGGATAAACTTGAGCTCTAGCTTGATTGAATGTACAGTTCTGAGTCATTAATTTGCCTCTTTCTGGTCTTCCAACTGTGCCATACTGGATTTTACTATTGAATGTTGCTATGGAGAATTTTGTGGCAAGATTCATTCTTTTCCTTTTTACCATTAAAGTGGGTTTTGTCTCTTTATTTTATTTTTTTTCCTCTTGGCCTAAGTGCCCATCAATATATTTCTGCCTTTATTTTGAGGGAAACATGTCCCTTAGACATATTTTACATACATATTTTTTATTTACTTTAATAGATATATTTGTGTGTTAAATATATATCCAAACTTGTAAATATATATTAAATATATATTTATATATGTCTACCTAAATATAAATTTATTTTTATTTATATACATATATATTGCCATACTTTTATATATACAAATATATCTGTATATATTTATATTTATATACATCTATATCTCTAAACTTTTAACCTCTCTTTTATATTTCTATTATTTTGCTAAATTTTCTCAGATCTCTTTATGCTTCTTGTAACATGACTGTCAGTGGTTTTAGTTGTCTTCTTTAGCTCATTGATTGATTCCTTGAGTTCTTCTTTTATGGGAATTGGTTTTTTTTTTAATTTGTTTACTTGTTTATAATTTTTGCCTGCTGTGGAGATGTATTCTCAAGCTTGCAATATTCTTTTCCTCCTTATTCGTCCATTTATTTGCAGCCATGTTGTGTTGCTGCTGTTGCTAGCCCTCCTTCCCCTCCCCTTCCTTCCTTTTCTTGGTGCTTACCTGGCATGGCTGTGATGGAGGGTTATTTCCTATCAGAGAAAGGAGTCAGCTGGCAGTTGAAGTGTGTGATCTTACAGCTCTGCGTTTTTCCTCATCTTTGTTTCTACCTGAGGTAGTGAGCTTCTTCTAGATTCGCAGAGAGCCCTTCCGGCTCATGAGGGTGTTAAGCGTGTCTGATTTTGGATGTGACCCTTTTGAATTAGTAGTGTAGAGCAAGACGGTTTCTATTCCACCTTACCTTACCTTATCAAGGACTCACTCTGCAAAGATGGAATGTTGGAAGACTAAATGAAATACATCTCCTCTGGGTCTGATGTTGCCATTCCAAGCAACAGAGCTTTGTGTTTACCTCTCAAGGAGAACGCCTCTGTTTTGGAAGATCCATGCTCTACCCACTCTGTCTCCCCCTTACAATGATCCATTACGAGGTTATGGATATATTCAATTCTTGTTTTCTTGCATATTTTGGGTTGGTTGCAGAGTGAGTAGAGGGACTAGGATTCTTTACCTCAAAATACATAGCTGGAGGTTTGTGTGCAGTATTTGCATGTGAATTGACAGGTCACTTTACAGTATTTGAGTATGAATTTGACATTTTAGAACTATTTTTCATTTATTTTAAATATACATTTTACAAGTCAGTTCATATCACATAACTAATTTTCCTTAAATAATCCTACTTTAAATGTTTTAGCTTCTTTCTTTCTTTCTCAATCTGTTCTCACATCCTGATTTCCTTTGCAGATGCAGCAACTGTTCCATGAAAATTACGAACACAACCGGAAAGGTTATATCCAAGACCTTCACAACAGCAAAATCCATGCAGCCATCACACTTCATCCCAACAAAAGGCCTGCCTACCAATACAGGCTTCATAATTACATGCTCAGCCGCAAAATCTCTGAACTGCGCTACCGCACCATCCAGCTGCACCGGGAGAGCGCTCTGATGAGCAAGCTCAGCAACAGCGAGGTGAGCAAAGAGGACCAGCAGCTGGGTGTGATGCCCTCTTTCAACCACTTCCAGCCTCGGGAGAGAGACGAAGTGATAGAATGGGAGTTCCTGACAGGGAAGCTCCTTTACTCAGCATCCGAGACCCAGCCTCCGCGGCAGAGCATCAGCAGCGTCCTGCGAACAGCCCTGGATGACACCGTCCTGCAGGTGATGGAGATGATCAATGAGAATGCCAAGAGCAGGGGACGGCTTATCGACTTCAAGGAGATTCAGTATGGCTACCGCAGGGTTGATCCCATGCACGGGGTGGAGTACATTTTGGATTTGCTCCTCTTATACAAAAGACACAAGGGGAGGAAGCTGACAGTGCCGGTGAGGCGGCACGCTTATCTTCAGCAGTTGTTCAGCAAGCCTTTCTTCAAGGAAACTGAGGAGCTAGACATCAACAGCCTGGTGGAAACTATTAACAGTGACACACAGTCGTTCTCCTTTATATCTAATTCTCTAAAGATACTATCATCTTTTCAAGGCGCCGAAGACATGGGAGGGCATAATGAAAAGAAAATACATATTCTAGTTCCTCTCGTTGGAAGGTATGACATTTTCCTGAGATTCATGGACAACTTCGAGAAGACTTGTCTTATCCCAAAGCAGAATGTAAAGCTGATCATCACCCTTTTCAGTAGGGATGCTGGCCAAGATGCCAACAAGCATATTGAGCTGATACAAGAATACCAGGACAGGTACCCTGCAGCCGAAATGACCCTGATCCCCATGAAGGGAGAGTTTTCCAGAGGTCTCGGTCTTGGAATGGCTTCCTCCCAGTTTGACAATGACACTTTGCTGCTATTTTGTGATGTTGACTTGATCTTCAGGGGAGACTTTCTCCAGCGCTGTAGAGACAATACAATTCAGGGACAACAGGTGTACTTCCCCATCATCTTTAGCCAGTATGACCCAAAGGTAACCAATGGGGGGAACCCTCCCACTGACGATGACTTTGTCTTCTCAAAGAAGACTGGATTTTGGAGAGACTATGGATATGGAATTACCTGTATTTATAAAAGTGATCTTCTGGGTGCAGGAGGATTTGATACCTCAATTCAAGGCTGGGGACTGGAAGATGTAGATCTCTACAATAAAGTTATTCTATCTGGCTTAAGGCCCTTCAGAAGTCAAGAAGTAGGAGTGGTGCATATTTTCCATCCAGTTCATTGTGACCCTAACTTGGACCCTAAGCAGTATAAGATGTGCTTAGGATCCAAAGCAGGTACGTTTGCCTCAACCATGCAACTGGCTGAACTCTGGTTGGAAAAACACATGGGTGTCAGGTACAATCGAACTCTCTCCTGACGGTCCGGGCAACACAGATTGCCTTTTTAAAGGGGAGTTTACCTCATCATTGGTGGTTGTTATTTTTATTTTATTATTGTTATTTTTATTATTATAATTATTATTGTTGTAATTTTATTTTGTTGTCCTGGTCGTAAACTACTCTTGGTTGTCTTCCAAAGGGTGTTTGTTGACCTCAAGCAGAAGAGTCTGCAGTTCTCTGATATTTCAGATTTCTACTGAAGTCAATATATGTATTACCTTTATATATATCTTCATTTGAGATTGAGTTAAATCATGGCAATCAGATGACTTTTGAAGCTCATTCGTCATGAGAGACAGCTTAGAAGAATGTTCTCTTGGGGCTTAAAGATGCAATGGCGACTTTTATTTTGTTCGTCAAATTCAATGTGATACAATTATTTACTGGTGAAATGGTACCACAAAAGTGCTTTATGCTTCCTCTGGGGAAGGGACTCTGTAACATAAACTTGAGTTTTGTAATTTATACAAGGACTTAAAATATATAGACAATAATTTTCTCCATCTTTAGAATTTTTAAAGTAAATGAACACTTATGATTGTATGTTTATTTTTTAAAAAAAAGTTTTAAAAAATTGAGGAGTCTTGTTCCACAAGCAAAAGGTACTGGCTACCCTGGTCTTAGGACAATTATGTTCTCCTCACAGCTGTCTGCTGTAAATGCAGATGGAGTTTATTTTCTCAAGGAAATATGATTTAACTAAATATTCATGTACATTTTAGAGGCTTTATGGAACAGTGTCCTTCATTTGCTGGCAAGAAGATAAACTATGACAGAACCTGGTTATTTATAATAAAACACAGGTATAACAGTACTCTTTTTCAAAAACACTGAAAAGCTTGTGTTGTTTCCTTTTAGTCACCTTTGGTATCTTTTTTTCGTGGTCATACCCACCAAAACCTGCCTGCTACAGAGACTGGAAAAATGAATAACGGATTATGGACATACTATTTGTATTATTGTGATTTAAATTCTAGCTTTCACAAGTGATTAAAATGAGTTTTTTTCTTTATTCATTCAGTAATTTGCAATCCAGGAGAAGCATTCATCCTCAATCTCTTTAACTTTGTGTTCACATTGAACCAAAAACCAGGCCAGAAATGGCGTTTCATTTGGGTTATACACAAAATGTAGCATAAGATTGGGCATACCGTTGGGTACTTTAGTTTTCATTTTTCACACAGTAAGACTCAAGTTTGCATCAAAATTGACTTGCAAGCTATTGTTGTGAGTTCCTACCATTATTTGGAGCTGATGGTCAGGAGGTCACATAGCATTTGCCTCATTGATGGGTTCCTTACATGGTCGCAGTTTCTCAGGGTGGGGACATTGGGGGGCCTCAAAAAACTGTTGCTTAATATTGTGGCAGACATGGTGGCCCTCTCCTTGACTATAATGCAGTCTTCATAATGTCACCTTCATTAGGAAGGAATTAATGGCACATCAAGAGGTCCCTGACAGGGCCGACAATTCAGAATTGATCTCTGCTCTAATATCACCTCAGACCTTCACAAATCCTTACTTTTGATAGTTTATTTTCCTACATTATGTGACTTAGCTCTTTTGCAGGTTTTATTCCCCTGAACAGTAAATATATTGACATGCTGTCAAAATGGTCATCTGGGAAGGTATGTGACTAAATAATGATTACTAACGACTTTATTCATGAAAAAAGAAATCAAGGTCTGCTCTTTAACTTAGACAACTGAAGTAACAAGAGTTTTACTGTGGAATAAATGTAAAGGTCTTGATTAAAACACCCCAAGTCTTAGAGAGTCATGAGGCAACTGTACAGGGATGAAGTGGCATTCTTCATAGCACTGTTAAAATTATACTGATGAGACATGGGAATGCTGAGATCTCATTTGAACTTAATTACACATATACACCCTATACCAATATTTATGTAAATGGTTTAAATTCCATTTCATAGTTTTGCATTAAACTTCCCTATGATGTTTTTTCAGGCGCTGCAGTATTTTCTGACTACAAAGTTATTTGAATGGTACTAGAGAAATTAAAGTGATTTTCTATCTGTGTAGTGTCTATTACTAAAATCCCTTTTAAGATAGAAGGGCAACATGATTTGAATGCAGCCTGCTACACAACATACACACGTAATTGGCATTACCTTACTTGGATAGCTCTGGATGTGCTGTTTAAATGTCACCCATAACAATTCCATCAACCTTCAACATCACCTTATTGATCATCTCCTGTCCACTCAACACCACACTATGTAGTTTACTTGCAATGCCCTTTTAAATGTAATCCTCACAATGGCTCTCAGAGTACTGACATTATTTTCTTCATTCACGAGATAGGGAAACTGAGGCCCTGAGGGACTAAGTCACTTGTGCTGAGTTCACACAGCTGGCGTGCTCTGGAGTTAACTGTCATCTCAATCTGGAGCACTTGTCTTTCTGCTTCAAGCCCTGGCTTCTCAGTTGTTGGAGTAACGTAGAAGACAGGAGAGAGCTAAACTAAGGTCTGGCTGACACTATGGGCAAGGTTGCTCCATCGTTCAGCTTGCTCCTGCTGTGTGCTTGGGCTGGACAGAGCCACGTGGGCTGGTGTTTTCCTCAGGTACAGTCACCTCAGGCCTTAATCTCTGTCTTCTGCTGCTTTGCTAGCTCTGCCAAAGAGCGCCTTATTGGGGAAGGGTTTCACCTCCCCAATACTTGCTCTCTCTCGTGTACTTGCTCAACAAATCACGAGACCTCAGCCAGCAGGAAAGAGATACTCAGAATTCCTGGAGCCAGCAGCAGCCCTTCCACACAGTGTCAGCCAGCTGAGTGCAGACACTGCCCACGACAAACACCAGCATGGATCTGCTAGGCCCTTTGTGTCACTTCCCTCATACAGCCTTGGCATAAAGTGACTTAGAGCAGAGATCTCTATGAATCTAAGAGGTGAGCCCATTATGCCCAGTTACCAGAGGGGGAACCGCAGGAATGAAATACCCAAGAGCAGAGATTGCAGTCCAACCAGGAGGGTAAGGCTCCCTGGGAAGGTCAGTAATAAAGTCCCTCTGTGTTACGTAGAAAGCTGGAGCCCATCTCCAGTCAGCAGCTCACGGCTGCACGACTCTGCGTTCATGTGGTTGCATTTGCAGCTTAGCCTGGACAGTTCCTTCTTCCAGGAGGAGGTCCTAGAAGATAAGGTCCCTTCCTAAAGCTTTTATTGCCCAGATGAGAGGCTGTAGTGCTGCCAGGCCTGCTGAGCCCTCATGTCCTGGAGGAAATAGCCAAAGCTAGAGGTAGACTTGGAGGAAGGCTTGGGGGTCTCCCCACTTTACCTCTCCTTCCCAGTAGGAAATAAGTTTAATAAGGTAAAATATCTTAAGATAAGTCTCAAAAGCCAGTGAAATATCTGTAGTTCTGTCCTGGCTGTGGCAATGAGATTTCTATGGAAGAATGAAGGCAGCAACACCCTTTACATTATGTGGCCAAGCCACCTTCTTTTCCCTGCCACCTGCTGCCTTCTGAGTCACTGCTCCTGTGGCCCTGCAAGTCCTAGGGACCTGACGTGCCTCATCCTGGGGACCTCTCTGTCTCAAGGGGACTGCTACTAAGCTGAGCGTTGGCCACTTCACCTCTCACTTAGGCTTCATTACTGAAGGCATATCTTGTCGGGAAATAGCCTGTGAATATGGACTTTACAGGGCTCATGGGCAAAATAGGGACCCCAGGGACAAGGAAGGAGTCTGTTACCAGGTCTTAGGGCTGCAGACTTGTCCACCTTCCCCATGCCCACTTTGATTGGCATCGACTCACTGTCACACATACAGTAAGGCAGTCTGGGCGGAGGCCAGAGGCCTCCTAGATCTTCAGTTTTCAAGGAGCAGCCTCAGCACAGACAGGGTGGAATCTAGGGATAGCCCTGTAGTGCGGCCTCTTGAGCTCCTCAGCCTCGCTGCCTTGAAAGATGGCGGTAATGAGGATCCCAGCCGTGATTCTGCCCCCTGCTGGCGACATAGTCACATCTGCAACGAGCCGCCAAGTGCCTGGCCTCTGGCACTGGCCCGCGGATGCCAGGACGGCCTCTCACTGCCCTTGGTTTGACATCCAACTGAATCCTGCTTCCTTCCACTGATCAGAAGCTGCCAATGCCTGAGCAGTATCTGGGATTCTACTCCAGGCATGATTTCCTGTCAACCAAATTCAATCAGCATATATTATAATCCAAAGGTTAATATGAAAGCTGAGATGATTGATGTTTGATTATCCATCATGCATAGGCATGCATTCCTGCTATTCCAGAACCACCCAATTTCAGTGTTTACCTATAAGATCAATCCTGAAGCAATTGATGAGTATAATATTCAAAGGATAAAATATTACTTGAAATGGACCTGTTATAAGTAGACTTCAACAGAAAAAAAGCTTTTTTTTTCTAGAATATTTGCTTTTATCTGTAATGTTAACCAATTACCAACTATTTATTGAGAACTTGTTCAAGAACAATACTCTCAAGTAGATACTGTAAGACTGTGAAAATACGCATCCCCTAAAAGCAAATCTCTCATTACTATCGGACCTCCTTCTATGGGTCTGTTCTTCATGTCTTTCTCAGTTCTTCTCCAATCCTAGCTTTTAAATTCCCACAAACATCACATTTTCTTATTTTATCCAAGTGGAGAGAAGTATGAATACATGCCAAACAGAATCTAAGATCTGTAGAGGAAATCACATTCAGAAATATGAACATGGCTTGATTCTTATGTCTTAACTCGGGTGTTAAGTGTTCGACTTGACGTCAGTCAAAAATAACAGGGCCAAAAGTTCATATAAAGATGAAAATAAATACCACAACATTAGGCTTACCAACTTTATTTAATCTATTAAATATTCTGCTACCACAATTAGCCCCAAGTTTATTTCCATTTCTCTCCCATACTCACCAAAGTGGCTCCAATATCTATTTCTAAAAGGAAAATCTATAACAGGTGATAAATAAAATGTTAAAGGCATAATACTGGGAGAATAAGGGGGCTGGCCGAACATTGTGCATACTTGTATCATTTTCTTCTTTTTCACTTGCTTACTAGTTTTCACGCCACTCTAACTTGCTGATGGCCTACTGTTCCCTTTAATGTTTTCCTCCCATTTCTCTGCCAGGAAATTCCTCCCTGTCTTCCACACTTAGGAACCCCTTGATGCAAGCTGAATGAGGTTTAGACTACAAGTTTCTGGTACTGGTTTTGAGACGTTACTGTTGCATAAACCATGAGCTTCAAGTCTGACATTAACATAAGTTTTTCAACTTTTTTTCATTAGCAACCCCGGTCTCTTTATAAAGTATGCTGGAATTTATTTCTCCTCCTTGTTAGCCAACTGGAATCCCAAGGGCACAGATCTTAACACAGGCTCTTGAGTATTTAGACCGGAAACTGAAGGAAGAGAAGACGGAAACTCTTTGATCCCCTCCAAATGCTTCCCATTTCTCCCAAATGTCAAAGTCATTTTTGAAATAACAAACTTTCTGGGACACAATTCACAGCAGCACATTTTTAGTTAAAAAAAACCATGTCCTATTGTGAGTCAGTTACAAGTATTCTATCTCTGGGCTATCTTGGGAAAGGAATTAGAGCTTTAAATTCTTTCACAAAAAAATTAACTGCAAGGAAATTCAAGCTTCTTAGGAGAAAAGGTCATGGAGATGAGTTTCCTCCTTCTTCTGTCTTTTTATATGTACCTTCATTTGCTTTCTCTTTATTCTCTGACATTTTTACTCCCAGTGCCTCTCTCTTTAGATGGGAACTTGTTCCTAAACCAGGAGCTCTAACCTGAGGCTCATCAGTCCTTGTGTTCCTGGTGGCAGTCTGTCCTTCTCAGGGACAGAGCAGCAACATTTCATCTTTCATTCCAATTGTTTTCTTGAGCATGTACAGAAACTGTAATATCATTCATATTATACATTTTTTAATTCTTTCAATGGATATTTACTAAAATGTTTTAGTACATTAATGGGTTTTCTTAAGAAGTAGGTGTTTCATCTCAAAATAGATCAAAGATGCATATCCTCTTGGTGTTTCCCATTGAAGCCAAATGTGGTTTTAAAAACTGTGGTTAAAAAGCTGGAAGTTGCTTTAGAAATTACCAGACTCACCATTGTTTTAAAGTAATATCTAAGGATATTTAGTCTCTATTTCTATAAGAATCCACACTGATATTTGAAGACCCATGTTGTTTGAATTAGCATGCTCTAAAACTCTGGAAATAAGCAGGATTTTTATTATGTAGAGTTCCATTGTTTACTTCTCTTCTTAAAACTCTCTAAAGTTTTCCAAATTTTCTTAGAACAAAACCTAAGCTCCTTCCCCTAGCCTGTAACACCTGCTCCCCATGATCTGCCCCTGCCCTCTGCCTGTCCCCGTCACCCTGCTCTCACACCCTGTTCATTCTGCTTCCATCACACTGGCCCCCACCTGGATCTGTAAGCATCTCAAGTGTGCTCCCACCTGCAGGCCTCCCCACTGCTTGCTCCTTGAACTTGGAAAGCTGGTTCTTGAGATCTTCCCACGGTTGGCTCCCTTTGGTGATGCAGGTCTCACCACAAAGGTCACCTTGGGAGAAAGGCTTTCCTAACACCCAATCTTAAATCTCTCTCTCTGCCACCCCTCATGTTCCTGGACCTCTGTGTGTATCACCATCAGATAATGTAACTCATAAACATTTATCTGGTATATGCTGTTTATAGTGAATCTGGTATTTTCATTGTTTGCTTCTTGTATCTCCTTGTCTCCTTCCTCTAAATAACATGCTCCTGTAGAACAGGGGCAATGACTGTCTCTCAGTCTCTCCTGTGTTTGAAGTTTCAGATCAAAGACTGTGGCTTAAGAGGGTCTGTACGTCTGTGGAATCTGAAGAGCTCTGGGGTGTAGCTTGTGGGCTCAGGCGTCCACCTTATCAAGGGGTTTTGAGCCAATTTTGAGATTGACTGACCTGCATTAGCATATCTTACAAGGCACAGAATTCCAACTAGCTTCTCAATACAAAGATAACAGCTGCTGATTAATTCACAATGGTATATTGGTTGGTCCTCATATTATTAGCTTTCCAATATCCGGAACACCACATGTTTGGAAATAATAAAAATGATGACTTTAAGTCATATTGCCATCAAGCTGTGAGGGCCTGGGAGTCAGAGAAGCCTTATTTAGCAGGAAGTACATGACTATTTCCAAGGCAGGGACCTCCCTGGACCATGAGCCTTTATCCTAGATGGCAATACTCACCCTCATTCCTACAGGAAATCACAGGCTATCCACCTCATGCACGTTATTATCTTCCTGCTTTTGGTCAGAAGTGCTGCTGAATAAACTGTCCAGCGTTAGTGTGCATGTACCGCCATATTTCAGAGGATGAAATGTTTTGGTCTATTTCACCTTCAGAATTTATTAAACTGTATTTTTTAAAACATCAACTAGGGCATTAAAAACTTGCATTCTATGCAAGAGCAATTATTTTAAAAAACTACATTCTTATGAATGTGCATCGGTGACTAACAGGCTGAAAAAACGAAAGAGAATAAAAAGAATCACAAGTCTGCAAGGTCTTGATCTTACTCTAGTCACACAGTTTCTGTTTTAAGACAACTCTTTGAGCTTTGCCATTACATGTGTACTTGACAAATAAATTGAAGTAGCATATGAAGGCAGTGTCTTTTAAGTCATCAACTGAAAATGTGTCTCGCTCCAGCTAATGACTCATGATTAATTGCTACATTACATCCATCACACAGGTATGTATAAATGAATGAGAATTGGGCTATATGAGAAGAAAACTATTAGATATATGACTCTCACCTTGACATTTGCTAACTCCAGTCCAGCTCTGGCTTCTTCATTATAAGCATATAATTACCAAGCTGCTAGTCTCCTCCAAGTGATGGAGGTCCCGCAAGAAATGCTTCTTCTTCTTGCTCCTATTCCAGACCCCATACAGACCATTATTCTTCTATCGTGACAGCATGCAGCATGATGGACATATTAAATATGGCTAGATATTATAGGCTATTTTATATTAATTTTATCATTACATATCATTGATATACATTTTGTCTTTACATTGCATTATTAGCCCATTGTGTCTTAGGACAAACTACTCCTATGGTATCTTCCATTAAAGTTTACTGAGAACGAGTTAATGCAAGGCACTGTGCCAAGACGAGAGATGTAAAGTCAGCAAAACTGTACCCCATCCCCAACAACCTCATGCATTTCACAGAAGTGAGAGAAATAATTTTCCACTTCACCAGTGACTGTTTCTGGCCTGGCACTCAAATTGTAGTGATGCATGGAGTTTGCAGTCTAGCTAAAATTTTCATGCAATCTTTTATTTTTAATGCTAGATTTTTCATCTTTAATAAGGTTTTCCAAAAAATAGCACTGACTTTATTAAAATATTTTATGTTGGGGGGATTACAGGGAAACAGTAAGACTAGAAACCTTACTAAACAGACTCAGGTAACCCCCAAACCCAAACAACATAGCTTTCACTTCCAGGATGGGGTATGTTACCCCATAGACCACAGTCCTATTAAGTTTTTATATCTATTTTTTTTATATCTGTTTTGTCTTGATAGCAAACCTGAGGTTTCTGGCTTCAAGAACAGACTGATTGTTTACCTGCAGAACATCTTGCATTGGTTTCCCATATTCCCACCCCTACAGGGTGATGTGGTGGAAGTCAGGGTAGAGTAGCTGGTGTATGCAGAGGGTGGGGCCAGACGTGTGATATACCCGATGCACCACAGGAGAGGAATTGGAATTAGGAATTCAGAGTTTTCACAGGATGCCTGGCATGGATGCCCATTCTTCTCTCAAGAAAAGGACAGACCTTATCTTCCTAATAAGCAACTTCTCCTGAGGAGAGGAGAGCAAGCTCTTCAGAACCACTATCCTTGTAATCTAACCAAATGGCTCCAGGGAACAGAAGTCTGTTAATCTGTCTGTGAAGTATGTGAATTTCACTTCCAAAATGTGCTTGCCATTCATTCACTGGTTCACTGAGGTTGCTAGCACTCTCTGCTCAGGAAGCTCCAACCATGAAGAGACACAGAAATATTCATGGATCGTGGTCTCCTGAGACTCACATGTGCTCCCTCCTAAGATCCCCCTCTTGGTGATTTAACAGCCCTGGACCAACCATGGCCGAGTCTGGAGCAGGATGGGAATTAACTACACTCTCTTTCCGTCTCCATCTCCCAGTGCTTTTTTATTCTTTTAATCCTTGGCTATCAGAGTGAGTGTATTTATCCTTTTCCCACAGTTCTCTTACCTGTCAATAATTCTTGAAGCTGGGTGTTTGAAAGTGCACTTTCACATTGACTCAAGAAACTAAAGAAGTCAATATAATACTGTTTTTAGAAGAGTGAAAATGAACTCTGACTCACTGTTTTTGTCTAGCAAACCCTTAGAAACTTTCTCCTGAAAAAAATAAGCCTTACTTGTATGTCACAGGTATTTATTCCTTCTCCGCTCACTTTATGATCTGTAACCATCATCGGCACTTTATTGTTTAGGCAGAAATGTGACTTTTTAAAATGTTAAATGTCTGTACTTATAAGTGAAAGCAAAACTATTTCATCCCAAATGGAAGGTTAGATACTAAATGCTTCTTTTCAATTGGAATGGGATTTCAGCATTAGAATTTTATTTAACTTATTCCTGAAATGAAAGGTTTTCTCCTACAAAGATTAATGTATCCACTAATGACTGAAGCATTTGCCATTCTTATGAACTTGATGTCCTCTTCCTTCATCAGTCCTCAACCAGGTCAAAAAAGACACAAACTATTCTGCAGAAATCTTTACGTAGTCAGAAAACATTTTATCATTACTGGGAAAAATGAAGGACGGGTCTGAAGAATACCAGTTTTTGTTATTAATATTATTTCTTTAATCAAATGTTCTACTTTAGTTGAGGAATATATTCTGAGTGACATTGTTACATGCAAAATTTAATAATTATTTTATTATGCATCCAAATGCTTTACTGAAGCTGAGATAGAAGGCAAGGTTGATCTTACAAATATACCTTAAGAAGTTTTCAGTAGATTCTTATTTACTCTGGTTAACTAATCTGCATAACCAATACTCCCAAAACTTAGTGGCTTAGAACAAACATTTTTTGTCGTTCGTGATTTTGTAGATCAGGAACAAGATGTTTCACATGCATCTGCTAGGATGGCTGGGGCTGGAGGATCCACTTCCAAGGTGGTGTCCTCCCTCGTGTGTTGGGAGCTGTGGTCCTGTCTGTCCCCTCCATGGCCTCCCCCTGACCATGGTGTCTTCTCCTCCATCACCCTCTTCGAGTGACTTGGGCTTCTCAAAGCACCCTTGCCCCAGGGTAGCTGAGCGCCTTACAGGGCAGCTCAGGGCTCCAAGAACAAGAGTTCTAAGAGACCAAGGCCCATGTGGGAGACTTCTTATAACCTAGCAACAGAAGTCTGCCACATTCTTTTCATCAAGAGTCACTGTGGAGGGGAAATTCCACTCTGCTTCTCAGTGGGAATAATCACAAAGAATCTGTCACCCGTATAAATCTATCATACATTCACTAAGCTTAGTAAGTGACTTCATCTCTTCCTCTCTTGAAAACTGGGAATTAAAGTTAAGGAAACACTGACTCTCTTCAAAGGAGGAAACTTCAATCTCAACATTAGACAAATGGAAACAAAGAAACAAAATGGGGTACCTACCATAAAAAAAAAAAAAAGAAGGACCAGGAGTTGATCTATTATTTTTTTTCCTTAAGAAGAAGGCAGGCATGTTCAAGGGGAAGTAGATTTAGAAGGTGCTTCACAAAACACTTTTTACAAAGTTTCCTGTCTGCTTCGTATAGAGACAAAGGATTTCTATGGGGCTGCAAATGCCATGATACGAGGATGCGTCAGGCAAGAGTTGTGATTAGACAAAATTGCCGAATTGACTCAGGAAACTTAAATCTCAAAAGAGTTATGTTTAGTTGGTTGTTTTACCTCTTCAGCAATGTTCAAGTGCTCCGAAGAACTTAGCACTTTCCTACAGGTAAATGCAGCTTTTTTGTTACCATTAGTTCCTAAAACAACCCAAAAAATAAAGACAATTCTTTTTATATAAAAGAATGATAGATTTAATACATGTTGAAAATTTTCCTAACTTTTCCTAAAAAAACAACCAAACAAGATCATTGACAGTCCCATAGACAATACATACATGTTCTTTCTCAATCTGGCAATTTTTCACCTTGTCATTCCTTCCTTGTTATCTGTGTCACCCTCTTCTCTTTCTTGCTTTTTTTAAAAAAATAATTCAGAACAGCTCTGCTTTTTATGCATTTCAATATTCCTGCCATGCAAAAGTTTTAATTTTCAAGAATAGGATTTTAGATATTTTGTTTCCTTTCTCATTTCCATTGTAGTAAATAATGATAATAATCTTTTTTTAACCTAAAGCTCATCATCCTTCATCATCATCATGTTTTTTTTCTTAAGTATTCACTGATGAATGGCTCTAAAAAGCTGCTTGTTGCTCTGCAAATGATAGGTGGAAAACTGCCTCTTAATTTCTCAGCATTCTCCCCTTCGGCAGAGGCTGCCTCTCCTGTTCTTCATATTTTGCACTGATGGAAAGAATGGGTGTTTCTGATAATTTTATGGAGCTGTGTATGTTCTCGGAATTTTGCCCTATTTTGTCGTATTAATTCTAGACTTCTAAGCAGTTCTTCACGCAGTAAATGATTTGGGTGCTCCTACTGTATTCCTATCAAGGCACTAACTTCTGGCCTTACAAAAATTAAACAAGGGCTGTTGCCCTGAAGAAACTCACCATCTAGAAACAGAGGAAGAAGAGCAGAGAACCACGACAAAACGAGGAGCAGCGGCGGTAGAGGAAGGTGCTGGAGGCCCAGCAGAGTCTGTGCACGTTTTTCTTTTGGGTGCAGTGGAGTTAAGTGGGGACATTTTCTCCCAAAAAGACCAAATAAAGACCTTTCCTGCCAAACTAAAGACTTGGCAGTTTATTCTGTAAACAAGGGCCAGTTGGAGAATGACAAGCACAAACATGCATTTGGAAATTTTTTCCCAAGTCAAATGTTAAAGTCCACGATCTTCATCTTCCATTTTGTGAAGATTTTCAACGTATTGTTTATAAAATCATCTATCTAGCCCGGCATGCATGTATGTGTACAAAGTGCTCTCCCTTCCCCAGATCTTTCCATGTAAGAAATCTGAATGTGTTTGCCTGCCAAAATATCCTTTCTTAGTTTTTAGAATAAATCCTCGGAAACAATTTACTATGAAATATTTCTTTGTTATTTAGGGCCTTCTTTACAAACACTTGGCCTATTTTTAACCAATATTTATGTCTGAAAAAGATACGGGTTTAAATACTACTAAAAATAATAGTAATAAACATTTATCGATTTATACTCATTTTCTAGGCACACTATCAACCATAGATATTTTCTCATTTTGTTTACAATCATCCTATAGGGTAAATATTATTCTTAACTCAATTTTACAAGCGAGAACACAGAGACGCAGAGATTGAGTTATTGGACCCGGCTCCCACAGCCGGCGCTGGGGCATCAAGGATTCTTAAATAAGGCGCCAGGAATCTAGAGAGTACAAACCATTTTAAATAAAAGACACCAAAAGTGGTACCAGAAGCCACTTAGTAGACACTATCCTATACTCTTGTAATTTCCAAGTATATCATATTTACTATTTCATTAGTTTTATTATTTGTTTAGCAGTGCAATCCTGAAAATTCCAGACACCTCATTTTGCACTAATAGCCTGGGCTAAAGCGTGACCTCCCTTTATTTACTGCAATATAATTTGTATTTAGTAAAATGCACAAATCTTAGTACACGCTTGATGAATTTTTATGTGTGTGTACACACAGTAACTCCACCAAATCAAGACATATTCTTTTTCCCCAGGATTTTCCCTATGGCCCTTTCTAGTAAATAACCAACTATGCACCCAGAGGCAACCACCATCCTAAACTCTCATAAATTAGTTTCATTCTTTTTCTGAATTTCATATATAAACAAATCATACAGTAGGTACATTTTTGGGTCCTATTTCTTTCACTCAAAATCCTTGTGATTTATCCATGTTGTTACATGAAGCAGTAATTTTTCTTTTTCTCTGCTGTATAGTATCCTATTGTTTGACTATAAGATAATTTTTAAATCAATTATATTATGGGTGAACATTTGAATTATTTTCAGTGTGGGGCTACTATTTATAAATTTTATGCATTTGTGTGTGTGTGTGTGTGTGTGTGTGTGTGTGTGCACACACGCATGCTCTTGTTTCTCTTGGCCATGTAATCCAAGGAGTAGAATTGTTAGAACATGGAATAGATGTATATTTAACTTTATTAGTATGTGCAAAGGGTTGTTCAAAGAGGTTCATTTTATTCGCACTCCTACTAGCAATGTGTGTGATTTTTCCATGCAGTGTCTCTAGTCCATATAAGTCTCATTTTTTGTTTCTCTGATATTCCATTTTATAGTTTTTGACTTGCATTTCACTGAGCTATTACTGGATCATGATCTGAAGAGCACATTGGGCATTGAGAGAAAAAGCCAATCCTCTGGACTTTTTATTTCAGTTACTGAAGTTTTAAGATCTAACATTTCTAGTGAGTTCTATTTTAGTGTTTCTATTTTTTTCTTGAAGTGTCCTATCCATTCACAGAGTATATCCATCTTTTTCTTTATTTAACATACTGTTAACAATTGTATTAAAGTCCTTGCCTGCTAATTTCGGTGACTTACCTATCTGCAAGTCTGCTTCTATTGTCTATTTCCCTTGATTCTGAGTCCCATTTTCCTCCCTCATGGGTTTGTCATGCATTTTATTATATTCTGAGAATTGTGTATAAAAGAGTATTGGGTACTGAATATATGTGTTTGGTTTATTTTTCAGAGTGCAACCCCTTTTATGCATCCAGCAGCTTTGTTGAGGGCTGATCATTCAGAGCCCCCCCAGGATATGTTGAGCTGGAAGCTGTGAATAGATTGAGTTCACCTGTGATTAACTCAAGCCCCAGTTCCATGAGGGGTCATCTCTTTGATAGAGTTAGTCATTATTTGTGTAAGGACTGGATTGGCAGAAATTGTAGGTCGTTTTAGTTCACCTTTAGATTCCACTGTAGATGGGCTGCAGAATCCGATTACTTTGATAATGCACAAAGTGATTTGTTTCTGCTCATTAGCCCCTCCTCTAACGTTGTTTTCTGAGCAAAACCAACAGATGGAGGAGAATTAATGACTCAGTTGTTTGTCCTTTATATGTGATTCTCTTTCAGACATAATCTTCCCAGCCCATGTCATTGTAAAAAGCCCAAATGGTTTCCTCTTTTATGCTCAAAATTTCTCCAAAGTCCATTGCATCCTCACCTGCCTCCAGATCAGCCACCTTTCTCCAACTATTTATGCTGATATTGCTCTGCTTACCTATAAGCTGTTTGCTTCACTCTGGAATTCAGCTCATTATTACTTCCTCACAGTTACAGTAATTCACCACATTTAGAAGTAAAATGATAAAATATATCTCTGTATAAATAGATTATAAAGATCATGCACTACTATTTCTGCTGATAGAAAGCTCAAGTATGCCAGTTCAAGTTACTCGGTCATGTCTGCTTTAGAATTTAGTCATGTTGGGTCCATATCCAGTCCAATTCAGGTCCCCCGTCCTCCTTCTCATTCTAATCTCCTTGGTTTGTATCCAACATCTAATGTGCCAATTACCATCCTAGGCCTGGGAGATAGTCCTCATATCACCATACCACTCTGGTCTTGGTTCTGGCTTCTACTGAGGAGTAGCATCTTATCTAATCCCTGTCATTCTAAACTACCAGATAATACTGATGACTTACAGGCTTCAGATCCTTGTGAGTTGTACCCCCTTTGCCCTCCTTAGTCTCTTTTAGTCATGTCTATTTGTCTCTTGGGGCTCTTACCTAAGCTCCTTTTCACTGCTCTGGAATATAAAGGACTCTAGAAATCTGGCATCTGGACCACATGCTTAAATCACTCACTTAGCCATTGCCTGGATTCTGTTTCGACGCACATGCCTTAAAGGCACAAGAACCTTCTTAGACTACACAAAGTAAATAATAAGTCTATCTGTCCTCAGAGCCACCAAAATCTATGCAGAATCTTTTTCAGCCTGACCTTGGGGAATCTCAACCCAAAAGAGACAGAAGACAGGATTTCACATTTACATCTGTGCTGTTTTCTATTTCTTTCAGAACTTCCTCCCCAAAGTACCACCTCCTCTTCCGATAACTCAACAAAAGTCTCCTCCCTCTACATTGGCAGAAAAATTGTTCTTAAATTATCATCTGGAAATCTTTTCCTGTTTTATGGTGTATGTTATTAACTCATATTTATAGTTCTTTTGGTTTTGGCTCTTGAGATGAGTCAACCATTTGGAATTCAAGAAACTCTTTTCTCTAACTCTTGAAATTAAGAGTTGTGGTTTTTAAGATTTTGTTTCTGTTAAAAGCTAAATTAACTTCCCTTTTCTACCTATACTTCCCTTTCCAATTAACCAATGGAGATACAGCTCTATTCTGCAACCTGAATAGTGGGGTAGGTTAATGGTACTGTGAATAAAGTGAAGGTTCCTATGTCCAGGATTCTCACCTGGCCCTGGTCAACTAGCTCACTACACACGTGTGGGCAATGTGTCATTACTGAGCTCCACCCAGTGCTCTGGGCAGCACAGTGGCATGACTGCAAGGCTGCAGGAGAGCAGACATGAGGCTAAGTGGTGGCAGCGCCGAGGACAGAGACTGAGGCGGCTGCAGGGGCAGAGAGGCCCAGAGGCAGACAACGCCTTGCTGTATGCAGACTCACTCTGAGTGGACAGGATTCTGGTGATCGACCTGCCACCATGGGAATAAAGTTGGGTATAAACCCTTTCACCCCAAGAACTTTCCATTGTCATTTCTTTGGTCTCATTGAATCCATAGTGAATTTGTCTGGGTCTGAAACCCATTGGCAAGACAGGTGCAAAGAAGCAAAAGAACACAGTTTATGAAACCTCAGTATATTCCTTTTATTGGTCAGGTTTCTGTCAGGAAAGAGATGGTGCACCCACAGGGCAAGAATGAAGACAGTTTGAGGAAGGAACAATTTACTGGGGATGGGCATGGTGCAAGGACACCCACCAGAGATAATGAAGCCATGGGGAATCCTCATCTCTAGGTAAAGGGTGATGGGAATGGTTTGTAAAGAACAGAGAGCAACTATGCTCCTTTATATAGCTGTAGGAAAGAAATCACCATGTTCGTACATCACAAGTACTTTACTATTGCTAGAAAACAGTCTTCAAACTGGGTCTGTGAACTACTGGCATCATATTAAGACTTTAAAAGAGTATGAGTACATGGTCCACATTAAGGGATTTATTTTCACATCCTCGAGTCCTCAAAATCTGATGTGCCTGGGAAAGTGCCTTCTTTTCAGTCCTTGAGGAATATGGAGATTTGAGGTATTAAGGCCTCTTTTGGAACATTCTAGATTCCAGTATATTGTGTACACAGGGGGGATGATGTCAGTTTTTATTGAAATACTTTGTCACTTCTCTTATCAGACTTTCTAAAAGTGCTTCATTTTCAGAAGGTAAACTGGTAAGCAGCAACTGCAGCCTTAGGGAGAGGAACACAGCAGTTGTCAAACCAAGGCCTGGCAGGGAGGGAAGGGGAAGAAGAAACATCCCCATCTTCATTTCCTCCCGGTCTGGTTTTGACGCTGCTGACTACCAGTGGCTGGAATCCTCCAAAGACCCAGAGGGCAAGAAGAATAGTTGGGGCAGTTCATACACGTCAGCTTTTGGGGAAAGAACAGGGAGAAAAAAGTGGAGTCCTAGAGAGGCAAAGGGGGGATACCCAGCACATATCCCACTACTCTGTTTTCTGACTTCAAGGACAGCTTAACTCCTGCTTTATTATATATGTGATTCCCCATTCTGTAACATTTACCTCAAGCAATTAACAAACAGGAGGCCCAAAGAGGTAACAGACCCAGTTGCTCAGTTATTAAGTGGATGAGCTGGTATTCTGTCTCTGGAACTCACAATCTATACATTCTTATCACTCTGCGGACACATGAAGTCAGATGGACAAATGTCCCCAGCCTAGATATTTTCTTCCTGTTTTTACAGCTTTGTTGTCTCAGCTGTCTGAGATGCTACCTTAGTATTTTATATCTTCTTGTAGAGTCTGCATTAACGTTCCAATGGGAACCGTGTCCACCTTTACAGCCCTGGTTTTAGATTGTATTGTTGGGGAACCCCTCCAACGCAGGACAATATCCAGGGGTTTGGACAAGGAAAGGCTTCCCCAGATGGGAGGGTCCTACTAGCCCCAGGCCTGCGGAAGGAGTGCGTCCTGCGCATGCACAGGCCTTCAGGTTCTGGGGAGCTTAGATATGGAAACGTTCAAGGCCTGTGAGGGGCTGGATCACTGGAGCTGTTCACGGGACGACCCAGGGTCTCTTCCTAATTCAAATTCCTATCCTAATGTCACCTACTCCCCACGAAGGCAGAGCCAGGTAGGGGGCAGGCTTGGGGGGTGGGAGACTTAGAAGGCTTGCCAGGGCGGCGTGGGGAGGGCGCTGGCCCGCGATCTTCCCTAGCGGACACCTGCGGGTCCCGGCTGCGCAGAGGGGCAGCTGCGGGAGGCCAGCGGAGCAGCGCGCATGCGCATGCGGGAACACGCCGCGGGGCGCGCCGCCCGAAGGGAGCCGGGGTGCTGCGGCCAACCCCGGCCCAGGCGGGGCCGCGTTACTGTCTCCGACTGTGGTGGGAAAGCAGGCCTCCCCACTGTCCACGCGCGCACCTGCACAGAGATTCTCACTCACCCTGAAGCCAGAGACGACCCTGATGAGAGCCACCGGTCTCTCCTATAAAGGAGAGACACGCAGGAGTGCCGGTCCATGGAAAAGCCCGCACCTCACTGGCAGCACGGACCAAGTGGGGAGTGTCACCCCCACTTGTACAGCCCCAATATCAGATCATAGTGCGAGGGGACCCCCCGACCTAGGACAATATCCGGGTGGTTTGGACAGGCCATGGCCTCACGGGAGGCCCGGTGAATGGTTGCATGCTGCGCCTGCGGCTCCCTGGTTAGTAGGGCTGCTCAGACTGCATGAATTCCTGTGCGCTGCCGCCTGTTCCTCAGCATATGTCTGTGGCCCCAAGTCAAGATCCCCAGACAGCGCTGACTGAGGAAGGGAAGAGCGGGGCCTGGTTTGCAGGTAAGAATGCACAATATGATGGTCGTCACGTAAATGAACTGCCACCGTATCTCAGGGGTATAGTTGGAGTACAGTGAGGATGCATTAGGATCCTGCTGACTCTCTTCAGGTGATCTATATGGAGGTCATGGAAAAAGATGGCTAAACGTATGAATGTACATTAATTCACGAGTAGTGGCTAAAGTTTGGATGGCATGGTCAGATAATTGGAAGGAACAGGATTTGAGCCCATTTTAAGTATGGTCTTCTCAGAATGGACCCAAAATATAAGGACATATGTGTCCTGTATGCATAGTCCTCCAGGGCATCCATGGCCGAACAGGCTTTCAATAAGCAGGCGGACAGTATGACACGTTCTGTGGATGTTTGTGTGACTTCATCCCGGTTACCGCTATGCTTGTTTGCTCAGTGGGTTAATGACAAAAGTGGCCACAGTGGCAAAATTGGAAGCTAAATATATTCTCAGCAACCTTGGCTTCCCATCACCAAAGACATTTGGCTGATGACTGCTAAATTCCTCATCTGCTAACATCAGGGACCATCACTGACCTCTGTCTTCAGCTTAGGGAGGGAAGAGTTGACCAGACTACCAGGTCAGCATGGATGGGGCAGAAGTTTCCCTCCACTGGAATAAACCTTTATCCTAGATAAAGATTTGTTGTTCTTAGCCAATCCTGAGTAACTTACTCCCCATCATTGTATCCCTTACACATTGCTTTTAACAAAGAAAGTATTTTGTTGTAAAACAGTGAGAAAATAGGCCGATGCTTGAGGAATTAATTACAAAATAGTGCAATGGTCAGTGAATTACTTCCATATAACACTAGCTGGGTAATAACTTGCAGATTTGAGGTGCTGTCCTACAGAATATTGCCACCGAGGGTATAGGGCTTTACATGACTTCTCTTAATGACCCTCTTGTAAAGATTTTGCTTTCATTCTCTCTGGCTATGGGTTTGGCTGATTTAGAATTTTGGTTTCGAGGGCGGAATGCTTTCACAAAGCACAAAATAATTGTGCAGTTGACTGTTGAAGCCCCTCCTGCCTTTGAAGCATTGAGGAAAGAAGGTACTTGATAGACTGTCTGTGGTGACTGATCCCAGAGTGAATATGATTCATGTCACCACACACCAGGGGAGGGGAGAAGTATGTCTGAAACCCTGGAGTTTCAATGGGATGCCTTATAACACATCTTCATCAGCTGAAAATGTTCATGAAATCTTCAAACAAATGAGTTAAAAAGAAAAAAGAAACAAACCTACCAAGGCTCAGCCCCCAGAGAGAGAAAGGTTTGCACACTCAGCACCACCATGTGAGGAACATGGAGGTTATAAATACCAACTCTGACCTTAAGGCCAGTTGAAGAAACAATGTAACAATGACCCATGACATTTTTGTTTGTTTTTGTTTTACTATTTGTATATTTATGTACTTAATTAATCCCCCCCCTTTTTTGCTCTTCTCTTACTATTTCATCCAAAGTGTGTTGGTAGTAGTTCATTTATAATTTAGTTCTGAGTTTTCAGTATATCGGAGTAGCACTATGACTACATTTGAAGAATAAAGAAAAAAAACCCAAATATGGAAATAGTTACTAATGGAATGAAGAATGTATTTGGATATGTAACAAAGTAGTGGACTAGGTGGATAGGTTTTATTCTAGGCAAAATGTTAAGTAAGAAAAAGAGAGCACCTTTAAAAGAAGAAGCATGCAGTCCAAAATAAGGATATACCTTTCAAACATCTTTATTCACCAAGTGTCACTCACAAAAATATATATAGCAAAAATGCTAGTAGAAATTCACAATAGTTACAAGTAAATGTAAGCAAACTGTCAGTTCATGATTGATGAGGTATACCAAAATATGTAACACTGCTTGTAATATAAATCATATGGTGGACCTAATCAGTGTATCTCAAACACAATACCCTGACAATAGAGAATAATTTTTCTTTATTCCCGTGAAACTCTTAACAACAACTGATTATTTATTAGGCCACCAAGAAAACCTCAATAAATTTTTAAAAAGTAGAAATCATGTAGATCATATTGATTTCCTTTCTAACCTAAATAACCTAAATATTCTCTTTTGTTTTATATTCATATAATCCCCTGTTGCTTCAAGTGAACATTTTACTGCTAAAACACTTAACAGAGGACTTGGAGAAATAGAATGGAAATGTTTATGAAGAAATTGCTTCTGGCTTCTGCAGTGGTAAGAGTAGAATCAAGTTGCTGCATATTTTTCTCCCTAGGGAATAAAAATAATGCATTCCTACTTTTACTTAAAACAAACAGAACCATTTACAAATCTTTCATTTTCTGTTAACAAACCTTCAGATCAACTCAGGCTAGTACTAACAAGCAGAACTTTCCCTGGGGAAAATTGGAAAAATTATGACTTATACTATTTTGCCTCTAAATTATTTTATTCATTATAGACCAGGGCTCAGAATATTTTAGTCTAAGTTTAACGGGCCTCAATTATAAAGATGGAGCAGCTAGTTACTGAGTAAGGTGAATCACGTAATAGAAAGAAATGTCTATTCAGGTCCCCAAAGTTTCAGTATACTTAAAAAGTTACTGATCCCTCTCCATATTCTAGATTAATTAAGTGGACAGAAGATGTTTCTGTATCTATTTGATTTTTTTCACAAAATGTACATTCATTTTTCTAAGCATACTATTATCTAGAGATGTGTCTTGTTTCTGTGCAGTATTATGCATTTGTTTATCCATCCAGTTCTTAAGAGCTCATTTGAGTTTTGCATAATCTCATTACTCAGAGATCTGGCCATGTAACACACAAAATGAACAACATGCAAATGTGAACTGCAGTGCAAATTTGAGTCTAACAAGCATCCCAGGAATAGTAACAAATGCCTTAGCAATTTGGTCTGTCAGCAAATATTTAATGAGGACCTACTAAGTGTCAGGCACCATTCCAGGTACTGGAGATCAAACAGCATACAAAACAAAGTATCATGCCCACATTACCCTGGAGGAAATAGAAAGCAAACAAAACAGGGAAATCCGTCAGTTTTTTATGTGCTATGAAGAAAGTAAAGCAGGGTAAGGAAGGTAGTTTCTGATGAGCTGAGGTTGTTTTATACACAGTCTCCTGCAGAGTCCTCTTTAATAAAGGTGGCACTTGAGCAAAGATTTGAATTCAGTAAGGATCGACTGACATCTGAAACAAGAGTTGCCTTGGCAAAGGGAATGGCAAGTGGAATGTCTTAAGATGGGATTGTACTTGAGACTGGAGGGACAGCAAAGAGGCACCTCTGGTTATAAGGCAGCAGTTGAGCGGCAGATGGTAAGAGATGACGCCTCAGGCAGTGGGCAACCAGATCACACATGGTATTTATTATCAGATGTAATGACTTGGGCATTAACTCTTAGGGAGCTGGGAAGCTTTTGGAGATCATAAGTGAGAAATGATGTGATCTGACTTATATCTTAGTAGATTTCAAGGGAGCTCAAATATGGGGGGGATGGAGAGAGATTACAAATTTGCCTGGAAGCTGTCACAGTGAATGGAAATACCTACAATGGATGGAAAAAGCAGTGGCTTTAATGGAAGTAATGTGTGGTCGATAGCAGTTGGATGGAACTAATAAGAAAGAGTGAAGAGTGGGGACAGTAACCAAAGCCCTGGTTGTAGGGCTGAAAATCAGAATCGCAGAGATGGCGCTTGTGGGGATGGTGGTATTAGAGGCAGATCTAGCATGAGATCCCCGTACTAGGTAAGCAGGGGGTTTCTGCCTCCTAACCCTGCTAGTGCAGAGACTGTCACTCAACCAACATGCCTGAGCTGAGGGAGGAGTATTCCAAAAGCAAAACTGGCTAGCACTTGGAGCCAAGTGTCAGTGACATTATTACCTGTGGCTGATGAGATCTGGAAAAATAAAGGAGCCTTATCCTATTAAAGCTGTCAACCAGTGTCAGGCTGGGGACTTCACTTATGTGTGATTGTCTCCAACATCCCCACCCTATATACAGCTTGGGGAATAATTTGGTTCCATGTTTGCATTTCGATAGCATTTCTACATATCTATTTTATGGTACTCTACTTCTGATACTACATTGCATTATAGTTGTTTATTGATCTGTCAGTCTCCCTTACCAAATTCTGAGCAATTAGACATGAAGAACTATGCCTTTCTCATCTTTGTAACTCAGTCACTAGAATAGCATTTGGCAGGTAGGATTTACTAAATAAATTGTAATTTAAGTGTACTTTTAGGAACAAGGAAGCCAGTAAGTAGAACTTTTTCCTGCTTGCTTGAATTTTTAAAAAATCATCCTATAAAACTACTTATCTGCCCTTAATTGGATTAAAAAAGCCCTATCTTTTCTGCTCATTGTCATTATGGTGGGTTTATAAGTACCATTTCCCTCACAATTTTGAATGGGAGAACTGAGATTTTCCATTAAGAATTAAGCTTTCAATGAGCAAAAGCAACAATTGCTTTAAAGAGGCAAAAGCCATGTTGGTTTGCATAATTTTAAAATGACTTGCTAAACCACATACACATATGTGTGCATATAGTTATACTTGTAATATATTGAAGAGAGAAAATAATTATAAAAATCTGTAGCACATTGAATTAATAATTATAATTTTTACTGAGCAGTTACTCCATGACAGAACTATTCTAAGTGCTTTAATACTTTTTACTGTACATACCTCTTCACAAAACTATTTCCAATTTTATGTGTAAATTTGGAAATACAGAAAAAATACATGACTTTCTATCAACATAAAAATATCTGGATTTTCTGGCTTATATATTATGGTATGACGGTTTGGAAAGCTAGTCTAAGACCTTTTTCCCAACTTTTAACTAGACCCATGGGGGTGAGTTTTACTCAGTCCCTGAGGACCAGATAATCCCTGATTTAGACAGTTTGATAAAATATCCAACTGAAATATTTCTGATTCATTTTATGAGGCAAAGCAAAACCAGACAAGGATGTCACACAAAATGAAGACTGTCCTGTAATTTCAGGTATGAAAACAATTCCAAATATCCTAAATTCAAGCAATCAAAATTGCGTATTAGGAGCAAATAAGTTTTCTGGTAAAAAAAAATCAAAGATGGCTCAGCTTTAGGAAATTTGCTAATGTAATTGACTATATGATCAGTGTAAAACTTGTCTTAGATCGTACATTATCACTGTACAGTTTGATTATCTGGATAAATTAATCAAAACTGATCAAATGCAGTAATTCCTAATTTAAGAGATGAATAGACAAATGATACACTTAGCAATATATCCTACACTTAGCAATCTAGAAAGAAACTTTATAAATGGTGTTCTACCAAAAAAAAACATCTATGACAGACATTATAATTAGAGGAAATTAGAGGTATAGCATTAGAAACATTCCTATCAAGGCCAGGTCTAAGCAATGAATACTGCTGTGTAACACTACTGCATTGTAACCACTGAAACAAGATGAGAGAAAATAATAAGGTAAAAGCAGTGATAAGAAAATATCACTGCTGAAAGTTTCATATTGGCATCTAATCCACATTTCCCCCACGGTAAAATAAGGTTGTTAATACCAACCTTACACTGTTTCTAAATACACTTGAAGATATTTTTCCCAGTAAAGCATTAAGCATTAAGCAGGTGTCTTAAACAGAGTAAGTACTCAGTTACCTATCATCACGTGACACCGTCGTCATTACCAGCATCACCACCTTTTACCCCCTGATCCTGCATGGTTAAAGGCTCATCAAAACCTTGGTAATTTCTAATACATTTAAGATCACTGATCTGCAACTCCTAGTTAAAGGTGGAGATGAAATATTCCCGTCTTTAACAGGCATACACAAGGACATGGAGAATGGGATAGGAGGCAATACATCAAATTTTTGAACCTAGAAATTATTTGACTAAGCCATAAACATTTAAGCAGAATAAAAAATTCCCCAAAGATCTGGGAGTTGTTGGACTATGAAGCTGTAGAAGAGGATGTGAGAAGGTAGGGCTGAAATAAGATGTGGTTCATAGTCTTTAAAGAAGCAAGATTTGTAAATCCCTTGCCCTATATCACATAGGCAGACATTTGCACCCATCTCCCCTCTCTTCACCGCAACGTGCTGGAGATGTTTTACTTGTGAGGGCATTTTACCTGGAAGATACCACAAGGCACCCTTGAGACTCTAGGTGCTGTGCTGAAAGCAGGATTAACACAACATGTGCATACCACATGCAGAGATCTAAAACTGAAAATTCAAGAGGTAGAGTTTAACAACCAACAAAGGTGTTGTATAGATACATAATTCAAAATGCACATGTAACCTTGTTACATAGATATGTAACTCAAAAGGCAGAGACTAAACTATTTGAAAGTGGTTCTCCTATAAGGAGCAAGAAATAGTGGTGTGGTGGAGAAAAAACTGCTGTTTTTCATTGCAAACCTTTTGTTACCATTTTACCCTTCAAATTTTGTGCATGAATTTCTTTCATAACCGTGAAAGAGAAAGTTTACATTTTAAGAAGAGGCAAGGCCCTAGTCTTGAAGCTGCTGTGCCAGCAGCCTGTTGGAGATTCCCTGGTGACACTCCGTGATGAATTCTGATATTGACTCGTTAAAGTTTGGACTAGTGGTTTCATACTCACAGCTTAAAGTTTATACCTGGTCTGCAGATAATGTTTTTGATGGTTTGTACAATGTTGGTCCAAAGAGGGTTTTTCAAGTTTGAATGGTTGCCATCATCTAAAATTGAGGGTTTCATGTAGAGATCTGATTTCTAGTTTCTATTGAAAAAATCAGAGACTCTGGCTACACTTGTGTCTCCTTACAATGGGGCACAGATAAGCTAGAACTGAATTGCCACAGCCCATTTTACCAGGGTCATGTACTCACTGTTCTGGACAGTCCCTACCACTTGCTATTTTTCCTTAGACAATGAAACAAAATGTCAGTTGCCATTTATCACTGTATTTTTGCTCTTGCTTTCTGATAGTGGAGTTCAGAGAAATATTTCTATCTCCAAATTGGGAAATAAAAATTAACGCAATATTTTTTACAAGAAAAATCAGAATCACATTTCTTAGAATTGAAGAGGATTCTATTTGTTCAGTGTGCAAACCAAATGTGTCTGTGTTAGAAAAATATAGACACTATTATGAAACACAGTTGCTTTGGTTAGAATTTTAAATACTTGAAAATATTCATGATTAAAAAAACTTATTGGCAGGATATAAAAGAGTATAATTTTAGCAAGTCTTTTTTTTTTTTTTTTAATAAGTGAAAACACTAACTAGTACTGTTGGGGGGTTGAGGTTGTTCCTCTCGGTTCTTGTCCCTGCTGCAACAAAGAATTGAAGATCAGAGACATAGTAGTGGAGCTGAGCAGAAGTTTTATTTGAATGCACTCTTAAGGGAGGAAGGGACCAGAGTCAAGGTACACGAAGGCAGGTTTCCTTGAATAAAGCAGAGAGGAAGGGGAGGCTTCTTAATGGGAACTTGTAAGCCCAAATCAGAGCTCTCAGTAGCCCTTCCTAACTTATCTGAAGTAGGACACAGAGAGTGAAGACTTGTGCTTAAAGTCTGGAAAATAGAACGAAATAGCAAAGTGACAAAGACACCACTGGAAGGGTAGACACAAAGTCTAATAAGTTGAGCAGTAGGAAGTATCTTAAAAATACACAGTCCAAGAAAGGGGAGTGTGGGCTACCTCAGAGAGAAGGCTCACTTAAGGACTTATAATTCTCTTTTAAGACTTTCAAGAATGGAGCAAAGGGCGGTAGTGGGGGTTGTTGGGTGTAGACTTGACTTGTGATCTTATGATGTCTGTGTCACTTCAATTCGCTAGAGCAAGTCTCAAGGTCAGCCCAGATTTGGAGCGTGTGTAATGAACTCACACTGCAAAGGGTGTTAACCCCGTGAGTCCTTACAGACTCCCTGGCTTTATCTGATTAACTCCCTGCCTGAGTTCTTGGTGGGCCTCACCCTCCTTTCATCCCGCTCATATCTGTCTTAATGCCTAACAGTACTAGAGCAGAATGCAGCTATGTCTTAAAATAAAATAATTTGCTAGGTTTTTAAAAATCTCTGATAGATGAGAGTATCTATGAGTGCAGCAAAAACAGTGATTCTAAAACCACAAATAATATTTTCTAAATTAATTCTCACCAGAAATACTACTCATCAGCATGTTGAAGATTTAGCTGAGAATTTCCAGAACAAGTACCTATAAAAGACAGATTGTTTATGGTATTTTTCTATGACTGGGTTGAGCATCCAGATACAAATAATCCCACCTAGATAATATTTTGACAGACTTTTGCATGATCAAAAAAATCTGGACCTGGTACCCAATACCAGCACAGCATGAAGAACTAACTAAATCTTTGTTTTGAAAAGCATTTTATAAAGTGTAACACAGTATGGTCAAAATTCATAAAAATGACTATAGTTGGTGCAGCTGTGGGATGGTCCTCCCAACCCTGGATCTTTCATGGCAGCTAAATGCAAGGAGACAGCATTTTGTGATGTTGTGTGAACATAAGTTCATTGCCCCATTCAACAGGATACAACTGTGTTCTGAAATTCAAAGTGAACTTCACATGTCACATAGGAGTCTATCAGTAAGGAATAGAAAGTTCCAAATCAAATTGGCTTAAAAATAAGAAAATTAACAATTGCATAAACAGAAATTCCAGAGTAAAGGAGGGGTTAAGAATCGGTGGATTCAAAATCTCAGTGTTACCATTAAAGACCATATGCGTCCTCAATGTCAGTTTCATACTCAGGCTTTAGCAAGATGCCTGATTGATGGGGGGAAGATAAGGGACCTCTCCTGAAACCAAGCACTGGAAAGAGGAATTATATTTAGGCCAGGGAGCCTGCCCTAGAAACTAGAAGTTGGGTGCCTTTCCCCTGAGATATATGAATACTTAGAAGAGAAAACCTAGAATGATTTTCTAGAAAACATTGAGATTCTGTTGCGATGCAAAGAAAGGGGAGAAGGTGGTAGCAAAGAGCAGACACCATTATTTTATATGCATGCTCCTGGTTTGAACTGGACACAGTTCAGTCTTGATTTATGAACTGCAAGCACAATGTGGCGGTTGCTTCTGTTAAAATGAAGTTAGGTGGTTTTCATATGAAGTGGTACTGAATCCTTTTATGGAAAATTTAAAATATTTAAATCAGCTAACCAGTGAAGAGTGGATCAAAAATCATTTTTATTTTTAAATTTAAGTATAGTTGATAATACGATATTATATTGGTTTCAAGTATGTAACACAGTGATTCAACATTATTAAATCCTCACCCAGTTATGGGTTGAGTTCATTCTCTTCAGTCATTGCCCCTGCCACAACAAAGAATTGAAAAACAGAGACACAATAGGGAAGCATAGCAAAAGTTTATATTTGAATACACTCCAAGGGAGGAGTAGGCCAGAGTCAATGTAGACAAAGGCTTCTGTCTATTAGGCAGGAGGCCTGCATATTGCATTCTGTCTAGGAGGCACCTCTTTGATTGACAAGGTGGGGTTATTTGATTGACTGGTGCATCTATATAGCCATCCCTCTCAGAGTGCGTGTTCTTTCCAATGATGAGGCATGTTTTGGGCAGTCCTTAGTTTTGTTTGTTGGGATCAGGTTTAGTCTGGTCCCTATAGGCAAAGGAAGCATTTCCCTGTAAAGCCTTTGTTCTCTTCATATGCGACTCTCTACCTGGGCAATTACGGCAATTTTTCCTTAAGCTTTATTGTCCCCTTCCCCTGACTATTCATGTCTGTCATTCTACCTAAACAACCCCCACTAGTGCAGTTACTGTTTGCTAACACAGAAAGATGCTACAGAACTATTGACTATATGCTCCATGCACCACTTCCATCCCCCTGACCAATTTATATTATGATTGAGATTTTTGTGCCTCTTCATCCAAAAATTTTGGTTGAACATTTTAACCTATTGAAATCCTTTGACTATTTCTCAGGAAGGTCTTGAAAAGAATTTACACCAGTGTGTCTTTTAATTTGCTCATTCCTGATGAAACCCTGACTCTTGGAAATGCATTTGGCAGAGCATAGATCAGTCTGCTTCACTCAGCAGAAGTTGTTTTTCAAAATGAAAGTAATGACCTGAGTTGCATTTCAAAAATTTTGGGGTTAAAGACCCATTTTCAAAAAAAAGTTTGATTTAAAAACACTGTGAAAATAAACTATTATTTCCCAGTTCATTATTCTCTCATAAATTTGAAAGTGTGAACAAAAAACTTCTAGTGGATATTATTGAATTATAGGACTACATAGTACTAAAATTAAATAGGATCATATTAGAAACCAGAAGTCTACAAATATCTTAGGAGTAGTTTCCCTGAAAATATAAATCATGCTGCAAGATACTACCCATGCTCACAAGTATCTATATTTGTGCACTACTCTTTTCAAATTAGAATCTGCTTAAAAATGAATATTGCTCCTGGTCAAAGGATCAAAAACTGAAATAGTTCCTGATTTTTATATTTTGGTGCAATAGAAATATGTCAGGTTTCAGATTACAAATCAAGGCAGTAAAATGTCATGAAAGAAAAATTTTAAGAAATACTACTATAGCCAAAACTGCAATGTCCAGTATCACCTACATTTTATTTTGCTAAGTGCTTACACTGAGATATTTCTGGTAGTTTGCTTTTTTTACTCATGCTTTGCATTTTGGATTTGAATTACCTGCCTATAGGCATTTAATTTGGAATCTATTTTATATCTAATGAGCTATTTTATCCTAAAACTCACTGACGATTGTAAGAAGGACTGGGAAATGGTTCTGCCTTGACCCTGTTCATGCCGGAGTTCTTGTTCACAGAGCTGAAGAATGAATTTTGCAAACACTCAAGGTAGGAGGGCAAGGTACAGGCTTTTATTTAGAGATAAAGTGAGAGGACAGAGCTTCCTGCTCATGCCAGGAGGGGACAAGAGAGTCCGTGGTTGGCTCGTTGTCTAGGGGATTTATAGTCGGTTGAGGATTTTCAGGAATTGGGGTAAAGGGCTAGGGGTACAGACTTGTACCACTTGCCCTTCCCCCAAGGTGGGCTGGTTGCTGCCTGTTTGCTAAAGTGTGTTAAGAATCTTCTTAACTTTTTTGGATGTTTATAGCTGGGCTTGCTTACTAAATTAATCTTTTGCTCAGATTGTGGATTATTTGATTAGGATCAGAGAAGGAAAAACAGCACATAGGTACAGTTAAAAATAAGCTGGGCCTTTTTGCAGGCTAAGGTAAATTTTACAGTTTCATGAGGTAATTGATACAGTGAAGTCACGGGTTACGCTGAGACACTTCTCTTTATCTGCAGAACACTCAGACATTCCAGGCCAAGTTGCTCCTGGCCTTTTGAGCTTTAACTGATCTCACTGAAGGAGTCTATATTCCTAATCTGGTATCTTTACCCTTCAGCATTAGTGTGACTCTGACTTTATATCATGCTTAGCACAGAATTTCGATAGGGACTTCTTTGCACATTGTTACATTGTTTTGACTGTAATTATCTTGCTCTGCTTTGTTTTCTCCAGAGGCTTTCGCCCTACTCTGCCTAAACCCGCTGTTCCTATCTCATTGTGAGGATTGTTTCCTTAATTCCGGATCTGTGTTGAAGCTGTTTCTTTAGTGATTTACAGTTATGTTTTGTTATGCAGCTACATCATTTCTAGATCTTACCAGATGTGATGGTTAATTTTATGTCAACTTTATGTGTCTGGACATGGAGTGCCCAGATGCTTGGTTAAACGGGTGTGTCTGTGAGGGCATTTCTAGATAAATTCAACATTTTAATTGGTAAGCTGAGTAAAACATTTTGCCTTCTGAAATGTGGGTGGGCTTTATCAATCTGTGAAGGCCTGAATAGAACAAGAAGGCCAAGTAAGCAGGGATTGTCTTCTTCCTTGAGCAGGGACACCGTAGGCTGTCAGACTACAGCTGAGACACGGGCTCCTCCTGGGCCTCTCGCCTGCTGGCACTTAGCCTGGACCTGCGCCAGGGGCTCACCTTGTTCTCAGCCTTCAGACTTGGACTGGAGCTAAACCACTGGCTCTCCTGGTCTCCTCCTTGCTGAATGCAGATCTTGGAACTTGTCAGCCTCCAAACTCAAATGAGCCAATCTCTTCCAATAAGTCTCTTTCATATATATATATATACACATATAGATTGTGTGTGTGTATGAGATAGATTTATGAATGTATATATGAAATTATTTATATGTAAGATACACAAATAAATGAAATGTATAATATATACACACATGTACATACATGTATATGGAGAGATGTTTCTATATAGAGTCATACAATGTCTGTAAATATGGAGAAAGAGGTATGTAGAGGAGATATTTCTGTATATAGCGTGGGGTAAATTGCAGAATTTCCAGAATGTCCCGCCTGGCCTTAGTCCATTTACATATCAATAGGTGTTTACCGCTGCAGCCTCCCATAGCCTCCCTGGCAAGAGGTAGAGAGGGGACGGCCATTCTCTCCTCCACTCTGTTCCTGGTGTGTGATTGATCTGGTGCCTGCCAGTCGCCAGGGACCTGCCCATGGAGTTCCTCCTGGAAGGGATGGGTGGAGAAGTGAACTCGTGCTGTGGCTCCTGGGAAACGGAGCACCAAGTGGGCTTTGCTAGTGGGAACCAGGGAGGAAGGAGAGAACGTGCCATGGCCAGAGGGGACAGACAGAACCAGACCTCATTGTGAGCAATAAAAAGGGTTCCTTCCATCCTCCCCTTTCCCTTGCCTTATTTCAGTTTCACTGGATTATTTGCTCCTGGAAGGGGACTCCCTTCCACCTGCAGAGCTACATATAGTTATACAGATACCTGTAAATACAAATGTGTTGTGTTGGAATGTGTTGGAAAGGAATTCAGTTCAGAGATGCAGGGAAGCCAGAGTGGAAGGAATTCATTAAAGCAAGAATGGCAGGGAATAGCAGCTCCTTTGCAGGCAGCAGAGAGCAAGGAAGAGCAGAGGGAGAAAGGGGAGGTTCATTGAACTCCTGTTCGGCATGGGGCAAATCCCTTGACAACTCCTAAAGCCAGGGTACCTGGTGTCCAGTGTCTGCTTCAGTCTGCACAGAGTAGGAACTAAGCCCCTATCACCCCAGGATTTGAGGGAGCTGCAGAGCACTGGATGGAGTGACATTATGTTCTAGGAACTTCCCAAAGCAAAGAAAGGAGATTTTCAGACAGGCTACTGAAGAGCATGATCATACAGCTGCAGTCCTGTCTGGGTCACCCAGGCAATGGGAACTTGTAAGCCCAGATCAAAGCTCTCAGCATCCCTTCCTGTTTATCTGGAATAGAACAGAGAGAGTGATAGACTCAGAGCAAGGGGAGTGTGGGCAACCTCAGAGAGGAGATGTGCTTAAGGGTTTGGTTGGGTTTTATAGGGCCTTTTGGGTAGCGGTCAGCATAAGGCATGCTGTGTACAGGTGATTCAGAATTCCTTTGAAGTTTTGTCTTAAGAATAAGGTTACTTAGGTGCCTGGGTTGGTTCAGATCCCGGCATTCTTTATCCGCATAGGCTTATTTATACTTGGGAGGTCTATATCCTGTCTTGGTTACAAAGTTAGTTAGTTAAGGGACTGGAAGAAGAGGAAGAACAGCATATAGATTAAGTTCAAGAATAAGCTGGGCCTTTTTTGCAGGCAAAGTAGATTTTACAATGGCATGAGCCATGTTCCATTTCCCTACCCTACCTAGGGCAGAGAAGGCTTTGACTTTTCTTTATCTGGGGAATTGTTTTTCACCTGAGGGAATATCCAGACATCCAAGTCACTAGTTAACTCTGTAAGTCCTTTCTGGCTAGCTGGTTTTATCTGGTTAACAGTCTGAGTCCCTTTTAGTGTGCACCACTGGCCTTATTCTCCCTCCACCTGCTCATGTTTATTTTTCTGCCTAACAGATACATATACACACACACACACACACACACACACACACACAGACATACACACATACAATTAGATCAATAGATAATCTATTGATTCTATTTCTTATTAAAACTCTAGACTAATACACCAGAAACCAAATTTTCCTACCCTCTTGCTTTCAGAAAAAATTAAATTAGGCAATTGATTGGTTTCGTACTACTTCTTTTGACTTTAGCTGGACCCAACATTTCTGTACAGACCATAAAAGCATTACTGCTCACATGTGGGGACCACAGTTCTGATATAGTAGGTCTGGAGTAAGACATTAGTTTCCTCATTTCTAGCAAGATTTCAGCTGGTGCTGCTAATCCAGGACAATTGTTTGAATAATAAGCTATTTGAGGATTGCATTTGCATTTGAGTTGCTTTTAAACCTTGGCAATATATTAAGGCTCACTTTATAGTCTTCATCTACAGATTTGCATCTTAAACATTTCAATACAAAAGTTACCTTAAGTGAGACCCTGTTTTTTCATAACTGTGTATTGCCACCTAATGATAGCTTAGAAAAACAGTAAGATCTTATTAGGAAAACATACCATAATCATAGAATAACTATCATACCTTTAAAGAAAAGTGTCTAAACTGCTCTGCAGCACAGTGTCCACAAACAGTTGAGACTTCCCCAGTAGAATTAAGTTAGATACTGACAAATTTCCACTGTCTCCCTCATTTTACATTCATATACTGCATGTGGCCTAAGGAAAAAACAGAGGCTTCAGAGTTAGACACCATTTAGGGAAATAATCTTTTTTTTTAAACCTCAATTTACTTACCTGTCAAGTGAAACATGCCCCTTATTCCCATATAAGCCTTCTTTTATTTGAAATGAACCACAACTAATAATAAAAATCTGCACATCAGAAGCAATAGGTTGTACACTTTGTATATTTCCATTTCCTCAGGGCATTCCCAAATTCATGGAAGCAAGGAAATGTCTTAGACCAAGCCTGATTCAAGAGAAGGTGTCTTAGTAGTAATTTTTTTTGTTCCCGAATAGTTCCTTAATTCTCCTCTGATTTATTACCAGGCTTGTCAAACAACTCTAACCAGCCATCTCCAGGTGAGGGGAGCTGATCAGAAAATGGTTGCTCTATGTACTTTGCTCTGGGAACTCTTACTCCTATTGAGATCATAGCACTTCATAATTTTCAGTATCTACCCATAAACTCTGAAGAATTCTGGCTTGTTTTGGTGCCCCGAATCACACCTCAGAAAATGATTTCAATATTTCACTTTACCATAATTAAATTATTTAACCCAAATGTGGCATTTCTTGAAATTTAAAAGCATAAGAAAGATTTTAATTTTTTACGGAAATAGACATATGTAAGCAAAGACACAGTGTATTTTGGGGTTAATTTTACTTACAATGTGGTCTTGCAGAGAAGCATGGAAATACACTTTTGGTTAGCACTCTGTGGCAAATAAAAGTATTTAAAAAGTCCTTTCCATAAGAATGCTGAGAGTCCTTTGAGAAATGAAACTAATTACTTGCTGAGTACATATTTGTAGAAGTTTTCCACATCATTGTAGGTAGTGAAGGATGCAGATGCTGACAGTGAGGTTTTCTTTGAAAAGTAAATGACCAAACTGGCAGAAAGGACCATTCTAAGAATGCGTTCAGTCTCTCTAAAGCCTATGTAATTTTAATATCTGTTAAGACATCTGGCTGAGTGTAAGTTTCGTATACTCTGTGAGTTCTTAATGAGTCAGCCTTACTATTTTATAAGAACATTTCGTTTGTGGTTTCAAACAAAGGTGAAGATTTCAGGGTTAGATTTTCATTGTACTTCTGTAATATTTTGGACTGTCATCAAAGTCCACAAGGGAGCTCTGAAAAATAAAATAAATGCTATAGTGCAGTGAGACGGACAACAAGCATCTATTACATGATTATAGGATGGATCATTATGTTCAAGAACAAATCAGAACTTTTTGAAAAATCTATGAACTAGAGACATGAACTTCTATAAAATAAAATATATGGAATTAAAAGTGCTGGTAGTACTGTCAAATATAACAGCTGGGAAAATATTTCTGCCAACTGGAATTTACTTAGAAAATGAATAGTTCTAACTTTAGGAGATGACTCAACTATTTTGAAATTAGTGTTCATCCTGGGTAGAGCAAATGAGATTTATTCTATTATAATATTAGAAAAATTAATCACATGATATTCTGCTTCTGCCAGAGAGGCAGACTTGATTGTCTGAAGAAAATCTCACAACAGAACAATGTATTTTTAAGGAAGAGGAAAATGAAATGCAAAGGAACTTGTGAGAAGTGAAATGGAAGTATATGTAAAACTAAACAAATATTGTCTCTCTGTATATAGACAATAGAACTAAAATACAAAGCAACAGTAGCATTTATGTTAGGTGGGCCATGATTGTAGTTAAAGTCTTTTCTGAATAGTACATTATTCTGTAGAGGGGTTAATAAATTGTTCAATATTAGAGTTTTGGGGGGGAAATTTAAAGATAAAATCTAAAAAAATACAAGGTACATGTTTCTAAAGCAGTAAGCACCAAAACAAAAGGAATAATGTAGAGAATAGGACAAATGGAAAAAATTAAAGTAATACAAGTAAGTTTGAATAGATTGTTAACCAAGAAAACAGACAAAGCTGCAAAACAATTTGTGGCATTTATTTGGGATCTTAGTGATTGCAGTCCAGCAGACACAGATTTAGGTAGCAACTAAAATTGTGCTACGAATTGCTGAAAATTAGGAAGAGCCCTATTTGATGGCAATAGGTAATGGTAGTAATAAAACATTAATAATGAAACATTAATGCCCAGATGACTAAGACTTGTCTGAAAACAATGTGTTTTTGAAAGATATTGAAGAAACTCAGTAAATAGGTATTTCATATTTATGAAAAGAAAAACACAAAATCATGAATACTTAAATTCTCCCACATATTTAAATTTCAAGGCAATTTTATCAGAATCCCAGAAGGTTTTACATGGAACTTGAAAATCTCTTCTAAAATATATATGGAAGCACAAAGTCCAAAGGAGAAGCTAAGACCTTGTAAAGGAAGAAAATAATAAAATAATATGAGAACTTGCCTGTGAGTTATCTCAGCATCATTAAGTCATAGTAATTAAGATACATGTATTGGTTCAGGCTGGGATGACACATGAAATATTTTAATGATTCTAAGCTATCCAAATAGACTTCTGATGAGAATAAAGGTGTGACAAATCAGAATAGAAATATATATGTGGTACCAGTGTGTACTGGCTGAATAGTAGTTCTAGACAGAGGATAAACAAGTTGATAAGAGAACACGGTTGAAGATCCAGAAAGAGGTGTAGTCATACATGGGAACTGGGTGGCAGAGGTCAGCTTGGTCACTGGGAAAGGAATAGCTATTTATTAAATGTGAAGGAGATGAGCATTTTTCAGTACTGAAAAAATTATGTGAAATTCAATCCCAGATGATTACATAAAAATGAAAGAAAGTACCTCTTAAAAGAATGTATATAATATCTTCCTGTCATTAAAATAGACAAGATTATAAAACAAACCATTAAAAAAATTTGACCATATTAGAATCAACAATTTATGCTCATCAGGATACAGAATTAGAAAGTCAAAAGACAAGTGACAGACTTGGGGACCTTATTTTCAAAACATTGAACTAACAAAGGATTAGTATCCAGAATATATAATGAATTACTAAAAATCAGTAAGGAAAAGACAAATAATTGTGTAGGAAAATGGGCATAAACAGACAGGTAAATGGTGACTAATGACTAAGCATTGCAAAAATGTGCACAACCTCTTTGGAAACTTGGGGGATACAAATTAATATCTGTTAAGTTGAGAATAACATGTTGTGGAGGGTATATAGATAAGTGAAAACTCATATGCTGCTGGAGAGTTGGTAACACACTTCGGAAGAAATTTTAACATTATTGTGTGTTTGAACATTTTCATTTCTTAAAAATCCATTTCCTACCCTTAGCCATACACCACAAGGAATGGACTGCACTGAACCTATACCAGAGTATTCATAGTAACACTATTCATACTAACGACAGACCAGAAACATCCCCATGCCCACTGGCAGGAGGATGGATAAATAAATTGTATACTACACTGTATAAAGAAGGGCTACAGGAAATTACATACAAACATAATTTTGCACTGAAACAAAGTCCTTAAGGAGATTCCACATATATAAATAAATCTCAGGAAAAGAAAAACCAAACAGCATATTTTTTTGTGTGTGTGTGTCTGAGGGGGACTGAAGGGTTCTGGCTCAGTCTGGGGGGGAAAAACAAACAGCATATTTTTAAGAATATCTATATATATATATATATACATAGTAAAACTTCATAGAGGAAAACCAAGAGATTAATAAACTTAAGATGTTGCTGAGGGGATGAAGACATGAGATGAACTAGGAGAGAAACATAGATGCAAAGTGCTGGTCATGTTCTTAGATCTTAAATTGGTTAGTGGGATTATAGGCATCCCTTTTTATTTTACACTTTCTAACTTGAACATACTCTTCTGTTGTTTCTCAAGTAATACATTTTTAAAAATACATAGAAAAAGAGGAAGCAAAATTACATTTTAGATTTCATTGTATTTCAAATACTCTATAGAAAAATAATAAGTGTGATGATAACCATTAATCGAGATTCCACTAATTCACACGTTTATGATGATATAACTTTAAGCATGCTGAAGTCCACATGTGTATGCTTCAGGATGTACAATAGTGAGTTGAACTATAGCATAATGTATAGCAGGTAGGGGAATTTAACACTTTAACAATGAGCTGTTTTAGGGAACTTAACAGAATTGTTTCCAAGTTTAGCAATGCTTTGAACTTAGAAGAATCTAATTAAAGGTAACCTAGCAAGTAGTCAAGGCCATGCTGCTGGTGAAAGGGTGATAGCAACCCGAGGTTTTGAAACACCAGCTTGAAAATATCAAGCACCTGGGTGTGTGTGTGGCTGAGTGGATTTTGAGAAGGAACTTTTAAAAGAAAGGTGAAGGATCACTTTAAACAAACATTTTTTCTTTGTGCTTCTCCCCCTTAACACACCTAGAAAAGTAGGTAGGGAAAAACTGTCTCACTTATGCCATCCATCAGAATGGATCCAAAGTTGAGGCAGAGGATCCAGTAGATCTCCCTGTCGAAGCACCTGTTACGCCTGCTGGCCAAAAGGAATGGGATATGGTTTCCTAGGTCAAAGGCAATATTTTGGAACAGTTGATTCAGAGCTCATGTCAGAAAACGCTGAAAGATCAGATGGGTTCTCACCGGAAAAACACACTGTAAAGATGAGCAATGCCTGTCCCTAGACACCTTCCCAAACTGCTGCCCTGAGCCGTTCACTTAACCATTATGATTCCCTGAGAGCTGCTCTCTTCATTTCAGCTTCAGCATTTAGTTATATTCTTTTACTTGGCCTGCAACAGCTCTATGAATGGCTTTTATTTAGACTTTGCAGCCTGAAAACCGGGTGATTTGGGGCCAATGCTAACTGTTTTATGTGTTTAATCAGGTAGGAATTGATACCGTTTTCTAAAAGCAGCAATATTCCTATCCTTATTTTGTACATGCTAAACTGATGTTCTCACAGTTATTGTCTGTCTCAGGAAACAATGATTGATATATTAGAAAATAGCTTTGACAATAGCCTGGAATAGAACATGTGAAATTGAATTGCCTCTGTAATTTTCTTTTCTTATTCCTTTATAATGTGGTTTCCAGGAGATGGTGAGGATAGAAATACTACCAATTTCTATTATTCAATGATGAATTAAAATTAAAGTGAATCAGTGGTAAGGAGTCGAAATTAAAGTATCTCCAAGGTTTAGGTTCATGTAAAATGGCCAAACATTTTGAGCCTTAATATAAAAATAAAATATATAAATATTTCTATTTCATGCTAACCATAAGTACCCCTCATGACAAGCATATTGGTAAAAACATGTAAACAAAAGCATCAGATCCAGTGCACTCTGATTTGATGTAAAAAAAGTTATAAACAGGCAGGTAAACACAAAAAAATCATTTAACCAAATTAAAACTACTTCTCAAACAATTCCTTCCATGTCCAGTTTTGAAATAGGGTTGGCACCAAGAGACATTGTGAGATTTAAAGAGTGAAGTGCATCTGCCCCTCTTAGCTAACATTTTAGGGTACCAGGTGCCACAGTAGCTAGCCCACATTGCCAGTTATCTGATGGCTTCCCTGGTTGGGATGGGGCAGCAACCAATAAGTCTGGTAACGTCAGCCACTACATTTTGCCAGACTTGCTTTGCAGTAGACACTGTTTCCTCCTCTGTTAGAAGCTGGGCTTCCTTTCCACCTTCCCCTGTGGTTGTTTCCGTATAGGGGACTGCTGATCCTCCTAAAGACTTTAACACCTTTATTTCTCCCAGTCCTAAAACCAGGCTCAAGTCTCAGAAGACCCCAGAAGCTCAGATAAAAAGGGTAACCTGTGAGGAGTCTCAAACCACATCAGAAATCCCAAGATTTTGCCATTTCGTATTGATACAAATCTCGGAAACATATGTGGGAGTGGATCCCAGGGAATGCTGAATCAGGTGGAAAGAATATAAAGTTGGACTGGACTGAATGTGTTAGTATGGACGCACTAAGCAGATATTCTGGATGCAATGGGCAGCTTGGAGTGCCTCCTGCAATTTCCTTAGTTGGTTGACTTAAAGAAACTTGGACCTTAAGTTAGTCCATGCTGTAAAAACTGAGCTGTCAGAACTTCTTTGATATACTGTATGTCTCGCCTGAGGATTTCAGCCCCCGGGCGAGTTCACTATGAATTTAGTGAGACCAAAGGAGCATTACGGGGTAAAAAGGGCTCATACCAAGCTTTATTCTCACAGCGGGAGGTCAAGTGTTAGAATCACATCCACACCCAGCAGTCTACAAGTAGCAAGCCCATCTCCTCTCTGCCTCCAGCTCAGCCTCTGCTCTCCTCTCTCCTGCTGTCTTGCTCTCTTCTCTAGGTTCTGCTCTTAGCACCTGGGAACTCTTTTTATAGCAACACAGGCAATAATGGCATATTGGTGTACAAGTATGTGCCTGCACAGTAGGCTAAGTGTTACATCATGGCACGTATACAATGGGTAGATTAGATTAGGATCAAGTGAGGATCCTGGCCATGGAAATTCCATTTTCTCTACACCATAGAAGAAGGTCTGTAAGGGTTTAAGGATATCAGAATATTGATGCAGATTTTCATGGAAACCATGTGCGCAGCTCCTAACTATGTCCTCCAGAAGGGTCAGAGAATAGCCTTCTCACCAAGGTTGTGGGAAATAAGCATCAGCACCCTTGAAAGGCTCTGTCATACTATTGTTGGTGGGCAAGGAATGACAGTGGGAACTGCTGTCATCAAACTTGAGGCCTGACATCAGTGGAGATGACAGGCTGCCAGAGTGCTAGAAGCCAAGTGGTGCCAGGAAATTTCCAGAAGAAAAGTTAAGCCTGGTTACTGTAACAGGCAGTGGTTTGATCCACAGAGATGGCTGGTGTTGGCATTGATTCAGCTGTCCCTACAACTGAAATGTATGAGGCAGCCTGTGAAAGTATTACTTGATTAGAATAACCAGACAATCTCTAGTTGGTAAATCAAACTCTGAATTGAGTTCCTTCAACCAATCTCCAGACTTAGTCCAATTCAAATACACAGAGGCCTTGGAATGGAAGGGAGCCTGGGTTCTCTTGAACACAGATCATCCAAAATAGGTGTTATTAACACATACTATTAAAATATGGGATCTGACCGTGCCCTTGCCTAGCTTGGCCTCAGTCACCTTACCCTAATCCCTGTTGTATACTAAATGTGTTTAAAATTTTGTTGTTTTGTTCATCACATTGTTTCGCAATAACTTTGACTATTACAATATTGCATTAAACTACTATTTCTCTTGATTACTGAATTTTTTTGGCACCCCATAAAATTCTGTGCCAGGGACTAGTGTCTCACTCGGTTCCCAGCTCTATATCCAGCTCTTGCCAGATCTCCTCCAGCTTCCCATTCTGGGATGACACATGTGTGGCTCTGTAATGAAGGAGAACCAGTTTCTCCTGAAGATCTCCCATTTGGTTGTAGTTGTAGTGGTGAGAGATAGACATGAGTTAACATTTGACCTTGTGATTCCAGTTCATTATTATGGGTTCTAGGTTCTAGTTTATCCTCATTCTCCTCTGCTTCACATTGTGCTTTTGATTTATCCCCATCTCTGCCTCTGCTGACCTACATAAATTCCAGCCCTCCCCCAGACATAGAAGCAACAGCTTATGTAGATTTCTTCACCAGACCCTGCAGTTGTGTAAGACTTGATCCCTTTGGTGACCCCTTACAACATATCACTCATAGCAGTTCTGGTTTTCTACTTGAACTCTTAACTAATGCACACTCACAGTGCCTGGTTGCTTTTTCTTTAGATGTTTTTTTCCCCTTGGAGGTTCTTCAGTACTCTCTGAACACAGTTTTTTGGTTCCACACTGATAACTTACCAGAAATGTACAGACATGCTGGAACTTCAGCAGCATATACTGCTTGAGTTCTTTGCCAGCAGAACTCTCAGCTCCCATTAACATGAGCATCTGACAGGTCCTCTCTGATTGCTCACCAGATGTGACCAACATACCTGGCTCTCTCTTTCACTAAACTCCAACTACCTAATACTTCACAACTCCCTGCAGTATGACCACAGTTGATGTGTAACCTAGGATCTGTTCTCTAATGCCACTCAGGTAAATTTACTTTCTCTTCTACCTGTTGCTCCATCAGGGCATTGGAAGTTGTTTCTTCATGTTTGCTTTAATCACACTCTGATGCAAGCATTCTTTTTTCCTAAGGGAAATATCTACTCCCCAAAAGTACATGGTTTTCTAGACTTACCATCTGTATTAATTCCCTAGGGCTGCCATAACAAAGTGCTCCACTCTGAATGGCTTAAAACAAGAGAAATGTGTTGTCTCACATCTCCAGAGTGTAGAAACCTCTGGAGGTGTTGATGGGGCCATCTTCCCCCTGAAATCTGTAAGAGACCCCTTCCGGGCCTCTGCCCAGCATCTGCTGGTCCGCCAACATCTCGCTGGCCCTTGGCTTGGCTTGCAGCTGCATCACTCCAGTCTCTGTCTTCATCACCACCTGGCATTCTTCCTGCACATGTGTGTGTGTGTGTGTGTGTGTGTGTGTGTGTGTGTGTGTGTTGTGTGTGTGTGTGTCTTTATGTAGCTGTCTTACAGAGGCACCACTCAGAGTGGATTAGGGGCCACCCTACTTCATTGGGATCTCACATTCACTAATTACATCTGCCACAGCCCTAATTCCTAATCAGGTCACATTCTGAGCTATTGGGGGGCAGGACTTCAATGTACCCCTTATTTTGGGCAGGGGCATGCTTCAACTCCTGACGCCATCACCGTCAGCCTCCTCTGCTTCTGCCTTGCCAGTGTTTGTAAAATGTGGTGCTACATATTAAATGAAATGCTCTGAATAAGTTTTGATCAGAGCAGAACATAGTGGGATCGTTACTTTATTCTGCTCTTTACTTTGTTGTTTCATTTATCCAGCAAATACCTACTGAGTTTTTATTCCTGGCCCAACATTCTGCTTGTGTTAGGGGTATGCCAGAGTGGGGGAGCGGCAGTGGTGTCGTCTCTAATCAGGGGAAGGAGACCGTAAGCCCATAAGCATACCCCAGAATTCCAGTCATCCCTAAGTGCTGTGAGAGAGCAGAGCAACTGAAGAGAAGTGATGGTGGGTGTCACTTGAGAAGGGACTGTTTGAGAGAGCAAGGGAAAGCCCTGAGGTGGGATTCTGGGGTGTGGTGGGAATTTAAGGGACAGCAGGAAGGCTCTGGCGGCTGGAGGACATGAAGGGGTGACATGGAAATAGGACAGAAAGGTGATCGCAGTCTGGGAGACAGACTGGCTTCCTAGAGGTGAATCTAGTTGAAGGGTTTTAAGCATCTGAGTGATATAATATAACAAATGTTAAAGGATTATTCTGGCTGCTGTATTGAGAACATGCTGTAGAACCACAGAGAAAGCTGACACACCTATTTTGGAGCCATTTACAAGCAGGCAGGGTGCCTGGTGGTAACATGGACTAATGTGATAGCCACTGGGGTGATGAGTCCTCAGATTCAGGATGTATCTTGAAGACAGGCTTTCAGGATTTGCTGGGAAGAGTGAGGGGTAAAGATGAGTATTAGGTAAACCTCTAATATTGGAGGTTTAAAAGACAAAGAGAACTCCATCAGGTACGTTGAGAAGAAACGGCCTGTGAGGCAGAAGAAAAAGAGTGGGTCCAGAAGCCAAAGAAGGTGTCTCAGGAGGAGAGTGTGGTCATATGGGCAAGTGAGATACCGGTGGGGAACTGGCCACTGAAGGTCTCGGTCACGTGGCATGAACAGGCTCAGTAGTATTTCAAGAGAACATAGGAGCTGAGGTAAAATTTTGGGTGAAAGCAACTCATCACAATCACTATTCCAAACCACATTATTATTGGAACACTTACCCATCAATTTCGTTTCCACAAGTTTTAACTCCTTTCAGATCGTCTCACCAGCTGTTTCTGAGACTTTCCAGATGACTAATGGGCACATTCCCAGGAGCAATTTCCTAAATGGTTGTCCACTCAGCCTTCTTATCTATTCTCTGCCGACTAGTTATAAATACTGGTTTTCATGAAAACTAGCTGCAATACAACATTTTCCTAAAAATATCATATATGAGTTTCCATAAAAACCAGAATCTGTTTTTATTTTCCTTTCTTCACCCCTCCCCTCCCCTTCCCCCCAGGACTACTTCATAGGAGGTGTTGGTGTGTCCTTCAGGAGGAACTGCTCTTCCGGTATGTCTTCCTTCCTAATCGTAGCAGAAAAATGTTGATTTGGCATTACTTTTTATTTCCATGGTTTGGAGGTACCAAACAGTTTTATTTTAATGCCAAATTTCATGTTGACATCTACTAAGTTTTATTTTCTTAATTCTGGTTTGTTACTCCAGTACTTGAACCTTTGTGTATGTCTGTAAGCCATATTACTCTATTTTTGTCTCAAAGTCTCAGGAGAAATTTTTACAAGTGCTTTGATAAGTCAAGATAAAGTATTTCAGAAAATTTCCCCTGAACTAGATACCGTAGCCACAGCTAGTCCGTGGCAGTATTCAGTAATCAGTGCATCCTTTTCAAAAAGTCTCAGAGCAAACCTGATTTGGGGGGGAATTGTGCTCTAATCTACAACTTCATATTTTCTGACCTGTAATTTGTTCTTTATAATGTGTTCTCTAGCCTTTCCAGTTTGAATATGATTTTCTTTGTAGGAAAAAGGAAGAAACAGACTAGGAACTGGTAGTACTCTTCCTTATCCATTTACCCAAGTTCTAATGTAGGGAATTATCTTTTCTATGTGTGTGCGTGTGTAGACCACCTTGCTCACCTCCTGTCTCCATTCCCCCCTCCATTCAATATAAGCATCATGAGTGCAAGAATTTTGTTTTATCCCTTGCTGTATTCTCAGCACCAGAATCAGTTCAAATACCTGTAGGAGCTCAAAAAATATTTTTTGAAGCAATATATAGTTTTAGACAGACTTTTTGTCCTGCTTTAAAATTTTTATTTTGTAAATGTATATATAAATAAAACTTAAGAAATAAAAAATATATTGTAATAAATATATATTTATATATATATGAAATCAAAATTTTTACAATAAAATCTCCTATTTCCTCTTTGTTCAGAAGAAATCTTGGGACTTTCTACTGCCATTTGTAGCAGTTCCATATTATAACCCTACTCACTATATGAGTCTTTTCTCTTAGCTAGGAACATGTTTTTAACTTCAATAATTGTGTATATGTAATCCTAATAATACATTCACAGCACCCCCACCTTTTAGGTCATTAAACCATTCAGTTTATCCTCAGTTAGTTTCAGTCCAGCCTTAGAGCCAGTGTGTGGGGAGCCCCTGGGCAGAGTTCTCTTGAGGATTATCATTTTGTCTTCTGACTCAGATATTAAATCCTTTGGGCTACTTGTCTCATCACATTTTCTCTGACAACATTTTATGAGCCAGTTATCCTGCAGTTCAGTTGTACTGGGGAGATAATCAATGATTTGGACTCCTTGTCAAACAGACTTCAATTCTTTTCCCTTTGCAGCCATTTTTTTTGCACATAGAAACAGGGGTAAGAATAGTGTTGCTGTAAGACCCATCCTTACTTCACAGTTTTATTTTCTTAGAGTCAAACAATTGAAATGTGTTCTTTTTTTATAAATGTTTTTCTCCATTTATTCATTAAGAAGTATCTTAGACTTGACATGCCATTACTGATGTGAAAATACAAGAATCTCTCAGTTGAATTAATAAGGAGAATAAAACCCTGCAAAGACACATAAGAAACTTCAAAGTAAGAGGGTGATGGGAACTCTCAGATGGAAAACAAAGCTGCGAGAGACGCTTTCTGCTGAATGCCCTTCTGTGCATGTTTGATTTTGAGAACCATGTGAAAATATTACAAAGAAATGCAAGAGCTTAAAATTATTTTATCCAAGCTCTTAAAATGTCACAACAATTAAAAAAAACTAAATGGAGGGACTTCAGAATCTTAATATTCTTGATACAGTAATATTGGAGGTAAATCAGCCACACATGGACTCAGGTTTCAAAAATTTCTCCATATATTCAGAGTAAGAAATCTCTTTTCATCTCTGGAATAGAGCCTGTTATTTTCAGGTTCTGTGAGATTTTTTTTTTCTTTTGGAGCATTACTTTCGTTGAGCTCCTCCTCCTCATCTAGAGGGGCACCTGCCATCCTACATCTCACATATCGTCTAGACATTCTCAGCATGATTTCATTTTGTCCCCAGCTGCCCAAACACCTCTGGTGGGCCTTTGCTTTCTTCTACAACAGTCAAATTCCTCTAATTTATCTGGGCTCACGTTTCTCAACCTTGGCACTGTTGACCCTTCACACTGGATAGTTCTTGGTGTGCGTGCAAAATCGCCCCAGGTTGAGAACCACTGATCTGACCCTATCATGCACTGAACTCAGCTTCCCCCTGGCTAGTCTCTTTGCCTTTTGATCAATACGCTGTGTTCATTCCAAACTTGGTTTAAATGGTTCCTTTCTCCATCTTGGGAAGTCCTCTTCTCTTCCTTCCACAGTTGTGTGAATGTCATTCACCTTTTATCTTCTTCTGGTTGAATTGTAGCATTGATTTCATAAAAATATTTTATGGGCCTACTTAGGAAGGCAGTTCTGTCTTCATTAGCAATGAATTAATGCATTTAAAAATAGTTCATTTTGCTTCATCAACTTCAATAAATCTGTTTCTTTTGTTAATAATTCAGGCCAGTGACTCAGTTTCTACCATTGTGCTTTTTAAAAATACTCAATGATTTCTTTTTCTTTGCTAGTGATTCTTTCATACAGTACTGAAATATTTTGTGGGTTGCCTGACTTATTTCAGAGCAGTCAAAATGATTATTCATCAGAATAATGAACATTTTTTGAAATGTGGCTTCATAGCCAGACAGAACTGTCTAGCCTTTTCTCTAAAACTATTTAATATAGTTACAATAGGATTGTGTGCTGAAGATTAAAATTCAATAAATGGATTAAAAATCTTGTGTACTAAAAACCTTCTCGTGAGATACACCATGTTTTCTCTTTATTTAATGTGCTTACCTCTCTGATGGCTTCTTTCCATTTTCAAGTAAATGCTAAGCAAGCAAACAGTAAATTATTTCTCTTATCCCACACGTTATCCCCTCACCTTCCCTGCATCATCAACCTTTATTAAAAGGCAGTCTAATTCCTTTACAAAATGCCTATAATAAACATCCCCCCACCTGCCTCCACTGAAGCACATTATATGGAAACTAATTTTACCATGTTAGCAGAGACCTCCTACTTGATAAATCCAGGGATTTAACATACGTTCTTCTCAAATAAGGAGGGGCATGAATTATCACCCTTTTTTTCTTTTCTAAATATAGCAAATGTTTTTGGCCTCCAACTTTGACAGATAGGCCATCTTAGTAATTGTCTGAGGAACACATCTACCTCTTTTTGGACAGGAAAAAATCCTGGAGCTTAAACAGTCCCAGAAATTTATAAAACGGCTTTGCACTTCCATGGTGATCGACGTCACTGTGTTCTCACCATCTGCACCATTTCTCAGGCTCAATAGTTAATATTTCATAGATATTTCTTCTACTTCAATTCTCATAGTCAGTTGACTAGAGTCTATCTCAAAACTTCACTGAACTTTCTTCCCTATTGTTTTCTTAGTTTAGGCCCTTCTTATATGTTGCTATTTCAAAGTTCTTCCAATAGTATATTTGTACCCTTTCTCTATGACCTTTAGTCTCTCTTCACACAGAATTATGCTTAAAAAAATGAAAGTTTGAGTCTGTCCTTATCCTCCAAAATTCTATTGCTACTAGAGGAAAATGGGGTTGTCCTGAGCAGTAAGTGGGATAAGTACTGAGTGGACTGTTTGCTACACTGTAAGTGTTTGTGTTAGCCTTAAAGATCCAGGAGCTTTAAAAATTCTTTGGAAAAGAGAAGACCATATCATTTAATATTGTAAAATGATTAATTTTAAAGTATTGAAATAGTTGCATGATTTAAAGGAATACTAACATAAGATCCAATCAAGTATATTTCTCAGTAACTTTTTATCTTAGGAGTCACTATCTGGGTAGCCATGAGAAAATCCTCTTCATTTTATTTAGCTCATCTTGATTTGAAATAAATCATCTTTAACTTTGGGAGCACAACTGTCTTCCTGAAGTCTTCCTGAAGTATTGATGGTACATGTTTCATAGGGGGAAAAAATGGCTTTTCTTAAAAGCCTTTACTCTTCCTTCCATTAGGAGGGAATTGATTACTTAACCTGCTTGCAACTTTAGAAGCTGGAAAGCCCTGATTGGCATTTCCGAGATCTATTTTCTTCTTTCACCTCTTAGTCACAATGAAAGCAAAATTGTCTGATAAGATATGATGGTAATGGTCTTCAAGAAAATTTGTAAGAAAATTATATTCACTTTTCAAAGGACAAAACCTCCTTGACTGTTGAAGATCTGCTCTTTTCCAAATTAATCTTGAAATAATGATAAGATTTATACTTACTCTGTTAGCCAAGGGTTTAGCATATTTCCACCTATCTTAACTTTAAAACTTTAGCTTACTAGAATATAATATTTCTACAAACAGTTGCAGTTTTAATGCATTCATTTTACAGAAGCTCTGTCAGTGAATAAAATAATTAGAAAGCTACATTTCTACCTGCCTAACTGATTAAACAGATTTTTAAAATAACTTCCTCATACCTGTTATTAAAAGCAGAAGTGTCTATCCAGTTATCTTACTCATTGAAATAATAAAAATGGAGGACATCTGACTTAAGTATTTACCAACTTCAAATAGTTGATTAAAGTCAAAAGAAACTCTTGTAACAACTTTTAGTGAAACAATATTTACTATATAGTTTAAACTTTGGTAGACTATATACTTTTAAAGAAGACAAGCGCTTTCTCATATCTTACTGAGAACACTTCCCTATACTTTATTCTACACCAAAATTCTTTCAGGGATCATATTTGCTATTTTTTTAAATGATCAAATCCATAACGTATTCAGCTCAGTGCCTGGAACATGGCTGATATTAAAAGAACATGTCTGCTTACATTTTATATTTTTTGTCCCAAGTATTTGTCATCATTTATCACTGTCTGATACTCGAAGGTGTCCATGCATGTCAATAATCATAATAATCAATACCAATAGTGTAGCTAGCACTTATTCCATACTCACTGTAGAACAAGGTGACAGCCTAACTGCTATACATAGCTATTTTTTCATTTGTTCCTCAGAATGCCCTTAGGAGTAAAAATATTATCATCTTCTTGTGAAGGAGAAAGGTGAGGAATTGGATCACATAATTTGTCCAGGGCACACAGCTCTTTAGTGGAAGACAAAATTCTAACCCCACCTCCATTAATACCAAAATCCCTTCCCCCACCGTCAGCCAAATGGCTTCCCTGTGGGGAAAGCATCCTGTGCTCCAGGAGCCCACCTCCAACAGATAACGAATTCGCTACCTGTTTGCTCTTGATATTGAGAGCCTTTCTTTTCTTTCTGGCCTATGATTTAAGTGGGCATGGCTTACTGACATTCGCCAGTAGAAATATAAAACATGCCATACATGAGATTTACAGTGTTGTGGTAGCCACATTAAAGAACAAAACAAAACAAAATGGCAAAATAAATTTTAATACTATATTTTAATTAATTTAATATATTCAAAATATTACTTCAGACTGTGTCACTAGCCACATCTCATGTGCCCAGTGTGCATAAAATGCACATGCGGCTGGTGACTACCATCTTGGAAATGGGCATCCTTAATTTCTTCAAATGAGACTATCCCAGGGACTGCTGGTATCATACACATTGTGTTATTACAGATTAAAGCATCTAAATTACCACATTTAAAATCCTAACTATGTTTAATAAGAATCCATTAATTTCCATAAAGAATCTTTACAAGAGTAGTTTACTATAAAATCCATTCATGAAGATAAGAATTCCTCTATCCAAATATGTGCTGACCACTGAAGCTAAAAATAAGGGTGGCATTTTGGAACTACAGCAGTTTGGGCTATGGAAAAGCACCATGTGGTTAAGATCTTCAGCTTTTACTGTCTTGGATCCTGGAGCCCAGTGGGCACCTTTGTCCTTGAGGGTTACACTCAGGCACCACTGGCTTTTCAACATTCGCAGCTCAAGGCTTTCATCTGGGGCAGCTTCAGATACGTATGTGCAGTTAGCACCATTGGCATTCGGGGTCAATGAATTAAGGAGGGCATTCGTTTTCAGAGGATTTTGTCTGGAGAGTAGCCGTTTGATAATTCATATGCCTGTAATGTGCAAAAACATCTTATATGTCTTAAAAAGTAAAGAAACTTAAGATGATTTAATCATCTTTAGTTTATCCTTTTGTTCTATGGCTCCTGTGAACCCCAGCCCGTTGCCAGCTCCAGTGAGCTTCACCAGAGCTTTTAGTGAAGTGCTGCATGAAATTTTGTTGTTTTAAATTATTATAGACTGTTTTGACTTCATAAAGCATCCTAAGTTGCATTAATATACATATATTTATTTAATTTTAACTAATGAAAACTGAATTACATTGATTGTGATCACTACATCATGTTTATTTTCTATGCCAGCTTGCATGTTTTCCATATCCCTCACTGATCTATAAAAACCAGTAATCATTGATTTGTCCCTCTATGTCCCTCTAAATAGAAGAAAAACATGTAAGTGAAGCTAGTGAATTTTCAAAAGGTTAAAGTATTGAACATATATTTCCCCTGTTTTCATGTTTGATGAATTTAGAATGTTAGGAGAGAACATAAAAGGGAATTTTTTGAAAAGAAAAAAGAATCTGATTTATCAAGATTATCTTTTATACCTATGGCACTCACTCTCTGGCCCTGGAAGTCCTCAACTTTTCCTTACGTCTCCTTGTACCAAGAGATTATTTGTGAAATTAAACAAAAAAATATGTAGAAAATGCTTGCACGTTTCTGATAACACAAGCATGCATCAAAATGATTTCTCTTCCTCCTTCTCTCCTCTTCCTTCTTAATCAACATCATAGTTCATTGGTAAGCCATAGTTGACTCATAAGAGCCAATTGTTCAATTTCCAGGAATTTTGCGAGCCTGTTATTAGTTATAGCCATTTAAAAAATTAAACGTTATAAACTTATAATTAAACAAATTATGTAAAGTGCAGATGTAATAAATACAAAAAGATCTCTCTTCCCAATTATTTTACTATGTTTTATATTATCTATGCTCTTGTGCTTAAAACATACAAGGTCCACTGCCAATGTGTGGCAGAATTCCGATGTAATAGTGCATCTCCGGCACCCTTCCAAACTGCACTCAGTGGTATCATGTTGGTAGCTTGATACCGGCCACAGTGGAGTCTTCACAGCAGATAATACCCACAAATTAAGGCTTTTCCTCCCCCGGAGAGTTCATGTTAAAAATTCTACCTGGGTCACAAAATTCAATGTATTCCTAGAGCATCCTGTAGTCCAGAAAGTCAGGAAGTGCTAAGAAGAAAGGAAAAAGCCCAATCAGTGGAGGGGTATCAAAGTGACATAGGCACCAACTGAAAGAGTTCCTGGTGGCCAAAGCTGGAACAGTTTGAGCTACAAAGTAGGTAAGGTGGTGCTGCTTTACACCAAGTAGAAAATGAATATTCATGAGTCTGTACTTACATAAACAAATGATTGAGAAAACGAATCAATGGGGAAGAATAGACAGATCTCATCTGCAGGAGAATTTTAAGTAGTTTATGTAGACACTCTGCCCTCAAGGAGGTGAAACAGAATTCCCCACTCTTAACTATGGGCTGCACATGGCAACAGCCTTCCAAAGAGTGCAATATAAAAAAGATAAGGAAAAGAGTAATTTGGAAGAAGAGAAACCCGACAAATCCCATCTCAGCCAAGTGATCCAGGTCAGCCTCAGTAGTAGTTAAGCCACATTGACAGTATGTACCCTTGATACAATGTGATGAAAATGGCCCTTGACTTCAGTGGTCTTCCTCCCAAATCCAGTAACCCCAGTCTAATCATGAGAAAACATCAGGTAAGTCCCAAGTGAAGGGCATCCCACAAAATACCTGACCAGCATTCCTCATAATTGTCAAGGTCATCAAAAACAAGGACAGCCTGAGACACTGTCACAGCAAGACTTGCCTAATGAGACACCGTGACTAGATCTAAAGCAGCATCCTCGGTGGGATGGAAAAGGGCATCGTATAAAAACTAAGAAAATCAAGTACAATATAAAGTGTAGTTAATAATAATGTATCAGTATTGATTCATTCATTGTGACAAATGCACCATATGAATGGAAGGTGTTAGGAAGGGAAACCTAGTATGTGAGTGTGTGGTATGCGAGAACTCTCTATACGATCTCTGCAATTTTTCTGTACATCTAAAATCATTCTAAAATAAAGTGTTTATTTAAAATAAGAAAGATTTATTGACATACAACTGGCCTACTACCTTACTGGTGTGGTTCCACCCCAGATACCATCTAGAGAAGCTCTGCCAGTTCTGACAGCTTGGGAACTCTGGGCAGACGTCATGCCGTTTTGTTGCTGGCTCTGGACACTGGCTTATCCCTCAAGTATCTCATGTTGGCAGGACAGAAAGGAACCTTGATAAACTAGACAGTAATCGCAGATAATTTCTGCTAAATTACATGTCATCATCAATTATTTGAATTCTCATCAAGTCAGTATTAACCTGGAATATGTAAGCCCAAGATGACAAATAAGAAACAGATTTTTTAGTACATCTATTTGGCTGTACAGGTTTAAATCCCCTGCATTTGATCTACATTTTGCTCCATATGGCAAGAATAGAGTTCTAAACAGGGATACAGATGCAAAACCTTCAGGTTTAGGCTGGTAAATGAGTGGTTTAATGGGGGTGAAAGACAGGAGGGCATGCTGGAGCCTTCCATCACACTTCAGAGCACTTCCCTTCAAAGCATTCAAGTCAAAATATCTGAGAAAATGACTCTGCAAGCCCAGCAAAACTTGTCTGTTTTAGCAGGAACCTCTGCTCTAAATTGTCAATTAAATTCCAAAGACATTCCTTCGACAGCCTTGAGTGAAATTATTATGTTCTATTTTGTTCATAGTCTGTACACAAATGTCAATCTGAGAAATTTTAATATATAGTCTTGACTTTTTCCAATTTAAAAATGGTTTATTCACTGTGTTGATAAGTAATAGACATTTTACATCAACAAGGGAAAAGGAAATCAGCTACTTTCTGATATCATTGTTGAAGTCTATCTTTAAAGTAATATATTTTTTAAAAATTCATTACTCAAATTTAGGATATTTGCAATTTCACATTATGAGAAAATCAATAGTTTTTCTGCTTATTTGTTGTTTTAGTTAGAGCTCTTTTGAGACTCCATCCTCAGATAATATACTGATAGGGATTTCTTTTACCAGAAAGTCTTCAAAATAGTGAATTCCATTGTTTTCTCAATGCCTAAGCACACACCTATTTGTTTTTCTCTCATAAAAGTTTTACTGTTAAAATTAGTCAAGGACAATGAGTGGGCTAAATATAAACTCTTCCTAGGGACAACTAGAATTGAAACTTCCAGTCATAGCTTCATATAAAAATATTCACAAAATAAGAAAATTCATTGGCTAGCTTCCTTTGGGAAAAAATGGTATTTTCTGTTATAGGAGCTGCAGAGGATACATGGAAATAATAATCTAAGTCTCATGTAAAAATAAACCCCTAGTAATGCTTATATTATTGGACAAGATTCTTTGTGTTTTGGGCCACAAATGCTTAAGTACCATTTTTTCCTTACCTCAAGATACCTTTTAAATTTATTAATCTAACATAACCTTGTAGGGCACTAAAAAATCACCAGTGGCCTTGTTGCTAAATCCAATAGATGTGGCTCAGTTCTTATCTTACTTTGCTACAGCAGTGTTTGTTGAGACGCACACACGTATGTATCTTTTTTTCTTAAAGTTCCTGAATCCTGAGCTCTCACTTGTAATTTGCCCCCTACCTCTCTGACTTCTGTCACCACAGAGCTTTCTGGCTCTTTTCCTTGGCCGCCTGGCCATACTGCCCTTCTTGAAGCTCTCTTCAACTCTCCCCCCTCCGCATGGACAGATGACTTCAACCATTTTTGAATCTCCCAACAAAAATATATTTAAACATTGAAATTTATTTTGAGTTTCCTGTGACCAAAAGTTTTAAGTTAAAATATTTATTATGGCTTGAACTAGCAATATAGCTATTGATAGCGAATATTCAATCAAAACCGAATATATTGGATAATTTGATAGTATCCAATTTAAAAATTAATAATTTACTGGAAACATTGCTTAAAATATGGATGGCATTTATTTTCTTTCTATAGATATAAAAATTGAGAAGCCACATTCTCACAGGTAAGTAGATGAAATGCAAGAAATATTATTAGCTTAAAATCACTCACCTGTTTGAATTTCTGAGTTATATGACAATGGTCACATCATGATCTATCATAAAAACTCTGAGGATTTATGGCTGACAATTTAATTAGACTTTGTTCAATTTTGTTGAGTGCAAAGAAATGAACCCCCCTGACCTGCAAAGTAGTTGTTATTTTGTCATTGCAGTCATTTATTTTTCAGTTTTTTAGAAGCTACCCCCAATTTTTCTTACCAGGACTTACTCAATGATAATTTTGTTTGTTATGATTTCCCTAGAAGGCACATTGTTTATGGACGACAACTGGGAAAAACAGTTTGTGCATTGTAGGGTTTTTTTTTTCCCTTCATGAACAAAGACCTATACATTCATACCAAATCTTAATTGGCATTAGGTTGTCCAGAAGAACGTTATAAAGTCATGCCACATAGGCCAGCAATTTGGACACTTAAGCATTATTACTTTAGCTAGCTTTTCAATACTATTTCATAGTTGAAAACCTTTACATCTATAAACATATTTTAAAAGAATGAAAACACTGTATCAATGTGCAAGAGTGAAGAATTAATCATAATGAAATGAAATCAATTTTCTAAAGTTAAGGACATTATGCATTAAATTGAACTTTGGGAACATTTTTTGACCTATAAAGATATGTGCAAAGATTTTTCCATGTTTCAAAATTAGACAAAGTGAAATTTAGTCTTATTTGTTGAAATAAACAGCCAAAAAAGGGGTGATATTGGCCCACTGGTACATGAGGGCTTCAAACCATATTAATGACTTAATATATATGTTATTTAAAGAAAAATTCACAATATTCAGATTAAACTAATCTACATCTAATAGGAATTTAGTTCAAATGAGTAAACAAGCAGAGAAGTATTTGACAAGTAGCAATGAATAGGAAACTTTCATCTCAATGAAAAATGGGAATAGATTTATAGTTGCCAGTAAATCTCTTGGCAAACTGTAATGAAATTATATCTTAAATAATTCTGAATAAATGTTCAAGAACATTTCAAGCATTAACAAGCCTCTTCTATAAGTTTTCCTTTATTTGAAAATGTAACATTGATCTGTCAGAAAGAAAAGCAAGATTTTTAACTTATTAATGCTCAATATTACTCAAAACGTGCAAGACACTGATGTATGAGAGTTCTCCCAAAGCGTTTTTCTTAATGAGAAAGCAGAGAAAATCTGCTTCTCAGACATTGGATATTTGTTCCCTGCTTTATGCAAGTCTTGGAAAATTTCACTCTAGATAGATGGGCACAGAACCTTGCCGTGTGTTTGTCACCAGGAGAAAATAATGTCTTGCTGGCTTCCATATTTCTTACTAATTCTCTCTCTCAGGAGTGATACATTTTTGGAAAGCCTAATAAGAGAAGCAATGAAGTCTTTATATGATAATTGTCATCATTCTCTCTGTCCCACTACACAGTACATTGAAATTTAGAACATTCCAGCACAAGCCATAATGCCCTTATTCTCCATCAATCATGGGGCCTTAAAAAAAGGTGCTTGCTCAAGCTCATCTGTTTTATGAAAACACATTTAGAGAATTGAGGATTTTAAAATAAATCCTTTAATATTTACCATGTGTTCACATGCTTTGAAAAGTCTAAATATTCTGCCAGCAATATGCAAATCAGGTTGGTGGAGCACTATTCTAGCTATTGTGCACCCCTTACGGTTTATGAACATGGCCATCTCTTTCCCATTCCTATATAAAAGCGCAGGCTGTTCTTTCTGCTCCAAAAAGCAATCGCTTCACTCTGTTAGCTCACATTTCTTCTCTCTGAAAATCGTCTCTTAGCCTGTGCAAGAGGGGTAGGAGTTTTAGTCAATTTCATCTTCCTCAGTTTTCTCAATATTGTTTGCACATGAATTTATATATGGTTACCATTAAAATATATGTATTAATATGCCATAATCATTTATGTAAATATCTCTAAATTACATTCTGGACCCAATTCCACTGGGGAGGGGGGTGATGTTCCCCCCTCACACCACCAAGCAATACTCTGGACACTACCTAGCTGTCCTACAACTTAATTCTGACCCTATCTACCAGGAGATACCATCAGATTCCAAAAGTTGAGGGCTCAGTCCCCCAAGACATCCTCCCTCCCCTACTTCAGATGCCAGTTGCAAGGTTGATACCTCTGCGTCTGACCAAGTAGCTGTTAACCAGAGGTTCCCTATGACTTCCTCCATGGATTTGATTAATTTGCTAAGGCACTCATAGAACTCAGAGAAACATTTTCCTTACTTGATGTAGCTCTTGAGGCAAGCATGTTCCCAGCCTGGGGTGAATAAATCTGTGAAGCTAAAATCAGTTAAGGGGAAAAATAAAATGGGAGAAAACCCTTTATTGCTTACAAGAAGGCTGGCTCCAAACATCCCTTTCCTGTAGCTACTTCTGCTCACCCGTTTTTCTCCATCCCAGTACGTGCTCACCTCTCCCTTCTTGTAAAACACCTATTCATATAGAAATTGACTAAGGCCAGGTGAGAGATTCTGGATATATTGCAATTTTACCTAGAGCCCAAGCCTCCAGAATTATTGCCGTCCAATCTGCTTGGTTCCCGTCTTTCACAACGGCCTGTTTTGGTCATTTGCTGATCTGCATGACGTGCAGGAAAAGCAACCAACAGTCTAGTAGTTGTGTCCACACAAGTCACGGCATACCAATATCCTTCTGATATGGGCAGAGGCCCAATACAGTTTATCTGCCACCTGACCAGGGTTATTGGCCCCCTTACTATTGTTCCATGTTGCTGCAGCACTTGGTGTAAGTCCCTCTTAGAGCACACAAGGCACTCCTTCCAGGCTCTGCTGACATCTTCAAAGGCCAATGGCAAGCCCCACCTATGGGCTACAGCCCACATTGTCTTTTGCCCCACGTGCAACCAATGCTGATGTAACCATTCGGTGACATCAGAGTCAGGCTTTCCTTCTAGCCAACGCACCTGGGCCAATTTATCTGCTTCATTATTCCCTGGGGATGCCAAAGGCAAATGGCCAGTCACATGATGTATGGTAACTGTCTTAGTCTGACTAGAGGCCCATAGGTCTTGTCACAACTCTTGCCCCCAAAGGGGTCAGTGACCAATCATCCAGTTGGCATGGTACCATGTTGGTAGCCACAGGGTCAAGCCCCAATAGACGGCCCAGCTGTCAGTGCAGACAACTATGGGGAAAGGCTTCTGGGTGATCATGAGCCACATTGCCCACAACTGAGCCCATTGGCCACTCTTCCCCTCTCTGTCCTCCATCCATATTGTCTCAGGATGGAAAGCCAGAGCCCTGCACTTCAGGGGCTACCCATGACTGGAGCTGTCTCTATACCAAGCTTCTTCAGGTGTAGGGAATTTTCCCTCCTGTTAAGGACTCCTGGCTACCAATGGCTCAAAAGCAAGTTCTTCCTGCTTTCACTGGTTACTGGTCCCAGTAAGCATTGGTATTATCCACTTAAGGGGCTAGTAGAGAGGGCACCATGCTGCTGTAAACATGCACCCCATTTGGCCAGTGTAGGCATCTGTACCATGCTACTCCATGTCCTTTGGGTCCAATCTCACACCTATCCCCATGATGGGATAGGTGGTTATTACCTTGTTGGAGCTGTTCTGGTGATGGGCTCCATAGCCAGCAGGGCATGGTTTCTCTATCAAGGTGTACCAGACCTCTGCTCCTTTCCAGAGTTGTGACCAGAATCCAATACATCAGTGTGTCCATTCAAGCCGCTGCCAAAGGCCCCATCAATAATTATCTTCTGTTACATGAACATCTAGCTCACAGGGCCTTGATGAGTCCATTACACTCAAGGCCTCTACGACCTTAACTGCTTGCTTAGCAGCAGTAAAATCAGCTGCACATGTCTCATCCCAGTCCCACCTGATGCCCTTTCATACCAACCTGTATGAGTGCTTCAGAATTTGTGCCAAGTATGGGATAAACATTCTCCAGTAGCCCAAAAGACCCTAAAATTCTTATAATACTGCCACACTGGTAAGCATAGGGAAAGTCTGGACCTTATCTATGACTGCTTCTGGGATAATTTTAGTTTTACCCAACCAGACAACCCCAAGAATTTCACAGACAAACCAGGTCCCTGAACCTTGGTGCTATTCACAGCCCATCCTTTCTCCTGTAGATGTTGCAGCAGTCTAGGAACTGCCTGTTCTAAATCTGCAGGAGAATCAGACATGAGCATAATGGCAGTGATATGATACAGCCATACTATTTGCAGTTTCTCTCATGTGGCCAAGTCCTGGGCTACAGGTCCATGACAGGTGGTGGGGCTGTGGAGGTATCCCTGTGGAAGGACAGTGAATGTCCACTGCCAGCCTCACCCTGTGAAGGCAAACTGTTTCTGACTTCCCTGTGCTTTGTCAATAAAGAAAGCATTAGCAAGGTCTACAACATAATGATACGTCCCTAGATCATGACTGAGGGTTTCCATAAGTCTGCTATTGAAGGGACAGCAGCATGCAGAGGGGGTGTGACTTTATTCAGTGTCCTGTAATCCACTGTCATATGCCAGGAGCCCTCTGGCTTTTTCACTGGCCATTCCAGGGAATTAAAAGGACAATGAGTGGGTTTTATGATGCCCACTTTCTCCAACTCCTGTAGAGTTTCTCCAACTTCCTTGTGCACCCAGGCAATTTAAACTGCTTAATATTTGCCACCCGCCAAGGTACAGGCAGAGCTACAGGTGGGTGCTCAGCATGTCCCCTCAGAACTGCCTTTACCACATGTATTCTCAGTCCGAACTTGCCTGCAGTGGTCTGTAACCACACACCCTGAAGGATATCTACTCCCAAAATATATTCAAGGATGGGAGAAATGTATACACTATACTCCTTTGGGGGTAAGTGCCCTATTCCCAATGGGATTTGGGCTTTCTTCACTCTACTTGCCTTACCCCATAGCCGTCTATCACAGCAGGGTTCCTGGGAAAATGCTCAGGGTTGCCATATATTAAAGAACACTCAGCTCCTGTGCCCACCAGCACCAGGGCAGGTTGTACATTCACAGGGGACCAATGAATTGGTAATTCTACATGTGGCCTCTGGTCCCCACCACGTCCCCAAGGGGGGGCCTTGACCCCCCTCAGTTGAACTGCAATGCCCAATCATCGTCCTATGGAGGTGAGGGCCCAGGTGGAGCCTGACGACTGTCCGCCAAGAAGTCTTGCAGGGGCACAGGCTGGACATGGGGCTTTGCCTCTGGCTTACATGTCCTGGACCTCAGTGGCCGGAACTGCTGCTCTGGCTTTAATTGGTGCCACAGTTCTAATGAGATCCTATAGGGCTGCCCATCAAGTTTTTCTTTCACTACCCTAGCTTTTATCAAATCAACCCACATCTGGGTCCTTGAGACCTTCACAGGGCCTTTTGCACCTCTCTTCTCAGTCGTGGCCTGTACTTCCTTCTGGGCTTTCATTGTTTCAACCTCCCCCAGATCTGCTCAAGTACGAGTAGCCACACTTACAGGTTGCCCTATGTGGGGGGAAGAATAGTCACTAGGGACCCAAAGACAGATGGGGGAGCTGTATGGAGCATCAGATTTCTCATTTCTACAGCGAACAACTCATCAGTGCCCTGGGGGTCCATATTATAGATGATTTTTTTTCATGCCCAACCCCTGTAACACCACTGGAACTCTGCGTATGTTTTCAGCTAGTGGGTAAGTATGGTAAATCACCCTGATGAGGCCAAACTGCCCTGATGGCAGCTGTCAGTCAATCCAGAAGCACCTGATTCCCTAAGGTGTGATGGGCATTTTGCAACTGCTGCAGGAGGGAAGAGTGAGTCATCAGGGAAGCCAGTCTATCCATTTCAGAACTGACAGAACAATGATTTCCACCCCCATATCCCACTGACAGAAAAGCCATGTAGGCAGAGTTTCTGATGGATTCTGTCCAAACCAGATGCTCATGTCCACCAGCTCATCGTGGGTAGGGGTAGAGCATGGAGGGCTCCACAACCTGGGGAGGGTGCAGCTCCTCCCCCTGAGGAGCCTTGGTTGTGTTTTTTTAAATTACAACTGGGTGGGCCTTTAATATGGGAGAAGTTGGTGCCTTGAGCGGTGGTAGCCTGGCAACAGATCGGCCCTCGGCCCCACCCCCTCTCCCTCCCCCACCATCTCTACCATCTCTGGGGCTGAAGGCCCTGCTCTTTCCTCCCCATCCCCCACAGCCTCCTGCAGTGCAGAATCTCCTGGGGCCTCCTCCCTCTGTTAACTTAAGGGCATCCCATAGCTCATCGCCCAGCTTATCCAAGCGATAATGAAATGCATCTCTTTCCTTGGTAGCCCTTTCCAATACCTTGAGAAACAGCCACCCCACAATTCCTGCTGCTGAACTGCCGATTAGGACCCCTAAGCAGTCCCCTATCTCACAGAGGGCTAATTCCACAACTTCATTGTCTCCACCCTTCTCCAATTCTGGGGAGGGGCCCACTTATCTAGGAGGCACTTTATCCTAGACCAATTCCTCACTAGGAGCTTCCTGAGTGGAAGCCTCTCAGATGGGGGGTTCCCAGGTGAAACCACACCATCCACCTGGGTCCCCACCCACACCATCCACAGGAGGGTCCCCAGGATACACAGGGGATTTTCCAGGTTATCTTCCCACGGGGCAGCATGCCCAAGCAGTGCACCTACGAAGACAGATTTCGGGTTCAAAGCTCCTGCTGGCTACCTCCAGGTGTAGCTCCTGGGGCAGTGCCTGTTCCCAGCCCAGGGCGAATAAACCTATGCAGTCAAGGGGAAAAAACAAAGTGGGAGAAAACCCTTGTCACTTACAAGACTGGCTCTGTTCATCCCTTTCCTGCAGCTACTCCTGCTCACCCATTTTTCTCCATCCCAGCATGCGCTTGCCTCTTTCCCCTTGTAAAACAACTATTGGTACGGAAATGGACTAAGGCCAGGTAGGTGAGAGGTTCTGGAAGCACTGTAATTTTACCCACACTGGGTTACCAGTTTATTATGAAAGGGTGCATCTCAGGGACAGCCAGGTGAAGAGATGTATAGGGCAAGATTTGTGGGAAGGTGCACAGAGCTTCCATGCGCTCTCTGAGCACGCTACTCTTCCCACCTCTCCATGTGTTTCCTAGCCCAGAAGCCTCAGAACCGTGTCTTGTTTGGGTTTTTATGGAGGCACAATTACAGAGGCATGATTGATTAAATTATGGGCCATTGGTGATTGCTTGATTCACCCTCCAGCCCTTCTCCCTTTCTTATAAGTGGGGGTGGGTAGGTGGGACTGAAAGTTCCTATGCTTTAAATCACATAGGGCTCTGCTGGCAACCAGACTCCATCCATAGCCGCAGTCCAAAGGTGACTCCTTAACATAATAGCAGGCACTTTTATCCTGTGCTCTCCTCACTTAGAAAATTCCAAGGGTTTTAGAAGCTCTGAGCCAAGAACTGTGGACAAGAGCCAAATACGTATTTCTTACTCTAAATCACAGTATCACACAGTCTTTCTTCTCCCTTAGATTAAAAAATTTTCTGCTGTAGAAGCTGAATAATATGTATTCCTATTCCCAACATTTTGCAAAATGCGTGTCTTCATATTGATGTTCAGTAGATAAATAGTGGTTGTGTGAGTGGTCATGGCCACTAGCATAGCCCCTAAAGTAATCTAGTTGAATTTCTCATCAATAAAACAAATCTCTTTCAAAGCATCCTAACACATGGTTATCCAGTTTTTGCCTGACAGTGTTCAGGTATAGTTATGGTACTACTTCTGGCAACCTTCTAGTTGCTGCTTTTTATTTAGGGTCCAAGTATGCATGAGTGTAATTCATCAATGTGTGTGAATGCTCCCATATGAGGAAACAAAGTGAAGGACCCCCACCAGTAAGATGGCGAACTTCCGGCTTCTCTTCGGGGTCCTCGGTTCCCAACGGCGCCACCTGAAGCCCAATCACCTCTGGCCCCCCTCCCAATCCCAGCACCTAGCCAATAGCCACCAGCCCCGTAGAAGTAACACCACAATCACCCTATGCCCCTTCCTATATAACCCAGCACCTTTCTCTAACAAAGCAGATTTCTCCAGTGAATTGCTGCTGTGTGTCACTCCTTTCCTTTCATTGGTGCCGAAACCCGGGAGACGGGACACCCCAACTGGGCCCTGTCTTCCCCCCGACACCAGCAGCAGCTTGCCCTCATCCTCTTTTTCCAGCGCTGGCTCATCACACTTACCACTCCTCTCTGGCCTTTAGGTAAGTTTTCCCCCTGGAGTGGGCCTCTCTTCCCCGAGCTATCGCAGTGCCATTGACCGTGATCATCCGGCAAGGCCCTGACGCTCGGGGATGAGGAGGGAACTCTCCCCGCCTCAGGCCTTCACAGCTGCGGGGGACCCTCAGGCCCCTCCTCCGACAGCCATAAACGAGGTGACTCCTTTGCGGATGAGAATGCTCCCTTTCCCCGCCCCCTCCTCCTTCTGTTCCGTCCGCCGAAATCTGTTCTGTCTGCCGAAAACGCCTAGCGCTAGGTACCTCGTGACTCCGGCACTCTGCCTTCTTAGAGAAGTCTGGGTGACGACCCACACTTCTTAAGAAATTCCAACTCGTATAGGAGTTTCCGCAAACCACCAAGGATCATCGGGGACGCCCTTTGTCTCCTTGCGGTCTGCTTCTAGTCTGAGGATCTCCATTCGTCTTCCCCTGTTTTTCTCCTTCTCTGTCCTTCAGCCATGGGAGGCTCCTCATCCTCCCTGAAAGTTCACCTCTTGAATGCCTGCTTAAGCATCTGGCTACCCACTCCCTGACACCTGATATAAAACCAAAACTTCTCTGTAAATATTGCTCCCAAGATTGGCTGACATACTCCCTAGACAATAACAACCAATGGCCCGCAGGGGGAACTCTTGATCCTAACATCACTCGCAATCTTTTTAACTACTGCCAGCGCCTGAAAAAATGGAAGGAGATTCCCTATATCGAAGCTTTTCGCCTCCTAGCTCAAAATCCCAGCATCTGCACCACCTGCTCCCCGCCCCAAGTTCTCCTAGCCTGCAAGCCGTCTCCCTCCCCTCCACACACTCCCAGTCCCTCTTCAATTACCTTTGACCCAGCTGACTAGCCTCCACCATACAGGCTTCCCCCTTCGGCCCCTCCCCCTCCTACAACCCCTCCACCCTCCACCCCGCAGAAGCATCCCGTCCTCTCCCTTCCCCCTCCTCTCCTACAACAGCTCCTCCCCCATCCTCTACCACCACCGCTGCCACTGCCTCCACCCCCGCAGAAGCCTCCCGTTCTCTCTCTTCCCCCTCCTCTCCTCCCTCCACCACCATCTCCTCCCCCACCTCACCCCCTCCACCTCTGTCCCCCTCACTTCCCCCCTCTCCCACAGATCGAGCCTGAGCCTTTCAGCCCCCCTCTAACTAAGTTCCAGGAGCCTCCTCCGTCGTTGCTCCCTCAGACTCGGTCCCGAGGGCCTCCCAAAATTATCGCATCTTTGCCCCCATCACCTGTTTCCCCCCCACAGACTGAGCCAGAACCTTTCAGTCCCCCTCAGACTCAGTCCCGAGGGCCTCCCAAAATTATCGCCCCCCTCCGGGAGGTAGCAGAATCCAAAGGCATCGTGCGCATTCACATCCCTTTCTCCTTAGGAGATTTAGCCCAACTAGAGAAACGCCTAGGTTCCTTTTCCACTGATCCCACGACATACATCAGGGAGTTTCAATGGACCCTCCAGTCTTACAGCCCCACGCATCATGACATTTTCATGCTCCTGGCCAATACTCTCCTCCCTAAAGAGCGTAGATGAGTTTGGAACTTCACCCAAACGCATGCTACCGAAACCCACAGGACTGACCCCACCTATCCCCCTGGCCCCACTACTGTCCCCAAACAAGAACCACACTGGGATTATAACACCGCCATGGGTCTCCGCTCTCGAGATATTTTTGCCTCCTGCTTAATAGCAGGTCTAAAAAAGGCAGCTCGTAAAGTAGTCAATTTTCAAAAGTTCCAAGACATAATTCAAAAGAGAGATGAAACCCCCTCCGAGTTCTTAGACAGACTCACTCAAGCCCTATTACAGTATACCAGCCTGGACCCAGAAACGCCTGATGGAAGACATGTCCTTATGACATACTTCCTAGCTCAAAGCTACCCCGACATTAAAGCTAAATTCAAAAAGTTAGAACAGGGCCCCGCTACCCCACAGACTGAGATCCTAACAGTGGCCTTTAAAGTCTTCCATAACCAGGAGGAGGAGAAAGAACGCCGTAAACAGAAGGCTGATCAGGCCAATTTCCAAATGTTGGCCCAGCTGATAAAACCACAACCTAGGCACCCCTCTACAAACAAGCCCCCCCCAGGAGCTTGTTTCAAGTGTGGAAAAGAGGGACATTGGTCAAGGGCATGCCCCTCCCCCAGATCTCCTACCACCCCATGCCCCAGATGCCACAAAATGGGCCACTGGGGGTCTGATTGCCCAACCACCCGAAGGGGAGGTTGGACAAACAACCCCCATCCTAAGCCCACCATAGTAGGGCTGGCAGAAAAAGATTGACGGGGCCCTAGGGCTTCTCACCCGACCATTTCCATCACCAAACAGGAGCCCAGTATTACTTTAATAGTAGATGGTTGCCCCATCTCCTTCCTCCTAGATACAGGAGCCACCTTCTCAGTCTTGCAAGAATACTGGGGCCCTACCACTCCTGCCATTACTCCTATAGTCAGGGTAGGAGGTAAACAGATTTTCCCATTAAACCCCCCCCCTTTTATGCACAATCAAAGACGATCCCATACCTTTCTCCCACTCCTTCCTGGTTATGCCCCAGTGTCCCATCCCTTTACTAGGATGGGACATCCTTTCTCTCCTCCATGTTTCCATAACTATATCCACTCCCACAACCCCCAGTACGCTCTTTCTGATGGCCCTCATAGCTGACGACCCCCCTCTACCCAATGAAAGCTCCAGTTCCGCCCTCATACACCCTGTAAATCCCAAAGTTTGGGACATTACAACCCCCTCTGTGGCTCTATGCCCTCCTGCCTCTACCAAATTATGTGACCCCTCTCAGTATATCTGTCAGGCCCAATACCCCCTAACCACTTCAGCCCTCATAGGCCTCCAACCCATCATTCAAGATCTCTTAAACAAAAATTACCTCAGACCCACTCACTCCCCATTTAATACCCCCATATTAGATGTTAAAAAAGCCAACGGATCTTTCCGCCTTGTCCAAGATGTTCGCCTCATCAACATAGCCGTTGTCCCTATCCATCCCTTAGTTCCAAATCCATACAGCCTTTTATCGCAGATCCCTGCCTCGGCTTCCCACTTCTCAGTCCTAGATCTCAAGGATCCATTTTTTTTCTAGCCCTCTGGACCCCTCCTTCCAAGATTTTATCGCCTTCACCTGGACGGACCCATGCACGAGACATTCTGAACAACTCACTTGGACAGTTTTGCCACAGGCTTCCGAGATAGTCCCCATATTTTTGGACAAGTCCTAGCTCAGGACCTCAAACAGTTTCATCATGATCACTCCAAGTCCACTTTATTACAATACGTAGACGATCTTCTACTCTGCAGTCCCTCGTGGGAACAGTCTCAACTTGACACTGCCTCTCTACTTAACCTTCTAGCTTCCAGAGGTTACCAGGTATCCCCCGTCAAAGCTCAAATCTCTTCCCCTTCTGTCACTTACCTTGGATTCCTTCTGTCTCAACAAAAAAAGTCCATTACCTTAGACAGAAAATGACTCCTCTCTGACCTCCCTGTTCCCAAAACCAAGACAGAAATCCTTTCCTTTCTAGACCTGGCTGAGTATTTTAGAGCATGGATCCATAACTTCTCCCTGTTGGCAAGGCCCCTATACGAACTCAGCAAGGGCCCCCCTGAAGAACCATTATCATCCTCACCCCGACACTCCTTCATTAAGCTCCGTCAAGCCCTTATGGAAGCTCCAGCTCTCCATCTCCCTGATTTGTTGAAACCCTTCTCATTATACATTCATGAGAGGTCCAGTCAAGCTCTGGGAGTCCTAGGCCAATATTATGGCCCATCCTTTGCCCCAGTAGCTTATCTCTCCAAGCAATTAGACCCCACAGTTCAGGGATGGGCCCCCTGCCTACGGGCATTAGCCGCTAGGCAGCTCTTGCAGAAAGAAGCTCATAAACTGACATTCGGGGTGCCCCTTACCATTCTGTCCCCACATCACCTAAAAGATCTCTTAACCTACAAAAGTTTACAGACTCTCCCTCCCTCCAGACTCCTGACCTTACTGTCCTCTTTCCTCCAAAATCCAGACATTTCTTTCCTCCCCTGCCCCCCCCTGAATCCGGCCACTCTTCTTCCTCTACCCTACTCTCCTCATGCTCCCTCGCATGATTGCCTGGAAGCCCTTCACAACTTCCTTCCGTGCCACTCCATGATCTCTGAAGGAGCCCTCTCACACTCCGACCTCATCTGGTTTACTGATGGGTCCTCCTTTAAACATGAGGGCACCCACTACGCAGGATACGCAGTAGTCTCCCTCAAAGACGTCATTGAGGCACGAGCCCTACCCCCTGGTACAACCAATCAACAGGCCGAACTCATTGCAGCCACCAGAGCTTGCACTCTTGCCCGGGACACATCTCTCACATTGTACACTGACTCCAAGTACATATTCCACATTCTCTTGTCTCATGTGGCAGTATGGAAAGAACGAGGCCTTCTCACCACAAAAGGAAATTCCTTAACTAATTCAGCCTTAATTACTAAACTTCTAGAGGCTTCACAACTCCCACACCAACTAGGCATAGTTCACTGCAAATCACATCAAAAGGATGACTCCCCCATTGCAAGAGGTAACAACAAAGCCGACAGAGTAGCCCGGTCAGTTGCCCTATCAGAAGACACACCAGACAACAATCCATCTGCCCTTGTAGTTTTAGCCTTATCACAAGACACCCTCTGTTCCCAGGATAAAGAGTCTCTCTTCCACCTCTTACATGATCTGTTCCATCCCAGCCCCCAATCCTTGATCCATTTTTTACAATCTTTTTTTCTCTCTCTCCTGAAGACAAAACCCTACTTAACCAAATCACCTGCAGGTGCACCATCTGCCAACGCACTAACCCTAATTCCACCCTCAAGGCCCGACCCTTCCCAGCTCATCAAGCAAGGGGTAATGCCCCTGCTGCAGATTGGCAAATAGACTTCACTAACATGCCCCCTGTACAGCGTACCAGATACCTACTCGTGTTAGTAGATACATTTTCAGGATGGGTCGAAGCTTTCCCCACCACTAACAAATGAGCGTCCACAGTTGCCTCTATCCTCCTCACCCAGATCTTTCCTAGGTTCGGGATGCCCACTTCTCTCCAATCAGATAACGGCCCTGAGTTAACTGCCCAAATTATCCAGAACGTCTCCAAGTCGCTCTCGCTCCCCTGGCATTTACATTGTCCTTATCGACCACAAGCTTTGGTAAAAGTAGAAAGAGCCAATAGGACTCTAAAGGACATCCTGACCAAACTATCTCTAGAACTACACCTTGACTGGGTTTGCTTACTTCCCTTAACTCTACTCCACATTCGGGCCCTCCCAAAGAAACCTTCCTTCTTGTCGCCCTTTGAGATCATGTACGGCCGCCTGATTCTACCCCCAGGGCTCCCTTCCCACAAAGGACCAATTCCTCCCAATATGGCCCTTCCACTACTCTCTCTCCTCCGCACTGAATTGTGGAAATATCAGGATTGGCTCCTTCCTGATCCATCCACCTCCCAAAATCCTCCTGTCTTACAGCCCAGCCAACTAGTGTTTTATAAGCCACCAGAGGATTGGCCCTCTCTCACCCCGAAATGGGAAGGTCCACACCCAGTTATTCTCTGCACCCCTTCGGCCACCAAGCTCTCACTGCCTGATAACTCTGTCACCCCTTCGATTCATATCTCCAGGTTGAAACCAAATACCCAGGACCCACCTTCTCTGGACACACAAGACCCATCAGTCACAATCCAGAGTCCCTCGGATACAGCCCAAGATGCTGTCTACTCTACCATGCCTCATCCCTCTGATCCCTTGAAACGCCGCATCTCCCATTCACCCCCTTTGCCATCCATACCCGAATCATGACTTTTTCCTCCTTTACCGCTCTCTCGCTTTTTTTCCTCATTCCTATTGTCTTCCCCGCCACCCCAGCCTCCTTTGTATGGCAATTCAAAGTCAGACAGACTTACACACAGCATCAAACAAAAGTTACTGCCCTCATTGCCACATCAGACTGCCTTCTGAAAGGCTGCTCTGAGCCTTTATACCTCCACTTTCCTCCCTCCACCGAAGTGTTCACTAACAGCTACCTTTATTCTCCCTACCTCTGCTTCCTCTATGACCAAAGAAAAGCCTATTGCAGGCGATGGCAAGACACCTACGGGGGATATCCCTACTGGTCTTGCGCCATTCACTACATGGGTAATTCCCGGTACCCACAGTAAAACTTCTCCAACCGTTTCATGAAATATCCCAACGGCTCATTCTCCTTATCAATCCCAGATCCCTGGGACTCTCAATGGGCCGCCGGAGTCACAGCCTCAGTTTACTACGGGGGGTCCTCGACCCCCCACGATACCCTTCATATCTCTCGAGAGTATGTTCTCTCTCACTCCCAGATCTCTCAAGTTGCATCAGATATTGGACATTCCGAAAAAGTCATTATCCAAACTCTTGATGGCGCCTCTTCATCTTCTTATTCCTCCTACTCTTGGTTACAGCTCATTCAAGACACCACCATCTTTCTCAACCACACCCTCAACACCGCCAATTGTTTCTTGTGCGCATCACTACAGCGCCCACTGCTGGCCGCGGTGCCCCTTAATATTTCCAACTACTCCTTCCATGCAGAAGGACAACCCCTCCACCCCTGACAGACATACCCCTATGGGAACCAGAATATGCAGATAATCTCACCATCCACCACTGTGTAGGCCCAACTCCACCCCCCTCCAGCGCACTTCACTGCCTCTCTGTCTACACCTCTACCTCCGGCTCTAAGACTTTTACGCAACCAGGACACTTCTTCTGATGTAATGGCAGTCTTTTCAACTCACTGCCTCCCAACTCCAATACACCCTGCATGTCACCCTAATCCCACAGCTTACACTTTACAGCATGGCAGAAGTTCTTGAGCTCCAACCTCCCTTGCCCTCATGCACTAAAAGAGCTGCTTTCCTTCCCATCATGGTCGGTATCTCTTTGACCACCTCAGTCATTGGGGCAGGGTTTTCGGGAGGAGCCTTGGGTCACTGTCTATGGGCAGTTAGAGATCTCAACGCCAAACTTGAGGGGGCCCTGACATCCACTGCCGATTCCCTAGCCTCTCTCCAAAGACAGGTCACTTCGCTAGCTAAGGTCACCCTTCAAAACCGGCAGGCCTTAGATCTGCTTATAGCCAAGAAGGGTGGCACCTGCGTCTTCCTCCGGGAAGAGTGCTGCTATTACATCAACGAATCCGGCATTGTAGAAACTGACATTACCAAACTCACCGACCTTGCCTCCAGCCTCCACTCTGCTTCAAAGTCCAACCCATTCTCTTCAATACTAACAAACCCCCTCCTTACCTGGCTCTGGCCCATTGCAGGCCCCATAATAGTCATTCTTCTCGCCTGTCTGTTCTTACCCTGTATAATAAAGTTCATCAAATCCCAAGTCGGAAAAATCTCTAATCAAGCTTTCAACCAGCTTTTACTCAGGAACTACCAGCTTCTGGCCACAGAAGATCCCTTACCCTCATGTAACCTCCTCACCACACGCTGAGATGGACCCCTCTCTCCGCTGGAAACTGTTCCTGGAAACAATGGCTGCAGACACCTGGCCCCTGACACCCATATCCTCTTGGCACCATTGGAATCAACAGGTCCTCGACCTATGGTTACAGGGAACCTTCATTGATTTCCAACCTGAAGAAGTCCACATCTACTCGTCCTTACTGCGGGGAGTCCTATCAACCCTTTCCTCCCAGTCCTCAAGCCCTCACTCCCTTCTCTGCCCCCGTTCAGCAGGAAGCAGTCAGAGAGAAAGCAACATCCACAACCCCATAGAGGAGAAAGGGGGGAATGAAGGGCCCCCACCAGTAAGATGGCGAACTTCTGGCTTCTCTTCGGGGTCCTCGGTTCCCGACGGTGCCACCTGAAGCCCAGTCACCTCTCGCCCCCTTCCCAATCCCAGCACCTAGCCAATAGCCAACAGCCCCGTAGAAGTAACACCACAATCACCCTATACCCCTTCCTATATAACCCAGCACCTTTCTCTAATAAAGCGGATTTCTCTGGTGAATTGCTGCTGTGTGTCGCTCCTTTCCTTTCACAAAGTACAGACCTGTTCTTTTTTATGGCACTTGTATTTTCTTCCATCCTTTTAAAAAAATGAATTATTTTAAGTTCAATTTCCCTTATTTCAAATATTCCAAATATGACATAGTTATCAAACTCTCAACAGTTCTGGACAACTGCTTCTTTTTTCAAATAGTCCTTTTGAAATATGACACAGGAATTGAAAATATTACTTTATATATGAAGTGATCAGTCTAATTTTGATGTAATAATTCTATTTTATTGCCATATCTAAAATTCTATTCCATTTTAACTCTTATTATCTGTGTCTGTTCTGGTGCCCTTTAAATTAAAAGATTGGTGCCTTTTTAGAACTAAACCCTCCTTTGATCCACAAGCCCTGGTGACTATCGGTCAGTTTTCTATTCTTAAAGTTTTGACCATTCAGCAGTGGCATGGATTTAGAAGTGTACTGGATTTAGCCCTTTGTGTCTGGTTCTTTCTCAGCCTAATACATTTAGAATTCATTCATCTTGTTTTCTGTGTCAGCAGTTTGTATATTCCTATTCCGTTGTTTGACTACACCATGGTTACTTTATAATTTACCAGCTAAAGAAAATTTGAATTATTTCCAATTCTTGGTAATCATGAATAAAACTTGTAAGCATCCACACAGATTTTCCATGAACATTAATTTAATTTCACTTGAATAAATCCCTTTGAGTGGGACTGATGGGTTAGTAAGTAGATATTTAATTTTATAAGAAAAGCCAGACTGCTTTCCATTTTGTATCCCCACCAGTATTGTTTGAGAATTCTAATTGTTAACATGGAAAATTCTAGTTTCAGAGCAGCCTCATTAGCACTTGGTATTATCAGGTTTTTATTTTACTAATTTTATTATAGTCATTCCAATTTGTGGGTAGTAGCATCTCACTACCTTTAATTTATATTTTCTCAATGTTTTATGCTATGCAGTATCTTTTCTAGTGCATATTTGCCATCATATATCTTTTTGTCTATTCACATCCATTATCCATTTACTAACTGAGTTTGTTTTCCTAAGTTTTGAGAATTCTTTATATGTCCTGGATATATATGTAGTTTTTTTCAAATACGTGCTTTGCAAATACTTAGATTCTGTGAATTCATTTTCTGAACAGTCTTTCAAAAAGGAGAAGTTTTTAAGTTTCCATTTTTTTGTAAGTATTCATTTCATTATAAAACGAATCCATTTTATAAATTTATCATGTTTTTCGTATATGAATTGTGTTTTTGGTGTAATATCTAGGAAACTCTTTTCATTTTTTCCAGAGGCTATACAGTTCACTTTTAAATTTAGGTTTGTGATCCATGGATATATGTTCATTGTTTGCATATGAATGTCTAATGTCTAGTACCACCTGTTAAAAACTCTTTTATCCATTGAATTGCCTTGGTCAAAAATTGGCCTTTGTCAAAAATCAATTGACCACATGCATGTGGGGTTTATTTTAGACTCTTAATTCTGTTTCTGCAAAAGTATTTTTGCTGGGATTTTTTTGTTGGTATTGCATTGCATCTATACATCAGTTCGGGCAGAAAGTACACTACTGAGTCTTCTATACATGAACATAGTACTTCATATTTTTAGGTTTGCTTTCTTACATCAGTGTTTTGCAATAAACAGCGTATGTATTTTATAAAGGATTTGGTAGATTAATACCGAAGTAGTTGATGTTTTTCTGTGCCTTTGTAATGTAGCTCTGGGAGTAATGGGGTTCCCTACCCAGGGCAAGTTTTCTATGAATCTGGTGAAACTGAAGGAGGACAGGAGAAGGTCAGGTTGGGAGAAGGGTTTTTATTGCTCACAGCTCACTCTAGTTCCCTAACCAGCCCGCCGTCCCTTGTGGCCGTGGTGCAGCTCGCTCCCCCTGCCCACCCCTTCTGGTAGGAACTCCATGGGCATGTCCCTGGTGACTGGCAGGCATCAGACCAATTAGGACCAGGAGCAGAGGGAAGGAGAGAACGGCCATTTGCTCTCCACCCCTTGCCCTGGATTGACCGGAGGTTCTGCCATGGTAAATAGCCATTGGTATGTAAATGGACTAAAGCCAGACAGGAAATGCTAGAAATTCTGGATGAAAACTTTCATTTACCCCACATGTAAAAAGTAATTTTTTCAATTTTCAATTTCCAGATGTTCACTGCTAGTACCTAAAAATGCAATTGATTCTGTATAGTGACTTTGTATGTACTACCTAGCTAAAATCTCTAAATGCTAATACCTTTTATGTAAACTGATTGAGATTATCTGCATAGGCAGTCATATCATCTGTCAATAGAGGCAGTTTAATTTCTTCTTTTCATGCCTTCCTTGCATTGACTAGACCTTCCTGTAAAATGTTGATTAGGAATGGTAAGTATGGGCAAGATACAGGATAAATACTCAAACATCTATATATAAGCAACAAAAAATTACAAAATTTTATCAACATTTTATTATCTGTGTTTGGGGAATTTTTCTGTATATTTGTCTTGGATTTTTTCATTTATGGAACTAAATTTTGCTTATCCTTTATTGTCTCTTCATAAACATGTCTTTAGGAACTCCTGATGAGTAGCTCAGTGTAGGTAGGCAACACTGGCCCTTTTATATGAAACTTTTAATACCGAGCTATGGAGGATTGTGCTTTTGAGCTTCAACACTCACTCTAGTTGCCTTGGGTTTTTCCAGATAGTAAATTATATTTTTTTAAAGAAAAATGACATTTTTCTTTTGTGTGGGTTCTACATGAATGACTATTGCACACTGCATGGTGTAGAAGAAGAATTGTGTATTGTTTTCATATATATGAAGTCTCTGGTTTCATTTATACCTGATAATCAGAAAACTGACAGATATCTAAAAAAATTCAGATGTTTAAAAACATCACTTTTGCCTTACAAATACAGATAATATGAGTATCTTTTTAAGTGAGTCTTGTTTCAGGTGTCCAGCTATCTGCTACAAAATTTTACTTTACATTGTAAACGTTGTAATAATGTAGACTTGTGTTTGAATTAAACAGTCTTTGAAACTTATGAGTGATAAGTTTTGAAGGACATAATAATGTGTGTTAATATAGGATGTACTGATAAATGTTAATATTATCTTTGTGGAAATGGCAAAACATTTAAACTGGAATTGCTAATTTGCATGATAAGCTATGTAAGAATATCTTATAGATAGTTGTTAGAAATATTAAAAATTGATATACATATTATATCTGGATCAAATCAATTCTTTAAACCATTTTTTAGTTTTTGGAAGTGGTGTTAAAACAAGTTTTATGAAAAACCCTTTACAACCATGTATCTTATCTCCTTTGGGAGTAGAATTCTTTGAGTGGCTGGAATAAACCACTACTGACTCCATGCTCAGGAAAATACACATATGCCAATACACATAAAATCATTCAGACCACCAAAGGGTGTTTGTGGCTAATATGTTCAAGTTAAATTTCCCTGCTTTTTTGACACCAAACTCTAAGAAAAGGAAAATATTTCTACTTCATTGGATATATATTATCTAAATTCTTTTAAAGTCTGTATTTATTTTTAACTTCAGTTCCAACTGGGAAACCATATATTACATATTAATAATCAACATGCTATGTTGGGATTTCAAGAAGAATCCTTTGTTCCATAATCCAGAATAATGGTGATAGTGATGATTATTATCATTTGAGTATTTTTCTCTAAGTTATCTAACAAATGAGTTACCTGGGTATATTCTTCATGAGCAATGTGAAAGTTAAAGCATGGGAGTAGAGATAGGAAAGAACATATTTCTTCCTATTACTGTTAGTTTTATTGTCATTCTTTATCTGTTTGAATGCGGTAGGACAGTTCAGTTTTATTATATTTATTAAGAAAGTCGGTTACATTTTCCTGCAGTGGAATATTTTTACCCTTCTCCAAACCTTGCAAAGCTTAATAAAGAGAAAAATGAATTATTGTTTTATGTGATTGCATTTGATTATTAATAATAACTGTCATTAATATTAATTCTGATGTCATTTACATATCTCATTTTTAAGTCACTTGTTGTGTCAGCAAATGCTTCATATAAGAAAGAATAAAACAATGAGGGGCAGTAATTTAGAATAGCACTGGAACTGTTATCTCAATTCCATAGATGGATAAACATTCTTAAAACAGAGGCATATGTCCTACACGGCTATTGGTTTAATTTTAATTAGTTTATGGTTATATTTTATAAGTTGCTTGCTGTCTACTGAAAGTAGATCACTCAGGACTGCTATTATTGTTTTATGATTCTCAATTTTGGATTTTGTTTGGCTTTGTCCTATTTTAATCTCAGTGGGGAACACTGTTCCTGGAGGAACTAATTCAGGGATATAAAAGAAAATCTACAAGAAGCACTGATTCCTTCATTTAGTGGATATTTATTAATTATCTTCTATATGAGAATTACTCTACTAGCTCCATGGGGGAGACAAAATTAAGTAGACATACACCCTACTTAATATGCATGCATTTATGAGAATACAGAAACTGCCGTCAAGTCATCAAGGGGCACAGAAATGTTCTAAGACAACAGTGGCAAGTATCTCTAGCTGGGAGGGCAAAGAGGGCTAAAAAGAACACAGAGCATCCAAAAGGAGTTTTATTGATGATTAAGAATATATCTGAAACTTGGATTGTCTGTTCAAATGCAGACTCAGTTTCCGATATCTAAAGGCAGCAGATTTTTAGCGAAGTTCCTGATATATTGTATGTGCCCATCAAACTTGCTTATTCCTTCCACTCACTTCTTGTGATATTAGCTATTCACAATGCTGGACAGAGACCTTGGAAAATGCAGCAAAAAGTACTTCAGAGCAAAACATGACGATTTAGCTTTGAACTAATAAACACCAAAGGTACCCAATCCTGCTCATTCAGTTCAATGCCAAGAGATTTAGCCACTTATCTTAACCTATTGTATACAGAAGAAACAATTGGAATATTACCCAAAAGTGTTTATATTTGAAATAACATTGGAATGCGTTCTGTAGGGAACATAGTCTGTCCGTGTACTGGCAAGGGCAGGCCCTCAGGGATGGGGACTGTCAGTACCCTGCCTTCAACGACATCACGGACTGTGACATTTGAAATAAATTTAGTAAAAGAAAAATAATGACAGGGTGTTCAAAGAGGCTTTGCACTGTGTTTCTAAATGGCTTTCAAGAACACTGAACAATTACAGTCCTTTAAATAATGTATATTATCAAATACACTTAAAACTATCCTAAAATATGATTAGTATATTTGTTATTGCTTCAGGCTTGTGAATGATTGCACAACAGACCTTTTATGTAGCTATTTGTTCTTTTGTCCTGCTATCCATATACAGATTCAGGACTCAGATGTTTTCAAGCATTATCAAACACCACACATTTATTTCCCTCAAAACTAAAACCATATGGAGAAATGCTTAAGAAGGGTAAAATGGCAAAATTGAAAAACAGGGACTTGCGTAGTTCCTCATGCACAGAACCATCATTATTTAAAACATACTTTAATATAAGCTCTTTGTTTTGGAATAACTTTAGATTTACAGTAAATATGTACAGATAGTACAGAGAAATTCTGCCAATCCACCAACTAGTTTCTTTTCATCTTACCATCTTGGTGCATTTGTCCAGATTAAGAAATTAATATCAGTACATAACTATTACTAAACTAAAGACATTTTTGCATTTCAACAGTTTTTCCAGCAACATCCTCTCTCTGTTCCAGGACTCAGTCCAGGGCACCATACCTTACTTAGTTGTCAAGTGTCATTTGTGTCCTCTGATTAGTGACAGTCTCTTAAACTGTCCTTGTTTTTCATGACCTTAACAGTTCTGAAGAATCAAACAAGTTTCCTTGTTTTCATGAGCTTGACAATTTGTGGAGTCAAGTTTGTGGAATGTGCCTCGATTTGGAATCATCTGATGTCTTTCTTACGGCTAGACTAGGCCTATGACTTTTGGGAAAGAGGTGAAATGTCCTTCTCACATTATACATGTGAAATATGATATCACTGTTACACTAGGTACTTGGTTAAGGTGGTGTCTGCTAGTTTTCTCCACTCTGAAGTAACTATTTTCCATTTTCATATTCTGTTCTTTGGAAGCAAGTGACTGCTTTCCAGCTTGCAAACCATATTTGAAATATGAGCATCTGGAATAATCAAAGAATTTTACTAATATTGGGCAGAAAATTTAGTGTATTCACTGCATTCTTCATATGAAAAAGGAGAGCAAAGACACATCCAGGATTCTTGAAAGTTAAGATATTTTATAAAAGCAAAGAACTAGAATTTAACTTGTATGGCTTCTCCTTGTCATCATTAATTTCTCAGGTTTTTTTTGCACTTGAGTTTACGAATAACTCAGAAACTCTAAGAATTCTAGAACTGAACACTCAGCATCTCTACTGAGCAATGTGCCATCACACAATAAACTAAATAAATTATTTTATCATTCGTTTCATTCACAGGGACACTGATGCAAGTATTGCAGTAACTAAATCTATCTGGGGAGGAAATTGAAAAAAAATTACATATAGGAGCATTCTGTACTGTCAAAGAATACATATATTTTTATTAGAACAGATGTTTCCAGAATAAATATGTCTGTAAGTTTGAATTGCTTCTGCAAGATGCTTATTATCAATACTCTTATCAAATTTCTGAGAATATGGTAAAGAAAATTACTACAAGTTTATATAAGTTATTAACCTGTATTTTTGAATCATAAAGGATGATTTATTGTATAGGATGGACTAATGACAATTCATAAAAATTGGTTTAATTATTTGATTATATTCTATTTTATGATCTTTCTGTGAAAATTTTTGTCTAAATCTGTGATTAAAATAATCAGTTAACAGAATTGGGTAAGATGTATTAATGATCTGCAAGATTTCCTGATCCAAAATTTTAATAACACAACAGGAAAAGTATGACCTAACTGCTCTCAGTGACATGTGTGAGTGATGATAGGTCCCACTCACTTCTGTAGCTCATAGCATTGACTTTCACTTGTTCAAATACATATCAGTACCTTTCCTTAATCAGGTAACAAAACAGATATCGAAGGGAAAGCTTCCAGAAGCTTTGTAATCATTGGTCTCTGGATAATCAAGATACTAAAATTCCAAAAATACTACTTTAATTTAGTGCTTCATTGAGTGAACTCTAATGTGCACTGGGAAGGAGAAGCCATAGTTCATCAACATGCTCGCTTTAGTCAGATCACATCTTTAACACAGTATGTTATGGCTTTAGATCATTACGTGGGGAAAAGGTAATAGTGATCGTCACCTTCGTTCTGCTCCATCTGCACTCGCTTTTTTCTGCAGACACTCCCACCTTCAAACCATAAGTGAGTTCCTGCTGTCAAGCTGAGTCCGTACAGAACAATCCGTAGTCTAGGCTGAGCTAATGTGTGCTGCTTCTGGGAGTTTGGGTGCAAAGACTATGTAGTTTTATGGCCAGTTCAACAAGAAAAGGATGTTAAGGCAGGGTGTGAGTCAACCATGCTGGTCCTTGAGCAAGAACACCAGAGAAATCAGCTCTGCAGAGAGAAAGGAAACTGAAGCCAATCCACTGAGAGCAGAGGTGTAAAAAATGCCTGAAGTGAGAAAAAGACACCCAGAGAGCACAGAGCATCCTTGGTGACTCATTCTCCTTGCTACGTAGGTGCTGTGGAATTTGTCTGCCCTTCCCTTGGGCTCCTTGACATATCCATGTAACTTTCTAAAAGGCCTCTCCCTTTGTTTTTTGTTTAAACTAATTAGGTTTTGTTCTCTCCTTTGCTACTAAATAATTACTGCCTAAACAGAGAAAAATGGACCAATTCATTTTTCCCCCAAACAACGAAAGGTTCATAAATCAAAGAGCAGGAAGAGTGGAAAGGGTGTGATAACCGTACCCTTATGACTAAAAGGCTTTCTATATAGCTTCAAATGTGAAAATAAATGAATTTGGGCCAAGAGATGGAAGTGCCAGTTAAAGAAATAGAGAAATCCAGGCTTATATAATGTAAAAATTCACCAAAATCTTTCAGAAAAATACAGAAATAAGAAGATCTTCCTCACTCTTCAGATTTGCTCCTGAGCAGAAGTCTTCTAGGAAGGGCTGTATGCACCATCCTAAAATGTTTTACATTGAGTGAGAAGTTTGCCTTGGTGCTTGCTAAGTATGCTATGATTCTAAGTGATGATTAAAAGATTGACCTGTTTTGGCCATTCCTGGAGGATGCTAAATGACAGTGCATATAAAATATCCTGATACTATAAAAATAAGGAATCTGTTTTCAGTTCAAACTACAAGAAAGATACTTCCCTCCAGAAGCACACCTTTCATTGTAATTGTAAAGAGAAAATACATTCATTGTCACAAAGATTGCTTTTAATAAAACACTGAGGTCAGAGAACCAGAGATGAAATAGATGTACTTGTATCTGGAGTGAACAAGTAAAGCTTTAGTTCTGTAAACCTGTCCTTAGCAAATCCTAAGAATTATCTGATACATAATGGCTGTGAAGAATGAAGTTATCTGTTTCAGTCAAGCCTGGAGTCTGTATAGAATAAGGTCTTTTTGGAATCCCCTACACCTCCGCAGGAGAGAATCAGGAAACTCTTCACCTGGCCATTTCAGTTAAGGATTGCATGAATGCCTTGGTGAAGGGTGTCTGGATGCTTATATTAGAATCCATTGGATACTCTGCAAGTTGAGTTCACTAGTATGTATGATAAAATGTATATAGATCTTCTTATATAAAATGGGGTTTGTCCCTCTAAGTCTCCAGAGAATTCTAAATCAATAAGTAGTTGTAAGTTTTGTTTAAATACTAACATTCTGGTCACCAAACCCAGTTGTGTTTGGAGAGGTTTTTCCCATATTACCTATTCTCCAACACCAGCTGGGTGTCCTGTAGTTGATTCTGACACCGTCTGCCTGGAGGTAGAGGACTCTGTCCTACAAGACTGCCTCCAACCCCAACACCAGCTTCAGATGCCAGTGGCACATCTAGGCTGTTACCTTTACTGCTGACCAACTGACTGTAGATTGGAAATTCGAATGACCCCCAAGTTGGGTTCACTTAATTTGCTGGAGCAGCTAACAGGACCTGGAGGAACATTTTACTTACTAGATTACTGGGTTATCACAAAATGATATAATTCAGGAAGAGCCAGATGGAGGAGACGCACAGGACAGTGAGGAAAGGGTGTGGAGCTTCCAAGCACCCCTGTCTCAGCGCTTGTCTGTTCATCAACCCAGCTCTCCAGACCTCATCCTGTTGGGTCTTTGTGGAGTCTTCATTACATAGCATGACTGATTAAATCACTGGCCATTGGTGGTTGAGTCTACCTGTAGCCCTTCTGCCCTCCTTGGAGGAGGAGGTGGATGTGGTGGGCCTGAAAATCGCAACCCTCTAAATAATTGGCCCCAAGGGCAGTCAGCCTCCATTCATAGGTGCAGCCCAAATATCATGTCATTAACATAACAAAAGACACCTCTGTGGCTCTTTTAGGAAATTCTAAGGGTTTAAGGAGCTCTCTTGGGGGAGGGGGAGAAGCAGGAGCAAAGAGAAAATACATATTTCTTAGAAATCACAATACCACAAAACTGTCTAGGTTGGTTAGACCTTACCCATTAGATTCTATGTGTAGTTTCTAGCGCCTGTATGTTAGGATGTAAGGAGCCTCCTCTGGGCTTTTGGTTCTGTCTGCTGCACAACTGAGAAAATGTCTGAAAAAAGTTTGTGTTGAGTCCAATTTTTAAGCCAGTGGGCTGTAAGGAGAGTTTAATTACAGTAAAGATGGCATTTCGAAGACTATTTCATTTGGAGATACTGATTTCTTCCTCAGGCAACCTTCCCACTGAGAACAGTCCTGGAATCAACTGAGGCAGACTTACTATTCTTTTTTTTCTTTTTTTCGGTTTAAGTTCCTTGCTGATAATACTAACCCCACTTCTTCCAATTTCCTGATGAAACATGTGACACATCTCAGGGATATTTAACTTCGTGACGTGGTGACAGATATGATGTGACTCTATTAATAATCTTTTTTTATATATTAATAAAGTTTGATACTGTGAAAGGGCTATAGAATATCAGTGGCCTCAAAATCCCTGATTTAAGAAGCCAAAGAGTAACAAGTGTTTCCTGAGCATGAGGTAAATTGGAGATCAGGTCAAATCTAAATAACATCTCAGTGAGGAGGGACTTTAATGCTCCTATAAATAATCACCTGTTGACCCAAGAACTCCCCCAGATCCTGGAGAGATTCCTAACTCATAGCCTTAGCTTCTCAAGTTTTCACTACTCAAAATTTTGTGAGGCTCAAACTCTGATAACTGCTTTTCTTCCTAAACCATGTTTCACTGAGGTAGGTACTCTGTGCCAACACTGGGTAACGAACAGGAATTGTGACACGAACAAGTATTTAGTTAGTGCTCTAGGCTGTAATTTAGGCACAGAGTTTAGAATGGCCTTTGCAAGGTGAACACAGACTTGGCTCTTAGGATTTAAGGGTAAACAAATGGGACTTGATAGTAAATAACATTATTAATTTTAAATTGCTAATACTTCATGTTATTGGTTTTAAAATATTTATAATTACCTATTCTTAATGAAATTGTATTGGTAATTTAGTATGTCACCCATTCTTAGGCTTAACACAAATTTATTTACATAAAATGTATTTCATAATCTCTAGTTGATGTCCTACTGAGGTCAGGCAGGGACACGGGACCAGCATCATGTTTAACTTTTCCTGCCTATGATGAAAAATGCCAAGATATGAACAGTAAATTAAGAATAGGAGGGACCCTATCTTAAGGTTAAGATTCCATTTTAAAAACCAGGGAGTTAGGAGGTAAGATTCCTAACATTTTATGGTAATCAGCCAATACCTACCCTATCTTAAGGTAGGGCAAGCAGTCCTAAATGATATGTCCTCACTGCTTGAGGGTAACCACTATCTTAGAGAGGAACAGGATCAAGAAATTCCTTGTGTTAAGTTTATCTTACATGATATCTAGAGGACTGTTTCTCCAAGGCTAAGAGTGTTCCCAGCCCAGGGCGAATCCCCTATAAAACTGGTAAAACCAAAACAAGTCTAGGGAAAAGGTAGGTTTCTTTGTCTTTGAGAAATCTCACCCCATCCAGTGTTCTGTGGCTCCCCCAAATCTTGGGTAGAAACTTAGTTCCCATGCTGCAGATTCAAGTGTGCACTAGACACCAGGTGACCCTGGCTTGGGGAGTTGGATCTGCCCTATGCTGAGCAGGCGTTCAGTGAGCTTCCATTTCTTCCCACTGTTCTTCCTTGCAGGCAGCTGCCATTCCTGCTACTCTCACTTTAATGAATTCCTTCCTTACCTACACTCCTCTGACCTGCTCGAGAATTCTTTCTCCGAGTCAAGAACCCTCCCCTGCCTGGGTTGAGGTTCTGTGCAGGGAGAGACCTCCCCAGATGCAACTGCTCAACAGCACTATAATTTGCACTATTTTGAAACTCCTGTTAAATTTCCGTCTTTACAACACGTTGGATTACAGGACAATGTGAAGGAAAGAACCAAGTCTGAATGTTTATCTCCTTCATAGACTGTAAGCTAACTAAAGCAGAAGGGTATATATATTTCCTTTGTCTCCTTAGAACCTGGTTCAATTCCTAGCATAAGTCTTATGTATGAATATGCAATTAATCATTTCTATTGCCTTTTTATTTTATAGATGCATGTGATCAGAAGTGCTCAGTTTTGTAGATTTTTAAATTCTGCTGTGACTCTCAATTCTAAGTCCTGGGAGTGCATCTTAGCATTTGCTTGTTCTTATATAGCCGTAGTGGAAGAAGGAGTAGCTTTGTTACCAGAACAAGTAAGAGTTCTGCTTTATGACTTTGTACCATGTAGGAATGGTGAAGTAGTAGAGAGGATTGTGTGCTGAGGAGAGTTTCATTGTATGGTATTGGTCAGTAAAACATGACACAGTGGTTGAGATATTCGGAGGAAATAGAGAAAGGATAGGGTTCATGGTCATTGTGCTGTAAAATAAATGGTGGAATTTGGTTAAGAGCTGGAATGGTAGGAAGAAATGAAAGAACGGTATGTTGGAGTGTAAAATTTTGTTATATGATGTGATTAATGTATTCATTTGTTTTATAACTAGTTAAACACCTAATATCTAGTTGAACTGAGTTTTGTTAGTTCATGCTGAATTGAGTGCCCTGTAAGAAAGAATGTCTTTCTTTAAAAATATGTATTGTACATCTCTGTCAAGTGCCTGTTGAGTATGTTCTTGGCATTTCACAAATGCAAATAGAATTAAAACAGCTGTACAATTTTGGATCTTAGGTGATATTTGGAAATGTGTGATAAAGCATGACTATTTTATGTATAACAAAATTTGCCTTTAACCTTTTGAATATTTTACCACATCTTTGTCCTTTGTAAAATAGCTACCCATTTTTTATTCCAAGTTTGCTGAGATTGAGCTATATTCTTGTATATTCATCCAGTGCCTTTCAGGGCAAGCTTCGAATGTTATGTGTTCTGAACTGTAAAGCATTATAATAAACAACTAAAACTCTAAAACTATAACACCTTAAAATTTTTCTCTGTGTGGATATCCTAGATTTATCTTCTAAACCAAAGCTAATTTTGTTGGAAATATGCTCAAGTATCTGGAAAAAATCTAATTATTTTAAATTTAACAATCATATTTTAATTAATATTAATAGGTTAATTTTTATAAGCCATTTTATAAATTATAACTACAGTGAATCTTTGTAATAGAATGGGAGGTTAGTAAAGTGGTATGGAAGAATATCAGGAGAATCAGGAGACCTACTGCTGTGGATTAGAATTTCAGCTTCATTTCTTACTAGATATTAAAAAACATCTCTATCTTGAGTTTTCTTCTCTGTTAAATTGTGGTAATATTATCAACCTCATGGATATCTCATGAGGTTTAAAGGAATTACTTTCAATAAAACATTTAGAACAGTACTTGGAACCTAGTACAAGCCAGAACAGTGTCCTATATACATTATCACATCCATATTTGCATCTGTGTGTGTGTGTGTGTATTAGCTCTTAACATAGAAAGTGTTTTAAAACCTTAGGAATTTATTTCCAAACAGTATATATACTGTATAAATCAAAGAAAGTAAATATAAATATAAGAAAGAAAGGGAAAAAAACAACTTTTGAGTGCTTAACATGTGTGAAGCATATATGTTACATTGTTTAATCCTGAAAGCCATCTTCTGAGATATGATTGTCTCATTTACCAAACTGGAAAACTGAGGGTAAATGTGTAACTATTTTTCTCAAGGTCACAGGTTAGTAAGTAGCCTACATAGCATTCAATTCATGATCTGAAAAACATCTCAAAATGTATACTCGTTGCTCCAGTCCACATTAGAGACCTTGGTTGTATAATATGGAACATTTTTAAATGGTATTTATTGAATATTTATTTGGTAAAATATCACAACTTTTCTTGTTCCAGGCCTGTTCCATTCAAGTATTCTTGCAATACAGAAAATATTCACAAGGAGAAAATTTTTCCTATTCTACAAACAGACCCACAGCCTTCACAATTTTTCACTTTCATTTTCTCCCAAACCTGTACAGACGACCCCCTTATTTCCTTTCTGAGGTTTGTTACCCAGGGTCAACCTCAGTCCAGAAGTAGATGATCCTCCTTCTGAACTATCACCAGAAGGTCAGCAGTAGCCTAATGACATCACAGTGCCCATGTTATTCTCCTCACTTCATCTTATCACATAGGCATTTTTATCATCTCACATCATCACAAGAAAGATAAGTACAGCACAATATTTTGAGAGAGAAAAACCATATTCATATAACTTTCATTACAGTAAATTGTTATAATTCTCTTTTTATCATTAGTCACTATTGATAATATCTTATAGTGCCTGACTTACAAGTTAAACTTTCTCATACTAGATTGAAAGAATTTATTGCATCGTGAGGTAGAATCTTTCTCCACCCTATGAATCTGGGTGTGGTCATGAGGCTGGTTGTGACCAATTTAGTAAATGTTATTCAGCCAGAGAAATGAAAAATGCCCATAGCTTCAGCCTGTTGCTGCTGGGATCATTTCTTCTACCATGTGTATAAGCTTGGACTACCTCCAAGAGCTTGTGGGACCACAAGCGGGGTAACTGTCCCAGCCATCCCAGCCAGTGTCTTGTTGACTAAGCAACATGCCAACCAACAGATATGTGAGTGGCCATTTAGACCAAGCCAGTACAGACTGGGGAACTCTGAATTCAACCCACTGGATTGTAAGAAATAATAAATGTTTGATGTTTTAGCCACCAAATTTTGTGGGACAAGCTTTCAGATACAACAGACATGTGCTGGACACTTTGTTACTTTTGTGGGTTCAAAGATGAGTAAGACCCTGTCACTACCCTTTTGGAGGTTGTGGTTGAAAGAGGAAGTCACAATAAAAATATATCATAAAAACAAATGATTGAGACAGGATTAAAGATGGCAGCATGAGAGGTGAGACAAAGGCTTCCTCCTAAAATGGCATACAATATGAAAATATAATTAATACAACTAATCCTGAAAGAGCAACAGGAAAGACAACTGTGCCAGACTGCATACACCTGGAGAAAAGAGCAGACCTCACGGAACAGGGTCATGTACCAAAGCTGTGGCCCGGCAGGATCCAAGCCCTTCCCCTACCCCAGCTCACTGGTGGGAGGAAGAGAAACAGAGTAGGGAGGGAGTGAAGGCCTGGGACTGCTGAACACCTAGCTCCAGAGATCTGCTCTGGGAGCACAAACCCTACATTACATGGTGCTTTCATGATACTCTTGTGATTAAGGGGTTGGAAAACTAAGACAGGCAGAATTCCTGGAGAGACGGAGATTCCAGCCGCTTGTGGAAAGAAGGGATCCATATCCGGCTGCTCTGGGATAAAAGAAAAATGGGCAGTCTGAGAGACTTCCTAACAAGTAAGCCCTTAACAAGAGGGCTGCTAAAGGGGCAAGGATTGCACAGAGCTTCCTGCTCAGGAGAAAGGACAGATAGACAAAATGGTCCAGGTACACTCTGCCCAGCAGGTTGGCAGCTTTCATGATTTTCAGATGCTCCAGCTCCCTGGATGGCTACACAGCTCCAAGGACCCCTTCATGATACTCAGCCTACTGCGCCTTTCTCCTGGCCAGCCCCACCTGGCTCGCAAACCAGCAAACCCCACCATGGCATTAGGCAAGAGAGAGGGAAGATCTGTCTACAGCAACTACAAATGCAAAGCATAGAGGTTTATTATACCTGTGTGCTCCGCCCAGTGGTTCAGGCAGTGGAGACAGGCATAGAAGCTGGGAAGCAGGAAACAGCTCTTTCCTACCCCCAGGCACCAATACCACTCCCCTGCAACCCCCAACATTGCTTCAGGGGCTGAGCAGCTCCAGAATAGAGCTTCTGGACACTAGAGGGCACCATATACAAATAGGAAATGCCAAAGGAACCTGGTTCAAAGTAAAATTATTAATACCTCCTGAGAAAGATTTAAATGACATCGACTTCATGAATTTTCCAGAACGGGAGTTCAAAATAAAAATCATTAACATGCTCATGAAGGTATAGAAAGATATTCAAGAACTCAGGAATGAATTCGGGTCAGAGATCCAATCGTTGAAGAGCACAATGGAAGGTATTAAAAGCAGATTAGATACAGTGGAGGAGACGATAAATGAAATAGAAACTAGAGAAGAGGAATACAAAGAAGCTGAGGCACAGAGAGAAAAAAGGATCTCTAAGAATGAAAAAATATTCAGAGAACTGTGTGACCAATCCAACTGAAACAATATTCACATTATAGGGGTACCAGAAGAAGAAGAGAGAAAAAAAGAGATAGAAAGTGTCTTTGAGGAGGTAATTGCTGAAAACTTCCCCAATATGGGGAAGGAGATAGTCTCAATTGGGGAAGGAGATAGTCTCTCAGCACATGGAGATCTACAGATCTCCCAACACAAGGGACCCATGGAAGACAACCCCAAGACATATAATAATTAAAATGGCAAAGATCAAGGATAAGGACAGACTATTAAAAGCAGCCATAGAGAGAAATGAGATCACATACAAAGGAAAGCCCATCAGGCTAACATCAGACTTCTCAGCAGAAACCTTACAGGCCAGAAGGGAGTGGCATGATGTATTTAAAGCAATGAAACAGAAGATTACTTTATCCAGTAAGATTATCATTTAAATTTGAAGGAGGGATTAAACAATTTCCAGATAAGCAAAAGCTGAGAGAATTTACCTCCCACAAACCATCTCCACAGTGTATTTTGGAGGGACTGCTATAGATTTAAGTGTTCCTAAGGTTTAATAGCTGTCACCAGAAGTAATAAAACCACAGTAAAGAAAGCAGAACTGCTAATTACTAAGCAAATGCAAAATTAAATTAACTATCCCCCAAATTAATCAAGGGATAGACAAAGAGTACAAAATATGATAGCTCATATATAAAGAATGGAGGAGGAAGAAAGAGGAGGAGAAAAAAAAAGAACCTTTACATTGTGTTTGTAATAGCATATTAAGTGAGTTAAGTTAGACTCTTAGATAGTAAGGAAGTTAACCTTGAACCCTTGGTAACCACGAATCTAAAGCCTGCAGTGGCAATAAGTACATACCTATTGATAATCATCCTAAATGTAAATGGACTGAATGCACCAATCAAAAGGCATAGAGTCATGAATGGATAAAAATGCAAGACCCATCTATATGCTGCCTACAAGAGATTCAATTTAACCCAAAGACATACACAGACTAAAAGTGAAGGGGTGGAAAAAGATATTTCATGCAACTAATAGGGAGAAAAAAGCAGGAGTTGCAGTACTTGTATCAGACAAAATAGACTTCAAAACAAAGAAAGTTACAAGAGACAAAGAAGGACATTACATAATGATAAAAGGGTCAATCCAACAAGAAGATATACCCATTATAAATATCTGTGTACCCAAAAAAGGAGCACATACATATGTGAATCGAATACTAACAGAATTAAAAGGAGAAATGGAATGGAATGCATTCATTCTAGGAGACTGCAACACTCCACTAAGTCTGAAGGACAGATTTACCAGACATAAAATATGTAAGGAGACAGAGGCACTGAACAACACATTAGAAAGGATGGACCTAACAGACATCTACAACAAAACTCTACACCCAAAGCAGCAGAATACACATTCTTCTCAAGTGCACATGGAACATTTTCAAGAATAGATCATATACTAGGCCTCAAAAAGGGCCTCGGTAAATTCAAAAATATTGAAATTATACCAACCAGTTTTTTAGACCACAAAGGTATGAAACTAGAAATAAATTATGCCCAGAAAATTAAAAACCCCACAAATACATGGAGGTTTCACAACATGCTGGTAAATAACCAATGGATCAATGACCAAATAAAAACAGAGATCAAGCAATATATGGAGACAAATGACAAAAATAATTCAACACCTCAAAATCTGTGGGACACAGCCAAGGGTGTGCTAGGAGGAAAGTATACTGCAATACAGGCCTACCTCAGGAAAGAAGATCAATCCCATATGAGCAGTCTAAACTCAAAATTAATGAAACTAGAAAAAGAAGAACAAAAGAGGCCCAAAGTCAGTAGAAGGAGGGACATAATAAAGTTAGAGCAGAAATAAATAAAATGGAGAGGAATAAAACAATAGAAAGAATCAATGAAAGCAAGAGCTGGTTCTTTGAGAAAATTAACAAAATAGACAAACCCTTAGCCAGACTTATCAAGAAAAAAAGAGTCTACTCACATAAACAGAATCAGAAATGAGAAAGGAAAAAACATGACAGACTCCATAGAAATACAAAGAATGATTAGAGAATACTATGAAAAATTATGTGCTAACAAACTGGATAACTAGAAGAAATGGACAACTTTCTAGAAAACTACAACCTTCCAAGGCTGACCCAAAAAGAAACAGAAAATCTGACCAATTACCGGCAGTGAAATTGAACTGGTAGTCAAAAAACTACCTAAGAACAAAACTCTTGGACCAAATGGCTTTATCACTGAATTTTATCAAACATTTAATGAATACCTAATACCCATCCTCCTTAAAGTTTTCCAAAGAGTAGAAGAAGAGGGAATACTTCCAAATTCATTCTATGAGGCCAGCATCACTATAATACAAAAACCAGGTAAAGACACCACAAAAAAAAGAAAATTACAGGTCAATATCCCTGATGAACATAGATGCAAAAATATACAACAAAATATTAGCAAACCAAATTCAAAAACACATCAAAAAGATCATCCATCATGATCAGGTAGGATTTATTCTAGGGATGCAAGGATGGTACAACATTCAAAAATCCATCAACATCATCCACCACATCAACAAAAAGAAGGACAAAAACTACACAATCATCTCCATAGATGCTGAGAAAGCATTTGACAAAATTCAATATCCATTCATGATAAAAACTCTCAACAAAATGGGTATAGAGAACAAGTACCTCAAATAATAAAGGCCATATATGACAAATCAAGAGCCGACATTATACTTAACAGCGAGAAGCTGAAAGCTTTTCCTTTAAGATCAGGAACAAGACAAGGATGCCCACTCTTCCCACTTCTATTCAACATAGTACTGGACATTCTAGCCACATCAATCAGACAACACAAAGAAATAAAATGCATCCAGATTGGTAAGGAAGAAGTTAAACTGTCCCTCTTTGCAAATGACATGATATTATACATAAAAAACCCTCAAGAACCCACTCCAAAATTACTAGATCTAATATCTGAATTCAGCAAAGTTTCAGGATACAAAATTAGTATGCAGAAATCAGTGACATTCCTATACATTAACAATGAACTAGCAGAGAGAGAAATCAGGAAAACAATTCCATTCACAGTTGCATCAAAAAGAATAAAATACTTAGCAAACCTAACCAATGAAGTGAAAGACCTATACTCTGAAAACTACAAGACACTCATGAGAGAAATCAAAGAAGATACCAATAAATGGAAACACATCCCATGCTCATGGATAGGAAGAATTAATATTGTAAAAATGGCCATCCTGCCTAAAGCAATCTACAGATTCAATGCAATTCCTACCAAAACACCAACAGCATTCTTCAACAAACTAGAGAAAATCATTCTAAAATTCATATGGAACCACAAAAGACTCAGAATAGCCAAAGCAGTCCTGAGAAGGAAGAATAAAGCTGGGGGGATTATGCTCCCCAACTTCAAGCTCTACTACAAAGCTACAGTAATCAAGACAATTTGGTACTGGCACAAGAATAGACCCATAGACCGATGGAAAACACTAGAGAGCCCTGATATAAACCCAACCATATATGGTCAATTAATATATGATAAAGGAGCCATGGATATACAATGGGGAAATGACAGCCTCTTCAACAGCTGGTGTTGGCAAAACTGGACAGCTACATGCAAAAGAATGAAACTGGATTATTGTTTAACCCCATACAAAAAAGTAAACTCGAAATGGACCTTAATGTAAGTCATGAAACCATAAAACTCTTAGAAGACAACATAGGAAAACATCTCCTGAATATAAGCATGAGCAACTTCTTCCTGAACACATCTTCTTGAGTAAGGGAAACAAAAGTAAAAATGAATTCATGGAACTACATCAAACTAAAATGTTTCTGTACAGCAAAAGACACCATCAACAGAACAAAAAGGCATCCTACAGTGTGGGAGAATATATTTGTAAATGATATATCCAACAAGGGGTTAACATCCAAAATATATAAAGAACTCAAACACCTCAACACCCAAAAAGCAAATAACCCTATTAAAAAATGGGCAGAGGATATGAAGAGTCAGTTCTCCAAAGAAGAAATTCAGATGGCCAACAGACACATGAAAAGATGCTTCACATCACTAATCATCAGGGAAATGCAAATTAAAACCACAATGAGATATCACCTCACACCAGTAAGGAGGCCAGCATCAAAAAGACTAAGAACAACAATGCTGGTGGGAATGTAAGCTAATTCAACCATTGTGGAAAGCAATATGGAGCTTCCTCAAAATCCTAAAAAAAGAAATACCATTTGACCTGGGAATCCCACTCCTTGGAATTTACCCAAAGAATACAACTTCTCAGATTCAAAAAGACATATGCACCCCTATGTTTATTGCAGCACTTTACAATAGCCAAGATACGGAAGCAACCTAAGTGTCCATCAGTAGATGAATGGATAAAGAAGAGGTGGTATATACAGAATGGAATACTATTCAGCCATAAAAAATAAACATGGATGGAGCGGGAGGACTTATGTACAGTGAAATAAGCCAAGAAGAGAAAGACGAATGCCAAATTATTTCCCTCATTTGTGGAGTATAACAATGAAGCAAAACTGAAGGAACAAAATAGCAGCAGACTCAGAGACTCCAAAAAGGAACTAGTGTTACCAAAGGGGAAGGTAGTGGAAAGGCGGGTGGGGAGGAGGGAGGAGATTGAGTGGTATTATGTTTAGTATATTAATAATTAAAGCCAGGTTGCATAAAAATAAATATTTCACCATGACTGCCTCTCATTGCTGCTCATTATCAGGCAGATTTTAGAAATGCTGAGCCTTCGAAGAACATTTCAGTCTAAAGGTTCTATGATAGTATAGACAATTACTGGAAAATAAATTTTGGTTCCACTGTTTTAAAATCTGTTAGAAGTCTTTAATAGAAGTATTCAACAGATGGAACACCAAACAACTTAAGCTTTATTAAATTAAATTTTTGAAAAAAAAAGCTTGTAAACAGAGAGGCATTGAAATTTATCCTTGCAGAAGAAGGGAGAAACTACAATGGTGAGAATTCACATGATGTATAGGATGAGTTTTGATATTCTACAACTGTGTTTTAGAATATTTGAACTTCTATTTGTAGCTGTATAAATCGGCATTGTGTTCAGGGATGGATTGAAATTTAGAAGGCTTATGATTTTTTTTAGCATCTAAACTTGGTGAAACATTTTTAAAATTGCAGGAGGGAGTTTTTCTTAGCCATAATTTCATAAGACTGATTTATCTGTCAACAAAAATACTTTAAAAATTACATAGTTATTTTAATGCCTTCTTTCACTCTCAGAACTGCCCTGATGATAAATTGTATGATCACCCTATAAATATGATATGGAAGATTGCCTGGCTGCTCCCTGTAGGGCGATCGATATGAACATGTCTTGCAGACACTGGCTTAGACAATTGGGAATAGAAAAATGAATAAACTTTCTCCCTTCCAGGAGCTCACAGTCCAATGGAACAATGACAAATATCATAAATCAGTATTATTGGTTCTATATTGGAGACATACACAAAGCTATTAAGTGAGAATAGGTGTTAATGGCTGGAGTGGGTATTACAAATATTTTGGCAGTATGATTATAGAGTAAAATGTTGAGCTTTTAGAAAGTTGGCCACCCAACAGTATGTTAATGAAAGAAGTTGGTCCGTGATGTCAAAAATAGCACTGGAAAGAGTTAAACAGACAAGGAAACTTTTATTCAAGACTAATTCAAGAGGAGGGCGAGACTGACTCAACACCTGCTTAGAAAAGGTGTGGGAGTTTTTAAGCCCTGAGGTGAGCCAGGGGAAAAGGTGTAGAGGACAGCTGGCGGGGGGACGGGTCGGTGTGATTGGAGCATCTGTGTTTGCTAATCCGCAATGAAGGAAGTCAGGCTCCCACCGTCCCACAGAGATGGGGACGTAGGGCCTGGTACAGTATCTTTCTTGAGGGTTATGTTTCAAAGCCAGGGCTCCCATGTTCTTGGGAAAGAGTTTGTTGGGTTGCAATACTGGCCAGAGGCAGCAAGAAGCTTTCATCTTGAAGGGATAGAGAAGGAGTTTACAATTCCAAGTTTTCTAAAATAAATGCTCTAGGGAAAGGGAGGTCAGGATGTCATAAGTCTGAATGAAACATAGTCTAAAGTTTAGTCAAACTAAGGAGAATGTTGAGGCTGACGGGGTTAGTGGATCTGTGAGCATCCTTGTGTATCTGACTCCAACTTAATGGAACATAAGGGAAACTTCCTCACGTGCATTCTCTCCTCATCTCTTCTCACTGGGGCAGCTTATTCTTTTCTCCTGCGGCAGAGTTCTGATGGATTTATTTGGCCGTTTAAAGCCTGGTCATAAGACTTTAGTAAATACCTTTCATGCTGTTACAGTTAGCTTGGGAATAGTTAGCTTTGGACTGCGGTCTCCAGGGTTCCTGTGTTAGGAAAGATCTTCCTCTTTCCCACATTAAAGCCAATGAAAGTATACTTTTCTGCAAATATGATGGCGATGACAGGATCTAACATCTGCTTTACATGAGACAGCTGCACACAAGAACTCCAGGCTGGATGGAATCTACCCACAAAACCTTAGCTGTGTTCCCAAGGAAACATGAGCAAAACTAAAGATGAGCTGTCCAATAAAGATTTCAGTAATAGTTTAGTATTATTTTGATATTTGACATTTGAAAGCAGATCACCTATACTGTCATTTTAACTTCTTTACTAGTTGCCTTTAATATGTTAAACATGTAACCTAATAACTATCTGTCCTTTAGAAGGTATTTTGTGCTAAATTACTAAGTAAGGAGTAAATATACAGTAGTAAAATGAAGCAATGTAGTGTTTCAGTCACACTCCTTCCTTTTCTTGCTGTGAGTTTAATCAAATTCCTCAAATTCAATAAAGTTTTGTTTTCTCCCTGAAAAAACAAATTGGAATAATGGCAATTCCCCTGCAGGTTTGTTATGATGACTAGGGATTATGTATATAAATTCTTAGACAAATATGGTAAGTGCCCGAATGATATATTGTTATTGATATGAAAGCTTTATGCACAGTGTGATTATCAGAAGGGGATGCCAATGTTTAATACCTGTAAGGCAATTTTGAATATGCCCACAGGTTTCTGAGCTCAGATATACTCTATGAATTTTCTCTGTTCTTTCTTTCTTAGAAGAAAAAAAGTATTTTGAAGATGCTAGTGCCAAACATAACACTAAGATACTCATTTATGCATGGTAGGATCAGATCCCACACTCTGAATTTCAAAGTCAGAACTTTTTCAGCAGCATCCAGCAGGATGGTGTCTGTTCCTTGATACAGGATTAAGAAGCACTGACCCTTGGCTAAATTTTTGGTAGGCAGTGTCAAAGCTTGAAGAGCCACAATGTGATGAAACCACACAAGATCCTAGGATAACTACAGAAGGCTTAGTCATTCATTTATGCATGCATGCATTTATTCAAATGCTTGTACTAAGTAACTCTGATCTAACCAGCACTGTGACAAGTGTCAGGAATGAACAAAAATAATAATAGCTGTTCTTATTAAGTACCGCTGGTACCAGGGTATGGTTTCAGTTCTTAACTTTTTTCACCCATTTACTCCTCAGGACTTCTTCCTCATGAAGCAGATATTATTGCTAACCTCATTTTATAGATATGGAAATTAAGACACAGAGAAGTCAAATACTAACCATGGTAACATAAGCTAGAAAAGTCAGAACCCAGGCAGTGTGGCTCCAAAACCTGTGGTTTTGAGCACCACTGCATACTATTACTTCTTAAATAATAGTAAGCAAATGGAAATGATAATTGGCCTTCACTGGTGATGGAAAAATTAATCAAACCAACACAATAAGTGTACGATCATAAAATATGATAATGGACCATATCTAGGAGTACATAAAGAGATCCTGATATATGAAGGCACACAAAGAGGAGTATGAGAAATTGAATGAAGGCCAGAGTGGCTGGGACACAGAGGGCTCGGGGAGAAAGGTCACACAGTATTGCCAGAGAAGTCAGGCTTTTAGATCATGTAAGCCTTATCTTTGGCATCGGGTAGGTCTGTGTCCCAGTCCCAGCTTTGACACCTCTTGGCCGTGTACTTTGGGCTAAGGATTGTCTCTCTGAGTTGTTCTTTATTTTAGGAATACAGATAACTATAGAATCTACCTCACAAGCTTGCTGAAAACAACAAATCAAAACTTCATGTGTGACACTTAGCATAGTACCTGACACACATACAGAGCCTAGATAAAGTTTAGTTATGGGTATAGTACTTGGCAATTTTAATTCCCCATGCTGAACCTAATTATTTTCCTTACCCTGAATTTATACTCTTAATATCCATAGAGCAAGAGGTGAGCTAAACTTCTCTACTTTCTCCAACAGACTTTGGGCTAGGAAAAAATATTTTAAAAGGTAGTTTAAAATAAAAAATATGCTAGTTGTCATGACAATCCACCGTAACCCAACTGTACCACCTGCACAGGTACACATGTGTATGCGTGTGTGTGTACATCTATGTGTGTGGACAATCTTTATGTATTCCCACTGGGCCATGCCAGTACAGCTGAGATAGTCCTGGTCCCCCACATTATTCCCCAGAATACAGTCATGTTGAAAACCCAAGTCACTGGCTTCATTGCTCCCGAGTTGCTAAAACAACCCAAGGAGAACTAGATGAATGAATTTTCCATCTCATAAATCCAGCCTCTGTGTGGCGCAGTGACTGGCATTCTAGGAATGCTCTGGGTCAGCGCAGAGGATTGCCAAGGGAGGTGGCGCACTCCCTCCTTACATGGGACTAGGGTAGTTAGCAGGGTCATAAAGACTCAGTGGCGATACAATTCTTCAGTTTTTTGTTCAGCATGAGTACAGGAAGGGAGAATTTCTCATTTGCAATCAAGAGAAAGGTAGCAATTATACAAGATCCACCTCTTGAGAAGATAAGGGTTCCAAGGTGACCCAGTGGCAGAGGTGCCCAGGCCCATCGGACAACCTGAACAGCAGTCTTTCTTCAGTGGATGGAAAAATCCGACGATTGTCTCTATAGGTTATCTTTTTACAGGGCTCACCGTAGTGAACACTTTAAGAACAAGTTCTTGGTGGCACAAATCGAGAAATGGCAGAGGCAGCCGCTGTGCTGAGTAGAGAGTCTGAGCAAAGTAAGCTTTGCACAGGGAAGGGAGTGGGTATTAGCAAACAGGGCACCTCAGAAGATGCTGTAACGAGATTTGGATCAGGTGTGTATGGTTGAAAAAAAATTTAGGTGCCTCTTCTGGCAGAAGTTCCTTTGTTTCTGATTGCTGCAGTAGCTGAACTGGGTCCCAGGTGCCTGCTGCCACAGAACCAGTCACTTCAGCTGCGGAGCAGCCAGGAGCACAGGGGCAAGAAACAAAACCAAGTATTAATTGTCTCTAATTGCATATAGAGTCTAATTGACAAGCTGTGCATGTTTGAGACCTTCACGCTGCTACCAAGATGGGCATTTGGCTGATGTCTTATTTCCCTTTCTGTACTTTCTGCCTGGGTTCCATAGGCAACTGCTCACATGTGCTTGTTGCTTTTGTGCCATCAGTTAAGTTTATGGGAGGGACGATGGGGCACTGCTAAGTCAGGTGCAGAAGGCTCAGCAGTAACTGCTCTGGATACAAACAAGATGAAGTTTGTGTTTGGAACGATCAGCCAGAAACTCCGGGCAGCAATTTTGAATAGTAAACATTGTGTGGAATCGTGGCACCGTTCCAGTGTACTATCTTTCCTTTTGTTTAAAAGGAAAATTATTTTTTTCACAGAGTGTTCTTGGAAATTTCTAATGATTTGTCTTTCACGATCTAAATTGTCTATTAAGTCAAACAAATCAATCTTTTGCTACAATTATTATCAGTAGAGTGCTAAAAAATGGATACATAGGGAGTTTTAATCGCTAATTGCTTTCTAAAGCTAATTTTAAGTGAATATGATTTTTAACAGAAATATTCTGGTATTGGTGATACTTGATGTTCCATTAAATTGCAGTAAAACAAGGAGTTGTAAGTCTATTGGTGATTTGAACTTCATTCTTTCTGAAATGTGTACTTATTAATTCAATTTTTAATCAAAGTGATTTATCACTTTTATAAATTAAGTGACTTTCCCTTTCCTCTCACACAATGAAGTTGTTAATCTAATGGTGCTACAATGTGATGGTTTCTCTCCAAAGAACACTCTAGGCAGTTTTATTCTGCTTTGCTGCGAGAGCCTGGTAAATTTGATTAATTTATAGCATTCATATACATGACCTGTAAAACTGTGAGGGAAAAAAAAAAAGCACTCTCATTTGCCAATGTGATTGAATTTTTATTATTATGTCCAAAAGATCATTTGAAGATTCTTGATAATATAAAATGAAAAGATCTTTACAGACTCTTATGATGACAGTATTCCTTATGATTTTGTCTGTGATTATCCTAAATATTATTAATGACAATGATAGTGACCACTCTTGAGAAATGCTATATCCCACGCACTATATTTAGTAATTGATACGGAATAAGAGTAAAATGCATTTGTCCTTGGGTTCATACAAACCCTGTTTTTCATTACACTTTAAGGAGTATATCTTTATTACAGTACACAGTCACCAGAATGTAGCTAATTCATGACTGTTTCATGGAAAGCCTTGTGTAACCTCTCAGAATTAAGTGTCTCTATCTGAATAACAAAGATAACACTTATTCCATTGGATTGTTACTATGATAGAGAATTTATGCACATCACTCAGCAAAGATTTTCAGGAAATGAAATTAGTGAAAACAGCAAGTGTACATTTTTCTGCAAAGGTGGAATTAAGTTCAAAAATCATTTCATGTAAAAAAGAAAAAAATGGTGTTTTGGCATGAGTTCAATAAATGACACGTTTTTCATTTCAGTTCTTTTACATATGCATGACATTTGGCAAGGTGGCAATTTTAAAGAGTTAAATTACTTGTTGAAATTCATTTGTGCCTAATGATGTCCTGAAAACCCATCCACATAGTATTTGTAAGTTGGTTAAGTATATATCTGCTGTCTGGAGCAATTATTATGTATTTTGGGCAGTATTTGATTGGCTACCCAAAATAGATAGCCATCATTAAAATACCTAAAATAATTATTAATAAGCTTCTACCTGCTGTGATCAAATGTTGTAAGCAAGCAAAGATTAATAAAATGATCAATAACAATATTATATACTTTTTCAGTCTGGTTGTACTAACATAATTTCCTCGAGATTTACAACTACTGAGACGTAGACAAATAATATTAGTCCTTTTTTTTTTTTTAAATGAAGACCCTCAGATTCAGAAAAATAACAACTGGTCTAAGACATTACCCAAGAACTAAAAAGCAGAGCTGACTAATTGGCTCCATGTTCACAGCTCTTATTCTATTCTCTACCCCATTGTCTGCTTCTTTGCTCTTGGAATACAACTATGGCAAGAAAGTGAACTTCTCTGAGACACAAAACAAAAAAAGGAGTGGACACATTTTGTATAAAAGTGTTATCAATAAAACTATGAGTCACACTATTATCATGATATATACAGAACAGATAATAGGTCCTTTAGTTCTACCCATAGGCTCTTTAATTAGTACAGAATTACTTTCTGATCCTCTTCCCATCTGATTATTGACTCCATAATTATAGGTGGCTGAGTCAAAGATTGGGACCCTCAATACAGAATCCTAACCATGAGAAAATGCATTATGACATATTGCACAAATTATGGTTTGCACTTTCAGTTTCCATTTGACTTCATAATTCTTGATTTCCATGATGACTTCAGACTTCTATAAATTTAAATACCTACTATGTATAAGCCAAACCAGGATTGTCATTAAGCAAATAGGAGCAGTTATACCAGTCACAATTTTTCTTACTACATTGTTTTTCTTTTTATCCTCCTGAAATATTTTGGTTTTGCTCTTTAATCATAAATTCATATAAATAAAATTCACATAAAAAGTAAAATTTGTGTGAAAAGAAAACTTCCTCATATTTTAAAATAAGTTTAAAGGAGCATTAAGATATCTTCACCTGTCCCAATAGACCAATAAGAGTCAGTCATTTGTTTTCTATATTTTTTATTTGATCTAAGCATAGAAGGACTAAGAAATTTAGACACAAATTTTAAATCATTAGGATTTAGGGATGTACTAGAATGTTGGCCTTTATATATCTTAATTAGCATCATTAAGAAAAATGATACAAAATCTGTGACTGTATAAAATGTAAGGAATCCAGTAGATCTGTGTACTCCAGCTGTGTTAACCATGACTAGACTTTTTGCTATTTATATGTGTTAAAGACAGTGGAAATAGATGGCATCATTGTAATGTGGAGACTTTTGTGCCTTACCTGAGGAAAGACTATTAAAATAATTATGTAAACACTTAGATCACAAAGCTTTATTTATTTATTTTTATTCTGAGGTATATACACTAAAATGTACAAATCTTAGTATACAACTTGATGAGTTTTTGACAGGTGTATACACTCACATAACCATTCCCAAGATCAAGATGTCAAACATTCTCACCAATTTTTCCCCCTTCACCTATAGCACCCATCCCCCACCCTCCTCTCCTATAGCAACCACTGGTCTGTTCTCTGTGTTTATAAGTCTATTTCAGTTTTGTTTGTTCATTTGTTTTTTAGATTCCACATATAAGTGAGTTATATGGTATTTGTCTTTTGTCTGGCTTATTTCACTTAGCATAATACCCTTTAGGTCTATCCATGTTATAAATGGCAAGATTCCATTCTTTTTTATGACTGAATAATTCTATGGCTATTTCATGATGTATGTGTGATTTCCTTTGCAATGCAGAAGCTTTTAGTTCAATATGGTTTCACTTGTTTATTTTTGTTTCCCTTACCTGGAGAGATATATACAAAAAGAATTACTAATGCTGATGTTCAAGAGTTTACTGCCTATGTTTTCTTCTAGGAGTTTCATGGTTTCAGATCTTACAATTTATGTCTTTAATCCATTTCAAATTTTTTTTGTGTGTGGTGTAAGACAGTGATCCAGTTTCATTCTTTTGCATGTAGCTGTCCAGTTTTCCCAACACCATTTACTGAAGAGACTATCTTTTCCCTATTGTATATTCTTGCCTTCTTAGATTAATTGACCATATAGGCATAGTTTTATTTCTGGGCCCTCTATTCAGTTCCATTGGTCTATATGTATATCTGTTTCTGTGTTAGTATCATACTGTCTTGATTACTGTAGCTTTGTAGTATTGTTTGAAATCAGGGAGCCTGATACTTAGCTTTGTTCTTCTTTTTTCAAGATTGCTTGGTCTATTCAGTTGTTTTTGTGTGTGTGTGTGTGGTTCCATACAAATTTTAGGATTATTTGCTCTAGTTCAGTGAGAAATGCCATTGATATTTTGATAGGAATTGCACTGAATCTGTAGATTGCTTTGGACAGTATGGCCATTTTAACAATATCAATTCTTCCTATCCATGATCATGGAATAGCTTTCCATTAATTTGTATCTTCATTGATTTCTTACATCAATGTGTTACAGATTTCAGACTCTAGATCTTTCATCTCCTTGGTTAAATTTATTTCTAGGTTTTTATTCTTTTAGGTGCAGTTGTAAAAAAGATATTGATTTCTTAATTTCTTTTCTGTTAGATCATTATTTGTATATAGAAAAGCAACAGATTTCTATATGTTAATTTTATACCTTGTGACTTTACTGGCTTCATTTATTCTACTAGCTTTTTTGTGAAGTCTTTAGGGTTTTCTATATACACTATCATGTTATCTGAAAATAATGACAGTTTTACTTCTTCCTTTCCAATTTGGAAGTCTTTTATTTCTTTTTCTTGCCTAATTGCTATGGCTTAAACTTCTAGTACTATGTTGAATAAAAATGGAAATAGATGACATCATTGTAAGGTGAGGACTTTTGTTCCTTAGCTGAGGAAAGATTATTAAAATAATTATGTAAATCCTGAGAACATAAAAGAAAGCTTTAAAATGAGGTGAAATACTTTAGGAAGACAAAAAAAAAAAAAAAAAGGCAACCTGAATTCCAGGCTTAATGGGATAAGTTCTTTGGGGGTTGTTTCTGTTATAGCCTGAAAAACTGAATTTGCATGCCTTGCAGTTTCTGTTAGCTGACACATTCATGACACTCTTTTGGTTCTATCGTATTCGGTGGTAGTATGCTTACTTTAAATGCATCTTGGTTGAAAAACATTAAAAAGATGGAATATAGCTATTGAGGGAGGTGATACAATGTCAAATAATTCAATTAATTAAAGAAAATACCTGATCTGTCAAATGGGAAATAAGCAAAATGATTATCCTGTGTTGTTAATTGTTTATCAACTGATTGTGTTTGCTTCATTTAAATCCAGGCTAAAGAAGAAGCAAATGAGGTACAAGTCGTGGGGTCTATTAAAGAATTTCTACCTCATGAGAAGAGGTAAGTAAAAGTTGTAATGTTAAATACTACCAGAAAAAAGGAAATAAATGAACATTTTTGTATAGTCTAAGTGCTCCCAAAGAAAACCTTACATTTTACAAAAATAAAGTATACTGAAACATTGATAATACACAAGATACAGAAAATTAAAAAGAGGAGAGATATATATCATTGATGTATCAGCTCCTGAAGAAAATTCTGGTGACTGTTTTGGTGTTTTTCTGTGTATATACTGTGGTTTACTTTACATAGTAGTGATCAAACATTATATGCACATTTTTGTGCTAAGCTTTCATAGTTTAAAATTGTAACAGTGTTAAGATGTTCATTTTACTATGAATTTAATAAACATCTTTAATTCCTGCACAGTATTTCCTTGAGGACATTCACAAGAGCAATTTGGTCATTCCTTTATTGTTTAGATCTTTCATCATTCCACACAAATAAATAACAACACATAGGTATATAGGATGAATTCATTGGGGGTAAATACCACAGTTTCTTGATACACTTGTTCCTGATACTGTTGTAAGATGTGCACCTTATTCACTAGAGAATAAAAGTGCCTATATTGATGCACCACTTAATATTTTGACTTTTTATTCTTGTTTAATTATACAAAAAACTAAAGCCTTGGAGGTTAATTTCATGATTGGATCACCAAGAGCATTTTCTGTTCTTACATATTCTTGTTAAATTTCATCAGTCGTAAATAGTCTGTTCTGTGTTGTCTCCATCAATCTATGGAGGAACACTCTTTACTTCCACCTCAGACCTGCATTCTGAGACTTTTCCTGAGGAAACACAAATTTATCTAATTTGACTAACCTTGACTTCCAATCTCTTTTCTAGTTGCCAGTAGATTATAACAATACTTGGTATTTATTGAGCTTCCAATTCCGCACATATAAAGTTCTAAAGGGTGTTTAAAGTTCATCCAGATGAATTCTTCTTAATCGACATGAACTGGGAGTTCTACAAATTCTAATGCATGTAGTCAAATCTACCTTTTTTTTAAAATCAAGATTTAAAAAAGGAAATTGATCTTCATCTTTAGCTTTGTGTTTCATTCAACTCCTTTAAAAAAAATCCACTCATTAATAGAAATAATACTCCTGCTTAAACTTCTCTGAAAAATTTTAGTTTCTCAATAGCTAACTTTGGAAGCTTTTTAGTTTGGCCTCCTTTTATGTATATATACACTCATACACATCATTTGGAGACAAGGAGGAAAAAAGGGCATCTTTGCTTATGAAGAGTCTCTGGGAAGTCACGTGCTCCTGTAAGAGCAGTTTTAATGGTGCATTTGAAGTAAGCATTACAGTAAAGTAGAAAGATGTTCAACAAATAGCAGCAAACAGATCAAATTTCAGCAAATAAAGCAGGGGTCAAAGTCTAATTGCATCAAATTGCACATTGTACCAGTGGCACCAGTGACGTTTCTTTGGCCAGTTCTGAAAGGCAGTGGGTGTTACATGGATTGTTAGTTTTAATTTGTTCAAATGTGTTTTCATTACCAACTGGTACAGAGGTGGCAAAGGGAAACAGTCTCTGGAGGCAGAACAAATGGAGAAATGTGTTTTATGTGTCCCTTCCAGTGGCAGTCAGTTTTGATGTCCTTAAGGAAATATTTCTTGATAATAATTACAAGAAAAATACCAACCTTTGATGTCCAAATATTTGACAAAATGGAAACTTCTATTTGCTAGGGAAGTGGAACCAGTGGATCTATTTATCTCAGTATTTAATGGAGTTTTAAGAAAAGCTATAAAGGAGAATATGTGAATTGTATCCCAAATACTCTATAAAGTCAATCTAACTAACAGACACTCTGAATTTGTCAAGACCTACATTATTGTTTTTTTGAAGTTTGGAGATTTTTTTTTTTTTTTGGTTTGGTTTATTTTTTATCTTTCCTGCCTTTTATTAACTCACTGGGTTTTCTTTCTTCTTTTCTATTTATTCTAGTTTTTTTTGGAAATTATGCAGTTGGGAAATCTAGTGGTTCCTAAAGACAAACAGAATTTAAATATATCAATTTTGGTATCAAGCTAGCCTAAAATTTTTTAATTTCCACACAGTTCAATAAAATAAACTTAACACATGGAACTAAAATTACCATCACCAGTTCTCGGAGTCTGCTCTTTTTCCAAGTAAATGTTACTGAGAAGAGTGGCAGGAAGAAAAGTGACCACAACAACTGGCAGATCCAGTTACTTTTCTAGCTTTTAAAGTTTATTTTAAACACAAAAGGCAAGATTATAAGCCAAAAAACAAGCACCACCCAACCAATAAACCACTTTAGAAAAATCCCAGTGACATCAATCATCTGTTACTTGATTTTATTCATCTTGGCCCCTTTTTCTATGTTTTTCTTTTCCTTATTATGCTTGATATTAACAAATAAGATATGCTAACTGTATGTGACTTAAGGTAAAGCTTTTTCCGTAAATCAGAAATCACGTAACACCATTCTACAAAGCTCCTTCATTAGCTCTGTAATGCTAACATCTGACTGGAGAGCTCCATTTTCACCTTGTAAGTCTATAGAAAACTTACTTAGTTTGAAATTTTATTCATCAGAAAGTAGCAATTAACAATTATTCTTTTATCCAGTCAGTCCATAATTATTTAGTTCATTTCATATTAGAAGTTTTGCTGTGTAACTACAATCTCAGTTCTGTTATTCTCAGCATACCTGATAAGCCTTTATGCTTTGCAAGCGAGTTATTCAAAGGTTGTCACCAGGGTGATCTCACAGTCCTGCTCTTTCTCCTGTAAATTTGATATCCAGCAAATGGCCCTCCTTTGTTTTTAATACCATATTGGGTGCTGGTTCTTCGGTAAAGAGAGCCCTTTTAAAAAAGAACATTTCCGGATGCCATTATTAATTCCACATGATGAATATTTACTGCAACTGCTATTTAGTTGTCTCAAAGGGTATTCAGATTCATTTGATGTAACATGGTACGCCTAACAAACAACCTCATTAGACTTGGAAAAAACACTGATTAAAATAACTAAAATCAAACACCAGCCAGAAAAGGGACAAGAAGGGTAATGCTTTCTCACAAACTTGTTCTGGGAATTTCTACAAAAACGTTCTGACCATTAGTCAGCATAGCAATGTTTGGCAGATTTTTTTGGATCCTTATATATTACCCCATTAAAAATCATGTGGTTTTTTATTTCTTTTTTAAAATTAGTACATGACAACAGTACCAGGAACAGTATTTTCCTGGGGTCTCTGCTCTTCGTTTCTTGTTATGAAGTATAAGGTAAATGAATGTGACTTAAAAAATTATAAGTTGTGTAGAATCATACTTGGACATTTTGTGTGGATTAATTGGTAGGGCCTCCAAACTGATAGAAATGTTGAGTCATTACCAAGAAGGTAAATAAAATTGTGCCCTAGCTGCTTAAAATTCAGTGCAAATGTTAGAATGTTAAGCTTTATTTCCTGTTATTCAGTAAACATTCCCTGAATACATGGAAAGATTCCTGGCATGTGCATACATTGTGACTCGAGAAATGAATGAGTCATGGCTTCCATTCTTGAAGAGTTCATTGTAAATAAAGGAAAATATCAGTCTTACTTAGTTTTTGTCCAAGTTGGAAATTTGGTACCACACTCTTATAGACCCTTTTATTTGTATAACTTCAATTTTACTTCCTTTGGAGCACCACAAATTCAGTAGATTTCACGAAATGTTCTTCAAGCCAACAAGTCTTCTAAACCCATCACCAATGGCTTGTTTTCTTTTCAGTCTACAGTGGGAATTACTCAATTCCATTTAATCATTATTTGATTGAGGTGGCACCCTTTTTCCTTGTCTCTGAAGTCCTTTTAAAATAACAGAAAGTTACTAAAAGGAAAAACATTCCATGGCAATAAATAGGTAAGTAAGAAGGTAGGTAGGTAGGTAGGTAGATAAATAGATAAGTAGATAGATAGATAGATAGATAGATAGATAGATAGATAGATAGATAGATAGGAAACTAAGAATGATTGTCCTTGAAGGCACTTTCGAAAAATAGTGAAAAGAAGGTTTGGGGTTGATAGGTAAAACTTAAAGCAATGTCACCTAAAGCCACATACACAATGCACATACCTCCTGCAGAGATCACGGTTGATCTTCCTGGTGGAACCTGGAGAAATTCTGAATCTCAAGGGGAGTATGTAGTTAGATGTGATCATAGGTCTTCCCATCAGATACTGTACAAGACATGCTAATTTCATTTGTAGAATATAGAAACCCTTAGGACGGAACACTTGACTCAAGCTTTAGGATTTTCTCTATATAAGATGATATAATCTGCAAATAATGGCAATTTTACTTCTTTGTTTATGATTTGGATGCTTGCTATTTCGTTGTCTTGCTTAATTGTTCTAGCAAGGATTTCCAGTACTATGTTAAATAAGAGTGGTGAGAGTGGATGCCCTGTCTTGTCCCTGACTTTAGAGGAAAGGTTTTGATCTTTCACTCTTGAGTATGATGTTAGCTGTGCATATGCATAAGACCTTTGTTATGCTGAGGTGTGTTACTTCTGTACCCAATTTCTTGAGAGTTTTTATGATGAAAGGATGTTGTATTTTGTCAAATGCTTTTTCTGTATCTACTGAGATGATCATATAATTTTTAGCTTTCATTCTACTAATATAGTATATCACATTTATTGATTTGTGCATGTTGAACCATTCTTGCATCCCAGGGATAAATCCCACTTGGTAATGGCATATGATCATTTGAACATGTTATTGAATTTGGTTTGCTAATATTTTAATGAAAATTTTTGCATCTGTATTCACCAGGGATATTGGCCTGTGCTTTTCTTTTCTTGTGGTGTCCTTACTGGCTTGGGTAGACTCAAGCTCCAGTGAGAACACAATAAGATAAGCAAGGTGGGCATCTGCCTCTTTGGGCATTGACATAGAAGAAAACAAATCAGAGCCTATGGTAATAACCAGAATGAAAACAGAGGTTAAAAAAGAAAAAGGCAGACACTCTAGGATAAGTCATTTTAGCAGTTTTAAAGGCCACATATTGAAAGCCTATTGCCCATCTACAAGAGAACACTCAATTACAGAGTCAAAATTCATCCTTCTCATTCATACATGAACCTTTTGTGGAAACTAATTTCACAATTGTTTGAGCAATTCAAGCCAGCTACCTATATTGGTCATTATACTTATCTCTTTATAAATTAACTTATTCATCTAACCCATATATTACTGAGTCCATATGATATGACAAGCTCTGGTCTCTGCATGAGATATGCAGAGGTAAACAGATCAAACAAGGTCTTTGGCATCAGAGAGTTAAAATTCTTGCAGAGAATATAAACAATAAACAAGCAAACAGAGACAAGTAAGATTATGATAACTGTTATGAAAGATTAAAATGCAAGTGAGAAGCTTGAGAGTAACAAAGGAGACATTTTTACGTAGAGTGCTCTAGACAGTAGTCCAGACAATAATGATGGTGTCTTGGACCAAGGTGGCTTTGGGGATGATTCCTGGATTTTTGGTTTGAGCAACAAGAAACATAGTGGTGGTGTTTATTGAGATGGGAAATACCAGGGGTAATGTGAGTTTTGATTTTAAATTTGAAGGATTTCAAACAGACATATGAACCAGACATATGAAAAGTTTTAAGGAAGATCATTTTGAACAGAGGAATGGTTAAAAAGGGACCTGTTATATGGGGGACAGGGAGTAATCTTTGAGGAATTCAAATGAGGGCAGTGTGTCTGGAACATAATGAAAAAGGGGAAGAATGCTGTAAGGTGAGGCAGGGTCCATGTCAGGAAGTACCTTGTAACCCAATGTAGAGTCTGGATTATTTTTCCCATCAGTGAGATGTCATTAAAGGTTTTACCTAGAAGGGGGCATTATCTGCTCTTTACTTTTCACAAGACCACTACATTAGCTCTGTGGAAAATGAATAAGGGCAAAATGGAAGAAGGGAAACCATGAATGGTCTGGGACAGTAGCCTAGACAAGGATGATGGTGTCTTATTGGACTAAGGTGGCTTTGAGAATGATTCCTAAATTTTTGGTTTGAGTAATAAGGAGGCTTATATAGTATTTATTGAGATGGGAAATACCAGGGAGAAGTGGGTTTAAAATGTGAGGTAACCCAGAGTTTAGTACTTAACGTGTTACGTTTGAGAATATACCTAATGAGCTTACTGAAAATTCAAGATTAATCAGTAAACTTGAGAAATAGAAGTTATAATTTCCAGGTAGCGAAAAGAAGAAAAGAGTTAAAAAAAAAAAAAAAGAAAGAAAGAAAACCCTCAGCAGTGTAACAAACCACAGGGAAGATGAAAATAAGAAAAAATAAAATCATATTCTAAACACAAAATAAGGTGTCAGAATATATCCAGACATCTCAGTAATTATAATACATGTGGTTACTTTGGTTGTTTACAGTTATTTGCTGTTCACCATGATAAAATGATCATATAAATACAAATCTTAGCAAAAATTCATGACTATAGTCATAGGGCAATTCCTAGCAGTGAGACTGTGTGTTAAAAATGTATGTGCAACTTTAGGTATGACAGTCGTTTCAATTACATTGTTCTTTAAAACAAACAACTTTTATCTTCATTCTCTTTATTGATTATCTGTTTTCTATTTTATTGATTTCTGGTCTGGTGTTCATTCTTTTTTCTAATGCTTATTTGGATTTCATTTGTACTTCTTTGTTTATGAAGGTAGAATCTGAAGTTGTAGTTTTAATACCTCTTCACATACAAATAGATGTTTCATCCTATAGATTTCCATCGAAATGCTGCTTTAGCGGCATTACACAAGTTTTGATGTGTGCTGTTTGTGTTTATTAATATCAAAACACTTTCTCATATTACTTTTGATATCATCATTGACTGATGGATTATTGAGGGGTTTTGTAGTTCCTGGATATTGGGATATCCTTATTGTTGGTATCTGATTTAATTCCACTTTAGTCAGTGAGCATACTTTGAATGACCTGAATTATTTAAAGCTTATTGAGACTTTGCAATAGTTTAACTGGTAACTGTTCCATGTGCATTCTCTTGTTGGTGGGGTATTTTATAGATGTCAATTAGTTCAGGTTGCTTGATGATGCCATTCCACTTTGCTGATGTTCTGTCATTCTATTATTGAAAAGGGCTATTAAAATCTGACTGATAAATGTGATTTTGTCTACTTGCAGTTCTACCAGTTTCTTCATGTATTTTGAAACTCTATTATCAGATGCATAAATATTCAAAATTATGTCTTCTTTTTCATTATGAAATGACCTTCTTTACCCAAGGTAATATTTTTCCCTATTGCTCTCTTTGTCTGATATTAATACAGACTCATCAGTCTCCTGTGATGACTGTTAGCTTAGTATCAAATATCTTTTTCCATCATTTTTATTTAACATCTTTATGTATTTATATTAATGAGTATTTCTTAGGCAGCATATAGTTGAGTGTCACCTTTTTATCCAGTCTGGCAACCCTTAAATTTTAATTGGCGTGATTAAACAATCCACATTTAATGTGATAATTGATATGGTTGGGTTTAAATCCACCATCTTGCTGTTGAGATTCTGTTTCCCATCTGTTCTTGCTCCTTTTTGTTCTCTGTATTCTGTTGAATGAATTACTTTTTTATTATTCCACTTTATCTCCTTGTTATCTTATTAGCTATAATTCTTTTGGTATTCTGCTAGTAATTGTTGTGGGTTTTATAGGATTCATCATTCATTTATCACAGTCAACCTTCAAATGATATCATGCTACTTTACATGTACTGTGAGGACCTTATAACTGAGTCTATCCTTTGGATACTAGACATTGTGAATTGTTTCTTTTATGTCTGTATTTTGTCTATTTTTGTATATGAGGTTTATCACTTCGGCTTGTGTAAGACCAATGCTTATTCCCTCTACTTCTTTTTTTTTCTGGTGGTTAAACTTCATATAGTTTCCCAGTGCATATGTGCTGATAAATCCTCAGCTGAAGCCACGAGGCAGAACCTCTGCAGGTCGCCAGAGTCCCCATTAGTACAGGCCTCTTGTGTCAGGGATTCTGGCCTATATGCTGGAGCTATCTGCGAGTCCCTGGACGCATAGCTCTGTCTCCCTGCCTCAGGGGGCCAAGATGCTACTAAATTTCCACTTTTGTACATGGCCTGGGAAACTATCTCTGGAAAGCAAGCTCTGGCAGTCATAGACCTAAGCTAATTTATTTCCTGCCTCTCGGGAGTCATTGTCCTTCATTCCCTAATGGCATAATATGTTGAAAACCATTCTTTTAAATATTGTATATGATTTTAAACTTGTTTCACTTGTTTCCATTTGTTGATTCTGTCTGGATATGGAAGTTCAGTATATCTTCTGCTTTGGCCTGGTGAGCTCATAGTGCTCCTTGAAGCCATAGCTTGATATTTTTATCATCAATTTGACAATATTTTGCTATTGGTTTTCCAACCTTTCTCCTACCAATCTTCTGTCTCCTCTTTTTCTGCCACTCAAATTGCACACACACATATCTTGTTGTCTCTGTACCCTCAGGTCTTTTACTCTATGTTTTTCTTTTCTTTAAAAAAAAATCTCCCTACTTATTTTTGGTAATTTTCTTCTGACATATTTTCCAGTGAGTGACTGTTTTTCTAATATGCTATTAAACCCATATTTAAGAGTTATTACTTCAGAGCTTTTGTGTTTCAGTTACAGAATTTAGATTTTTTCCAGTTTTGTCCTGTAAGTCTTATTTCCTTTTTATTTTCTTGAACATAGTTAATACATTTATTGTAATTATGTGTCTTGTACACTCGTTATCTGTATTCTCTGAGCATTTTTGGGGGGGTGTCTGTTTCTCGTGGTTTGTACTTAACTCTCTTATTCCTCATATGCCACGTTAGTTCTAAATGATAGACATTGGATATGAGAACAGAGGGTAGGAATAATTTTAAACCTTGGGTGATGTTCTTTTCTGATAGAGGAATTTATTCTGGCTAAGGGTACAAGCAAGTCAAAATCATAGAGCAAGTATGCTTCCAATTTGCCCTTATTCCCATGATACTGGCTTTTGAGATCCCAGAACAGGAATAGAGAGATGCCAGCTACCTCTTTCTGGAATGTTCTGACTCTAATTCATTTCAACTAGCACAGGGATGTCAAAATCACACCTCTTCTCAATTCAGCAAACAACATTTGGAGAAATGCAGCTCCCAGAGATGGACTCACCTCACTGGGGTTCTCCCATCTTTTGGACCGTGGCCTCAGATTTCTTTACTGAGTTGTTAAGTCTCTAATACCTTCAAGCAGATATTTTTAATATTTTGTCCAGTCACTAATTGTTCTCACTGAGACGTTGGTCTGAATTCTCTTACTTGTAATTACTGGAAAAGGAAGTTCTATTCCCATTCTCACCTTTTTATACATGTACATTCATCCCTTTGATAAAAATAAAATGAATTTATCATTAAATACTTTCTGAAATAAGTGAATTTATCTGACCAGAAGTAAGAAAGCACTATAAATTCTTTAAGGTAGAGAAGTTCAAGGTAGGAACATAAAGAAAATATTATTGGAGAAATAAACAAAATTAGAGATGTTTAAAATGATAATTGTACATAGATGTTCATAATTTTGACAGGGCTAAACACTTTATGATGATCACTGGATTAGTAAACCTGTTTTGGCCTAATAGTAAAGTAAGTTAATGTCCCAGTTAATTGATCACAGATCATCTGTTATTTTGCTCCTAGCATAGATATCAGTTCGATCCTGGGCTGAATCCAATGTAGTAGAAAAGTTATTTGAGTGTGTACATGTATGGTTAGTATAAAACTCTAATAAGGAGAACTGATAGAAATTAAAGCTTGGGAAAGTGGTCAAAATAAAGAATATATAATGTAAAAAAATTACTTAAATTTTCATATCGCAAAAAAATTATTTAAATTGGAGTTAATTAGGAAATATCTATATGAATTCACTGTTTTACTAAGAAGTGCATTTTTTAGCACTGTCACCAAAGAGACTCAACAGGGTGTCAATACAAACAGTGAATATGGAGGAAAAATATGTTATTCATACTTGGTGCCTACATTTTAGACTCTGTTTCAATCTACACTGACTTATTATTTGAAGAGTCATTGATTTAGTCTTTGGCTGTGGGGACATTAAAATAAAAAAGTGAAATAACTTATTGCCAGAGAGAAAAGATGCTTTTAAAATGTCTGAGGTAGTGATGGAAGAAGCCAGCTTTAAGTTATTTCCTTTAGCTAAATTGGTACAAAGTGCAGCTCAGAAAGAGTAAAAATTGCAATCTGCCTCTTCTTAAGGATACTCAAAAGGGAAGAGTTAATATGATGTATGTAAAAACATAGTTATAAAACAAAATGACTGATTAAATATTATTAGGAGATGAGTTAAATGTGAGGTCCATCTGTTCTTTGCTGGACAGTAAAACTTTCTAGGGAAACTAGTAATAATAAACACATTATTATTTTTTGTCTGCCTGGCCCCTAAAGGCATCAAAAGCAGTACTCATCTTAATCTCTTTGCTTCCTTCTGAAATCATTGTACATCAGCCAGAGAAAGACCCAAACACCGGGATCAACTTGCAGGGATTCTGTCTTTTATTGGATGTTGGCCTCCTAACTCAATACTTGCAGAGACTGGCATCCAGCTTCAAAATGTACCTCAATCCTTGGGAAAAAATTATATGATCTTTGCTTGTGCTTCTAGCCCACCCATTAAAAACAATAAATCGTTGTGATATGGTAATAATTCACAGGTTCCCAATACTGCTGACTGATGAGATAAATATATATTAATGTAGAATAAGAGATTATGTTAGGCAGCCCAAGCAAAACTTGAAGAATTTGCCCTTTGCAAAGAAAATACAACTGCAACAAAAAAAATCCTGTGAAACAGATGGAGTTAAAAGTCCTGTTTGTATAGGATGTGATATATAATTTTTTAATGCAAGAATGAAAATCCTGCATTATGTTGTTTGGAAGTGTGGTGGTAGTAACAAGGAATGTCACTTAAGATTATATGACCTCACAAATGTAAATGCTCTTGATATTTGGGGTAATTTGTATTTCACACTGGATGTTGCAGTAAATTCTGAGGACCTAAAATTGTAGCACCATTGTTCTAGGGAAAATTCTGGCTTTATAAACACTCTTATTAAAAGTCTTGAGTATAAATATTTCTTCTGTAATAATTATGGAATATGAAAACAGCTTTTTAAATGTAACAATATATTGTGAAATTCATTTTACTGCCATGACCAAATACAAATAACAATTTTATTAACAGTTTCATATTCAGTGGGTTTATTTAAATATGCAAAAGTCATCGAGGGCTTCTGTAAAAGTTGGGGCTTAACTATTTGTGTTCTGTCAACACAATATAAATGACTGTCAAAAGTTGTGTGAGTCCTTTAAAGCAATGAGAATTCCTTTTGGTTTTGTCCTTTCACATTAAATTTAACAAAATGCCTTGTTAACTCAAAATCTGTTAAATTATTATAATAATTAGAAATGTCAAAATCTGTTAAAGTATTATAATAATCAGAAAATATGCAGTATCTATAGGTCCATTTTATTTAAGCTTTCAGGACACTATTGAGGCACCTTTCAACATTAAATGATGATTCAGGCAGAGGCCTTTGAAGTAAATTGTCTACATTGATTTGCGATCCCATAAGCCTTTATAGTAAGTTATCCTCTTTGAGTTTACAGCCTTGCTTAATTCAGCAGAAAATTGCTTTCTGCCTACTTCAGAGACCCACTTAGATGAAGAGAGTCCAATTAAAAGAATTCTGCCTGTGTTGTCAATGGAAGGCCTGAGAATCCTTTTGATGACTAGGTAAACAGAATTGACTATGCATGGAATAACTTCGTTTATGGAGAACTGAGCTCCATACTCTGACAAAAGGAGGTGATAGAGGTGAAAAAATGCTTACCACATTGCCTGGCCCAGCATAGGCACCAAAATTATCATTTGTATAAAACAGTAGCAAAGAAACTGTTACCTCCTCAGCAACTCCCATATCCAGTGAATGAGTATAGAACTTAGATTCTTCTTAAATAAGTTATGTAAAACAGTCAGAACAGAAACTGGCAAATCATGAATACTATATAAATGTTGACAGTTGTTAATACTTTATTATTACTTCATAAACATGAGTTTTCTGTAATCAGAGAATGCAGGAGCAAACCATAGAATCCTTGATGTTTTAAGCAAGTACATACTTGGGTTTATCCAGTGGACTGTCTATCAAAAGTGAAAGGTTAGGGAAGAGACCATCTTTGTTACCTGATGGAGTTTTTCCTCAAAGGAAATAACTGGCTTGTCACCTTAATGATGTCAGTCTTTGAGTCAGTTCAGAGCCTTTCATATTTTTCTTTCTATCAAGAACATTTACTGTTTTCCCTGCCAAAGATAATTTCCACCTTCGTTTTGTAAGTGAACACGGTCCCTTCGAAAATTGGGATGCTGATAAGTGTGACAAGAGTAATGTGATCCAGAACTGACCAGGGGGCCAGTGTATTAGCTAAATGTTACTGAAGAAGGGCCGGGTGGAAGGAGTTAATACATACATGCTGAGTGACAAGAGCATACTTCACTTTGAGATCAGTGAGCTGGGGTCATGGAAGCTTAAGTCTCTCTACAAATACGTCCTTCTCATCTTTTGTTTTTGACATGAGGGAAGCTCAGTGTGGCCAGCAGAGAGAAGCAGAGGGATGAAAGAAGAGCTTATACATCTTGGAAATTCAGAGATAGAGAAATGCAGAGACACTATGAACAGTTATATACCAACAAATTCTACAATCTAGAACAAATGGATAAATTCCTAGAAACATACAACCTAACAAAACTGAATCATGAAATAACAGAAGATTTATCAGACTAGTTTACTAGTAGAGTACTAGTAAGGAGATTAAATCGATAATTTAAAACCTCCAAACAGTAAAATCCAAGACCAGATGGTTTCACTTGCAAATTATATCAAACATCTAAAAAGGAATTAGTATCAATCCTTCTCAAACTCTTCCAGAAAATAGAATAGGAAGGAATACTTCCAAACTCATTTTATAAGGGCACTATTGCCCTGATTGCAAGACCAGAATAGGACAATGCAAGGAAAGAAAAATCCTAATAAACCCCTGGGCTTACTCTCCTATGGAGATCACTGAATCAGACAAAACATTGCTGATGCATAAGACTGACATATGTGAATTATTTAAAAATATTTCAATAAAACTGCCTTGCTGGCTAAAAAAAAAAAAAAAAAAAAAAGCCAATGTCCCTGATGAGCATAAGTGCATTAAAAGGATCATACACCATGAACAAGTGGGATTGATTCTAGAGTTGCAAGGATGGTTCAACTATCATAAATCAATGTAACAACACATTAACAAAATGAAGGATAAAAATCATACAATCATCTCAATAGATACAGAAAAGGCATTTGACAAAATTCACCATCCATTCATGTTAAAAACTCTACAAAATAGATATGTACAGGGAATGCACCTCAACATATTAAAGGCCATATATGACAGCCCACAGCTAACATCATCCTCAATGGGGAAAAGCTGAAAGCTTCTCTAAGATCAGGAACAAGACAAGGATGCCCACTCTTACCACTTCTATTCAACATAGTATTGGAAGTCCTAGCTAGCACAAGTAAAATAAATAAAAAGTAATTAGACAAGTAAAAGAAATGAAAAGTATCCAAATCAGAAAGGAAGAAGTAAGCTTATCTCTATTTTCAGATGACATATCATATATAGAAAACCCTAAAGACTCCATAAAAAAAACTATTAGAATTAATAAAGGACTTCAATAAAGTTGCAGGATACCAAAGCAACATATAAAATTCATCTGCATTTCTATGCACTAAAAATGAGTTACAAAGAGAAGTTAAGAAAACAATCCCATTTACAATTGCAACCAAAAGAACAAAATACCTAGGAATAATTTTCACCAAAGAAGTAATAGACCTGTGCCCTGAAAGCTATACAACACTGATGAAAGAAATTGAAGATCAAAATAAATGGAAAGATATTCCATGCCCATAGTTAAAAAGAGTCAATATTGTTAAAGCTGTCCATACTATGAAAGTGATCCTATGAAAATTCCAATGACATTTTTCACAGAAATAGAATGAACAATCCTTAAATTTTTATGGTACCACAAAAGACCATGAATACCCAGAGAAGTCTTGAGAAAGAACAAAGCTGGATCACATTTCTGGATTTAAAATTATACTACAAAACTATAATGATCAGAACAGTATGGCATTGGCAGAAAAACAGCCACATAAGTCAGTGGGATAGAATAAAAAGCCCAGAAGTACAGGCATGTCTCAGAGGTATTGTGGGTTTTGTCCCAACCACCACAATAAAGCAAGTATCACGATAAAGTCAAATGAATTTTTTTGTTTTCTAGTGCAAATAGAAATTTGTTTATACTATACTACAGTCTGTTAAGTGGCAATATCATGTCTAAAAAAATGTACATACCATAATAAATACCTTTACTGCTAAATTGCTAACCATCATCTGAGCTTTCAGTGAGTTGTAATCACTGATCACATATCACCATAAAAATACACTATAAGGAAAAAGTTTAATGTATTTCAAGACTACCAAAATGTGGCACAGAGATATGAAGTAATACTTTTAGAAAAATGATGCCTATAAACCTGCTTGACACAAAGCTTCAATCTGTAAGAAAATGTCTTTTTAAATGTTCATTATCTGTGAAGTACAAAAACATTGGTATGCCTATAAATCCACGTGTATATGTTTAATTAAGCTATAACAAAGGAAGTAAGAATATGCAATTGGGAAAGAATAGTCTCTTCAATAAATGGTGTTGGGAAAACTGGACAGCCACATGCAAAAGGATGAAACTTATCCCCTGTTTTACACCATACATAAAATCTGATGAAAATGGATTAGAAACTTGAACATAAGATCTGAAACCATAAAATTCGTAGAAGGAAACATAGGGGATAAACTCCTTGGCATCAGTCTTGACAACAGTTTTTTTGGATGTGACCTCACAACCAAAGGCAACACAAGCAAAAATAACCAAGTGGTAATACATCAAACCAAAGAACTTCTGCAGAGCAAAGAAACAAGCAAAATGGAAAGGCAGCTTACCAAAAGGGAGGAAATATTTGCAAATCATATATCTGATTAAGTGGTTAATATCCAAAATACATAAATAACTCACACAATTCGATAGGAAAAAATTTTTTGATGAATAAATGGGCAGTGTACTTGAATAGCCATTTTTCCAAAGAAGAAATACAAATGGCCAACAGACACATGAAAAGGTGCTTAACGTCATTATTCACCAAAGAAATGCAAATTAAAATCACAATGAAATATCACCTCAAACCAGTCAGAAGGCCATTCTCCAAAAGACAAGAAATGAGTGTTGGAGAGGATGTGGAGAAAGGGAACCCTCCCTACACTGTTGGTGGGGGTGTAAATTGCTGTGGCCACTATGGAAATATGGAAAACAGTATGGAGGTTTCTCAAGAAATCAAAAATAAATCAATAGTATGATACAGCAGTCTCATTTCTGGGTGTATATCAAAAAGAGATGGAAACAGGATATTGAACAGATATCTGCACCCCCATGTTCATGCAACATTATTCATAACCGCCTGATGCTATGCAATCCCCTGTGTTGTGTGACACAAATAATAATTTCCTACATTAAAATGTGCTTTTTACTAGGATGAAGCTTGGGGAGAAAGGCAGATCAGCTCTCTTTCAACATCCCAGTTTATAATTTTATATTAGGCAGAAGCCAACACCACCTCTTAGGTTTGTAATTAGGGACAGGAAAGGTAAAATCCATATGCCAATTGCTAGGGAACAGAAAATACTCAGATGCTGCCTGCATTCAGAGCTGTGACTAGTAAAAATGTTGGCTTTGATTGTTAAGCAATGGAATCCGTAAGAGCAAAATTGACAGTCAGCCAGTTAGAGTTTTGTGAGTGTTGGACTGTCAGAGAATCAAAACTTGGCACCCAGGGGCCTCTAATTGTCCAATACTTCTGTTGATTTTTAGGTCATAAAACTGGCACCAGGAGCAACTGGACTGCTAAACTGGCGTAGTCACCAGCAGTTCAAGTTTCCCCAGGGTATCTTTCAACTACAATGAGGAGAGATCCTATAGTGAGCAGAGCCGGGGTCAGCCAGGCAGGCAGAATAGGAAACTCGCACCAATTGTGGAGTAGGAAAGTTTTCCTTCTGCTGCCCACCTGCATAAGATTCACCTTCAGGATGAGTAATCATTAGTACCAGTACTTCTTCCTCCATTTCTAAGTGGAAGGTATTCAATCTTGACTCTCACTTTGTTTTGAAAAAATTAATACCACTTTATAGGATCCTGAGGTTCAGATTCTGCATCTGATCAGTCAGAGATCCTGAATTTGGAATTGGAGAGACGAACTGGGTGTTATTAAATAATAACTAGTTGTTATTTGATATATTTGATGTTATCCTTTGGTGAAGGAAAAAATTCTACTTTCTTTTATACATTGTAGAGTTAGTTGAGTCATTTTTGAAGTATTATAGTATGACTATAAGGCTTAAAGATGAAATAGAAGAGAAAATTGAAAAGACACAATCTTAGAGAAATAATTCAACATTTTCAGAAACAAACAGGATGCACACACACACATACACAAATGAAGAACATAGAGTCAAAATTTAAAGTGTGTCATTTTTTTCCTACATCATAATTCAGTAGAATTCAAACTTAAATTCCAATAGGAATTAGAAGACTTGACCAGCGGTTTCTAAAATTTACAAGAAAATGGTAAAAGTGCAAGATTTACTAAAACAAATTTTTCTCCATTAAAAAAATTTAATAGCTTTATTGCAATAAAAATAGGCAAACAAAAAAACATAGAAATTTAGGTGCACATTTTGATAATTTTTAACATGTATATACTTCCGTAATTACCACAGTCAAGACAGTGAACATATTAATCATCAAATATCAAAAGTTTCCTTGTGTCCTTGGTAATCCCTCCCTCCTAACCCTCACTGCCCCTCACTAGGTGTATATTTTTAAGTTGACATCTTTCTTTCAGCACTTTAAAACATGTCATTCTGCTATGACTCGGTTTACATTGTTTCTGATAAGAAATCTTTTGTCATCCTTATCTTTATTCTTTTAGATGTAATGTGTCTTTCTTCTCTGGATATTATTAAGATCTTATCACTGGTTTTGAGCAGTTTGCTCATGGTATATTGGTGCAGTTTTTAAAATACACGTCTTTTGCCTTTTGGGTTTTTGAAACATCTTCACACTGTGCACTATGGCTTTTATTAAATTTGTAAGATTTTAGCCATTATTCGTCAAATGCTTTTTTCTATACCCTCTCTCTTCTCCTTCTGGAACTTTAATTTTACATATATGAGGTTGCTTGAAGTTGTCACATGGCTCACCAGCTCTCTATTATTTTTTCAGGCTTTTTGCTCTCTGTTCCATATTCTGCAATCTCAATCGCAATGTCTTCAAGATAATCAATTATTTCTGCTGCAGTATCTAATCAGCCCTCATTTCCATCCGGAGGGTTTTTCATTTCTGGCATATTAATTTGAAGCGTTGAAATTTTGATTTGGGTTTTCTGGCTCTTTTTAAAAAATATTTTCTGTTTCTACTCCACACGTTCAATCTTTCCTTATGTTTCAACCATGTGGCATCCAGTTATAATAACCAATTTAATATCATTGTCTGTTAATACTGATTTCTGTTATTTCTTGTGTGTTTCTGATTGTTAGGTTTTTCTCCTAATTTGAATTTGTATTTTCCTGAGTTTCCCATGCCTTTTTCCAAAATGCCAGACATTGTAAATATTACCTTCTTAGGTGTTGGGCATTTTTGCATTGACATCAGTATAATTGAATGTTATTTTGAGATGCAGTTAAGTTACTTGGGAACAGTTTCTACTTTTGAGATGTGTTAGGAAAATCACAGAGCAGTGTTTAGCCTGGGGCTAATTACAGCCACCTTGGATTCTCAGCTCCATCCTCTCAAGTCAGGAGTCTCCCTAGCTCTGCCAGGAGTTCCCCTCCCTGTGCCATAGCCTTGCACACACACAGCCATAAGCTGTGGCCATTGTAGGGCTAACTTTGGTTTCCTCTCTCTCAGTGATCAGTCCTCTTGCCTGACATTTCATGTCTTGAAGAAAACTGTTGTTTCACCGATTCTGACCAGTGTTTTAGTTGTTTTGCTGGGAGGGTAAATCCAGTCCCTTTTCCATCTTAGTTGAAAGTAGAAATCAACCAAGATATTTAGAGGAAAAATATGAATTTTCTTTATTAAAAATTAATTAAAACACTGGTTATTTGGTGCAGAATTTAAAAACTGATCAATTGGAAAGGAAATGACACACACACACACACACACACACACACTGAGTGTGTGTGTGTGTGTGTGTGTGTATAAAGAAAATGATTAGCCAATAATTATAACTATTTTTGAATTAGTAGAGAACCTATAGACTACTTAAGGATAGTATTGGAAACATTGACAAGGTTTTTGCAAAATTAGTTACATATCTTCTACAATTCAGTCACAAAAAAGTAAATTCTGGTTGGAAAGTTCTAAGTTTGAAAGTTTGAAGACACAATAACAAAGTTATGAAAGTATTAAAATAAATGAGAATTATTTTATGACCATGGATTATGAAAGCTCTCTGTAAACCAAAATTATAAACCATAAACCTAGATTGATAAATTTGGCTACATAAAAATTGTAGAGTCGCTTCCATGAAAAGCTCTACCATAAGCCATGTATGAGGTGACAGATGGGGAAGAGTGCACATATAGCAGACATTGACTAATATTAAAATGTAAAGGGATTACCCAATAGAGAAAATAACAGACTAATGGAAAACAGAGCAGAGAATATAAAAACTATTTACACAACAGGAAATGCATGTATTCAAAGGAAATAGGAAGCATGGATGTAGGTAAAATTGTAGTATTTCCAGAATATCTCGCCTGGCTTTAGTACATCTGCATATCAACAGGTGCTCAAGGGTGGAGAGAAGTATGGCTTTAGAGCATTTGCATCATTCCTCAGAGGTGGAGAGAAGTTCATCTCCATATCAATGGGTAATTACCTGGGCAACCGAGGGCGTGTCTGAACCTGAGAGGTTCAGGGGAGGGGCTGGCTTGCTTGGTGGCTTCTTCCAGAGCAGAGGAGAAAGACGGCCCTGGACTGCAGTTTGTAATCAATAAGCGAGTTTTAACTTTATTTCTCCCTTTGACTGATTTTGGTTTTTGGAGGTATTTTGCCCTGGGATTTCCATTCCCGACTTACAATGGCCAACCATTTTTATTTCAATATTACATTGGCAAAAATGTTTACAAACAAATGTGTTAGAGTTACAGGAAATGGTAGTCTCAAAAAAATTTTTAAATTGTGTGTCTATGACACACCTTTTCATTTCTTGTTATATTAGTTTTAATACGACACTTACGAGCAACAAAGAATTAACATTTTCATTTCAGTATTACTTATTATTGTAAAAAAACGGAAACAACATATATTTCCATTGCTGGGAAAATAACTAAACTCCAAGTCAATCATGGCATACTATATATCAGGTATGACAATGACATGAAAATCTCTGCAAAAGAATGATTGTGGGAGTCAGGAAAAGGGAAGGAAATAATTTTCATAATAATACATGTAGTATCACAGCTCGAAGGACTCAGCCTACTGTGCCTTTCTCCCGGCCAGCCCCACCTGGCTCGCAAACTGGCAAATCCTACCCTGGCATTAGGCCAGCCAGAGGGAAGACCTGTCCACAGCAACTACAAACGCAAAACATAGACGCTTATACCTGTGTGCTCGGCCCACTGGTTCAGGCAGTGGAGACAGGCATAGCAGCCGGGAAGCAGAAAACAGCTCTTTCCTCTCCCCAGGCACCAATACCGCTCTCCTGCGACCCCCAACATTGCTTCAGAGGCTGAGCAGCCCCAGAGAGTAGAGCTTCTGGGCACTAGAGGGAGCCATATACAAACATGAACCACAAAGGAACCTGGTCCAGAGTAAAATTAATATAGCCCCTGAGAAAGATGACATGGACCTTATGACTCTTCCTGAAAGGGAGTTCAAAATAAAAATCATTAACATGCTCATGGAGGTACAGAAAAATATTCAAAAACTCAGGAATGAATTCCATTCGCAGATCCAATAATTGAAGAGCACAGTGGAGGGTATTAAAAGCAGACTAGATATGGTAGAGGAGATGATAAATGAAATAGAAACTAGAGAGGAGGGATGCAAAGAAGTTGAGTCACAGAGAGAAAAAAGGATCTCTAAGAATGAAAGAATATTCAGAAAACTGTGTGACCAATCCAAATAAAACAATATTCGCATTATAGGGTTACCAGAAGAAGAAGAGAGATAAAAAGGGATAGAAAGTGTCTTTGAGGAGGTAATTGCTGAAAACTCCCCCAATCTGGGGAATGAGATAGTCTCTCAGGCCATGGAGGTGCACAGATCTCCCAACACAAGGAACCCAAGGAAGACAACACCAAGACATATAATAATTAAAATGGCAAAGATCAAGGATAAGGACAGACTATTAAAAGCAGCCATAGAGAGAAATTAGATCACATACAAAGGAAAGCCCATCAGGCTAACATCAGACTTCTCAGTAGAAACCTTACAGGCCAGAAGGGAGTGGCATGATGTATTTAAAGCAATGAAACAGAGGGCCTTGAAACAAGATTACTTTATCCAGTAAGATTATCATTTAAATTTGAAGGCGGGATTAAACAATTTCCAGATAAACAAAAGCTGAGAGAGAATTTACTCCCACAAACCATCTCTACAGTGTATTTTGGAAGGACTGCTATAGATGGAAGTGTTCCTAAGGTTTAATAGCTGTCACAAAACATAATAAAACTACAGTAAAGAAAGTAGAACAGCTAATTACTAAGCAAATGCAAAATTGAATTAACTATCCCCCAAATCAATCAAGGGATAGACAAAGATGACAGAATATGATGTCTAATATATAAAGAATGGAGGAAGAAAAAAAGGAGAAGAACAAAAAGAACCTTTCGATTGTGTTTGAAATAGCATATTAAGTGAGTTAAGTTAGACTCTTAGATAGTAAAGAAGTTAAGCTTGAACCTTTGGTTACCATGAATCTAAAGTCTGTAATGGCAAAAAGTACATACCTATCGATAATCACCCTAAATGTAAATGGACTGAATGCACCAATCAAAAGATATAGAGTTATAGAATGGATAAAAAAAACAAGACCCATCTATATGCTGCCTACAAGAGTCTCACTTTAAACCTAAAGACAAACACAGGCTACAAGTGAAGGGATGGAAAAAGATATTTCATGCAACTAACAGGGAGAAAAAAGCAGGAGTTGCACTACTTGTACCAGACAAAATGGACTTCAAAACAAAGAAAGTCACAAGAGACAAAGAAGGACATTACATAATGATAAAAAGGTCAATCCAACAAGAAGATATAACTGTTATAAATACCTATGTGCCCCACACAGGAGCACCTACCTATGTGAATCAAATACTAAAAGAATTAAAAGGGGAAATATAATGCAACACATTCATTCTAGAAGACTTCAGCACTCCACTCACTCTGAAGTACAGATCAACCAGACATAAAATAAGTGAGACAGAGGAACTGAACAACACATTAGAACAGATGGACCTAACAGACATCTACAGAACTCTACACCCAAAAGCAGCAGAATACACATTCTTCTCAAGTGCACATGGAACATTTTCAAGAATAGATCATATACTAGGCCACAAAAAGAGCCTCAATGAACTGAAAAAGATTGAAATTGTACCAACCAGTTTCTCAGTCCACAAAGGTATGAAACTAGAAATAAATACACAAAGAAAATGAAAAATCCCACAAACACATGGAGGCTTCACAACATGCTGCTAAATAACTAATGGGTCAATGTCCAAATAAAAACAGAGATCAAGCAATGTATGGAGACAAATGACAAAAATAATTCAACACTGTAAAATCTGTGGCATGCAGCGAAGGCTGTGCTAAGAGGAAAGTATATTGCAATACAGGCCTACCTCAGGAAAGAAGAACATCACATTCTGTGTTCATGGATAGAAAGTATTAATATTGTCAAAATGGCCATCTTGCCTAAAGCAATCTACAGATTCAATGCAACTCCTATCAAAATACCAACAGCATTCTTCAACAAACTAGAGAAAATTATTCTAAAATTCATATGGAACCAAAAAAGACCCCAAATAGCCAAAGCAATCCTGAGAAGGAAGGATAAAGCTGGGGGGAGTATGCTACCCAACTTCAAGCTCTACTACAAAGCCACGGTAATCAAGACAATTTGGTACTGGCACAAGAACAGACCCATAGACCAATGGAACAGACTAGAGAGCCCTGATATAAAACCAACCATATATGGTCAATTAATATATGATAAAGGAGCCATGGACATACAATGGGGAAAGGACAGTCTCTTCAACAGCTGGTGTTGGCAAAACTGGACAGCTACATGCAAGAGAATGAAACTGGATTACTGTTTAACCCAATACACAAAAGTAAACTCAAAATGGATCTAAGACCTGAACATAAGTCATGAAGCCATAAAACTCTTAGAAGACAACATAGGCAAAAATCTCCTGAATATAAGCATGAGCAACTTCTTCCTGAACACATCTCCTTGAGCAAGGGAAACAAAAGCAAAGATGAACACATGGAACTACATCAAACTAAAACGTTTCTGTATGGCTAAAGACACCATCAGCAGAACAAAAAGGCATCCTACAGTATGGAAGAATATATTAATAAATGACATATCCAACAAGGGGTTAACATCCAAAATATATAAAGTACTCACATGCCTCAACACGCAAAAAGCAAATAACCCGATTAAGAAATGGGCAGAGGATATGAAGAGACAGTTCTCCAAAGAAGAAATTCAGATGCCAACAGGCACATGAAAAGATGCTCCACATCACTAATCATCAGGGAAATGCAAATTAAAACCACAATGAGATATCACCTCACACCAGTAAGGATGGCCAACATCGAAAAGACTAAGAACAACAAATGCTGGCAAGGATGCGGAGAAAGGGGAGCCCTCCTACCCTGCCGGTGGGAATGTAAGTTAGTTCAACCATTGTGGAAAGCAATATGGAGGTTCCTCAAAAAACTAAAAATAGAAATACCGTTTGACCCAGGAATCCCACTCCTTGAAATTTACCCAAAGAATACAACTTCTCAGATTCAAAAAGACATATGCACCCCTATGTTTATCACAGCAGTATTTACAACATCCAAGATATGGAAGCAATCTAAGTGCCCATCAGTATATCAATGGATAAAGAAGCTGTGGTACATATACCCAATGGAATACTATTCAGCCATAAGAAAGAAACAAATCCTACCATTTGCAACAACATTGATGGAGTTGGAGGATATTATGCTCAGTGAAATAAGCCAGGCTGAGAAAGACAAGTACCAAATGATTTCCCTCATTTGTGGAGTATAACAATGAAGCAAAACTGAAGGAACAAAACAGCAGCAGACTCAGAGACTCCAAGAAGGGACTAGTGGTTATCAAAGGGCAGGGGTGTGGGAGGGTGGATCGGAAGAGAGGGAGAAGGGGATTGAGGGTTATTATGTTTAGTACACATGGTGTGGGGGATCATGGGGAAAACCGTGTAGCACAGAGAAGGTAAACTGTGAATCTGTTTCATCTTACTACACTGTTAGACAGTGACTGCACTGGGGTATGGGTGTGGACTTGATAATATGGGTAAATGTACTAACAACATTGTTTTTTCATGTGAAACCTTCGTAAGAGTGTATATCAATAATACCTGAATTTAAAAAAAACACATGGGGTATGACTTTCTTTCAGAAATACAAGCATGTGCTTGTGCTCATCACCATTATATTTCTCTAAATACTTGAAAGCGTGTGTATATGTGTATTTAAAGCATAAAACAGTCTGCAATTATTAATCGTATAATCTGGAAGAAAGACAGGAATTAACATGGCAGTCAAAGTGATTTTTACCTTAATCCATAACATTTCATTTTCTACGTTGAGAATGCATTCTACATTCCTTGTGTAATTGTGTAAATAAAACTGATCAAACACTAAAAGATGAATTGTGTCTATTTGGGAAGAAGTATATATATATGGGGCTTTGTGTGGCCCACAAGAAGGCCAAATTAGTGGGATGTCAAAGGTGCCTGCCATTTGTATGGCACACCATCCCTTCCTCCTTTCCCCATTAATAGAGCCAGTAAGTTCCTTTTTTTAATTTTGTTTGTTTGTTTTTTTGCTTTGCTTACATAGTTGAAATTAGGTTGGTATTACTTAAAACTGAGTAAGTCCTTCTTTTCTCACTAGAACATTTTCTGTTCTATTGTCCAGTATGTTTAACAAACAAAAACATTACATTACTGTATAACCTCCTGCTTCTCCTTCAGAAATGAGTCACTCGGCAAGCATGGAGCATGACTTTATTCCCATGGGATAGGAAGGGTAGACTGGAAAGGAATGAGGCTTGGAAATCTGCTTTGAGAAATGTCTACATGGTTAAACGAACGAGGTTTTCATTTCTGTATCCTCTTGGTGAGGCTACAGATCTGAACCATGTGGTGTTGAAATGATAGACTGTTAAGAGGTGAGAAATACAGTATTAAATAAAGTGTGTAAGATTCTAATAGGGATTTTGATAATGGTTTAATGTCTCCTATTTCCCTTCTATCAACCACCAAGCCACCAAAGGCCAGTGCTGGGGATCAGAGACCTAGGGTCTCCATTGAGGAGACCCCCCTTAGGAGCCCTTAACAAAGGGCTCAGCTCTCCTACATGCTGCTATAGATTGCAGGAGTGTCTGATATCCTCCTACCATGGCCTAACTAAGTTGCCACATAAAATTAATCATCATGCTTAGTGTTACGTTTTTCAGTATTTAAAAATTGATCTATGATACACTTCTATCACTGTTTTTTTTTGAAAGAAGGATAATATATGTATGTACATCATAGAAACTTCTGTATATTGATCATGAAAAATGACAATAGCAGAATAAATACTTTTGGTATACATTTTCAATTTTAGCCTTTCTTAGCAATATCTCAACTATCTGTTCACTGTTCTTCTGAAGAAAATTACATTTGGTATGGACTTGACCTTTCTTTTTTCTAACAACATTTCCTCTAATCTTATTAAAGTTGCATTTTTTGGTTAATCCCTGATAAGCCCAGTGCAAATTCTACTAATTGGAAAATTATTCTTTTTGCAATGAGATATATAAATATTTTAATAAAAGTATTGTTGTAAGTACAATCTTTTTGTTTGCACACAGGCTACCACTTTAGACAAATGTTTTTAGAGAACATTAAATGATATGCCACCATTTGTGCTTGTTTTTAATGTTTGTTAGATGTACATGCTGCAAGAATACAGGATTACTTGATTTTATTCCATTCTAGTGTAGAGTATAAATATATCCAGCAAAACGAGGAGCTCCCTTCTTTTCAAAAGTCAGAATATTCCAAAGTGAAATTACATTTCAAATTGAAGTTTTATAGACTATCTGAACTCACAGTGTTTAATTTGTTTGATTCTTGTATGGCATACATAAGGCAGAGTGAAAAAATCATGAATTGTACAGCTTGGTGAAACCGTTAAGTACTCAGTGCCAATGTAACTACCACCCAGATCAAAAAATGGATTATTGTCAGATTCCAAGAAATTCCTCTCAGTTTTCCACCCCATCAGTAACTATTAGGGGCCCATACTTGCTTTTCTTTCAGCTCAGAAATAAAATCTTTGCCCACTATCCATTTTATTAGGCAGTGCAATATTCAAGTAGTGCATTGTGTGTGTGTGTGTGAGATAGAGAACTTAATAAATTTAGTTCCTATTTGTAGACAAGACTTTCTATTGGTATGTAACACTTCTGTTGTGATTTAAAGATCATAAATGATGTGAACCCACTTGAAATGTTCATTTATAAGGATGGCCAGTGTAAGAACTGAATGCTAACATATGTCGAGACCCCTTACACAAAGCCCAGGAGGACCTGTTGGAAAACTGAGTGCCAGCTGTTCACAGGGTCATATAGTGAATTGGGTTCTTCAAGGTGAATGGCTATAGGATGGCACGTGCCTGGAAATTTCATAAAGGGAAGGTGCTGAGATGTGGGGAAATAAAAAAATCACACCTTTTTTCCATCTTGAATTTAGAATCATGGAAGAGGGACTGATAGAGATCAAATGTTGGCTTTAATATTGACATAAAACTAATGGGAGAATATGGCTTTAGTTTGCTTACCAAAGGACTTGCTAAAACTCACCCAAGGGAAATTTTGGGTCAGCTAAACAGATATACTGACCTAGGAGAACTGCCTTGAATGGACAGAAAATAGATGCTTAATAGATAAGCTTTGCAAATGAAAAACATGGATCAATGTCTGTCATATCCTTACTTATCAACAACAGATACCTAACTCCTACACAGAGTGGAATAAACAAAGGATGAGGAAAAAGGACAGGGTATTACAGGGCCATTGTCATTGTGCGTGGGAAAACGAAACCAGAGGAATGGAGGTTCCTCTCGAATATTACCTGTTAGTCATCACATATAGCCTCCTTACAAACTGAGTGTGTCTAAATGCTGCCTTGTGTTATGATTTTAACTTAATGGTAAATTATCAAGATGGTTTTAACTTAATGGTTAAAAGCCCTGAGGCAATCCCAGATGCCTATACAGAGGGTGACATCATCATCCTCAGAATATAAAAAATGAATTAATCAGCACTTTGGTGGTCCTATATGGCATTGAAGTGTTAATCATTCATGCCTTGCAAATAAATAGAATTGGGTTAATAATTTGACCCCAGAATTACAGGAATTATACATTTCTCCTATTGAGAATTCTAACTCTAAAGAACTAATGCAGAAACAACAAACACAGGAAAAAGTATTTATGGCATATGCACTACATAATCCAGAAGACATGGCCTTTATTTCAGGTTAAAACTTAAAATACATTGTTAAAAGTTTGATAAGTGAGCAACTGGGAAAGGAAGCAGTGATCATTAAGGCCAACATGACCTCATTAAAACAAGTTATGCCAGAATAACTACAATTTTCTTTCTGACAAGGTTACAAAATTGGTAGGTTATAGAAATGCTGAGAACAATAATAATAGAAACAATAATTGCAAGGACAGCAATTACAATCATATTCTTTTTCCTCCACTGAGCTCTTTTCTGTATGAGTTAATACGTCTAAAACTCTTTGGAACACCGCCTCACACACCTCAAAAATATATAAGCTCTTTTTATGGCTGTTATTGTTGCTGTCATATTTAAAGAAACTTTAGGTAGGTTAAGATATACTGAATGTGTGCCCCCCAAAGTCATATGCTGAACTCTTAATGCCTGATGTCGTAGTATTAGGGGGCGGGGCTCTGGGAGGTGATGAGTGCAGATGCCTCATGAGTGAGAGTCACGCACTTGTAAAAGGGGCCCGAGAGAACGGCTGCCTTGTCACTGTGAGCTCCTCCAGGGAGAACGTCCTCCACGCAGGGGCCGGCGCCACTGAGCACACGGGGGCACCCTGGCTTCAGAGGCTGTGCAGTACAGTAGAGAACATACTAGAAACCTGGGTTTTCACTCCAAATTTGTAATTAACTCACTCTGTGACCTTGAGAAAGTCACCTGCATTTCTAGATCTCAGTTTGCTCGTTCATGATGTGAGGATGTTGAGTGAGGTGATCCTGTCCAGCTTCAAAATTCTGTGACTGTATATGACATTAGCTGCTCTGATAGGACACAGGAAACTGGAACTAATGGTCCCTAGCCACAGAGTTTGAAAGACATAATATGATAATGAAAAGAATATTTAAACATACAAGTGAGTGTGGTAAATGTTAACTTAAGCATGATAAAAGATAATTCTCTCATGGCCAAGTAATTAAGTCTTGGATATACATGACCTATGAATTCCAGTTTTCTGTTCAGCTTTCATTACCCCCAAACAGCTAAACTGTGAGAGAGAAGTGAATTCCCTAGATGCCAACTGTGAGGTCTGAAGAAATCCCTAGGAAAGAGGGCAGATCCGTAACAAACCATTCGCATTTCAGAATACATGAGTATTTAGAAGCACAATTTTAATTCAAGACTCTGCTAAAATGCAGTGAAAAATCTAGCGGCCGTGTAATTCATTACTGACATCTTAGCCAATAACATGTTTAAAATGAAGCTGCAGAAAAATTGGTTTCTAGCTGCAACTACGGTGGGTTTCTGTTTTATTGGTTTACTGATGTAGGATCAACAGAATTGTACAAGTGATTGTTGGTGGCCTCTATCAGCCACTTCCTGTACCTTCAAGCTGTCAGAAGTGGAAATAGTTGCTCGTTTAGGGAATGAGATATATGGGACCATCTGCCTATTTTGAAAGCTTTCTGAATCATTTTCAAATGATTTCCCTTGATACATTATAATATCAACTATCAGAGCCCTCCTTTGTTTTTCCTTGTTAACTTCCACCTCTGTGCTCTGCGGTTGTACTCATTTTCGATACAACCAAGTGTTCCACATTAAGCCACTTTTCCTAATTAACTAGGTTAAGGGAATAGGTTTTATTATAGTGATTTTCTCTATAACTTATTGTTTGAATAATGAGAGAGAAAGACTTGAATGTGCTACAGAATTTTTAGGTGCTAACACTGTGTAGTTGACTCATGCAGTTAGAAGAATTTGGGGCCTGGATCTGATACAATTTTCTTATTGCCCTTATACTAGGATTTCCATAATGAAAATACTTCTGTTGAACTATAATCTGTATTAGAACATCCTGTGGGCTTAATACCAATTAAATGAGGGCTAAAAAAAAAAAAGAGTGAGGAACAATGAATAAAATCCATCTTTTAAAATAAAAACTGGCCAACATGTATATTTTATAAGTGTTCCCTATTTATCTTACGAGAAAAATACCCAACCCATTTGGAAGTGAAAAATTGAGTCAGATTAATTATTCACTCTATAGAAGACTTTTTTAATACTGTTGTTATAAGTCATTGGGTTGAATTTAATTAAAGTAGTGTGTTCTGCATATGAAAGCAAAGGTTTTGTGTCTGCAGGAATCCCAAGTATAATAGCATAGTTCTGATGGCCTGCAGGATCAAATGCCTAACAATGGAATTTTATGTATTTTATAATTAAGCCCGTCTTCCTTATTACAGGCAACCCATTATAGGTGTTTGCAAGAAATTCAGTCCAATTCAGGAATTTCTTGGCCAAATTTAAACTCTCTCAAGTTTTGCACTTCTTCAGTTAACTTTATTCTTAATGTTTTTATTCTTGCTGATGCTGTTGTAAATAGAATTGTTTTAGTTATTATTTTTATTATTCTTGGAGTCATTCTTGGAGGTCTAGCTTAGAGCCAGCTCCTTCAGGTCCCAGAATATTGTAATTCCTTATATTCAACCCCCTCCCGCTTAAATACCTTGAGTGGTATCTAGTCTCTGCAATGAACTCAAATGATAGAGAATGGTATTGTTGGGTTGTAATTCATGAGCGACATTAGATTAATATGTTGACCTTTAGGAATTTGTATTCTTTGTCACATATGACAGTGGGGAAATAATAATCCAATTTCATACATAAGGTGTAAGTACTGCCTGGGAGATGTGAAGTAAAGAAATTTGTTTCAAGATGCAGAAAATATCACACCATATCAAACCAGTGGTATAATTCATTGAAGTGTTCTAAAATGGACCTAAATTGGAAGAGTTTAATCATGTAGCATCTGTTCTTATATGTTCTATGAATACAAGGGATATTTATACTCTTTGGTGCTTAGGAAGAGACTGGTGCTGTAAATTGAAGGCACTTGATTTTATAAATAAGATTAGGAAAGCTGCACTTACTTGAAGATGGAGCAGCTGTTTGACTATATGGGGTGATTTGAAATCTTCCACTTTATGCTGCTCTGAAAAAGGGAGAAAGAATATAGGATTAAAGGTTAGAAAGCTCAAGATAAGTTATATAGTTAAATTTTTTTTCCAGACCAGAAAACTATAAGTTAATAAGTTGGGTCATATTATTCTCAGGAGTCACTATAAGAGATCTAATAGACATAATAATATATTCTCTCTAAATGGTATAAATAGCAGTTATTTTATCATTTATCTTCTGTTCTTATTCATTTAAAAAATGTTGACAAGACTGGTGAGGTTATTTGGGTTTCATACTACAGTTTCTATTGATATACCTTTTAAAGCAACAAATAAAATAACACTCAAATATTTTAGAATGTCAGGTGCTTGTCAAAGTGAAAGAATGTGAAACCTTCTAGCAAAAAATTTTAAAATACTAAAATGGTGTTCATATCAGCTTGACATTATACTATGTATAATTCATCAAAGATTTGATTAACTCGCCTATTTTAAATAAAGAACAGAAAGAGTTCGCTGTATTCATTATGTGTAAGAGATATATTGTCTTCTGGTTCACCCACAGTGCAAGTAGAGATTTAAGCTGGAGTTGTTTTCATTTTAGAACTCCCTTATTACAGTTTTTTTTGCCAGTTGTTATATAGAATATCTAGATTCTATATTCATATTTTTCTGTTTCATGTACATAATAAAACATTTTTTATTTGAAGAAAAACATGTTAGAGAAAGTGTTTGTTTATTAATTACTTGGCCACAAAACAGTAAGAGAATTTAATAAATTCAAATTGTTTACATGGAAGGAGCACAAAACTTTCTTAAATCAAGCTGTAAAAATTCTACTTAAGTTCTCTCTCATGTGCTGCTTGGCCCCACATCCATTATATGGGTAGAAAAGCAGGGGTTATTCCCAACCAGATTTTTCTTATTATGTCCCTTCTCCTTTACTAATAAAAGAGATGTCCAAGATATAGTCATGTTTAACTCTATTTTGCCTTTTCCTAAGTTTAAGTTATTCTTTGTTATTTTTTCATTTTTTGCCTTTGACGTTCATTGTAAATAATTTTCTCTCAAGATTTATGATTACCTCTTTCCTACTTTCTCCTATTTATTGAATCCAGAATATTTAATGGGTATCTATTATTTGTCATATACAGTCCAGGGTGCAGGGATGATATAATGGGAAAAGTTTACAAAAATGAATGTTTGTTTATAGATTTTAAAAGTGCATATACAATGCAAATAGGAATATAATATAATGATAAAACTTAGAGTACAAAATGGGTATTCTTTATCAAACTCCTCCAGTTCCATCCCAAGGACCCTGAACTGTTCTAAAGTTTAATGAGCACCCTTCAGACTTTTCTATGGATTTATACAAATATATAAATTATATACGGAGAAATCTAAACTTTTAGCTAAATAGAGTCATACAAGCCTCTTAAATATCCTTTTACTCCTAACAGTGTGAATTGGCAAATCTTTACGTTTTGGAGCATACAGATCTCATTTAATTACTGTATGAATTTCTATTGAGGTAACTTAATTCATGTAACCATTCCCATACAGGTTAACATTTAAGTTGTTAAGAATTTTTTACCAATATTAGCAGTGCTGTAATGAATATATTTATACATGTGTAGATATATTTAAAGATATTTTATATAGACACAGATATATGTGAATATTCTTGTGAAGTAGATTCCAAATTTGGACCTCTGTATACAAATAATATATCAAGCCCATGTTTGTTTCAAAACATAATCCCCAAAAAGATTGTACCACCATATACTGCTGTCAACAATTTTGTTAAATTCCTATGCCTAACTCTCACATACTGTCTCCACAGTAGTTATTTTAATTTTCATGAATCTGAGGGATAAAATATATTGTTTTAATATGTATTTCCTTGATTACTAGTGAGGTAGAGATTTTTTGTATGAATACAGGCTGCTTTTGCTTCTTTTGTGAACTGTTACTTTAGCTTTGGCCCATTTTTAATCCATTCATTTACCTTTTGCTTTCTGGAGTGTAGGTGCTGTTTACATATGATGAATATAAAACCTTTGTGCATTCTACATGGGGCATCTATTTAACATATAACTAATGTTCAAATTGTTTACATTTTTACTATATTAGTTCGCTAGGGCTGCTGAGTCTCAATTATACTTTGTAGCATATCAGTTACACGTCTTATTTTACCTTTTTTAGAGGTTGTCCTTGAATTATTACAACTATTCCAAGTCCACTTTTGAATAATACTGTAGCACTTGATGGGGCCTGTGAGTATCTTATATTAATAAAATAATCCTAATTCCTCCTTCCATCCTTGTATTATTGCTCTAATTCATTTCATTTCCATAAGCATCCATAAGAGTGCATACAAACACACGTGTACATAAGTGTGCATAGTGAAATATATTATTACTGTTATTATTATTTTTTAATTATCTGTTAGGTCAATTAAGATTAGGAAAAGTAAAAAAAAATTATTTTACCTTCACTTATTCATACTTTGATGATGTTCCTTTCTTTATGTAAATCTGAGTTTCTGACCTATATTATTTTCCTTCTCTCTGAAGAATTTCTTTTACTATTTCTTGGAAACAGGCAACCAGTTCCCTCAGTTTTTGTTTGTCTAAGGAAGTCTTTATTTCTCCTTCACTTTGAACGATTTCACAGGGTACAGAATTCTAGGTTGTTTGTTTCTTTCTCTCCATTCTCTTCTTGCTTGCATGTTTTCTGATATAATTCTTACTTTTGTTCCTCTATAAGTAAAGTGACTTCTTTCCTCTGGATTTTTTCCTTTTTCTTTGATTTTCTGTAGTTTGAAAATGATATGTGTAGGTATAATTGTTTGGGATCCTGCAGGGTATTCTCTAAGCTTCCTGGATGTGTGGTTTGGTGTCTGACATGAATTTGAGGAAATTCTCAGTCATTATTGTTTCCAATATTTTTTCGGTTCCTTTCTCTCTTTCTCCTCCTTCTCGTAATCCTGTTACACTGTGCACACCTTTTTGTAGTTGTCCCACACGCCTGGGATATTTTTCTTTTCATTCTTTATTCTCTTTGCCTGTCAGTTTTAGAGTTTTCTGTTGAGGTATCCTCAAACTCAGATTCTTTCCTCAGTCAGGCCTAGTCTCCTAATAAATCCATCAAAGGTGTTCTTCATTTCTGTGACAGTGTGTTTTTATGTCCAGCATCTCGTTTTGGATGTGCGGCTCTTGGGATTTGCATCTCTGCTTACATCACCCATCTGCTACTGCATGCTGTTTACTTTATCCACAAGAGTCCTGAGCATATTAGTCATAGTTGTTTCAAATTTCCAATCTGATAATTCCAACATCCCTGTCATGCCTGGTTTCCATAGCTTGTGCTATGTGTTTCTTGCTCCCTGGTTTGCCTTCTAGTTTTTTCTTGACTGCTGGACATGATGTGCTGTGTAAAAGAAATGCTGTAAATAGGCCTTTTGATAATGTGGTGTGAGGTATAGGGGGAGGGAAAATATCCTACAGTCCTGTGTTTAGGTTTTAGCCTTTTAGTGAACCTGTGCCTCTTGCTTTGGAATTTCACAAGTTTTTCTCAAGTTTTTTTTCTTCCCCCTTACGTGGGAGAAAATGATTATAGAGTGGGCTGGAGTTATTTCCCGTCTCTGAGGCCAGTTAGGCTCTGATAATATCCCTGCAGGTGAGGCTCTGGTTTACTCGTTTCTCCTGGGTAAGCTCTTATTAGGAGCTAGTGCTCTGGTGTTTACAAAAGGGTTCCTTTCCCCTCCCCCTGCAGAAGCATAAGGAGATTTTCCTCTGATGTTTTACTGTGGGAACCTGGTCAAGTTTCTGGAGGTGAAACTCATAAAAGCACCCCCCCCTCCCCCTGGAGTTTTTAATTTTCAGACTTGTCTATGTTGAGCCTCCAGGAACTCACCAAGTATATTGTTGGTTTTCCTATCAGAAACTAGTTTCTACAGGGGTTTCCGCTCTTACGTTCCTTTTCCAGTAAGTTGTCTCTGTGTTTGCCTGTTGATCTCTCTGGTTTCGACTTGTTGATTTTTTCAATTTGTTGAGCTTTTTACTTATTAGGATGGAGTAGCAACTTCAGCCTTCTTAGTTGCAAAACTAAAACCTATATTATATTTTAAATCCTTGGAGCCTACTGTAAAGGGTCAATTGATGGAGTGAGCTTGTGACAAGGTAGGTTTCTTAACCATGACCTAAGGTTACAGAATGATGAAAAGAGAAGGGAAGAAGTGGCAGACAGTTGTATCATGTAGGAACAGCCTTCACAGAAAAGAAGGGGTTGCTACTTTGTGAAGATGGCTGAAGAAGCTTGAAGTCTGGAGTTTCCTGAGTCATCCCGGTATGCCTACATGTCTCCATTTTAATTCCCAGGGTGCCAACTCTTTTCCAACCAGTGTTGTAATTGTTCCATAAGAGCCCAGATAATATTTGAAATAAAGGTGATATAACTTAGCAATTTACAAAATCAAATTATTATAGATTTTTTAGTTATTTCAGCACTGTGAAAGCAAGAGAGTAGAATGATTTTTAGTAAAACGGTAGAGAGTTCCTATTTTTTTAATCCATGATTTGAGCCAGTAATTTAGAGCATTGTAGTTTAGAAACATCAGTCAGTTTAATCTCCAGAATAGAAAGAGTCTTATATCCTTTATATTGTTCATAGGCAGTGATTACAAGGTCTCAGAAGCCTTGCCTTCAGTCAATACTTTATTCTAGGAAATTATACTTGATAAGTCAATTAACTATTTTATCTCTACCAGTATGGGTTGTCAGAATTGTGTGCCCAAACACCAGTGAGATTTTTACTGTCAAATAGCCGAGAGTTAATTTTCATTTCCTTCAAATTCTGCTTCCTTACACCACTGTTAGTACAATTACTAGATCAGTGAAGCTTCTTAATTTCAGATGGCACAATGTATTAAAGGTAGTTTCAACATAAAATAAATTCATTTGCAGACTCTTGTGTAGGGCCAGACAATCAAGTTTGGAGACAATATAAGGAACAGCACTGACAAATGACATCATGGAAGCCATCCAGTGACGCTCTACGCTCACATCCCGAAGCACAGTCGCCGGAGCACATCTGTGTATCCTGGGTGCTTTGATGTTTGATCTTCTGCCTCTTCTCTATCAGTTAATAAATCAGCCCAATACCCAGAGGGCAGGGGGAGACAGACTACTCCAGATTGGTACGTGGAAGTTTGAATAAGCAAGGGAACCTACAAACAAGGCCATGGGCGGCCACAGAGGCGTAGATCTCCACACCTGCCAGCCAAGTCTTAACTGTTTATAGAGAGACCTTAATTGGATTCTGTCACATGCCATCCAGATGGTCTTGATAACACCTTACTGTCTCAAGGCTGTGTCCTTGGAACACTTACCCCTGTGGGAACAGTGGGCAGAGTATACCTTGTAAGGCCAGGGGAGCAGGTGAGGAGCCTCTGAGGGACCAGGGGCAGCTCATGGGTCAATCAGCGGTCAAGTCCTCTCCAGTATCTCCTCTGGTGCTGTCTCACTGAATGCTAGACATCCTGCCAACCCCTTGTTCGAAGATGGGACTTGCTTCTTCACATTAGCTAGTTTTGAGTCAAGTTCTTACAATGGTGCATCTGGATCGCAGAGCCTATATTATTCCCATGACTGAAAAGGAGGCTGAAGAAGGGAGTTTGGGATTTTCTTTGGGGATACAGATTCTTTACAGGCTCTCGAACCTAGAAGCGTTATGCAAAGGTGCAAAACAATCAAAAAAGCATATTAAAGGCCCAGATCCTGTACATAACATTTTCTAACACAAAATTAATTGCTTAAAACTATATGTTTTGATCATGATTTCCTTGTACAGCTCCCCCAATTCTGCACCCCTGAAGTTTGTAGAGATCTCTTTTCTTGATGAAAAGAAGAGAATAAGAATTAATTTAATCCCTAAAATTATTCATCATCTTCACCATGTTATTTCTTGCACTAAGTCCACTTTCTTCTTAAGGATATTCTTCTTGAAATTTTAAGACTTCCCTCATCTATTTTTGAAGTGGTTACTTCTCAAGCCCACTGCCCAGCTGTCTTTCTTCAGGTTTCTGTGGTTTAGTTGCCCAATTTCTTTTTTTCTTTTTTCTTTCTTTTTTGGCTCTGTATTTAGCTGCCCTGTTTCTGTGATTCCATGTAGCTTCTTTCTTGCATGTTTTTATAGGGTGTGCTCTTAGTTAATTTGTGTAGAAAAAGTGCATGGGAGGAAAGCTTTTTGAGTTCTGCCATGCCAAAAAAAATGTTCATTTGTCTCTTTCACTTGACTAAAAGTTTGGCTCTGTAGAGAATTCTAGATTCAAAATTACTTGCCTTCAGAGCCGTGAAGACATTGGTCCGTTCTCTTCTAGCACTTAGTTGCTGTAGTTATATTGATTATGATAATCCTAATTTCTTTGTGGAAATTTATTTATGTAACTAATTAATAACAGTATTGGCTATCAAGCTACGATTTTAACTGCAGAAATAGCTATCTTATTGGCATGGGGAAAAGGCGTGAAGATAAATTTCAACTGTGTAAATCTTCTGTTAATAAATACATTGACTTCATAGAAGGTGAAGAGGATGAAACAAACAGGATGCATAAAAAAATGAAAACATGAGGATACTGTATACAGATTTCACACCATTTTTACCATCCACAGTCTCAGACTCTTCCCTTGTATTTCCCTTCTGGATTCAGCCAGCCCTTCTTCCAGTACAAAAATTCTGCTGTCAACAGAGTATATTTTCTATTCTTCAACTAGAGCCAGAGCTTGTTTAGGAATTCTGGGTTCAACCAGAAAAGCAGAACCAGTAAGATGTATTTTCTATACACATACAAACCCGTTTTGTTAGAGGTCATTGGCTCATACAACCACAAGGACTGGTTAAGCAGTTTTTCTTAAAGCTGTGTCTGTCTCCTCATTGAATCCTGGAGCTTGAAGTCCACAGTCAGGCAGTCGCGAGAATGTGTTGGAATCCCACGAGGATGAACTGAAACTCGTGTCCATTCTTGTTGCCTATGACCCTGGTGAAAAGGGTATCCTGCGGACGGCTTTCCTGCAGAGCTAAACTTCCCCCTGGCTGAGGACTCAGAAAAACTGAAGATGATTCCAGAGAAGGTACAGCAATTGCAGGGCCAAATGCTGCTTCGTGCCTCCGAGCCAATCAGCAACAACCTGGGTCAGGGACAGAACGGCTGCCTCCTCCTTCCCTGCTTCTTCCAAATCTCACAGGAATCTCCTGTGGCTCACCCTAATTAGAAACCTACACAAAAGGGAAATGCAGGTACTGGAGTTTTCAGCCGAGCCAAGTGACACATTACAAAGTGATCACAGTTTCCCCAAAACGAGAAATGATTTTACCCTGACATTTTAGCCACCACAACTAGAAAAAAAAATCTTCAGCAAATGGTCACCAGTATGATCTCTCCATGTGTCTAACAGAATGAGTTAAGTGACAAATGAACCTCAAGGTAACAGTGAGAGAATTCTTCTGTATGAATTTGTTTTTAATAGTGACTTTTAAAGTATTTGTCAGTAGAAATCCTTTTTTTTTTAATCCTAGTTTTCTATCAATAACTTTGGAATCACATATCTAGCAATGGTTCAAAATCACAAGCAAAACCTTGATGTTAGCATATACATAGCTTTTCTCCTTTTAATTTGCTGTGGTAGAAGAACTGTCTTTTGATGTGAGTGGCATCAGTAAAAGGGGCATCCCATTACTATTACATAATTTAAAATCACTTTAAATTATAATATTTTCAGTTAGATACCAGTCCTGCTTTCTCCTGCTCTAAGGGTATCATGAGCACGGAGACATTACAGAAGACATTAATAATCAAACTCACAGCTGGGTCTTGTCAACACCATCAAAGACTAATGAAAGTGAATTAAAGCCGAAAGCAATGGTTGGAACAGTTCTGGAATCCTTCTGCTACTGCTCACAGAGCCAAGGCCATCACATGGGGCTCCAAATGTATAATGCAGAATGGAAGGGAAATGAGGTTCAGCTGGTCTCCAGGAGACACAGGGGACCTGATGAAAGCATTGTAAACAAGCCGATGGACTCCATCTATCACAAATTGTAGGCCATCTTCTATTAAAACAAAGGACCTGGCAGAGGACTTGCCAAAATGCTGCTCTTCGGTAATGAGATGGAACTGGTAGTTGGTTCAGTTTACACACCAATTTGTCCAGAAGCTTTTTTTGAAAGGCAAAAATGTGTTTGAATGCTGATCACTGTAAATTTGAAAGGTGCCTAAATCTCTAGCCAGAGTGTATTGTGGAGAGATTAAAATGTTTTTAATATGGAAGAGGTTGAATTTATAGCATTAAATTTGGAAAGGTAAAATATAACCTCCTGTGGATAAGGCTGTTATTGAAATAGAGAGATCCTAGGTATCAAAATGACCATTTTCAGGCCTCATCTTACCTTGCACTATGGCACATGTGGTTATCAGGGCACAAAACACATAAACTTCTTTTCTTTCTTTTTCTTCTGAATTCTGAGAGTTGTTTCCTGTCCCCCCAAAAAAGGTTTTAGATACATTTAATTGCACAAAAATAACATTGCATGGTTTTACCAAAGTGATTCAGTAGTTCAGTCTCCCAAGAGATAACTATTTTAGTTGGTATTATGAAGCTGAATTTCTTGGCAAATCTCTTTGAATATCCTAAAGTAGTAACCAATATGTTCAATTAGGGGAAAAGTGAGAGCAAACCAGGTGGTTAAGCCTCATTTAAAATGCCTAGCTGAGAGTGGGAACTAGTATATTTATCTCCATCAGACTAATTAGAAATTACATGTATTTTATTTATTTCAGTATTTTTATGGATAACTCTTGTAAACTTGTAATGACTCATGTGGATGCTAGGTTTCTAATGGTGGTTCAGGATTTCCCAAAATTTAATTCAGATGTTACTAAGTACATTTATACTGTTAAAAATGTAATTAAAAATACAGATGTGTTATGTCACATAGGTTAGCCTATTAAAGATGATCAGCATGCTGATTTTATGTCATATTTCTTCATGTTTATACAATTTTCAGAGAAAAATCTTTATTTACCCATTCTGTTTAACTGAAGAATATCCTAAGATTTCAAGATAAGCTATTAAAAACATTTTACCATAACTACACCCTTGTCCATGTAAGTGAAGTAGGGATGCACATACTAGATTTAACCACTGCCTATGACTCCAAATTTGAAATGCCTGTATTCATCAAAAACTAACCTTTTCTTTTCATTTACTTTCTAATAAGTAAACATTAAGCATTTATTTATACTTACTTAAATAATATTAGTAAAATTATGCTTTTTTTTCTCTTGATTTTTGGGATTCCACATAACATTTCTTATGAAAAAGGATTTATGCTGCTGAAAACTTTGAATATTCATTAGTTTAAACTCTGTTAATGTTGGGTGAGCCACTGCCACTTATTCCTCTTTAGGCTTAAGGGTGTCATAAAACGTCTTCTTTTGATTTGTGCATTCAGAGCATGGTTATGTCCTCTGTAATAGGTTATAGGACTTAATCCTTTACAGCTATGTGCTAAGTAGGCAGACTAACCAGGGCTAGCAGATCAGCTGAGAGTACCTGAGAGCTCTAGACAGGAGGGGAGGCCATATTAACTAGAAGGCTCCTTTTCATAGGCATCTATCCCATGCCCAGCAGAAAGCCAGGGGGTTGGGAAGGGCCCCCTCCATGATGCAGGTGGGCATGTAGTTGTAAGCCACCACTTGAATCAGGTACAAAACACCAGTTGTTTTTCTGGACCTTACTTCATATAAAATAAAAGTACAGGGAGCCAAGATGGTGGCGTGAGTAGAGCAGTGGAAATCTCCTCCCAAAAACACATAGAGCTATGAAAATATAACAAAGAAAAATCTTCCTAAAATAGAGACCACAGGACACAGGACAACATCCAGACCACATCCACACCTGCAAGAACCCAGCGCCTTGCGAAAGGGGTAAGATACAAGCCCCAGCCCGGCCGGACACGAGCGCCCCTCCCCCCGGCTCCTGGCGGGTGGAAAGAAACCGGTGCGGTTTTTTTCTTTTTTTTTTTTTTTGGCGAGTGCTTTTTGGAAGCCTTAAAGGGACAGGGACCCTGTTGCTAGGGAGGCAGGGTGGCGGGACAGGTGAGTGGGTGCCTGGGACCGGCACTTGAGAATGGAGGAAATCGAGTGTTTTTCCCCTTTTTTTTTCTTTTTTTCCTCTTTTTGGCGAGTGCTTTTTGGAAGCCTTAAAGGGACAGGGACCCTGGTGCTAGGGAGGCAGGGCGGTGGGACTGGTGAGAGGGTGCCTGGGACCGGCACCTGAGGACAAAGAATATCCCGGGTTTTTCCCTGCGGGACCGGTGGGCAGGTGCCTGAGACTGGCACCTGAGGATGGAGGAAATCGCGCGTTTTTCCCCTTTTTTTTTCTCTTTTTGGCGAGTGCTTTTTGGAAGCCTTAAAGGGAAAGGGACCCTGGTGCTAGGGAGGCAGGATGACGGGACTGGTGAGCGGGTGCCTGTGACCGGCGCCTGAGGACAAAGAATATCGCGCGTTTTTCCCTGCAGGACCAGTGGGCGGGTGCTTTTTGGAAGCCTTGAAGGGACAGGGACACTGGTGCTAGGGAGGCAGGGCAGCAGGACCAGTGAGCGGGTGCCTGGGACCGGCGCCTGAGGACAAAAAAAAAAATCACGTGTTTTTTCCCTTTTTTTTTTTTTTTTTCTGTTCCCTCTCTCATTGTTGCTGTTGTTGTTTTGGTTTGGAGAGTGCTTTTTGGAAGTCTTAAAGGGGCAGGACAGGTCACTTAGACCAGAGGCAGGAAATCTGGGGATCTCTGGGCACCCTAACCCCCTGGGCAGCAGGGAGCACAGAGGCCCCTTACGGAGATAAATAGCCTCCCAGCCGCTCCCCCTCCAACGGGGCTCCACCACTTTGGAGGAGCAGCCCCAGCCAGGCCACGCCCACAGCAACAGCGGAGATAAACCCCATAGCAACCGGGCAGGAAGCAGCATCCCTGTCTGCACACAGCTGCCCAGCACAAGCCACTAGAGGTCGCTATTCTCCCAGGTGAGGAAGGCCACAAACCAACAAGAAGGGAAGCTCTTCCAGCGGTCACTTGTACCAGCTCTGCACACTATCTCTATCACCATGAAAAGACAAAACTACAGGAAGACAAAGATCACAGAGACAACACCTGAGAAGGAGACAGACCTAACCAGTCCTCCTGAAAAAGAATTCAAAATAAAAATCATGAATGTGCTGACAGAGATGCAGAGAAAAATGCAAGAGCAATGGGATGAGATGCAGAGAAAAATGCAAGAGCAGTGGGATGAAGTCCGGAGGGAGATCACAGATGTCAGGAAGGAGATCACAGAAGTGAAACAATCCCTGGAAGGGTTTATAAGCAGAATGGATAAGATGCAAGAGGCCATTGAAGGAATAGAAGCCAGAGAACAGGAACGTATAGAAGCTGACATAGAGAGAGATAAAAGGATCTCCAAGAATGAAACAACACTAAGAGAACTATGTGACCAAGCCAAAAGGAATAATATTCGTATTATAGGGATACCAGAAGAAGAAGAAAGAGGAAAAGGGATAAACTTCCCCAAACTGGGGGGGGGGGGAATCGAACAGACCATGGAATTACACAGAACCCCCAACAGAAAGGATCCAAGGAGGACAACACCAAGACACATAATAATTAAAATGGCAAGGATCAAAGACAAGGAAAGAGTTTAAAAGGCAGCTACAGAGAAAAACGTCACCTATAAAGGAAAACCCATCAGGCTAACATCAGACTTCTCGACAGAAACCCTACAGGCCAGAAGAGAATGGCATGATATATTTAATGCAATGAAACAGAAGGGCCTTGAACCAAGGATACTGTATCCAGCACGACTATCATTTAAATATGATGGGGGGATTAAACAATTCCCAGACATGCAAACGCTGAGGGAATTTGCTTCCCACAAACCACCTCTACAGGGCATCCTACAGGGACTGCTCTAGATGGGAGGACTCCTAAAAAGAGCACAGAGCAAAAGACCCAACATATGAAGAATGAAGCGGGAGGAATAAGAAGGGAGAGAAGAAAAGAATCTCCAGACAGTGTATATAACAGCTCAATAAGCGAGCTAAGTTAGGTAGTAAAATATTAAAGAAGCTAACCTTGAACCTTTGGCAACGATGAATCTAAAGCCGGCAATGGCAATAAGTACATATCTCTCAATAGTCACCCTAAATGTAAATGGCATTAATGCACCAATCAAAAGACACAGAGTAATAGAATGGATAAAAAAGCAAGACCCATCTATATGCTGCTTACAAGAAATTCACCTTAAACCCAAAGACAAGCACAGACTAAAAGTCAAGGGATGGAAAAACATATTTCAGGCAAACAACAGTGAGAAGAAAGCAGGGGTTGCAGTACTAATATCAGACAAAATAGACTTCAAAACAAAGAAAGTAACAAGAGATAAAGAAGGACACTACATAATGATAAAGGGCTCAGTCCAACAAGAGGATATAGCCATTCTAAATATATATGCACCCAATACAGGAGCACCAGCATATGTGAAGCAAATACTAAATGAACTAAAGAGGGAAATAGACTGCAATGCATTCATTTTAGGAGACTTCAACACACCACTCACCCCGAAGGATAGATCCACTGGGCAGAAAATAAGTAAGGACACAGAGGCACTGAACAACACACTAGACCAGATGGACCTAATAGACATCTATAGAACTCTACATCCAAAAGCAACAGGATATACATTCTTCTCAAGTGCACATGGAACATTCTCCAGAATAGACCACATACGAGCTCACAAAAAGAGCCTCAGTAAACTCCAAAATATTGAAATTCTACCAACCAATTTTTCAGACCACAAAGGTATAAAAGTAGAAATAAATTCTACAAAGAAAACAAAAAGGCTCACAAACACATGGAGGCTTAACAACATGCTACTAAATAATCAATGGATCAATGAACAAATCAAAATAGAGATCAAGGAATATATAGAAACAAATGACAACAACAACACTAAGCCCCAACTTCTGTGGGACGCAGCGAAAGCAGTCTTAAGAGGAAAGTATATAGCAATCCAGGCACACTTGAAGAAGGAAGAACAATCCCAAATGAATAGTCTAACATCACAATTATTAAAACTGGAAAAAGAAGAACAAAGGAGACCTAAAGTCAGCAGAAGGAGGGACATAATAAAGATCAGAGAAGAAATAAACAAAATTGAGAAGAATAAAACAATAGCAAAAATCAACGAAACCAAGAGCTGGTTCTTTGAGAAAATAAACAAAATAGATAAGCCTCTAGCCCAACTTATTAAGAGAAAAAGAGAGTCAACACAAATCAACATAATCAGAAATGAGAATAGAAAAATCACGACAGACTCCACAGAAATACAAAGAATTATTAAAGACTACTATGAAAACCTATATGCCAACAAGCTGGAAAACCTAGAAGAAATGGACAAATTCCTAGAAAAATACAACCTCCCAAGACTGACCAGGGAAGAAACACAAAAGTTAAACAAACCAATTACGAGCAAAGAAATTGAAACGGTAATCAAAAAACTACCCAAGAACAAAACCCTGGGGCTGGACGGATTTACCTCGGAATTTTATCAGACACACAGAGAAGACGTAATACCCATTCTCCTTAAAGTGTTCCACAAAATAGAAGAAGAGGGAATACTCCCAAACTCATTCTATGAAGCCAACATCACCCTAATACCAAAACCAGGCAAAGACCCCACCAAAAAAGAAAATTACAGACCAATATCCCTGATGAATGTAGATGCAAAAATACTCAATAAAATATTAGCAAACAGAATTCAACAGTATATCAAAAGGATCATACACCATGAGCAAGAGGGGTTCATCCCAGAGACGCAAGGATGGTACAACATTCGAAAATCCATCAACATCATCCACCACATCAACAAAAAGAAAGACAAAAACCACATGATCATCTCCATAGATGCTGAAAAAGCATTTGACAAAATTCAACATCCATTCATGATAAAAACTCTCATCAAAATGGGAATAGAGGGCACGTACCTCAACATAATAAAGGCCATATATGATAAACCCACAGCCAGCATTATACTGAACAGTGAGAAGCTGAAAGCATTTCCTCTGAGATTGGGAACCAGACAGGGATGCCCACTCTCCCCACTGTTATTTAACATAGTACTGGAGGTACTAGCCACGGCAATCAGACAAAACAAAGAAATACAAGGAATCCAGATTGGTAAAGAAGAAGTTAAACTGTCACTATTTGCAGATGATATGATACTGTACATAAAAAACCCTAAAGACTCCACTCCAAAACTACTAGAACTGATATTGGAATACAGCAAAGTTGCAGGATACAAAATTAACACACAGAAATCTGTAGCTTTCCTATACACTAACAATGAATCAATAGAAAGAGAAATCAGGAAAACAATTCCATTCACCATTGCATCAAAAAGAATAAAATACCTAGGAATAAACCTAACCAAAGAAGGGAAAGACTTATACTCTGAAAACTACAAGTCACTCTTAAGAGAAATTAAAGGGGACACTAATAAATGGAAACTCATCCCATGCTCATGGCTAGGAAGAATTAATATCGTCAAAATGGCCATCCTGCCCAAAGCAATATACAGATTTGATGCAATCCCTCTCAAATTACCAGCAACATTCTTCAATGAATTGGAACAAATAATTCAAAAATTCATATGGAAACACCAAAGACCCCAAATAGCCAAAGCAATCCTGAAAAAGAAGAATAAAGTAGGGGGGATCTCACTCCCCAACTTCAAGGTCTACTACAAAGCCATAGTAATCAAGACAATTTGGTACTGGCACAAGAACAGAGCCACAGACCAGTGGAACAGATTAGAGACTCCAGACATTAACCCAAACATATATGGTCAATTAATATTTGATAAAGGAGCCATGGACATACAATGGCAAAATGACAGTCTCTTCAACAGATGGTGCTGGCAAAACTGGACAGCTACATGTAGGAGAATGAAACTGGACCATTGTCTAACCCCATATACAAAGGTAAACTCAAAATGGATCAAAGACCTGAATGTAAGTCATGAAACCATTAAACTCTTGGAAAAAAACATAGGCAAAAACCTCTTAGACATAAACATGAGTGACCTCTTCTTGAACATATCTCCCCGAGCAAGGAAAACAACAGCAAAAATGAGCAAGTGGGACTACATTAAGCTGAAAAGCTTCTGTACAGCGAAAGACACCATCAATAGAACAAAAAGGAACCCTACAGTATGGGAGAATATATTTGAAAATGACACATCCGATAAAGGCTTGACGTCCAGAATATATAAAGAGCTCACATGCCTCAACAAACAAAAAACAAATAACCCAATTAAAAAATGGGCAGAGGAACTGAACAGACAGTTCTCTAAAAAAGAAATACAGATGACCAACAGACACATGAAAAGATGCTCCACATCGCTAATTATCAGAGAAATGCAAATTAAAACTACAATGAGGTATCACGTCACACCAGTAAGGATAGCTGCCATCCAAAAAACAAACAACAACAAATGTTGGCGAGGCTGTGGAGAAAGGGGAACCCTCCTACACTGCTGGTGGGAATGTAAATTAGTTCAACCATTGTGGAAAGCAGTATGGACGTTCATCAAAATGCTCAAAACAGACCTACCATTTGACCCAGGAATTCCACTCCTAGGAATTTACCCTAAGAACGCAGCAATCAAGTTTCAGAAAGACAGATGCACTCCTATGTTTATTGCAGCACTATTTACAATAGCCAAGAATTGGAAGCAACCTAAATGTCCATCGGTAGATGAATGGATAAAGAAGATGTGGTACATATACACAATGGAATACTACTCAGCCATAAGAAGTGGAAAAATCCAACAATTTGCAGCAACATGGATGGAGCTGGAGAGTATTATGCTCAGTGAAATAAGCCAAGCAGAGAAAGAGAAATACCAAATGATTTCACTCATCTGAGGAGTATAGGAACAAAGGAAAAACTGAAGGAACAAAACAGCAGTGGAATTACAGAACCCAAAAATGGACTAACAGGTACCAAAGGGAAAGGAACTGGGCAGGATGGGTGGGCAGGGAGGGATAAGGGGGGGGAAGAAAAAGGGGGGTATTAAGATTAGCATGCATGGGGGGGAGGGAGAAAGGGGAGTGTGGGCTGTACAACACAGAGAGGACAACTAGTGATTCTACAACATTTTGCTAAGCTGATGGACAGTAACCGTAATGTGGTTTTTAGGGGGGACCTGATATAGGGGAAAGCATAGTAAACATAGTATTCTTCATGTAAGTATAGATTAAAAATTTAAAAAAAAAAAGAAAGAAAGAAAGAAAGAAAAGGGGAATTACTCCTTGATAGGATAAAACTATTGGTAAATCAAAGATCAACGCATGCTTTAAATATCCTTAATGTTGATCACTTAAAGGGTGTCAGATGATCAGCTATGGAGGTACTCTTTTCTGATAATATTCCTTTCTCTTAATAAAAAAAAAAAAAAAAAAAAAGCAGTTCCTGTGTGCTGACCTCCAATGAGTTCTACACAGTGGTATAGAGGGCATGTCAAAGTGTGGGCAAAGGGTCTGTTTGTTTCTATGCAGAAGATCAAGGCCTAGCTTGGATACCCAGAAAATGAACTAAGATACGATATGAGGAGGAGCTTCCGGCATCAGCACTCTCTGGAGGACTTGTGCAGGGGGATGATCATCAAAAAGCCTCCACAGGGATCCGGACGATGCTGCGGTTGTGGCTGCATCCAGCCCACCGTCTCCTGGACTTGCCATAGGAATGAGGAGGGAGATGTCTAGGCTGGCATGTGCATACAGTGAGACAACGAATTTGACTGGATCTGTACTGTTGGAACTCAACCAGGAGTTGGGAGGGGTGCAAGTTGTAGCACCCCAAAATCTCATGACTATAGACTATCTATGGTTAAAAGAACATATGGGATGTGAACAGATCCCAGAAATGGGCTGCTTTAATTTGTCTGATGGTTCAAGTACAGTTGTAAAATATCCATCATATCATAGATAAATTTTCACAAATGCCTAGGGTGCCTAAATGGTTTTCTTGGCTTCACTGGAGATGGCTGGTAATTATAGATTTGCTTTGTTTATGTAACCGTATTCCTATTATGTTAATATGTGTGTGCAAATTAGTTAGTAGTTTAAAACCTATACATACTTAAGGTACTATACAAGAAGATATGTCAAAGAAATAATCAATCCTCCCAAGTTTCCTTCATATGCTACATCTATAGCTTTTCTTCTTCCTTCCTAATTACAAACCTTAAATAGAATTCGTGCCTCATATCGAATTTACCGAGTATCATAATTCCTCCAGGTGGTAAAGATACCTTGAGACAAGTGCTGGGCATAGAAGCCACAGGGCATAAATCTGCAAAGAAGTAAAAAGCTAACCTTTGCAAACAATATGGCTTCTCTCTCACTTACCAACTTTACATTTCCCTGTATGGCCCCGGAAGATGACTGGTTAGCCAGAGACGGGTAAGATTCCTCAAGGGAGGAACAACCTAAGACAGGCACAGTCGCAGGGGGGCCATCAGGTGAGAATTTGGGGATCAACAGAGGTGAGGCTCAGAACCTCACCCCCCCTGCTTTGAGAGAAATCTTCTGCATCCGTGGATGTCTTGCTGCCCTTGTCTAGCCTGGATTAATACTTAGTCCATAGGCACACACCTGATCATCTGATCATCTACATTTGCCTTCTTACAGCACTAAACTATGTTTTCTACCTTTATCTTGCATCTACCTACCACTTCAGCATTTTATTAAAAATAAAAATAATAATAATAATAGGAGAAATGTGGGATCAACATATAAATCAAGTACAAAAATCAAATGAATATTCATATTTGACCTGATGGTTTATAGGTCATATTGCATGATCAAAACCGAAAGTTTCTGTGATGAATGCCCTTGTACTGTTCACCATGTAAGAATTTATTCACTCTGTAAGAATTCGTTCACCATGTAAGAACTTGTTCGTTATGCTTCAGAAGATTGGAGACTGACGAGAATTAGGCTTGAGATGGATTAATGATTGTACATTGAGCATTGACCCCCCTATACTGAATTTTATTGTTGTTAACAACCATTTGATCAATAAATATGAGAGATGCCCTCTCAAAAAAAAAAAAAAAAAAAAAAAAGAACATATGGGATGTGAACAGATCCCAGAAATGGGCTGCTTTTATTTGTCTGATTTCTCTCAGACTGTTCAAGTACAGTTGAACAATATCCATCATATCATAGACAAATTTTCACAAATGCCTAGGGTGCTTAAATGGTTTTCTTGGCTTCACTGGAGATGGATGGTAATTATAGATTTGCTTTCTTTATGTCACCGTATTCCTATTATGTTAATATGTTTGTGCAAATTAGTTAGTAGTTTAAAACCTATACATACTTAAGGTACTCTACAAGAAGATATGTCAAAGAAATAATCAATCCTCCCATGTTTCCTTCCATATGCTACATCTGTAGCTTTTCTTCTTTCTTTCTAATTACAACCCTTAAACAGAATTCGTGCCTCATATCGAATTTACCGAGTATCATAATTCCTCCAGGTGGTAAAGATACCTCGAGATAAGTGCTGGGCATAGAAGCCGCAGGGCATAAATCTGCAAAGAAGTAAAAAGCGAACCTTTTCAAACAATATGGCTTCTCTCTCACTTACCAACTTGACATTTCCCTGTATGGCCCCGGAAGATGACTGGTTAGCCAGAGACCTCGAGATAAGTGCTGGGCATAGAAGCCACAGGGCATAAATCTGCAAAGAAGTAAAAAGCTAACCTTTTCAAACAATATGGCTTCTGTCTCACTTACCAACTTGACATTTCCCTGTATGGCCCCAGAAGATGACTGGTTAGCCAGAGACGGGTAAGTTTCCTCAAGGGAGGAACAACCTAAGACAGGCACAGTCGCAGGGGGGCCATCAGGTGAGAAATTGGGGATCAACAGAGGTTAGGCTCAGAACCTCACCCCCCCTGCTTTGAGAGAAATCTTCTGCATCCGTGGATGTTTTGCTGCCCTTGTCTAGCCTGGATTAATACTTAGTCCATAGGCACACACCTGATCATCTGATCATCTACGTTTGCCCTCTTACAGCACTAAACTATGTTTTCTACCTTTATCTTGCATCTACCTACCACTTCAGCATTTTATTAAAAATAATAATAATAATAAAGGGAGAAATGTGGGATCAACATATATATCAAGTACAAAAATCAAACGAATATTCATATTTGACCTGATTGTTTATAGTTCATAATGCGTGATCAAAACCAAAAGTTTCTGTGATGACTGCCCTTGTACTGTTCACCATGTAAGAATTTATTCACTATGTAAGAATTCGTTCACCATGTAAGAACTTGTTCGTTATGCTTCAGAAGATTGGAGACTGACGAGAATTAGGCTTGAGATGGATTAATGATTGTACATTCAGCATTGACCCCGCTATACTGAATTTTATTGTTGTTAACAACCATTTGATCAATAAATATGAGAGATGCCCTCTCAAAAAAAAAAAAAAAAAGACAGACAACCTAATTAAATATTACCTTTTGATGTAAAAAAAAAAGTACAAAGGCCTTGGGAGGGTATTCAAACTCTTCCAACCCCAAGATCCAGCTAACAACCTGCTACTTTCAGGGAAGGGTAGAAGCCAAAGCCCTGACCTGGGGAAGAAATGGGAAAATAGCTTGGTCCCAGGCTCTGGCACCAACAAAAAACAGAAGCCCACCCGACTGCAGAAGGACTGGGAGTTCCCTCCTGCCCAAGACCCAGCATAGATAGAGGTAGAGTTTAGCTGCCAAAAGAGGGGGAGCAGGGATGTTTGAAAGGCCCAGCACAGGCCTGCACAATATTGGAGCTAAACGAATAGAACTGAGAACTTCCTTGTTTCACCACCATAAGCCCAGTGGTCCATGAAAGAAGGAAGAACAAGACAATGTAAAGACATTCAGGAACTACTCAAAGCTGAGGGTAGAGAAGAAACCCTGAGAAAAATAGTATGGTATCTCAGGTCATATGCTAAACACCAGGTTATAGAAGCCTATGATTGGGAGGATTTGAAACCTGTGTGGCACAGACAGCTACAGGACAGTATTGAAGAGTCTACCATAGATGTGATTAGAATCCAAAAGGACAAGACAGACCAGAATGGAAGAAATATTTGAAGATGCAATGGCCAAGAATTTCTAAAGCTAGTGAAAGAAAATATTGAAGAAGTTTAGAAAACCTTAGCAGGAAAAAGAAAAGAAAACACTAACCAGACACATTATTGACACAACTTGAGGAAAAAAAAACATAGAAAAAAAAAGATAAAGAATTATTAGATACAAACAAAAACAAGTATTATAGCATACTCTTTTATCAGAAGCTATGAAAGTCAGAAAAAAAAGCAATATCTTTATGTTCTGGAGTTAGTCTCATTGCAGATTTCTATACTCAGCACAAATATCTTTCAATAATAAAGGCAAAGATTTTCTTAAGAAAACAAAATCTGGGAGAATGCATTGTGAGCACACTTGCCACCCAAGAAGTATTAAAGAGAGTTCTTCAGGCGTGAGGGATGTTATAACAAATGGAGATTTCAGTCTACATAAAGAATATGAAAGCGCTAGAGAAAGTAACATGAATGGTAAATAAAAAAGACATTTTCCCTTTAATCAGTCTAAAAGGTAATTGAGAATTTACAATTTAAAGAGAACAATGTATTTGAGGGTTATATAACATCAGTGGGTGGGTTTCTTGTTGAGTGGTGGTTGCCCTAACCCATGTGTTTCCCAAAAATTTCAAATCCTGAGCCAGACCTTGAATTTTTAGGTGGGTTTATCAACCAATCTTTATTTGCCATATGCATGATTACAGTTCTTAACTACTTTATCTAGTACTTTTACCCCTATATATACAAATGCTAGGATATCTTCTACATAGTATGCTAGCTTATTCTTGACAATTATCAATTCCATGTTGGTCCACACTTGATTATGAGAGCATGCTGCTAAATTCCAATATCCCCATGGTAAAAACAAAAGTGTGTGTTGACTGTCATTCTGTAAGAATGTATATTGTACCTGATGAGAGTCTGAGACAGATGGAAAATAAGACAGTTGCCAAGCCCAGCAGCATGTAAACCAACTTGCCCTTTGTACCTTAGTAGGGTCTCTGCTCTGTGACTACCACTGAGGTAATGGGGGAAGCCCTGTGTTTCATCCCATAGCCTATTGTCTTTGTCCAGAAGATCTGCCTTTCCTTCTGGCACCACAGACAATTAGAGTTTTTGGAATCAATACACCGCTTCCAATCATTGCCTTAATTGGGGCAATTGCCTCCTGTTGCCTTCCTGGAAATCCGTATTGCTTGCAAGGAAATCAGGTAAGATCATTAGCATGCTTCCAAGGAGAGCCTTCAGTTGCCCTTATGGAGTAATGCATGTATCCTTTCTTCCTCCCTCCGTTTTTTCCTTCCTTTTTTCCTCTGCCACTCTTATCCCCTCTCCATATCATCTAGTACAGTAGGTAAACTTTGAGCCATTAGCTGAAAGTGTCTACTGCCAGACACAGTGAAATCTCACCATTTTATATATCTAGTGATGCATATGCATGAAACTGTGGTTTTATTCCAGATTCTTTTCTTTTCCTCTGTAGGTGGAAGGCTTAAAACAAATGGTAACAATTATAGTGATGTTTTTTATTTCTTTCTGTCCATCAAACATACTATGTCTTTCACAAATGTTAGTGTACTTTCCTTCGACAAGTTTGAGCTGTTGTATGCACTTAGTCACACACTGTCACATTTTGTAACAGAAACGTGGTTTGCCTTTAGAGACACCATGAGTCCTGGCGATGGTCTCACAGATGGCTGAGATCAGAACTCCATTTTCCTACTCCTAACTCTGGAGCATTTTTCAGCAGTTTTTTTCCCCCATTTATTATTTGTCATGCATCCTGCCAAGAGCTTTAGAAATTGTTTTTAAAAATTTAAACCTCAGGACACCTTAAGCAGTTCTCCATTTAGACCAATTTGAAGTATGGAAGTAGGGAGGGAGGAGAGGGAAGTTGTAGGATCTTTTCAGGGTAGAATAGAGCAAAATGCCAAGACTTTTTCATACAGAAGGCCAGTGGATGGTTAATTTCCTAGAAATTGTGCCACAATTTTAACTTTGTACCTTAACTATGGGAAAAGGAGAATAGCATTCATTCATTGGCTTGTTTATTATGGGCAGTCATTGTAAAGGGGGAAGGTAGTATGGTGGAGGTTTAGTGATTTACAGTGGAAAAGAAGAAGAAGAAAAACTCAAAACATTAAAACATGGTCTCTATCATTAAGAAATAACAAGATGGGAAAGTGAATACATTTTCGAAAAATCAATACAGCATCAACAGCATTCAGAGGAGCTGAAAGTTCAAAAAGACTCTTCACAGATTTCTCTCCATTGCCGCAATCCTATCACATGTACATTCACCCAGAACTTTCCAGCTGTACCAGATCTTGGAGTCATACCTGTTATGTTCTCAGTATGCTTCCTGACTCAGCCCATGTCTTTTTCAGATTCTTGAGTTCACCTTGTCCAGGAAGGATTCCCTGAGATGCCATCCCCCACTGGGCTTTATCACAGCATATGTAACTGTTCTGTAAGTACTTTGAAGATGATATTTTTATATTTGGTTTCTTTGGGACCAGACATTACAGTGAGCATTCAAGAAATATTTGATGAGTAAAATAATGTTGTCAAACCCTTTCATTTTGTATATGGGTTGATCAAGACCTTAGGAGATCAGACTCTTGCCCAAAGATGAGCACATAAAATGATGACTTTTTGGTCACAGGTCTATGCACTTCCAATCTGTCTACTGTCTGCATCATAGGATTTACTCAAGTAAAGTGTACTCTGTTACATACTTCAGCCCAGGTATACATCCTAAGGGACTAGCTACCTGTATTTGTCATACGACTTTTTCTATGAAAACTAAGTAAGGATTTTTTTTCTCCAAGAATGTGAAGGACTAAATATTATGAAATACAATCTTGGATCTCAAGAGACTTTAAATTATCTTGTATAATCCTCAGTGGATGAGTAAAAATCTTTGATATCTAAGACAAAATGGCCATTCACCATTTGTTTCAAAACTTTAGTGAAGGTAATCATATTTTCTGAGGCATGTTGAAATGGCTACCCTTTTAGGATTCTTCTTCATAATGTGCTAAAACACACCTGAAGCTTTGCAGATCTATCTTTCTTCCCTATGGCAAAACTATAAATGTTTGTTAAGCATCTTCTGTAAAAAGTTGGCTGAGATTGGACCTTCCATGGGGTAGCATAGTTTCAAATACCCTCAGCTCTGAATCGCAAAAGGATGGGTCTGAACATCAAGCAAATCACTGTTTTCGAGTGCTGATAGTACTACGTAAGTATATAGAAATCTGTGGGTAAAAAGGATGGAGGGGGAGGGAATATGGTCATAGGAAGGACGAATCATCTAATGACCTGTCTTGGGTGAAACTGGTGAGACTCTGAGCATTACAGGTATATGCAAAGAATCTGCAGTTTGTTTGAGAGAAATATGGCATTTTTATTACAAAGTGACTGTTAAATAGAGTGCTGATAACCTCTAGTATATCTAGGAAGGTCATCTTTGTTAATTCAAAGCAAATAAAAACACAAGCCATGACCATTCTGCACATACAAAGTCCAAGTAATTTCAAATAAAATTACTGCCTAGCTGAATGCTTAAGCAATTTTGGATTGCTGGAGCGAATCGAGGAATATTTATAATGTAAGCCCATTAGGATTACAAGAGAGATATGGTGACCTAATGCAAGGGTTCCCGGTCCATTTAAACCTCACCTTCTTTTCTTACTTTGGATTACTAGAAGCTTTGGCTGAGCTTCATGTAGTCTTACAAATTTAACCTTTTTGTGAACTTGCTATTGAAAGTTCTGTAACTATGAGTCACTTGAATCATGTGAAATCATTAGAAATGTCTGGCCCTTAAAATTAGGTCTTTCTTCTTTCCATCTCTACACATAAAATAAGTTAGAAGAGTATATAGGATTTTAAAATATTTCTTATGGCTTATATATGATGCTTATTATGATTTTTGTATTTCTGATGGTTCCCAAATATGATAAAATTCATTACAGGGTTAATAGAAATCTATTTGATAGGATGGCTTAGTCTTGATTTTATAGTTTGGGATTTTTTACCAGAGATTAAGGAGAAAACTTTACTCTCTTAATCCTGCCATACAATATTCTCCTTCTTATAAGAAAACAGAATAATTTCTTTTAATTACAAACATTGCTCTACAAAAGAGTTTCCCTTTTTGTAAAATATGTATACATTTGCACTGAGAAATTTTAAATATTTTGTATGTATCTCCTGCTTTTAAGTGCTTTAGTTCAGAAACCCCATGATTATTCTCTCTAAACATATTTGGCAAAATATCTACTTCTCTGTTTAAGAAATTGCTTCTGACTTCTCAGTAAACCACAGTGTGGCTGTGTATAAAATACCACTTGCTTCACCTGCACATTCTTTGACCTTAGACAAGTTATAAAAATAAACTGGCATGTCACGTTCAATTACTCAGACAGACAGAGGCTGTGATCCACCCTCTTCACAATTTGCCTGCCCCGACGTATCAAAACAGCTTCAGTTTGGAGCCTCACACTGCAGGGACCATTTAGGTGGCATTACCAGGCAGGGATGGTGGAGAGCATCCTGAATAATAGCTGAATATGGTTTATTCATTCTTCTTAATAGGGAATAAAAAGACATATCAATCCTTTAACTGTTTCCTATCTATCAGTGTCCTGAAAATTTTGACTCACAGCCAGTAGAAAAATCACAAGGAGGTTTGTCCTGGAATTGAGGAGTTTGAAATAGAAAGTTTAAAACCCAAAATGTGTCTTTCAATTATGTAATTCTGTTATTTTAATCACTGCTTTGCTTCATGAGAACACAGTTGTCCACTAAGGTTCTACAGAAAAGAGAAAAACATGTCAGTGTTAAGATTTATCCCATTTCATACCTCATCTAACATGGTTTGTTCTCTAATTACTGCTAACATGGTCTTTTTAGCTGGCACTTTCCCCAAGAGATTGAAGTGTAGAGATAACACTGATTGGAATGAATCTCCATTTTATGCTTAAGAACAGATTCCTGGGTCTTATGGTAATAGTCAAAGAGAGACAGTCTCCACCAAAACAAAGCTAGCAAATACACTGTCAGTTTTCTGGCAATTAGAAAAAAAACATGATCTATTTCAAACACTTGAAAATTTCAGCCCAAAGGAGAATTTATTAAGATCTGAGTTATTTCTCATTTGATATGACCATCTATCTGAGTATCATCATCATTTCAAATATCCATTTCATTTTGAGTATTTAGTTACAGGTTTTGTTAACAATATACATGACAAAATCTAGCACATTGTTAAAATATTACTGGCTGGCTTTGCATCACAACATAGTTGATTTCATCTATTGCATTATTTAATTTAACCAAAAGCAAACAGAAAAACAAGCATGGCTAGAGCATGCTAGCATTTTCCTTTCTCAGAGAGTTTGACTATTATTTTCAAATTGCAAAAACCTGCAATCTTCTTTCACACCTCAATTCCCTCATTTCAGAAGTGAGCCAAGGATATTTATAGACATTTGATAGATACTTCACTGACAAATGGAAGTCACCCTTAAATTATGAGGTGAAATGTGAAATTAAAAGAATGAAATTTGACATTTTAAGATGTTCATCTTCCTCAAATGCCATAATAAGAATCACCCTAGTTTGAAGCTTGCAAATGCCTTTCACTATCCTAGGAGCAGACATTTCAGAAAGCCTGGAAAAGTTCTTGATTGATACATCTAAGATAACTGAGGGCTGTATGATAGTGGTATATTGAATTATATGGTAATTTCATCATTTTTCCAAGCTTTATTGAGGCATTATTAACTAATAAAAATTGTATATGTTTAAGGTATACAATGTGACAATTTGATATATGTACAAATTGTGAACTGATTACCACAGTCAAGCTGATTAATGTATCCATCACCTCACATACTTAACCATCTTTTCTCTAAGCAAATTTTGAGGATACAATACAGTATTCTTAACTATAGTCACTGTGTTATACAGTAGATCTCCAGAACTTGCTCATCTTATAGCTGAAAGTTCATACCCTTTGACCAATAGGTCCCCATTTTTCCCAGCCTGTAGCTTCTGGCAACCTAGTCTCGGGTTCTGTAAGTTCAGCTTCATTAGATTCCACATGTAAGTGAGACCATACAATATCATCCTTTCTGTACCTGACATTCACTTAACCTAATATCCTCCATAAGATTTCCTTCTTTTATAGCTGAATAATATTCCTGTGTGTGTGTATTGTGTGTGTGTTGGGGGGGAGGGGGGGATAGTGAATTTTTCTAATCTGTTCATCAGTGGACATTCAAGTTATTTCCCTATCTTGGCTATTGTGAATAATGCAGTGAACATAGGAATGCTACATCTTTTCAAGGTATTTATTCATTTCCTTTGGGTTATGTACCCAGAAGAGGGATTGCTGGAACATATGGTAGATCTGTTGTTCATTTTTTGAGGGATCTCCACTCTTTTCCATTGTATTTGCACCAACTTGCCTTCACCAGTTGAACCTAAAATTGTATTGCTTGTTTCTTTGTTTGTATATTTATATCACATCTTGTCTCAATAAAATTTTAAGAGTAAAATATTGGTATTATTTACATAAAAATATTTTCTGGTTGCTTCAGAAAGCTATATATTGGTAAATCTGCCAAAAATTCCATATAATCCAAATATTACTTAAGTACCTATTATACACCAGTGACCCTGCTAGGTGATGGGAATATAGTAGTGAATCTAGCAGACGTTGTTTCTTCTCTCACAATATAAAAGAAGCAGACATAAAAGTTATTAAATGAAAATATTTAGAAGTTACAGTAAAGGCTATGAAAGAAATGAAGAAGAGTGGAGAAAAATGGTTGCATGTGGGGTAGAATGGAGCTACTTTATGTGTAAGAAAGCTTGAGGAATGGTTGTTTAAACTGAGAACTGAATAATTAGAAGGCACTAGCTGTATGAAAACTAGGGTGGATTGAACAACATACAGAAGTCAATAAAGAAAATGTGGCAGAAACATAGTAATCAATAGTGAGAGCAAGGATCAGAAGGTGTGGAAGTCCTTGGAGTTTTTATTCCAGGTGCAATGAGAAGCCTTTAAGGGGTTGTCAAGGATAGGATCTGCTTCACATTTTAAGGTCATGTGTAAGGAGAGATTAGAGGTGTTGAGGGCAGAAGCATGAACCCAGTTGACAGGTGTGTACAGAATTCAGATGAGAGATAATATGATCAACAAATGTCAAAGCTGTAGAAATAAGGTGAGATATAATATGTTTTAGAGGTAGATTTATTAAAAAGAATAATCACAACTTGATGACAAACTGGATGTAGTGGTAAGCATGGGTTGGCCAAATACTGGAAGGAAATAATAACTTCTAAATTTCTGCCTTGAGAAACAGGGTATATGGTAGAATGTTTATTGATTTGTGGCAGACTGGTATGTGAGTGAGAATGAAGGGTTCTGTTCTGATCTTGAGTTTGAAGTACGCAATTACAGATGTTAAGAATTCCTGTGGAAATGGTAATTTAGAACCATTTAGGAGTGATTTGGGCTACAAATATGTATTTAGACATTATCAGTACATAGATTTTGTTAGAGGGAAGTCTTCTTTCCACTGTTAGTATGATCCTATGTTGAGGAATGAGTACAGCTCCCATAAAGCTCATGTAAGTGAGACTAGTCCCCTATTTCCACCCATAGCATTTGTTTCTTTCCTGTTATTCGGTCATGTAACCACCCATACCAGTCCTGTAATATTATTGAACAAAACACTGTACATCTTTCTTCTTTTATCAGCCACTTTGAAGTCATCAGTTTTCCTCACATCCCACCCCACACACATGTAAAAGCCACATTCAGAGATCTCAGGCCACCATTCAGACACCCTCTGCCAGGCCTTTTTGGGGTATATCACAAAGCCCTTAACTTCTCTTTACTACCTTGGGTTAAGTGTTTGTTACAGTAATGAATAAATTGTACTTTTTCAGAATTGCCTGTGTTTTTTTTCTGATAAAAATTATTCTCCCCTGTGTCCCATTCTGAGCTAATTGAATAAGGCAATTGGTTAATGTTAGGTTCTAAGGACTTAAAATATCATTTTAAACCAGGAATTTACTTGCTTCGATCTGCATGTCTCCAGGAGTGTTACCTCTTATAGATGAGCATGATCTGCTTTTAACCCTGAGTCCCCAAAACTCCCCTCTCTCTTTTTAACCGTTTAATTCCTACCTACCCTTCAAGATCCAGCAGGCATTCACCTTCCATGAAGCCAGCTGAGGCCTTTAGCTTTCACTGTCTTTCTCCCTAAATTTCCCAAGCCCCTTGCTGAGTACTTCTTTTATTCTTGCTCCTTTTTGTTTTCCAAATGTGTTATATCTTATTTCCTAGAAATCATCACGATTTGAATTATGACTTACATTGTTCTTCTTGGAACCCGCATAAGCATAGTGCTGAGCTTAAAAATATGTTCAACAAGTGACAGCTGAATAGAACTTTAACAGGTGCCTATTGTAGATATTGCATGGAGTGATATTCAGGCAGACATTTCAAATCCTCTCAATCAGTAGAAATAAATAGGCTGCTTGACATGTTTTAAAAAAAAACCTTATTTGTGGTTACTTAGCATTTTCACAAGGACATTTTAACACAGAATTATACAGAGTAATCAAGACACAGTTTGCCACAAAATAATCCAAGACACACAGAAATAGAGTTTTTTTCCTTTTACTGTGAATGGTGCAGTTATGTTACAAAATATGAAGTGTCCATGAAATAGCCTGAAAGACAAACTCCCATTACACCATTGCTTTTATTTCTGTTATCAATCATCATCTTGATTTCTGAGTACTTGGAGATTCCATGGTTAATCAGATTTACATAATTAGTAATTTTCTGTTAATTCTAGGCATTTTTTTCTTTCCCCTTATTTGACTAATAAAATATCATATCAACAAAAACTCCACTTATTCTGTAAGACATATGTAAAATAGCAATTCCAAAGTGCAGGGATATTACACAATACCTTCTTTTAAGTCACCCACCAAGCAACTAGAATAGAGTCTCAGGTAATGTTTAAAGAAATGATGTGCAACCATTGTTTAGCTCAGAAGAGCCCCCTAGCATCTACCACATGATAATTTAGAAAATGTACTGACGAAGGCACTAGAGATTCAAAAACTGAATAAAATATCAGCACTCAGGAGCTCAAAGGGGAAGTAGATCAGTAAACAACCCTAATGTCATATGGTAAGCGCAATGACAGGAGCATTATGAATTGTTTGAGGAAGCAAGCCTTGGAGGTAAAACGGTTCACCAGGAAAATAAGGAGAGTAACACACAGGAAGAATGTGAGCAAAGAGGCAGGCGTGGCCGGAGGGGACAGGCTGCGGCCGTGGCCCACCGCCTCCTTTTCCCTCCCCCAGCTGTGCACCCTGTCCAGATTTGTTCTCTCATGCACCTTCTGTTCCTCAGACTTGCTTATAACCTGGGTATGATCCCACTGGAGATGTGGTCTGACTTCAGGAAGGTGGGCCTCAGGAAGGGGCTGGTGTGGGTATTGGATATGGGCTTAGCATCATTTGGGAAGTGAATTCCAGGGTCTCAGGCACCAGAAACATGATTAGAAGGGGAAGGCAGACACGACACTACTGCAGTGAGCTTGTCCCTTGACCTCCCAACTCAAAGCCCTTAGGACATAGGGAAAGGACAGCCAGAGAGGTTATCTGAAGTATGGTACTGAAGCCTAGGGCCCCTCTTGCCTATGTTTAAGGATTGTACTGGCTGCAATCATGTGCTTTCTCTGCTTATGGGAAGTATCAGTGTAAATGCAGATCCTTTCTCATAAAGATATTTTTCTAGGTCCTAATATTGGTATTACAAGATTCTCCATAATAGGTCAGGATTGGTTGCCTCACTGAAACAATGAGTAATGAGTAAAATTATTTAAAATAAGTGAAGACATTATATAGCCCCTCCCATAGTTTATCTTCATTTTTAAGATTATGTTTAGCTTCCTCTTGTAACTTGATTTAACTAAATAGAGCAAGTTATTTTTCCTAATTTCCAGCAAGAATGCAACATTTTTCTCTAAAAGTTGTTGTGACCTTCTCTAAGGGAACACGCTTCAATTAACTGCTGTATCCAAAAGTCATTTGCTGTGAGAAGAGCGTACTCATCTTGATTCCGTCTCATTTTCATACTCCTTTAAACACCTTACACATCATGGAAAACAAATAAATATGCCAGACAATTCATCAAGTCAAATAGCAGTTCATCCCTTTTTCTCTCATTTATTTATCTTGCCATTTCTGCTTGAATGTTTTCTCCTCTGGGTGAATGCAGTATTTTTTAATTATGTTGAAGAAAGCTTAACAAAGATAGGAATAATCCAATTGAAAATAGTCTTGTTCGTGCAGCTTTGTTGCCTTTTATAGAACTTTAGTTTGACCATAAGTTTGGTTGATAAACACACTAATAAGAGATTTTGCTGAGAAAAACTAAAGGCTTAAGAAGGAGGTGTTCCCTAGACATAGCAGCCTTCTCTACAAATGGCAATTGCTGTTTTTTTCCCAATGAAAATTCAGACGTGTCCCCAATGATTAAATTCCATGATCCTCTAATAAAAAATCTTTACTTTGTTATGAATAATCAGAGAAGCCTAGCCAGTGTGTCCTTGTCTGTTCTTTTTTACCCCATCAGTTCATATTTGCTTTTCAGATAATGGCATTTGTGATTATTGGTTTTAAATATGTGAGCATTGTTAAACTTTAACCACTAACAATTAATTATCATCTGAATACTTACAAACCTTATTTCTGTGTGAAATAGAATCTTTTAGATAAACTTATTGATTTTTATAACTATGTTGAAAAAAAATTGCTGGTACCTTTTGAATATAAACAGCAAACAGAAAACACAGACACCCATGGACCCACACACAAGTGCCTAAGACAAACTGCACAACCCAGGAACTTACTTGAAGGTGATTCATTCTTAACAATAATTTGGGGGCTTGCCTTTGATTTCAGCCAGTAATGTGAGAGGCCCAGAGCTCATGGCCCTGATGTTCTGTGCCTGGTTGCTATTCTTTAGTGTAAAGAATGTAAAGTTGCTGAGCCATCTAAGAGCTGATTGCTGGCAAAAGACACTGTGAAGTGCAACTCGCTTATATGTCTCTGAGTTCCTTCCCATCTCCTTTGTCCATGGACGTTTGCCATGATCAGACTTCATCTGGGGAAATGGACCCTAGTTTCCGTTTGCAATGTGATGGATTTGAGGAATGAGTAAATCTGGAAGGACTCACAAACAAGATTGTTTTATTTCATGGGCGTGCAGCAGGGGACAAAGTGGCAGTGAACCCTGAGCATCTGCATCGGGTTTGTTGTGATCATGAATGCTGAAGCAGAAGGGAAGTTCAGGATTTCTCAGATGCAGCAAAGAGGGGCAGAAGGCAGAGAGCCCAAAGATCAGCACCCTGTAAAGGACAGGCTGTGGAGGAGCCCCGGAAGAGAGCCAGGGAACCCCGAGGGGCAGGTTTGTGTGAAGGAAGTGGAGAATGGTGTGAAATGACATTGAATGGCTGAGAAAGAGGGGCCGACATTTTTCCTCTGTGTTTATGAATTTGACAATTTGGGTGACTTTATAGAGATTTCAACTTCCAAGAGACTCAAGGGAAATAAGAAAGAGAATGGTTTTTGAGGAAGAGAATGTAGGGTCAAGAGAGATTGGTTTGAAGTTTGAAAGAGTTAGCTCTGAGAGGATTAGCTACGTCATAATCTTTTCTTAACACAGACTACAAGAGGGCTTTAAACTTTTTAATGGAAATTTTAAATTTTTACATAAACTTTACTGTATTTTACAAAATTTTAAAGTCAGACTGTAAATAGACCGCTCTATTTTATTTTTCAGTTTAAATGTTACTTGGCAAAACTTTTTATATAGTTTTGCATTATCCAACTTAATGTAATATTTAATGAATTTATAATTTCAAGTAAAATATAGCTCTGAATCAAAGTACTTAATGATTTGTTTGCTTACAGTGATGTTAAGATAGTAAAGATCTTGAATAGCAATAGAAAAGTATATATTTTCTGGCAAACCATACTTTTATATGGCATGTACCTAGAATGGCAGCTCATAGCAGTATCCATAATTCATTCATGTACCAGCTTTTCTTAACAAAGATGGGTATTAGAATTTTTCCCATACCCACAACTTCAAAAGATGCCTACAATTTGATTCTGATGGTGTTTACTCATATTTACTATTCTAATTCTGTTATTTTTGCCTTAATTTATAGAAGTGAGAACATAATTCTAGCACAAGCTAGACCTTATGTTTTAAGTATTTATTGGTTCCACTTATACACCTTACCTGTATTCCAGAAATTAAATTATTATTTGACAAAGTTAAGGCTGTATAGTCTCCCATAGTCATCACTGATGTATGTGAACCTAATGGGGTCAGGAGGACGGAGAGGGAGGCCAGCTAGTACAACCTGTGAGCTCAGTCAGTCTGCACGTGTTTGAGCCTAGTGAGCCTTAGGCAAAAAGCAAACCATGACAAACAGTGGCTGAAGGCTAACTTTCAGAGCAAAACGGCCCAAGTGGTTCGGTAACAAGGCCCATCTCTTACTCTCTCCATGTATCAGGTGAGGAACGGAAACAAGAATCGAGGTGCACAAAGTTGCATTGGAGAATTTGGGGAAGAACGTTGTGAAAGGCATGATTTTGAGAGAAATTCCTTAAAACAAATATTTTTTTGTAAATTGTCAAGCTGTTGTGGCCTAGGGAACTAGAGCAAACAAGTCTTGGCTCTGTGATGAGTGAACGCTGGGCTGGGGTGATGTGGACAAAATAGAATGCACGTTGTTGGCATTTGAGCAGTGTTCTCTCATAAGTAATGATAAATAAGTCTCTATACAAAGTCAAACATGACAGATTTCCTCAGTGGTCCTGATTTCAGGTGGAAGGTCTGTCTGAGCTCCCGTTTGTCCTGAGTTCACACAGCGCCTGCATCAGAGGGCTTTGAGTCTTGTGTGGCCATCAGAGCCATGGGAATTTCCAAGGGTGTTTTACATTAAATTTCTATATGATTTAGGACATATTTTTTCTCATCTTATCTCCTGATGTTTTATATGTAATATAAATAATACCCTCTGTTTGTTACTTGTTACTGATTTTTATCATCATTTCATCAAACCTGACTATACAAGTGAAAAAGAGAAACTCTATTATAATGGAACAAAACGAGTGAACTATTACCTGAAGTGTGATGCGTATTCCTCCGGAAGCATGTGTGTTCACAGCATTTCTAAGTACTTATGATTCAATAAGCTTTCTAGAATTTGACTCTGATGAACATATTATAATCAACAATCTTATCACTACTTCTTATCATCCTTTTTTCCCTTAATTTATCAAAGTGGCCTAAGACTAGAATTCTAGTGCCAGTCATACTTTGCCTTTTTTATGCCTAGTACAGACAAGATTTTTGTAAAAAAAAAAAGCTATGTATATGGTTTTGTGCTTTCCCTTTAGAAGGCTGGATTTACTGTGATACTTATTAACCTCTCTCCAGAATCTGGACTCTGCCACCTATTCTATTCTGAAATCTCCATGAATAGAGTATTCAGGCAATTTCTCATTGTTCTATGCCTATTTAATAGCAACAGATCATTTTGGAAGCTCAAAGCATAGAAGTTTGAGAGAGATGACTTGCTTTTTGAGAGTGTTGACAAACCACAGTGCTTGGAAAATTTTGTGGGTGTGCATGTGGTGTGTGTGTATTTCTTCACATACTTCATAAAGAAAACGAGGATTTAAGTGGCGTTATTGCTAATCAGAATGGATTCTTGGCCTTTCATTATCTGCTTTCTCTTGTAAAGAAGGAAATAACTTTTATTCTTTTTAAAAGTCACTGTAGGAAACGTGTGGAAAATTTAATAGGTTCTCATACACTCCACTCTGAGTTTTCTGTTCATGGCGTTTTCCTCAGCATAACCCAGTTAGCTGCTTGTTAAAAAACAAGGTGATTTAAAAATTTTAATTAAAGGGTGTGATGAAATAATATTTTGCACTGAATATGCATAGAACTTATCAGCTCTCTAAGGATGTCTGAGGCATAGACAACTGGTAGCAGATTTAAGAATTGAAGTGCTGGGAATTTCTCTAGATCTTTTTTTTAACTGCTGATTCTGGTATAACTTCTCATGGTGAAAAATACCTATTTTTGCCATTTCTCCAAAATGTAACCTTCAGTTTTTAATTGTATATATATATATATATATATGAAATACTAGTTGTAAATGTGGAAAACAATACAAAATCTAAGCACTCACATAAAAATAGTTTATCTTACCTGGGTGCTACTGGCTGATATTCTAAACTGTCCCCCACTTGCCAAATAAGCTTATGGATTCTTCAGCAGATTACTGAATAGTCTTCATTTAAAAGAGTCTGGAAAAAGAATTCCCTGCTCAGAGAAATGCTTCCTGTACTCAACATTAAAGTAAAATTTCAAAAGAATTAAACCATCGCCCAGTATCATCTCTACCTGGTGGAAAAAAAAAAATCAGGAACTTGGATTCATATGCTTGAGGGAAACATACTACGTTACATTTTAGGAAAATCTTTCTCGTGTTTTAGTGGTCACATAACTTCCTTTAGACTGTTCATCTTTCTACTAGATTTTGGGTTATTTTTTACCTACTTTCTCCCGCTAGAGACCTGACAATGTGTTGGACATAGTTCAGATCTGTTATATATAGCTTCAAAATTCATACAGAAAATATTGGCCTGTTAACAATACGATTCTCAGATAAGCTTTTTTATCATGTTACCTCAAACATATCAGAAAGATATTTCAAAACGCGCCATGTTTTTTGTTTTTGAGGGTATAAGTTCCTTATAAGCAAAGATTTTTTTTTTTGCCCACCTAATATTTAAGAAAGAAAATGGGCCATAAAATTTCCCTAATAGGCAGGTTTTATCTTAAAACAAAATCAAAGATAGTTATGCTTTTGGAAGTAAGAGTAAGTAGTGAAAATATGGTCACTATTTTTGTCATAGTTGGGTTTTTGGTGCTTTTCAGAACATTTTTTGTGATGATTCTTCCAGGACATTTTAAACTATTCTTTCTGAAAATACAAACTTCCAAGATAAAGTAATGGCTATTTACTACTGGAATCTATATTGTCACCTTTTTCTCCATTGACACACTCATGAAAATGCACGCTCAGTGTGCAACATCACTACAGTTCTAAAAATTCAATTTAGATTTAATTATCTATAAGATATGTTAGAAATCTTCACTAATCAGAATCACAAAAAATCTGTGAAGTTCAACCACATGAAGAAATAGAATATTTCCACTACCTGTTTGAGAGATGTGGCCTTCAGGAATCAAAACCCAGCAACGCCCTTACAAATGGGAAGTCTTAGTATAAGAACCAGAAAACCTAGTAACAAAGCCTAGTAAATAAAAACTCGGTATTTTTTTTTGGATTTTACTATTTTTTATATTTATTATTTTTATTTATTTAATATTTATATAAATAATTGTTGTATATATGTTTATAAAATTAAATAGGGTAACAATAATGATAAATTATATTATCTGCATATAAAATCCCAAATTTTTTTACCAGAACACAGAGTGGAATGGGTGAGTGATGCCAAGAAAACTGTGATTGGTTCTTCATCTTATTGGAACAAAATATAAATGGAATAGTTATTTATGTTATGGATTAGTGAAATCCATATACTTAAAAAAATAAAACCAACCACTAGGAATTAAGAAATAAGACTATACACACATGCATACAAACTTGGCTTTGATTTTAAAATGTTATCTTGATAGGTGTTTCCAGAGGAGAAAATACAGTTTAAAAAAGATAAATTAAACATCAAGAGATATATAGGAGAAGGTAGAAATTTGAGAGCTTTGTTAAAATACCTTTTCCAGGATTACTGTGTTAATTTGTTGTTTCAATTTTAAAATTCTTAGTGTAAAAATCAGGAAGATTCCTTGGTAGGAATACTGAAATATTTGTCACCAGTAGTGTTCTACTATAAAAATGTGGTATCATAGATCATAATTCTCTGGTCACACCAAATATGAAAACAAACAATTCCTAAGGAGCTGCATATTCTTTCATATTCTTTTTCCTCAAATAACTTGAAAACATTTAACCAAAAGAAAATGCTCTGCTTATTAAAGAAAATAACATAATTATTAAGGAGAGTATGTTCTCAGTTATTGTAATCATCTGCTAGGTTTTACTATGTAAAGGGTCAAGAAATATATCTAATAGTCCCTCTATATAAAATAATTTATGTTTTTCTGACTTAGCTTATATTCCCTTATCATTCATTTTTATCAAGAGAAATGAAATAAATGCTCACACCAGCTACTTCAAGGATATAGCGATCCTGCTGAGAAATGAATGGACCATGAATAACTGGAAATGATGCATGTTAATAAGGTCAGCTTCAAAATCATCATGGGATGGTGGAAAAGCAACATGCTACATATTAGCAGATTTGGGGAGCCTCTGTTGCTAGGCAAACACAGGGCAAATCGTTTTGCCTCTCATCTTTCCCTCGTCTCCTATTCCCCAGTTGCAGGATGCTGTCTAGCTCCTCCAATGTATTGTACTTGATTAAAGCTTATAATTTTCAGTGGAAACCCCCATAAGCAAAAGTATATAAACTTAGGCAGATATGCAATCATGTAGTAATACAAAACAGCTTAAGAAAATGCTATGATCATTAATTTGCAGAGAATTAAGAGTTAAAAGTAGGTAATTGTGAAGGAATAATGAAACACTGCTTTATGAAAATACCAGTTATATTTGAAGTTCACTGTTACTTTTTTGGAAAAGAATAAGTAAAGACTAATAGAATAGTAAAAAAAAATTATTACATAAAGTACAGGCATAAAGGGACAGAGATCTTGCAACTCAGAATAATAAAGGAAACATAGGATATATATAACATAGATCGACAAACTTTGTCTCGCAGGCCGAATCCATCCCACCTTTTACAGGAACACAGATATGCTCATTTGTTTATATATTACCTGCTTCCCACTGTAACAGTAGAATTGAGTAGTTGCTACAGAGGCTGGCCCACACCTGAAATGTTTACCATCTGGCCCTTTACAGAAAAACTTTGTTGGTATCTGTTATAGAGGAACTCTAAGGCAAGATGTTAATTAATGCCCCCCTGAAAATACAGCCTACATCAACTAACTCTTAGTTTGATTAGAGTCTTTGGCCTTCATTATAAATAAATAAACTTCTTATGACATGAAGGATATAAGTACCTTGATATATCTTTAGAAATCACAAATTTGAATCCTTAATAAACCATAAAAATGTTATTCCTTGTAAATATATAATTAACCATTATTCCACATTTAAAGCATTTTTAATACCTCATTTTATTTAAACCATTAAAGCTCAGAAGGTTTTAAATTATGAATGGCATAAAATTGGTATACCTCTGAAATAAGTTTCATAATCATAAATCACAATGAAAGTATAATATTAGAGTTACAAAGTCTTTACTGTCCTTTCTTTTCCCACAAAAAAGCCTTCAATTCAGGCAGAGTTCTTGTATTTTCAGTGCCTAGCCTAGCATGTAGTTGGTGCTCTATAAATACAAGTTAAATAAATTAATTACTTCTGATAAAAGTTTGTGACCTTTCTAAACTTTGTCTCTTATCACCCATGAAAGGAAGATTTTTGATAGCTGTTCATTTGTTTTGCAGACAACATTTGGCTGGGAAATGAAAACAGGCCCTGTAAATTTTATTAATCATAAGCACACAATTTCCAGAGATTGCCTTTCACTTGGAGATAATGAGACAGCCATGGCTGGTTAGCTTTTGATTTACTTTAAGTTTCTGTGGCTGATCTTTCCATTTAAATAGATTTGTGAGTCTCTTCCTTAGACATTGAATTTATTCAAAAACAGTTTCTCTTCCCATGATTTAAATGAATATTGATTCTTCTTTTAGTTTTAAAAGCCATCAGTTGAGCTTTTAAATGTATCAGTGATTATTATGAGAATTAAATAGTGCAAGTAAAATGACCCCTTTAATTAATCCAGTTGAGCAGTTAATGACCACATTTTTACATGGAAGCCTGTTTCATCTTTAGTTCAGTGGCATTTTGTTAGGAAGGAGTACAGTAAGAATAGTGCAGGCGCTCTCCATAAAGAGGCTCTGTAACTGATCCTTTCAGAAGCTGATAGAAGATATTAAGAACAAGGACAGTAGCCCGTCCCCTTAAAAATAATTTATAATTCAAGAGGTAAAATTCAGGTTCTTGGTCTTCCCACCCAAATGTTTCTACATTTGAAAATTAAAAGGGAAAATTAACCATTCCTTGAGGGATGTATCATAATGATTGCCATTTAAGAAATGAAATAAAATGGATTTTGGGGGGGTTATATTATTACTATTTTTAATTGAAGTGTAGTTGATATACAATATTAGTTTCAAGTATACAATACAGTATTAAATCCTTACCCCAACTAGTGCAGATGCTATCTGTCAACATAGAAAGATGTTACAGAATTGTTGGCTGTTTTCTCCATGTTGTACTACCATCCCCATGACCAGCTTATATTATGACTGAGATTTTTGTGTGTCTTTATTCCCCTCACCCACCCAACTCACCCACACCAGCCCTTCGCTGATGGTAACCACCAGTCACTTCTCAGTGTCTGTGAGTCTGCTGCTATTTTGTTCATTTTGTTTTGTATTGTTGTTAGTTCCATATATAAGTGAAGTCATATGATATTTGTCTTTCTCTGACTGGCTTATTTCACTTAATATGATATCCTCTAGGTCCATCCATGTTGTCACAAATGACAGAACTTCTTTCTTTTTTATGACTGAATAATATTCCATTTATGTACCACTTCTTCTTTATCCATTCATCTATTGATGGACATTTGGCTGCTTCCATATCATGGCTATTGCAAATAATGTGGCAATAAACATAGGAGTGCATTTATCTTGTCATATTAGGGATTTTGTTTTCTTTGGGTAAATTCCTAGAGGTGGAATTACTGAGTCACATGGTATTTCTATTTTTAGTTTTTAAGGAACCTCCACACTGCTTTCCATAGCAGTTGCACCAATTTACATTCCCACCAGTAGTGTAGGAGGGTTCCCTTTTTTCCACATCCTTGCCAACACTTGTTATTTCTTGTCTTTGGATAGTGGCCATTCTGACTGGTGTGAGGTGATGTCTCATGTGTTTTTTATTTGTATTTCTCTTATGATTAGTGATGTGAAGCATCCTTTCATGTACCTGTTGGCCATCTGTATTTCTTCTCTGAAAAGTCTCTGTTCAGGTACTCTTCCAATTTTTTAACCATGTTATTTGTTTTTGTTTTTATGGTGTTGAGGTATATGAATTCTTTATATATATTTTGTATGTTAACCCTTTGTCAGATAATCATTTATAAATATATTCTCCCATACTGTAGATTGCCTTTTTGTTGTATTGATGGTGTCCTTTGCTGTACAGAAGCTTTTTAGTTTGAGGTAGTCCCACTTACTCATTTTTGGTTATGTTTCCTTGCCCAGAGAAATGTGTCCAGAAAAAATTGCTCATGCTTATGTTCAAGAGATTGTTACCTTTGTTTTCTTTTGAGAGTTTTTGGTTTCATACCTTATATTTAGTTCTTTAATCCATTCCAAGTTTACTTTTGTGTATGGAGTTAGACAGTAGTCCTGTTTCATTCTCTTGCATGTCGCTGTCCAATTTTCCAAACACCAGTTATTGAAGATGCTGTCTTTTCCTGATTGTATATTCATGGCTCCTTTATCATATATTAGTTGACCATATATGCATTGGTTTATTTCTGGCCTCTCTGTTCTGTTCCATTGATCTGTGGGGCTGCTCTTGTGCTTGTACTGTACTGTTTTAATTACTGTAGCTTTGAGCATAGCTTTAAGTATGGGAGCATAATACCCACAGCTTTGTCCTTTCTGAAGATAGCTTTGGCTACTCAGGTCTTTTGTGGTTCCATATGAATTTTTGAACCATTTGTTCTAGTTCATTGAAAAATGCTGTTGGAACTTACATAGGGACTGAATTGAATCTGGAAATTGTTTTCAGCAGCATGGCCACTTTGACAATATTAACTCTTCCTATCCATGAATATGAGATAGATTTCAATTGATTTGTGTATTATTTAATTTCATGAGTGACATAGTTTTCAGAGTACAGGTCTATCACCTCCTTGGTTAGGTTTATTCCTAAGTGTTTTATTCTTTTTGATGCAATTGCAGGTGAAATTGTTTTCCTGATTTCTCATTCTGGTAGTTTATTGTTAGTATATAAGAATGCACAGATATCTGTGTGTTAATTTTATATCCTGTAATTTTGTTGAATTCTAATAATTTTTTGTGTGGAGTCATTAGGGTTTTCTATGTATAGTATCATATCATCTGCAAATAGTGACAGTTTAACTTCTTCCTTACTAATTTAGATGCCTTTTATCTCTTTGTTTTGTCTGATTGCTGTTGCTAGGACCTCCGTACTTTGCTGAATAAAAATGGTGAGAGGGAATAATGTCCTTGTCTTGTTCCTGAACTTAAAGGAAAAGCTTTTAGCTTTTTGCCTTTAAGTATGATGTTGGCTGTGAGTTTTTCATATATGGCCTTTATTATATTGAATGATGTATCCTCTGTACCCATTTGTTGAGAGTTTTTATCATAAATTGATGTTGAATTTTGTGAAATGCTTTTCAGCATTTATTGAGATGATCATGGAGTTTTCATCCTTTTTTGTTAATGTGGCATATGATATTGATTGATTGATTGATGAATATTATACCATCCTTTCATCCCTGGAATAAATCCCACTTGGTCATGATGGATGATCCTTTTGATGTGTCTTTGAAATATGTTTGCTAATATTTATTGAGGATTTTTTGCATTTATGTTCTTTAGGGATATTGGTCTAAAATTTTCCTTTTCTTGGTGTCATTGGTTTTGATATTAGAGTGATGCTAGCCTTATAGATTGAGTTTTGATGAATTCCCTCATCTTCTATTTTTTTGACTACTTTAAGAAGGATGGGTATTAGCTTTCTTTAAATGTTTGGTAGACTTCAACTCTGAAGCCATCTCATGCTGGACTTTTGTTTGTTAGGTGTTTTTTGATTCAATTTCATTGCTGCTAATTGGTCTGTTCAGATTTTCAGTTTCTTCCTGGATCAGTCTTAGAAGGTTGTATTTTTTCTAGGAAGTTGTCCAGTTCTTCTATGTTGTCCAACTTATTAGAATATGATTTTTCATAGTATTCTCTAATAATTCTTTATATTTCAGTGGAACCTATTGTGTCAATTTCTTCTTCATTTCTGATTTTGTTCATTGTGTACTCTTTTCCTTCAGCTTGTTTTCTTTATAGTGAGTTTTAGAGTTCTTTATACATTCTAGATACAAATATTTTATCAGATATATCATTTGTAAATATTTTCCCAGTGTGTCTATGTGTGTGTTGATTCTCTTAACAGGACATATTGTAGAACAAAAGTATTTAAATTTTATGAATGGTAATTAATCATATATTTCTTTTAAGGACTGTACATTTGGTTTCATATCGAAATGTTTGAGCCAAAGTCACAAACATTTCCCTTTATATTGTCCTCTAGAAATTTATAGTTACAGGTTTTTATAGTTAGGTCTAGAATATATTTTTAGTTAATTTTTGTAAATGTTGCAAGGTGTAAATTGAAGTTCTTGTTTTTGCTTATGAATACCTAAATGTCCCAGCACTATTTGTTGTAAAGGCCCTACTTTCTCCACTAAATTGTCTTTTCACCTTTCATTAAAAATCAGTTGTGTAGACATGTAGATCAATTTCTGGAATCTCTAGTCTATTTAATTAATCTATTCATTTATGTCAAAGCAGTACTGTCTTGAAAACTGCAGTTGAATAATATTGGAATCAGAGAGTACCATCTTTTTGAAAATTTCAAAGTGTCTTTTTTAAAGTTGTCTTCAATATTGTATTTTCTTTGCATTTTCATATAAATATACAATTAGCTTGTTAAGTTCTGTGAAAAAGACTAATGCATTTTTTCTTTATCAGAATTGAATTGTGTCTGTTAATTAGGGGAGAACCGACATATTAGACTACTGAATCATCTGACTCATGAATGCAGCATGTTTACTTATTTAGGTTTTTTTAATTTCCCTAAGCCAATATTTTAGAATTACAGTGTCACATACATCTCTTTTAATATGTTTCCCTAAATAGATAATGTCATCTATGAATAAAGGCAGTTTTAATTCTTCCTTTATTATCTAGATATATTTTATTTCTTTTCCTTGCAGTTTCCTTACAATATTACTGGGAAATACCTCTAATGTAATTAATGTTTGTTAAACTTTATCAGGCAAATAATCAAGTCCTGGGTTTTTCTTTTTTGGAGGTTTTTGATTACTGATTCAATCTCTTTACTCATTGGTGTATTTAGATTTTCTCTACTTTATGAGTCAAGCTTATTAGATTGTATGTTTTAAGGAATTCATCTATATCTTCTGATAACTTTGTCATTTAATTGTATTTACTAGTCTGATGATCATTGTATTTCTGTGTTATCAGTTTTAATATTTCTTCTTCTTGTAGTAGTTAGTCTAGCTAATAGTTTTTCAGTTTTACATATCTCTTCAAATAATGAACTCTTAGTTTTATTGATCTCTTTTATTAACTTTCTGGTGTATATTTCATTTCAATGTGCTCCAAACTTTGGAGCTCCTTTGTTCTGCTAACAAGTTTTACTAAATTTGTTCCTAATTTCCTAGTCCCATGAGGTTAAACGCCAAAGCTACCTTGAGAAAGAACAAAGCTGTGGGTATTATGCTCCCATACTTATTTGAGATCTTTGTTTTCTCTTAATGTACATGTTTATCACTCTAAGTTTCCCTCTTAGAAATGCTTTTGATGTATCCCATACATTTTGGTATGTAGTATTTCCACTTATGTTTAAGATTTTTAAAAACTCATCTCTATTTCTTCTTCGATGCACTGGCTGTTCAGGAGTGTGTTGTTTAATTTCCACATATTTGTGAATTTTTCCAGTTTTCTTCCTCTTAGTAATTTCTAGTTTTATACCATTGTGGTCAGAACTGATACATGGTATGATTTCAATCTTCTTAAATTTGTTGACTCATTTTGTGACTAAGACATCATCTACCCTTGAGGATGTTCCATGTGTGTTTGATAAGAGTGTGTAATCTTCTGCTGTTAGAATGTTCTGTTTAAGTCTGTTAGGTTCATTTGGGCTAATGTATAATTCAAGGCCAGTGTTCCTTTATCATTTTTGTTTCTGGATCATCTACACATTGTTGAAAGTAAGGTAATGAAGTTCTCTACTATTATTGTATTGTCATTTACTCCATTCAGATCTGTTAATATTTGCTTAATATACCTATTTAGCCTTTACCTTTTACCTATTTCCCTATTACCTTTTGGTGCTCCCAAAGTTGGGTACATAAATATAATTGTTATATCCTTTTGATGATTTGACCCCTTTATCATTATATAGTAATGTGCTTTGTCACTTTTTACAGTTTTTTACTTAAAATCTATTTTGTCTGATAGCTACCCTTGCTATTTTTGTTTTCATTTGCATGAATTTAACTTCTTCCATCCCTTTGCTTTGGTACTATGTGTGTCCTTAAAGCTGAAATGAGTCTCTTGTAGGCAGCGTATAGTTGGTCTTCTTTATTATCCATTCTGCCATTCTGTGTCTTTTGACTAGAGAATTTAATCCATTGACATTTAAAGTAATTATTGCTAAATAAAGATTTACAGATGCCATTTTAGTTGTTTTCTGGATTTTTAAAATTCCTTTGTTCCTTTCTTACTGTCTTCCTTTGTGAATTGATGATTTTCCATAATGGTATGCTTTGATTCCCTTCTTTTATCTTTTGTGTATCTACTGTAGGTTTTTGTGGTTTCCATGAGCTTACATAATACATTTTATAGATGTAACAGTCTGTTTTAAGTTGATAGCAAGTTATCTTTAATCTCATAGAAAACTTTACCCCTTTATTTTATTTCATAAAAATCATTTTGTTTGATGTCATGATTTTCATCTTTTTATGTTGTGTATCCATTAATAAATTATTATAACTATAGTTTCATATTAACTTCTGTCTTTTAGCCTTTATACTAAAGTAGATGATTAATACACCATCACATTATAGTATTAGTATTAGAGTGTTCTGAATTTGATGACATATTTACCTTTACCTATTTTATGTTTTCATATTAGTAAATTCTCTGTTCCACATTTTGTGGAAGGTAAATTGTATGTCCCATATTTGTGAATTTCAGAGGATTGCAGTGAGATCTTTTCTTGGAAATATAAATCTTTTGATTTATTATTCACTCATATTCACGTCTTGCTTTCTCCTGTTGCTCCACAGGTCATAGAGTGTCATCTCCCCAGGCCTTCATAGAACACCAAGCACAGCAGCCATTTGTGTGTAATAGGTTTTAATAAAGATGAGGTACAGGTGTAGAGGGGCTGTGTTGCTGCGCTTAAAAAATCTTTTAGCTAAGCCTGTCACTAGGAACATCTTCCTAATAGGCTTCTGTAGTCATGCAGAACAGTCTGTTTTCCACGGTCAGGTTGATGATTCTCTCCCTTTTGTTCTCCCTTTGTTTTGCAGCTCCCCTCCTTATCCCTAGTTGGTCTTAATTCAGAACAGCAATACCATCCTGGTTCTGTTGCCTCTTTTTAAACGATCTTCTATCTGTTTCCTTCTCTCAGATAAAAGCCCATATTTTCTAGAAAAAAATAATACCACTTCCTAGGGGTCAGAAGTAGCATCTTTTCTTGTGATTTTAAAATAACAATTATTGATGCTACATTTGATAATGTGGAACATTTTACTTCCTGTTCGCCATGCACAATAGACAAATATCCATCACATGTATCATTATTTTCATGTGACCACCTAGCTTTCATCAAGTGAGCATCTTTAAGAAAACACGTACCTAAGGTCTAGCTCTGCGCCAGCTGCTGGAATGTGTGGATTCATGCCCAGTTAGTGCTGCCATTCAGGGGAATTCTCTCCTTTGTGAACTAGGGATAGCAGTGGCTGAAACAAAGTTTGTTTTGCAGTTCAAATGTGCAAATTAATATGATTTACTAAATATACATTGTAAACCATAAAATGGTGTGGGTTTGTGTGTGTGTGCACACGTGAATAAATAAAATATATCAAGTGTTGTTATATGTCCCTTTCATTCAAAACTATTTAATGAGTGCCTGAAATGATGCAATGATACCAGTGATGTTCCAAGTGCTAGGAATATAAAGGAGAAGTCCCTGCCCTCATGGGCCTTAAAATGCTCATATTTTTAAGAAGGATATTTTTTTTAGTATAAGATCATTATTTTTTCTTCTCTTCCAAGCAAAAACAGAATATTGAGCTTAATTCTTTCTATGGGATTCCATCTCGTTAGTCAATTCTGTAGACATAAGCTAAAAGTTAGCCTAACAGTCAAAACAACATCTTGTTTAACATGCAAGCAGTAAAGAACGGGCATAGGAGGCAATAGACAGCAGCATTTTGCTCAACTGTACCAGTATGAGGAAAGAAAGAGTGTATGTATGTGTAGGGGGATGGAGAGTGGTAAATTGTGGGCTTCTGTCTCTGAGATTTGCCCTTTTATATAGCCCTTTTAAAGACATTTCATTTGTTAATGATCATAGAATAGAAATCTCAAAGGAAGGCACTAAGGTTGTAGAACTGAGAGGTATGAAGTCCTCATAGTGAATTGGAAGCAGACTTATGAGCCAAAAAATAGAAACACAAGTTTCATGCCTCAACATTCCCCCCAGATGCCAGTATGTCATATGTATTAGATTATGATTTCCAAATTACAGGTTGTGCAAACTTCCCAAATGATCCCAAAATATCTCCATCTGATATATAATAAAAAAGGACAGTTTAGGAGTGAGAAGCCAAAAAATATAACTGTTGAATCTGTAGCAGTAATGCTATTATCATTCACATAAATCAGATGATAGCTTCTTCATTAACAGCCAGGAAGTCAATATTTAAAGCTCTCATTCTCAGGCCCATGAAGATACCATCGTCTTTTCTATGACATCATAGCTTGTAGCCATGGAAATAAGATACAGATATTTCAGTCTACACTGCAAGAACTAGTTACAGGCAGTTGATCACATTTGGGCTGTTGTTAAAGATGGAAAAGCAAACGAATGATGTATGCAAAGGAAAAAGACAGAGAGGAAAAACTCCTTTTTTTGCCTCTGAAATAGGAAGCACCACACTTCCAAACCATATCTGTTAAATACTTTTACTGAAAGGAATGGAAGACAAATCAGGTTGAGGAAGAGCAAGCACACATCTGCAGATAAAAATCAGTGTGCAGAACTGTCTAAAAGATAAGGGCCCAATTTACATATCCGAGCCAGCAATTCCTTCTTTCTAATAGAAATATCTAAATGTACACACAAGCGCAGTGTGTGCTGCCCTTTATAGCCAGGTAGGCAAATCAGGTTTTACACATACCATGACCTACACAAACATCAAGAATCAGAGTTTCAGTGTGATTAGATAGTGAATAAATTAAACATGGCAATTAGCTCTGCAGAAGACCCCAAGATTGCTTGGCTGAGAAGTAGGCAGCCCTCAAACACACTGCAGAAAGACGGGACGGGATGGGACCTTCTCTAGAAACAAGGCCAGTTCCTACCAGTTCATGGAAAACCATATCCCTAGATGAAGCAACAGTGAGAATGACTAACTTCTCTTAATCCAAAACTTTCTACTCATGGAATTGAGCCCCAGTCACTCACAAAAATGACCCACCCATTAATGTTCTCACTCACTGGAATAGAACCTAGTAAATCCATATCTGTAAATCCTAATTCTGAGTTCATCATTTTTTTATTCAATCAATAGGCTTTTTGTCTGCTGCTTAAACCAATATATCTAATGTTTCATGCCTGAATTCAATTTCTGATGACTTCCAAAGTCTCTGTAGTTTCCTGAGATTCGGACCCCTCCATTAGAGCAGGTAGCTCACCTGATGGGGAGGATCCATGAGCAATATAATTTGAAAGTATAATATAGAAATAAGTCAGTTTTATTTTCAGATTTTATTTCACTCCTTGCTGTGCTTCATTTCCTCAAGATCCATATTCCCCAATCAAACTCTTTATCTCTGGTTTTCTACATTAAGTACTATTCTCATATCCTCCTTTTGGGACCGTTTATTAGTTTCCTGTGGCTGCTGTGACAAATTACCACGAACTTGGTGTCTCAAAACATCAGAAATTTATTGTCTCAGGGTTGTGGAGGCCAGAAGTCTGGAATCAGTTTCACTAACTGAAATCACAGTGCCAGGAGGACCATAATCCCACCACAGGCTCTGGGGAAAAAAATCCATTTCTTGTCTCTTCTAGCTTCTGGTGGCCAACAGCAGTCCTTGGCTCACGCCTGTATAACTCTGTTCTCTGCCTCTGTGTTACCATTGCTTTCTCCACAGGGTTTTTGTTGAAATCATCCTCTGCCCCCCTCATATAAGGATACATGTGATGGCATTTAGGGCCCAGATAATCCAGGATAATCTCCCCATCTAGACATCTTTAAATAACCACAATGGCAAGACCTTTTTTCCAAATATGGTAATATTTACAGGTTCAAGAATTAGGACCTGATATCTTTGAGGTCACCATTCAGCCTACTACATCCCATGAATCTAAATGTTCATTTATCAAATGTCTTCCTGCTTTAAATCCTATGCTTGATTAATTAACATACTCCAAATTCAGTCCAGTAGGGTATCTGTATCTGAATACATGGAAGAATTTACCCATTATTTTTTAAGAAATCTTTCCCACTATTAACTCCCTGGGAAACTGCATCCAGAGAATTAGACTTCCATCAGCCAACATTTAAGCTAGACTTCTGTTGTGCTTACTGTAGACATGTTTGATTTGCTTTTACTTTGTATCCTTTTACTTTGGATCCTTGACTTCATGTCTTGGTCATGCTTCCTACCTAAGGTAGCCACTCCTATAAAACACACTGTATAAAGGCTCATGTGCCCTCATTGATTTTCTTGGCCAGCCTCTTTCAACCCTGCTAAAATTGTATATTGCCTCTTCACATACCTATATTTTAACTGTCTAAAAGGAATTTTCCAATAACTCATATCATTGACTTCCTATTTAAAGCCTCAAGAGATTGACTTTCAAAGGGCTCTTGGATTCAATTTCCCTTTGAGGAGATAATTTAATAGATTGTGAATCCAAGTTTTATCTTTTGGAATGTGTATCTTGCTAATAAGGGTTGAGTAGTTTGACCTCTAAGACTTTGAGCCTCTTCTTAATCATCTCCTTTTCTTTTTATGTTACCTGATAATCTTCTGATTTGTTCTCTTATCTCTCTGAAGTTAAACTGTATCCTGAGATTAGTTCTTTATTCATGTAAAATAATATCCTGTTGCCAAATATCCTAGTCCCTTGCTAATCAAGGCATTGTCTTTTCATTAGCTTAATCAGTATTACATAGGCATCTTTTAGGAATTTAAAATTTCAGATCTATTGAATTAGATCTACTGAATTAAAACCTGAATTTTAGCAAGATCCCTAGGAAATTTGTATTTATATTAAAGTTTGAAAAGTGCTACCCCAATTAAATCAATTCTAGTGTAATGATTAAACAAATAGTAATTGTACTTCGATTTCAATGTGTAATACTTCCATTCAGGTTTTTCCTCCACCTCAGTCCAATTTGTAGTCCCCAGTTACATCAGTCTTATATGTCATTTTTCTTGCCTTAAGGAAAAAAGGGAAGAATTGACATGGAGAGACTAGTAGTTTACTTCTAACCCTTCCAGAGTTAGATTTTGAAGGGTGCCAACTTTGATATTGAATAAATTAATGTAAGATCTCCAGCATATGGAGTTGTAATAAAAGTAGTATACATTAAAAATCATCTATTAATCTTAATATAATCAACTTTCCCAATTTTTCTGATATGTTTTGAATTTTTTATGTATTGTTTAAAATAGTCTTCCCTTCCCCAAATTCATAAGGATGATCTCCTATATAAACTTTTAAAATTTTGCAAATTCTTTCACATTTAAATCTTTAATCTTCTCTGTATCAATTTCTGTGTATCCTTTGTAATGTAGGATATGTTTTTATTTTTTCTCTATTGACTAACCATTGTTTCAATAACATTTACTGAAAATTCCATTTTTCCACTGATCTTCAATCCCAGCAGTGCTCTAAATGATTCCCACATTCATATTTCGTTAGTCAGTGTTTTTATTCCTATGCCAATACCACATTCTTTTAATTAATATAACTTTATAGAGAATTTTTATATCTGGTAGAGCATGCCACCTACTTATTTCTTATTATTCACCTTGAAGAATTTCTTGATGTTTCTTAACCCTTCCTTCACAATATTCATAAGGCTTTCCTTATGAATATTAAAATCAGCTTGTCTTATTTCCCATCTCACCCCCAAACCTCAATAAAAATGTTCTGTTTGGATTTTAGCTGAAGTTGTAAGGAGTCTCTATAGATCAATTTAGGAGAATTCACATCTCTGCTTTGAATACTTCAAATCATTAAACATAAAATGTTACAGTCCTTCCTTCACTTAGGAGTGCTTCAGTGCTTTGCAAGAAAGACTAGTTATATTTGTACAGTTCTCATATTTTATCCATATGTTCCAGAGAACTTCATAGTCATGTTTCTGTTATAAGTAATGTTTTCATTATGATTTCTCAGTGCTTACTGAAGTTTGACATTCAAATTATTTTTACATCTTGATTTTATATATTAGTTTTGCATTTTAATCTTTATAATTACAGTTAATGGTTAATTTTATTTCTCCCCACTTGTTTTCTACTTGTCCTGTACTTCCTGTGTTTTCCTTTCTACTTTCTTTCCTTGGCCTCTTTGCGTCAAATGCCTTTTTTTAATTCCATTTTCCTTTACTAACTTCATATTGTATGTTCTTATTCCTTAATGGTTACCCTAAGAATTTTAAAGGAGATGCTTAAGGTTTCAATATCTAAAATTAATAATAACTTTATCATATTCTTCTTAAAAACTTTAGGGACGTTAGAACACTTGCAGTACAGAATACTTGGCCTACTTACATACTATATTGTAATTTATTGCCTCCAACTTTGTTTTTATCTCTTAAGGCATTTTACATTTTATTTTTTATATAGACATCAATGTATTTATCTATGTAGGTTATGCATTGAATGTTTGTGTATCCCCAAAAAGTCCTATTCGAAATCCTAAGCCCCATTGTGATAATATTAGGAGGTGAGGCCTTTGGGAAGTAACTGGGTCATGAGTGTGAAACTCCTATGAATGGGGTTAGTTCCCTTGTAGAATGGACACAAGAGAGCTTGTTTCCTCTCTCTGCTCACCATCGTATGAGGATATAAGGAGCACATGGCCCTCTGTAAGCCAGGAAGCTGGCCCTTACCAGACACCGGATCTGCTGAGGCAATGATCTTGGACTTCTCAGCCTCCAGACCAAGATATAAATGTTCACTGTTTTGAAACCCAAGCCAAGAGAGTTCACTTGTACACAAGATAGAAAGTCAATCTCCCAGACATGGTCTTCAGCAGCAAGAGGATTTTATTGTATAGCAGCCAGACAAGGAGACAGGAGCGATTGCTCAGGTCTGCCACCTTGAGCTTACGCAAGGGGCAATTTTATGGATACGGGGGGAATGTTTACTCATAGGGATGGGGAGTGGTTAGGCGGGTTTGCATGGGTCTTGTCAAAAGTTGTAGCTTGTTGTCATGCATCCTCATACATCACATATTCAAAACTGGAGGGGAAACTCCTCCTGTAGGTGAGGATTTTAGTGCTAATAAGGGAAAGGTTACTCTAGGTCTTTTAGGGTTGGTTCTGCACTGGCCTTAGGAACTAGTTCCAGCCGGTTCCTCAGTGCAGTTCCCCCTCTGCAGTCAGCAAGGTCAATACAGTTCCAGATATGTCTCTTGCAGAACAGCTCAAGAAAATGGTTCCTGTGATTTTACCCATTTGATAGCAGTTTCAGTTTAAGCCACCTAATCTGTGGGAATTTGTTGTAGCAACTGCACCACACTTTCTTGACTACCTTTTCTTCTTTTGTCTCGGAACTTCCATCCGGGAGCCTCTTTTCTTCTCCATGTATATATTTAAATTGTCTTTTAATGAGAGTTCCCTGGTGAAACACAATTTTTATTTGCCTGAAAATGTCTTTTTTTTCCCCCAGTGGAGGAATTTTTTTGTCAGATACAGAATTCGAAGTTAACAAGTAACTTCTCTCAGTGCATTGAGGATGCATTCTATTGATATTTAGCTTCCAAATGCTATACTTCAAAAGTAATTTCTCCTTTACCTGTAGCTATATTTAATATCTTTACTTTAGAAATTTCACAGTTTTATTATGACATGCATAGGTATTGATTTATTTTTATTTTCTACCTTTATATAACTGGGCTTCTTTATTATGTAGATTCAGAAAAATTTTCAGCCATTTTCTCTGCAAATACTGCCTGTGCTCCATTTTCTTGTTCTTCTCATTCTAGAGCTCCTTCCAGTTCATAACCACCCACAAACATTGTCTCCTGACCAAAGTCTAGTTAGGCTCCTCCTTTTCAATGAGATCACACCTCTGGGCATGTCCTCAAGAGCCCAGTTTTAGCAAGAATCCTACCAATTTAGTTTAGACAGAATCTCCCACCGTCAATATCTGACCACCCTCAATGTCTGACCGGATTCCTCATCCCCCATCACCTCCCAGGTGACTTCTGATGATGCTGGCCTATCTTCAGCTAGAATCCTGTTAGGTCAGTTTAGCCAGAATCCTCCCTGTTGTCTCTTGGTAATTTTCCATCTACCAGTGCCCCTCACACTCTGTTTCTCGGCTATGAACTCCCACTTCTTGTTGTATTTGGAGTTGAGCACAATCTGTCTCCCCTACTGCAAAAGCCCATTACAGCAGTCCATGTATCTACTGCAGTAGTCCTGAATAGAGGAGTCTGCCCTACCATATTAATAAGTCTCTTTCTTTAATACCATCTATGTAGTATGAATTTTGGTAGCAGTATATTTGAGGAACAGCTTGTATTTATGAATTCTGAAAAGGGATTGTTGTTTTTTTAATCTCCTATGTCAGTGCCAGAGTTTGAAACAGGCAATATTTCTTTAAGGTAAAGTTTATTACTAGACTATAGCTATGACCTAAGAAGGGTCTATTTTATATTGGCAATCTTTTATCAGACATCTCAGTGTACGTGGGTCCTGAGCTGGTTTCCTAACCTCTGAATTCTGAAATACTTCAAAACTAAAGCTCGAATTAACCCATTTTAGTAAATGTCCTTAAGGGGAAAAAAAACTGAGCTTTTATATTCCAATTACCTTTATCAGCATCTGATTATTGTTTACTTTTTTTAACAGTTCTTGGATATATTTTAAATAATTGTAAAATAAATATCTTGTATTTTGAATCTTTAGTTGCATACAGTAGTTAGGTCTGTCCAGAGAATATGCCATACTGTTGGATAAACCTCCATAAAAATATCTTAACTTGGTGAAAGAAAATTGCCTAATTGTTAGAGTCTTTGGGAAAGAGAGAACATTAACTATAGGATTTATCTAAAGTATCAAATATGTGACTTTATATAGTTAATCTTTTATGTAAATACAGTTACATGTGGCTTGACTACTCACATAAGTAGTAACAAATCAGAAACTCTAGAGACTGAGAGATCTCTGAAATAAAGGGGTTTATTGAGCCTTTACAGATGTCGCCAGATACGGACTGAGTCCTGGGGCAGGAAGGTTCTGCTTCACCAGCCCAAGACCAGTTCACAGAAACATCCTGTTGCCAGACTCAAGAAACAGGGCACACTGATGAGGGGTCTCAAAGGGAGAAAGCTTGTTACATTCACACTGGCTACAGATAAGGAAGGTGGGCTAACACGAAGTGGTTCAAATCCTTGGATAGGTGGTTAGTCCACAGAGAAGGCCCCGAAATTGGTTGTTGATGATGGTCAGACACTGGTCACATACAAGGGAGATGTGGTGGTCCCAGGAACCTTCTAGATGTTTGCTGAGATGACTTCATCCAGGAATGTGGAGTTTTTGGTTAGCTGTAGCCTGTGCCTACTGACTAGTGACTCTCCGTTGTCTCTCTCATACTCTGCCCCTTATGTTGCTCAATTTAAAATATTGCAGGATTTTTGCCTCATCAGTAGACCTTGACTTTGCTTTTGCATTTCAGATTCTATTTTCTTTTGTCAGTGTTTCGTGTATTTTATTGCTCTTAGTCAACTCCATCCAAATTTAAGGGGAAATAAAAAGGCAGCAAAGGGTAGCAGTTATGGGCCTAAACTCTATAGAGTCTTAATTTTTCTAATTAATAGCTGTGAGACCTTGGGAAGTTACTTAATTTCTGTATACCTCATTTTCTTCATTTGTAAGAAGAGAAAAAAATAACATCTAAACCATAGGATTATTCAGGATTAAATGGGGTAATAAATTTAATGTGATCAGAACAATATGCCTGGTGCATAGTAAGTGTTATGTAAATATATGAATTGTTCTTCACGTATTACATGAATTTTTAGTCCTTATGATTTAGAAGGAAAAGAAAAATGTAAACAAATAACTTAAAGCTTTGGGTTTATCGTTGGATTTTTATTATGCATGGTTTCCCTTCCTAATAACAAACACAATATAAAGTTAACTATTGGAAACCATCTTGCATTTGTTTTCAGACGACCCCCAGCTATTAACATAAAGAGGTACCACGTTTGGGTATCTGAGGTATTTTTAGGTGGGCATTTTGCTATGGGACTTCCAAACGTGGAGATTCTCTTCAGAACATCCCTGACAAACATTCAGTGAGTCTCAAGTTTGCTGTGACACTTCAAGAAATGGGAATAACTCTGCTTTCAGGGCAGCCCACCCTATTGCTGGACAGCTTTAATTTGTATGAAGTTCTACTTTATGGTTTATCAGAAACAATTATCTCTTTAACTTCTATGCATCATATTTTGTTCTGCCACCTGACTAATGTATCTACTCCAACTTTTGTCACAACAGAAACATACCACTTCCTCTACAAACAAATGAACCAAGTGTTTTAAAAGCAACTAGCAGAGCTCATTGGACAAAAATAGACATTTAATTTAGTTTCCCTTTAACTTCCTTCTTTTTAAAGTATATATCCTTCCACTCTTTCCTCCCCAACTTCTTCCTTTCTTTCATTATTCCCATCACAGCCCTTAGAGGATATATATCATGCCTTCAAGTCTCTCCTTCCTTACAGTTTCCCTCAAGCCTTACCTTTGTGATGCAATTTACAGCAGTTTAAAATTCTGGCACTTTCTTTCATCACTTCAGTTTTCCAGTTACCATCTTTAAAATGCAGCTTGAAGTATTAAAGAAAGCACTAATTTCATTTCTCCGTTGCTATGGCTACTTTATGATTTGACAGTTCTTCCTAAGATGTGCCAATAGGAAAATAGAAAAGTCTGTCTTCCATTGTTTGTCCCAAGTCATTGAGCAAATTTTCCTCATATCCTTTTAGCACCACCCCCCAGATACTAACCTATTAATAAACACTATTTTGGTTAATTTATTCAATCCAGTAGGTCTCTCCAAACTCTATTACTATATGAAAACACTTTCCATGCATCAGTAAGGATGTATGGAAAGACTTGTTAAATACCAGACAAAATTTATGATTTATTACATATATGGTATTCATCCAACCTGCCAATCTGGAAACTAACCTCAGAAAACAACTGTTTTAATTTTCTATGAATTCTAAGCCAATTAATCCTCAGTTCTAGAAAATGTATCTTTATTTAAATGTTCACAAGCCATCTGTACAAAAATCTTTTCTAGAATTTTGTCATAGTATACTTTAAATGTATATAACAGTAGCATATGAAATCCCCTTTTCCATGTCTGAGAATCTGGAACATGTGCTAATGTTTAGATACCTGGCAGATCTCCTATACTCGCTGGATTCCCAAAATTTACTCAAAAGACTTTTCTGTTTGTTCACATCTGATGAATTTTCTCAGTGCCCTATAACTTAATTCCTCTGAATACAGCTTCTTTGAATTTATTTAGAAAGGTCTACTACCTCACTGTCTCACTTGGTATCTCATGTTTTCGTCACCTTATAATATTTGTAGTATCATTCTCTCCCAATTTGAAGGTAATTTCACTAGATGGAAAAGATAGAAGCAAACATAGCTGATGACATGATTTGTTTTTTCTCATCTGTCGTCACTGACTTTATGAACAATTGAGATGATCCTTTCTCTTTCTATTTCATTTACTCACATATTTACAAAGTCATCTTTTGGTCATCTTTATTTTTTTCAAAGCTTCAGTACATTGTGGCCATTAGTCTTAGTTAATTTTAGCCTTTCATTACTGGTGATGCTCTTTTATCATGTGCCCTTTATTTATTTCTTAATTCATTAAATCTTAGTTTATCAGCAGTTTTCTTATTCGGGCAAATTTCTTATTAATTGGCTGCTTCTTGTCCTCATTTGTATAAAATGTTCCTTTGAAGACTTGAACCATCTTCAGTCACAGTGTACTTCACAGTTTCTTGTCATGAGATAATATTTAGCTTTTCTCATATTAAAAATTAATATGATTTCCTAAAGCCTGCCATACGTGTACCTATCTGAATGTGTTCATTACTCACATCCTTTATTACTAGAATCATCAAAATTCTATAATCATTTTCTCCCAAACTTTCTATTACTTCTGCATGGTTAGCCATTTCTTGTTTAACTCCAGAAACAAGCCCAGATTAACAATAACCCTTGTTCCATATTCTAATTTCTGTAATCAGTTTTGGCAGATTACCATTAAAGTCCAGATAGCTGATGTTTTTAATCACTAGCTTGTTGTGCTGCCATAACCATACATATTCTCTGTATGTCTACAATATCTCAGGCATATTTATTTTACCCCAAATATTGCTTCTTTCTTCAGTGTTAACTTGCCTGTGGGCTGTCAGCCCCCACCTCTACTCCACACTACATCTTGAATTTTTGTACAGATAAATGTAACTATTTTTAACCTCTAATGCCAATTTATTTCTAATTCTTATATACAAACCATAAATAGTGCTACAAAAGTCTCAGGTATACTCTGAGAACATACAAATTTTGTTATTTATAATGATTTTTTCTGTGGGTCAGCCTAAGTCAATGGGCTTCACAAATTTTAGGAGGATTCTTAAATCCATTAATAATAAAGACAGCAACCACAGATGGATCTGCATCTACTTTCATATCTGCATTAGAGGCTCACTGACAATGAAAACCCAACTTTCTCCATGGTGCTGTTAGGATTCAATCATTTTTACACATGACACTTTGTTCATCTTAAGGTTGTATTGGATACTTGTGACTCTTACTTCCTCAATATCCAGATTTACTGTTCTGTTCAATGCATAATAATGTAGCTCAAATAGTGGGTTTTTTTCCTCATCTTTTTTCTTCATTGTTATCAACTTCTTGGCCTGGTTTTGGCTTTCTTCTGTACCCTTAGATTCTTTCTTTCTGTAAAATCTCTTCCATCTTATCTAGTTAATCTTGTTAAAACTTGAACATCTGATGAAAATTCTAAAATTATGGTTCAATCAATTATGATGTCAATGTGTGAGTTCAAACAGTTAAAATGATTAAATTAAAGCCTTAATTACCTTTCTTAAGATATCAACTACTTTATTTTTATATTTCCTATAGCATATTTGTTAACTTTCCCTAGAGGTGGCTGTCTCATGTGGAACTGTATATTTCAAAAACCAAAGCCACTGTGATTATTTGTACTTTTTCAGTATATGAAGAATTCCGAAACTGAGCTCTTTTATGATACTTTAGCAGTAGAAATATGAAGTTCTGTAGATCCTGAAATGATCATCTCTCCCTTGTAGTAAGCACCCACACTTATTTATGACTTTGGAGATTTGACATAAAATCTTGATGGCTATGGTATATTTTTGGCTATTGATGGCTATGATGTATATTATTTTCTTGGGTTATATTTCTAGCTTATTTGTATGGAATTTTAATCTAACTTTCAGTGAAATAATAAAATAGGCAATCTACTCTTGACAAAATAATAATAGAAAGTTAGGATGTTGAATGTTTCACACTATGAAGGAAAAATATAAATTTAATTAGCACATTAAAATTGTATTTTGAAAATTAGTTAATTACTCTTGCCTAGAGCTTTCCCATCTTTTTAGAAAATCAGGCATTTATGACAGGCAAATATATGCCTGAAGAAAATTCATTAATCATTTATTTAAATGATATTATCTCTTCAGATTTCCCCATTTTAGGATAGCAGAACAGCACCTCCATGTGCCTCATCTTCAGACTAGCTGCATGTCAGGATACTAACTGGAAAAAGGCACAATGACTAAAAATTCTGCTTTCGTTTTAGGAGACACAATATGCAGGCAACGTTTCTATGGACGACTATTTGCAAGTACATAAAGGCTGCTTGTGTGAACAACTACATGTGCATATTAAGCTTTATCATCTTTATAATGTTTTATTATATAACTAAATAATTACACATGTCCATTAAGAAAATTATAAAATCTACTGTAAACAAAATGAAAAAAATTGAAGGACTCATAATATTATCAGATACCATTTTGATGTATATATATATTTTTGAAATGTAGTTTACAATTTGTGCCTTAAAGTGGTTTTTATTCTTTATTCTCACTATATCTTCTCTTTTTCACTAAAAATGCCCCTCACCCCATGTAACAATAAATTTTTAAAAAATCATTTAAATGTAGGTAAGAAAATAATGTTTGATGATCAATGTAGAATCCAAAACATTTTTTAAACTACACAATTGTGACAACAGATATTTAAGAAATACTCTCCACAAACATCCCAGAAATAAAAGCCAATCAAAAGTCCATGCACTCAACTTATTCTCTAGTCATATATGACTCAGTAACTTTAGGAAAACTTTAAGAAATTAGTGATCTAAGAGTGTAACACTTCAAGTCCATAAAAATGATGATGTGATGATGGTAACAGACCATTTGCAATTACACTTGGTTTGAAATTAAATTTATATGCTTATTTCTGTGTTTAGTTTACTTATAAGTAACAAGTACATTCCTCTGTGATTTAATAGTATGGGGGTCTTCATTGCTTGCTGAGTACACAAATTTTTTTGCCCCAGAAGCGTAACTTGTGCTCCCCTGGCCAATGGCTTCATAAACATTCAGGTGATTTCCTCAAATGTCAGAAAGCTTGATGAGTTATCAGAGTTATGAAAAAATGGGCACATCCATGCAGTGATGAGCTAGATTTTAAAATAGAACTTGATGTGTCCCCACAAATTTCACATCCTTTCTCACTCACTAATAGTCCTTCTCCATTCTTCAATTATATTCTGATATTCTGACATCTGACACCAAAGATTAGTTCTAAATTATGTATCAGTAAAATCACATAGTATGTATTTTTTTGTCTTCTTTTGCTGATATTATCTGTATTAGTTTCATCCAGATTGCCTCAAATGGCAGTAGTGTGTCCATTTTCATGGCTAGGTCGTATTCCATTGTATGACTAAACCTCGATTTATTCATTGCCACATGAATAATGCTGCTATGAATACTCTGGTATATATCTTTTACCCACACATGTACCCATTTCTTTTGGCTGATTGCTTATGGGTCATATCGTTGGATTATAGGTCACACTATGTGCTCAACTTTAGATTCTGCAAAATAGAACTTGTGTTTCAATTAATTGTTTAAGATTTATACTTCCAACAGCAGCATAGGAAAGTTTCAGTTGCTTGGCATATTTACTAATGTTTTTGTCAGTATTTTTTAAATGTTACCCATTATATGATGTACAAACCGGTACTTCATTTGAATTTTAATTATCATTTCTGATGACTAACAGGGTTAAGCCCTCTTTCATGTTTATTGGCCATTTTGTGATGTTCTTCCATAAAGTGCCTCTTCAAATATTTTCCTGTTTGTTTTATTGAGTTGTCTGTCTTTTCTTTCATATTGATCTGTAAGAGCTTTTTATATAGTTGGATAAAAGATTGTTGTAAGTTGTATGTTTTTGCTGATATCTTCTCCCATTATGCAGCTTGACTTTTCACTTCCTTAAGGGTGACTTTTTGATGAACAGATTTCCCTAATTTTAATGTAGCTCATTTTTTCAATTATGGTAGTTGTCCATTTTGTGCTTTGTGCAACCTATTTAAGACATTTTAGTTATCTAAAAATCAAGGAGATATTTGTATATGTTATTTCCTAGATATGTAATTGTTTGATTTTTCATATTTAGATTTACAATTCCCCTGCAGTTGACCTGCAGTTAACCTTTATACATAGTTTGAGGAATGGGTAATATTTAACTTTTCTATTTGGATAGCCAATGGACCCAGGCTTTAATTTATTTATTTTAAATGTACTTCCTGCACTGCCTTTCAGTGCCACTTTTATTATAAATCAAAAGTCCAGAAACATGTTAGTTAATCACTAAAATATATTCTGTTCCATTGGACAGTTCAACCGTCCTCATGATAAATAATATGGCCTTACTGTAAGATTTTCTATTCTTGCTAGATGCATGCTTGAGTAGCATACCTCTTTATTTTGTTGTCCCTCAAGTATATATTTGCTGTCCTTGGCTCTTGGTATTTCCATCTAAGTTTTAGAAATTGCATGTTAATTTCCACAAAAAGGCCTGCTAAGATTTTGAGTGTAGTTGCACTAAATCTATAGATCAATTTTAAGAAATTTTATCATCTTGAATCCTTCACAACATGAATAAGATAGTATTAACAGATAAAGGCCAAAACTGTCACCTGTGCTAATTTTCTTGGCAGTCACCCTCCTTTTCACTGAGTACTGAAAGGTATTTCATCAGAGATGTTTGTCCTGATGGTCAGGACTAAAAATATGGGATACTAAAATTAGGACTCTTCAGCCTCTTCTGTTAATATAATTACATTCTTAAGCAAACTTATAGAGCAAACATCAAGTTACAAAAATCTGTCATTAAAGGCTCAAGGGTTTCAGACTTGCAGTAATACAGTCATTTTCCCTGTACAAATTTCAAATGTGAAAGGTATTTGTATAGTTCAGAATGTTTAGCTATAAAATGCAAACACCGCTATTAGATAATCTGTTGTCTGATTACACAAAGCTTTGCTCAAGAATTGTGGACTCCATGTTTCTACCACCATAAGCAATATTAATAGCACAGTATCTCTTACCATCTCTTTCATTCATTGAAATGATAAACACAGAAAAAGTCACTCAGGCAAAGCAGCCTTGTCTGCTTTGAATGCAACATTTTCTTCAACATATCATATGTCCCTGATCTTGAAGTATTATTATTTCATTCATATGTTTAACAGATATTTATCGAGTACTTAAACCAATCTGAGCAATGTGTCATAAAATTAATGAAAACACAGTTGTTGACTTACAGTTTGGCTGAGAAGATAAAATTCATTTACATGAACTTTATATACATGAAAAAATAACAAACCATTTCTTTGAGTAAGTCACCTCCTACTGGTCTCTCCATTCATTATTATTCAGAGTTCTTTATGCACAACCTGGGAGGTTTATGGTGATCATTCCTACCTCTACAGTTGTATACAATGCCTCTCATTTCAGTTTCCAAAGTATAACCTAACATCATCTCTGAAATACTGAGTTCACTGATTCCACTTTATTTATTTTTTTATTTTTATTAAGGTATTATTGATTTACACTCTTATGACGGTTCCACATGAAAAAACAATGTGGTTACTACATTTACCCATATTATCAAGTCCACACCCATACTCCAGTGCAGTCATGACCATCAGTGTAGTAAGATGCCACAGATTCACTACTTGCCTTCTCTGTGCTGCACTGTTTTCCCTGTGATCCCCCACACCATGTGTACTAAACATAATACCCCTCAATCCCCTCCTCCCACCTTCCCCACCCACCCTCCTACTCACCTCCTCTTTGGTAACCACTAGTTCCTTCTTGGAGTCTCTGAGTCTGCTGCTATTTTGTTCCTTCAGTTTTATTTCATTGTTATACTCCACAAATGAGGGAAATCATTTGGCTCTTGTCTTTCTCCGCCTGGCTTATTTCACTGAGCATAATGTCCTCCAGCTCCATCCATGTTGTTGCAAATGGTAGGATTTGTTTCTTTCTTATGGCTGAATAGTATTCCATTGTATATATATACCACCTCTTCTTTATTCATTCATTCACTGATGGACACTTAGGTTGCTTCCATATCTGGGCTATTGTAAAAAGTGCTGTGATAAACATAGGGGTGCATATGTCTCTTTGAATCTGAGAAGTTGTATTCTTTGGGTAAATTCCAAGGAGTGGGATTCTGGGGTCAAATGGTATTTCTATTTTAAGTATTTTGAGGAACCTCCATATTGCTTTCCACAGTGGTTGAACTAGCTTACATTCCCACCCACAATGTAGGAGGATTCCCCTTTCTCCGCAACCTCACCAGCATTTGTTGTTCTTAGTCTTTCGATGCTGGCCTTCCTTACTGGTGTGAGGTGATATCTCATTGTGGTTTTAATTTGTATTTCCCTGATGATTAGTGATGTGGAGCATCTTTTCATATGTCTGTGGGCCATCTGAATTTCTTCTTTGGAGTAGTGTCTCTTCATATCCTCTGCCCATATGTTAATCAGGTTATTTGCTTTGTGGGTGTTGAGGCGTGTAAGTTCTTTATATATTTTGTATGTTAATTCCTTGATATGTAGTTTATGAATATATTCTTCCATACTGTAGGATGCCTTTTTGTTCTGTTGATGGTGTCCTTTGCCGTACAGAAACTTTTTAGTTTGATGTAGTCCCATGAGCACTGATTCCTCTTTTAAGCTTCCTCTTTGCTGAGTTCCTTTTCCACACAACCACATGCTTATTGGTCATCTCTGCCTAGAAGCTCACAGTCACTTTAAGCTCAGTAAATGCCAGAGGAATTTAGCATATTTGTACTTAGCCCTGCCCACATCCTTTAATCTCCATGTGGGTACATAAAAACATTATCCAAATAACTCTACAAACCAGAAACATGGGATTGAGCCTAGTGTTTCCTCCTTTTCTCCTTCTGAAACTACTATTCTAATGGTTTGAATCTTCAGATCATTTTCTCTTCATTACTGAATATTTTCATAGGTGTAGACAGAAACTGGCACAAAAACTGTGGATGTTCCTGACGCCATATTTTAGCTTCTGGTTCCCATTCCTTCTGGGATCCAAGCTGAATATTCATTCTTGGACCTTGGAGACATCATAGATCCCTATCATCACTCCATCTTCTTAAACATATGCTAGCTAAGGTTGACACCTATCATTTAAAACCAAATAACTCTGCCTCTTACGTGTTCCAAATACAAAGAACTATAATCTTTATCTATGGCCACTGTGTTTTTGTCCAAATACTTAAAGAAACCTATAAAAGTTGCCTTTTCTTTTTCCATGCTTCTCTATCCCTAGTAAAATTCCAGTAAGATTCAGGAAGGCAGGGATTAAGTCTGACTGATTTCTGTGTGCCCGGAACCTACCATAGGGCTCCAGGAAGTATCTGTCTAACTGATGAGTGAGTGGGTGAATGGAGAGGTGAGTCACTCAGTTCAAGTTAATTTTCTCTGGAAGCCTTCCTGACCTTGCCAGCACGTTTTCATCTCTAGTCCTTTGAATAGCTAAAATGTGTTATCTGTGTTCTCCATCGAATAAAATCGAATAACATCTTGAAACGTATTTTATTTTGTTATATTTCCTCTTAACTCTTTTTGTGCTAATTCTTCTTGAACAAATATAAGTGAAAAGTATTTTCATCTTTAATTCAAATATTATACACTGGAGAAATATGCAGTATTTATCAACTAGGTCTTATATGATTGGAGTCACAGAACTGAAAACTACATACGCATATAGTCATACTTAATCGTTTTATAAATATTGACAATGGATGCCAGAAGATGTCAGTGTCATGTCCATGGAAACAGCCAGACCACAGAGCTGAACCGAGATTGATTATCACTTGAATGAAGGCAAAACATAGGCTTTCTTTATAATATTATTTTTAGTACTACTAGCTATGCTTGGCATTTTAACCTGTGCTCCATGTAGGTTCTGTCTGACTCAATAGCCCCCAGCCTGCTGGGGGATATGAAGCCAAGCTGCTGCTGCTCTGGGAAGGAGGGAGTCGGCGAATGCGCAACAATGGGTAGCCTCAGCTAACAGAGGAATAGAAGGGAAAGTGGATTTTGTGAAGGGAGGCAATCAGAAAAGTTTGTAGATTAACAAATTAAAGTCCAGAAAAAAATTTCATTACAAAGTGGATTAAAAACCTCAAGTAAGGCACTTACAAGTCATCCATGGAGATTCGGCAGCAGCCAGATAGGACCGATTATTGACACTGGTTCCAGATAAGAGGAGTTCAACAGGTCCAGAGGTTGCTGTCTGTAAAAATTGAACTGAATTTCGGACAAATTCTTGACAGCTCATAAATTAACATAGTTTTGCAGGGTACAAACAAGACAACTTTAGGTCAGGCACGAAAGACAAAAAGTCTCATGTTCAAACAGTTTCAATAATAATAAAAAACACAGATAAAAAAATGTAGTTAATGTTTGGGCTGATGCTCATTGCCAAATTAACTGTCCTTTTCATAGAACTGGTTTTGTTGTTTTCTAAATTGGAAGGGTTTTTAATTCCTGTTTTTTTACATGGTGGAGGATAGATGTGTGGGCAAAGTTCAATCTTAAATGTGTTGGAAAGAAGTAACTAAAAAAAAAAAAATAACCCACCCAATGTGTTATGTAAACCATATGGATATTTTGAAATGTATATTTGAAAAACTACTGAAAAGGGTTAGGAATAAACGTGCTCCCAGGATTGTGGGCCTGGAATTTTCTTTGAGGAGTCTTACTTTTTCTTTTGTATTTGATGTTCTACTTACGTCTGCTATTCATAACTGTGGGACCCATGGGCTCTTAATAATGCTTGCTGGTTGATCCATTTTCTGCTCGCTATTGTCGGCAAATGCTGTTAATTGCTGCTTTAAAATGATCTTATATACCTCAGGTAAGATACAAAAAAAGTGGGATATTATCTCAGTACTGACCACATTGCCCTCTCCATCAATACCTGCTGATTTCAGTTTCCTGTTCATGATAGGACTGGAAGTATGGCTGACAATGTAGAAATACGTTTATTGATTTCATACACTGTCATGTCACCTGTACTTCAGTTAAATCCTGCCTCAAACTATAAGCAGATGTTGCTAAGCCAGTTTTTTTTAACCTCTCAAAGGCTACTTCTTCATTTATAAAATGAACATGTGATCAGTTGAAAAATGGCCTACCAAAAACATTAGGCCCTGATCCATAGAACCTGTGAATATTATCTTAAATGGAAAAGACTTGGCAGATATGATTAAGGACCTTGTGATAGAGTGTATTAGTTTGCTAAGGCTACCACAGTAAAGGACCACAGGTTGTATGGCTTAAACACCAGAAATTTATTTTCTTACAGTTCTACAGGCTAATGTCCACAATCAAGGTGTAAGCAGAGTTGGTTTCTTCTGAAGTCTCTCTCCTTGGCTTTTAATTGGCCATCTTCTCTCTGGGTCTTCACGTGGTCTTAACTCTGCGTGTGTGTCCTAATTTCCTCTTTTTATTAGGATACTAGTCATAGTGGATAAGTGCATAAATTAATGAACTCATGTTAACTTAATCACCTCTTTAAAGAACCAGTTTTCAAATGCAGTCACCTTCCAAGGTACTTGAATATATGGAGATTAGGACTCAAATATATGAATTTGGGGTGGGGGACACAGTTCAGCCTATAACGCTCATGCCTTTAGTTCCCCCCAAATTTATGTCCTTCTTACATGCCAAATGCATTCACTTGATCCCAATAGTCCCCAAGTCTTACCTGATTCTAGCATGGACTCTAAGTCCAAAATTTCATCTAAATATTATCTAAACCAGATCTGAGTGAGACTTGCGATATGATTCATCTTGGGACACAATTCCTCTCCAGAACCTGAGAAGCCACACAAATTCCCTGCTTCTGAAATACGATGGGCCAGGCAGAGTGTGGACATTACCATTCCAAAAGAGAGAGAGAAATTGGAAAGGGAAAAAGATAGGACTTTACGGCATAGTCAGTAGTATCCTTTCAAAAAGGGGCAAAGGGAAACTGGAAACACAAGGAGAGAGTGCAGTGTGAAGATGGGGCGTGAGGGGATTTGGAGATGCTGGCCTATGGCCTGGAGCGCTGCAGCTACAGGCCAGGGAATGCTGGCGGCCACCAGAAGCTGCAGCAGGCAGAAGATTTTCCCCTAGAGCCTCTGGAGAAAGTGGCCCCATGAATCCTCGATTTTTGGCCCAGTGACACTGATTTTGGACTTCTTGCCTCCAGAACTCTGGGCGAATAAATTTCTGTTGTTAAAGCCAAGCAGATTGTGGTAAATTGTCCAGGCAACCTACAAAACCAATATAAAACTAATAAAGAGAGTAAAATCTATCTCGTTGGGGTCTTGTAAGGAGAAAATATAACAATTTATAACAGTTTGCACTGTGACGTGTGCATGAAGATGTGGTCAGAGAACGTGGCTCTTCTGTCCTTTTCCGTGTCTTCACAGTGGTAGGACCTGTCTCGTCATGTGCTTCTCAGGCTCGCCTCGGGATCTCCAACACAGGCAGTGAATATAAGAGACGTGGGTCACTGAGTCAAGATAATAATTGAAATATATTCCTACTTCCTCTCCCAGCACACATGCCTTGGTTGCAAAACAATGAAGATAAAAGAAACAAAAATCTAACATTTATAGGGAAAAAACAGTATCATCCGAGGGACTGGGAAGATAAGAAATCAATAAAATGTTCAGTTCTGGCAACACGACTGACTAAGCCAATGTGAAGCTCCATATCACAAAAAATCACATAGAAACAATGGCTAAAATATTTGTAAAGACTTAATATCTGTTCATAGTTCAGTTCAGTAAAAGAAGAAGATACCCCCAGTGCCAGAATAAATGGTGGAAACTACTAGCAAGGAAGAGCAGGTCTTCTTTTTTCCTGATCACCAAATCAGTGTAAAGCCATTATAAGAACATATGAAACTACATAATATAGTGTTTAAAAATCTCCCATTATCTCAGTAATCAGATATAAATTCCACTGGCAATTTTGGGAATATTCTACTTGACCTTATTCTTCCCTGCATTTGGCAGTATATCTCATGCACAAAAATGCATGCTTTATAGTTTCATTTATATAAAGTTCAAAAACAGGCAAAAACTAATGACCTATTTAAAAAACTAAAAACTAATTCCCAAAATAGGTAATATCGTATATTCCTCTTTGCAACTTTACTTTTTTTCATTTAATAACTCTTGGATTTCTTTCCATATCTCTCCCTATAGATCTGCCTCATTATTTGAATGTTTATTTCACATTTTATATAAAGGACTTGAGATCAACTTATTTCTTTTAATTCAAAATCCACCAGGTATTTCACTTGATTTACTTTCACTGGCTAATCTAGAACTAGTGTTCTGGAAAGTATTCAGCAAAATATTTCTCATTTTCATGTAATCACATTAATCTTTTCAGTTATCTTCTGTGATTTTTCTAAACCAAACAACTTCTTGGAAGGCACATGTAAAATTTTTAATTTTATATAATTTCAATTTCTTTTTAAAGTAAGTTCTTTCTCTAAGTAAAATGTACATGCAAATGAGTACATAAATTGCAAGTGTTCAGTGAATGGGAACATGACCAGGAAAACCACCACTCCTGTAAGGAAATAGAGTGTTATGCAGCCCCAAGGCTCCTACCCAGTCACCAGAAAGTAGTCGGGGAAAGCAAGAACACTAAACCGCCATGTCTGCACTCACTTCCAATTTGAACAGCTGGGAACAGAAAGCAGATGGAAGCTTCTGGCTACATTTCTGTTCTGATAAATATGCATTCATTAATGAACAGCTGTAATAATTGTCTGGGAGAATTATTCTTAGCACTCCCTGTAAAGTAGTAAAATTCACAGTAACCAGAAAGAAGGAGACACCAGACACACGAGGAACAGCCTGTGACATAACGTTTTGGAAGCATGAATAGGTACGAAGTCTAACGATTTGCAGACTGTTTTAGTCGATGCACTGTGCTTCCCATGCAGCTATGAGTAAAAAATTATGCAAAGGCATCCAGTTCATAGTGGTACATGGAACACACATACCTGTTTCTCATTCTACCTGGAATTATCTTAATAAGACAATAAATGAATCAGAAAGAGTATGAAGAGCCACCCACTTGGAAGTCTTTTCCTTACCTGTACAGTGAGAGAATTGGACTAGTATTCCCTAATTTCTTACTTTGGTTTATTACTGAGTTTCATTATTTTTCTGAACACTATATGATTTATATTTCCATTGCTCTGGTATATAACTGGGAATTATCTGTCTATGTGAATAGGTAGAATTGGTAACAAAAGGGTAAATAAATATTGTGTTGAATCTTTTATATGTATGGCCAGAAAAAAAAGAAGTATGTTAAAATGAATTAAGTCTTCCACATATTTTAAAATCAGAATTAAAGGCATCCACAGTTAACCTGACAATGAAAAGGTAATTTCTAATTTTATAACGACCCTGAATCTATCAATTTATCCATTAATAGGTGAAAAAGACATGTCAGTGCCTACTCTGTAGGGCTCTTATCCACAGAGAGACAGTGGTGAGACTGGGGAGAGGGGGAGGGAACAAGAGAGGGGTGGGGGCTGGGCGAGAGAGACACTTCCTAAAGTGTCTTTTTTAAAGTTTAAAACCAAACACATCTACTTTAGTTCACAATAGAGGGTATGTTACAATCTAAAAATCCTGTCATTCTCTTTGTAATTTTTTTCTCAGTGACCACCTATGCTCACTGCTTTATATACATTATCTCATTTCTCACAAGAGCCCATGAAACAGGCCTTTGCATTTTGAAATTAAAGAAACTGAGGTGTAGAAAGGTCACATAATTTTCCAGCACCATCAGGATGAATGACAAAGCCATGCTGTCCTCTAAAGGTCACACTGTCATCCAGTTTGGTAATCATCTTTTCTCCTCCCAGTTAACAGGTGAGTCCCAGTGACTTCTAAGGGGTCCAGGGAGAATATTTGGCACTCTAAGTCTATAAAATGTCAGTTGAATGGTATCAGTTATTTCTAACTTAAAGGTAATCCTTCTCTGTATTATATTCTTTGATGGTTCAGTTTGACAAACTAAAAAGGTTGGGATGTTTTTCAAAATTGAAAACTCTTAGCAATCAATGGTACCCAAATAAACCATAATTTTATATCAGTTGGACTGTACTTTAGTATTTCTTCAAAATACAGATAGGTCCAGAAAGATAAAATTTCATAATTAATGTTTTGTGATTTTTTAATACCTCTTTGATGCAGAATCTTTACATTTATACTTGTTACCTAAACGTAATTTATTTTAATGACTGTTATTTTGGTTGTGGTGAAACTTAAAATGAGGAAACCCACATGGACCCTTTGTCTTCTTACTGTAAAATAATATCTACCTTAAGGAGCAGCATCACACCGCCAGCCAGCGTCTCAGCCCCCTTGGCCTCCCTGCCTCCTCCTGCTTTCCCTTTACAGTGGGTAGGTTCTTTTTTTAATCTACTGACATCCTGGATTCACTTTTGTCCTTCATTGTTTTATTGTCTGTTATTGGGCTTCCTTTGCAGTGATTGGATAGGATTCTTCAGAGTTGCACAATGTTTTTTTTATTTTCTAGATATTTGAATCCACTGGGGAACTTTTGTGTGGTAATAGTATGATGCTAAAGTAATCCATAATTTCTCAAGGTTAGTGGGGGAGCTGGCATTGAGATCCATGGCTGTCCCTCTCTGGAAGATCACACATTGTTATGAGATTATGAGGGCTCCCCGCAAGACATCACCACATGCGCTCCTTGAGTACTGGAGCCTGGGGTTGGGGACAGGGTTTGAATTCAGAATCTCCTGTTTTTCTTAAAACACTCCAAATTCCTATAAAGGGTCTCTCTCTCTCTTTTTTTTTTTAATCAAGTAAAAAAGTAATTGAAACTACATTGCAAAGGAGAAAAGTTTGTATCTTTGAGCTAAAGATGTAGGTGTCATACTGGTACATCTGAGATGTAGGACATACATCTCAGATGTCCAGACAATATGAAGTTGATAAATTCTCCTAAGAATTTGACTGTGAGAAGAGTATGTGCTTTCTTTCTATATATATCACCATGGTGACCCCAAGTAGGTCACAGTTTTCTAGCACTTTTAAGAAAGAACTCTCGATTAATTACCAGTTTCCAAAAACTTCTTGAAACTGCTTTCATTAGATCAAACATTCACACAGGGATGTACATGTGTACACACACACATACACACACACACACACAATTTAATCATTCTGTTATATATTTGGCTTTGACTTTTCTTACTAAAACCGATTGTCTTAGTTTCCTCCAGAAACTGATCATGAGGTAATGGTTCAAATGCAGGCAGTTTAAACGGGACGTTGCCAGGACATTGGTTGGAGAGTGAGGAAGAGAAATGGAGGGGAAGCAACCAAGACACAGCAGCTGGAACCTGGGATACAGTGCTTAATACACATCCCAGAATTAGCCCACCCAGTGGGTGTGGCTTAGTTATTGCTTAGGAGCTGCTCCCTGGTGGGTATTAATTCTCTGGCCCTCCTGCTCTGCTAGGTTTCTGGGCAGAGCAACCGTGGCAGATTGTATTTTTCAAAGTGACCACAGTGAGGTCTCCCATCCTGCATGCTGTTGTCACGATGCAGTGTTGACACTCCTCACTCTGTACCCTTTGCCTAACTCTGGACGTACTTGCCATCACAGTGGAAGCAATACTTTGTGACTTCTAAGTCTAGGTCATTAAAGAGGATACAACTTCTGCTTGGTTCTTTTGGGATGTTTTCTCTTAAAGCCTAAGCATCAGGCTGTGAGGAAGTCTGCATCTCCCTGTGGAGAAGCCCACAGGGAGAGAGGACTGGACAGCAGTGCAACTGTGCCAGCCACGGGAGCAAGTCATCTTGAAAGAGAAGCCTTGTTCCAGCAGAACCATCCAGGCGACCCTGCATGGAACAGACGTGAGTCCATCCAGCTGAGCCCTGCCCAGTTTCCAGAATGAAACAAAGGAAGCAGTTGTCATTGAATCACACCACTAATTTTGGGTGGCTTTTAGACAAACAGTAGATAACTGGTACAGATTTTTGTTAGCAGGAGTTGAACCCAAGTCTCCTCCCACTGAACCCCTGAGGTGAACCCTTGCACCGGCCTTAACCATACATTTGAACTTCGTGTTGGTGACATTTGTAGATTGGAATTTGGATGTTGAGGAACTTGGCAGGCTTTATTTAACAAAGGCGGCCCCTACAATACCTCCTTCCCTGCTTCTTTTTCTGTAACCTTGCCACCATCCCTTCAGATAGGCCCTCTCCTTAACTCCAGTGGATTTTTGTGACTGCCTTGACTAACATCTGGCAGAAATGATGTGACTTCCATGGTCAGGTTCATAAAAATGCTACTCGCTTATGACACTTCTCTTTGGGATCCAGCCATCATGCCCAGGCAGCCTGTGCAGACGCACCTGGAGGGAAACTGAGCCCCAGGTGGGCGCCAGCTGACGACGGCTACTTGCCAGCCATCTAGGCATCACCTTGAAGGGAATCGCACTCCCTAGTCACCGTCCCACCTGACGCCATATCACACCACACTGAACAGAGAGAAGCTTCCCCGTCCTGAGCCTTGAAAAAATTATAGATTGTGGCCAAAAGTAATGATTGTTGTTTTAAGTCACTATGATTGGATGATGTTTTACACATAGACGTGTGTACTTCAGCAAAGATTTATTATGTCAGCGAAGGCACAATCTACAAAAGAAGAAAGGATAAATTTAATTATACCCAAATTGAAATTGCTGTGATTCTAAAGACATTATTTTAAGAAACTGTAAAGATAAGCCACAAACTGGAAGAAAATATTTGCAAAGCATTTATCTGATAAAGAACTTGTATCCAGAATAAATAAACATTTTTAGAACTTATTAAGAAGAAAAAAAATAATAAGGTAAAAAAAAAGTGAGGGAGCAAAAGACTTACTTGAACAGACTACCAAAAATGATACATGGATGAAAATATGCATGGTAGAAGAGTCTCAGCATTATTAGTGATTAGGGAAATGCAAATAAAACCAACAGAGATGTGTGTACACACCTTTTAGAATAGCTAAAATTAAAAAGATTGTGTCATGTGTTGGTGAGGATGTGAAGGAACTGAAACTCTCATATAGTGCTAGGAGGAACAGTATAATGGTACAGCCTCCTGGAAAACAAATTGGAAGCTGGCCAAGAGAAATTAAAGCATCCAGCCATACAAAGACTTGAACCTAAATGTTCAGAGCAACTGCATTTGTAATAAAATTGAAGAGATCCAAATGTTCATCAACATGTGAAGGGATAAATGGAGTATGGCATATCCACATACACTGTTTAACAATTAAAACAAACTACGAATAGTGCTGCATGCAGCTCGAATGGATTTCAGAATAGGTATGCTGAGTGAAGGAAGTCAGACCAAAAATAAATAAATAAAACCACACACTGTGTGATTCCATTTATATAAATTTTAGATAATACAGATGTAATGCATAGTTAACAACAAATCAGTGGTTGCCAGGGATGGAGTGGGGAGAAGAGAGGATCCAGAGGGATAGGAGAAACTTCAAGGGATGGTGGGTATATTCATTATCTTGAATGTGGGATTGGTGTTTGTGTCTCAACTTACCAAACTGTATAGTTTGAATATGTGCAGTTTATCCTACATCAATTATATCTCAATAAACATGCTTTTTAAAAAATACCCTTCCAAGACCACGTTATCAACACTCCTTTTGTTTTTCTGGAACAAATATCCTACTTATTCCTCCTTTATTATCCTAGACCTTCTCAATGCATGAAACACAGGAGTCATACTGTTGTTTTTGACTTAAGTATAAGAACATCTGCCTATTATTTTTAATCTTTTTTATGGTCTATCAACTAATTTTAACACACACACTCTGCCCTATTTTTAATGTAGTACTTACAGACCAAATGAATGAAAAGTACAATATTTTCAATGGAAATGTAACCCATTCTGAGGGGTCACCCTAGAGAAGAGGTGAGGTTTACAGGAATTGTCCATTCACACAAGATACTCTGACCTCACACAACAACTGCTTTTTTGGTAAAACAAGTGGCTTTTCCTCTATTCCTAATTAAATGAGCACAGTGTCCTTCCAGCCTCCCCACCAGCTTCACTTTGAATGCCCCTGAATAAAGAGCGATGACTGTGAGAAAACAGGAAACCAAGAATATGAATCGAGTTCTGCCATCAATTGTCAGTCTCTTGGTAATAGTCCTCTAATCCCTGAGGGCCTTGTTTTCCACATCGGTAAAATAGAAATGATCATAATTACTTCATGCAAGCTCACTGATTTGCTTTGCTTTTAATGAAGGAGAAGAGAGAGAAAATTTATTTTCCGAGCTTCCCTAAGCTCTGCTCTACTGTTTCTGGAAAATTTATAGAAGTCTCTTCTTCCTCACTTGCATGATAACTTAGTTTCTACTTCTGTGGGTAGGTGTGTCAGATGGGTCAGCAATGCTTGTCTTCCCTGTAAGTTTTCCCTCAAAGACCACATATACTTCCAGAATCTCTACTGTCACCTCTATATAATTGAAGTTTAAGATCCTGACTGTCTAAAATTCTACTCATACTTTTCATTTGTCTAGGTTTCCCCTTGGATGTCTTGTGATAAAAGGGTCATGTTAATAAGGAAGCCTGTGTCAATGAATGGAGATACTGTGATGTTGTAGCGGTCTAGACATTCTACAGGGCTGGTGGAACACGTGAATCTTGCAAGCCTAGATAATGTCCACTGTGTACAACTGAGATTAAGAAGGGCACCCTCATGGCCATGCACTTCCCACAGTGGTCACAGAGAAAATGAGCAACTGACAGAGCTTAAGAGCAAAACTGAGGGATTCAGAGAGAGGTTGTCCATAGCAGCGATAGGGAAAAGGAAGCTGAAGTGGGAGGGCGAGGATTCAGAACTCAGAAAAAGCTGGAGCATAGTTGAGGATTCTATCAATCCAGCAGGCTAGATACATTTTGTTAGTCCAAATGATTTTTTAAGGCTATTTGTAAAGCTGGCTTTAATATACCTTAATAGGGATTCATTAAGGAAATGGCTTGTTACCATTCATGTGTTTAATGATTATGGCATGTTTCCTTAACTAGACACATAATTCATTGCTTCAAGTACCCAGCTTTACAGGCTATTTCTGAACTTTGCTGCATAAGATAAGCTTACTTCATAAGAAATGTTTCTATTCACTGGAAAGAGATCATATTTAAACACCTGTAGTTTATAAAAACAGGGCACACATTAAATACAAAGAGTGATTTTTATCTTTAAAACTATGATTTTTCAGTGGCTTTATGTTTCATTTTGGTTAACATGTGCAGCAGTGGAGGGTGGTGACATAAAAACTAATATGGACAAGGGAAACATTCACAGGCTTATCAAGGCTAATGTATTTTTCTGTTGCCATTTTCTCCTTCTTGCCTTTACTAGCATGACTATGTTAGTTTAACTATTTCCATTATTTCCCTGTACATAGCTCTTAAAACAAGTGATGGTTTTCATCAGTGAGCCTGTGGTGACCAGAGACATGTGGCATCTTAATGTCCCCATGTGTTATAACCCTCTTCCACATCCCGTATTTGCTTACTTGACAAATACCAATGCCAGAGAGAGGCACTGTCATGGAGTGAAAGAAACCTAGATTGGGAGTCCAAAGATATTGATACCAGGTCTCTTCTGCCACCAGACTAAGCTTGAAAGACCTTTAATACTGTCTGAGCTTCTATGTCCTTGCCTGTAATAAACACATAACTGAAAACTTTCACTGTCTCACAGAGTCGTCATGAAAATCAGATAAATTCATGTCAACCAATATTTATTCTTCTTTGCCTACCATAAAGTCTGGAACTCACTATGGCATAGAAGATACATACTATAAATAAAAAGATGTATTATGGCATCATCTTAGCTTACTATTTTCTCTGGGTTTAAATTCTGTCATCCAGGGATCTGGAGTCACATTTATTTTTTCTGGCTAGTAAAGTATATTCAGGTTTGCAAATCTGTTTCCCATGTTGTTCCTATAGGACAAAGGAAGATTAAAAGATAAAATATGGAAAAAAACACCAGATAAGTATAAATAAAAATAACACTTATCTAGCGATATTAACAAAAGAAAGCTTATTTTAAGGCAAAAATATGAAATTAGAAATAAAGATCACATAACATTTTTAAAGGTTTGAATCAACAGAAGATATGATAATGCTAAATTCATTAAGGCATATAGAACAAAGCAATACAGATGCAATAGGAAATGGATAAATCTACCATTTGATATTTTCTGTGAAATTTTAAATACTTTATAAATGCTTAGTAATTGATATATGAAGTAGACAAAATAATCAGTAAGTACATAGATTTCAAAAAGTCAACCTAGATGAGTATGTAGAACCACATGCTGAATCATTGGACAATAAAGATTATTTTTCAAGTACATGTAGACTACTTACAAAAATTAACTAAATATTAGAACATAAACAGAGTGAAAAGTAATTTCCAAGTAGTATCATTCATTACATTATTTAAACAATAAATTAGGATGGGAATTGATAGCAACATAATTACCCTCCATATATTTTGAAAGATAAAGTGCCAAGTAATCCTTTGTCAAAGAAAAATCATAAAAGAAATGGAAATTTAGAAGGGAATTTAAAATCTATGAGAATGTCAGCATTGTATTAAGTATCTGTTATATGTCAGGCAATATTCTAGGACAGGTGAGCAACACAGACAAGTTCTTGCTTTCATGAAAGTTTACATTCTCAGTGGGGAGGGACAGACAATAAATAAGATACCAGAAGGTGGTGGGTGTTAAGCAAAAAAAAAATAGGTAGAGAAGGGAGTGCTGGGGGAGAATGGAGGGATGGGAAGGATTCCATTTAAAATAGAATGATTAGAGAAAATACCACTGAGAAGGTGACATTGGACCAAAGACTTGGGTAAAAGAGCAAACCATGCAGAAGTGTGTGAGAGAACAGCAAGTGTTTAATATGTATGTGTGCATGTGCGTGTGTATGTGTGTGTGTTTTATTTCTGATTTAAATCATTTTCCTAAAAGCAGGTAAAACTGCAATGAAAAAGGTTAATTCCTACAACCTGTTACAACCGTTTAAGTTGAAAATGTCAAAGTCATAAATAGTTCACGGTTTTTCCCTTTAACATTCTATGGATGATTTAGCTTATTAAAATGGAAATTTCAATGCATTTCCTATGGTGCCATTTTCACATTTCTAAAACAGAATATGCCATTTACTTTACATTTGAGCTAATATTGACTAGGAATATAAAACAGCAATTGTCTGGCTAGCTGGCAAGGTAAAAACATATTTAGAAACATAACTCAGGGATATATTTGATGTTAAAGGGTATACAATTTTTTATAGCCCTTTAATTATCTTCTTAATATACATTGTAAGCAACAAGTGAACTGCCTCTTTTGCATTTCATTAATACTAAGTCTATTCAGTTTCTCAAATCTTAACTAATTCTGTCTATGGGAGAAAAATGCTAAGGGCAAAAATATGGTTCTTAAAAATCAGCTGCTTTGATCCTGAATCTACTAGACTTTTAGCACTCAAGATAGAGTTTTAATTTTTCAGTCATGCCTGTTTAAATACCACAGTGTAATTTAAGCATCTGTATATAAAATGTAAATGAATGCTGGTGGTTTAAGAGAAAATCAAGTAGCATTCTCTCTGTATGCTAAAAAGCAGTTTTCTAAAACAACAGACCTGTTGATGTAAGATTATAACTACTTGAAAACAAATCAAGACTGCAGATGTTGACATCAGAAACAGAATCCTGAAACCTATCACCAATTAGTGTTGTTATCTTAGGTGAGTTATTGATTTCTTTTAGAATTGGTTTTCCCCTCTGTAAAATTGGTGTAATAGTACATACCATCAAAGATAATTGTGAGAATTAAACATGAAAAAATACACAAAATACTTAGCACATTATCTTGTAAGTATTTAATAGATGTTAGTGTACCATGTTTTTTTAATGGACTGGACTCAAGTGTAAATAGGAACTCTGTATTACTCAGGGTTCTCCAGAGAAACAGAACCATTAAGAGGTATATGTGTGTGTGTGTGTGTGTGTTTATATATATATATGCAAAGAGATTTATCATAAGCAATTGGCTCATACAACTATGGGGGCTCAAATGTCCCCAAATCTGCAGTTGGCAAGCTAGCGACCTGACTGACCTAGGAGAGCTGATGACATAGTTTGACTCTAGTCTGAATCCAAAAACGTGAGGAACAGGAGAGCCAGATCATGTAAGTTCCATTTCAGTCTGAGGCCTAAGGCAGGAGAAGACCAATGTCCCACCCCAAAGACAGAAAGATAATGACTTCTCCTCACTTGGCCTTTTTGTTGCATTCAGCCCTTCCCCTGATTGAATGTGGCCCATCCACACTGAGGAGGGCAATCTGCTTTACTAAGTCTACCCAATTCATATGTTAGTTTCATCCAGATGCATCTGTACAGATACACCAGGGTAATAATTATCTGGGTGTCCTATGACCCAGTCAAGGTGACACATAAAATTAAATATCACAACCCTCCTCACCCATTATTGCCCTCATACTGCTGTGATGGCTCTCTCTTTCCTACAGTTGAATATCTTGCACAGACCCCATGGATTTTGTTCATTTTTAGGTACCATAAAAGTCAAGCCTAAATCAACATATTACTCATCTTCAGTTAAACACCTGCCCTCTTTCCCAGCTCACATGTGGGCCTTGTGGGGAGCAGCTTAGACAGGAGAACCTGGGGCCTCTTCCACCCTGTCATGCTCTTCTTGGTGGCCACTGCATCTAGCTCCTTCAGGTGGTAGCTGGGACTCAGAAAGGGTATCATGGTTTATTTTACTTAGCTGGTACCATTGATTGTTCCCTCTTAGCTCTTGAGTGTCCTCTGTCTCGGTAGGCATCCAGGAAGCCATAATGAAAAATATTAAATACATTAAAAATAAATGATTTGTATAACTCCCCAAACAGTGTAGCCTTTATTTATAAAGCAAGTGACAAAGTAAACAAAAATACTTTTGTCATAATGTAAGAGAGATTTCATCTTTGCCATTTAAAAAGCTCTGTTTAAAAAAATTAAAGAAAAAGACATTTTATTTTCTAAAAGAATATGGGTACAGAGTATAGACTAGTAACTCATAAAGAAAAGCAGAAATTCTAATAAATAGCCTCGTTGTAAGGAAGAACTTTGGAGTCATTTACTAGCTGTGCAAATGTTGGCTAATTACTTGTATTGCCCAAATATCAGACTTTTCTTTTCTGTAAAAACTGAAAAGTCATATTTCATATACATTTTGTAAATTAGTGTTTAGTATAGACCTGATACATAGTGGAGGGCATTAACATATAAAATGTTAAATAAAGCAAATAACTATAGGAATATAATTAAGATGAAAATTTTTTTTTCAAATAAGTTAGAAAAAATAAAATATACATAATGATAACAATATTTTGAAGTAGGAATTTTTCACACAAATTTATAGTCACAGAGCCAAATTTTTATTACGTTTATGGTCAGCAACTTGACAACGTCTAAGAAGTTCTAATATATTCATGCACATTGAGGATGGAGTAAAAAGAATGTGAAAATGCAAGTTGGGGAAAAGCAATAAAGGGAGGGCAATATACTTTTTTGTATTGTTCTCTGAGTACCGTGGTAACAATTCACTTATCAGTTAATCAGTTTACCAATCAATTCCACCAGATGTGTATTTGGCAGCTGGGGAGGGGTATGGGACAGGATAAAATACAAAAAGTAACGAGTGAGTCTAACTCTGTAACAAATGAATAATAAACCCACACTAAAGGGAACTGGGAAGATAATAGCCAAGTAACTTTGGGAAACATCATTTTTGCCAAAATTCTATAGCTTTGACTAAACTTTACAATTGGTTAAAAAAAACATAGCACACAAATACTGTGTGCTGTTTAGTAAATTTGTTTCTCACAGGGTTATGGATGAACCATTCAATTCTGAATCAACTTTATGTATATTCTAGGATTGAGATAACAAGTAAATATTTTGTGGATAATGAGAGCCAGGTTCTTACCACAGAGAAAGAAGTTACAAATAAGGAAAAGGGGAGCCCGAAAGAAACCCCGTGCTATTGTACTGCAAGGGGTCTTGCTATGAACTCGTGGTTTTTCATATATAGACAGGTAGACGTGTAGATATAGATGTGTGTGCTGTCTGTGTGTGATTTTTCCTGCCTTTTCTGCTGCAAGAGCCTAGCTGCAATGAGTCTTCTATCCAATAGCAAAAGGTACAATAACGCACAGGTATTGTGTTTACCTAATGGAAGTGCCAGTGCCAATGGAAGGAACCAAGGCTTTTTAGAGTAAGGGTTGAATCCAGGACTGGGGCAGGGAAAGTACTAAATGAAGTTGGAATAGCTTCTGGGACCGGAAAGTAAAGAAACATTCCAAATATGATAGGAGTATGTCAAAAAAACATATAAGCTAATTTGAAGGTGTGCCCAGTGACCAAACCTGGGAAAATTTAAGACAAAATAAATGACAGTGATGAGTTATACCCCATCAAATGAATCCACAGTGATATAAATAAAGAATATGTAAATAAGTGGAGATGAACACACAGATCTTCTTTAAAGTGTAGTTTCAATTAATGTAGAAATAATGAAGGAAGTAGAAAAAAATCACCATTTAGCAAATACCACATCAATTTGATTTTTTAATATTGATGTTATATACAGTTATATAAAATGCTGCCATTGGAGAAAGCTGGGTGAAGAGTATATAGTAACTCTATGTATTATTTTTTCAGAATTTTTGTAAATCTAAGTTTATTTCAAAATAAAAAGAAAGACAAGATATGCTGGGAGGAAAAAGATTTTTAAAAGTGAAAGAAACCAATGTAGGATAGAGCTGAGTGTTGAAGGATGAGCAGGAATTAGTTTTTGCACATGTTGAATGTTGAGTCAATGGATCACTAAAATGGGAAAGACTAGACTAGGAAGCAGCTGCATGTGAGATGCCAGGACTAGGGACACATTAAAGAGTCCTTGACTCTCGGGGGGATAGTAGAAGCCAGAGTCAAACAGTCATCTGGGAAGAATGTATGCAAGGAGAAACATGGAAGATGGAGTTCCAGAGATACAGACTTAGAAATAGCAAGAAAAATGTTAAGAAAAGAAGGAGGTGGCATTGAAGAACAGAGAGGTTAAAAGGGAGAGGAAATTACGCTTGCCAAATGTTTCAGTGGAGGGGGAGGAAAAGGAAGAGGAAGACAAAGAGTGACAGAGACATGCTCTTACATATACTGTGGCTAAATTTCTCAATTTCAAAAATAAGAAAATTTTACAAGCATCCGGATAGAAACTCTTTTAAAGAAGCCTGTTTAAACTACAGAATTTGCATCAGCTACAATGAAAGCTAAGATACTGGATAATTATCTACGGTTTATTGAGAGCCCAGGATTGTGTTTCCTGAAAACTATATCCAGCTGAGATACAGTTCATCTGTCACATAAAAAAGAAACATTTTTGGCACAAAAGGATTTAGTAGGTCCACCAGCCATTTATCGGAGACACAGTGTTCGCAAAAACATTCTTATTAAAAATTAAATTAAACACAGATCTCACAATAGGAAGACAGATACAAAATATGCGAAGTAGTGTTAGAATTTTTTTTGCAGTTCAGTTCCAAATGGATTATAAGTTAATAGGTTTCTTTAATACGTGTGTTAATTATTTGTGGAATTGGAAATAGATAAAAGGAAAAATACAATAGCAGTATAGAACCAAACTTCGTTATTATCTCTGGAAAGAAACAAGACTTGAATAAGAATGAGGGGATGGGAAACAACGCTTTTGTTGTGAAGGAACAGGGCAGATGCATGGGAGAAATAAATAGTATCTCAAACGCAATTGCTCATATTTACGTAACCACATACTATTTGTAAAATATAAAATTTCTTTAAGATTTTGAATGCCAAAGATGGGAAAATAAACATCAGTAGAACAGAAAATATTAATATTAGTAATACTATCAAATTAATGAGAAAATTAAAGAAAACTTAAAATTTCCCAACTTGACAAAAGGCAAAGAAACAAACATGGAAAGAAAAACCTAGAATTCACTGACTTTACTTAGTCCATTTAAAAATAGAACTAAAAATAAAGGTGTATAAAATGAGTCCTCTGAGTTTGCAAAAAAAATTTTGAAAAGAAGGGTAATTTTTTGAAAAATCAAAGTTAGTTTTGCTCTGCCCAAGGTCGTTGATGCCTGAATGACATATTTCTTCTCTTCCAGTGGCCCATCGGCTTTCCCATTCTACAAAACCATATTATTTCATATTCTAAGGAAATAAATATCATTTCCTATGGCTCAAAGGTGTCAAAAATTGTGATTTCATACATCTCCAGGGTTAATTAGGATTAATCTTTTCCTGTTTTAAAATGCAGACAGGCTACTGTATACTGTTGCTTTGATCACCTCCCACTACTGCCTCATGCAAGTCTCAGCAGGTTGACCCCGTCCTCGCTGACTGACTACCTGCGACTCTGGTGCCTCTTAGTGGATGTTCAGCTCTGTGCACAGGCTTCTTAGAAGCGGGAACTTGAAAGATATACAAGATCTTCATGGTTCTTACTCTATGAAAACAGAGTTCATTATTTTAACAAAATGCACTTTGAATACACAATATATTTGTAAAATATAAACAAATGTAACAAAAAACAAGATTTAAAGAAATACATGGATTGAAGACTAGCCATCAGTTAGCCTTATGTCCCCCTTAAATCCAACTGCTCATTGAAGTGATCATGTAAATTCTGCCTATTAAGCCTATGAGAAAAATTCTATTTCAGTGACTCAAATTTGATATCCACAAGCTTCTCCATAATTTCACTATGTTGATCTCACTTCACCCTTCAGAGCAGATATGTTCCCTTGCAGAGCTAAAAGGAACTTCAGCAATTATTCCAACCAGCCCCCTTATTCTTAAACTGGTATTGATTGCTTTGCTACAAACTCAGCTTTAATGAGAACCCAAATTTGGCATTTCAGTGTATTATTCCTCATCCCAGGAAATCAATCTCAATAAAATTAAGAGCTTCATGAGAGAAGGTATTATAACATATTTCATTTATGCTTCCATTTCTTGCACGGTGTTTGGCAAAGAGACAGCAGTCAACAAATGACTGAACAAATGAAGAAATGAATAAAGAAATCAAATAACAGACTTAAAATCCCAGTACCTGCTAAAAGCTCCTCACTGATCTCTAAGAGTTCAGCAACGAAAGAGAAGTAGGACTCTATTTTAAGAGGCCTTTAGTTTTCTCCTTAATTAAGGAGGAGAAAAATGGCTTCTTGACAATAAGTTTATATAACCCAAATAGCCTCTTAAATTCTTTTACTAGTGTTCCATTAACATTTTATTCATTCATTTACTAAAACTCTGAGATGCTGATAACTGCCATAAAAGAGGTTTATATGCATGTGGGGGGCTGATCTCTTTCCCTCTGGACAGAGTAAGTTACAATTTATGAACAACAAGCTAGTTTTAAACAGTGTTGTAAAGTGGAGTCAGTACAAATGTTTATTGATAATGAGTTTTGCTCTTTTGGCCTTAGTTTTTGTATTAGTTTTCTTTGGCTGTGTAGCAAATGACTACAGATAGTGGTTTAAAACAACACAAAGTTTATTTTCACATGGTCCTGACACGGGTCTCACTGGGCGAGCATGAGGGCAGCAATCCTTTCTGGCACCTCTGGGAACAAATCCATTTTCCTTCTAGGTTTGGACCCGTAGATAATCCAGGCTAATTTCCCCAGCTCATGGGTCACAACCTTAGTCCCTGCCAAGCCCCTTTTGTCATGAAGGCAACATACTCACAGGCTCTTGGGACTGGGGCATGGACATCTTTGGGAGGAGAGGTGTTATTCTGCCTACTGAAGTATTTGTCAGTAATTTGAAAGACGTATCAATAGAGAGGATGTGTGGGAAGCCCGGAGTTTGTACCCTTGAAGGATAAAAGAGGGTGAGATTGCAGGAAATGCTGTTTTCCTCCTGTTACAGATTGGATATGTATGTACCCCGGAATTTCATACGTCTCAGTCCTAACCCCCAAGGTGATGGTATTGGGAGAGTTCTCAGGATTGGGATTAGTGCCCTCATAAAGGAGATTTGGAGAGCTCCCTTGCCCCTTCTACCATGTAAATCCAGAGAGATGGTGGCTGTCTGTAACCTGGCACCTGGCTCTTGCTAGACACCAAACCTGCTAGGACCTTGTTCTTGGACTTCCCAGCCTCCAGAACTGTGGAAAATAAATGTTTGTGGCTTAAGCCACTCAGCACATGGTTTTTTGGGGGGAGATAGCAGCCCAAACAGACAGGATACCTCCTTTATAATTTCACCCTCGCTACTTCTTTGCTACAGGACCTCTTCTAGTTATGACTCATCTGTATTCTAGTTATCCTGAAGCTTGTGTTCTAATTTTTTTTACCCTTGTGCAGTTCATCCCGTCCAGGGTTTTGTCACTAACACAGTGGTCCATAAAGCCAGGCTATGGATCACCAAGAAAACAATTGTGTCAATTTTATTGTTTTCCAGATTTTAAATTCTTGGTCATGTGCAACATACAACTATACATAGATCCTAAGAGATAATGGACAAGAAAGCACTTCATAAGCATAAATATTATGCAAATGTAATGTTATTCTACCTAAAACCTGATAGAAAATTGAACACAGACTTGAGGTGATGTTATAGCATATCCCGAGAGGCATTTTCTCATGGATTGTACCAGACATAGTCTCTGTAATTGCCACTGGAACAAGTCACAGGAAGTGCTGTGCACTTCATTTGACAATTACCAGTTGTTCCTTTACATGTATTATATACTCTGTGAACTATAACCGACAACAACTTCATGATGTATATTATCATCAAGTTAGCTAATCGATTTTTATATTTTGATGATTGGTTTTTATATTTTGAAGGGTCAGAATTCAGAATCTGCTATACTTCTTCTCCCACCTTTCCAGAGTGTTTTGTCTATTGTCTTGTCTTAACTCAGGATCGCTCAATCAACAGTTTCAGGCTGTGAGTGACTGTACAGGGTCGGTGCAGTTATCAGTGCATAAATCGACTTAGCCTAATTACTGTGAAACCTCACAAATTAGTATTTCTGACAGGTTATCACTTGTCAGATTTGAGATTTATTACAGGTAGAATTTACTCATACACCTTTGATGGGTTCTTCTTATTTATTGTTTTCAATTAGACAGCAGGAGGAACAACAAGAAAAAGAGGAATCATTTATAAAAATTCTTTCTCATCACTCTGGAGCCAGTAGTCCTCTTGCATTGCTCTTTCAGTGTTTATTTTCTTGGCTGAGCTCAGAATTTCAGCTGCAGCCTTGAAAGCTAATATAAAACCTAAATGTAACAGCACATTGACAGCAGAAATGGCAATAAATAAATGAATGAATAACTAACTAACCAAACAACCTGAGGTGACAATTTATAAGCCTGCTTGATATTTACCTATTTAACTCCTAAAATAAACTGCCTTATTTTGCTGGAAAGAAATTGTACCTATTTATTGGGTTGAGTAACTTATCTGCACCTATGAGTCACTTTATCTTGCCATGAAGAATGATAGAGTGATGCTGTATTGGAAGAGGAATTGCTCTGTGTACTCCATTAATTATTACAGTAAAATTTCTTTACCAACAGCATCACTCATACCGACTGCATATGAAGCCATTAAGTCCTGTCTCTGGGTTACTTTTGGATGCCATACAGGGTAGCCTGTCAATCTCTTCTTCTCATTGGCCTTGAAACAGTCCTCAGGGAACCATATGAACTCCAGTGATTTTTCAGATTTGCTTGGCCTTGATTAACAAAGTAGAGAATAGAGATGTAGTATTTGGCGTTGAAATAAACAATATTTTGAGGTACAAAATTCAAAGCTGAGGTGCCTCTGAATGGGTACCAGGAAGTTACTTTCTCAGCAGGAAAGATAAAAGGATTTTTTTCTCCGGGATGCCGAATTTGCAGACTGAATTCTGCTAAGAGCAAATTCCAGAGAGCAGAGATCCGAGTGTTTGAGCTGGTTAATTGTGTTCATCAGTCACTGGTTAAAGTGGTGGCTCTAAAAGAGCAACCCAATGTTCTCCTTAGATACCTCTTGAGGGCTTTTTTATTAACCAAGCCAAGAAAATAATGTTTTGTCCCCTCTAGTAAAAATACCAAGTCACATCCGGTAGTTATGTCATAAGTAAGACATCTAGCCACAATGGAATGGACATAGGAGCCTGACTGGTGAGGACAAAAATGTGGTCATTTTTGTAGACAGCAATTCCTGATAATACACAGCACACCCCACAATCCAGATGACATAATGGCTTGGGATGAAATGAGTGTAGTCACACTATTCCTTGCTAGCCTTAGGACCTGCCAAGGATAGGGAATAAACTCAGTGCAATATTTTAAAAGTTAACAGATAGTGTATATTTTTTTGAGCACTTTAGTTGCTTAAATTTGACTCTCTTCCAAAATCTCAGGACAATTTCAAAAAGTTATGTTGCTAAGTGTTTGCATACACGTCTAAAGTGCAGCATGCTTAAGAAACTCTGCAACCACATGCTTTCCAGACATGCCCAGGGTATATAATCCCCAAAGGGCTGAGTTCCAACTAGTCTCAAGATATGAGCACAGCAGGCATACCCCAATAAGGTATAAATGCAACGAAAACATGGTTAATTTAGTAATAGAGGATGACACGGAAATAGAAAATGCATGAGAAGGTAATGAGTAATGGAAGGATTTAATTAAATGTAAATTCAATAGCCATAAAGTATGCTACTTCTAGCAACAAGGCAGACTAAGCTGGGGCAGATGTCACCCGTTCTGCTATAGACACATGGAAATACAGATAAGATACATTTTAAAAGAAATACAGATTGAGTCCTCAGACCTCTAACACTCATGTTAGTGTGCAGTCATGCAGATTCAAGTATTATAAAGAGAAATATTCATAAACTTATCCAAGACCTTCAGAAGCAGACATAGGCTCAAACTGTACCCCAAGACATCTTCAAACACAGTGCACAGGGGATTCCCACAGAATAGACATCTCTGTGGTAGATGAATTCACAATAAAATATTGTATATGCAAGCAAATGAAACATACTGAGGAAGTATCAATGGATGCAAGAAGATGAAATTATCATCCCAAGAATGGGAAATAGTAGAAAAATCTGAAAGAGGCTGAGAAATGAATAAGTTTCATCTGGTTAAAGAAATAAACTAAAAACTGAATTTTTTAAAAGACACTATAAAATAAAACAAATAGGATTATAAAGTAACCAAATAGAATTTAAAAATATAAATATTGAAATTTAAAATTGGATAGATTCAAAAAGCAACAAGCTAGATACAGCTAAAGAGATAATAGAGAAGTAGAACATAGATACAAAGAAATCATTCAGAGATAAAAACAATGTAATTATGAGATATGAAAGAAAATAATGAGTGATTAAACATACAAACACTCCTACTTTGTTTTTTTGGGAAAAAAAGTTGACTGAATGAAATAAAATTGAAGATGTAAATACCAGCAAATACCAGTTTATATACTGCAAGCTCTCCCTCATGTGCACAAGGACACACACAAGATGTATACAAAGATGTTTACTGCATCACTCATAATGGCAAAAAAATCGAAATGTAAGCATCTATCAATTTGAAAATACCTAAATAACTTAGAGTACAGAATGAGTACCTTATGCTAATTAAAATTAATTTATTAATATGTGTATGTATGTGTGTATGTACATCAAAATGGAAAATCTTTATGTTTTAAAGATGATCTTTAAAAAACAAATCACACAGGATAGGTAAAAATTTGAACAATCACAGTGTAATCATTAACAGCACAAAAGCATTTTATCAGTACAAAAATAAAATCAGAATATGAATATAAATAATCCAGGATAGTCATTCTGCTTCATGGAAGAAGGCAGAGAAGTGTGAAAGGAAGGTTTCAAGCTATTGGTGTAAAACTTTCCTTAATTTAATGGTAGATTTGAAGCAGATAAGGCAGAAAGTTAACTTTATAAAAAAATTTTAAAGGTAACTCAATTCCATTAGGCTATGTGTTTTTCATTACTCCATTAAAAACAGTCTTGTAAAAAATGTACCATAAACTCTACATTGCAAATCCAGTCGTTCTCGGCAGTATCTTGCTTGACCTCTGAGCAGCATTTGGCAGTTGACCACTTGCTACCTCTTGAAACACTTGACTTTGATTGAGTGTATAATGTTCCCAGGAAACTTTGTGATGACTCTCTTTCTCATCATTCTGCTGGGAACTCCAAGGCATATGATGTCTGCCCTTCTCTATGCACAATAATCCTTGAATGGTTTATTTACTGGCACGGCTATATCTATGTCAATACTATATCTATTTAAAAATGCTACTGACTCCCAGATATATCCTCTAGTCTTGACATCTCTCCAGAACTCCTGATTCACCTAATGCAATGGCCTACTCTACTTGGCAAATTTAGCATATCTAAAACGAGATGCTCCCCATTACACCCATTCATATAGCATGCAGAATAATGTACATAAGAATATGTCGCTCCCATGCAGAAATCTCTATGGTGTACCATGACTCTTAAGACAAAATCTTAATTCCTTGCAACAGTTTATTGGGCTTCACATAAACTGGCCTCTAGCTACTTCTCCAAACAGCACCACAGCTATTTCCCAAACAAGTCATGAATGTTCTTTCCTTAAGGTCTTTGTTCTCATGGGTTTTTTTCTGCCTAAAAGACTGTTCCAAAGATATTTTTAGTTTAAGGACTGATTTTAAACTTCTGTTTAAATGCCATCTCCTCATTCTCTAATCACCATGTATGATTCTCCATATTTTATACATTTATCTTGCATTATACTTTCTTCATTATCACTTTTAACCTGACATTTATAAATAATGTACTCATATATTTTGGTATTGTATGTTTTCCCCTCAAGAACATAAGTTTCATGAGGGCAGAGATTTTTGTTCATCCTGCTCATAGCCATGTTTGGTACTTTGAATATTCTCACACGAAGTAGGCACTCAGTAAATGTTGAACTGAAGAATCAGTTATTGCTATAGAATATTTGTCAGAATGTTTGGACTCCTCCATTATGAAAAAAATTAGTAATTTCCTTAGTAGAAATAAGATTTGTTAGCACTTTCTTTTCATCAAAAAATTACTTTTTATAGTCGTGTATTGAATGTGTTTGTCTGCAGTATAGTATCATATCTTTATACTCTCAGTTTACCAATCTCAGTAGTCTATTGCAGGCAAATGGGGGAGAAACTATAAAGGACAGAGACATTAATATTCCTGTGAGAGACTGAGCAACATCCACTCTCTAAAGCAATTGGATTATAATTTAAACTTGGCAAATGTATCAAATATCACCTTCATATAAGGTTTAGTTTAACTCTAAATGGGAAATATTACAGAAAAGGAGAAAGATCTTTTCTTTTTTAATTATCCCTCTATCAGGCTACATGAGCATCAAATATTAAAACAAACTATATATGCAGCACTTACTTTATTAATCAAGAAAAATAACCAAAAAGAAAGAGTGGAGTCCAAGCACTCTGCTACTCTGATAACACATTTGTATCTCTAGACGTCTGAAGAATGGTGCCATTCTGAGCCACCCTTGGAAACAGTATGAAATGAGACCACGAGAAGCCCCAATCCTGATTCTTCACCCTCATTCTAAAAAAAAGTTCCTGGTCAAGCTGCTGGGTTTGCAATTAAATAAATAAGAGAATATGCTTTTTTATTTACTAATCAGTTTAAAATTAGAGGGGCCTGTAGGAAATAACCTATGAGAAGCAGATACGTAGTCAAAGGATGAGTAAAATCAGATCCTTCTGTTTTATTGATAGAAGCATCAGGCTAAGTGGTGGAGAGTGCATGCATGGCTAATGCGTGGCCAGTTCTCAGATGCTGATCCTTAAGTGGTCCCTTCTCCTGCAAAGCTGGAAAGAGCTGGGACCTGGAGGATGGAGGGGGCGTTGCTGATTGGAGTGGGTCTACAAGGAAGTAGATAAAAATATGCTCTTTTCCCAGTTGCATGTGAGTTGTAAAAGTACTATTTGGCTGAGGAGCCTGAGTGCCTTGTCTGGAAATAAGGCAATAAAGGCAGTTGTTTTCTAAAAGTATTAGTCTAGGTATCGGGCTCTGAAGGTGAAAAGTAAGCATGCTGTGTTCAGAATTTTAACAAATCTTCCTCCCTCTGGAGGCGAATCATTGATAATTCTTAGTTCCTCTATTAAAGGAAAGATGCCATGATTACAAAGAAGGGGACTGCCTGCCTGCATGGACACAGATCTGAGTTTATGAATTTCAAGGCCCAGCCACTCAATTTCTGGCAGATGAGCTAAAAAAGACTGCAGCTGAGAATTCTTAGGGCTGAAAAGTAGTGGTAATTGTTGCAAATTACTACATGCAATTGCCAGTTATATTCCTAAACAATGGTCCCACTTTAGGAATATAACCAAAAATTTCTTGTAGCTTGTCTTTAGAAAACTTGAGTGTTAATCTTTAATACTATTTTGGAAGTTGCTAGATTGCAGCCTAATTAATCCTGTTCATCTTAGTGGTACCTTAAATGACATGCTCCATCATTTCCCAAAAGACTATGTTGGTTTCAATTTTCATGCAGAGCTCTATTCTTGATTTTCTCTGTAACCTCAGACAGAGAATAATGTGACCATTCTTGAACATATGCATTATTACTAGGAATCATTTTTTCCTAGTTAGTCCTGGATGTTGAATTTTCCTTCTGCAAGTCATTTTGACTTAGAAGGATCCTAAATATTTTGGTCAAAAAATGTTGTGAATATTTGTCAAAGAGTTTATGCAGAAGTAAAAACTCCAGGTGAAGCAAAAAATGTTTGTTAATGCTGATTTAAAAAGTAAGAAATGTGTGTTCACTCAGAATCAAGGAAAGTAAAGTCCTTGGAGATATGAGTGTTTCTATTGTTTCATTGAACATGCATAATTACCTGATCCATTTAATTACAAGAGGATTTGGTTAATCCCTAGAAGGGCTGGAGCAGATGCTGTTTCTTTGTGGTTAACTCCACAGTCCTGCTATTGAAACACAGAACAGGAAGAATGTCACTTGACTTCCTGGCATTTTTCAACAATCCAAGGCTGAAAATTGAGTAAAACTAGTATTTTCACTGAAAAAAATGTTACATCTTATCTCATCTTCCTCCAAATGAATGCCTTAAAATACAAACAAGCAAAGAGACCCCATATTCTAAGACAAAATGACTAAGAATCCAAACTCCTCTCATTAAATTTTCACAATAAATCACTAAGGGTGGTGATTATTATCTCCATTTTACATATGAAGAAATTGATGCACAGAACATAACATGGTTTCCCTGAAGTTACATTGGTAATAAGTTGGAGAGATGTGATTAAAATTCCAGGTCTAATCTGGTGCCAGTGCAGAACAGTCAGCAACTGCACATTAGGGAGGCAGTGCAGTTGATGGAGTGCTAGAGTCTCATTGCATGGAGGCCTACCCCAGCTTCACAACTTGCTATCTGTGTAATCTGGGAAAATTCATTTATTTTTCTAAATCCGGAGATTCTCCAACTGCAAAATGAAGAAGATAGTAATATAATTCATCCCACTTTGTTGTTTTAAAGCTGTACAAGACAAGAGGTATAAAATGCTTAGCACCATATCCAGCACTTCCCAGATGTTCAGTATTTCCTATCCCAGTGTGTGCAGAATTAGGCATTCTCATAGGGAAGAGGATTTCCTGGGTCTATCTGAGGAGGTATTGACGGACAGAATAAAGGAAGCTATAGAGAGAGTATAGAGATGAAGCTGAGAAGGGTCATAGAATAGTAAGTGGCAGCCTAAAGAATTTGTTTTACCCTCTGAAGAATGAGAACTCAGTGAATATTCTAAGTAGGAGTTGGACACACTTATGTGTACACTTAGAAAGTCCCTCCAAGGATGGAGATCAGGCTGAAGATGCACTGAATCAGCCAGATTAAATGTGACTGCATGTAACAGAAATCACACAACAGTGGTGGCAGAGTGCAAAGGTAGGCAGACACGAGAGGGATCCAGCTATTTCTGTTTGTCATCCTTTCAGTCATGGCTGAAAAACCATCAAGTTTACTTCAAGATGATAATGGAATATCTGCTCATATTACATTTCATTCCAGGTATCAAAAATAAAGAGAGGGAAGTGGGAAAAAAGTGCAACCCGGCTGAGCCTTTTAAAGAGCTGCCCAGGGACACCCACCTGCCTTCCCATTTTCATCTTATTGGTGCCTCCAAAATGGAGTGAAAGCCATTACACACTCAACAATACAGGGGCTAATTTCCTTTAGAGAGGAGAGAAAGTGTTATTGAGTGGTTAACTAGCTCCCTGAATGAGTAACACGCCTAAATGCTATTAAAATAATTAAGTTCTGATGGGAACTGGCAGTAAGGTCATATCTGTGATATGAACAAGGGAATATATTCTTAGACCTACTAAGAAATAGCCATTTTTTCCTGTGTCTCCCCTATTCTTTCATATTAACATAAAAATATTTATCCAGTCCTGCTACCCCCAAAATACCACATAGTAATTCTATATGAGGTTGCATAAATTTCTTTACTAATATCAGAAGAGAATTAGTACTTTCATGATGTTGTTTTCTCATCTAAGAATATACGAGTCTCTGTGTAAACTTTGTATTGTAATTTTTTTAACTTATGTTTTGTAGATAGCTCTGCTGCCTTAATAATAAAATAACATTTAATAGTGTGCTCCTAATTCTATTATAGTTTAAACCATTCTTTAAAAATTAATTTTTCTTATTACCATGTCTAGGAGAATATTGCTTAAATGGAGAAAAAGTATTAACTTTTTTACATTTACCTTGAATTCAGCTACATTATTAAAATATATTGTTAATTCTAGCAGGGAATTTCTAAAGCCTCTTAGACCTTCTAGGCATGGAAGGATATCATAGTAAAAAGAAATCTTTCAGCTCTTCTTTCTCTGCATTTATTTCTTTTTGTTGGACTGCATTCACTTAAGTCTGCAATTCAGTGTTGAAATGTACTGGGCATGTCTCTGTCTTGTTTCTGCTTTTTATTCAAATATTTTTGCATTTCATCATTTAGAATTTAGATTATGTTTTCTGACTTTGAAAAAAATAGTAAGTACTTCTTAAGTAATTTTATACTTTCTGTGTCCCTTAGAGATTTTCTTATGAATAGCTGCTGAATCATATTAAATGTCATAAGGCATTTATTGAGTGGATGTTATCAAATTTTTCAGTTTTCTTAATGAAATTAATTATTATGACATATTTCTGATATTTAAATTATGCTTACATTCCTGGAGTAAATGCTATAGGTCATAGATTACTTTTCTTTTCACATATTTCTGAACTCTTTGAACTTACATTTCTAATGTATTTTCATATGTAACTTTTAGGCTACAGTTTTTTTTTAACTATCTTGCTGCATTTTGTTGTTATTTTATGCTATCCTTATAAAAATAATCAGGGGATTTTCTATCATTTTCTACCTAGATTAGTTTAAATTTAAATAATACTCGAATTATCTGTTCCTTATGGATTAAATTTGAAAATGGTGAGATGATATGGTCTTTTTGACTTTTCCCTTGATAGAGTTTAATGATCTTTCCAGCATCTTCTTTGCCAATCAGACTTGCCAAACCCAAGCAAGGAGTAGAATTTCAGGAGCTGTTGGACTTTAAGGGACCTGTGGGCTTGGGCAAATGAAGACCAGAGCTCGGAGTGACTTCTCAGACATCCTTTTCCCTGCAGAGGTCTTTTGGATCTTCGAACGTCCTTGACCAAGGGCATGGGCAGGGATCCTCATAAGGGCTAAGATAAGATTGTCTATCAGGCTGGGCAGATATGAGGTCAGATTAAATCAAATTTAAAGAAATGATAAAAAAGAAAAATTACTATGGCCTTTCTTACTTACTCAGGCTCATGAAGTAAGAGTTATATACCTGCATTCATTATTAGCACTACCTAAGTTAAATAACTCTACCAACTTACACCTCTATCTGCTAAGACAGAGTTTTTTCCAGTTTTTATAAAACAGCCTCACCACATACACCAGCTGCATCTGTGCAGCCTTACACACACACTGACACTGGTACCACAGTATTTTGGAATAAGATTTCTACTAGGACACCATAAACATTCGCAAATCAACAAACTACTCTCATAATCCCTAAAACAGATTGCCAGGTCATATGTGAGAATTATTTTAAGACTTAAAAATAAGAATGATATGTATCCTGTATCTCTATATTCTCTTCTGTTTTCAGTTCCTTACTCTCATGCCAATCTAATTTATTTCCTCAGATACATTCCAAAATGCACTGTGCCTTTTTGCATTGATTATCACAAGATTTGTATGCATAGGCCATCAGAGACTAAAGATGAGGGGACCTAGGTTTCAACTGCAGGCAGAACAAGCTTGCTGCGACTTTTACCAATTGACAAGTTGTTTGACAGGAACAGCAAATCACTTCAGTCAAATTGATTATGCAAAAGGCTTCCCTTAGAGTCCACCCTTACTCTGTGGAAAATGGAAGCATTGTCACTCTCCACCCCAGAGCCATACACTGCCTGGAAAAATGTGACTGTGCTCTGAAGGCGTGCCACCTCTGCAGCCTTCAGGAGATCGGTGGAAACTGAGACAGTGGCTCCATGAGCCCTCAGAGACAGGAACCATGTTGCCCAGACCTAAATCCTCTGATGCAGCCCTTAATGCCAAGTCTTCTCTCTGTGGAGCTTGGTAATAATCATTTCTATTTAGGGATGTTTCTCTAACAGGAAACTCAAAAGTAACATTTTTAAATGTGTTGTGCCAAGAATTGTTCAAGGAGCTTTATATTTATTAACTCACTGAGCCCTCCCAGGAACACTGTGTGGCATATGTGTGTATGTGTGTATTATTCATATTTCATAATTGAAAAATTTATACAAAGGTCATTTAGCAAGTAATTTGAAAAAGGAGTGAGTATACATGGTTCGTCACTGTATGACAGCGCTTATGTAGACAGAAAAAGCCAAATAACTAAAAGATTTACCAAAACTTAAGATTTTTGATACTTTCCTTTGGATTAACTGCTAACGTGTGCAATGAAATAGAAGTCAAAGAAAACAGTAATACCAATGGCAGCAATGAGAAAACCCCATGTAAAGAATACTTTGTGACTTCATAGGAAAAGCGAAAACAGAAAAGATTTGCCTGTCTAGACTGCTGGACAGTCCAGCATAGTCTAATTTTTTTTCAGACCACAGACAACAAGATATGAGTTGAGAAATTGCTTCCATTGGTACAGAGATTCTGATTTACTTTGTTTATCTTCACCTTCAATTATATATTGATATCCCTGAACTTTGTATCACAAATTACTCCGCTTGACACATTACTGTTTTCCTGGCGATGATCTTGAAATAACAGCTTTGAAATTCATATAGTAAAGAAATGCCATTTTGCTCATTTACAGGACATGAAAAATGTAACTAGTTGCCCTCATTCATTCTCTAATTCGCTGAATGAACCTGTTTTGAACACCCACTCTTTGTTATTTACCCTAAGTATTACCAATACAACTGTGAACAAGGTCCCTGTAATCATGGAGTTTGCATTCTACTGGGAGAGCATCTAGCAAAGAAGGAGAGAAAAGATGTAGTATAATGTAGTGATAAGTGATATAAAGATGAATAAAGCAGGATAAAGGGATGGCAAAAGCTGGAGGAGGGCTCTAAGGAAGTGACATTTTAGTTGAAGCTCAAATTATGGGAAGTAAGGCAAATGAAGAACTGGGGATAAGGCCATTCCAGGTGAACAGAACACGTGTAAGTGAATGCTCTGAAGGGGGAGGGGGTTGGTTAAAATGTCTAGAACACCTTGGAGAGCACCTCAGCTGCAGAAAAGTGAGGAGCGGAGTGGTGGTAGCTGATGAGGTCAGGGAGATGAACAGAGACCAGAAAGGTGGGGACATGTGAGCCATGGCATCGATATGGGTTTCCTTGTAAGCATATTACTGAGTTTCAGTAGGACCACAGTTTCATTAATTTTTAATGTGGCTGCTATGCAAGGACAAAACTATAGGGGACAGGGGTGTTGGGAAGAGCAGTCAGGAGGCCACTGCAAGTGTTCAGGCTAGAGAAGACGCTTATACAAGAGTGTTCGCAATGGCGATGCGACGTGGACATTGAGAAAATATTTAAAGGTGGAGAAAGGATTTAGTGGAGGGGTAGGGTGAGAGATCAGGGGTGATCCATCTGCTTCTTTCAGTGTGTGTGGAAGAACAACCTGAATGAACAGCCTGAGTGAACAGCAAACAGCCTAAATTCAGATGCAGTTATTGCAGAATTGAAAATATAACTTGTATCCTTCTTACTGTTTCCATTTCCCATGAAGTTTTTATTTTCATACAGGCTTTCAATAAGATTTCCATTGATCTTCCCTATTTCCTATTCAATAATTTCAACATATTCTGCTTGCCTGAGAAGGAACCTCAAGGCAATTGAATACACTAACATTAATTTTTCACTGGTCCATCCGATTTTTCTTTTGGCTAAAGTAATTTTTAAAACATTTGCTAAAGTGAACAACCTTAGTCATCTTTAATGCACTTCACTTCTTGTTTTTCTCCAGCTGGGTGCCTTGCCTAATCAAATTTTCAGAAGGATATTGTGCTTGGCTTATTAAAAATTATGAGATTTTGAGTCACCTTGATTTATACATCTTGACCTTCTGAAACATTGCTCAAATGGAGAAAAATGCACTGTTTCTAATCATTTAAAATAGTGCAATTCCTAAAAGAAGGAGGGGGGAAAAAAGCATGTGATTGTTTCAGTCCCAATCTCAGAACTAAACCTGGATTCACCTGTAAGGAAAAAGTCACCTAATATGATGTATATGACAGCTGATTGAAAAGCATGTGGCACCAGGACCCCAAGGCTGTCCTTAGGCCTAAAATGCCTTATTTATGCTATGCAAGAGACATAGAGTTTGACATTTTTAATCATACAGCTCAGCTGGACTCAGAGAAGATAACCTAAAAAGCATTTGGGTTTAAGCATGGAGATCTTTTAAAACAATTTCAGCAATCATCCCCAAGCACAGCAATGCCTCCAGTAATAATGCAATCACATTTTGCAGCCATTGCCAACAGTCTCTGCAAATTGAATGGGTTTTTACTGCTCATCTCAAGTCAGCCAAGGAATGAAGTAATAGGTTCCTGTTATTCAAACCAGGGATCCACTTCAGCTATTCCTGAAACCCTTCCCCTCTGCAGGTGGAAGTGCTGGGTTTGATCTTCTGGGAATGAAAATAGATTTTTCTAAGTGGCTCAACCCTATAGCAACAAACAAAGCTGCTGTTGCTCCCCATGGTGCCTGGACACCCCTTTCAGCAGGGGAGAACTGCATCCCACACCCAGGGGAAAGTTCTTCACCTTAGACCCAACTGTTTGGTCTGGAGTTTGGCCTGTCAGCTCTCATCTTCAGCTTCTCAAGCTACCTGACCTCATTGGAAGCCTCAAGTCTCTAGGTTTTTTTTTTTTACCTGCCATAGTCCATAATTCTGGACAAGATCTATAAAGACATTTTATACTTAATTGGGGAAGAGTAAGGTTTGAAAACTGAATGAATAGATGTAGGAAAAAAGGTGCCTCAATAAGGGCTTTCTTGATGAAGAGAAATATAGTTCTGTGCATCAGGTTTACTCGGACACTGGAAGGGCAGCATGAGAATGGAGGGCACAAAGGGCAGCGTGGGAGAAAAAGAGGAGGAAGAATAGGGACAAAAAGGGACAGGGCTGAGAAACATGACATGCTGAATGGGTCGGCACATGACATGGGGGAGTGATGAGGGAAACCAGCCCAGAGTAAATTATTCTTATTTCCTCACCAACGTTTCTTGTATACTATACACCGGGTGTGCACTTGAATAGCATTAATTGATAGATTTTGTTTGTTAAAAGTACCCTACAGATGTGAACCCTTATGCACATTGTTGGCTCACATATTAAGTCGCACTGGATGACCTGTTCCCTTGGGTCCATTTGTGCCATTATCATCTCCAAGGGACAGAATGCAATAGAAATAAATTTATGTATATAGCTGTCATTTAATGATTTTTAAACTGTGCTAAAATAACCTTTTCCTTACATGTCTCACATTAGGAAATATTGTAAATGAACTTTTCACTTTATATATTAGAGGGAAACATTTTTCTTGATTTAAAAAAATATTTCAGTATACAGTTTTAAAAAAATAGGATAGGAAGTAAGATTCCTCAACACATTAATTATGATGTCTCATAATTAAACACATTATCTTCAAGGACATTGTCTGTCATTTTCTCCTCTCTGAGCTCTCTCTAGGCAGCGTCGTTCACCTTCACAGCTTTAACTCACTTTGTAATGGGTAAGTAATTTCAATCTCCTCTTCAGCCCTGAGCTCTAAACATAAACCTCCCACCTAAGTCAGCATTGCCCATTTCAGCAATATCCTTCTACAAGACGATGTCATGCCATCACCCTTCTGTCTAAAAAATTAAACTTGTAATGAATCATTATTATGAAAGATTAAGTCTAAACTCTCCATTTTATTACTCAAGGTGTTTCCAGTTTTGCTCTTTGGCTATCTTCTTCCATTTGTTTCTTCCACTGCCTTCCCGTGTGCTGTACTCCACACAGTCCGATGTTGCCATTTGTCACACACATCCGGCTATTTCTCTCTCTTTGCCGGATCGATCGCCTTTACCCCCCAGGGCTGCCGTGGAGTTGTGTGGTTTGGATCTCTTTAAGAAAAACTAGTGCAGGGCCGAGTTAACTGACGGCCCTCTGCGGACGGCCCTGGGAGTGTGAGGCCACACTCGCCGTGGAACGCTCCCAGCCGGTGCCTGGGCAGAGTGGGTCATGGGCACCGCCTTCCTGCCCCGTGCCGCATTCTAGGCACCTTTGGATCCGGGACCCCCATCCTTCCTGAGACCTTCTCAAAGCTATGGTGTCGTCTGAAGCTTTTCCTTCCCTCTCTCCTTTCAGAAAGGACAACCTGCATCATGGTCTGGGGCTCTCCCTGTCTGTTCGTGCACCTTCACTCTTTGCTTTTCTTAAGTATCTCCCCCGCTAGATCTCTAGCAAGAATAGTCCCATGTTGGTGTCAGCTTCTGGAAGGATCCTCTTCTCATCCTTCAAGATCAGATTCAAAATCAGTTCTCCAGTTGACTATCTGTGGGTAACTCTTTTTCTGTCTGTTGTCTCATATCCTTTCATTTCTCTTGTCATGGTATTTTGCTCATTTTTGAGTTTATGACTAGGACATGATAAATACTAAGGTAAATAAACCATTGTTTGCAAGCACTGAAAGGCAACAGTCCCTGTTAGAAGGGTAAATACAAAGGTCAAGGTTTAGAAAGAGGACTGGAAAGCTTAGCTTGAAAAAACCTGGGTAAACATAAAACTGAACTGAATATCATAACCATTCATTCACATTATGCATTCTTCTGTTGAATATAGTGTATAATTATCTATAAAATATTTCACATTTAGTCTTCAGGGAAAATTGACATTCCAGGGATCAGTAACAAGTCAATGCTATGGATTCCCATTCTCTTCATAAAGGCTCTATGTTGAGATGGCCAATGCAGGACTATAACCATTTTGGAAACCCAGGTGCATGAGGGTCTTTTCTCTCTCTCTCTCTCTGTTTTTTCCTTCCTTTTTTCTCCTTCCTCTTTCCCACTGCAGTCTGTCACTCTATTTTGTCTCCTTTTCTTCCACGCTCCTATCTCTGACTTACATCACTTTGAGATAAAATGGAACACAGCACGTAGAGAGCTCAAATTGAATGTGTACCACGGAAGCACTGTGAACAAGGACACTAATTCTGGACATGGGTCTTGAGGCGGTGAGCTGTGAGAAAGAAAAAGTAAAAAGGAATAGAAAATTTCCAGGCAAAAGTGACAATATATACTAGAAGAGATGAACAGAAGGACATGGTTTTGCTGATACTGGTGAAGACGTTAGTGGGGAATTTAAGTGGCCAAGAATGGGGGAAGGGGGTAGATCCTATAAGTCATAATGCATTTGAAAATTTATCCTGATGGTAATAGTGAAATGATGGACTTTTCTTTTTTTTAATGTTGGGACTCGAATACTGAGGTTTGGATTTGGGGAAGATAGCTCTCATTGTGGTTTTAAGGAGGGACTAGAGGAAATGTCTTAAGTAAAGCCTAGCATGATGTTCCTGGTGCAACAGAATATGTTTGTTAGATAGAAGCTGAGGATATGCATGAGTAGATATAGTCTGTTCATTAAGGAAATTATTGACACCGTCACAATGCTCAACTCCTGTAAGGAGAGTTCAGATATTCCCAAATTATTATAAAATGTTTGTTGGATATTATCTAGTTTTGGAAATTAGTTCATAAATTCAATATAATCAGTGTCCTATGGAAGGTGGTCATTCTTCATAGATAGTTTAGCAGAGGTTATAAGAATGTGGTAGTTACAGAGTATGAATCAAGCCAAAACATTTTCATGGTTCAGTGTCAGTAATGGAGCCTTTTAATCCACATGAGAGGATCTGTTTATAATTCAGGCAGCCATGGCCTGGAAGGAACTATACACAGAGAGATTTTGAGGACTTGTTTATGGTCCCATTGAAATCTGATGTGAAAGGTAATAGCAGCATTAGTAAGGAATCCACAAAGAAGCCTTCTGAAGACCTACTTTTCTGAGCCACTCACATAGTGAGCCCCAGGGCAGAATGTGACCTCGGGCTCGAGTGCCAGGGCCTCTCCATCAGGTGCGGGACCATCTTATGGTATCATGTTCATTATGTTATCAGTGACAGCTGCCTGTCATAGTTCACCCAGTGAGTGTCCATCAGCCTCCTTGCCAAGTGGGTACTTAGCAGACATTTTTATTTCAAGCTCAGTAAATAAACAAGTTACACATAACTCTGTGAAATATTTATTATTACTCCCTTTTTAAAATTGTTGAATTATAGTTCATAAAGTTAAGTAACTTGCCAGTTATCACAGAGCTAGAAAGAATGGAGTAGGCAATAAAAACCCAGGTGTGAGCAACTCCAGATGCCTTCTCAGCATGAGTGAGCTGTATTTCACCATTCAAGGTCTAAAATAGTAGATTTTTAAAATGAATAGTAAATTTCATTGAGATATGTAAAATAAAATGCACAAATCGTAGTGTTCAGCTTAATGAATTTTGACAGGTGTATACTCTCATGTAGCTATCACCCAGATCAAGATATCAAACATTTTCACTAATTTTTCCCACTTCACCTGTTTCACCCACCCCCCCTCCTTCTATCCTTTGGCAACCATCAATCTCTTCTCTGTGCTTATTAGTCTATTTCTTCTTTGTTTTTATGTTTGTTCATTTGTTTTGATTTTTAGATTGTACGTATAAGTGAAATCATATGGTATTTGTCTTTCTCTCTTTGCCTCATTTTATTTACCTTATTACCCCCAGGTCCATCCATGTTGTCACAAATGACAAGATTTCATTCTTTTCTATGGCTGGGTAATATTCCCAAATATATATTCCATATCTTTTTTATCCATTCATCTATCAGCAGACACTTAGGTTGCTTCCATATCATGGTTATTGTCAATAATGCTGTGATCAACATAGGGGTGCATATATCTTTTCATATATCACCAAAAGTAATCACTTTTATCCTTTGAGTAAATTCCCAGAAGTGAACTACTGGATCACATGGTATTTCTATTTTTAGTTTTTTTTCAGAAGTTTGAAGATCCTGTTTTCCGTAGTTGCTGCACCAATTTACATTCCCACTTACAGTGTGGGAGGGTTCCTTTTCTCCTCACCAATACTTGTTATTTCTTATCTTTTGGATAGTAGCCACTCTGACTTGTGTGAGCTAATTTCTCATTGTGGTTTTTGATTTACATTTCCAAGGTAATTAGCAATGTTGAGCATCTCTTTTCATGTGTCTGTTGGCCATTTGTACATCTTTTTGGAAAAATATCTACTCAAATCCTCTGTGCATTTCTTAATCAGTTTATTTGTTTTTTTGTGTGTGTTCAGTTGTATCAGTTATTTATATATTTTGGATATTAACCCCAATATCATTTGCAGATACAGTCTCTCATTCAGTAGGTTGCCTTTTCACTTATTTATTTATTTATTTATTTATTTATTTATTTATCCATTTATTTTGGTATCATTAATGTACAATTACTTGAACATTATGGTTGCTAGACTCCCCCTATTATCAAGTCCCCCCCACATACTCCATTACAGTCACTGTCCATTAGTGTAGTAAGATGCTATAGAATCATTACTTGTCTTCTCTGTATATACTGCCTTTCCCTTGTCCCCCTCCACTACATTATGTGTGCTAATCCTAATACCCCTTTTTCCCTTATCCCTCCCTTCCCACCCATCCTCCCCAGTCCCTTTCTCCTTGGGAACTATTAGTCCATTCTTGGGTTCTGTGAGTCTGCTGCTGTTTTGTTCCTTCAGTTTTTTTCTTTGTTCTTATACTCCACAGATGAGTGAAATCATTTGATACTTGTTTTTCTCTGCCTGGCTTATTTCACTGAGCATAATTCCCTCTAGCTCCATCCATGTTGTTGCAAATGGTAGAATTTGTTTTCTTCTTTGGCTGAATAATATTCCATTGTGTATATGTACCACATCTTCTTTATCCATTCATCCACTGATGGACACTTAGGTTGCTTCCATTTCTTGACTATTGTAAATAGTGCTGCGATAAACATAGGGGTGCATATGTCTTTTTCAAATTGGGCTGCTGCATTCTTAGGGTAAATTCCTAGGAGTGGAATTCTTGGGTCAAATGGTATTTCTATTTTGAGCTTTTTGAGGAACCTCCATACTGCTTTCCACAATGGTTGAATTAATTTACATTCCTACCAGCAGTGTAGGAGGGTTCCCCTTTCTCCACATCCTCGCCTACATTTGTTGTTGTTTGTCTTTTGGATGTTGGCCATACTAACTGGTGTGAGGTGATATCTCATTTTGGTTTTAAGCCTTTTCATTTTATTGATGGTTTCTTTGCTGTGCATAAGCTCTTTAGTTTGATGTAGTCCCACTTATTTATTTTTGCTTTTGTTTCCCTTGCCCAGGGAGACATATTCAGAAAAAAATTACTAATGCTGATGTTCAAGATTGTACTGCCTATGTTCTCTTCTAGGAGTTTAAAATATTAATGAAATCTGTAAGAGTCCTTCTTACACCCCAACCTATTCTATCATTCACGCAATCACACCCAAAACACACACATATATTCCAGTAAGGACAATTTAAAACTCATGTTTTTTTAAATGGTAACCTTATAAGAAGACCTTGAAGCTTACTCCATTATGTGGGAAGACTTTCAGAAAAGTACATGGAAGTTTATCAAACTGTTTTAACATTTCCTGCCTTCTGCAAAGTAAAGGAAAATGTACTTAGCTTTTGAAAAGCATGGGGACAAACTAATGCTTTATAGATTACAAGAAGGTAAATGCTCAAGACTGTTTTGAAGCTGAGAGGAGAAGCTATTAAACTCAGATGAATATTTAATGTAATTTGCATGTTTGCAAAGTAAAATTGGCAACTTTATTTTTCAAGAATGTCATTTTAATTGAATAGACCATCAAGATGTTACCAGTACAACCCACAGTTCTGGAAAAGTTCTGCAATCAGAAATTAGGAGTATAGGAATTAGCAGCAAAATGATAACTGATGATAAGTAAGTGGTTTTATTGGTATCCGAGTTAATAGGTTATTAAAATGTATTGAGATAGTCAGGTTTGCTGTTTGCTTTTGTTTCCCACTGATAGCAGGCACCATTCAGTTTATCCAATGATTTATTCAATTTATATTTATTAATTGCTTATCACATGCCAGGCATTGTTCTGGGTTGGCACTGTAGGTAAAGCATGGAACATGAGAGAAAAATCATTGACCTTTTGTGGCTTAAATTCTAAGAAGAGGTAGAAATATTTTTATATCAATATGTAATATGATAGGTGGAGATAAATGCTATGGAGTAGGATGGAGAGAGAGTGCCAGGAATGGGTACCATTTTATTTAAGATAGACAAGGTGAGCTTTTCTGATGAGGTGAAATTTGAACAGAGGCCTGAAGGAAGTGAAGAAGCAAGTGAAACAATATCAGAGGAATATCAAGGAGAGAGTACAGCAAGCTCAAAGGCCCTGAGTCCTTAGTGAGTTCAAAGAAACGCAAGGGAGTCAAGTGCGGCTGGAACACAAGATATAAGAGGGCAGAGGGAAGCACGAAGCTAGAGAGGGACTGGGTCCAGATCACACAGCACCTCGTAGGCCATCACAGGAACTTTGGCTTGTACTCTGAGTTAGGTGGGAAGCCAAAAGGGGGCTTTGAGCCAAGGGTTCACAGGATCTGAATTGTGTTTTGAAAGGCTCTCTGGCTACTACTGTGTAGAGAATGAATTACAGGGCCCAGAGAGACCAGGGAAGAGGACATTGCAGTAACCATATTAGTTACAGTGACCTAAGCAGGCGAGAAGTGGTGAGAAGTGGTTGAATCTGGATATATTCTAAGGGCAGGGCCGACAAGATTTGCAGATGTATTATATGTTAGGGTTGAGTAACAAAGACAAGAGTCAAGGGTGACACTTAGGAATTTTGGCCTGAGGGACTGGTTGTATGGGGTTTCTTTGCACGGATGTGGAGAAGCACATGTCGAAGGTAGAAGTGTCAGTATTCAGTGTTGGGCATGTTAAGTGAAGTCGTGCATTATACAACCAAGTGGAGACATAAACTAGGCAGCTGGATGTGGGGTCTGGAGTTCAGGCAAGACCAGACTAGACTGTAAATATGAATTTGAAAGTAATCAGCAATGATAATATTTAAAAGCAGGATCTTGGATGATGTCATAAAAGGGAGTAAATGTTAATATGTACCCTTCCTTGTTTAAATTTGTAATGTTTAGTTATCAGAAATTTATGTTACTCTTTTACATAAAGTGATACTCTGTATATGTATTCAAAGTTAAAAATATTTAATATCGAGTTTAAATAATATACAGTAAAATCACTCTTTATATTCAAACCTTTTTACTCATACATGTCAACTTGCTGAGTGGATTTTAAGCTCCTTTATGATAGTGGAATGCCTGAGTTATTTTGCATCTTCACAGAATGGTTAGTAAAATACTAACACAAAGTTCAGTGAGTGTATTAAATGCATAAATTTAAGGATACTAAAAAATCAGAATGCAGATCATTTATTATGATAAATAATAATAACCACAGCTTGGTGGTCTTATTAAAAAACAAATTTAAAAATATGATCTCACATGCCCTCTAGGACTTTCATATTATTTATACTCCCTCAGGGATTCTATTTAAAAACAGGAATTTTGTTTTGGATAGAATTATGGCTACTGCTGTCAGGATCCTGAGCAGATGTTGCTGTGACCACAATTTTAATAATTTATTGAATATTTACTTTGTGTTACTTGACATGCATCATTTCTAATTTTTATAACACTCTTACAAGTAAAGTTGCATTATGCCCGTTTTACCATTTTCAGTGTGAAGAGTAAGAATAAAAGAAGATAGACTATGTATAAAGGATTACAAAGTAGCAAATTGCAGAGCCTGGATTCAAACCCAAATCTGTCTGCCTTAAGAGAACAAAATTTTATTTTTATTCTACCATCACACTTATCTAACCAGTGTATACATAAAATAGGCACTAATAGATGTGTGGGACTACTAACAAAAATTCAAGTAAGAAGATAAAAAAGAAAGTCAACCTTATATAATGTAGAATAATGTCTTGATTCTTGGCAGCATGAGAAGAAAAGCAGGGTGAGGAATTTTCCCTTTGTTCCTTGAGATTTCATAGACATGCCTCAAATTTATAATAACCAGGTTTAAAAAGTCATGTGGAGTCTGCTTTTATGGCTTATGTTCTAGAAATTGATTTAACATTTGTCAAGCACCTAGTATGTGACACTTCTGGGGCTGGAAGCTGAAAGTCCAATGCTAGAAAATTCATGGTCTCTATTTGAAGGGAGCTTCCAGTTTATTGAGGAAAACAGATAAGCTAACAGAAATTACCATGAACTGAAATAAATGCTTATGTAGGAGGTATGCACACTTTATTACATAGTAAAGGGAGCTAACACACTTCCTTGAGAATGTGATGCCTGAGCTGAATCTTGAAGGAAGAAAAGTATTAGCTAGGCAGGAAAGGTACCCCTGGAACAGAGATGGATGCTCATGGAACCAAATGTCTGCTCCAGCAGCTCTGAGCATGTTACAGTGACCAAACCCCACAGCTGAGGGTAAGGACGTCAGGAGGGGAGGGGAGTTGATTCAGGAAAAGGACGGACTGTTAAATAGGTGATAGATCATGAAAGTCTTCATGCTTTATGCTAAGAGATTTAGAAGTCAGCTTTTACGAGTTTCTAGCTAGGGATGATACAAGATTCATAGTTGAGAAAGCCAACTAGCTGTAGAGTGTAGAGTTTATTGAAGAAAAGATGAGGCCATTCATCACCAGGAAGACAAATTACAGCTTGTTGCAGTAATCCAGGTAAGCAAGATGACGGTCTGCAGCCAAGGAGATGGAGAATCACCAAAAGCTTAGGAAGTTTAGAATTGATCAGAATTGTTGACTGGATGGGTATGAGAGAAAGGGTAAGATCCAATCCCTAGACTTTGCAGAAAGGTGGTGTCCTGCTCTGAAAAGGCAAGTCAGGAAAAGGAGCCGTAAGGGTAGTAGGATAATGACGAGTTTGGTTTTTGATGTGTTGGTGTTGAAGAACACCTGGAGTTGGTTGGGTAGGGCCAGTGGCAATTGTATGTGTAAGTCTGAAGCTCAAGCAAGGGAACCGGTTATATAAACTGGTTATATGAACTTGAGAATCACAAGTATTTAGATGGCAGTTGAAACCGTAAGGTAGGTGAGATCAACCTCCTGAAGCATGATCTAAGATCACCTTCTCTAAGGAGAGGAGAGAAAGACCAGAGAAGAGTAGGGAAAGGAAGGAAAGAGAAGAACAGGGAAGGGAACAACAGAGGGCTGGGAAATTCCAGCACTGAAGTGGCCGCTGGGCTTCTGAGAAAGGGCCTGAGAAGGATATATTCGAAGATTATAGGAAAATGGAACAGTGTGGTATCAGAGAATCTAGAGAGGAAATGATTTCAAAAAAGTTAAATGGAAGGTTAGAGATATACCAAAGATACATTTGTTAGTTCCTCAGTCTTAGGCTACAAGAACCCATCCTTGAGAGCTGATAATGTATATATGACATTAACTCCTGTAAGTTATAAATGCAATAAAATACCTTTGGGTGGGGGGATGGCAAGTAGAGGCATCCTGTCTCCAGAAGCAGTTTTGGCTGAATTCAGTAAGCTTCTAAAAATAGGTCTTTTCCAAGCATGCATAACTTCTCAAGACCTAGCTATAAATCTCAAACTAACATTATAAGCAACGAAATTTCTATGAAAAGATATTCAGAATTTTCAATGAATAGAAAATATCTTCTCAAGCATTACATATCAATACTTACACCAGATTCCTTTTAAGCTTATAGAATTAACTCATAATTCCATGATTCTTTAGCCTACCTGAATAAGTGGCCTCCCTTGTTAAATATTAGACCTCCGAACCAAGCATGCATCAAATGGTGTGGTTAGAGAATTCCAGATAGACCAAGTAAGCGACTTCTAAGTTTAGAACAACATTTGTAAATATTACAAAGGACAGGCACATTTTTCATTCCTAAAACTTGCAGCTAAATAGGAAGGAAGTTTTTACAAAAATATCCTTTCTGAATGTTCACCCTGGATCCTGACCATGGAGTGAGAGAGATTGTCTTCTAAACTTGAGAGCCTGAATAATGTGCTTACAAATTGCTTTTCTTCAGCAGCTTGAGTGACTGCCCAAACTTAATTTATTCCCTTTAAGTAAAAATTTTTAGAATCAGCATACAAAATTTAGTTGCCTGTTAATACAACTAATTAGACAAAATGCATACCAGAGCTGTAGGATAAAAACTGTTAGAGGTGAAATTGCATTTCTATCTCAAGTACTCCCAAATAAAGTAAAATGTTATTATTTTCATGTCCATCTTCCCTATGTTAAATAGCTAACTTAATTTTATATGGTCAGGTTTTAATTTATCTTTTTGCTCTACAGTCTTTATTCTTCATTTACATCTTTACTCATACTGGATTGCAGAGAAGTAGCTAAACAATGAAAGTATTATATTAGGAATAACGGTTTCAAAGATAGTTTCCATATACTAAAATAAGCACATATATTTGCCACTGGGGATACACTGGTGAATAAAGATAGCAAAATCTTTATTCTCAACATTCTTCATTCATTCAGAGATGGAGAAGTGAATAATAAAAAAGCAAACAATTGCATGAGTAGTACATAATACAGCTCAGTGATCTGAAGAAAATACATTGGCATCTGTGATAAAGAGAGGATGAGATCCACTAGACTGGTCAGTTAGGAAGATTAGATCTAAAATCCTGGAAGGAACCAAGCATGCATCAAATGGTGTGGTTAGAGAATTCCAGATAGACCAAGTAAGCCACTTCTAAGTTTAGAACAACATTTATGTGTTTTAGAAGTAGAAAAAGAAAGAGAGACCAGGACAACTGAATGTAAGTGCAGAAGAGGGTATATGAGATGAGTGTGAATAGAAGTTAAAGAAGAGAAACATTCAGGAACCAAATTGTTTTGGCACTTACTGGTTATATTAAGGAGCACAAACTTTATTCCAAGATCAGTGCAGTCACTGGGTAGGAGACAGGAGAGAGATCTAAGGAACCAAATAATGAATAATAATGCAGATTTTAATGATCACTCCCATTGGCTGCTTGGAGAATGGACTTCAGAGGAGCGGAAGAGGCACATAGAAGACAGTTGGGGAGATACCTTAGTAGCCCAGGCTTGGATAAACTGGTGATGGAACTGGGATGCTTTTAGTGAAAACTGAGAAAACCAGTCAAACTTGATATGGGTTTTTCTGTCTTCGTCTTCTTTCAAAAGCTAATGCTATAGAATTTGATGCTGAATTAGGTATGAGTGGTAATTTTTAAAAAGTAAGAAATCGAACATTATTCATTATTCCTGCTTTTCTACCTGATCAACTGGGTGGAGATTTCATTTATCACAGAGAGAGGAAAATTGCATAGGAGGAATCAGGATTTCTGCCTTGGGCTGTTTCTGTGCGGGCTGCCTAGGAGACACCTAAGCAGAGTGTCAAGCAAGCAGTTGGCTACATGATTTCTCCCTTCAGTGAAGAAGCTGGGTTGGTGTTACAAAAAGAAGAGCTTAGAGAAGAAAATGTTTCAAGAGAGAAGGAGAGAACAACTCCTTGGAATTTTGCTGAAAGAAGCACGGGTGCAGAGAAATAAGCACTTTGGAAACATAGCTATCCCAGCAAGAGCAAAATTTTCAGTAGGTGGTGGGACTGGAATCCTGACTAGGGTGGGCTGGGGTAAAAACAGTTTGAGGAAGAGGGGACGGTGACCACTATGATCTTGACTTGTGGCTCCCTGACACTGAATACCTTTTCAAGTGCTCAGTGATAATCTCTATATTTTCTGTTGTGAAGGGTCTTTTCACATCTTTTACCCATTTCGAGGGGTTGTTTTTCTTTTTTATTATGGAGTATCAGGAGTTCTTTAAATATTCCAGGTACAAGTCCTTCATGAGGTACAGCCTTCGCAGATATTTTTTCCAGTCAGTGACTTGCCTTTTTCTTTCATTGATGGTGTCCTTTGAAAAGCAATGTATTGAATTTGGATGAAGTCTGGTTGATCAAATTTTTTCCTTTTATAGATATGCTCTTTGTGAGAGCTGAGAAATCCTGGCCTACCCTTAGTTCATGAAAATGCTACTTCCTTCTAGGAGCATCATGATCTTAATTTCACTGTATTCCATTCATTTCTGCAAATTGCCTTTATTTTGGGATTTATCAGCTTATTTATCTGTTTGTCATAGTCTATATGTTTTTGTTACTTAAACCTACAATACACATGTTTTGTGGCACTAAGATTGCTTTATTTTCAAACTTTTATGTGTCATGGACAACATTGTGTGCGATTGATTTCATTCATTTAAGGGGGCTGTCTTTTAATAAATTTTGATGAATTTAACATTTTTACATGTATAATAGCATGGTATTGGTACTTTTTACATGATCTTTTACATTTCATATACTTTCTGATTCATTCTTCTTTTTAGTCTTTTTTTAATTTCTATTACATAGAGTGGTTTTCTGTTGGTTTAATGCTAATATGTAATATTTTTCCCTTAAGCCGGATGTCTTTAACATAAATGTATGATCACATTTATTTACTCACAGTTATTTCTTAAAATCACAAGTGTCTGTCTCATCTCCCTTATGAGGAACATCCTTGAATCACTTTGTGGTCTTTTTGGTCTTCAAAGCCTCGTGTTTATAATGTCTACAATTATTGCTCTAGACTACTAGGAATACATGCTCTCTTTATTTTATTTATTTTTTGGACTTTTTATTTTCTTGTTCACTTGTTTGGTGTGCTAGACTAATAGACTGTGACAAGACATTTTATCACTCATAATTTCTTGCAGTAGCTCCAGCATCTGTTTTTCTTCTTGTGTGTAAATGTCCTCCAAAAGGGTTTTTTCAGTGTGGAATTTTGTATGACTGTAAATATTTTTATTATACACTAACATTTGAATGAAAATATGGCTGAATGTAGAATTCTAACTTAAACTTCTTTTTTACTTTACAATATCACTTTAGTGTCATTTTATTATTCATAAAGCATGGCATACATATAATAAGGTGCAAAATCATAGAGGAACAGGTCAGTGACTTCTCACAAAATAAATAGACCCATGTTACCACCAATGAGGTTAAGAAAAAGAATGCTAACAATGTCCAGAAAGCCCACAACATGCCTCCTCCCAACACCCCTCCCTCCACTGTCATACTCCTAACGTCACAGATTAGACCTGTGGTTCTTCTTTATAAATAGAACCATAGTGTGTGTATTCTCCTATGTCAGGATTTTTTTCTCAGTGTGACCCATGTGAGATTTATTGTTTATATTATTTATTTTATTGCTGTATGATATTCCACTATGTGAATATATTTCAGTGTAGTTATCCATTTTACTCTTGAGGAGTATTTCCAGTTTTTGCCTGTTATAAATGGTGCTGCCTGATTATTCATGCACATATCTCTTCATAATGTGCATTAGAACTGTTGGCTGTACATGTGGGAAGAAAATCAGTAAGTCACAGAATATCCCAGTGTTAGAGTAGATAATACAGAAGAACTCACCTTTCTGCAGTTTCTCTTCCTGAATTTTGGCCTTTCTAGTCCTTGTTACTGCAGCAGCTTTCCAATGCCTTTTTCAAATGATAATTTCTCATTTTACCTGGCTTTTTTTTTTAAATAGAATGTTGTTCTCCTGTAGGGTAGTCCAGAATACCATCAAGCAGGACTATATTCATTTTCCTTAAAAAAAAAGTGTTCTGTAGGAAATGAAAATATTTGATGAATTGTCTTGTAAATATATCCTTGAACTTGTCTACATGACATATTTTTATATGAAGTATTCTCATGTTTGTCATTTTCTAACCATTTGGTTTTCCTTTTCGAACAACCAGTAATTTTAACCTTCCTGTGGTTATATCACAGCCTCCTAAGTCTACCCTGATTTCTAGTTGCAGATTTAGGACTTTAAAGAATAAAATGATTTTTTTACTAAATTATTAAAGGCACCACATCCCATGCCATTATCAGTGGAAGAACTGTTAAATTGTCAAATTAGACATGATTAATTAATGTCTATTTTTAAAGTCATAAATCAGGCAGCACACTGTCAGTGGACTTTAATTCCTCTTTTAAATATGCTGCCGGGTTTTGTTATGGGCGTGTCCTTTCCCCTGCCTGTCACTTAACTGATGCCTTCAAGGACCTGAGGGAGGAAGTGAAATTGCGGTAGGACAGATGAGTCTTGACTCCCAAACAGAAATTTCAAAGAGAAGCAACAGAAAACAGCACTGTTCAGTCATCCACCTCTCAAAAATAATAAGATTTAACTTTCAAAGAGTACTTTTGGGAGAATGTAACCTAAATCCTTTTATTAGCAATATTTACTATGAATGCTATGGCTAGGATGAGTTAAACATGATAATGAAGTAGTTCTTTCTTTGGATAGACCGTTCACTTGGTAAGAAAAGAAAGTTTGTCTCACCACATTTGCATCAATCTCCAGTTTGGAGACAATCATATAGCTTTCATATAGCGCCTCTCCTACTAAGTATTCTCACTGATAGGCTTCTCCTTTATCATGCCAGAGACCACTAGTTGATAACCAAATATTTCTTCTCCCTCCTTTTTAATGTTAGAACTCTTAGTTTTTTAATATGTGCATTCATTTAGAACCTCCATTTCCCAGCTTCCTTTCCAAATCGAGGCAGCCAATAAAGCCAGAAGCAGGTACTGAACTGTGTAAGCAGGTATGTACAGAAAAGTTCTTTAAAGGCGGCTAAGCTTGGAAGAGGTCCCTTTGCATTTACTCCTTTCTTCTGCTTGCCTCAAAGAAGAAACCACTGTCACCATCAGTCCTTAAAGCTCTTTGGGGAAAAGAAAAAGGGCAAATGTAAGTCAAGTTGGATAATCGTACCATATTAGGATACGCTGAAGCTGCTAACAATAGCAGGCAATTGGATGCTCAAAATTTTCTCCTACATCTCTCTACATTAATTATAAGCTATTATGTATACATTTGCATAAACAACTCACAAGGTGAGATTTAGGTATTCAAATAAAAACAAAAACTAAGTTATTCTAAAAAGATAACTGTAATTTTATGATTTAATATGAAATGCTAAAGTGTAATCGTCTATTTATAATATAAAAATACACTGTTTCATTATTTTCATCATGGGATACATTGTATTGGTTTCAGGGTTTTTAAAAAATTATTTTTGATTTACCTGTGTTCAGAGAACACTTGCTCTGCAGATGTAACGTGTAACTTAACTACTGATCAACAAAAGCACACGAAGTTTCTTTTCTCTCCAGTCTGCAATTTTGTCAACATTTTGGCTCGTGCTTAGCTTTTAGCTACTTATTACTATTTCCCAAGATTATATACTTACTACTATTTCCCAAGATTGTATCTTAAGATATATCAAAGGTCAAGTAATGTAAAGAAAATGGAACCATTAATATTTAAACTTGTGTGGCAGTTGATATTAATGAAAATATTTTCCCTTCCCCTTTAAAATTTGTCAACTTCTTCTTCCAAAAAACTTAGAATACTTCTATCATCCTCCACAGTAGAATTGTGAGCTACATAAATTTCTTAAAATTCTTATTATCAGAATAGCAAATACTCATTAATTTGTATCCTTAATTAGTAATTGAAAGTAATTTGGGTAAGACAGATCCTATAGTTTACATTTACTAAACCTGTGCCCTTAAGAGCTTACTTTGAAAGATAAAATGAACTTGATTTCAGGGTATATGTAAAAGCATAAAGAAAACATTTTTATACTGATACATTAGAAAAGAATACTCATTTAATTTTCAGATAAGTTCCAAAGGGCCAGACTCACTAATGGAAAACTCTCAAATGGAAAACCTGAAAATACAACTCATATTTCCTAACATACTATAATAATACTTTTTGCACATGCTTTTTTCTTTCTCTTAAGTTTTTCCCTCTACAATTAGTTCAAATTAGACCAACTGTACACTTGACTCTCTTCAAATATTAGAACAAATATATTATAAAAATATTACTGTTTCAGCTTAACATGAAGTTAGATAAAGTTCAAAGGACTATAAAAGATGAATAGATGCGTATCAACATAGCATATGATTTATTTTAATTCCAAGGATGCAGCACATGTACCCAAATATAAAAATGAATTATTCATCATATATGTCAGAAAATTGGAAAAATACAAAAACTGAAGTCACTATGAAGATCTCTCTATAAATAGCTTAAATTTAAAACACCAGTCAAGTCAAAGGCTTGCAAAAATGTGGTGCAGCTGAACCTCTCATGGGAGTGTAAATGACACAATCACTTTGAAAATGATTTAGTAGGTTTTTACAAGTTGCATGTATATGTACCACGTGACTCAGCAATTCCATTCCTGGAGAAATGAAAGAATATGTCCGTATAAACACTTGTTCATGAATATTTAGAAGGACTTTATTTTTAGTAATTAAGATCTAGAAACAACTCAAAATCATCACCAGGTAAATGGGTTAGCAAACATATATCCATGCGATGGAAAAATATTTTAAAATAAAGAAGAATGTATTGTTGATGTGTGTAACACATAGACGAATCTCATAATAATTATCCTGCATGAAAGAAGCCAGATAAAGAATGATACTTGTATGCTTCCATTTATGTAAAATTCCAGAAAATGCAAATTAATTTTTAGTAATTAAGACAGAAAGTGGATGCCTGGAGATGGGAGTGGGTGGGTATAAAGGAGGAAAGGAGAAGGCAGGTAGGATTTTAAAAAGATATGCACAAACATTTGAGGATGAATGATATGTTTGTTATCTTAAACTCAAGCAATTCCCAAGTCTATAGATATATCAAAAATTATAAATTATAGAACTTAAATAGTAGTGACTTACTGTATATTTTCAATTATACCTCAATAATCAGTTAAAAATATATTGTTGAATTAGAGACCAAAATGAGAAAAAGCAAAGTTTCAACATTTAAGTAAATAACAAAATAATAATTTTGTGGTTTCAAGATTCTAAAAAATAAATATGCAAAATACAGTCATAAAAATGAAAGCTGGAAATTTTGACTATATTGTATTTTTAACTGGAGAATAGAAGTCACAATAAACTGGGTACAGCCTGAGGAAATAGAAAGTTTATTTCTGGGATAAAGAGCTTCTACCAGTGAATTAGAAAAATAGACAAAACTTAATTTGAAAATGGCACAGGATATAGGCACAGGCAAATAGGCAATTCACAGAACAGAAATCGAAAATGATTAATAAAATGCTGAAAAAATGCTCACCTTCAATTGGTAACTACGATTGTTATGGGTTGAGTTTTCTCTCCTCTGTCCTTGTCCCCGCAACAAGGAACTGAAAGGCAGAGACACAGTAGCAAAGCAGAGTGAAAGTTTTATTTGATGCACTCCAAGGGAGGAGCAGGCCAGAGGCAAGGGAGACAGAGGCAGGCTGCCCACTGTGAGGCTTCTTTTATGGGGTTTTTGGCAGCACAGAGGAGTCCTTGAATGACAATCTTTGGACTTGGAGGCCTGGTCTAATTGGTGAAATGAAGACATGGGCTGTGCTCTGTTGATTGCTGTGCCTGTCTTCTGATGTTTTTTCTTTTACCTGGGGAGAGTTGGTGCTCAGAGACTTCTCATCTGCGTATGTTGTTTTTTTCACCTTGGGAGTGTTTGGACATTTCAAGTAACTCCTGGTCCATGGAACTTCAACTAATTAATTCCGTGAGTCTTTTCTGGCCCTCTGGTTTTATCTGGTTAACTCTTTGAGTTCCTTTTAGTGGGCTTCACTGGGCTTATTCTCCCTCCACCTGTTTATGTCTGTCTTTCTACCTAACATGATGATGGAAATTAAAGTGATCATGAGTCACTCTTTGTACATAAAAGACTGATGAGAATTTTTAAATCCTGATAAAATAAAACAATGGCAAAGATGTGGAGAAACATGAACTATATACATTGCTGGTGATTGGTTTAGATATTTTCAAGTTACTTGTGTGTTCTTTAAATTGGAAGACTTACATTCTTTCCAACCTAGCAAATCCACTACTAGATATATGCTCTCAGAAAACTCCAGAATAAGTGCACAGGAAACAAGCATTTGTTGTTCTTTGCAGCATTGTTTGCAATACAGAAAGTTGTACACAGACTAATTGTCCATCAAGTGGTAATTAATAGACTTCTTATAATGTATTACTACACATTAGTTTGAGTCAGTGGTTTTCAACCAGGGATGGTTTTGCCCTCCAGGGGACATTTTACAATGTCTAGAGACATTTTTGATTGTCTGAGGAGGAAGAATATTCCATTGCTATGGTTACCAGTAAAGATGCACATCAAGAAAGAGGCCAGGGATTCTGCTTAATGTCCTACAATGTATAGGACAATCCCCTCAACAAAGAATTATCCAACCCCAAACATTAGTGATACCAAGGTTGAGAAACTCTAGTTCAAATGAATAAACTACATTTTATGTATCAACATGACTATATCACAAAAGGATAATATTAAGCACAAGAGTCTAATAGCAAAAATACAGATAATATTATTATATATAAATTTCAAAAAACAGGAAATCAATACTATACTATTTATAGTCACATTGTTGTAACTTTTTAAAAACATTCATGGAAATTTCAGTATTATTTATACTTGCACTTGATTGCAGTTCTGTGAGGCTCAGAGCATTCATACACCTCACCTGCCTTGGCAAGCCTATTTTTGTGACTTGGCAGCACAGATACAACACTATGCATTGAAAGCACTTTTTTATAATAAGTTCATCCTCACCCCCAAAAGGAATGCCAATTAAGTTGTTTGTCAAATCAACTCATCCTAGTACGTCAGTGTTCATTCCTGTTACCTGTATATCTTCTTAAAAGAAATAGCTGTTACTAATACCTTTTTTTCCATTGAGTGTACACTACTGAGTAAGTGTAGGAGCTTATGTTTACCATGTTAAGTCTTGCAACACTAAAGATATTTTGAATAGCAGTCATGATGGCAATTTCTGTATAAAAGAGCCTTAAATGGAACATTCTTTTTGAGATCAAACTCCCTACCCTCACAAAAATGGCCACGTTGCAATAAAAATTGTGGCATATTAAAAAAAAAAAAAAACATTCATGGAAATGATCCACATTGACCTTAGTGGCTTACCTTGAGGAAGGTGAGAGAGTAAAAGAATGTTAATGACATTTAGCTCTTTATTTCTTTAAAAATAATGTATCTGTAACAAATATGATAAAATATCCATTTTTGTTAAATATGGATGGTGAGTCCTTGGAACATAATTGTACAATTGTCTGTATCTAAATTAGTTTTGAAATCTTTATAATACCATTTTTATTTAAAAAAAACAAACACCTACTCATTGATTTCATGAGTTAATTTAAAAAAAAAAAAAACCTCAGAAGTACCAGGAAAAGAAATAGATGCAAACAGAAGTAAAGGAATCAGAAAAAAAATTTTTCAATACTCAAACAGTAAAATCATTAAATAAAGCCAAGATCACCTTTTTAGAAAAATGTAAATGAAGTTTTGTTAGACTTTAAAAAAAGGGAGAAAAAATTAATTAATGGTAGCTTTTTAATAGTAAAAAGGTGATAAAACACAAGGATGGTAGAAGGAGATTTTGATAATAAAACACCTTACAACAAAAATGTCCACATCAAGTATACCCACGTCAAAATTCATCAAGCTGTACACTAAGATTTGTGCATTTTGTTGTATGTACCTCAGTTAAAAAAAAATTGCAGTGTACAGACCTTATTTGGATACTGATCCAAATTAACTGTAAAAAAAGAGGAAAAAAATTATACATATGTAGATACTGAATCAATGATAATTTTAAAAATAATTAAAAAGGCAAAGAATAAGAACAATTTACAGAGGAGAAAAGAAGTATGCTGTTAACTCATTGTATGAAGTAGTAAGTATGCAAGTTAATTCACTGATGGAGCAAGAATAGCCAAAAAAACTATACCGTGCACTCAATAAATAACTGAAAAATGTACACCAAGTAATTAAATGTTTTTATAGTCATTTAAAATAATGTTACACTGGTTAAGGACAGGGGTTTTTTTAATACAAGGAAAATACTTAAAATATTAAAAAATAAAAAACAGCAAATAGAGCAAATCTTAATATTTAAAATAATACTTAAGTATACAAAAAATTAAAAAGCAAACTGGCCTAAATTCTAACTAGATTCACCTGCAATTGATAGGACCATGAGTTTTTTCCCCCTCTGATTCTTTATAGAATTTTGCACTTTGAATGCTTTACTATATCCAAAAAATGTTATAAGCTATATTATCATCCCTGTCTATGCAACACAAACTCTTATTATTACTACTGACTCCTTAACATTATTTTCATTCTGCATTGTATAAAATCATTGAACTAATTAAAGCATATTATTTGGGGAAAAGACTTGTATTATTCAAACTAATGAAGTCTGATTCAGATGTTTGTCTGTGAAATGATGTTCCCAAATTAGCAACAAAATATATGACATGTTCACTACAAAATATAATTAGTGTAAGTAATGGAGAGTTCATCTCCCAGAACCCCTTGAATTGAGCAGGAAATGGTATTCTGTGGGACAAGCTTAAAAACCCTGTCATTGAAATGAAGACTCCATTTGATTACTCAACCCGCTGTAAGGAACTTTGCAATCACAGCAGGAGGTCACTGGCATAATGACCAGGGATGCTGCAGAAGTTATTTTGAGGTAACAGCAAACTGTTCCTCTATGAGCATTAAGACTCTTACCTATTTTATACTGAAGTTCCATAACTCTGAGAAAGAGTTGAATAGAACAAAATAATGCTACTTCATGGCAAATCCAGTGTGACTAACCAGAAGACATGACATTTATTTATCATGCCTTATTGTAAATTTGTCCATCTTAAAAAGTGAGTATTACTAAAAGAGAAAGAATCTCCCAATTGATTAGGAATATCAAATGTTGATTGGTGTGAGCTTGTGCATCTATTTAAAACCAGCCAGCCATTTGCTCCTTCTGAAATTATTCTTCCCTTGAATTTTTGGCCCTGCTTTATCTTGGTCCGTTTATTGAACCATACTGGTTTCCTTCACCGAACCCTCTTCTCCTGGCAATCTAAGATGTGTGTGTCCCTTGCCCAACAAAAAATTTATTTCTACACATCTTTCTTAGCCTCTTCTCCCTAGTCCCTCTTTATCACGGCTCTTTTCTCCTCTGGTTTCAACCATTATCTCTATGCTTCTGAATTTACTGGTCATTTACAATATTCCAAACATTTTTAAATACTCTGTATATACTATTGATTTCATTCTTTCATTTAACCCTTCCATTAGTCTTGTTAGGTAAGGATAATTACTTTGTTCCTTTTAAGTGAAGAAATAGGCACAGAGAGATTAATTACTTGTCCAGGGTTGCATAGATGGTTGTAAATGATAGAGTTGAGTTTAAGAAACAAAACTATGGAGGTCTAACATGTTTGGGGCAAAGATGTGATTATTTTCCATCTGATCCCATGATTTGATGTCCAGCTTAGTAATTAGAAGATTTTCTGTTTGCACACACACACACAAATGCTGCAGAAGGATGTTTCTTTTGATGTGTTTGACCCCCATCTGTTGCCCTGTGTTTAGGCCATAGTACTGAAGTCAAGACCCTTAAGCTAGTTCAATATGGTCTCTTTAACTGAATCTGATGCATCATCCCTATAGCATCTTTTATCACAGATGCCGTAACAATCCTTGCCGCCAGTATAGGGACTTAGAGTTAATAAGCTAAACCCATACTTGGCTGGGTCAGATAACAGTAGCTACAGTGTGTGACATCAACTGCTTATGATCCACAAATTACACATTCTGATTTACCCTTCCAAACCTGCACAAGTTACCCATTTTCTAAGGTCAGCTTCCAAATGCGTAGTCTGACTGTTACCTGCAGGATAACTAACTACTGGTGGAAGAAAAGCAAATGTAGAAGAAAAAATTCCTGCTCATTAGATATTTCTCTTCTCCCAAACTTGGCACTCTATGTCTTTTTTATTTTAGCCATCCTGATGGATATGCATTGTATCATATTGTGATTTAAATTTTCGTTTGGTCACTAATGAGACAATACACTTCGTATGTATTTGTAGCCATTTGAAATGTGTTCATTGCCATTTGTGAAATGTCTATTCCGTACTTTTGCCCATCAGTTTAACTTAGCGATTGGCAGTACTTTTTACATATTCTAGATATTATACATATTTTCTAGTTATGATCAGTAATTCAAACATCTTTTCCACCCTGTGGCTTGCCTTTCCACCTTAAGAGTATCTTTTGATACCATTAAATTCATTAAAAATAGGCTCTTTAATTTAATATAGTCCACATTAGTTTTCCTACTTGCTTCTTTTTGTGTCTTGTGTTTTATTTTTACTTTTTTCTTCTGTAATTTCTTTCATCCCAACTAGGGTAGTTACTATCCATCAACATAGAAAGACATTACAGAACTATTGACTATATTCTCTATACTTTACTTTCATTTTCATGACGAATTTATATGATGACTGAGATTTTGTGCCTCTTCATCCTCTTCACCTATTTTACCTGCCTTCCTCAACCCCTCCCCCATGATAACCAGGATTGACTTCTCAGTGTCTGTGAGTCTACTGCTGTATTCTCCACTTTGTTTTTAAATTCCATATATAAGTGAAATCATATGGTATTTATCTTTCTCATCCTGGCTTATTTCTCTTAGCATAATACCCTCTAGGTCTGTCCATGTTGTCACAATGGCAGGATATCTTTATTTTTCATGGTTCAGTATATTCCATTGTGTTTATGAACCACCTCTTCTTTATCCATTCCTACTGATGAACACTTTGGTTGCTTCCATATCTTTGCTGTTGTAAATAAGGTGGCGATAAACATAGGGGTGTACATACATTTTCAAATCAGAGGTTTTGTTTTCTTTGGGCAAATTTGTAGTAGTAGAATTACTGGGTCATGTGGTACTTCTGTTTTTCATTTTTTTGAGGGACTTCCATACTGCCTTCTATAGTGGTCATATCAGTTTACATTCCCACCAACAGTTCACAAGGGTTCCCTTTTCAGCACATCCTTGGCAACACTTGTAGTTTCTTGTCTTTTGGATAGTAGCCATTGATTGGTGTTAGGTGATATTTCACTGTGATTTTGATTTGCATTTCCATGATGATTAGCCATGTAGAACATCTTTTCATGTGACTGTTAGCTATCTGTATTCCTGAAAAATGTCTATTCATGTCCTCTGCCCATTTTTTTGTTGTTATCGTTAGTGTACAATTACTTGAACAACATTATGGTTACTAGACTCCCCCTATTATCAAGCCCCCCCAATTACCCCATTACAGTCACTGTCCATCAGCGTAGTAAGATTCTATAGAGTCATTACTTGTCTTCTCTGTATATACTGCCTTTCCTGTGTCCCCCTCTGCTACATTATGTGTGCTAATCATAATGCTCCTTTTTTTCCCTTATCCATCCCTTCCCACCCACTGGGTGGGTAACTGTTAGTCCATTCTTGGATTCTGTGAGTCTGCTGCTGTTTTGTTCCTTCAGTTTTTGCTTTGTTCTTATGCTCCACAGATGAGTGAAATCCTTTGGTACTTGTCTTTCTCCGCCTGGCTTATTTCACTGAGAATAATACCCTCTAGCTCCATCCATGTTGTTGGAACTGGTAGGATTTGTTTTCTTCTTATGGCTGAATAATATTCTATTGTGTGTATGTACCACATCTTCTTTATCCATTCATCTACTGATGGGCACTTAGGTTGCTTCCATTTCTTGGCTATTGTAAATAGTGCTGTGATAAACATAGAGGTGCATATGTCTTTTTCAGACTGGGCTGCTGCATTCTTAGGGTAAATTCCTAAGAGTGGAATTCCTGGGTCAAATGGTATTTCTATTTTGAGCTTTTTGCAGAACCTCCATACTGCTTTCCACAATGGTCAAACTAATTTACATTCCCACCAGCAGTGTAGGAGGGTTTCCCTTGCCAACATTTGTTGTTATTTATCTTTTAGATGTTGGCCATCCTAACTGCTGTGCTCTGCCCACTTTTTAATCAGGTTATTTGTGCTTGGGGTTGAGGTGTAAGAGTTCTTAATATATTTTGGGAGTTAACCCCCTATCAGATGAATCATTCACAAATACATTCTCCTGTATGGTAGGTTGCCTTTTTATTCTGCTAATGGTATCCTTCTCTGTACAGAAGATTTTAGTTTTGTGTAGTCCTACTTATTCATTTTTTATTTTGTTTTTCTTGCCCAAGGAGATGTGTCCAGGAAAAAATTGCTCATAGTTATGTTCAGGAGATTTTTGGCTATGTTTCCTTCTAAGAGTTTTATGGTTTCATGTCTTACATTCAGGTCTTTGATCCATTTTAATTTTACTTTTGTATATGGAGTTAGACAATAATCCAGTTTCATTCTTTTACATCTAGCTTTCCAGTTTTCCCAACACCATTTATTGAAGATGCTATATTTTCCCCATTGTATATTCATGGCTCCATTATCATATATTAACTGACCATATATACATGGGTTTATACCTGGGCTCTCTATTCTGTTCCATTGATTTATGGGTCTGTTCTTGTTCCAGTACCATATTGTCTTGATTAATATAACTCAGTAGTAGAGCTTGAAGTCAGAGAGGATAATCCCCTCAGCTTTGTTCCTCTTTCTCAGGATTGCTTTGGCTATTCAGGGTCTTTCTTGGTTCCATATGAATTCTTGGATTAATTGCTCCAGTTCATTGAAAAAATGTTGTTGGTGTTTTGATAGGGAATGCATTGAATCTGTAGATTGCTTTAGGCAGGATGGCCATTTTGACAATATTAATTCTTCCTGTCCATGAGCACAGGATAGATTTCCATTTATTTGTATCTTCAATTTATTTTATCAGTGTCTTATAATTTTTAGAGTACAGGTGTTTCACCTCCTTGGTTAGGTTTATTTCTAGGTATTTTATTCTTTTTGGTGCAATTGTACATGGAATTACTTTCCTGATTTCTCTTCCTGCTAGTTCATTGTTAGTATATAAGAAAAAATCAAATTTCTGATTTGATTTTGTATTCTGTGACTGCTGAATCCAGTTATTAGTTCTAATAGTTTTTTAAATGGAATCTTTAGCGTTTTCTGTATATAGTATCATGTCATCTGCAATAGTGACAATTTTACTTCTTCCTTACCATTTGAATGACTTTTATCTCTTTGTGTTGTCTGATTGCAATGGCTAAGACTTTCAGTTCTGTGTTGAATAAAAGTGATGAGAGTGGGCATGTTTGTCCTGTTCCTGGTCTTAAAGGAAAATTTTCAGCTTCTCGCCATTGAGTATGATGTTAGCTGTGGTTTGTTGTATACTGGCCTTAATTATGTTGAAGCATGTTCTCTCTGTACCAATTTTGTGAGAGTTTTTATCATGAATGGGTGCTGAATTTTGTCATTCATGGCATCTGTTGAGATGATAATATGGTTTTTATCCTTGTTTTTGTTATCATGGTATATCACATTGACTGATTCACAAATACTATCATCATTGCATCCCTGGAATAAATCCCACTAATCCCTGGAATGTTTGTGATGGATGATCCTTTTGATGTATTTTTGGATTTGATTTGCTAATATTTTGTTGAGGATTTTTGCATCTGTGTTCATCAGGGATGTTGGTCTATAATTTTCTTTTTGGTATTAGAGTAATGCCAGCCTCCTAGAATGAATTTGGAAGTTCCCTTCCTCTTCTGTTTTTTAGAATACTTTAAGAAGGGTGAGCATTAGCTCTTCTTTAAATCTTTGGTATAATTCACCAGTGAAGCCATCTGGTCCTGGATTTTTGTTGGGAGTTTTTTGTTAACCCTTGGCATTAATATCTGAAGAATGTCTCTATTTATTGTGTTTTCTTCACTTTTTAGAAAGTCCATATTTCTTTATTACTTACTTGCCACTGACATTTCTGTTTTCCCTTTTTTAGATGTGTGATTGTTTGTATTCCAGGCTTGAGTCTCAGTTTACATCATCTTTTCTTACATATTTGTATTTTTGCACAATTCATTCATTTGTTCATTTATTCAACATTATATGTGTTGAATATATAGACACATACATACATTAAGTGTCTAAATTTCAGTCCTTGTTTTAGGAATTGGGAACATGGCAATAAAGAGAACACATATAAATCTATATCCCTGTAAAAATGACATTATTACTTTTTTACATAATGTATTCTGAGAGTCCTCTATGAATTTATCTTCCTATTCAGTTAGACTTGTTTTGTCAATCACCATTTAGTTTTGGATAACTTTTTCTTATTCCTTTATGTTCCCTTTTTATTACATCCTGTTTGTTTTAATTACTGAAGTACTTCCTAGACTCCTCTATCTCCTGAAAATCTGTTTTCCCTTTAGAGTTATTCATTCTTTTTATTCTGGTCTTTTATTTCTCATTGATTATTCTCCTCTTTGTTCATTCTTGATTGTCTGTTTAATTTGTTAATAAAGCATAGCATTATTATTCTAGAAAATGGATATGGCTTTCTTCCCTGCTGTTGTGTAGGTAGTTATGTCCCTGGCAGGCTTCTCCTCTGGAAGGTCACCTTAGAGTGCATTTGCCTGGAACACAGCATGAGACTGAGCACTTCGTAAAATTCAGAGTGAGAAAGGATTTTTTCTGGGAGCTTTAGTGCCCACGTTGGTAGCCGTTAAAGAAAGTCCTCAGATTTTCTCTCTGAGGATAAAACTCAGTCTACCAGAGATGCTAGTTATAGAGGTATGAGAATGGGCAATGGGGGAAGGTAGAAACTGACTGATATAACTGTCATTCAGAAAGACCTTCCACTAATGAGCACTTTTTATTCCTCTTCTTACTCTTGGAACCAGGCTCATAACTAGCATTCTGCCTGAAAGAGTCATCTCTGCAATGGGCTCTGGCTTCTGTCTCTCAGCTTTGCCTATAAACCATCTTCATTTCACTTTTCTTCCTCCACAAACATATTAAAATTACTTCAGTGATTATTTCCTCCTAGTTTCCTTACTATTTACTATAGGTTAATTTTCTTTCCTTTTCTTTCTTTTTTTTCTTTTTTGGTATTTCTATAAAGTATTTTCCAGGGGCTCACAGAATAGTGGAGAGAACTATTTGAGCATTTTAAATTCAACCCATAACTTCGATATGTATGTATTATGTGCAGTGTTCTAGAGGTTAAAGCAATAAATAATATAAATATATTGACTATAGTTCATTGTGAAAGCACGAAATATCCAGAACTCTTACTCAAAGGATAGTATGAAAGTTCAGAGCATTAAGAAAATGAATCATATAAATCAAATATGAGTTATAAACAATACAACATAGAGGTGATAAGGCAGCAAAAATGTTTCAGACTTTTAACTTTTATTTTTTAAGATAAGCTATGCATGTATTTCCAGCATATGTGTTCCAGGAATGTTGGAGACTGCCACACACTGATCATAAGGCAACTCCAGTCCCTTGTGAAGTCATCCATAAACAGAGCTCACTAGATACATGAGCCAGCGGTGAGCAGAGACTGTCTAATCCCTGGACCAGGCAGTTATCCCCTTTCCATTCTTTTTCCCATTTGCTGCTTAGCTTGTTGAAGGGGATAAATGAGTGAAAGTTGTACCAGCTTAGGGATATTTGTGTGTCGTTTCTCTTGGTGCTGCTGAAATCCAAAGCCCAGGTCTTTGTATGACTTTGTATGACTTTGAGGTGCCATGACTCATTAATGCAACACTCATACAAATATTACGTGCCTTTAGACTGATGAATATGTTCCACTTAATAATTAGGCAGTTCAGAAGGCAAAGTTAACCATTTAAAGGTGGTTGATTGAATAATCTCTAATGAGAAGGCTCTAAAATTCCACCCAGGGATGGATCTCAGACCAAAACTTACACACATACATATGATAAGTAATAACTGGATAGATATCACATCTAAAAACTCATGCATAGTAAATGGAATTCAGAATAACATAGTTTAGAATAGATCACCTATTCATTAATGAGGATTAGCGCATCAACAATTCTCCCTAAAATTATGTTTTAAAAAAAACTGAGTCCCAGAATCAGCATTAGTTATTGATGTAAATGTTTGACCAAAGCTTTTATTGAAATTTGTAATGGGCCATTAAAAATTCCTTATGAAAAAAATCAATATTTAGTGGCTGAGTCTTATTAATGTTTCAGGCTTTGATTGGTCTCTCGATGTCTCTATCAAACTGGTACCACACCAAATATGTTTCAGACTTTGTATTATTTCTGTGATCATCTGCATGTTTAAACACTGACCAAATTTTGATTTTTATTCTGTTTGATCGTAAATATTGATCATCATAACTCAGCTAAGCCCTAGGGTTTTGGCAGGGTAAGAAGCAGAAAAAAAGCCTAGCAAAGAGTAAAACTTCCAGTGCTAAATTTTAAAAAGCAAAGTAGGAGTAAATATTCAATATTATGAAACTGCTAATTACATTTTAATTAAAGGCATCAATTTTTATTCAGCATTGTCAATTATTAAAATATGTAGAAATATGTAGAATTGTATAATAATACTGAATAAAACTATTACTAATACTTTACAGCACTGTATAATTTACAAGAGGATTTAATATTATTATCTCTCTATAAGCTTTATAATAAATCTATGAGCTAAGTTTAAATATATCCATTTTAGACATAAGGAAAAAGAGTTTAAATAACAATAAGAATCATACCTGAGTTTCATAAATGGAATTTTTTAAATAATCAAATACATTCTCTCTTATGTTAAAGCTATCTTTATGTGGCATATCATAACTTGGAATAATTACATCTCAAATATATGGTATAGCCTTTTCGTTTTTGTAAGATTTAAACCTAGGAATTTGGTTCTAGAAAATGTACACTGTTCTATTTAAGCAGGCTCTCTCTCCAAATGGCAACAAAGGTAACACTGGTGAGCTCCAGGGAAACGGTGTCTTTTTAGTACCCGCGAACTCAGAACGAGAGCTAGCTGCCTTCATTCTTCCTTGCATCCAGAAAGGTTCCTCAGACCGGCCTTACCTGGGTCATGCCCACCTCTGGTCTGAGCCTGTGGGAGCAGGGTCCTCTCACGGCAGCTGTGGTCTCATGAGGACTCCTCAGGTGGAAACAGACTCAGGGATTCTCAGTCTGACCAGATGGAAGAGGAGCAGTTCTCATAAAGAATAAAAGAGTTCTCTTACTAGAAAAAGAAGAAATGGAAGCTGAACAGCCAAACATATTTCTCTATTCTACGTGAACATTCTTTAAAAGGCAAGAAGTATCATCCTCTGTAGTAAACCTTCCCCAGTGATCCTGTGAAGTCAGTCAGTGCTCTTTTGAGATGCCTATGGAACATGTTTAATTAAACATTTATCACAGTATAGTGTATTATTTTGTGTACTGTCTCCCTCTCTAGACTGTCATACCTCAAGAACAGAGGCCAAATCTTGGCCATTTCTGTATGTTTTATGTATCATAATGCTTAGTACAGAGTAAATCCTAAAATTGTTCCTTCTATGAGTAATACAGTAATGAGTTCTGTCTTCTACTCTTGCACAAGCTCAGAACAGCATATGTAAGAACAATTATTTTGTTGTGCTAGGTAGGGTCCAATTTATCTTTTAATAACTAGCTATTTAGGAAGGATAAACCAGAAATTAATAAAATAGCTCAATTACAGAGAGTGGAGGGGAAGCAGAGGTTAAAGGAAAAGGGAATAAATTACACTTTTCTGGTATATCTCTTTTAATGCCTTTGGAGCTGTGTTAATGCTTCATATGTTTTAAAGTATAATGATAGCAATGGATATGAGGAAAAATACAAAATATTTCTACAAATAGAAACAAATGACCTGAGTATATATCAAAATAATAAAGCAACCACATCTTGAACTTGACTAAGTTTTGTCATATGTGTTCTCAAAACAATAAGCTTCAACACATGAAAACCAGTTCACATACTCCATCACATTAGCAGGCTAAAAAAAGAAAACTCACATGATCATATCAGTAGATACAGGAAAATCATTTGACAAAACCCAACACATATTTATGATAAACTGTCAGTAAACTAGCAGTAGAGGAGAACTTCCTTAACTTGATAAAGACTATGTACCAAAAATCATACAGCTAACATCATATTTAATGGTGAGAAATTCAAAGCTTTCCCTCTAATACCAGGTACCAGGCAAGGATTCAAGACAGGTACAAGGTCCAATTTTACCACTCCCTTTCAACATCATGATGAAAATTCTAGCAAATGCAGTAAGACAAGAAAAGGAAATAAAAGGTACACAGGCTGGGAAGGAAGAAATAATACTGTTGTTCACAGATGACATGACTATCTATCTAGAAACTCTGAAAGAATGGACAAAAATAAATAAGTAACTCCTTGATAATAAGCAATCACAGTAAGGTTGTAGGATATAAAATTAATATACAAAAGTCAATCACTCCTATACACCAGCAACTAACAAGTGGAATGTGAAATTAAAAACAACACCATTCACATTAGCACCCCCAAAAATGAAGTACTTAGGTATTAATCTATAAAAATATGTATAAGACCTATATAAAGAAAACTACTAAACTTGTAAAAAAAATCAAACAACTAAATAAATGGAGAGATGCTCCTTGTTCATGGATAGGAGGACTCAATATTGTCAAGATGTCAGTTCTTTCACTTTGATCTGTAGATTCACTGCAAAACAAATCAAAATCCCAGCAAGTTAATTTGTGAATATTGGCAAACTGATTCTAAAAATCATATAGACAGGCCTAAGACCCAAATAGCCAACACAGTATTGAAGGAGAACATAGTTGGAGGACTGACATTACTGGAAGTCAAGATACACTGTAAAGCTGCAGTCATCAAGACTCTGGTATTAGTGAAAGAATAAACAAATAGGTCAATGGAACAGAATAGAGAACTCAGAAATAAACCCAAATGAAAATAGTCAATTGTCTTTTGACAAAGGAGCAAAGGTGATAGAGGGGAGCAAAGATAATCTTTTCAACAAATGGTGCTGGGGTAACTGGCCATCCACATGCAAAAAAAAAAAATGAATCTAAACACAGACCTTACACCCTTCACTGAAATTAAGTCAAAATAGATCACAGACCTAAATGGACTTCTTTAAAGTTAAAAACTTTTCTCTGCAATAGGCAATGTCAAGCGAATGAGAAAATAAGCCACAGACTGTAAGAAAATATTTGCAGAAGATTTATTTGATAAAGAACTGTTATCCAAAGTATACAAAAGCTCTTAAAGCTCAACATTAAGAAAATGAACAACTGATTGAACTGTGTATATACGGATACTAAAATATAAGCAAATATATAAAGTTCAATGAAAAAAAGTAAAACTCCACTTTATATCTCTACTTAAAGAAAATGATAGAGTTCTGTAAAATCACCATTTTGCAACCATCATTGTAATAATTGATTCAGGGATGGATCATCAATGGCTTTTGAAGAGTTAAGTGAAGGTTATGGGGCAACAAGATACTTACAAAGTTTCAAACTATCTCCCAAAGTTCATTTACTCACTATTAAGGGGAAAGGTACTTTAGTAACAGAAAAATCTAGCTGATAATATTTTATTCAGGAGATTCAAGTTAATATAACCAATGAGACCAATTCACATCATGTACCTAATATGATGCACTGGGAAGGCCACAATATTACTTATATAGAAGTCCTTCCAAAGCTGCATAAACTGAACCTAAACATAAGGAAAGCATCAGATAACACAAACTTGAGGACATTATAAAATGAAACAGAAGCCTATAAATTTTTTAAATGTCAATATCATAAAAGAAAAACACAAAAGGAGCATTGTTTATTGTAGGAGACTAAAGAGATGAAAACCACTTGCTATGTATGTCCCTAGACTGGATCTTAGATCAAGAAAAGTTTTTATGAAGGTCAATACAGTAACAATGGGGAAATTTTGAATATGGACTATATATTAGATAATTGTATTATATCAATACTGTTGAATTTCCTCAATTTGATCATTTTATCTTGGTTATTTGAGAGAATTTCCTTTTTCTTAGGAGTACCAAGCCAAAATATTTAAGAGTGAGGAGTCACAGTGTCTGCAACTTATTCTCAAGTGGTTTGGCAAAAAAAATATTTTAAGAATGAAAGTTATACAAACACATAGGATTTGGTTACAATCTTCTAATTTTATTTATGTGTGAATTTGTATAAAATAAAAGCTTAAATGGTAGTTCAAATTATGAAAATGAGGATCCCACAATTGCCATATCTCCTTGGTATTTTTCTCGAGGACTAGCCAGCACTGTAAGACAATTTAAAGTTTACTTATTTAAGCAGTTTCTTATTTATAATTAGAATTCAAAAGAAGAATATGTAATTCTCATCATTTACAGATAATATAATTGACTACCTAGAAAATAAAAAATAATATATAGAAAAGTACTATATTTTAGCCATCAGCATGTCATATTTCTATAAATTGCAACAATTCAAAAATACCACTTTTAAAAACATCATCCATAAAGGCAACAAAGTCAGTCACAAAATATCAAAAATTAAATGTAGCAGCTATGTGTCAGACATTTGTGCATAAAATTATAAAATTTCCCAGAAAGAAATTAGAGTATACTAAATGAATGGAGATTTACCGTATGTTCATGGATGAGAAAACTTCTAAAGATACCAGTTTTTCCTAATTTGATCAATAGAGTCAAAGTAATTCCAATAAAAAGCTCATGAGCTTTTTTTCCCCCTTGGAACTTGAGAAGACAGTTCTAACAATTGTATGGAAGAGTAAAAGAGCCAATAATTGAAGAAGCACATCTTCTTTGGAGGAGGAGGAGGAGGAGGCATTTACCCTACAACATGTCAGGACGCATGAGGATACAGTCAGTTTGATGTTTGACAGGTCAGTGGGCTGTGGAGGAAGTATTCAAGCCATGAAGCTTTGAAAATGGTTTTCCACTTTGAAAAAGGAAATTGGGTCCAAACCTATCATCATACACAAAATCAAATCTAGTTGGAATATTAAATCACAAATAAAAAATAAAACAAACTTTTGTGAGAGTATATAGTTAAATATCTTTCTGACATTGATAGGAGAACACTAAAAAGCAATATTTCTAAAAGAAAAATTTGATCAATTTAACCATATTAAAGTTAAAATATTCTGTTTATGCAAAAATAAATAAAGGATGTGTAAAAACAAACTGTACTATATAGGATATGTTCAACAAATACGATTAACACAGGATTAGTCTCTATAATAAATATGTAAAACACTCAGGTATGCATGACCACAGGCCTCCCACCCCAGGTAGTGTCCCCAAAATCCAGACCTAGTGAACTGGGGCTCTGCAGCCTCTTGCAGAACACCCACTTCTTTGATCACCACAGCCTGCAAACTGGGCCAACCCTGTTTGACCTCTGCTGCCTCAACAAGGTCCTGGTTATCAACAGCATGTCTGTTGGATATGTTTGAGGAAAATGGGAGCTGGAGGTGACCGAAGCTTTCTAGAGGAGACCATCTATGAAAGACTGGCAGAGAAGATGCGTAAATGCATTAAGCAAAATGGTTTTATTTGTTTGTTTGATTGTTGAAGACCCTGTAAACGTTACACACTCCAGCACTAAAATGTCTCCTATTGGAGTAGCATTTTAGTCATTAAACTGGCTGGAGATAGAGGAGTCGATAGGATCCGTAAGCCGACTCCAAGCAAGCAAATCTGGATATCTTCTCTGTCCAGTAGGCCCAAACATTATGATTGGAACAAAAAAAAACCTGGGTGTATTACCACAATGGTGTACCCCTCCATGAACCACTGTCCACAGAGCTGACTGAAGATCCAAATTGGATTTATCTTCCTTTGTCTTTTCTGAAAAGAGATATTTGATGCCCCAACCATTTTTAAAGATATTGAAAGCTAAAGAGCTAAGACCAACACTTTATTCTGCGGCTGAGCTGCTGTCTGTTCTTTTCCAATCCTGCTTTTGAGGACAGTTATCTTGTGCATAACAGCTCTGCGGGGAAAAGAAATGTGCGCCACTCGTCCCACCTTCAAGTTCTGATTTTTAATTTCTGTGAATTTTCTGATTTTTAATAACTATGAGGTTTTTTAAATTTTTAATCTGATTTTTATCCTTTGCATGATCTTTTTTTATAATGTTCACAAACCCATACTTTAACATAATAATCTAACAAAAATATTCAGAAGGAAAAATTCTGAAAGGAGAAATGAATTGGCTTCACTTTTCATTCTTTGAAGGCCTACCTGCAAAAATTACACAAGGCCCGGATGGCCAACCTCACCATCTTTTGCAAAATGACACTCATTAAAAGGTTAACTTATGAATAGTATCATGCCTTTTGGAAAGCATAAACATTTCCTTTGTTATTAAAGTATTGAAGGCAACTCAGAATTCTCCAACTGAAATCCATCTTCCATTTGCTCTTTGTGACACCAGGTATGACCAGCAATAGATGACACAGGAGACATGGTAAGTCTTCCTCCTTATGTACATATTTATGTACACACACATTTAAGGAAGTATGTGTATGTATATTTATTTTTTTCTTTTAAGGCTCAATGTGCTCCACTGCTGAAACACCGGGATTTGAGAATGAAAAAAAGTCTCCCAAGGGTCTTCCAAAGACAAGAAGAGAAAAAGGCCATCTCTGTAAGCTGAGTCATGTAGGGTAATACACAGGGTTACGGAGCAGAGGAGGTGCTTTGTAAACTGTGATGCACCCATAGATGAAGAGGTGTTCATTTTGGTGAGAAGCACCCTGCTCCTAGACTTGGTTCAGCCCCAAAGTTGTTTGCTGGTGGGCAAATTTCAAAAATTCCCTGAACCTTTGTTTTGCAATTGTCAAGTGAGAGTTAAGCTGGATAGAATATAGCTGATTTCCACTTCAGTCAATGATTTTAGGCAGCCTGATAGACTAGCTTTAATTCTCTCTGGTAGATGAGGGTATGACAGTGAATAAGTTTTAAACTCTTTTGGGAATTAAGTTTCATTCACATTTAAAATAACCGTCCTTTACATTCTTACATCATATCAACTCATTTTAATCTTTACCAACCTGCATTTTACATATGAAGAAACCAAATTCAGAAACATTAAAGCAACTCACCCAAAGTTATGCTCTTCTTCTGTTATTATTAGATTTATCTGTGACAAATTTGTATGAATATGCAGCAAAAGTTTTTGCAGTGGGTGAATCAAAAATACATTCCATTATAGAACAAAAATTTTAGCTATAGAAAAATATAAAAAATTCTAAGTGGGCATTTAAAATATTTTCTTTCTTAAGAAATAAAAGTTTGAGTCTGATGGAAATTTTTAAGTATGATCACTGCAAGTGAGAAAATGAATTAAAATCATGCATGTTTGGAACAAAAAAAGGAGAAAATAGAATTCCTACACATAAAGTCTTTTTAAAATAGACAAAATATTTAGTTAGCCATTTCACAGAAGAAACACATGCAATAGGCATAGAAAAAGCTGTGCAATTTCACTAGCAGTTAGGGAAATGCAAATAAAAGCCACAATGTGACACCATTTTGTACCCATTAGAGCATTCTTGAGAAGCATGAACATTAGTAACGTTTGGGGAAGACGTGGATTAATGGTTATGGAGAAAGTGCCTATGACAAGGATTCTCACCTGGCCCTGGTCTGCTTGTTTACTACACTCATATGGGCAATACATTGTTACTGACTCTATATAAAGAGCTCTGCCCAATGCTCTGGTCTGCACAGCTGCAGGAGAACAGAGGCTGGAGTGGTGGCAGCGTGGAGGACAGAGACTGACCTGCCACCATGGGAATAAAGTTCACCCCAAGAATGTTCCATTCTCATTTTTTTTGTCTCACTGAATCCATAGTGAACTTGTGCAGGGCTGAAACCCATTAGCAAGACAATGGTGTTTCTTTTAAATTACTATTGGAGTATAAATTGATAAAAGGCACTGGAAAGCAGTTTGTTCTTCTCTTGTAAAATTCAGTGACCACATATTCTGTGACTCAGCAGTGAAACTTACACACACACACACACACACAGAGGAAACTCTCAAAAACATATTCCAGGAAACATGGAAAAGAATGTTGTTCAGGGAAACACTCTGTAAGAGCAAAAACCTACGAATAAACCCAAATGACTGTTACAGAAGAATCCATAAATAAATGACAGTATATTTATACAATGGAATAGTATGCAACAGCAAAAATGAATTAGCTATATTTATATGCATGATATAAATGAATCTTAGAAATTTTTACACTATAGCAGATATTTTTTGATATACATTATCCTTTAGATAATGAATATAATGAAACTTAAGGTTACTCAATATTTTAGGCATCAAGAGTTTTTGTATATACATTCTTTTCGTTGACAAAAACAGAAAATGGCACATTGTGGTTCATTATTATGCCTTTTCCTGGATGGTAAAAAGAATGTACCACAACACAGACTTCTTAGGGGAAATAACAAGGTAGTACAACTTAAGCAAAATAAAACACAGCATTCAGTTGAGGAGTGAATCTTCATCAGATAACAAGTACTTTTTTAAAGACTGATATATATATATATATATATAAAACATTATATACATTTTATATGTATTTTCATAATACATTTTATACATATATAAAACACTAAATTTTATGTTGCCTTGACAGTGTTATTTTAGCAAAAAATTGTGAGTTTAATTAGCATATCTCTTAAGCAGTATTCTTAGTTGGCTTTTACACAAACAAAATCTGGTCAACTGAATTATAAATCTTTAAGTAATAAATGAAATTAGAATATTTTTCAATTTCAATTAATCTTTTTTTGAATGCTTTGTAATTGTGATTAGGAACAAATAAAAAATCCTTTCTTGAACTAACAAATCTACCACAGACTGCCTCAGAATCAGAATCACCTCGAGGGCTTCTTTTAACACAAATCGTGGCCCCAATCCCAGACTTTCTGATTCAGTAGCTTTGGTGTGGAGCCTGTGCATTTGCATTCCTGACAAATTCCCAGGCAATGCCTATGCTCTGGTCGGGGGACCCCAGTTTAGGAACCAGTGCCCATCAGTTTTTTTATTCGGATCCACTTGGCCCCTTTCTTGGGGTCAGTGAACTGTGGAGGTCAAGTGTTGGACTGATGGTCATGCAACCTGAGTTCTGCTCACTGTGAGCTCTGGCCCTCATGTCCACAGTTTCATCATCTATGCAGAATTAGGTTGGCTGCAGTGATCTCTAAGGTCATTTCAGTTCTAAAATTTGGTGAGCCATTTCTCTTTGGGGATCAGTTCCAAAAGTCAATGAACTCTCTTATCCCTTAGTATTAGGTGATGTGTCATTTGATGAGTTCATAGAAACCTTGTCAATACCTAATCAGCTTGTGAAAATCAATCCAGGAGAAAATTCCATATAAAGTATTTTATTGTTTTTCTATAAAGTCTTAATCAAAGTAAGTGGTACATATCTGCAAAAATATACTTGAACATTCATTAAAGAGCAGCACCTTTGGAGGCTTTATGGGGCTAAGCCACACATTATTTACAATGTGGGAGTTTGCCCTATCTAAAAATGTGACAAGTAACTTTCACTTTGATTCTGACACAAATTCTTAATATGGAATTTTCTCCTGGATATTAACAGAAGTGCTAAAGAGCCTAGGTTCAAATGTTTTCTAGACCTCAGCCATGAGCAGCTGACTTGTAGAGGCAAATGAGAGCCTATTAGCTCTTCCATTGAACACAGTAAAAATAACCTGAAGACAGCAATCTAGCCTAATTACACTTCCCTTTGTGTCAGTTAGTAAAAATGAAACTAGAGAAACGGGTATGTTCTAAGTGGGATAAAATCACTCTGGAGAAAAAAAAAACGTGCAATTAAAATGACGTATGTGGGATGTTTTACAAACAGTTTATATTACCTCATAAACATTCTCCCTAAGAGTCTATTAACATCTTTATATTTATAGATACCATCAGAAGAAAATGAACTATTGGGTCCCCACGTAGCTGTGATAAATGGTAGCATGAGGGACGACGAGAATGCAAGTCAGACCTTTAGCCATTTATTTCTGGCTTCACTGCTTAGAAGTTTCAGCCAACAATCTTACTAATGTCCTTTGGTGATTAAAAGTGTCTGCAGGGAACTGAAGATGATTTGAGGCAGGAGAGTTCAGAATACTGATTTTTCTCTAATCATATTTCATGTTCCTTCCTTATTTTTGGTAATAGATTTGAAAAACTCACTGTACAGTTGTAAATCCTTCTCCTCCAATACCAAATGCTATGGTATATTTTTCCCTATATGATTATATACACAGCAGTAATAGTAGTATAACTATTTGGGTTCCAAGAGCCGATTGGAATGTGTGTAAATATGTGGGAGGGGATCTTCCCACATATACTTAGACCTAGCAATTCTCAAACACCAACAGGGTGTTGGAGAACTCAATTGTGATGCTATCTGCCCAGAAACAGCACCAGATTCCCCAGGTTAAGGGCTCCATCTATAGGACTGCCCTCCACCCTGAACTCCAGACACCAGGTGCAAGCCCCAGGCAGTTTACCTGTGCTTCTGACCTACCAGCTGTAGACTGGAGGTTCCCATGAGCTCTCCCTTAGGTTCAATTAATGTGCTAGAGTGGCTCACAGAACTCAGGAAAACACTTAGCTTTACCAGTTTAATAAAGGATACTGTAAAGATACAGGTTAACAGCCAGATGAAGAGAGACAGAGGGCAAGGTCCCAAATACAGGAGCTTCTATCCTTGTGGAGCTTGGGGCCTGGCCAGGTGGCATGTGAAAGTGTTCTGGTTCCCCAAGTGTAGAAACTCTCCCCGACTGAGAAGCAGGATCCAAGGGAGTGAAAAGCTCTTCTCAGAGGTTTCTGTGAGGGCTTCATTGCGTAGTCATGACTGAGTAAATTATTGGCCATTCGCTGATTGAACCTCCAGCCCCTGCCCTTGGGTGGGTCCAAAAGTCTCTCATTAACATGGCAAAACACCTGTTTCACCTTTCAGACTACAGTGTTTTCAGGAACTGTGGATGAGACCAAATATACCAGCAAAGTGTACATTTGGTCATATGAATGACCAAATACATATTTCTTGTGACTCATTATATCACAACAGTGTTGACATGGAACATTGTATATGACTCTGATGCCACTCACAGACCCAATTTCAAAATTATTAGGATAGAAATATTTCATCCAGTAGGATTAATACTATCCAGATGAGCAGCAAGAATGTTTGTTTTTTAAACCAAAAAATAACCACTAAAATATGAGAGAAAAAATGCATCATAAAATTTTTGCTCTTAAAAAATACATTAAATTATTTTGTATATCAGGCATCCTAAAGTACAAAAGAAAACATAATTCTGTGAGTTGTTTTTAGAACTATGAATTGGTTCCGAATAAGGTATAAAACAAATGAAATGGGTCCAATATCTCCCCATCAGATTTGTTGTACAGCTACAACTCATTTCTTCTCAGGTGGGCAGTCTGCTGACCATTGCTTTTATTTTCTTCCCATTTTGAGCCTGATTTAACTCAGCACCTAGAAAAAGGAAAAATATTTTTCTGATTCCTGGCCTTGTCCATGGAACTAACAGGTTTGCAGTTTATTTCCCTATGCATTTTAAGCCAAAGTCCATTTAAACCACCAAAGTGTAGTGTGTGCATATGTGTGTATGTGTGGTGTATGTATATACGTGCGTGTTTGTACGAAAGGACTTTCTACTGCAGTAGGCTGCTCCACACTGAGACAGCATCTGTAGATTCCTGTGGCTGAAAAAGGATAACCATCTGCTTCTACTCAATAATAATATATGATTCCACATGAATTTAGTGCTTATGGCAGGTGTCACAGTGATAACCCTTAGGAGAAAACTTTTTGGTGTCCACCAAGCAGACAGGGTGCCCCATCTTTTCCAAATAAAGTCTAAATGTTTATTAGGACCAAGGAGAGAAGAAAATGTGTAAAAATGAAGGTTCCAATTATCACTTCCTTCCAATAATGTCTTCTATGTTTCACCATCTCCATTGATTTTGTTTTTGAATGACATGTGCACAAATTCCCTGAGTTGGTGAAGGGGTCAGCATGTGAAATTGCCGTCCAGTGTGAGGACACCGAATCTCAGGTCCCTGATGCCATACAGAAATATACACACATCCATGTACAGGGTTAAGTCAGGCCCTACCCTAGAGAAAGTAATTAAAGGCTCTGAGAAAGGTTTTAGCAAAGGAGGCCATAGCTGTGCAAGCAGACCTAGCACAAACACACTTCTGTGTGTTAGAAGCGAATGGTGATTACAGACGGCCTGAACCCAAGACTTTTTTAAATGTAAATTTCATAGATCTATAGATCTATATTTAAAAATATTTGCCATGGTATGAAGGGGGAAAAAAACCCTTATGTCCTATAGAACAGTAGTGGAGGTCATCTCTGCTCACATTTCGTGAGGTAAGCCGAGCAGGCACTGTATCCCCAATCTTACTGTTCAAGGGGCTGAGCCCTCACCCTCCTGCAGCCACCCTGCCACCAGGCGCAGAGCCCTCCGGCACTCCCTTCGCTGACGTCCTGGTGACCTCCCTGCGGGGAAGCCCCCATACAAGGTCTTTCCTGCTATTTGCCAGTGGGTTAACTTTCGGTCCCTATCACTACTTACATAAAAATAAAATGAGTTCTCTTACTTCCTGAACTTAGGCTCACAGGATTTTCTCACTTACTCCTCCAGAAAGAGAATTCCTTCCCTTTATGTATGGCAACCTAGGTTTGTTACCAAAAACAAACATTTTTATGCTAAATTTTCACTAGCATCTGAGTAAACATCATGGAGCCAGCTAAATATAGTTGAATTACCTGTAAGTTGGTTAGGTTGTCCCAGTTTGTAAAGCTCTAACATTCCCTTCCAGGCACTCTTGAACTGTTTTGTCTTTCTTATTTTGCAAATCCCCTCTCTTGGTCTTAACCTCTGGAATTCCAGCTCTTTGCTATCCTGTTGTATATCCACCCCAAGTATTGACATGCTGTGAGTGCCACCTAAAACCCCCAGGTCCTTGGGATATTAGGAAACTTGGGGTTTGGCCCTCAATCACCACTATCTGGATCTGAGATACTGTTTAAACACTCACTTTAAAGCACTTTAAATAGTAAATAAACTTCTTGAAGAAATATTGTTCACTTGCAGTTTGGGGTCATTCATAATTCACATACTTGTTTTGATGGGTGATATTGTTCATTTTTCACTACCATGGGATCATCATTTCTGTACAGAACCGTTTACTGCTAAGGTGAAGAGAATTTGAGGATTACTAATCCATTTCTGTATTTTGAGATGGGCCATTAAAGTCAGGTGAGAATTTCACTTCACATGAATGCCAATAAAATGGTATTCAGCTAAATACAGTTGAATTACTTAGAAGTTAGGTTATCACAGTTTGTAAAGCATTCAGTCTTCCTCAGTCATAGTTACATTCTTAGCAGTTGAGAAGGAAAAGGGGTAAAAAAAAAACACATAAAAACCTCAAAAGATTTCACTTTGGAAAAGCAGAATGCCCTACTCAGCTCTTTCTAAGCTCAGGGACTAACTCCTGCTGCCAAGCCACTGTCCCCCATCTGTAGAGACGCTAACAGCGATCATAGCTCTCTGTCAGTCAAGGGCTGATTTGATCTGGCAGGGCTCAGCCAATGAGACATGAGATAAAGGTGACAGTTGTGCATAAATATAGAATCATTTGAGACATGGAAGTTCTCTCGGGAGCCTCATCTCACAAGGTGGATGGGCAACACCAGTATCATTAACTTTGTAATTATTTCCCCCGGTAGACAGGTGTCCCCTCTTAGCCTGGAATAACTCTGGAGATGACAGATTTATAGCCTCTCTCCTGACAGTCTCATCTTGTACAAGTATTCTTATAGTTTAATGGGTTTTTAATATTTTATCTATGTTTTCTTTGCTTTACTTTCAGCTAATTACTTATCATTTCCCACTAATGAGCACTTGTGCTTGTAAACTCAATCCCTACGTGCTTGCCTGCTGCCACTCTCTGCTCTGCCAAAGCTTTCACTTCCTGTTTGCCATCTGTGAGTGTGATGTTTATGATGACACACACGCTCTCTGATAACATGCTGATTACAGATTACCAGGGAACTCTGTAAGACTGAGAGAATTTAATGAATGAAAATCAATGCTTTAAGATACACAAACTTTTCTCTCCCATGATATAAAGGAATCATATAGTACGTGATAGGGACACATCTGCACTCAGTTTTCCTATTGATTTTGGGGGAGCAGAAATATAAGTAATTAAGCTAGTGTTACACTGGCCAACATAAAAAGATCTTTCAATTATGGATTTTTTAAAAATCTGACATACTGACTAAATTTTAAAAGTTTCAGTTGGATTCCATTTAATAAGGACATACAAAGAACATACTTTATCAACTCTTTTCTTTGTAAAACTTTTATTAAAAGTATAGCTACACAACCCCAAAGGAAGAGAGAAGTATCACTAAATGAGTGACAGCGAAACAGTTATAGATGTTGGTAGCATTGTTGGTGAGGACTTTAGACTAGGAGCAGGCAGCCTGTCTGAAAGAATGTTGAAAAAGGTCCACCAGGAGAGACACAGTATGATGACTATTGGAGATGAGAAATGTGGCTGAAAATAATATTTCTGATTTAAATCTATATACATCAAAGTTGTCCAACCCACTCCCCACAGACCCGAGAGCCTCTCCAGCTTGTGCAGAGTGTTTACTGCCCAAGCAAACAATCAAAACATAACACTGCCAAAAGCAGGTTCTTCTTTATAGACACTGAATTAACCAACTGAAAACAGTCACATGTAAATGGGACTCTCACTAACATAGAGCAAAACCCTCTCCTTGCAAGTACCCAATCAGTCAATATCTGATTTGCTCTTAAAATGAATCAGGATAATTCACTTGGAATTGGAGAATTCCAGATAGAAAATTAATAATTACCAGCTATTTGAATAAGCCTAAAGTTATAAAGGAGACCATGATAAACACAAATAAAAGCTGACTCCAGAGATGTTTCAAGGAACAAAAAATAACTTTAAATAATTATTACCTGCAGGGAGTTCAAGGAAATATTACATCTATGAAAAGTTCAGGATTCTTTTAAAAATAAATGCTTCAGAAAAATAAGAAATTATCGGAAAATTTTTTAATATGGTAATTAAGAGTACTTCCAGGTGGGGAGAAAAACTAAAGGAAATTTGGTAAAACATAAAGCAAAAAGAATAAGAAAGGAAATGTTAAAGTTAAGACTGACATTTTTCTCAATCCAAGAAATGCAGTTATTATTTAATTGCTGCAAAAAGGGTTAGTAGACAAAATTGAATGCATAAAATTGTAAAAGATACACTCTTGAAGAATTTAAATGAAGTACCAGTCTCCAAAGTAGCTTAAGTTAAATTTCAAACTTTCTCCATCCTCACTGATTTTTGCTTGTTCTATCAGTGACTGCAAATGTTAGAATCTCCTAGTAGGATTACTAATTAGTTCATTTCTCCATGTGGTTTATAATTTTAGACTAGTTATGCATATACAAACATGAACTTTTTATACCTTCTTAAGGAAGTAACTTTATTACAATTATAACAATATGCTTTTCGCCTTAAGTCAATTCACCTGATAGTAATGTGATTATATGACTTTATTTTGGTTATTGTTTGCAAGATGTATTTTTCACTCCTCTCTTACTTAAAACTTTCCATATCCTCATGTTTTATATACATCTCTGGAAAACAGCATATAGTTGGATTATTTTTTAATACCTCCTAACATTCTGTGTCTTTAGGCTTTTACAAATTTATTGAGCCATAACTGATAAACAATATAGTGCACATATTTAAAATATACAGTCCCATGAATTTGAGCATATACATGCACTTGTGAAACAATCACAATCCAGATATTTCTAACACTTCTCAAGTGTCCAAAAGTTTCCTGTCTTTTGTAATCCATTTTTCTTTTGGCTTGATCCTCAAGCAACCACTCATCATTTTCTGTCACTATAAATTACATTCAATTTCCTGAAATTTTGTATTTTTTAAAAATCATACATTATGTACTTTCTGTCATCTGACGTCTTTCATTCAGCACAATTATTTTGAGATTCATACAAGGCGTTGCACGCAATTGTCCTTTGAATCTATGGTATGGATATACCACAACGTGTTTATCCATTCATTCACCTACCAAGAAATATTTGAGTTGTTTCCTGTTTGGAGCTATAACAAATACAGCTGCAATGAATATTCATACACAAGTCATTGTGTGTACACATTTCCTTTCTCTTGGGAAAATAATGGAATGCAATGGCTTGGTCCTGTTGTAGTTATAGTTTAATTTCTTAATAAACTGCCAAGTTTGGTTCCAAATTGGTCATGCCATTTTACATTCAAATCAGGAGGTATGTCAGTTCCTCTATACCTTGTCAAAAGTTGGAATGGTCAGCCTTTTTAATCTTAGACATTTTAGTAGTTTTTAATAGTATTTCACTGTAGTGGCATTTTACATATCCTTAATGATTGATGATATTGAGCATATTATCATTTATGTATCTGTACTTCATCTATCTTTTTAGAGAAATGTCTGTCAAATATTTTGCCTGTTTAAAAAATGGATTTCACATTTTAAAATTGGTTTTTAATGGGTTTTCTTATTACTTATTATCAAAAATGAGTTTTGTGAGTTTTTAATTTTAGATAAACTCCTTTATCAGATATATAACTTAAAAATATTTCCTCCTTAGTATCTGCCTTCTATCTCCAGTCCTTTAACAGATTCAAAAAGCAGATGTTTTAAATTTTGAGGTCCCATCTGTCTTTTTTTTTTTTTTTTTCATTTCTGGATCATGTTTTCGATGTCTTAAGCAATCTTTTCAAAACCAGTTTACAGTGATTTTCTGCTCTTTTCTTATAGGTTTTGCATTTAGATCTTTGACCCATTTTGAGGTTTTTGTAGATTGTGCAAGGTATGAATTGATATTCATTGCATATAGATAGCTAAGAGCGCCAGCACCATATGTTAAGGTTATCCTTTCTCTATTGAATTTCATTTATACCTTTTAAGAAAATCAGTTGTCCATTTATGTGTGGGTCTGTTTCAAAAGACTCAATTTCAATGCACTGGTATATTTTCTATCTTGACATAATACTATACAGTCTAGATTACCAAAATTTTATAATATGTCTTGAAATCAAGTAAAAGTAGTCTTCCAAGTTGGTTCTTTTGAAAAGTGTTTTGGCTAATTGTAGGTCCTTCGAATTTATAAATGAATTTTAGAATCAGCTTGTCAAATTCTATAAAATGTCTTGCTAAGATTTTATTGGGATTATGTTAAATTTCTGAATAAATTTAGAAAGAAGTTATGTTTGGCAATATTGAATCTTCTGAACCCAGAATATGGTCTATCAATGTTTTGTGGTTTTTGCGTATAGGTCTGAAACATCCTTTGTTGGATTTATCCCACCATGTCTCATACTTTTGATGTATTATAAATGATACTACCTTTTCATTTCAATTGCTGATCACTTGTTAAAGTATATAAATTCAATTGCCTTTGTTTATACTGACCTTTTACCTTACAACCTTTACCAAATCACTCCTTAGTTCCAGTAGCTTTGCTTTGTCATTGCTTATGGGTTGTTGGCACAGCGATTCTGTTGTCTGCTGGGTTCAAAGAAAATGCTGTGGCAACCAGTGGTGGAATGTGGCATTCTTGAAATATTGGTGGCCTTCAAACATGCAGAGATGAGAGATGAAATTAGGTCACATAGAGCAATGTGAATAAGGGCAAGCAGTTCCATTAACTTAGGAGGTATCAAGTTGTGTAGCAGTAAGAAAGTCAAGTTAGGACTTCAGAAGGTCCTGATTACCAGTGTAAGTATAACGTATCACAAATATTTCTTTAAAAATGGAATAAATGTCAGACATTATAATATTTTAGGCAGTTCAAGTCTGTGAATGGTTGATTATTGTTCTGGGCTTTTGGTGATGACCATGATAGAGTAAATGACTTCTGAAATGAAAAATGGGGCGGAAATGGCTATTACTCCTGGTCCTGTTGACAGACGTGGAAATATTCCATTCATTATTAAACTGCATATTTCCTTGACACCAGTGATCTGTCACAGGGATAACGTCCTCTGTGAAATAAAGTGGCATATGTGTAAGTATCGCTCCTCTGTCTAGTCACTTTCCCTGACCTGGGATTTCAGCAGGTAGTGACTGGTGGGCACTTCTGTTGCCTTTGGCATGCTTCCCTACAGAAAAGACATGGGCCTGGGCATTACCGTATTCAGCTTGCAGCTCCATCTCTGGCCTCTGTCTCCCCCACCCCCTTATTACTCTGTATAGATGGAAATATAAACTTATTGGCACATGAAAGGCAATTTGAATTTCTTAGATCATGACACTGGGACCCAGATTCTCCTCGGTATGTAATATATGTCATGTCTATGTGTCTGTATGTAACACATTATTGTTTTTATCACTGTCCCAAGAGAGGGCAGCTCGATTTTCACTCTTTGGTCTGAGAAACCCTATTCTTTCCCCCCAGGAAGGGCTCTCTCTGTCGTGGCATTTCAGGAGTGGGTCAGGAGTATCAAGGACTTGAGAGAAGGGACTCTTTGGGTGAGAACCTGGTCAGAGTCTGTGCACTCTCACTGCCTTTGAAATTGGCGATTGCTCCTGTAGTCTCTGCACTGACAGAGGTCCGGTTATCATCATGCTATGAAGATTGTCTTTGGCTTTTATGTAGCTGTTAGATGACTCTGTTTTAAAATACAAACCACTCTCTGCACTGATGAGCACCCTGTCATGTAGTCATACTTCTTCCCCGTAGGCATGGCTGCTGCTAATGGCCAGCATTTATTGGAAGATATGCAGAGTCTTATGAAAATGATCTTACATATAGTATCTCTGTTGCTTATTGCTATGTAACAAATCACACCAATTTGAACACCTTAAACAATGAAATTTTTCTATTTCTTATAGTTTCTGAGTGTCAGGGATCTGAGAGCCATTTAATGGAGTGGTTCTGGCTCAGAATCTCTCTGACGTTTGGAATAATGTTATCAGGGCTTCAGTCATTTGAAGCCTAGAGGATCTGCTTGCAAGCTCACTCACATAGTTGGATATCTGATTGAATCCTCCAGTAACATTATTAGACGTGCACTATTAATGTTCCCATATTACAAATTAGGAGACTGAGGCCCAATGAGCAACTCAACCCAGGTCCAGCACCAGTGTCTTTGGTTTTAACCACCATGGTTAAAATTCCTGGTGATTGGAAAAGAGAATTTTTGGTTATTAACAACAATTATTTCTTTTGTTAGAGAAAACAAAATCTAAATTTACATTTAAAAGGGACTGACTCCTTCACCTGAAAAAATTATGTGGGTGTTGTTGAGTTTTTAATATTCATATTTATTTATTTTAGCCTGAATAATGCATACATGGGGTGTTCTGGATGAAAGAGTTCTTATTAAATACCTCCCAGTAAATAGTAAATGAGGCATTCTTCCTTGGCCTTAGTCCCCACCCCTGGCGTGCCATGATGAAAGCCGAGTCAGTTGTCTTACACAAGTAGGCAGACTCATGCCTATGCAAGGAAGGAGAAAAATTGTTTTTCTGTGTTTATAAAGAGGAGGGAGACAGATGTCCACTCAATGCTCCTGAAAGGGTCTCCTGCTTACACCACCTCTTTGGTATGCAAATAAAATCTTCACAGAAGACTGTCTCAAAGTGCTTGGGCCTCATTCCTTCTTGAAGTGAAGTCTCCCTGACTTGTTGAGCAGTTAACATAGGAACCTAGTCTAGGTTGTAGCCATCAGCCTTCTTATCAAGATAACAGTTTTATTATCCTCTAACTCAGAGCAATTTACTAGAAAAATGGCCACAGATCTAATTCTCATGACATGTGAAGAGTCTCATGGAGCTCAAGCTTTTTACTGGAACACTGAGAAAACAAGGGCAATTTTATTTCCCCACAGGGACCTACTGAGAGGCTATGGGGCCTCTCTCTCTTCTAAGCAACTTCGTTTTTTACCTTGACAGACAGTTCTTTCTAAAATAGCTTATACATTTTTACTTATCTGTCACTTCGTGAATGGGAACTGATTATTTGAGGTGCCTCTGTGTCGGGTGCATCTTTATCATCAAAGCACTCCACAGCATTTTTGCATGTTAGTCACTGAAGTATTAGTATCATTAATTAATTAAGATGATTGATAATGACTTCCATATCTGTAATGTTGTGTCTTCATCCCATATTGTCAATTAGTGCAAATAATAACAACAAATATTTATTTACCACTTACTATATTCCAGGTACTGTGCTAAGTGTTTTATACAAATTGATTAATTTAATGTTCCTAATCACACAATAACCTATGAGCTGTGGCTTATTATTATCGCCATAATGGGTAAGCCGAAGGAAAGAAGTGTGTGTAACCTGCCTAAGACGAAGCACCTAGGAAGCTGCAGAGCCAAGATTTGAACCAAGGCACTTTGGCTCTAGATTGCAAGCTCTTAACTAATACATGAGTTCCATATGGTTCACTATTTCACAAGCACATTTTTTTTTGCACCTTCTATAAGCCAAATGCTGTTTTAGGCACTGTGGACCCATCATTTAACAAATACTCAAAGCACCTACATTCATGGACCTTATTTCCTGTTGAGTGCTAGGGTAAGGCAGGTAAGGAACACAAATTAAGGAAATAAATATATATAATACAATGTTAGATTGATGAATATAGTGGGAAAAAAACAGTAGGAAAAAAGAGACTAAAAGGAGCTGCTGGTTTAGAGTTATCAAGGAAGTCTTCATTAAAATACTATTTTTGAAGTATGACTTGCTACCCAAACTGTGGATAATTTCAAAAATTCAGCCCATCAAAAGAAACATCTTTTAAACAAAGCATATAATAGAATTAATTAAATTTGAAAAGAAGATGCCAGAGTTCATTGCATAAAGTAAACATAGTTTTCCGTGGTATATATTTCCTTCACTGTGTATATGCATTTGTGTCTGTGTGGATCATGAAGTCAACCATATTTCTTTCTATGTGTGTAACAAAAAAAAAAGTTGATTGTTGTTCTCACTTGACACCCTGGGGAACCAACAAGGAAGTCCTTGATGCTGGTGCTCAAGGACTGAGAAAAAGTGGGTGGAAATGAAACCAGAGAGGTAGACCTGCACTGGAGCCATTGCACAGAGCACCTTCAGAGCTCAGTGAGCCAGGGTACAATTTTTGGCATTATTGTAAATGAGGTGAGGAGCCACTTGAAAGTTTTGAGCTGACTAGACATGATCTGGTTTATATTTTAGGTGGGTTATTTTAGCTGCTGTGTGGAAGACTGTATGGCAGCAAGAATGGACGCAAGTGAAAATGGAGCTGTTTCCACACAGTTGGATCAGGAGGAGTAGAAATGGAGTTCTCGAAATCCTAGAAACAATTTTAGACTAAGGGTAGCCAAGAATATTCATCTAGCCTGCAATTTTCCTAGCCAAATGCTTTTCCTAAAAACAACTCTTAATTATTTCTATATTGCTTTCTGCTAAAGATAAAGGTGTTCTATTTCATCTACTGAAAGGGAACCCATAGCAGTAATAAAGTTCTATGCTCTGAAGGTCAGGATCATAGTTACAAAGGGAGTAATATTTTGATACTTACCATTATACTTTTCCTTTTGCCTTTATGAGCACATGACCACAAGAAGCATCCATTCGCCTGAATGGAGATGAGCATCTGTTAGAGAAGGAGTACAAAGTGAAAGACTGAGATATCGTTTGGCTTCCAACATTCAAAAACAGGGTTTTGCAAATGAGCTAGTTTATTGTAAAAGAGCTGCTTTAAAAAAAACTCCTTGATTTCTGGCTTTGGTGGAAGGTACGGTAATCAACTGAAGCAGAGAAAGTTGGGAAAGATCACTCTTTTAGTTGAGGCAGGGAAAGAGAAGAACAAAGGATATGACTCATGGCCCAAATTCTCATATTACAGATTTCGGCAAAGAGAGGGAGAAATGCCTTAAGCAAGTGAAGGCAGGGGAGTTCCTCACCCTCCCACACACACACATAAGCCTCATCCCCTGCCACCATCCACCTGCACACCATCTCCAGGGCTCTGGAGCAAAAGTTCCTGCCACAGGCTGCTGCTATCCCAGCCTGGGGCCCAGCCTTATCGCTTAGCAGAGCAGAGAGCCAGGCAGAGGTCAGGGACTTCTCCTCACACTTGTTTCCCATGTGACACAGAAGCAGCTAGAGTCTGGCTGAAGCCCTTACAGAGTGGTGGTGTACTGGGTGAGCTGCAGTAAAGGACAAACCAACTGTGGGGCCACTGGAAGTCCCAGCCAGACTTCAGAAGTGTCTGCGGCCCCAGTGGGGATGAGACTGAGGCTGACGGGGAGTGACCGCCAGGCCCGGATGAAGCAGGGGAGCCCAGGGCAAGATTGAGCAATGACTGTTCACCAAGACATACATACATCCAGGTGGGCCCCCCCTCCAGAAATCAGGGACGGCCAAGGATATCATACCCAGGGCTCAGATTCTTCCCTGCCTCTTTGAAACCACCCTTTAGGATGGTAAAGGGGATTCTCAAGAGAATCCAAGAATTTTTATCTAAAGATTCTGGACACGTCTGTCTAAACTGCCCTTTTAAATTATTAGACCATACCAAATTCGGACAAGTTATAGATTGGGCTTTTGTCCTTGCTAATGAGAATGTAGTGGCTCGGGAGAAATGACCAGAATGTTTATTGTTGAAATAAATACAGTACATTTTTTTCTGTATATCCAGGGGGCAGTGTAAGTTAAATATTGGAAAAGCTCTACATAGTTTGCTACCATTTATTGGATGTTTACTATACATCTGGTCTAACTGACACCGAAGTCCATAACCTTCAACACCCCACCCCATTGCCTGATAGACAAAAAAAAAATGGAAGAGGGATACATTGCAATTTACACTGGATTCATGGGGATTTGAATTAGACAGATAAAAAGGCTTAGGCATGGGGGCACAGGCCAGGGGGTTGAATTAAATATGGCCTTAGACACAAGTATCTGGTAAGGTATCAGATACATATCTTCCAGTGTCCGAAGCAGGAGGATCTTCCAAAGAGTTATTTCCATGTGCCAGGGTCTGGGGAGGCCAAGTTAAAGTAGCTGGGGGTCTGGAGGGACAGGGTGTCCCAGGGGAGGCACCATAGTGGTGAGAGATCCTAGTCTTGACAGAAGCACATGGTAGAAATTCATGCTTCTGGCCAATGTCTGTGGCCAGACACAGCCTTCTAAAACCATAGCCTACACTAGCCATTCAGTCAGGCAGAAAATTGAGCCACCCTGAAAAACCAGATTATATTTATCTTTAGGAGAGCACATACAAGCAGACCATACATGATTTTAGAATTACTGTCCCCCCAACAAATAGCTCCCTATCTGCTAATTAAAATTTATTATTAGATGGTTAAAAAGTTTCATTCTACAAGCATGGTTCAAAGACCTAAAATGTAAATTCCAGGTAAATTTAAAATATAAAGTGGGGGAAATCACACTGAAATACAATCAATAGATAATTGAATAAACACTAATAGGTTTATCAGATTCTATCTCTTGTCATTGTAGTACAAAAAGGATGGAGAATAAGGTGCTGGTGGGAATCCAACAGAGAAAAGAGGTTGATATCAAGAAAAGTACTTCAACTTTTTATTCCAAAGCTATCCATTTGGGATAGAGCAGGAAGAAGCTTCCACAATCACATATTCAGACACTCTGCTTCACTTGATTTGCTGATTTTGTTTTAATACCAAATCTCATTATCCAAAGGAAAATTTAATCCCAGAAAATTTCCTTCAATATCACTGGATTCAAAAGTAATCCTTTAACTTCCTCTTCACTTTTCCTATGACTTTCCTTAATATCAAGTTTCTTGTCAGGTTTTGGAGTCACATTAGGCATCATGTTGAGTCCAAAGCATTTCACTGAACAAAATCAAGAGTCCCTGTGTTTTTCCATAAATTTAAGAAATCTCCATATATGGACCAAGGGTTCATGGAAGAAATGCCCCAGGGGATTCTATTTAAACCTTGTTACTAGAGAAAGAATGGAGAAATCCAAAACCATTTGGAGAAAATACATCTTTCCAGCTTAGTTAGGATGCATTCACAGACTGGGAAGGAGACATGGAATTTTCCTTTTGATGTGACAGCCCATCTGTGACTAGCTACATGTTGGGTACCGTGTTTTCCCTGTAACTAGACTTCTCTGTTGCCCTGCCAGCTTCTCCTGTTCACCTGGGATTATATACAGAAACACAGAGAGAAAATTAGTAAGAAAAATGCTATAGTTACAAAGTAGACTTTTAAACAAGGATCTTTAATAAAAATTTCATACTATCTCTGTGTTAAAGGATGATGGCTGTTATGTTAACTACAGTTAGTTAACTTTAGTTAACATATTTAATTATGTTAGTATATAATTATTTTTATTTGTAATTTCAAATCTTTCTATTTATAACATCTATTTCTGGTATAATCAGAAAAACAATTATAATATATAATAGAAAAATGTGATTCTATGTCTATGAGAACTGGGAAGCAGAAACATGCATCACTCAAGCTAATTCTCACGGAATAAAGTCATAGTATCAATTTGGCCCTATGCACGGTTCTTTTCAACCTGCTTTCTGGAGACTTCTTAATGGATCCCAGAAGAGAAAGGACAAGATTTTGACAGGTTCATCAGGTGGCTTTCTAACTTCTAAACAGCTAGCCTTTATTTTCTACCCAACCAATTCAAAATGATAAACATTTGACCTAGTAATAAACTAAGGAAACCATGACTAACCTGCATAGACTTAAATTTACTCTTTAAAAATGTATGTGCATAGGTTGCTCTTTCTCAAGATGTTGTTCCAGGCCTGAACATTACCTAGTAAGTGTTAATATGATGACTGAGCATTCTATGTAAAACATGTGTTAATGGATTTTAAAGATGCATGCAGAGTGGAACCCTCTGAACCATACTATAATGTTTAACAAATGACCAATAGATCGTGCATTGTAAATGAAATCATGATGAACAATGTCTATATGTTTTTACTTTTTTTTGTTGTTTAATCTTAGAGGATCCTGACATACAACAGATCAATCTTATATGTGACATGACACAGAACAATCTTAGAGGAACCTGACATATAACAAATTGCTTAAGCAAAAATGTAGAATGCTGTTCTTTGGAAACTGGGAAAATAAAGCAATTATTAAGTTTTGTTTTTGAAATTAATAGTTTCTCTTCCTGAAATTTGCTTTGCTATCAGCATTTTAAATTTAAGATGTGTTTCACTTCCCATGGGGGGTGGGAGAGAATCTGTAACACTCCCTTCCAAAGTTCAATGTATTGATATAAAGTAAGAATTCTTAAATAAATTTATCTTATTATTCATAAAATTATTGGAATTTCAAAGTGGGTCTGCTATGTCATATCTAAAGCATTTCACTGAACAAAATCCAGAGTCCCTAGTGTTTTTCCATAAATGCAAGAAATCTCCATATATGAACCAAGGGATCTTGGAAGAAGTGCCCATGGGATTCAATTTAAATTGAATTCTTGTTATTAGAGAAAGAATGAAGAAATCCAAAACTGTCTGGAGAAAATACATCTTTGCAAATTGTTTGCCAAAATACATCTTTTTTATGAAAGTTTTACATAGCTTTTTACTTTATTGCATAATTTTTACAAAATTAAGACTAATACTCAGGTTAAATAATCCAAAAATATTCTATTACTTTAAATCTCATATTTAAACTTCGAAACAAAAGTCAACAATTCACCTCCCAAATGTAACTAAAGTAAAATTTTGGCATATTTTCTTTATAATGTCTTACAAAACATTGGTGGAACTTTTCTAAGTACTTTGAAGATTCTGTTTGTGATGGAATAAATTCAGATCTACTCTTATCTAAAATATAAAATTGATCATTTTATCCCTTTAAGTAGCACTAGAAGTTTAAGAAAATATTTCATAAATTTTAGGAATCTTATGTTAAATATATCTAATATGTAGGAAAAAAAACAATTGGAATTGGTACATGTTATATTATTCCTGTATATAAACAACCAGCCAGTTAGGTTTTTGGGTTTTTTTTATTGCAACTATCTCTAAAATGTTGTAGACTTTTTTTCTTCGTTTTTATGTATGAATTTTAGGAAGGCTTATTAAAGTTAATCAAATAGTATACTTATCTTCTCTGTTGGTTTTTATGAACTATCCAAAAAAGAGTTAAATATCAATAGAAAAAATAGATTTTTTAAATCTTCCTGAATATTTTGATGACAGAGGATTCACTTACCACAATCATGGACATCTGCAGAGCCAGGTTCAAACTGCTGATGTGACTTGAGTTTTGTATTATAATATAAAGCCTATAGAACTAGATTTCTCACTCCTGGGGTAGCTGCCTCAGTTCCTCTGAATAAGAAAAGTATTCTTGAGAATGGGAAATAGCTTGCTGAATGATTAGCACAGAAGATCATTATTTTACGGTGACCTAATCCAGAGGGCTTCAGGATAGGGTGAAAGGCACAATTTCTGAAAGAAATACATTGTTGATTCAGACCTGTATTCAATTGTGAAACCATTCAGATTGTTTCTGGCCATACCTTTTAGTGACACTAATGAGTGAATGTCATACTTGCTTCAGTAGAAATTGAGGGAACAGCTGATAACTCCTAAAATTTGCAGTTGTATTTATTCTACAACTGCATCATGTTGGATGTATCTACCTTCCGTAAAATTAAGCACAGCATATATTCTAAAACTTTGATGGGCTCCTTCAAAATATTTCTGCTTTATCTGTAAAGCAATAGGGATGATGTAATAATATTACCTTATAGATTGAATATTAAATGAGATAAGGAGTGCCTGGCATAAAAATTCAATAACTCATAGTTGGATTTTTTCTTCTAAGAATTTGGACACATGAAGGCAGACACTGTTATATCTCAATGCCTAACACAGTGTGCTCAATAAACAAGCATTTGATTAATATTTTGCATTACTTCATAATATGGGAAAATAGTTTAAAGAAAAGAAGCCACTGTAAAGCAGTATATTTTCACTATTAGCTATCAGTAAGATTCAAAAACCATTCTTTGGTTCAATTAACAAGACTTTTAAAGTGAACTGAGGTATAGCCTTTATACATTACTCTACCTAATAAATTTATAATAGTAATAATTTATAAGATGAACTTAATATTTTCCAAGTTTCTAAGTGACTATGCATATTCTACTTTGTGTTACAAATTTTGGATTTGTTTCTGAGGGATAAAAATGTTCCTGTACAACACATGGCATACCTATTTGGTGTTTATGGGCACTAAATTCTAAAACAACTTATTACATAAGTACATTTAACTGTAAAAAGCAATCCCTGGTTTATTCAAGGGCAGTTTTTCCTAGTGTGCTTACACATACAGCTAAAAAATTTCCTGCTCCCTAAACCTTGACATCAATTTTTACACTTGGTTGTTAGCCTTCTTATAGGCTGGTCCTTTTTAAAAAAAAAAGAAAGAAAAAAAAAACACAGGGAGAGCAGTTCTCTTTGATCAGTTCTTCTCAATATGTGGACAAGCCTTGGAATTTCTAGTGGATGTGTTTCAAGTCCTGGACATCCTCTCTTAATGAAATACATTGATCTCTATGCATTTCCAGGAGGCTAATTTACTACCAAGTAGAAATATGCACATAAAAATACAGGAAGAGAATGAAAAAGAGGAAAAAATATTTTTAAAAATAAAGCTTTTCATAAACACAGTACTTCTCTGGAGGGCAAACTGTCATTTGCAATCCTGAATAAATGTGTAATTGATTACTGTGCTCAACACACTTGATAAACTGATATATTTTTCTCCCTGTGAAAAAGTTTTCAAAGCTCCATTTTATCCAGATAATTTTCCATAGTCTCTACTTTAACTCTACTATTGCCCGTTTTCTGTGCTAACCTATCACTGGAGAACCGCTGGCATCTAGCCAAATATCCCAGATTACCACGCAATACCCAGCCAAACCTTCATCTCTACATAGCTCTACACATCTTTCTTCAGTCTCCAAGTGCACATCTTCCCAAGTCTCTCTGCAACTCAGAAAGGATCTTCAGGTAATACTGCATTGTTTCAACCTCTCCTATGGGCCCACTGATTAAACTGCAATAACTGTAAGCAGAGTGTTCGTTCCCCAAGGACATGATCTCTCTTTCGTCTCTCTAAAGTGGAGGCTGCTTTCCCTCATACCGTACCGTTTTAAGGGCGTGAAGTTAAGGTAGTTGGTACACTTTGGTCTACTTGCCGTGTTCAAACCATTTCTCTGCTTACGCACTTCAGGAACACCATTCAGTTGAAGCTTACTGCACAGGTCTTCACCGTCAGCGAGGGCTGCTTACTGCTCTGCTCTGCTGACCGCTCGCCTGCGCCCTTCAATCAGTGATGGTTTTAGTAGCGAGTTGCTTCTTTATCCTGTCTTTCTATTTGTTAAACTGAACATTCACAATGAGGACCCCTACTACATCTAGACTTTCTTTAATTTCCTCCCAATCAGCGCTGTTTTCCTACCTACTTCACACCTCAGTCACTCTCTCTTCTGTTTGATCGTCTCTTTGTCTGAACAACTATATGTGGATTTCAAACACTCACTCTCTTATTTCTTATTCTTCCAGCTCCTTTATTTAATTGACCTAAATGCATCAGCTTTTTTTTTTGCATCAAGACTTTTATTGATCTCACTATTCATAATGTCCTCATGTCCTGATCTTTCTCCTTAATCAGCCTAAATTTCAAAGTCTATTATTTTAATGGATCTTTGCCAACACTTTAGCCTTAGCAACTTGTCACCCTCCCTCTGCCCTCCTCACATTTAATCTCGCCTTTGATTGAACCCAGTAATCTGTTTCCTCCATGCCTGTATCTGATTAAAGACACTGTGGAGGATAGGTCTTCGTTTGGCTCTCTTCATTTGTGTTGAGCTCCCAAGAGGACCTCATCAGTGACAAAGAGTACAGTCACACTCTTGCACAACAGGCACACTTTTGTGAATAAAAGGTTGATTTTGTTTTTAACAATTTTTCTTTCATATGATATCAGTACTTTTTTTTTAATGTAGTCAACAGGAAAAATTTTACCTTCATCATTTGCCTATGTGACATTTTAGTAGCTGCCTTTTATTGGATTATCTAACTGGAGAATATATAAACTGTTTCACAGTATAAAGAGAGGTAAAAGGACTGTAATCTTTGTAAAGTAGCATAAGGTATTCAAATCTGTCTTACCATCAAAAGGTCAAAATTTTTATGTAGTTCAACTTATCTATTCTTTTGTTGCCTGTGCTTTTGGTGTCCTAACCAAGAAATCACTGCCAAATCCAATGTCATAGATTTTTCGTTTATGTTTTCTTCTCATATATAGGTTTAAATCTTTTGTTTAGGTCTTTGATCCATTTAGAGTTAATTATTGCATATGGTTCAAGGTAAAAGTACAGTTTCACTCTTTTGCATATATATCCAGTTTTCTCAACTCTCTTGAAAAGACTGTCCTTTCCCCACTGAATAATTTTGGTACCTTTGTTGAAGGTCATTTGACCATATAAGCAAGGGTTTATTTCTGGGCTCTCTATTCTATTCCATTTGTCTGTATGTCTGCCTGTATACCACACTGTTTTGACTACTGTACCTTTTTAGTAAATTTTAAAATCAAGAAAAGTGAGGCCTCCAGCTTTGTTCTTCTTTTGCGAGATTGTTTTGGCTATTCAAGATCCCTTGAGATTCCATATGAATGTTGGGGTGGATTTTTCTATTTATGCATAAAACATTTAGATAGCATTTCCATTGTATCTGTAAATCACTTTGAGTAGCATTGAAGTTTTAACAATATGAAGTCTTTCAATTAACAGTGATGGGATGTCTTTGTATTTATTTGTGTCTTGTTTAATAAATGTTTTATAATTTTGGTGTACAGGTTTCACCTCATTGGTTAACTTTATTCCTAAGTATTTTATCACTTTTATGCTATTATAAATGAGGTAATTCTCTTAATTTCCTTTTCAGACTGTGTATTAGTGCATAGAAACACAATTGATTCTTATATGCTGATTTTAGATCCTAAACTTGGCTGAATTTATTCATTTTAACAGTTTATTTTGTATATGAAATTTTTAGTGTTTTCTATGTATAAGGTCATGTTTTCTATGAAATAATTTTACCTTTTCCTTTCCAATTAGGATGTCTTTTCTTTTTCTTGCCTAATTACGCTGGCTAGTACTTCATATATGTTGAGTAGAAGTGGTGAACACAGGAAGCCTTGCTTTGTTGCTGACCTTAGAAGAAAAGATTTGTCTTTCACCATTGGGTTTGATATTTGTTGTGGGCCTTTCATATATGGCCTTTATTATTTGAGGTAGTTTCCTTCTATTCCTAGTTTCTTGAGTGTTTTTTTTTTATTTCATGAAATGGTGTTGAATTTTGTCAGATGCTTTTCTGCAGCAATTGAAATGATCATGTGGGATTTTTTCCCCTTTGTTCTGTTAATGTGCTGTATTTCATTTATTGATTTTCATGTGTTGAACCTTCCTTACATTCTAGGAATAAATTCCCTTTTTTGTAATATGTAAAACATAATATAGGATTTAATATGCTGCTAAAATTGTTTTTTTACAATTTGTTGAAGGTTATTCCATCAATATTCATTAGGGATATATTGGTCTGTTGTTTTCTTATAGTGTCTTTTATTTTTGCATTACAGTCATGCTGACTTCATAGAAAAAGTTTGGAAATGTTACCTCTTCTTCAGTATTTTTGGAAGAGTTTGAGACAGATTGATGTTGATTCTTTTTCTAAATGTTAGATAGTATTCACCAGTGAACCATCTGGTCCTGGGATTTTCTTCATTGGGAGAGTTTTGGCTACTGATTCAATCTCCTTATTAGCTATTGGCCTATTCAGATTTTCTATTTCTTCATGGTTCAATCTTGATCATCCTTTTTATTTCTGTAAACTCAGTAGTCATGTACCCTTTTTCATTTTTTATTTTAGTTATTTGAGTCTTATTTCCTTTTTCCTTAATCTTTCTAGTAAAGGCTTGTCAATTTTGTTGTTCTTTTCAAAGAAACCAATCTTGGGCCCATTGATTTTCTCTATTGTTTTTCTATACTGTATTTCATTTATCTCTGCCCTATTCTTTATTATTTCTTGCCTTTTGATAGATTTGGGTTTAGTTTGTTCTTCTCAATCTAGTTCCTTAAGGTGTAAAAAAGTAAGGTTACTTTTTTAAAGTAAGTGGTACAGCTATATATTTACCTCTTAGCACTGCTTTCACTACATTCTACAAGTTTTGGTGTGTTTTGTTTTCATTTTCATTCATTCCAAGATATTTTGTCATTTCCTCTTTGATTTCTTCTTCAACCCACTGGTTCTTTAAGAGTGTTGGTTTAATTCCCACAAATATATCATTTTCTAGTTACCTTTCTGCTGCTGATTTCTAATTTTATTCCATTGTGATTAAAAAAGCTACTTTGTATTATTTCAGTCTTTTAGAATTTATTAAGACTTGTTTCACAAGCTAACATATGGTCTATCTCAGAGAATATTTCATGCATACTTGAAAAAGTGTATTTTCCTGTTGGGTGGAATGTTTTTTATGCATCTGTTAAATCCAGTTTATCTTTAGTGTTGCTCAGGACCTCCATTGCCTTATTGGTCTTCTATCTCAGTATTGTATCCATTATTGAAAGTGGATGATTGAAGTCTCTCCTATTTCTGCAGATCTATTTCTCCCTTCAGGTATTTCAGTCCGCTTCATCTATTTAAGGGCTCTGATGTCTGGAATACAGATGTTTGTAATTATTGTATCTTCTTTGTGAACTGGCCCTTTTATCATTATTTAATGTCCTTCTTTATCTCATATAACAGTTTTTGACTTAAAGATTATTTTGTCTGAGATTACTACAGCCCCCTTTGCTTTCTTTTTGTTACTATTTGCATGGAATCTTTTTCCATTCTTTCACTTTCAACCTAGTATATCCTTAGATCTAAAGTGAATGTTTTGTGCATTGCATTATAGTTAGATCCTGTTTGTCTTGGTTTTTCTAAAATTCATTCTGCCAATCTATGTTTTTGATTAGGGTGTTTAATCCATTTATATTTAAAGTAATTACTGGTAAGGAATAACTATTACCATTGTTACTTATTTTCTGTATGTCTTTTTTTTTGTCCATTTACTCCATTTTTATTTTTTTGTGTGTGTTTAGTTAATATGTTATAGTGACATATTTGGATTCCATTCTCATTTCCTTTTGTGTATATCCTATAGGTATTTTATTTGGGGTTACATGGTGATTACATATAATACTCTGAAGTTATAACCATCTATTTTAAACTGATAACAACTTCAACCATTTAAAATACTATACTCCAGCACAGCTTTGCCCCCTTGAATGTTACTGATAAGACAAGTACATTTTATTTATTGTGTACCCATTAATAGATATGTGATTATTTTTTGAAAGTTATTGCCTTAAATTTTTAGAAAAATAAAAAGTAGTGGAATCATACAATTTTTATTCTTAAAAGAATAAACCAAATATAAAAACAGAAATTACAGAAATACTGATTTTTATATTTTTCCATGTATTTACCTTTACTGGAGATCTTTACAGTTTTGTATGGCTTCACGTTGCTCTTTAGCATTCTTTTGTTTCACCATAGAGGACTCCCTTTATCATTTCTTGTAGGACAGGTCTAGTAATTATCAACTCGCTCAGCTATTGTTTATCTGGAAAATTTTAAATTTCTTTTTCATTTTTGAAGACAGTTTTGCCCAATATAGTATTCTCAGTTGATGTTTTTTTCTTTCAGCACTTTGAATACATCATCCTACTACCTTCTAGTCTTTCAAGTTTCTGTTTAAAAATCTAAGTGATAATCTTAGTAAAGATACCTTGTATGTGAAAACTTGCTTTTCTCTTGCTATTTTCAAGATCCCTTGTCTTTGGATTTTTGACAGTTTGATTATAATGTGTCTTAGTAAGGATCTCTTTGGTTTTATCCTACTTGGATTCATTGAGCTTCTTGGGTTTGTAGCTACATGTTTTTCCTCAATTGAGGGAAGTTTTTGGCCATTGTTTCTTCAAGTAATCTCTCTTCCTTTTTCTATCTTTCCTCTCCCTCTGGGACTCTCATACCATAAGTGTTTGTATGCATTATGGTGCTGTTCATTTTTATTCCTGTTCTTCAGAATGATTATCTTGATTGACCTATCCTTAAATTCACTGATTCTTTCTTCTTTCTAATCAAATATGCTCTTGATCCCTCCTAGTAAATTTTTCATTTCATGTTCCATCTGTTGTGTTTTTCAACTCCAGAATTTCTCTTTGATAATTTAAAAAGAATAATTTCCATCCATTTATTGGTATTATCTATTTGTTGGGATATTATTCCTATACTTTCCTTTATTTCTTTAGAAATGGACTTCTTTAGCTCTTTGAAACTATTTAGAATAGTCAATTTAGGGTCTGCCTATCAAGTCCTGTGTCTACCTTCCTCAGAAACAGTTTCTACGGATTCTTTTTTTTTTAATCTGTGTATAAACTATACTTTCTTATTTCTTTGCATCCTTCATAATTTTTTGTTGAGAAGTGAACATTTTGAATATAATAATGTGACATCTCCAGAAATATGATTCTCTCCCTTCCCTGTGTTTTTCTGTTGTTGTTGCTGATTCTTGTAGTTATAGTTCTTTGTCTAGTGACCTTTCTGAGCTAATTTTGTAAAGTCTTTATTCTTTATTGTGGGTGGCCACTGAAGTCTGTTCTGTTAACTTACAGTGGTCAGTGAGCGATTGCACAGAGATTTCCTGAAACTCCTGGAATCAAAAATCTAAACTGCAGAGTTGCTTTCTTTATGTTTTGGGACACACCTTTAGCACTCAACCAGGTAGTTAACACCTCTGCCTCAAAAGTCAGGAGAGGGAAGAGCCTTAGATCTTCTGCCTGCCACGACCTAGGCATAAGTGTGGTCTTCTAGATTCTCTGGAATATGTTAGTGCTTTTCAAAGCCCTTAGTGCCCAAAATGTCACATTTCTCAGCCTTTCCTCCCAACATTTCTTGTTAGTTTGTTGTTTGTTCCAATTTGCAATCCATTGCCTTAAGCAGCATTGCCTAAAACATTTGCCTATAAATATTTTTGATAAGTGCCCACTGTAGCATTAGGTAAGTTCCAAACTAGGCAAGATGAAGACAGACCTGTTGAGCTGGTCTTCCAAGGAGCTACCAGACAAATTAAAAAAAAAAAAAAGTCAGAGTTCTTTGCAGATGAGGTCTGTTCTGTTCTCTCTTGTACTGGAATTGTGGGCTGTTATTGTCAAGACTACTATTGAGATGGGCATCAAGGGATGGTATTAGAGTAAGTTGACACTCCACAAAGTTGTTTTCCTGTTGAGATTAAATCTTTTTTTGTTAAATAAGAACTTTTCAGATTGCTACAAACTTTTGATTAGTTTCCAGGATTCTGAAATTTTTTTGATAGCTTTTCCCATTGCTTTCATGTAGGGATGGACATTTGGAGTCCTATACTTGAAGTTTTTGCTGATATCCAGGAGCTTTATTTTATTGAGTTATAATTGACATATAAAATTATATTGGTTTCAGGCATAGAACATAATAATTCAATATTTGCATATATTGCAAAATGATAACCCCTATGAGTCTAGGTAATATCTGTCACCAAACATAATTAAAAACTTTTATCTTACAATAAGGACTTTTAAGATCTGCTCTTAGCAACTTTCAAATACGTAATAGAGTATTATTTGCTATAGTACCCATGCTGTACCTTATATCCCCCTGGCTTATTTATTTTATAATTAGAAGTTTCTACACCACTTTCACCCATTTTGACTACCTCAGCCACACCCCCCACCTCTGGCAACCACCAATCTGTTCTCTGTATCTGTGAGTTTGGTTGTTTTGTTTTGAGATTCCACATATGATATTTGTCTTTCTCTGTCTGACTTATTTCACTTAGCATAACACACTTAAGGTTCATCCATGGCGTCACAGGTGGCAAGAGTGCATTCTTCTTTATGGCTGAATAATATTCCATGATATAGGTACCACAGCTTCTTTATCCATTCATCCAGCAGTGGGCACTTAGGTCTTGGCTATAGTAAATAATGCTGCAGTGAACATGGGGGTGCATTTATCTTTTCAACTTAGTGTTTTTGTTTTCTATGGATGAATGTCCAGAAGTGGAATTACTGGATAATATGGTAGTTCTATTTGTAATTTTTTGAGGGGCCTCCATACTATTTTCTATAGTGGCTACACCAATTTACATTCCTACCAACAATGCACAGAATTCCTTTTCTGCACTGCCTCACCACCACTTGTTATTTCTTGTCTTTTTAATGAGAGCCATTCTAACAGGTGAGAGGTGATATCTCATTGCATTTTGATTTGCATTTCCTTGATGATTAATGATGTTGAGCATATTTTCATGTACCTTCTGGTCATCTGTATGTCTTCGTGGAAAAAAATCTCTGTGCAGATCCTCTACCCATTTTTAAATTAGATTACTTGTATTTTTGCTATAATTTGATGAGTTCCTTATCTATGTTGAATATTAAACCATTTATCAGATGTGATTTGCAAATATTTTCTCCCATTCAATAGGTTGTGTTTTCATTTTGTTGATACTTTCCTTTGCTGTCCAGAAGCTTTTTAGTTTGATGTAGTTCCACTTGTTTATTTTTGCTTCTTCGCCTTGGCTTTCATGCCAAATATAAAATTGTTTCCTTTAAAACATACAGATGTGTTTGATTTTATAAAGAATTTAACTTTTGAGAATAGTTTCTAAAAGAGCTTTATTGAGATCTAATTCACGTACCACAAAACTCACCAAATTCAAGTGTATAATTAAATGCATATTCTCTCCCTCTTACAATTATCATCTAATAGAACATCTTCATTTCCTCTGAAAGTAACTGTTGGCTGTCATGCCCCATTCTCTGCCATCCTCAGTCATAAGCAATCACTAATATCTAATTAACTTTTTGTCTGTATCAATTTGCCATCCTGGACATTTCATATCGACGGAATCATGTAATTTGTGGTCTTTTGTGAGCTTTATTTTCCCTTTAGCAAAATGTTTTCAAGGTTTATTATGTTTAGCCTGTGTCAATACTTCATTCTTTTTTATTGCCAAATGTTATTCAATTGTCTATACAGTAAAAGATGACTGTTTTATTCCTACTTTTTAACTCATATGAATAATGATGCTATGAATATTCATGCCCAAGTTCTTATATGAATATATGTTTTCATTTCACTTTGATATATATCTAGGAATGGAATTTATGGGTCATATAATAATTACATGATTAACTTTTTGGGGAAGAGCTGAATTGTTTCCCACAGCATCTGCACTATCTTACATTCCCACCAGCGATGTAGGAGGGTTCTGGTTTCTCCGTTTCCTTGCTAACACTTGTTATGGGTTGTCATTTTGATTATTGCCAGCTTAGTGAGTATGAAGTAGTATCACATGGTAGTTTTGGTTTGCATTTCTTAATGGCAAATAATGTTGAACATCTTTTCATGTGCTTATTGGCCACTAGTTTATCTTTTTTTGGAGAAATGTCTGTTCACACTGACCAAGTAAAAAAAGATCTTTTTGGTCTTTTTATTATTGAATTGTAAGAGTCCTTTATATATTCTGTGTATAAGTCCCTTATTAGGTATATGACTTGCAAATACTATCTGCCATTCTGTGGATTGGCTTTTCTTGACAGTAGTTTTGAGTAGAATGATTTTATAGTTCTACCGATACAATAATTTATTGGTCAGTAAATAAACATTCCAATATATACTGTGGTAAAACAGAAAAGCAATGAAATCTCTATGCATGTCTCATATTACTGTGACAAGGTCACACTGGATTAGTCAGGGGTAGAGAATTGCTTCATGCATATGCTCACCCAAAGAGTATCTAAATGCTGAGATAAGACATGAGAGTCTTGTATTGAAAAGCCTGCATTTCACTGGGCTTCCTAGAACAAACAGAGGGGATTTTGGAACTGGTGGTAGTTTTTCATTTACAGAAATTAAATCTCTTGAACAAATATAGAAGGGGGTTAAGTCTCTTCCTAACCACGGGGGACTTCAGGACATCCTAGGAGCAAAATACCTGAAGCAGATCTGTGTGAGGTCTCATAATGAGTTTGGAGACCAACGAGTGATATCCTTTGGTGCACCTGGGATACCATTGACTGAGATGTTAATTAAAGGGATCAAATACATTATTTTCTGTGTATATTCTTAAACATGATGCTTTCAGTGAAACAAAATCTCCACTGGTATTAAATGCAGAATGAATATGAACCTAGTACATTATACTCATTCCTTAAATCTTTAAGGATATACCAAATAACCCTAGAAAACCGTGTTTGGAGAACATCTTCTTCTAAAGGTCATCTATAAAAAATTATTTGTTACTGTTGACATCTTCTAATGAATCTTAGTTAACATGTGATTAAGTTACTGAAACATACTGACACCAGTGTTTTAGTGTAAGAGTGATTGTTGGGGGCTTGATTTCTTTCTGAAATGGATGTAAGCAAAGTGAATAACAGGTTAATTGTTTACCTTTGTTCAAAACCATTACTTGTAACTTTTCTCAAAACTCATGTTGCATTCTACAAAAGTCATACTTCTCTTGATTGCCCTGCTATAGACCAAGCTGTAACAATGTGCAACCTGATCATTACCATCTAACCAGCTGTTGGCATTTCTAAGTATGTCTGATACGAAAGGAAACAATTCTAGCTCTTTAGATCTCTAAGAGTTTTGCCCTGAAATATCTTGGGACAGAAAGACATGAGGCCAAGGCTAAGCTAAAAATTGAGTCAGTAATAGACCTTTTGGGCAGATTAATGCTGCCATGCCAATGGACTAATTTCCTTTTTCTCTGACTCTAAAAGGTCCTAAAGTACAGTTCCAGGAGTATATTTTTGTTGTACTCAATCAGAACCATTGAAATATCAGGCCAATAAAATGTCACCTGATAATTTGCCTGGATGTGGTTGTGAATGTCTATTAAATTGTATCAAATCAAAAACTGTTGAATTGAACTGAGTTGTGTGTATTAGGAGATTTAAATGTTTTTGCTGAAGTACTTTTTCCATTATCTATACCTTGTTTTAAATACAAAGTCCCAATTTATCATATTGTTTTAGCCCCCGATTTTGCAAGAGGATATAATTTAATATTACTAGAAAGAGACAATTCTGCTAAGAAACTCATTTTTCACCACAGGTTTTGGAAGTGTTTATGGCAAAAAGGAAATGCCATAGTGATATAGTTCTTACTATATGGAAACACATCTGAGTATTAGCTTAGTAGATTAACTGAGCTAATACTGAATCATATAATACTAACACCATTATAGATAAACTATCTGTAGTATATACTTAGATATACTTTTATGGAATATTAATAACACTACAATATTCTCTTACTATGGGAATAGTATGTTTATCCTTTTCAGTAATGTAGGGATTAAATACATTGTTACCTATAGAAAACAGATTGGTAGCAGAAGAATGCTTGGAGTTGTAGGTCAAAGTTAGCCTTTCAGTGAAATGCTCACATCTTAAGTGTACCTTTCAGCCTATTTGATGAATGACTATCAATAAACAAAACAATTCCCATCATCTTAGAAACTCCCTTTCATCCTTTCCTAGTCAGTCTCCCCCAGAGTAACCACTGATCTGATTTCTAGCCCCGTACACTACTATTAATATATTCTAGAGTTCATGTAATCATACATATGTACTTTTTTCTATCTGCATATTACATTTAGCATAATATTTTCACAATTCTTTAATGTTTTTGTGCAGGTCAGTAACTCATTCCTCTTTATTGCTAAGAAGTATTCCTTGTATGAGTATATCATAGTTGTTATTTTTAAAATCCATTCTCTTGTGGATGGTTATATGGGTTGTTTCTCATTTGGGGCTATTATTAATAAAGCTGCTATGAACATTCATGTACAAGCTTTTTTGTGGATATATGCTTTCATTTCTCTTGGGTAAATAGGAGTGCTGGGTCAGAGGATATGTGTATATTTAACTTTTTAAGAAAATGACAAATTGTTTTTTAAAGCTATCATAGCATTTTACACTCTGACCTACAGTACATTAGAATTTCAGTTGCTCCATGTCCTTTTCAACATTGGTGTTATCAACCTTTTTCATTTTAGCCATTTTAGTGGATATGCAGTGTTATCTCATTGTATTATTAAATTGCATCTCCCTGATGATTGATATTGAGCACTTTTAAAATGTTGTCTCTTTGATATTTATATGTCTTCTTTTGTGAAATATTTAAGGGCTGATTTTTAAATTGGGTTGTTTGTCCTTCTATTATGAAATGCAGGTATTCTTTATATATTCCACATAAAATTCCTTTGCCAGGTTCAGGGGTTGTGAATATTTTCTCCATTCTAGAGCTTTTAATTTATTTGTCAATAGTATTTTTGAAAAAGCAAACATTTTTAGGTTTTTACATACAGTTTTGATGAATTTTTAAAGTCAGTTCTTTTTTACAGGTTTCTACTTTCTGTGTCCTTGCCAAGAAATCTTCACCCACTCCAAGGTTACAAATTTTTTTCTCCTATATTTTCTTCTAATATCTTTATTGTTTTTGCTTCCATATATGAATCTATTTTCTATCATAACTTGATTTGGAGTATGGTGTGAGGTAGGTATTAAAGTTCTGTTATCCAAATGGATCTTCAGTTAGTCACATAAAATTTATTGATGAGATTTACCAGTCTTTGTTAATTAGTCTTAGTGCTCTCATCAAAGATCAAGGATCTAGCTCTGGACTGTCTCTTCAGTTTCATTGATCTTGATCTACCCTTTTGCCAATACCATACTCTTTGGTAATGAGCTTTATAATAAGTTTTAAAGTCAGGAAGCCTTAAGTCCTATATCTCTTTTTTTTTTTAAAGCTTGTTTCAGCTATTTTTTCTTTTTTTATTATTTGCATTTTTCAGCCTTATTCCAATATAACTGACAATATTGTAAGAATTTGAAGTATATGTCATGACATGAAAAACATACTTTGTTAAAGGATTCACCCCATCTAGCCAATTAACACTTCACAAATTTATCATTTGTTTTGTCTGTGTGTGTGTGTGAGAGAGAGAACATTTAAAAAAAATTTTTATTGACAAAGCATTGATATACAATCTTATATTAGTTTCAAGTATATAACAGAGTGGTTCAACAGTTACCTATATTATTAAAATCTCACCCCCACTAGTACAGTTAGTAGCTGTCAACACAGGAAAATGTTACAGAATCATTGACTATATTCTCCATGCCGTACTACTATCCCCATGACCACCCCACATTCTGATTGGGAATTTTTGTGCCCCTTTTTACCCCTCAACCTCCCACCCAACCCACTCCAACCACTTCCCCATAGTAAGGACTAGTCACTCCTCAGTGTCTATGAGTCTACTGCTGTTTGTTCTTATGTTTTGTTATATATTTATATTCCACAAAGAACTGAAATATGGTATTTTTCTTCTCTGCTGGACTTATATCACTGAGCGTAGTACCCTCTAGATCTATCAATGGTGTAGCAAATGGCAGGATTTCTATCTTTTTAGTGGCTAAATAATATTCCATTGTATGTATGTACACCTCTTCTTTATCCATTCATCTACTGCTAGACACTTAGGTTGCTTCCATATCTTGGCTATTATAAATAGTGCTGCAATAAACATAGGGATGCATATGTTTTTTGAATCTGAGAAATTATATTCTTTGGGTAAATTCCTAGGAGTAGAATTCCCGGGTCAAATCGTATTTCTATTTTTAGTTTTTTGAGGAACCTCCATACTGCTTTTCACAGTGGTTGTATCAATTGACATTCCCACCAACAGTGTAGGAGGGTTCCCATGTCTCCACATCCTCGCCAATACTTGTTACTTCTTGTCTTTTGGATGGTGACCATTCCAACTGTGTGCAGTGATATCTCGTTTGTGGCTTTGATTTGCATTTCCCTGATGATCAGCGATGTGGAGCATCTTTTCATGTGCCTGTTGGCCCTCTGTTTGTCTTCTTTGGAGAAGTGTCTGTTCAGGTCCTCTGCCCATTTGTTAATTGGGTTATTTGGTTTTTGAGTGTTGAGGCATATGAATTCTTTATATATTTTGCATGTTAACCCCTTATCAGATGAGTTATTTATGAATAAACTTTCCCATACTGTAGGATGTCTTTTTTTTCTACTGATGGTGTCCTTCACCGTATAGAAGCCTTTTAGTTTGATGTAGTCTCACTTGTCCACTTTTTATTTTGTTTTCCTTGCTTGAGGAGATAGATATGTGCAGGAAAAAGTTGCTCATACTTATGTTCAAGAAATTTTTTCCTATGTTTTCCTGTAAGAGTTCTATGGTTTAATGTCTTACACTCAGATCATCAATTCACTTCAAGTTTACTTTTGTGTATGAAGTTAGGTATCGATCCAGTCTCATTCTCTTACATGTAGCTGTCCAGTTTTCCCAACACCAGTTGTTGAAGAGGCTGTCCTTCCCCTATTGTATATTCGTGGCTCTTTTATCCTATATTAAATGGCCATATATGCTTGGGTTTATATCTGGGCTGTCTATTTCTGTTCCATTGATCTATGTGTCTGTTCTTGTGCCAGGACCAAATTATTTTGATGACAGTGGCTTTGTAGTAGAGCTTGAAGTCAGAGAGCATAATCCCCTCAGATTTGTTCTTCTTTCTCAGGATTGCTTTGGCTATTCAGGGTCTTTTGTGGTTCCATATGAATTTTAGAACTATTTTTTCTAGTTCATTGAAAAATGCTGTTGGTGTATTAATAGGGTTTGCATTGAATCTATAAATCATTTTGACAGGATGGTCATTTTGACAATATTAATTCTTCCTATCCATGAGCATGGGTTAGATTTCCACTTATTTGTGTCTTTAATTTCTCTCATGACTACCTTATAGTTTTCAGACTATAGTTCTTTTACTTCCTTGGTTAGGTTTATTCCTAGGTATTTTATTCTTTTTGATGCAATTGTAAGTGGTTTTCTTGACTTCTTTCTGCTAGTTTGTTGTTAGTATATAGGAATGCAAAAGTTTTCTGTATATTGATTTTGTATCTTTCAAATTTGCTGAATCCAGTTATTAGTTCTAATATATTTTGGTGGATTCTTTAGGGTTTTCTATGTATAATGTCATGTCATCTGCAAATAGTGACAGTTTAACTTCTTCCTTACCAGTTTGGATGCCTCTTAATTCTTCGTGTTGTGATTGCTTTGGCTAGGACTTCATGTACCATGTTAAATAAAAGTGGTGAGAGTGGACATCCTTTTCTTGCTCCTGATCTTAGAAGGAAAGCTTTCAGCTTTTCACCACTAAGTATGCTGTTACCTGTGGGTTTGTCACTATGGTCTTTATGTTGAGACATGTACTATCTATTCCCATTTTGTTGTGAGTTTTTATCATGAATGGATGTTGAATTTTGTCTAATGCTTTTTCAGCATCTATTGAGATGATCATGCCATTTTTATCTTTCTGTTTGTTAATGTGGTGTATGATATTGATTGATTGATTAATACTATACCAGCCTTTCATCTCTGGAATAAGTCCCACTTGGTCATGATGGATGATACTTTTGATGTATTTTTGGATTTGGTTTGCTAATATTTTGTTGAGTATTTTTGCATCTATGTTCATCAGGGATACTGTTCTATAATTTTCTTTTTTTATATTGTCTTTGGTTTTGGTAGAGTTATGCTGGCCTCATAGAATGAGTTTGGAAGTATTCTCTCCTCATCTATTTTTTGGAACACTTTAAGAAGTATGGGTATTAGCTCTTCTTTAAATGTTTGATAGAATTCAGCTGTGAAGCCATCTGGTACTGGATATTTATTTTGGGGGAGTTTTTGATTATCAGTTCAATTATATTACTGGTAATTGGTCTGTTCAGATTTTCAGTTTTTTCTGGGGTCATTCTTGGAAGGTTGTATTTTTCTAGGAATTTTTCTATTTCTCCTGGGTTGTGTAGTTTATTGGTATATAATTTTTCATAGTATTCTTTAATAATTCATTGTATTTTTGTGGTATCTGTTGTTAACTATTCCTTCTTCATTTCTGATTTTTTTTATGTGTGTACTCTCTTTTTTTCTTGATAAGGCTAGCTAGGGGTTTATTTGTTTTATTTTCTCAAAGAATCAGCTATTATTTCATTGATTTTTTTCTATTGTTTCATTCTTTGTACTATTTCTGTTCTGATCTTTATTATGTCCCTCTTTCTACTAACTTTGGGTTTCATTTTTTCCTCTTTTTCTAGTTTCTTTCATTGTCTAATTAATTATTTAATTAGACTTTATTTGGGACTGTTCTTGTTTCTTGAGGTGGGGCTGTATTGCTATTTACTTCCCTCTTAGAAATGCCTTTGCGGCATCCCACGAATATTGGACTGTTGTATTTTTGTTGTCATTTGTCTCCATATGTTGCTTGATTTCTGTTCTAATTTGTTCATTGATCCATTGGTTATTTAGAAGCATGTTGTTTAACTTCCCTATGTTTGTAGGCTTTTTGTTTTATTTGTGTAATTTATTTCTAGTTTCATACCATTTCTTTATAAGAAGTTGCTTAGTACAATTCCAATCTCTTTTAATTTATTGAGGCTCTTTTTGTGACCAAGTATATGATCTATTCTGGAGAATATTCCATGTACACTTGAGAAAAATATGTATCCTGCTGCTTTGGGGTGGAGTGTTTCATAGATATCTGTTATGTCCATCTGATCTAATGTATTGTTCAGTGCCTCTATTTCCTTACTTATTTTCTGTCTGGTTGATCTGTATGTTGATGTGAGTTGTGTGTTAAAGTCTCCTATAATGAATGTGTTGTAATCTATTTCCCCCTTTAATTCTGTTAGTATTTGTTTTACATATTTAGGTGCTCCTATCTTAGATGCATTGATATTTATAATGGTTATATCCTCTTGTTGATATGACCCCTTTATCCTTGTGTAATATCCTTCTTTGTCTCATTACTTTCTTTGTTTTGGAATCCGTTTTGTCTCATACAAGTACTGCAACTCCTGCTTTTTTTCTCCCTATTATTTGCATGAGCTATCTTTTTCCATTCCTTCACTTATAGCCATGTATGTCTTTGAAGCTGAAATGAATCTCTTGTAGGCAACATATATATAGGTCTTGTTTCTTTATCCATTCTGCCACTCTATGTCTTTTGATTGGTAAATTCAGTCCATTTACATTTAAGGTAATTATTGATAGATGTACTCACTGCCATTTTGTTCATTGTTTACTGGTTGTTTTTATAGCTCCTTTCTGTTCCTTTTTCCCCCTATTGTACTCTTCTCTTGTTATTTGATGGTTTTATTTAGTGTTGTGATTGGATTTCTCTTTTTTAATTTTTTTTGTGTATGTCTTATAGGCTTTATTTTGTGGATGTCAAAGGCTGAAGGATAGCTTCCTTTCTATATAACAGTATAGCTTAAATTGCTGATTACTCTGTTTCAAACACAATCTAATGCTACTTTTTCTTCTTCTTCCTCCTCCATACTTTATGTATTAAATGTCAGAATCTGCACTTTTTGTGTATCCCTTGACTGATTTTGTGTATACTTGATTTTGCTTCTTTTGTTTTGTTTTAATTTCATACTTTCTTGGTAATTAGTTGGTCTACTACCTTTACTGTGGGTTTGTTTTCACTGGTGAAAACTATTTAGCCTTAGGAAGATTTCCATCTACATAAATCCCTTTAACATATCCTGTAATGCTGGTTTAGTTATTATGAACTCTTTGAGCCTTCATTTATCTGGAGGTTGTTTAATCCCTGCTTCAAATTTGAATGACAACTTTCTGTGTAGAGGATTCTTAGTTGAAGGGCCTTCTATTTCAGTACATTAAATATTTCATGCCACTCGCTTCTGACCTGTAAAGTTTCTGCTGAGAAGTCTGCTGATAGCCTGATGGGGTTTCCTTTGTAAGTTTCATTTTTTCTCTCTCTAATTGCTTTCAATACACTCCCCTTATCCTTGAACTTTGCCATTTTAATTACTATATGTCTTGGTGTTGTCTTCCTGGGATTCCTTTTGTTAGGGGCTCTCTGTGATTCCATGACCTGAGTGTCTATTTCCTTCCCCAGATTGGGGAAGTTTTCAACAATTTTTTCCTCAAGGAGACTTTCTATCCCTTTTTCTCTCCCTTCTCCTTCTGTTACTCCTATTATGTGAATATTGTTTCATTTGGATTGGTCACACAGCTCTCTTATCATTCTTTCATTCTTAGAGGTCTTTTTTCTCTCTGTTCCTCAGCTTTGTTGTGTTCCAGTTCTCTAATTTCTGTCTCATTGATTATCTCCTCTACTTGCAGTGATCTGTTATTCATTCCCTCCATTGTATGTTTCATTTCAGTGACTCTAGTCTTTAACTCTGAGTGGCTCTTTTTCAGCTCTTCTCTCTCTCTTTGTTGAAGTCCTCCCAGAGATCTTAAATACTTTTCTGCACATCAGTGAGCATATTTATGACTATTACTTTGAAATCTTTATGAAGAAAATTGGTGATCTCCATTTCATTTAACCCTTTTTATGGTGTCTTCTCATGTAATTTTGTTTGGGATATATTCCTCTGTGTACTCATTTTGTTAGGGTTTCTATTTTTTCCTTTCTATAGATGGATCTGCTATGCTTCCTCATCTAGTGAGTAATGGCTTTATGAAGAAGAAATCCTGTGGTGCCCAGAAGCTTTCCTCTCCAGTGCCTCATTCACCTTTGCTGTGGAGCCCCAGTTGCTTTTGGTGGGCAATGGGCAGGGTTGCCTTTCTGTCTCTTTGTCAGTGGTTTATCTCTGTCTGCTGAGGCTGGCAGTTTGCCTCAGCTGGCCCTTCATGATCATATCAGTGCCTTCCCCTGGATCATTGTGGGTGGGACTGCCCTCCACCTGCCCTGCAGTGAGGGCCATGTTCCTGGGCTAATGGGCTAACGTGGTGTGTCTGGGGCAGTTGCAGGGCTGGTGTACAGTGGCAGGGTGTACAGGCTTCCAGCTGTGGCAGGCTGTCTGGTGTGGAGCACACAGGCACTAAGCAGTGGCCATGAGCCATGCGGTGGGAGGGCCCAAGGGCTAGGGAAGGTGATAGGATGTGTGTGGTGGGAGGGCATGTGGGTGAGCAGGCAAGCTGCAGTGGTGAGTTGCATTAGGATGCTGCACTGGCAGAAGAAGCAGTGAGTCACACCCCATAAGCATTCAGTTGTTCCAACGAGTCTTACAGGTGCTCCCTAGCAGCAGCAAGGCCCATAGCACTTGGCCACCTGTCTGGAGAAAGGAGCTCTAAGAGCTGGCTCTTGTAGGTACCTCCCCAGTTGGGCAGAAACAGGGTCAAGAAAGCTGGGAGAGTCTCCCTCTGCCTGCCAGGAAACAAAGTCTGATGCTACAGGGCCCAGAAGGCTGGCAAGCCAATAGTACACAGGGAAGTACTCCAGGGCTGAGCCACCAGCAAGGGAGATGGAGCATCTTGGCTTCCAAAGAGTTTCCAACCTGTTGTGCAAAGTGAGGGTTTGGGAGGTATTGTCCACCTGCCCTGTCTCCTGCAGAGATAACTCCATCCAACCCTCACCCCTCTGGATCCTCTTCCACTATTGGCAAGTCTTTCAAACTGCTGACTTTGTGTTGGGTCTCAGAGGGACCATAGGAGCATGCCTGTCCTCCACAAGTGGCTGGAGTCTCAGCCTCCCAGATTGTTCTAACTGTCTCTGGTGTCCTGTCCCACTAATCACCTGAACTCAATGCAGTGTGGACTTGTGTTCCTGGAGCAGATCTCCAGGGCCAGGTGTGCAGAGTTCCTGGGTACCTCTTCCCTCCCTGCTCCATTCCTCTTCCTCCTGCCTGTGGGCTGTGATGGGGAAGGGCTTGTGTCCTGCTGATTCATGGCTCTGACACTTTACCCTTTTCTGTATGGTCTTCTCTTCTTCCCCAGGTGTAGGTAGCCTGTATTGCAGTCTTCAGTTCATTTTCAGCTTTAGATGTATTTGCTGTAGTTGCTTCCTTGGCATGTGTGTGGGAGGAGGTTTCTGCCTTGCTTTCCTCCTCTACCATCTTGAGCCTGCTTCCCACCTTTTTTGTGAGAACATCTAAGTTTTACTCACTTAGCAAATTTTAATTATACAGTACAGTGTTAGCAGCTCAAGTTGCCATGTTGTACATTAGACCCTCAGACCTATTTATCTTGCAGAAAAAGTTTGTTCTCTTTTACTAACCTCTCATTATTTCCCTTACCCCTTTGCCCCTGGCAACTACTTTCTGTTCTGTTTCAATGAGCCTGACCTTTTTATTTATTTGCTTATTTATTTATTTATTTATTTATTTATTTATTTATTTATTTAGTAGATTTGACATAAAAATGACATCAGGTAGTATTTGTCTTTCTCTTTCTCACTTATTTCACTTAGCATAATGCCCTCCAGTTTCATTCATCTTATAACAAATGGTAGGATTTCCTTCTTTTGTATGGGTGTATAATATTCCACGGTGTACATATACCCCTTTTTCTTTATCCATTCACCTGTCAATAGACACAGCTTGTTTTCATATCTTGACTATGTGAATAAAGCTCTGATGAACAAAGGACTACAGATATCCTTTCACTGTCCTGTTTTCATGTCCTTTGAATATATACCCAGAAATAGGATTACTGGGTCATATGATGGTCCTATTTTTAATTTTTTGAGGAACCCCCATACTGTTTTCCAATGTGGCTGTACCAATTTACATCCCAAAAATAGTGCACTAGAGTCCATTTTCTCCATATCCTCACCAACACTTATCTCTTTTGTCTTTGTGATAATAGCCTTTTGAATTATCTTTTTGATAATAACAGTTGTGAGATGATGGCTCATTGTGGTTTTTATTCACATTTCCCTGATGATTAGTGATATCAAACATCTTTTTTGTACCTGTTGACCATCTATATGTTTTCTTTCGGAAAATGTCTATTCAGTTTCTCTGCCCATTTTTAAATTGGATTATTTGTTTTTTTGTTATTAAGTTGTATGAGTTCTTTAAATATTTTAGATATTGATGCCTTATCAGATATATGGTTTGCAAATATTTTCTGCCATTCCATAGGTTGCATTTTCATTTTGTTGATGGTTTCTTTTGCTGTGCAGAAGCTTTTTAGTTTGATTTGTCTATTTTTGCTCTTGTTTTCTTTGCTTTTTGTGTCAAATCCTGTTTCAGCTATTTTTTATCCTTTGCATTTTCAAATAAATTGTTTGTTTTGCCAATTTAAAAAAACTTTCATGTGTTTTAATTGCTATTACATTGAATCTGTAGGTAAATTTGGAGAAAACTGATATGTTAACAATATTGAGTCTTCTGGTTCATGAACATAGTATTTAGGTTTTTGCTAATTTCTGTCAAAAATATTTTATAGTGTTCAGTATAGGAATCATGCACATAATTTGTTAATACTTCTAAATTTAGTAATATTTTTAATTATTTGATGTTTTTGATGCTGTTGTAAAATGTTCAAAGTTTCATTTTCAAATGGTTTTGTTTTTCATTCTTGAATAGTGACTTTATGTTCCTCCACACTGTTAACTGTGATTATTACTCATAGCTTCCTTAGTATTATCTTCATACACAATCATATATAAAAGTTTATATCTTTTGAATCTCTCTGCCTGTTTCTATTTCTTTCCTTATTGCACTGACTAGGACCTCTAATTCAATATTGAATAGAAGTGGTGAGAATAGAGATCCTTGTCTTGTTTTTTATGTAAGGAGAAGAATTGATTATTTCACTGTTAGAGTAATATTATGTATATTTTATATAAATGGTTTTTATGAAGTTGATTAAGTTTTCTTCTATTCCCAGTTTTCTAGGAGTTTGTATCATAAATCAATGCAGTGTTTGTTAAATGCCTCTTTCTGCAGTTTCTGAAATTATTCTGTATTTCTTTGTTAATCTGTTGAGGTAGTAGTGGTGAATTACATTGATTGATTCTGATATGTTAAACCAAGCTTTCATTCCTTGGAAAAGCACAAATTGATTATGCTACAACTTTTATACATTGATGAACTTAATGTAGTAATATTTTGTTAAGCATTTTTGCATCGTGTTCATGAGAAATAATGGTTGAAGATTTTCTTTTCTTACATTGTCTTTGTCCCCTTTAGAATCAGGGTTTTAATGGTTTCATAAGGTGAGATCACAAATGTTCCATCCTCCTCTGTTTTGAAATAAAATTGGTATTCTTTCTTCTTTATGTATTTTATAGAATTCACCAGGTAGCCATCTGAATCTAGAGTTTTGTTAGAAATTTTTAAATTATGAATTAAATTTGTTTAACAGATATAAAACTATTCAGATTTACTACTCTTTGATTTGATAATTAATATTTTTCAATTTCACTGAAGTTCTAAAGTTCATTCTATAAGTTTTCATAATATCCCCTTATTTTACTAATGTCTGTAGGATAATAAGAGAAGTACCCACTTGTACCCTCTTTCATTCTTGATAATGGTTTTTGTATTCTCTCTCTTTTTTTTTTCTTGATCAGTATTGCTAAGGGTTTATCAATTTTTTAAATTTTCTCAAGGAACCAAGTTCTGTCTTTGTGGATTTTCTCTATTGGTATTTCACTTATTTTTACTCTTCTTTTCATCTTATTTTATTTCATATTTTTGTTCATTTTCTTTTTCTAGTTTCTTAAAGTCAGAAGACAGATTTTGTAATTTTACTCTTTTTAAAATGTAGACAGTTAAAGCTATAAACTTACATCTAAGATATGGTTTTGGTTTACACCACCCATTTTAATATGTGTATTTTTATTATCATTCAGTTCAAAGTATTTTCTAATTTCTTTTGTGTTTTATTATTTGAGACATGGGTTATTTAGTGTAAATGGACTAAACACTCCACTTAAAAGACACAGATTATCAGACTAGATAAAAATGAGACCCAATTATATTACTTAGAATAAGCACAATTTTACAATACAAATACACACAGGTTGAAATTTTAGAAGGTACAAAACAATTTATCCTTTCATTGCCATGCATAATAAATCTGGAGTGGCCATACTTATGACAGATAAGGACCCAGATGGCTATTCAAGATAAAAAGAATTACCAGAGATAGAAAGGAGACTGTCGTGATGATAAAAGGGTTAATTAATCAAGATAATGCAAAAGTACAAAATGTTTATGTATTTAATATCAAAGATACCCAAAACATAAGGTTAAAAAAAAAAGAAAAAAGGCATAGGGAACTATAGACAAGTCCTCAGTCATAGTTGGAAATTTTAATATTTCCCTCTCAGTAATAGAAGGAACTAATGGGAGAAAAAATGGTAACGATATAGAATATCATAGCACTTGACCTAATTAATATTTATGGAACATTGTATTCTATAGCAACAGAATACAAATGAAAGATTCACCAAAGAGACCATGTGCTGGACCATAAAACAGGCTTCAGTAAATTTAAGAAGATTGAAATTCTATGGAATATATTCTCTGATACATGGCATTAATCTAGGAATCAGTTAAGAATAATAAACCTAGAAACCTCCCAACCCCATGTATTTGGTAATTGAAAACCTACTACTAAATGACCATTTTATTTATGCTTCTTTGTGTTATTTTAGTGGTCTTGCAAAGACTTTTCAAAAATACTGCAAATATCATTTTTCAGTTTCTTCTGAGGTTCTTGCTTTATCTCTAGCGCTGCCACTCTCCTTCACTTTCTCTTTGCACCTCAGGCTTTAGGCCACAGGAAGCATTGTCCACAGCACTAACTCCCACACAGTTCTACTTATATCCCCAGACGTTCTGTCTTCCCAGGTTTTGAAATATGTGTTCCCACTAAAGAAAGAAAAAAAGAGGTCATTGTAAGATGGGAATATGGGAATAGAGGCAGGACAAACAATAGATGGAAATCAGAAAATTCATTTTTTTTTCAGAATTATTTGCTGAGATTACTTAACCTTGTTAGCAACTATATATAGTGAATTAAGGACATAATGACTTCAGATGAAACTCTACTCAAATACAGAATTTTCTGCTTGCTAACTAGATGACTTTAGGTAGGTTATTTCTGCTTTTTGATCTTTAGCTTTTCACCAGTAAACAAACATTTAGTATTTATAGAATCAGAGTTGAAATCTGCCTTTAAAATAAGAAGAGCCTAACTTGATTCACTTGTTTATTAAAACAAAAACAGTTTAATGATATATAATTGTAAAAACCTACTAAGGTATAATAAAACTCCATTTTCATTTTTTCTCAAAGTATCGATCTGAAAATTTGATGAGTCAGAGACTCATCATCAGTTTTTAATGCTTTCACATTTATAAGTTTGTATACTACTTGTGTTCTATGTTTGTTAACCAAAAAAATTATTAACAAAGAAAAATATAGTGATTTCTATTATGATTTTTGTTTCATGTATGTATTTCTAATGACAGTTTGAATGTCTTCACACTAAATAAGTCATGGCCTATTATTTTTTGTTGGTGGTGAAGGTATTCAATGACCCTTAAGCCTTTTACAAGCCTTTTACAAGTATGTCAGAGCACATTTTTAAAATGTCCGCCCCAGAGGGACATTGGCTATTGGCTATTGGCTCTCTCAGCAGAAGCCACAGCTTTGTAATGTGTGCTATAGAAGAATGCCTTTTGATGGGACCCAGAGGTACCACCTTATATCAATTCTGCCTTAGATACTAATGTTTTGATGAGATTGTATATTGATCTCTTTAAAATTCTGATTTTAGATCTTTCTTTTATTCTTGGAAGAATACAATTTCTTTTTAAGTCAACAGCAGCACAGGCACTATGGGGAAAAAAACCTGTGTCCCTTGAATGGGATAGGAAGCCTTGTCATGTATGTCAGAGATTCATAACGTCTGTATTTTATGACAGCTTTGTGCAGCCATCAAGACAAATGACTGGTTTGTCTGGTTAGACAGGCAGCAAATGACTGGTTTTCCTTCTTTGCTCTATCTAGTGTTACCTCTTCTTTCTCATTTTATAGGTATCAACAAAAAGTGAAAATAATTTTCCATTTAGTGATATATTAATGCTTTTTTCTACAAAAAATAAAAGTTTTGTATGTAAGGGTCTTTCCAGATACATATAATTTATAAGCTGTTCCTTCATTGGAAGCCTTCAAAATTAACCCACCTCTGTCACTGGCTCTGGAAATTGTCATCCCAGATACTGAAATAGGGCAGTACAATCTTTGACAATTTTCTCTCTTAGAACCTTTTTCTTCATCTCTGTAAAAAACAAATAACAATAGAATACTTTTGTTTAGTCACAATATTATTGAAATAAACATATAGTTAGTGCTTTGATGGAGAACAAAGGAAGATGCATTGAATTATCAGCTTCTGGTATTATTTGATCACATTCAGCGCCTACATCAGAAAGGTTAAATAATGGTTTGCATGACAACTATTCTGCTTCATTGCAGTAAGTGACCTGTGTTGGGTAGTATATTTTTAATATGTATGAATTTGGCTATTAATTGTTCTGTTGCTGCAATAGCTCTTTACAAAGCTATGTAGGCAGAGGCATAACTTGAAAGGATTGTTATAAACCCATTTTAAGTTCTGTCCCCCAAACACATTCTTAATTCAAAGTAATGGTATATTTATTTGCATCTTTGTATTACTACTACTCCAAGTAAAAAGTAGGCTTAATCCTTTGCCTGTTTTTGTTTCTAGTATTTTCAAATTTAGTCTAGACATTAAAGTATTTGAACTTGCAAAAGTGAAGCAAATTAATTTTAGAAAATATCATGATTATTTCCAAGTCTCAGTCTTCTAAGTGAAGTACTAAATGTCATCGAGTAGTATGGTAAGATTAGACAATTTCCATAAAGAAGACTGAGCAGAAAGCTCATGGTGCCTGATCACTAAACTTTCAGAGAATTTTAGAGTATTAAACTTATAATTTTTCAAAAAAACTCAAACTCTATTAATAAAGTTATTATTTTAAATTTACTTATTTGATTTAATTTTAAAATATAGAAGTAATGAGTGTCATATACAAATATTGCAGAAGCATAGAGTAAAAAATTAACATTTCCCCATCCTACATTATTAATAATGTCACATGGTAAATATCTTTGAACATGCATGTTGGCACTTGATATGGGTAATTCTGTAGGCAGCTAGCTGTTCCCAATATTTCTTTCCCTTCTGCTGTTTGAGGACTTTTAGTAAGGCATATAGTTGTCTAGAATAAAGACCTCATTTCCTAGCATGCTTTACATCTTGATATGGTAACATAGCTGGATAATGGGCAGAAGGTTGTAAAAAAAAGTGTTTTGTGGCAACTTTAGGGAACTTTCCTGAGACAAATGGCATGTGCCTATGCCCTCTGTCCCCCTTTTCTTCATCCCTTCTTCTGTCATGCTGCCTGAAACAGGGATAGTTCCTTGGTCCATAAGGATGAGGGTCATACCATAAGGGTGGGGGAGGGCTCCTAAGGACTGGGTCTGTCAGGACACCGTGGGACAGTCACTTTGGCAGTCTTGACTTGCTTACCTCCAGACCAATGTATGAGAAAGAAACTTCAGTATTTGTTTAAATCACATATTCTGTTTTTTTTCCTCTCTCTCTCTCTTTCACAGCTGATTCTAATCTTCACCAATAGACATTTCTGGAAGTTTTGGGTCTAAGTGAATGCAATTGAGATTTTTGACAGGTACTCCCAAATTTTTGATAAAAGTTATCTCAAATCAGCTTTACCAACAGGTACATGAAAATGCCCCACCCACCCCCATAATCTATTACTGTTATTTTAAATATTTTCTTAATAGACTATTAAGTTACTTTCTTTTTCAATTTCTGCCTATTTCTTTATTTCTTACCTTGTCCTCCATTTCTCTTTTTGTTGTTGTTTCTTAGGATTCTCTGATTTTGTCTCTGCCTCTCTTGGGGCTTCTTTGGCCTCCCCCCCATCTCTAGCCCCTCTCTCGGCCTTCTCTTCTCTCCAAAGGGCAGATTGGAATATTAACTTTTCCTTTCCCACCGGAGGGAAACTTTCAGCTGCTTCCTATTCCCCGCTCTTCCTGAGCAATGTGCCAATGTTAGTATTTACCTTCTCCAGAACACCAAGTAGTCACGCCCACAGCCCTATCTTAAAGAATAGTCCGTGTACATTTTCTTATACACAGGCCATTTCCATTTGTCCATTCAACCCTGCTGCCCTGGCTATAGCTGGTTTCTCCGAGCTTTGCACTTGACCCTCAGGCAGCCATCTACAGACTTGCCACGGTCTGAGATGAGCTGGTGCAGGGGCTTGCTGGAAGGGGCCCATATGGATTGTTCAGTTGCATTCTCTTTTTGGAAGCCTGAATGGCATGTGTATACACACACACACGTACACACATGCTATCAGGGCGGTTGGGTAAAGGCAGCTCACAAAGGGGAAGGAATAGGATGTCTCATGAGTTAGCAGAGAGGAGACCAGCGAGAACACTGCCTGTGGCAGGGAAGCAGACACGGCTACCTAGGAGTCAGGGGTGGGATAAGCCGCCACAGGTATCCCAGTGTAGAAATACTGAGCAGGGAGTGACAGAGATCTGAATAAGTCATCAGACTTTCTGTGACTCTGAGAAACATTCCCTTTTTCACGAGTCCTGATATACGTTCTTTTGAAAATGTTTTCTGTCTCTCTCAGCTTTCTCCCTTGCCCTTACCATAAATCCTACCAAATTGGCATGTATTTCTCATTGTAATCTGAGCTGGCCTAACCTACTTTCTGTATCCCAGTGGCATCTGATTATGCTTGTTGCAGTATATATTTTTAGTGCTTTCTGTGGGCCAGCTCTATTGATGTATCAGCAACTGGTTTCATATTCCAGAGATCATGGTCAGTGATCCTGTAGCCCTCAAATCTTTAGTCTCCCTAGAAGATTATAACTAGGAAAGAAGGAAGCAAACAGTAGACACTAAGTTGTACCAAGTCTTGGAGTTACATGTTTACTGTGTCACTGGACTTAATTTATTCAACTGTCCCAGGTAGTCTCCTTTCTCTCTCCGATAGAATTTTAATTTTTCTCCCCATAGATCATTCTCATTAGCTTATAAACATGTTATTCGTGCCATCTGAAAAAAAACCCTCCTCTTGACTCCATGTCCCATGCTAACCACCATCCCAATTCTCTGCTTTTCCTGGCAAGTTGTAAGTGTCTGTATTTACTGTTTTCAGTACTCCTTCCATTTTCCCTTGAATTCACTCCAATCTGAGTTTTCTTGTCCCCACCACCTCACTGACACCATTCTTAATAAGGGCGTCAATAACTTCCACATTGCTAAATCCAGTGATTATTTTTCAATCTTTATCTAATTTAATTTAGCAGCAACACATGACATACACCTAGACCTTCTCTTGGAAACATTTCACAGGCCTGACTTCTGCAAACACTTGATTTCCCACCTCCATTTCCTGCGTGGGGCTGCTTTCTCTCCTTTAGAATCTTGTAGTCTTGGGAAAATTCTTCTCTTTTCCACCAAAGAGAAGATGGGGTTGTTGCATTTTGATGACACCACATAAAAAAATTCAGTTCCCATCAGATTATTTTTTAATCCAAACAGTGCATAAGCATATGCAATACAAAGTGAGCCCCCAGTCCAGAACTTAGTCCCACTCTCCTTAGTCTTAAACTGTCAATTACATCAAGTGCTCTATCAGAAATTTGCCATGAATTGATGGATACATAAACATAGATAACCTTTTCAAATTTTTTAAAAAACAGTTAATACAGTAGAACTACATACTTAATATAAGAAAACTACAAAAGCATCCCATTCTTTTATATGGGTCTATCATAATTTATGTAACCAGTGAATTTTTAGATTGTTTCCATTTTCATTAAAATGTTGCTACGATTAGCCTTATAAAGGCAGTTTAGACATACGTCTGAACATATCTGCAGGACACATTTTTAGAGGTAGAAGTGTCAGCTGACAGAGCACATACACAGTCAGTCCTCGTTATTTGCACACTCTGTATTTGTGAATTCACCTACTTGCTAATATTTATTTATAACTCCAAAATCACTACCTGCTGCATTCTCACAGTGATTTGTGGATATGCTCAGAGCTGCATGCAAAACATTTGAGTTGCCTGACATGCATATTCTCAGCAGTGGCAGAACCAGGTGCTACTCTGCCTTCTTGTTTCGACTCCTATGGTGGAAACAAGTGTCCTTTTTGAGGTTTATTTAGTTCTTTTTTTTTTTTGTATGCTTTTGGTTTGCTGTTTAAGATGACCCCCACACATAGAGATGAAGTGCTGTCTGGTGTCCCTAAGCACACAAAGGCTGAGCTGTGCCTTAGGGAGAAAATACATGCATTGGATAAATAAGCTTCCTTCAGGCACCAGTTTCGGTGCTATTGGCAATGGGCTCAATGTTAATGAGTCAACAGTATATATTAAACAAAGTGTCGTTAAAGAGAAACACACATAAAAGAAGACTATTGATCAGATGAAAATACTGTGATCAGAGGCTTGCAAAAACTTAATTCTGTATCTCCCCTCAGAGCAATGTTTCAGTATTTGGTAATTCAACATTTGCAGGAACTTTATAGGCCACAACTACCACAGATAATGAGAACTGACTATATTTTAATAGTAAAGAAACTTCTAAGATGTTGGTAACAATTTTACACTCTGACCAACAATATATATAAGTGGCTATTTATTCCTGCCTTCGCCAACAATGTGTACAAGGAAACTTTTGGATCTTTGATAAATAGATTTAAAAGGTATCTTACCTTGTTATTTTAACTTTTTGTCTTTAATTATATATTTGTATTTGTGTGTGTATGTGTGTATATGAAGGATTTGCTCATATCATTTCCCCATGTTAAAAACTGCATTTGTTAGTGTTTTTCTTATAGATTTCTTAGGGCACTTTAAATATATTGAGGAAAATTAGCCATTGTCATATTGGTTGAAAATAATTTTTCTCAATATATCATCTGCTTTTTAACTTTGATTATCTTGTTTTTGTTTGTTCATTTAACCACTAAAGACTCTAAGTTTTTACATAGTGAAATTTATCAGTCATTTCCTTTCTGATTTTTGTGCTGCACTTAGAAACACCTTCCCTAATATGGAAATAAATTTTTTAAAGTCTTTTATATTTTCTTGTAGTGCTTTTAAATTTCATTGTTTAATATTAAATATTTGATTCATCTGGAATTTGTTGAGTGGTAGGTCCAGCTTTACCTTTTTTTTCTTTTTGTAAATGCCTACATGATTAAAACAACCACTTTAAGAAGGCAAATCCATTTGCTCCATTAGTTTGAAATGTTATTTTGATGTCATATATTAAATCCCATATGTACTTAAATCTGTTGTTTTTGTACAGCCTATTTCTAAGTCTGTAAGGTAAATTTGCATTGAAATGAAGAGACCAAGAGAAAAACACATCAACATAGTTATACCAAATAAATGAAGTGGAGCCTGAATAGTGAGCCTGATTGGGTTAGCCTGTGTTGTTTTTGAAATATTTTAACCTTTCATTTCTGTGGGAGATTCTGAAAACAGTAGAAACGTGATACCAGATGGTGTTTCAGTGCCTGGGGCTCTTGGTTGAAAATAAACAGAAATGTCTTCAACTTGTTGACACAAATTTTGTGAATTCTCTACATGTTGTTACTTCCAACAGGTCAGTATACAGTGAAACAGCTCAGGACTACTGTCCTAGCATAACATTCAAGTCAGCTGAAATGCATTCACTTTCCCTAGTTAAATCTCTCAGTGTTCGGAAATGTTAGTTTAGTACTCAAAAACTCACGCTAACCTACAAGGCAAATGATAGGCTGCTAAATATAACAGACCCCACGCATCCCTATAATTCTACAAATTAATGGTTTCATAAAGAGAGAACCCCTACCATAGTCAAGAAATCCAAATTAGTTATCCCTGCCTGCCTTTTCTAAAGCTGAGTCCTTGAGGAGGTGACAGAGATTAGTGATATCAAACACTAATAGAGCTGATGCAGCTGACAACCCTCCATTTTTAAAAATAATTGGGTACTTTTTATTCAGTTTTCCATATGGCAAAAAGGTTCAAAGCTCCTTAAATAGCTCCTTAAATATGACACCATTCTCAGGGGTATTGAAAAGTTACTGTCCGTACTTTTCAAACCCAGAACCAAACCACAGAGGAATTAGTAACAGAAGTAAGATCTTATGCAAGGTTTTTACAGAGGCTTCCTTAGAATTGAGGTTAGCAATATTCTAATTCATTTTTGCTAAGCAGCTATAGTTTTTGAGTTAACTCAGACTTCCCATCGACTTAATGATTTCTGTTTTCTCCAACAACTATGACAGGACCAACAGCAGTTTCTCCAGTAATTAACTGGATCTCTTCACATAGAAAACAACTCATTTTGGAGAGGTGAAGTTGCTTAGCAAAACCCTTGTTGACTTTTGGCCCAGATTCAGTGGACTTGAGCTCTACTGATACACCACTACTTCTCAGCTGGAGCACCTCAGCATCTTCACTTGCCTTATTATCATCCATATCAAAAGGAGCTGATGGACTCTTTTCCTCATCAGATTCTTTTGGATCTTCAGTTGGGCCAGTTGCTAATCTGTCAGTCACTGCTGGAGGCACAGGGCACTGAATCTACATAATGACTGAGGTGCTGTCTTTCAAATTCTCTGAACAATGGGTAAGAAATGTTCCATACAAATCTTTTCAAGTGTCTTTCCCTGAAATGCTATCTTTCATGATTTTTGGTGAAGAATAATTAGATGAGGTTGCAGGCTACACACATTCTTCTCCCAAGGATGGCGTAGACATCATGTTTCAGTTATCTACTGCTGTGTAACAAAGTGTCCTAAAATCTTTTCTTTAAAACAGATTATTATTATCTCATGGTTCTGCCCACTGGCTGTGCTGGGCAGCAGACACCTGACAATCTGCACTGCTTTTACTTGCAGTGTTCCATGCAGCTACAGGCAGATGGTGGGTGGAACTGATGTCATCTGAAGGTCCTACTAGGCTGGGCATTCAAGGCTGTTTCTTCCTCACACACCTAGCTCCTCACCAAGGATGACCAAGCAGCTTGGCAGACCTCTGACCAGGCAAATTCATGGAGTCAGGAGACGTGATTTAACCCATTTTTAGGAAATTTCTTCTTATCTATATGTAATTTCAGCTCTGCTTCCCTGCCACCCCTCAGTTGTGTGCACTTAAAAGCCAAAACTTACTCTCTAAGTTTGGGATGCCTTTCAAACAGGTTGGAAGACAGGCACTGTGGAAGAACAATGCGCAGTGATTTTTCTTTGTTTTTCAAATGGCATGTGCAAATTTTTACAAATACTGCAAACTCAAGCCTTTGGCATAGCATTTTGAAGTGTTGAGGTTTCTATTCTGTTTCATGAAGAAGTAACAGAATTTTCTCATGGGCTCCAGATGGGCCTACCCTTTAAATTTTTTTCTAAAAATAAAAATGTACTAACTTTTCCTTTGGTACACTGTTGGAAATTAGATTGTAGCTATGTTAAAGCTAATTTTCTCATATTCCGTTCTTTTCTTAATTGTCTCAGTTTTGCTTGCACAGACCGTATGTGTACAAATCATTTTTTCTTGATCTTGAAATCTAGGTTACTTTTATTCTTTGAGAATCATTTACTTAGTTTTTGAGGTATTACTGAAAAGAACCCTTAATTTCCCTGTAAATTTTTCTTTATGACACAAAAAATAACTGCTATCTGGAGGAATTAAAAAATTATCATGTGCTGCATGATAAGGCAGTGTACGTTTTAGTGTCATTACTGGGTTTTGAATCATCTGGCAGGAAGGATTTTTGTGTGAATTAAGCTTCATGTTTTACCTTTAAGCTGATCACATCAGCTTTGCTTCCATTTGGTTTGATATGACATTAGCATATCTAATTTCAACATCTGAAGGTTTAAGGCATTTAACTAGAAAGAAAAATAATACTCATCTTCATCTATGGGCATTGTCAGATGGGGAAACACATGTGATTAAGGAATGTTTACCAAAGAAAGAGTAAAAAATTCCAAGACACTGAGTCCTAAATTAGTTCTAATGATCACTTTCCTTTTCTAGTCCATCAGATTTTTCCTGGATTTGAGCATGTTCGTTAAAAATGTAAAAGAGGTTTTTTGTTTTAGAGACCCATGTTGTGCCAAACTTGCTAGCTATTCTGTTCTGTGGCCAACATTTCCTTGGCCACTGTGTCAGTGCAAGCCTGATCTAAATTAGGTAAAATAGTAATATTTATAAAAACTTTCTCTCAGTGATATCATTGCTTGTTTAACAATGATTTTGAACATAGGCTCTGAACAGAGCTGGATGCTATATGACTCCTTCACTGAATAACCATCTGACCTTGAGCTGGATACTTACTGTCTCTAGACCTCAATTTCCTCATCCACAAAATGTGAGTAATAATGGTTCTTATGCAAATTAAATGAGATAGGCATATGCATGTGCACCAGCTATCTTCACCTGCCCTCCGGATCCACTCTCCACCCCTTTCCTCTTTGCTCTCCTTCCCAGGAGGCTGACCTGCATGGGCCATTGGAGGTTCCCCTTGTCACTTGCACCATTTGGTTTGCACAATAGGGAGCCCAGGCAGATCAGAGGGAAGGCTGGGAGTAAGGTTAGGCATTTATTCTGAACTCTTAACCCTGTAGTGTTGCCTTAGTCTGTCCCTCTTTCTCTTCCAGAAACTTACTACAAGACACTCTCCTTCTGTGTTCTGGGAAACCCCTCCCTCCCCTTTCCCCTTCAGACCTAAAGTCAGGTAACAGCAGAGCTCTCTCTAGCCCCAGGGTACAGCACTGCCCCTCTACCCTGTCACATCTTTTCAAATAATCAATCCCTTCATTAAACTTCTCTAGGACAACCCTAATTTGACTGCATCTTCTGTTCTCTCTGGAATCCTAAGTGATATAGTGTGTGCTTCATACAGTGTCTTGCACATAGTAAAATATTCATCAAAGTGGTATTTATCATTAAAAAGGCTTAAAGGCATGTAAATCAATGTTATATACACACAGCCAATATTTTGAACAAGCAGGGTATTTGAATTATGGTAAAAACAGAGCTTTATTTTTATTTACCATGGTGTGTTTAAACTTTATTTAGTGGGGTATCTTCCTCTGTCCCTGGAGGAAAACTCCAGCAATCCCATGATTTCTCCACTCACTCTGAAGTGATAGTCTTAAGTGGCAGGCACTAGAGGACACAGACACACTCACAGTACGGTAACTAGAATGTCCTGGCCATGGACCAATAGAGATGTGAGCTTGGTAAACTCCGCTCCTGTTGCCCAGGTCATACCTGCCCTGGGCTGGTGCCTGCTGTGGATACAGGGTGAGGCCCTCATTCTCTCCCATCTCACCGCCTCCTTCTCTCTCCAGCTACTGGTTTGGAACTGCCGCAGTGCTAAGGGTGGGAGAGAGGAGAGGTGGGAGAAGTACTGGGTTCTGATAGGGCTCTTCCTTGGTAAATCCAGACAAAGGGGTTATTTGCTATATGACAGTAATCATACCAGCCTCACTATAGAATGCATCTTTTAACACATTAGCCAAAGTTGCTTAGTGGTTTGTTTTTTTTTAATTTTTTAGAACATATTTTAATAATTGGGATCTGGCTAAAAGAAGAGAGTTTTCCTCCTGGTAGTTTAATGATACATATTTCTTTTTTTGCCCTCTGCCTGTGTTTGAGGCTCGCTCTCTCTGCGTACTGAGTGAAGACAGGGAACCAGGGTGAGGGCAGAGCAGGAGAGACCGCTGCCAACGCCGGGGGTGGCTGGGCGCGGTGGACAAGGACCCACGGCGCAGTCCTGGTCTCTGGAATATGTAGTGCGCAGGGGAAGACGAGGCATGAAGCAGAGAGGAGCCGGCGTCAGGAGAAGTAGGGAAAAGTGCTCTGGGCACTCGGAGGGAGGAAAGAGCTCGTTCAGTCGGGAGTCTGGGGCCAGAGCACACGGTTGTTGTGCAAGTGTCTAGGTCCCAGAGGATAAAATGCACTTGGTGGGTCCTTGATACAAAACCTGACTCTCTTTGTGAGTCCGCGTTTAGCTGAGCTGATCAGAGCTCCACTCAAACCCCTTCAGTCCAGCAAGCATCATCTCTGGATTTTTTTCTTCTGTGGCTGAACAAAGATGGACCTTTCCTAAAAGCTAGATATGGGAAGCACCCATTTCACATGGTGGACTGATAAAAAGTTGAGCTGGGCCCGCAATTCTGGTGATCGCCGGGGCTGTTTGCCACCCCCAGCTTCCGGCCATGCTCCTGTTACGGGGCTGAGGCTGCAACACACGCGGGGAGCAGGTCAGGACTCGCGCCTCGACTTCCAGGCGATGCTCAAATGTTCCAGGAAAGCAAATGCTCTTTGAGAGGGTTTGAGAGCTGCATCTCTTAAGACTTAAAGTAGAGGTCCAGCACATCCCTGTCTTACAAGAAGAGGCTATATTCTTTAAAAAAAAATTATGGAGTAAATTTTCAAGCATATTCAAAGTAGAGAGAATAGACTAATGAATCCCCACGTGGCCATCACCGGAGAAGAGGGCTCCATAATCATTTAAATAACTACACTTTGTCTTCCTTTTTACTCAGCAAAAATACGTATTCTAAATGAAAAGCTTAATGACACTACAACAGAAATGTACTATTTAGGATTCAAAGATGCCCATTTTAATTTCAACGATTAATTTTTTATATCACCTGCACAAAATTTCTTCGGATATTCAATATGAAGGCATGATGTCTTTGATAAATATTATCAAATGGCTAACATTATTCTTCATGTATATATTAAATAGCTTTAAACACTTGGAATTAAATATATGTCATTCTTAATTTCTACAGCATCTATGTTGATTTGTCATTAGACCACCAGCTTAATTTCATCAAAGGACAAACAAATGGTGTGGTCAGACTTCCCATTTTATCAGCAGTGATATCTTTTCTTAATTATTTTGCAGTCCGTTACCCAGAGTCCCACATTCTTCTCTCCTCTTTCTTCCCCCAGGCTTTTAAATTCACAGTCACTCATTCATCAAAGAAGAGCTTTGTCCAGATAAGGGATTTAATTCACAACATTCCTGATCAATATCTGAAAGAGCTAGTCATGCAGTCTCCAACAAAAGACACTGATTTTTTGGCAGTTTCACCTCTTGTCCAAAGTGGGATTTTGGAGTTTTCCATGAGAATTTATCCTGTGTAGCCAGGATGATGCAGAGTGCAGTGTAACGTGCAACCCCAGGCATCAGAGAGGCAGAGGCCAGGAAGGGCATTTGGCCCGTGGAAAACAGGACCCAGTGGACAAAGGGAGAAGGAGAGCAGGGTTCAGGTGGGGAAGTCAAGGCTAGAGCATGGACACACAGTCTGGGTCAACACAGGGGGGGATGTTGATAGCAGACTCAGACCCCAAACTGCAAGAGCAGATTATTTCCTGGTGTCACGTGTTAATGGCCTTTTCCTCATTCCTCGGAAGGACAGCAGGGTTGAACCTGATTTTCTGTGCCCAGCTAACGGGGTCTAGGGAAGGGCAGGGACTGCTCACTCTCTTAAAAAAATTTTTAGGCTACATTAATGTGATGAGATACATTTTGGATCTGTTTGGCTACTTCAGAAACCCTCTGTCAGTTGCTCTGATCAGGTAAGAAACATCTGTATATGAAAAAGCCATAAATGAAATTTGCAGTTCCCCTAGCCTCAGTGTGGCAAGGTGAAGTCTCTGTTCGGAAAATGCTGCAAGTGTCTGGAAAGAAGTCTGTCCGCAGGGCGGCTGCTGATTCCAGAGCCCTACAATGAGGTAATGAGATAGTATTTGAATAGGGCAGCCTACAGGGTAATGCCCTTCAGATCCTCATTGCAAAATAGAATCAAGGGCAGGAGAAATGAGCTGCCAGCAGCTTTTGTATGTTCCAGGGAGTGCCATATTTTTATTCTTCCTTTTTAGAGTTTTAGGGGAAAGGGGAGAAGCCCTCTTTATAACACCTCCTTGAAATGTTATCAAAGGCTTCTGAGAGCCTGGAGAAATCCTCATTTTCCCAGAGGAGTTGGTCACAGGACTCAGAGCCACGGAGTTGCCACTGTGTGGCTCGCATAGACCAGTCACATTCTCCTGAAGTAGAGGTAAAACCTGTCTAGAAGCTGGGGCCCCTCAGAGAGGTCTTCCTTGTTTTGGTGGCTAGAAATGAATCTGAGAATAATTCTGCAACTATAGAACTGGCTGAAAGGAATCCACTTCCCTCCCCCACAGCATCTCTTTATTTGTGGGTTTTCCGAATGGTATAATTTAGAGACTCCAAGGTGAAGCCTTGATTCCCCTACCAAAGAAAGGAAAAGAGCCCCCTGGCTGGCACCGTCAGACGTGATTCTCTCTCAGAGGAGATTTCCCATTTGGGGATAAATCAGAATCTCTTTCTCCTTTCCAGACTTCAGTTTCTTGAATATATCATATCTGTAGGGCTTGAAAAAAAATAACAAGGTCTTCTCTTTCCTGAAGCAGTTGTTGTAGTGGAAGATTTTTTGTCCTGCAGTATTTTGTAAGTGTGGGCTTAGAAAAGAGAAAAAGCAGACAGAGAAGGGAAACCATATAAATAATTGCTCAGAATGTATCACCTATTATTATTTTCAAATACAGTCTCTGTCCTTGGAGTCATTCTCTTATTCCACTGATTTCCTTAGAGAAATACAGACAGAAGGGTGAGCCTGCTTGTGCAGTTTAAAATGGAATTTATTTCACTCTCCACGTCCTATTGGAGACCATACCCAGCATTTCTGAGACTGTAGGGTGGCCTTTGAATGTGTGTCCCAGGTCCCAGTTGTGGTCCACTGTCCTTGCTGGTAAGAAATAGGTCCCTGTGTTTGCTCACCCGGCTGACACAGAGCGGGTTCCCGGCATCACACCAGCACACACAGGACACAGGTCTCCTTTTCTGAAATCACTCAGGGCTGGTGCAAGAAAACACTTTCTTTTATAGGCAAGGGAGCTGGTGTCCAGAGAAGGGAGGATGTGGCTACTTCAGAGCCTCATGGCCAGCTAGTAGCACAGCTACCACACTGAAACTGCCACCCAGACCCTGCCCCGTTGCTCAGGGCTAATGTTCCCGCTACATGCCCATGGTCTGGCCAGCACACTTCCATTTGCTCTCTCTCTACCTCGGACCTGGGCTTTCTAACCTCAGGGACCTGATTCCTGTATTTGCAGAACACCTGCCCTCATTTACTCTCCTGTCAGAGCTTCTTTGCCATCTCCTGGCCTCGGGGTTACAGGCAGCAGCTCCCCTGGACATCTCTGCATGCCCAGTGAGCCCATAGCTGTGGCTGTATTTGTAGCCCCTCTTCAAACTACCTAATTCTCAGGGCATTTTGCTTGACCTTTGACTTGGGGAAAGGTGAGGAGGGGACCTTTTCCTCCTTTTGTTTCTAGGAATCTTCTTGTCAAGCTTTTCCCTCCTGAAAGTGGAAAGCGTTGGGGAGACTTACTGCTCCACTCTTACTCATTTCTCCCCAAGAGCGCTTGTGGAGAAGCTCATGGATCGACCCCTTTCACTGCATGTTGCATCAGTAGGCCCTCCTGGTAGGGAAACTGGCTCACTCTCTTTGACCTCAGGCACTGGCCCCACATCGCTCCGCCCCTCTATTTCTGATCTCTTAGTTCAGCTCCTCGAAGCGCTGTGTCCTGCAGGTACTCAGCTTGGGGCAGGGGGCTGCCTTCCTGAAGCTGGCTGAGTAAGTGGACTCGGGGGGCTCTACAGGCTGCTCTCCCCTCAGGCTGGGCCAGCATTTGGGAAGGGGCAGGAGCATCTGTGAGCTGAGGCTTCAGCTTGACTCCCCCTCAGGGCCCACGGCCGAGGAGCTGACAACAGTGGCTGCATGCCAGGGATCAGGAGGTGCCGGCCTGGCCACTGGTGAGGCCGGAGCTGGGGTTCCTGCTCTTCCTGTGACTCTCCATTCCTTAGAACTTCCGTGGGAGGAAGAGTGAGCTTCAGTTTCCCACGCGTCAGGTGTGTGTGATATTGGGGGGCCCTTCCTTCTGGCTCCCCAGGGCTGTCAGAGGGTGACCTGCCAGTGTCCTAGATTAGTTTTGTTCTGTCTTTAGCTCCAGTTTCTTTATTCAGTGCACATTTCACTTAATAGAAATGTCATTCTGAAAAAACTGATTTAACCAGGGAGAGAAATTGCTATTTCCTCAATGTATTTATATACTTATCACCATATTAGCCATTTTATAACATATTGTCTGTTTACTACCCATAACAGCATAGTGATGGGGATTTAGATATACTGGTCCTAAAGATAAGAGACCTTATGCACAGACAGGGAAAGAAACTCACAGAAGGTCTTTCAGGACCATAAAAGCCATTTCCATTTGTTCAGCATCTGTTCTGTGCCAGGCATGGACCAAAGTGCTTTGCAGACAGTATTTTATTTAATATTTACCACAGTCTTGCCAGGGAGATATTATTAAGGTCTCAGAGAAGTGAACCACTTGCCAGAGAACACATATCTCGGAAAGGATGGAATCAGAATTTGAATCCACATCTTTCTGACTCTCAAGCTGCAAGTCTTAATATTTCATGCTGCTTTCCCTTTACAAGGACTCATCTTTCAATTAATTTTTTTGATCTGTTAGGGGATCACACAAAATTACACAGTGTAATTTTATTCAGAAAACCCTTTAGAAGATTGAAACATCCTTAAAGGAAAAGATAGCACCTCCACCTCTCAGATTTGTTCTCAGTGGCAAGATCTCTGCCCACCGATGTGCCCTTACCCAGATGTGTGCTGGCTCTCAGGTCCCCATACGCGGCCCTGGCTTCAGCACTTCCTGAGCTCTGGTCTCGTTGGCTGGTTCCTCTGCCACTTACAATTCCCCAAACACTGGGTGACTGTGCAAGAAACAAATTATTTGATTAAGCAAATATTTATGTAAAATTTGCTACAAACACATTTTATAAAAAGCTCAAATGTCTAGCAGCTGCACAAATTTTGCTCTTTATTCTTGCATTTTGTAATGTGTCAAGCTTGAGGGAAATCAAATAGGCATTTGCAACATTTCCATTTGAACACAGATTTCTGAAGAACTTACATACAAGGAAATGAATTCGAGGGACAAGAAGTTCCTTCATTTACTTGTTAGGAGGCAACATTTGAAGGTGCCACGAGTCAGCATGTACTGAGGAAGCAAAGGGAGGAGTCTGGGGAGTGACAAGCTGAACGCCGGGGGCGGGAGTGGGCCCGCAGGGACAGGCATGAGAAATAGTCTGAGCTACAGTGAGACAACAGCTTTCGCTTCTAGGAAGTAAAAATGGAGAAAACAGCAGCAGAGCTATAGGTGAGGAGCAATTCATTTGTGTATTTGTTACATTCTGTCACAAGTCAATGGAATAAATACTGAAGAGGAAGCATCCTACATGGCAATCATGGGGTGATGATGCTCATACACTGATATTCCCAAAATAAGGAGGTCTTACTTTTTAGATTTGTAAACTGGCTTACTGAACACTCTGGACTTGGATGGGTGGGAGGCAGCTGCAGTAATTTTTATTTTTCTCATTTCTACCCTGAGAGATACTCTTCCTGGTCTCCCTTTCCTGACCCATTACAACACTGCAGGTAGATTCACAGCATCCTGATTACTTTCAGCATTTGACAAATCTGGTGCATGTCAATATAGTCCACTTAAAAACATGAAGCTTATCCTATGTAGCACTTCCGTGGCCCTGGTGACTGGGATGCTGGTCAGTGCTCTTATGCAACCTTTTCTCACTTGGGTTCTAGCACTTTTGATGTGTATGGGTTGAGGGATGGGTTGGTCAATGGGGGCAAAAGTCTTTTCCTAAGTGGTCCTATTGTAAATCTTTTCGCGGCAGGCAGCAGTATGCTAGTAAGTGTTTAACAAGTAGCACTCTGAAAAACACTGTGTGTCTATGTTAAACAATGTAATTTCATGATAATATAAATATATTAGTATATACTAATATGTATACTTATTATACATTTTACACTAAAAAGGATTTTACTGTTGTAAAGCATTAGTAACAATAAAATACAGAGTACCTTTATCATAACTCCCATATAGCTAATTGATTCTCACTGAATGCTTTAGCTGGCTTTTGCCAAACCCATGTCTGTAGCTGATCTATACTTAAAATTGAAGAATGAATATAGTTCTGAGATGAATGTTGGTTGACATTTTTACTTGTGTTAACAAGCAAGACAGAAGTGAAGCAATGAAGAAAGATATTGGAGCCTTACTCATTTATCAGTGACAGGGATGTATTCTTTGCTGAATTGGATAATAGTTTTGAACATTATAAGACTATTTCCTCAGTTTTTGGTGTTGTTCACAATGTAGTAACTATATACACTTTTAAGTTAAACCTGCATAATTAATATTTTCTCCATCATTCTCTTAACTCTAGACCAGAGGATAACAAAGATTTTCTGTAAGGGACCAGAGAGTACATAAACCAGTAGGTTCTGTGGGCTGTATAGTCTCTGTTCCAAGTACTGAATTCTATTTTACCACAAGAGCAGCTATAAATGGATGGGCAATGCTGTGTTCCAGTAAAACTTAATTTTGTTAAACTATGCAGGCTGTAGTTTGCTGACCCCTTGCAGAGACAATCAACAAAACAATAAAAGAAGCCCTGATTTGTAGTATATGCCAGTTTCTTGGTGGAAGTACTCCCTCCATAGCTAATTTCAAGCTACCCACATGAGGTCACTGACCATGGTGTTGGGAATGGTTACCATTCCATAATATTTCCACCAAATAGAAGAAAGGAGCCTGAGAGAGTAGATAATAGTAAATGCATAATTAGTAAGTGATGAGCTAGGGATATTTATTACCTTTGTTATTAATATAATTTATTTAATCGGAACTTTACTTAACTTAATTTTCAGTAATGTCCATGTCTAACAACCGGCTCGCACAATTCTGGTAAACTTTACCATTAGCTCTCTTGAGCTGGTGGACCAACTCCAGCATGCCACTATTAGCAGACATCCAAAAACTTTTTCTCATTGAGAAAAATACAGTGATCCTCTTTGTATTCCATTAAACTAAGTCAGTGAGTGCTCTAAAATGTAAACAGAAGATTGGAAGGAATGGATAAAGGGCATTATTGGCGACAAATGAATGAATTCTTACTGTTCACCATTTTATAGTGACCCAGGTGCACACATCATTCTCAGATGTCTATAATGATGAGGAAATGGCTCAATATAAAAAAAAACAGATATTCATCAGAATAAGTATAAATTCTGTCTTAACCCTTGTTCTTCCAATGCTCACCATCAGCTGTGGGGTGAAGAAAGGAGCCTAATAGTCACAGTGCACTGGCCTAGGTTGGGTAATGGACTCAGTGGCTATCAATCCACAGAATGGCATTTACTTATAATGTACATTATAAAAATCATGAGCTGGGGCAAATCTGATTCTCCTCTTAGAAATTTGGAATGGGAAACTGAGAGAAGGGTAGGTGTGGTAAAGGCTGGGCTGAGATGCCATGAGATGGAGATAGCACAGAGGAGATCTTGTCAAACCTCAAGTCACACGCAGACTAAAGCATTAATACAGTGATTGTAGTAATTGTACTGATAATGATAGTGGACAAGTTTTGAGCTTTTAATGTACTCCAGGCAATATGCTATATTCTTCATTTCCCTTAACTCATTGAATTTTTGAAACTGCAGCCTTGGATAAGTCATGGACAGTGTATTATAGCTCAGTTCTCATGACTCTCAGGCTTTTTTCTCAGCTTTACTCTTCTATTGATTCCAAATTTCTAGGACATTCCTCATGAAATACACCTAGCCTTGGCCCCTGCAGTCCATACGTCATCTAGTTGTAAGACTAACTCTCTGTGACTTTCATGTGATGGTCTGACTTGAACAGAGCAAGCCAGTGGGGCTGGTAGTTACAGGTCTGCCAGGATGAGTTCAGACCCAGGACCTTCCACCAGTAGCAGTGTGAACTTGGATAAATTGCTTTTCTTTGTCTCATTTTTTCCATATGTAAAAGGCTAATAATAGTTCCTAGATTATAGGAGAGTGTTAATAATTAAATCAATCAATGCATGTTGAATGTGAGACACAATGTCAGTCATATAGTAAACGCTCATTAAATTAGTAATTATTTCAGTCCACAAAGGCTCAGGCTGTGCTAGTGCCTCCTCTTCAGGTTACCCTCTGACCTTGTCCTCCTTTCTTTTTCCTTGGTCATATCCCTTCAGAGTTTAAATATCTCAGTCTCAGCTTTCCTGGAGGACAGCATGTGGACTCTACATGGCTTTAAAAAAATTGGTTTATTACCTGGGATTGACTCTTCCCCCCAAAACAACAACAAAATTTTCAAAGCAAAACCCTGAGCATCTCATACAGGATATGACATTAACTGCCATTTGCACACTTTTCTGTGGGTCTTTTTAACTGGGAGGCATCAGTGGAATGCCCCTGCCTCAGGCTGGGGTGTCAGGCTGCCATCTGCCTTGCACGCATGTCCTGTCCTCCTTATAGCTGTTTTCAATACTCATTTTAGTAACTGCTTTCACCTCTGTAACGTTTAGTGTCTGTGTTAGTCAACAGAATGTGGTTCACCATTTAATTCACCTTTTCAGGTTGGGGGTGGGAGGGTAATCTTTGATTTTCCACCTCAGAAAATTTTACTGTAAGTGTCCACAATTTGCACCTCCTCAGCCGAGGTTGTGATTATTTAGCATTGAAGATGATGCTTACTATGTAATAAAAGTTCAAGAAAGGGTAACATCAAGTTCAGTTTAATTGATAAAAAAAGCACATGTTATCCAGATAATAACATGGAATATAAGTAATCTAGAGAATAGGGATAGGTTTCCATATATGGTCTTATTATTTGTTTAAACATAATTGCATTGGATTGATACCAGGTTGATTCACTTCATTGCTTTAGATGTTTGAAAAACCTTATATAATTATTTAAACTATTTTGATGCAATTAATTCTTAGATAAAGAATATTAGCAACTGAATGGTTCTTGATCACTATTATGGGTGAAATAAGGACATCAGAGAAATGACAAATTCCCAGTGTTGGCTAGACGAGGTCATGTGATTATATTCATATGGATGGGTGGAAGGAAATGCTTATGGTTGGGATACACTGTGTGGACAAAGAAGCCTATTATGCTTTAGGGAACTGTGAATACAATGAACGTGAGTTTGCAAAGATTAATCACACAACAGATGAAAATATTGTGATACCTCTGACCAAATAGAATTCAACTTTTAGAAAGTAATTTTAATTAGGTTTCTGAATAACTTGTATTTATGTCCTTCATGTGAACATCTTTTCCATAGATATAAAAAGTTCATCATTGCTTCATGAAGCTATATGCACATTTCGTTGCTGGATTGAACTTTCCATCTCAGGAATGCCTCCGTCTCCATTAGAATTAGGAAGAATCATTCCTCTGATGCGTCCTAAGTAGTGACAGTTAGATGAATGCTTCCCAGATATCCATGGTTTCTCTGCGCCCCATGCATCAGTATGGGGTCACATGATTTATTCTCTTCAGTGGGAAGTGGGCAGAAATGATGTGTTACTTCTGGTTAAAACAGCTAAGAGTGTTACACACGTTGCCCTTGCTCATTCAGGCAGCTGGAACAGAAAGAGTCTGAGATGGCAGGCTTGCATGATGGAGACATAACTGGTCCCTGAGTCAGTGTTAATGGAGGACAGTATGGGGGCCACCTTACCTGAGTGTATCTGTGATATGATTAAGGAAGAAATCGTTATTATATTGACTTGTTGAGATTTCGGAATTTATTTGTTACTGTTACTTGAATAATATATAGGCTCACCACTACATTACCAAGAAGAGGGTAAAATGGAGTTACCTGGTTTAAAAGCTATCATTTGATCCCCCATTTCTTCACATGTTCGTTTTCTTCTATTTTGAAAATCTATTCCTATCACTGTATCCCAAGAATATACTGCTTTTGCTCATCAAAATATTTACTACATGATTTGAATTTTATTTTTAAAAACCCACTGCACATCTATGCCTACATTTACATTTGCAAGTATATACTACAAAAATTGGGTAGAAATATACTAAATTATTCATTGTGGTTTTGTTACTGGGACAGAAAAATTACAGGATTTTTTTCTAATTAAAATTACAGCATTTCTTCTAATTTAAAAAAAAGCTGTATTTTTCAAATTCCATTTAAAAACATTATTTTTATAATTAGGAAATAAAACCAAGAATGTCATAAAATAAAAATTTTTTAAGGTAAAATGTACTCCAAAGAGGATATATAGATAGTAAACACATGCAAAGATGCTCAACTTCATTATCCCTTAAGGAAATGCAAATTAAAACCACTGTAAAACAATAAATTAAAATATATAATACCACTATACACCCATAAAAAGGCTAAATTTAAAAAGATACAGCACTAGGTGCTGACTCTGGTGGGAATGTAAAATGGTACAGCCATTCTTGAATTCTGTTCGGCAATTTCTTTTGAAGTTTATGCTGGGTTAACTACTATGTGACACAGTAATCCCACTCCTAAATATTTGCCCTGGAGAAATGAAAATTTAAGTTCACACAAAAACCTCTGCACACATTTTTTTATAGCAACTGCATATGGTATTCACACTAGCCAAAACCTGAAGGGACCCAGTGGACATCACTGGGTGAAGGAATAAATGGTGGTATAGCCACAGAACGCAATACTCATCAGCAATAAAAAGGAATGGTGTGTTGGTACACACGACAGCATGGGTTTATCAAAGGCATTACACTGAGTGACAGAAGCCAGTCTCAGAAGGTTACATACTGTATGATTCCATGTATATGACATTTTTGAAAAGCTCCTGAACTTACCAGTGGCTACCGGGGGTTGGAGGTGGGAGAGGGTGTAAAAGCAAAAGCATAGCAGTCGGTGGGGTTTTGGGGTGATGACACTGTTCAGTATCCTGATTGTGGTGGTGGTTGTACATACGTATACACGAGTTAAAATTCACGGAACCATGTACCGAACACATTAATTTTATTGCATGTTAATTGAAGATTAAATTAAATTTTATCAAATCAGGAATAAAATAAATAACGGCCATCCTTCTAGCTCCACAGTCTTTCCCACACCTACTTTTGTAATTCGGTCCAGTCCACATTGAGTTACCCTTTTCCTCCTCTGAAAGGGTATTACGGAGAACATCATTTATCATATGGTCCTTATCAACAGCAGAACTCGCCTCCAAGGTCAATTACAGTACTTAGGATAATCGTATTTGCTGCCTACACCATTTATCACGGGGCGCTTGTAACTAATTACTTTTGCACTGTTGCATGCCTCTCTCAGGTGGGCACATCTTGTTGCTCTAGAATGAACGGGGCCCGCCTTTGTTGTTTTATATAATAGTGTTTTTTCTATGTAGATATACTATTTAATCTTTGATTCATAACAAGCCAATAAAGTATAATTAACATTTCCATTTTGGGGGATGAGGATTTTGAAATGAAATGAAATTCTGGAAAATTACAGAAAGTGCCTACAGTCACAGACAGTAAGAGGCAGAGCTTTGGATGAAGAGCAGGCCTGTGGTCTTTCCTCTATACCACTGTGCTACTCCACAGCCAGTCACCACACTGTCAAAGGTAGATTCTTATGCTTTAGAATCCCCATCAGTCCTCAAGGACTTGTCGACCTTTGAAAGAAAAAAAGATGTATTTCGTTCTGTTCTGTAAGGCAGTTTTAAGATGCTTGGACATTCTAGTTGGACTTCACACTTGTCCCTAAGACTCTGTGTTAGACTAATGGTTCCGGGTGTGCAGTGGTTAAGTTGTGTGAAGAGCTGGGAAAGTGATGTATATTCTGCAGAGGCCAAGGTTAGGTTTGTTTCTTGAAAACTGTACCAGATATTGGGACTCACATAAAGGAAAAAAAAATGAAGTCCGGAGAACCAGGAGAACTGAGCTCTGAGGCCCTACGTCATTCATTGTATGTAATAAATTAAGTTATCTCCTATGCTTCTGGAAAGTTCCTAGTTGGCACTTTCTTTGGGAGAACTGAGAAAATTATCGCATTTTTCTGTGCTCTGTGGTGTACATGAGGATCACCAGTTGAGAAAGGCTGGAGATCTGGAATAGGGAGGACTAGGCGCGAGGATCTTTCCTGTCTTTTGCACATGGAAAGGGAATTCAGCATCGTTAGAGGGAACGGTTCTGTGAGTGAGAGGGGAGGCCGGGGCCACCTCAGACCCGCACTCTGGTGGGTGATAGCAGACAGAGAGTCCATCTTACTCTTCCTCCTGGCTGGTCTGTCATTACTAGGCAAGGAGAACCTAGGTTGGGTCAGGAATGTACTGGATTCAGAATCCCAGGCTTGAATTTCTTTTATGTGAGCTCTGGGCAAAGCACTTAGGTCTCAAACGTGTCTGCTTTCTCTGTGGGAGTGTTCGCTAAGATGAGGATAAAACAAAACAAACCTGCCCAGAAAGTTGGGCTTCTACTAATAAACCTCGGCCAAGGTGTAGAGTAAGGATTTTCTCTGAAATCCCTCCTAATTATTTTGCTGCTGTTTCTCAGATATTCCAAAGTCCAAAATCACAGTGCCTGTGTTCTGGTGTGTATGTACTTCACAGTGGCTCTCCTGCAGGCTTCTCGTGCACATTCCAAGGGGCTCTGCTGTCTTGCCACTGTTCCCTCTTTCCCTCAGCACCTGCCTTTGTACTAAGCTCTCTCCGATTTCCACTGTACAGTGTCTTTGTATTTTATACAGTGTGGCAGTTTGTTTATCCTGGTCCCAAAGCCCATATTTCATTTTCAACTTAGAACCTTTGCATCTTTTTCTGTCTTTAGGCCACTAGATGACACATCTCAATCTTGTATCGTGGGCACGTGATACAAACACCAAAATTTGCTGTTGACATTTTTTGGTTCATTAACTAAATGGTTCAAATGTACCATATGTTAGAATTTATTCTATAACTTTTCATATCTATTCTTTTTTTACTCTTCTTGACATTCTCTCTAATAGAACCATTCACTCTTAAACACTCCTGACCTTCATACTAGTGGAAAGTATGGGGCTGGCTTTATATGGGAGATAGATTCCCATCTGTGTTATTTATGGAATAGGGGGGAAATCTCTGACCTCAATGTGGCATTCCATTTAGTATTAGCCTTACGTTTAACAGCCACCCAAAATTCTATCAACTGGGCAGCTGGATATATGCAGAAAATATACTCTTTATATGTAAAGTACTCTCTGAACACTAATGTGATGAATAACCTTCATGATTAACAAAAGTGGACAACAGCTTGAAGTTTCAAGAAGACCTGTGGAGAAATAGAGTTTTGACGAAGAGGGAGAAATGAAAATTACTTCTAGAAGCTGGGCTTCCATGAGGTGGAGGCAGCCCAGGGACCTGGGGGCTTACAGAGAGAAGAGAACTGGGGGGAGACAGGAGAGAGAAGGGAAGACGCCAGGAGATGGGAAAATGGAAATCAGAGGGTGCCAAAGATTTTCATTCTGGTAACTTCTTTTAGGGCTCAGAGTGTACTGAGCATGGCCAGGCGTAGAGGAGGAGAAAAATTTTATTTCCCACAGCTCAGAGATCAAAAGGCTTCTGCCTCAGCCTACAGGGTAAAAATCCAATGAGAGAGAGCTTCCATTTCCATCAGTATTGTAGATAGTTTATGAACACCAAAAATACTTTATGCTTACACACACGCACACACACACACAGTCTCATACAGGCACATCCATCTCTCTCTGTGCATAGCTGGGTTGGCAAGGATGTAAAAAAAAAAAAAAAGAACTCTGACTTCAAAATGGTAAGTATAAATCCTCACAGTCAGCCAGCACTGAAGCCAGCAACTGCCTTGGGCAGATCTACAGATTCCTGGTGGCTTCAGGCTTTAATAGGTCAGGGACAGGGACACAGAGTGATCTGTGGATTTATCAGAGACTCCAGGAGAACATCAAGATCCCTGAGAAGTGACCCTTGGCAAAAGAGAACCAGAAAAAAATTCTGCAAAAAGAGATAATAAGGAATCTTGCCTGTTTTCACTGTGTTGCTGATGTAGAGAAAAACTTAAATTCCATGAAAATTTTGAACTGCAAGCTGGCTCTCACAATGATTTGGGGCCAGAATTCAGTTTACCTATGTGGCACAGAGAAACCCCAAGCCAAGTATTCTGTTTAACCTGGTTATGCAAACACAAATCCTCTCTAAAGGATTCTACCCTCAAGTCAGTTTTCAAAGAAATCTAATAGGAAAGTCTCAAAAAACATTTATCAATCTCTCTCTCTTACACACACATTCACAGACACCAATCATAAAACACATCGAGAAGTTACTATAAGTGAGAGTTAACTAGAAACAACCAATTGCAGAATTAGAACAGAATGCTGGAATTGCTATTAGACTATTAGGATTAGAATCAGTAATTGGATTACTGGAAATAGATTGTAAAATAAGTATGCATGGTAAGTGTAAAGAAACAAAAGATGTTAGTGACAATCTGACCAACTATTATCCTTGATCCAGAAAATAAGAAAAAAAATAAAACTACTAGAACAATGTTATGAGTAAAAGAAACTCATGGCCTACTTTTTGTTGAATGTGAAGGGAATGCATCACAAGCAGATAAATCAGTAATTTGTTATTTACATATAAAAGGAAGAATAACAAAGAGCAGAAGTTTTCACAGGAAGGGTGTGCCCCAAAAGCCCAATTATAGCTAGGATCGTATTTTACAGATTTGCCCCATCAAAAGGATCACCTGAGCCATTGTTTAAAAAATAGGTTCGTGGGGGTCATGACAGACTTCTTAACCAGAATTTTCAGAGGATTTCAATGTGTAGAGGCTTGGAATGAATCGTATCACATGAATCATTATTACAAGTTAAGCAACAGACACTAGAACAGTGTTTTCCAAGTGTGATCTCTTCGCTAGCAGTATTAGTACCATCTAGGAATTGTTAGAAATGCAGATTCTCAGACCCCATTTCAATGTACTGGATCACAAACTCTGGGAGGCGAGCAGTCCAAGGTCTAAAACGATTTAGAGGTGATTCTAGCGAACATAAAATGTGAGAACCCTCGTGCTGGATCACTCTCTGGCCCTAAAATGCATGAGAGGTTGGTGTGTGCATGCCAAATACAAGAAACAAAAGAAAGAATAGACAATTTTCTTGATCTTTGCAGCCAAAAGTAATTTCTTAACCCTCTGATAGCCCATGAAATTTTTAGTATCTCTTTTATACCTTCTTTTTCTGCTCTTCACTCCCTCTTTGTCAGTCAACTCCTGTACCTCCTCCAAGTTTCAGTGTAACACCCCTGCTCTTTTTTGGTTATTCTTTTCATGAAAATCTTTTTCCATCCTTTACTTTCAATCTATTTGAGTCTTTGGATCTAAAGTATATCGGTTGTAGACAGCATATAGTTGAATCATTTTTTTAAAATTCTGCCAATCTCTGTCTTTTGTTTGGAGAATCTGATATATTTACATTTAAAATAATTACTGATAAGGAGGAACTGATTTGTCCCTTTGCTGTTTGTTTTCTGAATGCCATATAGCTTTCAACCCTCATTTCCTGCATGACTGTCTTCTTAGGAGTTTACTTGATTATTTGGAGTGAAATGTTTCAGCTCCTTCCTCATTTCCTTTAATATATTTTCTCTGTGGTTACCGTGGGGAGTATATTTAACAACAATGGCCAGTGACCTCTTTGCACCTCTGTGATCAGAAGCAGCTGTTGGCAATCAGAACACAGATGCACGCTACCTGGAGGATAAGGTTCTTTGCTCACGTGGCTTCCACAAGCTGTATGCAAGCTGCTGCAGGGACCCATTCACAACTTTCTACCATAGGGTTTGTGCTGAAGTGGCTGCTACTGTTTTAAAAGGTGAAATCGACTGAAATTAACCATGATTACCATCTAGGTCTTCTGCTGCAAGTTCCACGCATTCAGTTAACTCCAGAGTTTCCCAGTTACATCAGGTTCTCCTAGTAATTGTTGTCTAGGTGGAAAGAGATTCCTTGTGCTTCCACCTCTGTCATCTCCCCTGAGCAATGTCCTGATACAAAACTTTAAAGAAATAAATCATTTCCACACTTAAAAGTGATTCATATTGCCATGCATTCCTAGACAGAGGCATTTAATTTTTTCTTAGTCATCTGTCCAACCCCTGCTAACTTCCACTAGATAACTTATATTTATGATAGCTGGGGCAACATTGAGAATATGATAGGACATTTAATAAACTTAGGGAAGTTAAAGAAGGAGAGGCAGGGAGGGAGAAAGAGCAAATCACAAATGTAAGGAGCATTTTTAGTATAGTCCACACAGCTTTATACCATATGACCTCTATTTGCTCATGGTGACTTCTTGCCAGTGATATTTTTGTTAGCTATTAAATATCTTTTGGAGTAATTCTCTTCGTTAATCTCAAAATATCCAACTGCTTGCATTTAAATAAACAAACACTTTATTTTTTTCGTGTCTTCCTATTTTATGGACTTGTTACTCCCTATGCCTGTAATGCTCCCCTTCTGCATGACCACTCAGCAAATTTGTGTGCATCCTTCAAGACTTAGCATAAACACCATTTTAAAAATGATCCTACATCTCCTTCCTTCTCCATGCAAGCAGACTTAGTAATTCTTTCTTCTGCTTTTATTTTCCAGTATTTGTTCATACTTCCCTTACTTAATTATCATCCTGCAGAGGTGATCATTATTTGCCCATCTCTCTTCTGTTCATACTGAGAGAGTATCCTTGAGGGAGAGCTTCTGTCCTATTCACATCATTTCCCTGATCAGAAAGAGGCAGGTTCTATAAATGGTGATAAAAACAGAATGGATAAGTAACTCTTTTCCTGTTTAAAAAGGAGACAGGACCTTTAAAAAACATGAACAATAAAGTAAAAAGCCTTGTGAAGAGAAGCAATTAAAAATTAAGCACATTTGGAAAAGATTTTTCAATTATAGGAGTTAAGAAATAAAACGATTCCCTATATAACTACAAATTAATGAAAACATAAAATAAATCACACTTCCCTTGCCCAAATAATCCAGAGACTAGGATTATAATACTTTGTCACTAACTAGCTGTGTGATTTTAACAAAAATATTCATTCTTAGGTTCTATTTTCATCACTCATAAAATTAGAGAGTCAAATTAAGACCTTGGCTAGATGAAGATCCTATTAACTGGACTGTTTCCCAAGCTTCTGGGAAACTGAGCTATACTCTGCTGTTCTACGAGACAGAATTTGACAGCAGAGGTTCACAAATGCACTTGCAATTCCCTAATGGTCTAAAGTCTAAGGGGACAGCACACTGGATGTTGCCAGGTTGAGCAAAACAAATTCTTTTTGTTATTACGGGACAGGACCTTAGGGAGGGAGAATGCTCTCTGGAGGATCTCTGGACTGCTCATGTAAAATAGTGAGTTTATGAAGTCAATTTATTATATTTTTTTTTAGATGCAACTCCCATGGAATAACAATGGATGAGAAGTTAATTTACTGTGGGTAAAAGCCAAGCCCTAGCAGGGATGGATTTAATAAATGTGACAGGCATGAAAGGATACCTGTTCAGTGATTTATTGATACCTCCATATTTTGAGAAAGCAGATGGTGGTAATGAATCTAGAAAAAAGACTTGGGATTGGAGATGAAAAATTCCCATAAGTGTGGAGATAATAAAACAATAAGACAAAAAAAAAGGATATATTTTCAACTGATCAGGTACTTTCAAGATGGAAAGTTCTGTCTTTTTCATTGTGAGTAGGAGGAGCATGTGATGGTAAGAAGTCCGAAGCCTCAGGTTTTGGACAGAGCAGAAGCACGTTTATTATTGGGGTCTCCTTGAAGTTTGTAGTTATAAATACCATGGGGTAAGTGATTTGCCCTTATATTTTATGACATTATAGTTTAGTGAAGTTGGATTTTGCCTTTTGGCTGCAAGAATGATTTCATTGTCAGGGAAGACCTGGTGAGAAGTATTTTTCTTATTTCTTAGAAGTGAAATCTTAATAAGAGGTTAGATAATCAAGTGACTTAAAGAGGCTGATGGCGCAAGTTATCTAGCACTGTGAAAGGATGCAGGTAAGGTTTTCATGGCCTTTAGTCTGTCAGCAATAAATACAGTACCATCTCTCTTGATCAAGTGAATATACTCTAGAGACAGATTTTCTTGCCTGAAAGTCTTTTGCCCAAGGCAGAAGAGTGGCGTTCTGGTATACCTATCTCAGTACTAGTACTAATTGATAATGAATGTTCTTAGGCAATAGAAAATATACTTCTAAAGGTCCCGGGCCAAGGCCTTGAAGGGATAGAGGAGCAGAAGCCCAACAATGGTTGGTGTTCAAGTAGTTTAAGAAAATCAGTAGAGGGAAGATTGCAGGGAAGTGAGAGGTGAGCCCTTACAAGGACCCACTTTGCTTTAAGTAATTATGGCAACTCTAGACGGCAACCCAGCAGGTTAGAATTTAACAGTTCCCTTCAGGTTCCATACAACTTTGTGCACCCTCCATCATCCATTCCAATCAGGAAGATCAAGTAGATTTATCTGTAGCACTGAGCTTTATCCCGCCATTTTTCCAAGTTTATCCTGAAATTGCGAATTGAAATTCCTTTGGGTATAAGGCCTTAACTTCTGTAAAACTGCAGAAAAGACTACACACCTCACTACTTAGGGAAAATGTAAACAGAATTTTTCTAAGGTTTTGTTTGTTAATGTAAGTACAAAAAAATTTAGTATTTTTCCTGATGACCTCCCTAATCTGTCAGTCATATTGCTACTGAAATTTCTTTGATTAGTGAAAATATATATTCAGAGTTTAGGATTTCTAGGAATCACTCATGGTAAGACAATCAGAAAAAAAGATTCTTCAGCAAACCCTGAAGGATTCTTATTTTGGAATGTGTGTGTGTGTGTTTGTTAATTCTCTGCTAGAAATATAATTTACTATGTTGGTATTACATATAATTATTCAAGGTTGTTGAGCTATGTGATCTGCTTGGGATGACGGTCCATAAACATCATCAGCAGCAGTCATTAAGCATATTTTCCTTAGGAGGCATTCAAATATCTTTTCACTGGGATGCAAAATTTATTGATTTTACCGTTCATTCTATAATCCCCAATTCCTAGTGTGAGGTAAAGAGGGCCAGGTGACACCTACACGTGCAGCGGGGTTGTGTTACAGAGAGGAATCCTGAGTTTATAACCAAGTCTTCTATAATGGCCAGTGAGCCTTCCTGCTCTTTGCTTTGGAGAGGTACAGAGCCTGTAAACTGTGCAGAAACGTGAGAGACCGTGGAGAACCCCAATATCAGTATCTTGAACATTTCTATTCTTAATTCTAAGATTTCCAATGTTATAAAATGCTTACCCAGGAAGGAAATAATTATTTTACCTCAAGCAATTAGAGATACCTTCTCCCCTGAGTTTACACAACAATCAGGGATTTCAGCAGCGGAGCTCCTATTGGCAACCCTGACTGATACAGTGACAAAATTATTGACTCTCACACGGGATGATGTAAACGCTCCTGTGCCCTAAATTCAGGTCACACGGTATGGAATTCTTAGGTCTGATTAAGATAGCATTTGACTCCCACTAGGTGGCGGTATCACTGGTTTGGATTTTATATTCTTCTGACTTGGAAGAAATATAATTATCTTCTTATCTGTATCGAAAAAACCTTTGAACTTGATGGAATCTTACATCTTTTCTCTCGTATATTTACTATTTCGTTGAGGCAATAATTCTGGATAATAAATAATACCTGAAATTTGGAGGTTCATCAATAGTTCCGACATCCTGTCATACTTTCTAACGCTGTTTGACTGGCACTAATAAAATATTTTTATTTTCTGAAGCCCTGGAACTAGAAACTTCAGGAAATAATTTCTTCTTAAGACTCTAGTAGCTTAGTAAATTATACATGAAAAGGAATAATACTCATTGAGTTTCTTTTCTTTACATGAGTGACAGCTTTTCTCGCCCATCTTTCATGAAAATATAAATCTAAAGTATAGTCAATAACTTCATTGAAGGCTGAGTTTGTATTTTCCATTTCATCTTTTCCCAGTTTTTTGGTGGATTGCATATAAGATTTGTTTTCACAAATGGTTTCATAAACTCCTTGCTTTCACTGATGGGTGTCTGTAAATCACTTACTGCTCCTTGAAGTTGTAATCAATCTAAACAGAGCTTTTTAAAAAGTTCAGCTTTATTTTTTAGTAGCAGAGTTGTTATCTGTTGCTATGAAATACAGTTTCAGATTGATAGCATTTATTGTTGTACACACAGTAAAACATTTAAACAGAACAAAAGTAATAAAGTGAGATGCAATTTTCTCACAGTGGACCCCTTGCTTTCTTTTTTATCAGCAACCACTGAGATAAAAAAGAATTCTATGTATTCTTCCAGAACTTTCACACACATGCACACACATATCTTTTATACTAACATTGTGAAAATTCTAAATGAGTACATTTTGCTTTTTATATGTTCATCTAGTGATTTTTATTCTCATTTACATATAATAAAATGCACAGATCTTGAGTGTACACTTGACCTTTAAGAATGATTTTTGAGAATTAGTATATACCTGTGTCATCAACACCCAAACCAAGATAAAAACATTTCCATAACGAGAAGGTTTTTTTTAATGCTCTTTTCACATCAATTCCTCTGAACCCCAACCACTTTCTAATTTCTGTCAACATAATATTGCCTGTTCTTGGACTTAATAGAATCATACTCATCTGGAGATACTAATTTCTTTGACCTTTACTACATTAAGCTTTGTGCACAATATGTGGTAGATATCTGTTAACATTTTCTAAACATTTAATAAATATATATTATTGAATAGTCTATCCTTTTCCCACTGATTTATCCAGACATGCAATCCTTGTTTTATTCCAAGTTTTCATAGCAGTTTTCTGGTTCCCCCATTATAATCATCTATCACTGCAACCATGACACAATGTATGAGATATGTATAAAACCTTTCCACTAAGCATGTCTTGTTTGTTTTTTCTTAAGTCCACATAATAGTTAACTTTATTGTTTCAATAACATTCTAAGATAGGACATTGTTGGTAAAGCAAGTAAAACACATATTTTTTTTCCCTATCTTTTGGATCATAAGGCTTTTACACAAACATTGTTGAAATGTGGTAACCAGTTTAACTGTTGAGAAGGAAAAAGACCAGTTGGCATTTGCCATTGAGTATTTTTATTTCTTTTCTTTTTTTTCTTTTTTGTTTTTAGTTTCAGGTGTGCAACATAGTGATTCAATATTTATGTACATTATGAAGTGGTCTCCATTATGAAGTAAGTCTAGTTCCATCTGTCACCATAAAAAGTTATTGCATTATTGACTACATTTACTATGCTATGTATTACATCCCCATATCTTATTTATTTTTATTTTATAAATGGAAGACCTGTTGATCTCCCTCACCTATTTCATCCATCCCCCTAACACTTCCCCTATGGCAACCATCAGTTCGTTCTCTGTATCTATGAGTCTCTTTCCTTTTGTTTTGTTTTGGTTTTTTTAGATTCCACATATAAGTGATGTTATATGGCTTTTGTCTTTTTCTGTGTGACTTACTTCACTTAACAATACCCCTATGTCTGTTCATGTTATAGCAAATGGCAAGATTTCATTCTGTTTTATGGCTGAGTAATATTCCATCGTGTGTGTATCTGTCTGTCTGTTTATCACCTATTCTTTCTCCATTCATCTACCAAATGACACTTAGGTTGTTTCCTTATCTTGACTATTGTAAATAATGCTGCAGTGAACATAGGGGTGCATATGTCTTTTAGAATTAGTGTTTTCATTTTCTTTGGATAAGTAGCTAGAAGTAGAATTGCTAGATCACATGTGAGTTCTATTTTTAATTTCTTGAGGAACCTCCCTACTGTTTTCTGTAGTGGCTGCACCAGTTTACCTTACCAACAGTGTACAAGGGTTCCCTTTTCTCCATATCCTCACCAACACTTATTATTTCTTTTTGCTGCTGTTAGTAGCCATTCCAACAGATGTAAGGTGATAACTCACTGTGGTTCTGTTTTGCATTTCCCTGATAGTGTTTTTGAGCATCTTTTCAATTGCCTGTTGACCATCTGTATGTCTTCTTTGGAAATATCTATTCAGGTCCTCTGCCCATTTTGTTATCAGATTGTTTTTGATATTGAATTTTGTGAGTTCTTTATATACCTAGGATGTTAGCCCCTTATCAGATATAGAATTTGAAAATATCTGCTGTCATTCAGTAAGCTGCCTTTTCATTTGTTGATGTTTTCCTTCATTGTGCAAAAGGCTTTTTAGTTTAATATAGTCCCATTTGTTTACATTTGCTTTTGTTATCCTTGCCTAGAGACATCAAAAAAAAAAAGTCACTGAGACCAGTGTCTCACAGCTTAATGCCCATGTTTTCTTCTAGGAGTTTTATTGCCTCAGGTATTATTTTTAATTATTTAATCCAATTTGAGTTTAGTTTTTATATGGTATAAGGAAGTAGACAAATTTCATTCTTTTATATGTAGCTTTGCAGTTTTCCCAATACCATTTATTAAACAGACTGTCTTTTTCCCATTGTATATTCTTGCTTCCTTTATCATAGATTAATTGACCAAATAGGTATAAATTTATTTCTGGGATCTCTATTCCATTCCACTGACATAGGGGTCTGTTTTTGTGCCTCTGGCATACTGTTTTGATTACTATACCTTTGTAGGATAGTTTGAAATCAGGGAGCATGATACTGACAGCTTTGTTCTTCCTTCTCAAGATTACTTTGGCTATTTGGGGTGTTTTGTGATTCCATACAAACTTTAGGATTATTTGTTCTAGTTTTGTGGAAAGTGCTGTTCATATTTTGATAGGCATTGTGTTGAATATGCAGATTGCTCTAAGTATTATGGACATTTTAACCATATTAATTCTTCCAGTCCAGGAACACAATGTATCTTTCTGTTTTTGTGTGTGTGTTGTCTTCAGTTTTTCATCAAGATCTGATAGTCTTAGAGTGCAGGTCTTTCACCTTGGTTAAATTTATTTGTAAGTATTTTACTCTTTTTGATGCTATTGTAAATGGGATAGTTTTCTTAATTTATATTCTGATGGTTTGTTATTAGTGTGTAGAAATGCAACAGATTTCTGTATACTGATTTTGTGTCCTTCAACATTACTGAATTCAGTGATGAGTTCTAATAGTTTCTGGTTGGATCCTTAGGGTTTTCAATATGTAGTATCATGTCAACTTGGAAGAGTGAGCACTTGACTCCTTCCCTTCCAATTTGGATGCCTTTTGTTCTTGTCTGATTGCTGTGGCTTGAGAAGAATGTGTAATCTGTTGTTTTTGAAGGAATGTTCCCTGTATGTCTGTTAAGTCCATCTGGTCTAATGTGTCTTTCAAGGCCACTGATTTCTTATTAATTTTCTATCTAAATGATCTAGTCATTGATGTAAATGGGCTGTTAAAGTAGCCTACTACTTCTGTCAATTTCTCCCTCTGCATTTGTTGGCATTGGTTTATATATTTAGGTGATCCTATTTATGGAGAAATGAATATTTATGTGTTTCATCTCCTTATGGAATTGATCCCTTTATCATTATATAATGCTCTTTTTTGTTTGTTGTTACAGCCTTTTTTTAAAGTCTCCATCTATGGTCTATACACTTTTTGATCTGTTGTTTTGCATTAGTTTCCAGTCAAGTGAGTCTGTGCTCAAACCCTTTAAGACTAGATTTTCCTGTACCCACTGTTATGTAGTTCTCCTGGACACACTCCCTACTGACTTTCAAAGCCAGGTGTTCCAGGGGATTGTCCCTTCTGTGCAGGATCTAAGGACTGAAGCTCAAACCCCTCATCCCTGCACCTCCTGGGTTCTGCTCTCATTCACTTAGCAAAATCGTATCTCTGCCTCTTTTACCTATCTCTGTTATGGAGGCTCTGTTCAGAGGGAATTATTTCAAATTTAATTGTAGTTTCCATGTGCACAAGGGAGGGGGTGAGCTCAGTATCTTCCTCTGCCACCATTTGAGCCCCCATTTTTTGTTTCTTGTTTCTTAAAATATGCCTGATCTTGCCCTTTGATCATGGTTTTTTTCCTGTTTCTTCTATAATTTTCAACTAAGAACTTATTTTAAGGCTCTGTTATTAAATTGTAAAAGCTTATGACAGTTGCTGAATAGTAGCTCACAAAAGAAATCAACACATTTCAAAGAATCAATATTATAGAGGGAGCCAGGATGGCGGCGTGAGTAGAGCAGTGGAAATCTCCTCCCAAAAACACATAGAGCTATGAAAATATAACAAGAAAACTCTTCCTAAAATAGAGACCAGAGGACACAGGACAACATCCAGACCACATCCACACCTGCAAGAACCCAGCCTTGTGAAGGGGGTAAGACACAAGCCCCGGCCCAGCGGGACCCAAGCGCCCCTCCCCCCGGCTCCCGGCAGGTGGAAAGACACCGGAGCGGTTTTTTTTTTTTTGGCGAGTGCTTTTTGGAAGCCTTAAAGGGACAGGGACCCCATTGCTAGGGAGGCAGGGCGGCAGGAACGGTGAGCGGGTGCCTGGGACCGGCACCTGAGGACAAAGAATATCGCGCGTTTTTCCCTACAGGACCGGTGGGCGGGTGCCTGAGACCAGCGCCTGAGGACAGAGGAAATCATGCATTTTTCCCCTTTTTTTTTCTCTTTTTGGTGAGTGCTTTTTGGAAGCCTTAAAGGGACAGGGACCCCGGTGCTGGAGAGGCAGAGCAGCAGGACCGGTGAGCGGGTGCCTGGGACCGGCGCCTGAGGACAAAGAATATCGCGCGTTTTTCCCTGCGGGACTGGTGGACGGGTGCTTTTTGGAAGCCTTGAAGGGACAGGGACCCCAGTGCTAGGGAAGCAGGGCAGCAGGACCAGTGAGCCAGTGCCTGGGACCAGCGCCTGAGGACAGAGGAAATCGCGAGTTTTTCCCCTTTTTTTTCTCTTTTTGGCGAGTGCTTTTTGGAAGAGTTAAAGGGACAAGGATCCCGGTGCTAGGGATGCAGGGTGGTGGGACCGGTGAGCGGGTGCCTGGGACTGGCGCCTGAGGACAGAGGAAATCGCTCGTTTTTCCCCCTTTTTCTCTCTTTTTGGCGAGTGCTTTTTGGAAGCCTTAAAGGGACAAGGACCCAAGTGCTAGGGAGGGAGGGCGGCAGGACCGGTGAGCGGGTGTCTGGGACCGGCGCCTGAGGATGGAGGAAATCGCGCGTTTTTCCCCTTTTTTTTTCCTCTTTTTGGCGAGTGCTTTTTGGAAGCCTTAAAGGGACATGGACCCCGGTGCTAGGGAGGCAGGGCGGCAGGACCAGTGAGCGGGTGCCTGGGACTGGCGCCTGAGGACAAAGAATATCCCGCGTTTTTCCCTGCAGGACCGGAGGGTGGGTGCCTGAGACCTGTGCCTGAGGACAAAGGAAATCACACGTTTTTCCCCTTTTTTTTTCTATTTTTGGCAAGTGCTTTTTGGAAGCCTTAAAGGGACAAGGACCCTGGTGTGAGGGAGTCAGAGCAGCAGGACTGGTGAGCAGGTGCCTGGGACCGGAGCCTGAGGACAAAGAATATCGCACTTTTTTCCCCGCGGGACCGGTGGGCGGGTGCTTTTTGGAAGACTTGAAGGGACAGGGACCCCGGTGCTAGGGTGGCAGAGCACCAGGACCAGTGAGCGGGTGCCTGGGACCGGCGCCTGAGGACAAAAAAAAAATCACATGTTATTTCCTTTTTTTTTTTCCTTTTCCCTCTCTCATTGTTGCTGTTGTTTTTTTGGTTTGGAGAGTGCTTTTTGGAAGTCTTAAAGGGGCAGGACAGGATACTTAGACCAGAGGCAGGGAATCTGGGGATCTCTGGGCACTCTAATCCCCTGGGCAACAGGGAGCACAGAGGCCCATTACAGAGATAAATACCTCCCAGCCACTCCCCCTCCAACGGGGCTTCACCACTTTGGAGGAGCAGCCACAGCCAGGCCACGCCCACAGCAACAGCGGAGATAAACTCCATAGCAAATGGGCAGGTAGCAAAAGCCCTGTCTGTGCACAGCTGACAAGCATAAGCCACTAGATGTCACTTTTCTCCCAGGAGAGGAAGGCCACAAATGAACAAGAAGGGAAGCTCTTCCAACAGTCACTCGTACCAGCTCTGTAAACTATCTCTATCACCATGAAAAGGCAAAACTACAGGCAGACAAAGATACAGAGACAACACCTAAGAAGGAGACAGACCTAACCAGTCCTCCTGAAAAAGAATTCAAAATAAAAATCATGAACATGCTGACAGAGATGCAGAGAAAAATGCAAGAGCAATGGGATGAAATGCAGAGAAAAATGCAAGAGCAATGGGATGAAGTCCGGAGGGAGATCACAGATGTCAGGAAGGAGATCACAGAAGTGAAACAATCCATGGAAGGATTTATAAGCAGAATGGATAAGATGCAAGAGGCCGTTGAAGGAATAGAAGCCAGAGAACAGGAACGTATAGAAGCTGATATAGAGAGAGATAAAAGGATCTCCATGAATGAAACAGCACTAAGAGTACTATGTGACCAATCCAAAAGGAATAATATTCGTATTATAGGGGTACCAGAAGAAGAAGAAAGAGGAAAAGGGATAGAAAGTTTCTTTGAAGAAATAATTGCTGAAAACTTCCCCAAACTGGGGGAGGAAATAATCGAATAGACAATGGAATTACACAGAAGCCCCTACAGAAAGGATCCAAGGAGGACAACACCAAGACACATAGTAATTAAAATGGCAAGGATCAAGGACAAGGAAAGAGTTTTAAAGGCAGCTAAAGAGAAAAAGGTCACCTTTAAAGGAAAACACATCAGGCTAACATCAGACTTCTCGACAGAAACCCTACAGGCCAGAAGAGAATGGCATGATATACTTAATGCAATGAAACAGAAGGGACTTGAACCAAGGATACTGTATCCAGCACGACTACCATTTAAATATGATGGCGGGATTAAACAATTCCCAGACAAGCAAAAGCTGAGGGAATTTGCTTCCCACAAACCACCTCTACAGGGCATCCTACAGGGACTGCTCTAGATGGGAGCACCCCTAAAAAGAGCACAGAACAAAACACACAACATATGAAGAATGGAGGAAGAGGAATAAGAAGGGAGAGAAGAAAAGAATCTCCAGCCAGTGTATATAACAGCTCAATAAGTGAGCTAAGGTAGGCAGTAAGATACTAAAGAAGCTAACGTTGAACCTTTGTAACCACGAATCTAAAGTCTGCAATGGCAATAAGTACATATCTCTCAATAGTCACCCTAAATGTAAATGGACTTAATGCACCAATCAAAATACTAACAGAACTAAAGAGGGAAATAGACTGCAATGCATTCATTTTAGGAGACTTCAACACACCACTCACCCCAAAGGATAGATCCACCGGGCAGAAAATAAGTAAGGACACAGAGGCACTGAACAACACACTAGAACAGATGGACCTAATAGACATCTATAGAACTCTACATCCAAAAGCAACAGGATATACATTCTTCTTAAGTGCACATGGAACATTCTGCAGAATAGACCACATACTAGCTCACAAAAAGAGCCTCAGTAAATTCCAAAATATTGAAATTCTACCAACCAATTTTTCATACCACAAAGGTATAAAAGTAGAAATAAATTCTACAAAGAAAACAAAAAGGCTCACAAACACATGGAGGCTTAACAACATGCTACTAAACAATCAATGGATCAATGAACAAATCAAAATAGAGATCAAGGAATATATAGAAACAAATGACAACAACAACACTTAGCCCCAACTTCTGTGGGACGCAGCGAAAGCAGTCTTAAGAAGAAAGTATATAGCAATCCAGGCAAACTTTAAGAAGGAAGAACAATCCCAAATGAATAGTCTAACATCACAATTATCGAAACTGGAAAAAGAAGAACAAATGAGGCCTGAAGTCAGCAGAAGGAGGGACATAATAAAGATCAGAGAAGAAATAAACAAAATTGAGAAGAATAAAACAATAGCAAAAAATCAAGGAAACCAAGAGCTGGTTCTTTGAGAAAATAAACAAAATAGATAAGCCTCTAGCCAAACTTATTAAGAGAAAAAGAGAATCAACACAAATCAACATAATCAGAAATGAGAATGGAAAAATCACCACAGACTCCACAGAAATACAAAGAATTATTAAAGACTACTATGAGAACCTATATGCCAACAAGCTGGAAAACCTAGAAGAAATGGACAACTTCCTAGAAAAATACAACCTCCCAAGACTGACCAAGGAAGAAACACAAAAGTTAAACAAACCAATTACGAGCAAAGAAATTGAAACGGTAATCAAAAAACTACCCAAGAACAAAACCCCGGGGCTGGACAGATTTACCTCGGAATTTTATCAGACACACAGAGAAGACGTAATACCCATTCTCCTTGAAGTGTTCCACAAAATAGAAGAAGAGGGAATACTCCCAAACTCATTCTATGAAGCCAACATCACCCTAATACCAAAACCAGGCAAAGACCCCACCAAAAAAGAAAATTACAGACCAATATCCCTGACGAAAGTAGATGCAAAAATACTCCATAAAATATTAGCAAACAGAATTCAACAGTATATCAAAAGGATCATACACCATGACCAAGTGGGGTTCATCCCAGGGATGCAAAGATGGTACAACATTCGAAAATCCATCAACATCATCCACAACATCAACAAAAAGAAATACAAAAACCACATGATCATCTCCATAGATGCTGAAAAAACATTTGACAAAATTCAACATCCATTCATGATAAAAACTCTCAGCAAAATGGGAATAGAGGGCAAGTACCTCAACATAATAAAGGCCATATATGATAAACCCACAGGCAACATTATACTGAACAGCGAGAAGCTGAAAGCTTTTCCTCTGAGATCGGGAACAAGACAGGGATGCCCACTCTCCCCACTGTTATTTAACATAGTACTAAAGGTCCTAGCCACAGCAATCAGACAAAACAAAGAAATATAAGGAATCCAGATTGGTAAAGAAGAAGTTAAACTGTCACTATTTGCAGATGATATGATACTGTACATAAAAAACCCTAAAGACTCCACCCCAAAACTACTAGAACCGATTTCGGAATACAGCAAAGTTGCAGGATACAAAATTAACACACAGAAATCTGTAGCTTTCCTATACACTAACAATGAACCCATAGAAAGAGAAATCAGGAAAACAATTCCATTCACCATTGCATCAAAAAGTATAAAATACATAGGAATAATCCTAACCAAAGAAGTGAAAGACTTATACTCTGAAAACTACAATTCACTCTTAAGAGAAATTAAAGGGGACACTAATAAATGGAAACTCATCCCATGCTCATGGCTAGGAAGAATTAATATCGTCAAAATGGCTATCGTGCCCAAAGCAATATACAGATTTGATGCAATCCCTCTCAAATTACCAGCAACATTCTTCAATGAATTGGAACAAATAATTCAAAAATTCATATGGAAACACCAAAGACCCCAAATAGCCAAAGCAATCCTGAAAAAGAAGAATAAAGTAGGGGGGATCTCACTTCCCAACTTCAAGCTCTACTACAAAGCCATAGTAATCAAGACAATTTGGTACTGGCACAAGAACAGAGCCACAGACCAGTGGAACAGATTAGAGACTCCAGAAATTAACCCAAACAAATATGGTCAATTAATATTTGATAAAGGAGCCATGTACATACAATGGCAAAATGACAGTCTCTTCAACAGATGGTGCTGGCTAAACTGGACAGCTACATGTAGGAGAATGAAACTGGACCATTGTCTAACCCCATATACAAAGGTAAACTCAAAATGGATCAAAGACCTGAATGTAAGTCATGAAACCATTAAACTCTTGGAAAAAAACATAGGCAAAAACCTCTTAGACATAAACATGAGTGACCTCTTCTTGAACATATCTCCCCGGGCAAGGAAAACAACAGCAAAAATGAACAAGTGGGACTACATTAAGCTGAAAAGCTTCTGTACAGCGAAAGACACCGTCAATAGAACAAAAAGGAACCCTATAGTATGGGAGAATATATTTGAAAATGACAGATCCGATAAAGGCTTGATGTCCAGAATATATAAAGAGCTCACACGCCTCAACAAACAAAAAACAAATAATCCAATTAAAAAATGGGCAGAGGAACTGAACAGACAGTTCTCTAAAAAAGAAATACAGATGGCCAAGAGACACATGAAAAGATGCTCCACATCGCAAATTATCAGAGAAATGCAAATTAAAACTACAATGAGGTATCACCTCACATCAGTAAGGATAGCTGCCATCCAAAAGACAAACAACAACAAATGTTGGCGAGGCTGTGAAGAAAGGGGAACCCTCCTACACTGCTGGTGGAAATGTAAATTAGTTCAGCCATTGTGGAAAGCAGTATGGAGGTTCATCAAAATGCTCAAAACAGACATACCATTTGACCCAGGAATCCCACTCCTAGGAATTTACCCTAAGAACGCAGCAATCAAGTTTGAGAAAGACAGATGCACCCCTATGTTTATCGCAGCACTATTTACAATAGCCAAGAATTGGAAGCAACCTAAATGTCCATCGGTAGATGAATGGATAAAGAAGATGTGGTACCTTTACACAATGGAATACTACTCAGCCATAAGAAGTGGAAAAATCCAACCATTTGCAGCAACATGGATGGAGCTGGAGAGTATTATGTTCAGTGAAATAAGCCAAGCAGAGAAAGAGAAATACCAAATGATTTCACTCATCTGAGGAGTATAAGAACAAAGGAAAAACTGAAGGAACAAAACAGCAGCGGAATTACAGAACCCAAAAATGAACTAACAGGTACCAAAGGGAAAGGAACTGGGCAGGATGGGTGGGCAGGGAGGGATAAGGGGGGGGGAAGAAGAAGAGGGGTATTAAGATTAGCATGCATGGGGGGGAGGGAGAAAGGAGAGGGTGGACTACACAACACAGAGAGGACAAGTAGTGGTTCTACAACATTCTGCTAAGCTGATGGACAGTAACCGTAATGTGGTTGTTAGGGGGGACCTGATATAGGGGAGAGCATAGTAAACATAGTATCATAGTATTCTTCATGTAAGTGTAGATTAAAGATTAAAAAAAAAAAGAAAGAAAGAAAGAAAGAAAAGGGGGATTACTCCTTGATAGGATAAAACTATTGGTAAATCAAAGATCAACGCATGCTTTAAATATCCTTAATGTTGATCACTTAAAGGGTGTCAGATGATCAGCTATGGAGGTACTCTTTTCTGATAATATTCCTTTCTCTTAATTAAAAAAAAAAAAAAAGCAGTTCCTGTGTGCTGACCTCCAATGAGTTCTGCACAGTGGTATAGAGGGCATGTCAAAGTGTGGGCAAAGGGTCTGTTTGTTTCTATGCAGAAGATCAAGGCCTAGCTTGGATACCCAGAAAATGAACTAAGATACAATATGAGGAGGAGCTTCCGGCATCAGCACTCTCTGCAGGACTTGTGCCAGGGGGGTGATCATCAAAAAGCCTCCACAGGGATCTGGGCAATGCTGCGGTTGTGGCTGCATCCACCCCACCGTTTCCTGGACTTGCCATTGGAATGAGGAGGGAGATGTCTAGGCTGGCATGTGCATACAGTGAGACAATGAATTTGACCGGATCTGTACTGTTGGAACTCAACCAGGAGTTGGGAGGGGTGCAAGTTGTAGCACTCCAAAATCTTATGACTATTGACTATCTACGGTTAAAAGAACAAATGGGCTGCTTTAATTTGTCTGATTTCTCTCAGACTGTTCAAGTACAGTTGGACAATATCCATCATATCATAGACAAATTTTCACAAATGCCTAGGGTGCCTAAATGGTTATCTTGGCTTCACTGGAGATGGATGGTAATTATAGATTTGCTTTGTTTATGTCACCGTATTCCTATTATGTTAATATGTTCGTGCAAATTAGTTAGTAGTTTAAAACCTATACATACTTAAGGTACTCTACAAGAAGATATGTCAAAGAAATAATCAATCCTCCCATGTTTTCTTCCATATGCTACCTCTATAGCTTTTCTTCTTCCTTCCTAATTACAACCCTTAAATAGAATTCGTGCCTCTTATCGAATTTACCGAGTATCATAATTCCTCCAAGTGGTAAAGATACCTGGAGACAAGTGCTGGGCATAGAAGCCACAGGGCATAAATCTGCAAAGAAGTAAAAAGCTAACCTTTTCAAACAATATGGCTTCTCTCTCACTTACCAACTTGACATTTCCCTGTATGGCCCCAGAAGATGACTGGTTAGCCAGAGACGGGTAAGATTCCTCAAGGGAGGAACAACCTAAGACAGGCACAGTCACAGGGGGGCCATCAGGTGAGAAATTGGGGATCAACAGAGGTGAGGCTCAGAACCTCACCCCCCCTGCTTTGAGAGAAATCTTCTGCATCCATGGATGTTTTGCTGCCCTTGTCTAGCTTGTATTAACACTTAGTCCATAGGCACACACCTGATCATCTGATCATCTACATTTGCCCTCTTATAGCACTAAACTATGTTTTCTACCTTTATCTTGCATCTACCTACCACTTCATCATTTTATTAAAAATAATAATAATAATAATAATAAAGGGAGAAATGTGGGATCCACATATAAATCAAGTATAAAAATCAAACGAATATTCATATTTGACCTGATTGTTTATAGTTCATAATGCGTGATCAAAACCGAAAGTTTCTGTGATGAATGCCCTTGTACTGGTCACCATGTAAGAATTTATTCACTATGTAAGAATTCATTCACCATGTAAAAACTTGTTCGTTATGCTTCAGAAGATTGGAGACTGACGAGAATTAGGCTTGAGATGGATTAATAATTGTGCATTGAGCATTGACCCCCCTATACAGAATTTTATTGTTGTTAACAACCATTTGATCAATAAATATGAGAGATGCCCTCTCAAAAAAAAAGAATCAATATTATAAACTGTCTTCCATAACTAAAATGCAATACTTGACATCATATTTGACAGTGGTTGTAATTAGGGAATATGTTGAACTGAAGGACAAGAAATCATTACTAGATGTCAAAATTTGTATGATGCAGATAGGCCATACTTAGAGGAGAATTAATAGCATTGAGTACTACTAATGAGTTACATTGATTAGGCTAAAGTCTAAACTGTTATAAAAGAGAGCCCCAAATATTTTTTGTTTACATCAAGTAGATCTCTCTTCCACAAAACAGGACAGAGGTGAATGATCTGAAGCTGGTAAGGCAGCTCAGGTCATCACTACTTCCCAGAAGGTGAGAGAAGAATATAGGAAAGTCCAAGAAAGGTGAAATTATCTTTGAAGGGCTGACACAAAAGTTGCACACTTCACTTACTGATTCAAAGTTAAACACAAGGCCACATAAAATGCAAAAGGAGAAAAGGGAGGATAGATTCCTTGGGACAGTGGTTACAGCCACATGGGGCCAGTTTGAATTTGATACCGATGGAGGAAAGGAAAATGTAAGATGCATTTTAACAAAAATAGCTTTAGAAGTTAGAAGAACAATAGCAAACCTAAACAAAGCAGACAAAAGAAATAATAAAAATCAATATGAAAATTAGTTAAAACCAAAGGAAAAATAGGGAAAAGGTAGGAAAGAATTAACAAAAATTGATGGAGCTCTTTGACAAAATTAAAGACATTGACAGTCCTCTGACAGAACTGATATTGAAAAAAAAGGTACACAGCCCAAATAAATTAGGAGTGAAGAAGAGGACATTATTTACAGATACAATCTGTATTACACAAATGCATGAGGTGACAATAACCTATTTTATGCCAATGATTTTCAATATTTATATGGAATAATTTTACAAATAAATATTTGTACAGAATTAAGTCAAGAAAAATTTTTTTTAACACATTAAGTAAACTGATTGGAGACTCGGAAAGTCTCATATTTAAAAGAAACCAGGCTGAGAATATTTCACAGGTGAGTTTCACTCCTCAATCTCCAAAACACGGATAATTGTTTTCTTACGTAAATGATTCCAAAGAATAGAAAATGATTGCAAACTACTTATAAAGTCCTCTTATGAAGCAGAAGAAATTTCATATCAAGTCCAGACTAGGACAACACAAGAAAATAAAATTACATGCAAGCCTTGCTTATGAATAGAGATGTGCATTAGAATACAGAAGTAAGAGGGGTGATGACCAAAGCAGAATATTTTTGAGCTAATAGTGGAAGACAGTGATAAAGCTGGGGGAATATTCAGGAAATTAATCAGTGAGGATGGATTGAAAGGGATGAAAAAAAACTGTATCCTTTTAAGTTTCTTTTGTCTCATCTTTTCACTAAACCTTTTATTTTGAGAGAATTGTAGATTCAAATGCAATTGTGAAAAATAAAACAGAGGGATCCTGTGTATACTTTACTCAGTTTCTCCCAGTGGTAACATCTGGTAAAACTAAATTATAATATCATAGTCAGGATATTGGCAGTGAGATAGTCAAATACAGAACATTTCCATCACTGCAAGGATCCTCATGTTGTCCTATACAGCTTTCTTAATCACTAGCAACCATTCATTTGTTCTCAATTTCTGTAATTTTTCATTTCAAGAATATTATATAAGTAGAGTAATACAGCATGTAAACTTTTGAGTATTTTTCTTTCACTTGGCATAACTTCTCTGGATAATCACCCCAGTTGCTCCATGTATCAGTAAGTAGGGCATGTGTCATGGGTCAGTGTCCATGTCCATGTATCAATGGTCCATTTCTTTTTATTTGCTGAGTAGTATTCCATGCTATGCATATACTATGGTTTGTTTAATCATTTTCTCACGAAGAAGAATATTTGGATTGTTTCCAGTTTTTGTCTCTTAATAATACTGGCGATATACACACTCACACACAGGTTTATGTGTGAACATAGGTTTTCATTTTCCTGGGTAAATGTCCAGGAGTGCAATTACTAGGTGATACTATAGAAGCATATTTAGTTTTTAAGAAACTGACAAAGTGTTTTTCAGAATGTGGTTGTATCATTCTATATTCTCATGATAAATGTATGAGTGATCCAGTTTCTCTGCATCCTTGTTAGGATTTAATGGCAATGTTTTTTACAGTAGCCATTCTGATAGGTATATAGTGATACCTTTGTGGTTTTACTTTGCATTTTCCTAATGGGTAATGATGTTGAACATCTTTTAATGTGTTTATTTGCCTTCTGAAAATCCTCTTCAATGAATGTCTCTTCATGTCTTTTGTTCATTTTCTACTTGGATGGCTCATTTTTATACTGTTGAGTTTTGAGAATTCTATTTAAATTCCAGACACTAGTCTATTTTTGGATTTTAGTTAGTGCAGTGGGTGCTTAACTCCTTTCGGGTTCCCAGACCTGATTCCAATACATGATTCCAGTAGGGTGTCTGAGAACTCAACCCAATTCTGATGCTCTCTGTCCAGAGGCAGCACCAGATTCCCCAGGTTAAGGGCTCTGTCCTACAAGACTGCCCGCCACCCCCGCTCCAGACGCTGGTCACAAGCCCCAGGCACTTACCTGTGCTTCTGACCTACCGGCTACAAATTGGAGGTTCCCACAATCTCCCCCTTAGGTTCAATTACTTTTCTAGAGCAGCTCACAGAACTGGGGAAAGCACTTAACGTTTTCAAGTTTAATAAAGGATCCATAAAGGATACAAGTTAACAGCCAGATGAAAAGAGACATAGGGCAAGGTCCCCAATAAGGGAACTTACATCCTCGTGGAGCTTGGGGCCTGGCTCGGTGGCACATGGACATATTCTGGTTCCCCAAGCGTGGAAGCCCTCTCTGACTGAGAATCAGGGTCCAAGAGAGCTATAGGCTCTTCTCAGGGCTTTTTGTGAGGGCTTCACTGCATAGTCATGATTGGCTAAATCATTGACATTGACTGATTCAACCCCTGTTCTTGGGTGGGGGTCCAAAAGTCTCTCATTAACATGACAAAGCACCCATTTCACCTTTAAGACACTGCAGTGTCTTCAGGAACTGTGGATGAGACCAAATATACCTGGGAGATATATATTTGGTCATATGAATGACCAAATAATGTATTTCTTATGACTCATGATACCACAGTTAGCAAATACTTTTTTCCTAGTCTGTACCTTGTCTTTTCTTCCTTTCGCAGTACGAAAGTTCTAATTTTAGTAAACTCCAATTTATCAATTTTTTCTTTTATGGATCATGTTTTTGGTGTGAAGTACCAAAGAACTCTTTGCCTAGCCTCTTAGGTTAAAATTTTTTTAAGTTTTTCTAAGTTTTATAATTTTATATTTTAGTCGGTGATCCATTTTGAGTTCACTTTTTAATAAGGTGTAAGACATGGATCTTAGTTTTCTATTATGCCTTGTCAATCTACATGTCTGTCCCTCCTCCTATAGTTTTGATTAGTAAGTCTTGAAATTTGATAGATTTATTCATCCCACACTATTCTTGTTCAAAATTATTTTAGCTATTTAGTTCCTTTGCCTTTTTATATACATTTCAAAATAATCTTGTCTGTATATAAATATATAAAAAATCTTGCTCACATTTTTATAGAATTGAGGTAAAGCTGTATGTTAATTTCAGGAGAATTTATACCTTTGTTATGTTGAGCTTTTCAGTTCATAAAAAAGGTATGTTTGTATATTTATTTAGATCTTCTTTTATTTCCCTTGTCAGAATTGTATAGTTTTCAACAGGCATGTGTATGCTTTGTTAGACTTATGCCTAAGTTGTTCAATTTTGAGCAATTGTTAATACTATATTTTTAATTTTGGTAATCACATGTTCATTGCTAGGACATAGCAGGAGTATAATTGATCCTGGTGACAAACTAATTGCATCCTGTTTATTTTTGTATCCTGTAACTAGCTGAGTTCACTTATTACTTCCATGACTGTTTTGTGGCTTTCTTGAGATTTTCTATGCAATCATGTCATCTGCAAATAGGAGCAGTTCTATTTTTTCCTTTCTAATATGTATGCATTTTATTTCCATTTCTTGCCTTGTTACACTGGCTAGAACTAGCACTATGTTAAATAAGAGTGGCGAAATCAGACTCCTTGCCTAGTTTCTGATCATGGAGGAAAACATTCTATCCTCACCATTAAGTATAACAGTAGCTGCAGGTTTTTTGTAGATGTTGTTGAGTAGGTTGAGGAAGTTGTCCTCTCTTTTTATTTTTATTGAGGGTTGGATTTTGTCAAATATTTCTTCTGCATCAATTGATATGATCAAATGATTTTCCTTTTTTAGCCTGTTAATATGGTGAATTACATTAACTAATTTTTGTATATTGAATAAATCTTGCATCCTTGGAATAAACTCCTTTGTCATGGTATGTAATTATTTTTATATATTACTGAATTCTGTTTTCTAATATTAAGAAATTTTTTGTCTGTGTATGAGGGATATTGGTGTGTAGTTTTCCTGTTTTTCATATTGGAATAATACTGGCTTACATTAGGAAATGTTCCTTCTCTTTTCTAGAAGATGTCATGTATAATTGGTGTAAAGTCTTCTGTAAATATTTGGTAGAGTTCTTCAGTGAAACTATCTGGATGTAGAAATTTCTTTTTATGGAGTTTCAAATTATGAACTCAATTCCCTTTGTAGCTATAAGGCTTTTCTAATTATCTATTTCTCATTGAATGAGTTGTAGTAATTAGTGTTTTTTTAGGTATTGGTCCATTTCACCTAAATTGTTGAATTTATGTGTAGAGTTGTTGGTAGTATCCCTTATTATCTTTTTGAGGTCTGTAGGGTTTGTAGTGATATCTTCTGTTTCATTCTCCTATTGTAATTTTTTACTTTTCTCTTTTTGTCTTTGTCAACAATCATTTTTTTTTCAAAGGACTGGCTTTTTGTTTCATTGATCTTTTTTTTCTATTTTTCTGTTTTCAATATCATTCTTCATTTCTGGTTGGAATTTCTTTAGCCATTGTTTTAGGGTAGGTGACAAATTCTTTTTGTTTAACTTATCTGAGGATGTTTTAATTTTCCTTCATTCTTGAAGTATAATTTCACTGAGTATAGGATTTGGCATTGACAGAATCTTTTCTCAGCACTTGAAAAATGTGTCACTCCCTTCTGTCCTCCATGGTTCCTGAAGGAAATATGGCATTTTAACTGTTTTTCTGTAAAAGTAAGGTGTCATTTTTTTCATTGCTTCCAATATTTGTCTTAGTCTTAAGCTTTTAGAAATTTGACTATGTTGTGTGTTGGTGGGTATTTCTCTAAGTTTATCCTGCATGGGGTTCACTCATCTTCTTGAATCTGTAGGTTTATGTCTTTTTTTTTTTTTTTACTAAATTTGTTGATATTACAGATGTTATTTCTTTGAGCACTTTTTCAGCCCTGCCCTCTATCTCCTCTCCTTTTAAGCTTCTTATGTCAGGAATATAAATCTTTCATTGTAGTCCCATGAGTTCCTACATTAATGTTTATTTTTTTCAGCCTAATTTCTCTCTTTGTTCAGATTGGATAATCTATTTCTCTTTTCTCCATGCATTGATTCTTTTCACTGTCCTTTCCATTCTGTTTTTTTAGCTCATCCATTCAGTTTTTACCTCACTTATTTTCCAGCGACTTCCCTCTTACTGAGGGCAAAGTGACCCTCAGAGAAGAGACAGTCACATTTGGAGGACTTTCTCACCCTTGGCAGAAATTCTGTGTGCCCTGAGTGAGGAGGGCTTTAGTCCCAAAGGGAAGTATGGAGCTGGTATCTAGGTAGAAGCTGGGATAATGTAGGACAGTACATGACAGTACATTTTGTAGCAAGACCTGGCACTGCATGATTCAACAAAGACCTGCCTGATTCCTTTCTAGTAATAGCCAGAATATCTAAGAGTGCAGATGAGGCAAAGACAAGGCTCTCACATTCCTTTTAGCAGAGAGTAGTTGAACCATAGAATCACTACAATTAAAATGATGCAGATGATATCAGAGGAGGGCAGTGGCATGAGGATGACTCCTTGATGTCCCCTGGGAGAGACTGATCAAGAAAGGCACCAATTTTACTGGTCATCTTATGTCAGGAAGGGTAAGACTAAGAAATCTGAAAAATCTCTGGGATCCTCTAGAAAAAATCATCATGGGAATGTATAGAAAAGTCAGAGTTAAAAGTTCCTGGTGACAAACTAATTGCATGCTGCTGCGATTAATAGACTTTATAGGAAAGGGTGTTTCCCAAGTGTCAGGTGAGTATTTGAACCAAAAAAATGTAATAATTACACAAGAGAAAACCAAGACCTGTTGTTGTCATAACAACTACAGAGGTAAAATGAGATTACATTGTTTTTGGGCTTTCCCTGACAACAATCTGTACAACTAAAAAAAACACTGAAAAACAAAATTTTAGAGGAGACACTTGGGCAACTTTCTTCCAGTGTTCAAAATTGACCTTGTAAGTTCTAATTTGTAAGTTTCTATAAGTGGTTTCTATCATACACTAGCAACTTATATTAGAAGGTAAGGAAAAGAGCCTCTTTCATTACAGCAGTTTTTTATTTACAGCTCACTTATTCAAGAGACCCCAAATTGGAAAACATATTTATGGCTCAAAATTTGGTGAATTAATATATTTTCATTAGAAGAGGAAACTGTATTTTCAAAAGTATTTCAGGGTTACCTGCTTTATCTAAAGATCATTAGAAGCCATTAAAACTTGTTCCCAGACTTTCTTGAAGATCTGAGTCCCAGGGGTGGCATGCATGGCCTTTTAGCCACCTCAGTTAGATGGATTAAACTTAACAGTGATTTCCATTTCTGACATGTTATTGGAAATTGAATACCAAATTCTAGAGTGGTCTTTTTGTAGCCCTTCAGAATGGCACACCAATTTTGATGTATTATTGCACACATGCTATGATTCATGTAAAAGGAACAGGAACACAGCAAAGATTGCTTGAAAGACAGTATCCTTGAATGAGTCACTGTGAGATTCAGTTACATCATTTATGAGCAGGGTTAAAATATTTGGCCATTCCTCCTATATGGAGTGGAGAGCAGGAGAGAACGCTGAATAATGCAGCCTGAGAACAGGTCAGCAATGTATATTGGATATAGCCTTGAAACTAATACTTTGTATATATGGCGAACATGTCCCTATTTTTTGAGGCAACTGCATCATTAATACTGCTCTCCTAACATCCATTTCTCTTCCTTGGCTTTGCATTTGACAACGGTAACTAATCTTTGCAAAATTTTCACAGGAGCCATAGTTTTTGGAGAGATTCATTGTTCACCATCTGTAGAGAAAATAAGAATGGAGGGTTTTTAAAGAGTTATTCTTTAGCTTTGTGGTTAAATTCTGGCTAACAGAATTAGTAGAAAACCTGTTAGCTTTATTCCTCAGTGACCTTTTAAATATTCATTAGTCCTAAGCATTTTCTGAGCATTATGTGAGTGATCATGAGCTCAGTTAGAGAGACAGCAAGGTCGAGAGATTAGGAAGGGAGGAGTGTCGGGCATGTAATTATATGTTGGATTGTTATTGATATACAAACTAGTAAAATAAAATCGAACAATTTGGAATAGCAAGCTAATAATAATAAAACTTTGGGAAAAGGTAATTTAGCTTAATATTACATTTGTTCTTTTTACTCCCAAGCATGACCAAAGTTATATTTCCTGCCATTCCAGTAAAGTGGAATTACTTGACGCCAAGAGGAATATAAATGTTTGATTTCTGGCACAGCTGAGCTTATGGATCAAGTTCGTAGCTGCTGCAATGTACTGAATAGACCCAGTGTGTGGAAAGGTGCTCACCAGGAGACACATTGCCCCTGGGCTGTGCGTGTCCCTGGAGGTTCTTGCTGGGATGACAGAATGTGAGTCTCTGACCACTCTTTACTCAGGTCATTTCTCAGGCTCATATTTGCAGCAAGTAATCTTAAGGGATGATGTAGTATTTCTCCCTAGACAAAAGAGTAGGGTTGCTTCCTCTTACTATAAAAACAGTGAATGTCATAAACTCACTGCTCCTTTCCTCTAATGCCACCCAAAGATGGGTTGAGGGTTGGGGGGGCAGGAGAAAGATTAAAAATGTATCTATAACAACACAGAACTAAAATTCTAGAGTGCTGGATACTGTTAAGTGATGGAAAGTCTGTATGAATGTAGGAGCCCCATCCTTTGTCAGTGGAAGTGTGGGGCCAGCTATCCCAGCCAGTCTCCGGCCATCCTTGAGAGCCATCAGACAGGACCTACTCATATTAAGTGCACATCTCCCCACTTACCAATAACTCAGTAACTTTGCTTAAGTGATTTTACAAAAATAAACATTAGCAGATTGATGGTCACCCTTATTCCAGAAGCCTGTGAGAATGTCTATCACTGTGTTGTTGGGATGGCAGAAAAACTGAGACGTTTTGAGTGTCTATTTCTGGGGATGAGGAGGTCAAATGTGAAGGGTGTACATCATGGAATCCAATGTACTTATGAGCAAAGAACTAAATATGTACGAGACAGTATCAACAAATTGTGAAACCGTAATGCTAAATGAAAAAAGTAAGATTTAATGACAATAGCACAATACCACTTGTGCACATTAGAGGTACATACACACAAAATAACTTTGATTTTATAAGAACCCATGTATTTATACATATTAAATATATGAGAAAGGTAGTGGTAAGGATAGATGAAAAGAAATAAATATATTAAAGCAAGAGAGGACTCATGCATGGATTGAGAACAGTGAGGATAGTTTAGGTTTGGTGGGGGTTAAACAGTCCTTTTGAAGAGTTCTCTCTCTTAAAAAATTTTATTGTGGTAAGAACCCTTAACAAGAGATCTATCCACTGAACAAATTTTCAGTCTACAATACATTGTTGTTGACTGTAGGTACAGTGTTACAGGGCAAATCTCTAGAGGCTGTTCTTCATTAACTGAAATCTTATGCCTGTTGACCAATAATTTCCAATTTCCCCTTCCCCCTGTCCCCTGATAACCACCATTCTAGTCTTTGGTTTTTGTGAATTTGATTATTTTAGATACCTCATATAAGTAGAATCATGCAATATTTGTCTTTCTGTGTCTATCTTGTTTCACTTAGCATAATGCCCTCAAGGTCCAACCATGTTATTGCATATTGTAGAATTTCCTTCTTTTTAAAAGCTGAGCAGTATTCTGTTTGATGTATAGACCGTATTTTCTTTATCCACTCATTTGTCATTGGACATTTAGATTGTTTCCACATCTTAGCTATTGTGAATAGTGCTACAGGGAACATGAGAGGGCTAATTGTCTTTGAGATTCTGATTTTGGTTTTTTGGATATATACCCAAAAGTAGGGTTGCTGATCATACAGTAGTCTTCTTTTTCATCTTTTGAGGAACCTCCATACAGCTTTCCATAACAGCTGTACCATCCTACATTTCCACTAACAGTATGCAAGGGTTCCAGTTGCTCCACATTCTTGACAGTGTTTTCCTGTCTTTTGTTTTTCCAGTAATAGTCATCCCAACAGATGTGAGGAAATAATTCACTGTGGTTTGATTTGCATTTTTCTGCTGATTAGTGATATTGAACTTTCTTTCATATACTTGTTGGCCATTTGTATGTCTTCTTTGGTGAGATGTCTTTTCAAATACTCAGTGCATTTTTTTCATTGGGTTACTAGGTTTGTTTGTTATTGAATTGTAGGAGTTCCTAAGATATTTTGGAGATCAACCTCATGTTAGTTATATGGTTTGCAAATATTTTCTCCCATTCTGTAGGTTGACTTTTCACTCTGCTGTTTCCTTTGCTGTGCAGAAACTGTTTAGTTTGATGTAGTAACACTTGTTTTTGTTTCTTTTGCCTGTACTTTTGGTGTGATATCCATGAAATTGCCAAGACCAACATCATGAAGATTTTCCTCTATGTTTGCCCTTATGTTTTGCCTCTAAGAGTTTTATTGTGTCAGGTGTTACATGTAAGGCTTTATTCCCTTTTGTGTTGATTTTTGTGTCTGAGGCAAGCTAAGGGTCCAATTTCATTATTTTACAAGTGGATGTCCAGTTTTCCCAATATCCTTTGTTGAAGAGGTTATCCTTTCCATGTTGTGAATTCCTGGCACTTTTGTTGAAGGTCAATCAACCATACATGCATGGATTTATATTTGGGCTCTGTATTCTGTTTCATTGTTCTGTGTCTTTTTTTATGCCAGTACCATATTGTTTTGATTACAGTAGCTGCATAATGTATTTTCAAATCAGGAATTGTGGTACCTCCAGCTTTGTTCTTCTTTCTCAAGATTGATTTGGCTATTCATGGTCTTTGGTGGTTCCAGATAGATTGTAGACTTGCTTTTTTTAATGTCTGTAGAAAAAGTCTTTGGAATTTTGAAACGGATTATATTGTCTGTGTAGATTACTTTGGGTAGTATGGACATCTTAACAATACTCTTCCAGTCCATGAACACCGGATGTCTTTCCATTGGTGTCTTGTTTAATTTTTCATCAATGTTTTATAGTTTTTAGTATATAAATCTTTCATCTCCTTGGTTAAGTTTATTCCTTAGTATTTTATTACTTTTGATGCTATTATAAATGGAATTGTTTTCCTAGTTTCCTCTTCAAATAGTTCATTGTTAGTGTATTTGTTACTTCATTGTTAGTGCAAGTGATTTTTGCATGTTTTATGTCCTGCAATTTTACTGAATTAATTTACTAGTTCAAACTAGTTTTTTATGGAATCTTTGGGGTATGTATATATATGTACCCCAAATATATACAAATGTATATGTACAGTCTATATATATTATAGTCTATATATAAAATCATTTCATTTGCAAACTGGGCTAATTTACTTCTTCCCTTCCAGTTTGAATGAATTTTACTTTTTTCTTATCTAATTGCTGTGGCTAGGGTTTCTACTAGTGTTAATGAAAGCTGCAGAAGTAGGAATACTTGCCTAATTCCTGATTTTAAAGGAAAAGCAGTCAATATGATGTTAGTGGGTTTATGTATATGGCTTTTATTATGTTGAGGTAGCTCCTTTTGTTATTAGTTTGATGACAGTTTTTATCATGCAAGTGTGTTGCATATTATCAAATACCCTATCTGCATTTACTTAAATAATCATGATTTTTATTATTTGTTCTCTTGACATGGTATGTCACATTAATTGATCTTTGTATGTTGAACCATCTGCATTACAGGGATAAATTTCACTTGGTTATGGTGTACAGTCCTTTTAATATGGCGTTGTATTTGACTCACTGGCATTTTTCAATTGTTACACCTTCTTAGAGAATTCACTACTTTGACCCTTTTATCATTATGTATCATCCTTCTTTATTATTGACAACTTTCCTTATTTTGAAGTCTGCTGTGTCTGAAATTGAAATAGCAACTCATGGTTTCTTTTGACTCATGTTAGCCTGGAATTTTTCTCTGCACATTTACTTTTAATCTATGTAAGTGTTTATATTTAAAGTGTGTTTCTTGTATACAACGTATAGTTGGGTCTTGTTTTTTGAACCACTCTGATGATCAATGTTTTTTAATTGGTGCATATAGACCATTGATGTTCAAAGTGTTTATTGATATAGTTCATGTTTTTGCCTTACACTACGCTGACTTTCGTGGGGTTTTTTTTTTGAGAGAGCATCTCTCATAATTATTGATCAAATGATTGTTAACAACAATAAAATTCTGTATAGGGGAGTCAATGCTCAATGCACAATCATTAATCCATCTCAAGCCTAATTCTCGTCAGTCTCCAATCTTCTGAAGCATAACGAACAAGTTCTTACATGGTGAACAAATTCTTACATAGTGAATAAATTCTTACAAGGTGAACAGTACAAGGGCATTCATCACAGAAACTTTCGGTTTTGATCACGCATTATGAACTATAAACAATCAGGTCAAATATAAATATTCGTTTGATTTTTATACTTGATTTATATGTGGATCCCACATTTCTCCCTTTATTATTATTGTTATTTTTATTTTTAATAAAATGCTGAAGTGGTAGGTAGATGCAAGATAAAGGAAGAAAACATAGTTTAGTGTTGTAAGAGAGCAATTGTAGATGATCAGGTGTGTGTCTGTAGACTATGTCTTAATCCAAGCTAGACAAGGGCATTAAAATATCCACGGATGCAGAAGATTTAACTCAAAACAGGGGGGGTGAGGTTCTAAGCTTCACCACTTTTGATCTCCAATTTCTCACCTGATGGCCCCCCTGCAACTGTGCCTCTCTTAGGTTGTTCCTCCCTTGAGGAATCTTACCCGTCTCTGGCTAACCAGTCATCTTCCAGGGCCATACAGGGAAATGTAAAGTTGGTAAGTGAGAGAGAAGCCATATTGTTTGAAAAGGTTAGCTTTTTTACTTCTTTGCAGATTTATGCCCTGTGGCTTCTATGCCCAGCATTTGTCTTGAGGTATCTTTACCACTTGGAGGAATTATGATACTCGGTAAATTCGATATGAGGCACAAATTGTATTTAAGGGTTGTAATTAGGAAGGAAGAAGAAAAGCTATAGAGGTAGCAGATGGAAGAAAACATGGGAAGATTCATTATTTCTTTGGCATATCTTCTTGTAGAGTAACTTAAGCATGTATAGGTTTAAAACTACTAAGTAAATTGCGCACACGCATTAACATAATAGGAATACAGTTACATAACCAAAGCAGATCTATAGTTACCAGCCATCTCATGTGAAGCCAAGAAAACCAGTTAGGCACCCTAGGCATTTGTGAAAATTAGTCTATGATATGATGGATATTGTCCAACTGTATTTGAACAGTCTGAGAGAAATCAGACAAATTAAAACAACCCATTCCTGGGAACTTTCACATCCCATATGTTCTTTTAAACGTAGATAGTCTGTAGTCATAAAATTTTGGAGCGCTACAACTTGCACTTCTCTTAATTCTTGGTTGAGTTCCAACAGTATAGATCCAGTCAAATTTGTTGTTTTACTGTATGCACAGGGCAGCTTAGATATCTCCTTCTTCATTCCAATGGCAAGTCCAGGAACCGGTGGGATGGATGCAGCTACAACTGCAGCATCGCCTAGATCTTTGTTGAGGTTTTTTGATGATCATCTTCTGGTATGAGTCTTCCCGAGAGTGCTGATGTTGGAAGTTCTTCTTCATATCGTATCTTAGTTCATTTTCTGGGTAGTCAAATTAGGCTTTGATCCTCTGTATAAACACAAACAGACCCTTTGCCCACACTTTGATATGCCCTTTATACAATTGTGTAGAACTCATTGGAGGTCACCACACAGGAACTGCTTTTTTTTTTCTTTTTTTTTAAGAGAAAGGAATAGTATCAGAAAAGTGTACCTCCATAGCCAATCAACTGACACCCTTTAAGTGATCAAAATCAAGGATATTTAAAGCATGCGTTAATCATTGATTTACCATTAGTTTTATCCTATCAAGGAGTAATCCCCCTTTTCTTTCTTTTTTTTTTTAATCTTTAATCTACACTTACATGAAGAATATTATGTTTACTAGGCTCTCCCCTATACCAGGTCCCCCCTAGAAACCACTTTACAGTCACTGTCCATCAGCATAGCAAAATGTTGTAGAATCACTACTTGTCTTCTCTGTGTTGTACAGCCCTCCCCTTTCTCCCTTCCCCCCTATGCATGCTAATCTTAATACCCCCTTTCTTCTTCCCACCCTTATCCCTCCCTACCAACCCATCCTCCCCAGTCCCTTTCCCTTTGGTACCTGTTAGTCCATTTTTGGGTTCTGTGATTCCGCTGCTGTTTTGTTCCTTCAGTTTTTCCTTCTTTCTTATACTCCACAGATGAGTGAAATCATTTGGTATTTCTCTTTCTCCGCTTGGCTTATTTCACTGAGCATAATACCGTCCAGCTCCATCCATGTCGCTGCAAATGGTAGGATTTTGCCTCTTCTTATGGCTGACTAGTATTCCATTGTGTATATGTACCACATGTTCTTTATCCATTCATCTACCGATGGACATTTAGGTTGCTTCCAATTCTTGGCTATTGTAAGTAACTCTGCGATAAACATAGGGGTGCATCTGTCTTTCTCAAATTTGATTGCTGCGTTCTTAGTGTAAATTCCTAGGAGTGGAATTCCTGGGTCAAATGGTATGTCTGTTTTGAGCATTTGATGAACCTCCATACTGCTTTCCACAATGGTTGAACTAATTTACATTCCCACCAGCAGTGTAGGAGGGTTCCCCTTTCTCCACAGCCTCACCAACATTTGTTGTTGTTTCTCTTTTGGATGGCAGCCATCCTTACTGGTGTGAGGTGATACCACATTGTGGTTTTAATTTGCATTTCTCTGATAAGTAGCGAAGTGGAGCATCTTTTCATGTGTCTGTTGGCCATCTGTATTTCTTTTTTGGAGAACTGTCTGTTCAGTTCCTCTGCCCATTTTTTAATTGGGTTATTTGTTTTTTGTTTGTTGAGGCGTGTGAGCTCTTTATATATTCTGGACGTCAAGCCTTTATCGGATGTGTCATTTTCAAATATATTATCCCATACTGTAGGGTTCCTTTTTGTTCTATTGACGGTGTCTTTCGCTGTACAGAAGCTTTTCAGCTTAATGTAGTCCCACTTGCTCATTTTTGCTGTTGTTTTCCTTGCTCGGGGAGATATGTTCAAGAAGAGGTCACTCATGTTTATGTCTAAGAGGTTTTTGCCTATGTTTTTTTCCAAGAGTTTAATGGTTTCATGACTTACATTCAGGTCTTTGATCCATTTTGAATTTACTTTTGTGTATGGGGTTAGACAATGGTCCAGTTTCATTCTCCTACATATAGCTGTCCAGTTTTGCCAGCACCATCTGTTGAACAGACTGTAATTTCGCCATTGTATGTCCATGGCTCCTTTATCAAATATTAATTGACCATATATGTTTGGGTTAATGTCTGGAGTCTCTAATCCGTTCCCCTGGTCTGTGGCTCTGTTCTTGTGCCAGTACCAAATTGTCTTGATTACTATGGCTTTGTAGTAGAGCTTGAAGTTGGGGAGTGAGATCCCCCTTACTTTATTCTTCTTTTTCAGGATTGCTTTGGCTATTCGGGGTCTTTGGTGTTTCCATATGAATTTTTGAATTATTTGTTCCAATTCATTGAAGAATGTTGCGGGTAATTTGAGAGGGATTGCATCAAATCTGTATATTTCTTTGGGCAGGATGGCCATTTTGACGATATTAATTCTTCCTAGCCATGAGCATGGGATGAGTTTCCATTTGTTAGTGTCCCCTTTAATTTCTCTTAAGAGTGACTGGTAGTTTTCAGGGTATAGGTCTTTCACTTCTTTGGTTAGGTTTATTCCTAGGTATTTTATTCCTTTTGATGCAAATGTGAATGGAATTGTTTTCCTGATTTCTCTTTCTATTGGTTCATTGTTAGTGTATAGGAAAGCTACAGATTTCTGTGTGTTAATTTTGTATCCTGCAACTTTGCTATATTCCAATATCAGTTCTAGTAGTTTTGGAGTGGAGTTTTTAGGGTTTTTTATGTACAGTATCATATCATCTGCAAATAGTGTCAGTTTAACTTCTTCTTTACCAATCTGTATTCCTTGTATTTCTTTGTTTTCTCTGATTGCCATGGCTAGGACCTCCAGTACTATGTTAAATAACAGTGGGGAGAGTGGGCATCCCTGTCTTGTTCCCGATCTCAGAGGAAAAGCTTTCAGCTTCTCGCTGTTCAGTATAATGTTGGCTGTGGGTTTATCATATATGGCCATTATTATGTTGAGATACTTGCCCTCTATACTCATTTTGCTGAGATTTTTTTATCATGAATGGATGTTGAGTTTTGTGGAATGCTTTTTCAGCATCTATGGAGATGATCATGTGGTTTTTGTCTTTCTTTTTGTTGATGTGGTGGATGATGTTGATGGATTTTCGAATGTTGTACCATCCTTGCATCCCTGGGATGAATCCCACTTGGTCATGGTGTATGATCCTTTTGATATACTGTTGAATTCTGTTTGCTAATATTTTATTGAGTATTTTTGGATCTACATTCATCAGGGATATTGGTCTGTAATTTTCTTTTTTGGTGGGGTCTTTGCCTGGTTTTGGTATTAGGTTGATGTTGGCTTCATAGAATGAGTTTGGGAGTATTTACTCCTCTTCTATTTTTTGGAACACTTTGAGGAAAATGGGTATTATGTCTTCTCTGTGTGTCTGACAAAATTCCAAGGTAAATCTGTCTGGCCCCGGGGTTTTGTTCTTGGGTAGTTTTTTGATTACCGTTTCAATTTCTTTGCTCGTTTGTTTAACTTTTGTGTTTCTTCCTTGGTCAGTCTTGGGAGGTTGTATTTTTCTAGGAAGTTGTCCATTTCTTCTAGGTTTTCCAGCTTGTTGGCATATAGGCTTTCATAGTAGTCTTTAATAATTCTTTGTATTTCTGTAGAGTCTGTCGTGATTTTTCCATTCTCATTTCTGATTCTGTTGATTTGTGTTGATTCTCTTTTTCTCTTAATAAGTTTGGCTGGAGGCTTATCTATTTTGTTTATTTTCTCAAAGAACCAGCTCTTGGTTTCCTTGATTTTTGCTATTGTTTTATTCTTCTCAATTTTGTTTATTTCTTCTCTGATCTTTATTATGTCCCTCCTTCTGCTGACTTCAGGCCTCATTTGTTCTTCTTTTTCCAGTTTCGATAATTGTGATGTTAGACTATTCATTTGGGATTGTTCTTCCTTCTTAAAGTTTGCCTGGATTGCTATATACTTTCTTCTTAAGACTGCTTTCGCTGCGTCCCACAGAAGTTGGGGCTAAGTGCTGTTGTTGTCATTTGTTTCTATATATTCCTTGATCTCTATTTTGATTTGTTCATTGATCCATTGATTGTTTAGTAGCATGTTGTTAAGCCTCCATGTGTTTGTGAGCCTTTTTGTTTTCTTTGTAGAATTTATTTCTACTTTTATACCTTTGTGGTCTGAAAAATTGGTTGGTAGAATTTCAATATTTTGGAATTTACTGAGGCTCTTTTTGTGAGCTAGTATGTGGTCTATTCTGCAGAATGTTCCATGTGCACTTAAGAAGAATGTATATCCTGTTGCTTTTGGATGTAGAGTTCTATAGATGTCTATTAGGTCCATCTGTTCTAGTGTGTTGTTCATTGCCTCTGTGTCCTTACTTATTTTCTGCCTGGTGGATCTATCCTTTGGGGTGAGTGGTGTGTTGAAGTCTCCTAAAATGAATGCATTGCAGTCTATTTCCCTCTTTAGTTCTGTTAGTATTTGTTTCACATATGCTGGTGCTCCTGTGTTGGGTGCATATATATTTAGAATGGTTATATCCTCTTGTTGGACTGAGCCCTTTACCATTATGTAGTGTCCTTCTTTATCTCTTGTTACTTAGTTAGTTTGGAAGTCTATTTTGTCTGGTATTAGTACTGCAACCCCTGCTTTCTTCTCACTGTTGTTTGCCTGAAATATGTGTTTCCATCCCTTGACTTTTAGTCTGTGCATGTCTGTGGGTTTGAGGTGAGTTTCTTGTAAGCAGCATATAGATGGGTCTTGCTTTTTTATCCATTCTATTACTCTGTGTCTTTTGATTGGTGCATTAAGTCCATTTACATTTAGGGTGACTTTTGAGAGATATGTACTTATTGCCATTGCAGGCTTTAGATTCATGGTTACCAAAGTTCAAGGTTAGCCTCTTTAGTATCTTACTGCATAACACTAGCTCACTTATTGAGCTGTTATATACACTGTGTGGAGATTCTTTTATTTTTTCCCTTCTTATTCCTCCTCCTTCATTCTTCATATGTTGTGTGTTTTGTTCTGTGCTCTTTTTAGGAGTGCTCCCATCTAGAGCAGTCCCTGTAGGATACCCTGTAGAGGTGGTTTGTGGGAAGCAAATTCCCTCAGCTTTTGCTTGTCTGGGAATTGTTTAATCCCGCCATCATATTTAAATGGTAGTCGTGCTGGATACAGTATCCTTGGTTCAAGGCCCTTCTGTTTCATTGCATTAAATATATCATGCCATTCTCTTCTGGCCTGTAGGGTTTCTGTCGAGAAGTCTGATGTTAGCCTGATGTGTTTTCCTTTAAAGGTGACCTTTTTCTCTCTAGCTGCCTTTAAAACTCTTTCCTTGTCCTTGATCCTTGCCATTTTAATTATTATGTGTCTTGGTGTTGTCCTCCTTGGATCCTTTCTGTTGGGGGTTCTGTGTATTTCTGTGGTCTGTTCAATTATTTCCTCCCCCAGTTTGGGGAAGTTTCCAGCAATTATTTCTTCAAAGAGACTTTCTATCCCTTTTCCTCTCTCTTCTTCTTCTGGTACCCCTATAATATGTATATTGTTCCTTTTGGATTGGTCACATAGTTCTCTTAGTATTGTTTCATTCCTGAAGATCCTTTTATCTCTCTCTATGTCAGCTTCTATACGTTCCTGTTCTCTGGTTTCTATTCCTTCAATGGCCTCTTGCTTCTTATCCATTCTGTTTATAAATCCTTCCAGGGTTTGTTTCACTTCTGTGATCTCCTTCCTGACATCTGTGATCTCCCTCCAGACTTCATCCCTTAGCTCTTGTATATTTCTCTGCATCTCCATCAGCATGTTCATGATTTTTATTTTGAATTCTTTTTCAGGAAGACTGGTTAGGTCTGTCTCCTTCTCAGGTGTTGTCTCTGTGATCTTTGTCTGCCTGTAGTTTTGCCTTTTCATGGTGATAGAGATAGTTTGCAGAGCTGGTATGAGTGACAGCTGAACGAACTTTCCTTCTTGTTGGTTTGTGGCCTTCCTCTCCTGGGAGAATAGCAACCTGTAGTGGCTTGTGCTCGGCAGCTGTGCGCAGACAGGGCTTCTGCTTCCTGCCCAGGTGCTATGGAGTTTATCTCTGCTGTTGCTGTGTGCGTGGCCTGGCTCGGGCTGCTACTCCAAAGTGGTGAAGCCCCATTGGAGGGGGAGCGACCAGGAGGCTATTTATTTCCGTAAGGGGCCTCTTGCTCCCTACTGCCCAGGGGGTTAGAGTGCCCAGAGATCCCCAGATTCCCTGCCTCTGGACTCAGTGTCCTGCCCTGCCCCTTTAAGACTTCCAAAAAGCACTCTCCAAGCCAAAACAACAACAGCAGCAACAAAAGAAAAAAAATTAAATAGATAATTAAAAAAAAAAAAGAAAAGAAAAACGCATGATTTTCTTTGTCCTCAGGCGCCGGTCTCAGGCACCCAGTCACCAGTGTTGCTTCCCTGTTTCCCTAGTATTGGGGTCCCTGTCCCTTTAAGACTTCCAAAAAGCACTCGCCAAAAAAAAAAAATGGCCGCTCCCATTTCTTTCTTCTCCGGCGTCGACCTCAGGCACCCGCTCACCGGTCCTGCTGCCCTGTTTCCCTAGTATCCAGGACCCCACGCATGCACTGTGTCTGCACTCTGGTCCGTATGGCTGGGGCTGGATGTTCAGCAGTCCTGGGCTCACTCTCCCTCCCTGCTGACTCTTCTCCACCCGCCAGGAGCTGGGGTGAGGGGCACTCAGGTCCCGCCTGGCCAGGGCTTGTATCTTACCCCTTCGTGAGGCACTGGATTCTCGCAGGTGTGGATGTGGTCTGGATGTTGTCCTGTGTCCTCTGGTCTCTATTTTAGGAAGAGTTGTCTTTGTTGTATTTTTATAGATATATGTGGTTTTGGGAGGAGATTTCTGCTGCTCTACTCACGCTGCCATCTTGGCTCTGCCCTCGACTTTCGTGGTTTTAACTGGGTGTATTATAATTCCATTTTCTCTCCCTTCTTAGCATATCAGTTATACTTCTTATTTCACTTCTTTAAGTGATTGCCCTAAACTTTGCATTATACATTTATAGCTAATCCAAATCCACTTTCAAATTACACTATACTACTTCATGAGTAGTGTGAGTGCCTTAAAATAACCAAATAATCATAATTCCTGCCTCATGCTGTCACTAACTCAACTTACATGTAATAATATAAGGTGTGTGTCTATATATATGTATCCATATATATATATGTATATATACGCACACATATATATTAACATATATGCATAAGATATATACATAAGGATACGTAATTGAATACATCATTGCTATTCTTTTGAATAAACTGTTATACATTACATCAATTAAGAATAAGAAAAATGTTTATATTTTACTTTCACTTATTCTTTCTTTGATGCTCTTCATACTTTATGTAGATCCAAATTTCCAAGCTATATTCTTTTCCTTCTCTCCAAAAATCTATTAATATTTCTTACAAGGCAGGGCTACTGGCAACATATCCCTCAATTTTGTTTTTTGACTAAGAAACTCTGTTTCTCCTTCACTCTGAGGATAATTTCACAGACTATAGAATTTTAGCTCATTTTATTTTCTTCTCAATGCTTTAAATATTTCACTCCATTCTCTTCTTGAATGCGTGGTTTCTGAAGAGAAGTCAAATGTAATTCTTATCTTTATTTCTCTATAGACAAGGTGTTTTTTTTCCTCTGCTTCTTTCAGATACTATTTTTATCTTTGATTTCTTATAGTTTGAAAGTGGCATGCTGAGGTGTAGGTGTTCTTGGTATTTATCCTGCTTAATGATCTCTGAGCTTCCTGGATCTATGGGTTAGTTTCTGACATGAATTTGGGGGAAATTCTGTCAGTATTGTTTCAAATATTTCTTCAGTTTCTTTCTCTCTTTCTTTTCCTTACATGTATGATGTATGTCACATGTTTTGTAGTTGCCCCAGCATCCTTGGATATTTTTTCAGTTTTTGTTCTCTGTGCTTTTCAGTTTTTAAGGATTCTGTTGATATAAACTCCAGTTCAGAGATTTTTTCCTTTGTCATGTCCAGTCTGCTAATAAATCCATAAAAGGCATTCTTCATTTCCATTACACTGAAATTTTTTTACTTTTCTTTTGTTACCTGTGCTTTTGATGTCATATCTGAGGAATCATTGTCAAATTCAGTGTCATAAATCTTTTCCCTTATGTTTTCTTCTAGAAGTTTTATAGTTTGAGGTCTTACTTTTAGATTTTTAACCTATTTTAATTTTTGTATATAGTGAAAGGTAAGGATCCAGCTTTATTATTTTGCACGTGAATACCCAGTTTTCCTAACACCATTTGTTCAGAGGACTATCCTCTCACATTAAATGGTGTTGGCACCATTTTTGAAGATCATTTGACCGTATTCAAAAAGGTTTATTTCTGGAAATCTCTATTCCATTGGTCTATATGTCTGTCTTTAGGCCAGAACCACCCTGTTTTGATTACTGTAGCTTTGTAATATATTTTGAAATCAGGAAGTGTGAAGTTTCCAACTTTGTTCTTCTTTTACAAGATATTTTTTATCTGTTTGAAGTCTTTTGCCTTGCTTTTCCATGTGGCTTTTCTATTTTATTAGATAGAGAGACTGGAATCAGGTTTCTTTGAAAAAACAGACTGATCAAATCAGAGAGAAATGCACCCTGTGAGTACCTATGATTCAATGAAATATGGAGGTATAGGAATTCACTGGGAGAAAACCAGTCACCACTACTTCTTCAATAAAAAACTCCTTCCAACACCAGCCTTGCATCTTCTGTGCAAGAGCTTTTCCTGAACTTCGTAACCATGTCTGTCGAAGGGTGATTTATTCCTTCCAATTTAAGGATGTTGAGGACTCCATACTGGATATATAAAGTATACCAAAAGTGCTTAAACTCTGGGGCATTTGTCTCTTCACTCATGAAATGTGTCTCTTGCACACTATGATGTGCTCTGGGCATGCAATTGTGGCCACAGTGGTGGGCAAAACAGACCTGATCCTTGCCCTCAAAGGACTTGATTCAGCAGCTTGTTGGGATTGTTAGGAGTATTAAATAAGTTAATACCTTAAAGCATTTTGCTGTGGACATAGCTTTCCATGTTTGTCAGTGTAAGAGACCATTCCAAGATTGCCTCTGAAGTTATAGAAAATAATTTCCTAGTTTTTCAAGGGCATACTATTTGTTAAGTTTTCATTAAGGAGAAAAGACACTTGCTAAATCTCTTTAGAGGAAAATCAAGCACTCTGCAGGTATGAAATGAGAACAAAACACATGTCATTTTATATTATAACTTTTTACACATTTTAGATTTAAATAAGTGATTTATGTCTTCCTCTAAAGTCATGAGAGGACCTCTTAGCTCCATGGAGTAGTGAGAGCCAACATATTTACCTATGGAGAGTGGAAAGGGAAAATGGAATCGAAGCCATGGTCTGCTGCTTGGAAGAAGGGACTAAATTGCATCCAAACAGTTTTAAAGGAATAATTGACTTGAAAATTTGTACTTCCTGGGAACCCTCTGCCTTTAGGGTTGAAAATAAGCACATCAATAAATTTGGTTTTATCTAGAGAATGTTCATCACCTTAACACATTTTCCTTCAGAAGAGTTTAAAACATTAAGCAGCAACTCCAGGCCCCAGTTGGGGGAGCAGAAGGTCGGCCATGATGGTGATATTGAGATTCCTGTTGTATAACTCTTCCATCCCATTAGAGTTTTTATTTGGAGTTAATTTTAATTAACCTCTTTGTGCCTCATCTGAATCTTTTCGCCATCTCCAGATGGGGATGATAAAAATAGTGTCTACCTCATGGGATTGTTAGGAGTATTAAATGAGTTAGTATTTTGAAAGCACTTAGAACATGTCCCGATTCATATTATATGTTATGTCAGCATTACACAATCAATCTGAAATATCCATACCTTTATGTGCTTTCTGTACTTAATTTTTCTTGAAAAGCTTTGAAGTTTATAATAGAGGGAATTACTCCAATGGAATTGGGGAAATGTATATATATAACACAGGACTCCGGTGTTGCTGGAACTTTTATAATATGACAGGCAATATTGTAAAGGTTATATAGACCCTTTTTCATTCAGAAGTAATGTTTGGGTCCTGGTATTAATTTCTTTGTGTTTCCTGAAGGTTTTGCTGTTTTGGGGTGATTTGATGGAATGCCAACTGAAAATGACAGATCTCTATTTATATTTTATGAGCTTTTGAGAAATTAGAGTTAGGTTAACAGCTTTATCATGAGGCTTTCAGTGTCCTAGAAAAAAATATTTGCCTCTGTTTTGGCTCACGTTCTGCAAAATCTTCAGACATTGAAGTAGTGGTAAACGTACTTGGAGAGAGACAGCACCCAGAGCTTACTTTATGAAATATTCCTTCCTGGGATTGATCTGCATATCAAAGGTTGGAGATAGGACCCTGACAACGTGAATTATTATTTTTAAATGACTATGCTATTTCTTTGCTAAATTATTTTCATCCTCCTCTCTATGTGTGTAAAAGTTTAGCTACAAAACTTCTGGTCTGTTAAAACTTCTTAATTATAACTGTGAAAATACTCTTAAAATATTTGTGTACCAAACATGTTTGGTTTCATAAAATGCTTCAGTCAAAGTATAGTAGCCTGTGGAAGCAGTGATGTGTCCAATTGTGTTAGCATAACAAGAAAGCATCTAAAAAATGCCCTGATAAAAAATTAGTATGCCAAGGTTTTGTCCGTGTTCCTATGAAAAAGGTGACTGGCAAAAAGTTAAACTTCAGATTTTGGGAAATGCTTCAATACTGAAGCTTCTGTGCCTTTGATTTTATTTTCTAGGTCATTGTCTCCCCAACTAGATGCTGAACCCCAGTGGGACTGTGAAGATACTGTGAGTGTTCCTGGTGATCAGAGCAGAAGAGATACAACAGACGTAGGTGGCCATGAGGGACTGCAGGCGATTACATAAGTGAACCAGGTGCCCTCTCCTCTGGTCCCTCTTTCAGTAGCTCAAAATCACACTTTCTTCTAGTTTTTTCAGATCTTCTGATTTGCTGAAAGAAAGATGAGTACTGGTAACTTTTTCTTTTTTTTCCCCCCCTTTCCTAATAATTATAGCTAATGACTATTGAGCAATTACTTTGTGCCATGATACAATGTACTGAGCACATTAGATTATTTCATTTAAACCTCAGTGTAATTCTGTGACATAGGTACTGCTTTATTTGTTTGTTTGTTTTCCCCCAGTTCATAAATAAAGAAGCTAAGGCTTGTGGAATTTTAGTGGTTTGTACAAGGTCATTCAGGTAACTAGAGACGCTCCCAGTTTTGAATATAGGCAGCCCAAATGCAGGACCTGCAGTCTTTTCTCTCTTCCCCTCTTGTTTTCATTATTGAATCCTCTTGGATGAAATAATCTGAGAACTATTCCTCATTTTCAAATAGGCTGAGAATGGAGAGCAAGCCACCACCGTGGGACATCTCAGACAGAATACTCTGAGTTTTTCCAAATGGAAAAATGCTTCCTACAGAAAGTAAGAAATGCCTTTCAAGATCTACTTAAGAATTACTTCATCTAATGAAAGAAAGTGAAATTATTATTGTTTAAATGCAGCACATCTGAAGGGCACAGATGTTGACAAAAAATTAGGAACCTTATTAGTTAATTCACTAGCTTCTCAAACTGCTTTGACACAGTTACATATTTTTGGTGAGGACGACCTCACTGGGTGAGAATTCTTCATCTCTCTTTTTAAGAAAATTGCCGTGATGCCTCCCTCCCACCTCTTGCCTTCCTTCTGGCCTCGTGATGATAACTATGTAATAATTGGGACCATTGCTGATAATTAAGGAACACATTTAACTGTTGAATTCTTCCAAATACATTCCAAACTTTAATAGAAATGGAACCTCCAGTAATGAAGGCAAAGAAGAGCTGGGGTGATTTGTTCCACAAACAATAAATTTTTTTAAAAGGTGGGCAATGTTATAAGCACAGTTAGTTGGCAGCACTGGAAAATGTCCAGAGGCAGATAGAAACTGAGAAAAAAAATACTCTTAAAGACTCTTACTGCACTGGATGAGAGCTGCAAGCTTGTGACTTTCTCCCCTGCAGGTGCTCCCCAAACCCAGCTCTACCACAAGAAAACCTCAGTCTTAACTAGTGTGAAGAGGGAAGTGTCAGAGCTCAGAAGAGCATGAACCCAGGTGAGTTACAAGGATATTTAAGAAGCAAGAAACCACAGTTACCTGGCCAGTTGTTTCATCTCCCTCTTGAGGAGGATTTTGGGCTATGTTTTCCTGCTGACGGGCCATTCTCTCAGGGCTCTGAGATCATCTGTAATCTCATATTTTATGCTATATTACCTCTTTATTTTTTACCTAAGCTTCATCAAAAACACCGTACATGTTGGGATATTTACAGCAGAGCAGATGGGAGGCCTTTGTGTTTCATTTGCTGGTAGGCTGAGGCCTTCCTTTGGAGGTGAGGGTTATAAGGGTGTGGAGGAAAACAGACAGTTTCTCCAGAAGAACTCACTTTGGCCATTTGGTGTGGAACTTTTGGTAGCTCACATGAGAAATATCTACAAGAATCCATTGAGTGCCCAGGATGAAGTCCTGTTAATATGGGTAACCCCAAGAACAAGCCAAGGGGGTAAGGACAGATCAATGGCTTGGGAAGACTGAAATGTCTGTTGGAGTTGCATCAGGTTGGGAGTGTTCTCCAGATTAAGGTATGCCTGGGCAAGGTGGAAAACAAGGTTCTAGCCTGGCCTGGGCTTTTCACTTATCCTCTGCACACCATGGCCGTAAATTTGACTTGATCTACAAACCCTTCACTCTACCAAATCAATCATCTCGGGTGACTGTATTAGTTAGGATTCTTCAGAGAAACAGAACCAATCAGATAGGTAGAGAGAGACAGATGGCAACACGGAGAGAGAGAGAGAAATTATTAGAATTGGCTCATGTTATTATGGAAGCTGAGAAGTCCCAAGATCTGCAGTCAGCAAGCTGGAACCCAGGAGAGCCAGTAGCATCGTTCTAGTCTGGGTCTGCAGGCCGAGAACTAGGAGAGCCTACAGTGTTAAGTCCCAGTCTGAGTCTGAGACTGGAGGCAGGGAGAAGACCAGTATCACAGCTAAAAGACAGGCAGAAAGAGAGAACTCTCTCTTACCCAGCCCTTTTATTCTTTTCAGGCTTTCAAAGGATTGCATGAGGCCCACGCACAGTGGGGAGGGCACTCTACTTCCCTCAGTCTACCAATTCAAATGTTAATCTCGTCCAGAAACATTCTCAGAGACAGCCCCAGAATAATGTTTAACAAATTATCTGGGCACCCTATCAAGTTGACACATAAAATTAACGCCTACAGTGACTCCAAGTGAACCAGGTTAACTGGTTAATCTCTTCGAGCAAAGAGCTAACCTTGGTTAGAAAAGCACTTCCCATAACCTCATGTTTCTGAAGGGGCGTAGGTTGGGCTGGGCCAAATTCTTGTTACTAAGGTTCAAAAACTACTATGGTGAGAATATTGCAAAACTGCCTGGGCAAAAAATAGAAACTAGTTAATATTCCTGGTTAGTACTCAGCCAAAGAAATACATCTCAGAGCTAAAATGTCCTTGACCATGTTAAAATCTAGTTGGAGAAATCACCAAGCTAACTATAACACATGACAGCCTTGATAAAGACCATATAGAGGAGAAGAGGGTTATGAGAGTACAGGGTAAGGCACAGAGGAAAGCATTTTAGTTGTGTTTTAAAGTTTTTCATCAATTATCTGGGCCTTTTGAAAAAGGGGGGAAGCTTTTTTAAAAAAAAATTGAGGTCTAATTCACCAGTCATAAAATTCACATTTCAAATTGTACAGTTCAGTGATTTTGAGTGTGTTTGTTTGGTTGTACGACCACACCACCATCTAATTCCAGGACATTGTTTGCACCCTCGGGAGCTTTTTGTGGCATATAATGTTGTCTTGAATTTCACTGTCACATACCAATTGGAAGGCATATACAAATGCTGCAGTATGGATTTATTAGTGAAACATGTTGATTCATTATCCTGGGCAGAGAAGTGCTTGCTTTTCAATTGATTACATACAACTTCTTGCCTCCTGTGGTATATCAATAAGTTGTCAACTTGTACTACCTGAGAATAGAACCTTTTCAGTTTCTCATACTGTGTAAACCTTAACATTTCTACTATAGTTTTGGGCATTGGCTGATTAAACTGTGTGACTTCTCATTTTTAGGGAAATAAGTTCTATTACTACATAAGTTGCTCCCTGGACCTTTTACTGAAAGCTTTTCTCTGTTTTGAGTTGCCGTTTAAAATAATTGGCATCTTTACTTGTTAAATGACTTTAATTTGTGTGGCAGTGTTTTTTCAGTTTTGCTGGAGCCACATAGCAGTTGAAAGTTCTTTAACCCAGGGCCACATGGTCACTTGGATTGCCAGCCCACTGTAAAACCCATTGATAAGTAGCTTTCATTATAAAAATGGAATTTTTGTGAGAGGGTCTGTGATGCTTATTGACCTAGAGCAGCAAAATGACTCAGAAAATTATAATTATGTATCACTAACCTTATCAGAACTATCTGTAGAAACCTCCTTTTCCATCTCAAAACCTTGTCTTCAAAATTTCTCACACTGGACTGTCATACATGTCTGCTAAACACAAACACTACATAAAACGTAGAAAGACAATCAATAACCAAAGAAAAAACTTCAGAAACTACAGTATCACCGTGCAGTTTACTTCTAGTTGACCCAGTCTTTTGTTGGTAGTGTTTACAATAACAGGGGGTCGAGGAAAGAGTTGAGCCATCACATGCAAAGATTCCTTCTTTAGAATGAAGATTTCCCTCTGATTCTCTGTAACCCCAGGATAAATGGTTGGCATTGGGTAAAGGAGGCTGGGGGAGGTGATGAGAGGGAGAGACGATCACCAGGCTGCTGTCCTCCTCTCCGTGCAGTACTCGCCGTCTCTCATGGGCTGGCCCTTTCTTGTGTCAATGCCTGAGAAACACCCAAGGAAGTCTTGCTGATTTCCCATAGTTAGAATGTAGCTGTTTAATATCCCTGCTGATATTCTTGAGGCAATATCAGTAGGAGATACGCTTTGACTTGTTTCTGTGCTGATACTCAGTGTCATGTGAGTTGTTGAGCTGTCTTGGTTTGTATGCTGTGTGCTGGGCAGTGTGTGGCCTAGATAGGGTCACTGAGTCTCAAGGGCAAAGATCATATGAGCAGAAACCTCCTTAGGTCTGGCACTCACCCCTCTGTAGCACTTATGAACACTGTCTGTGTACTGGTCTCTTTCCCCCACTGAATTGGATGTTCCCTGAAGGAAAGGCTTTTTCTTATTTACTGTTAATTCCCCAGTAGATTGCATAATACCCTGTGAAAGGCGAATATTCCTTAAATGTTTACATCATGTGGGAATGCCGAACTCCCAAGAACATCTTGCATTCTCCCGGTTTGTACTCATTTATGAAGACAACTATTCTCACAAGATGTTCATAGTCTTTAAATAGCAGCAGAGCCAGCCCAGTAGGCACTGTGTCAAAGCTTAACTCTTTAAATTGCATTAAAGTCCCAGTCACTCTACTGTTGGCAGAATGAACTTAATTTTTCATGGTGAAAAAAGATGCAACACTCAGGATTTTTTTTTCTGTGTACTTTGATCTGTAGGCTACAAACCAATGAAAGTAACTTTATTCCCAGCTAAATAATCACCTCTGGGGCATCCTAGTACCTGTGGTGTCTTGAATTGCTGAAAATACCTCAGCTTGTCTCCTTAACACGTACATCTGTAGATGCCGTCTGCCAGTGGGGATTATTTTGTTATTTGTGATGATGCATCATAGGAAGGGCACAGAATGTTGACCTTCCCTTGCTTCAGACTCTGGGGATGTTTGCAGGAAATTAGAATACTTTATTTCTGAGAAAATTCATTGGCTCTAGTTGTTTCCTAGTTCAAAGCATTCCTTTGTCTCCACCATGGAACATTATGGAAATTCCCAGGGTCTTTTCTTTTTTTTAAGCAGAGCTACTCCTGTTGTCTTTTACCCTCTGGAGCAGGTCATGCCATGGGGGTGACAGTGAACCTTTCCTTGTCCTTCTGTTATGCTCGTCACCTGCTGGTGACACACTGCAACTTATCACAGCTTTTCTTAGTGCAGCAGCCTGTTTGTTTTCCTTAGTCTCCCCGACATCTTCCAGATCAGATGATTAATAAAGTCATCATTGTTTTCTTGTCTCTATTACCATTTCTTCGCCAATATTTCTTGTTTACATGTCTTGTCAATGTTGATTATCTTACAATCTCACTCTTTCTACTCTGATTTCCTTTTTTAGACCCTTGTGTTTTTCTTTCCCACCTTTTGGATTTTTCCTTTCAGAGCTATACTTGGCAAAAACTCTCAGGCTAAGTCAACCTACTTCTCACCGGAGCTCTTGTTTAAGATTCACTTGATTGAAAAACTTTTCTTGGACTGTTACACCTAGATTATGTGGATGACTAGAAAATAATACTTTCTGGGCTTCAGAAAAAATGTGTAAAGGCCTACTGTAGCTCTTTCCACTCCCTGAAACTGCTGAGCACATGCCAATCCATGTTCTTAACTCCTGTGTGAACTCCATCTGCTCAGAATGGTATGAAGGATGAGAGAGAAGGAATAACTCACTTTTCTTTCTTACATCAATAATGAATTTAATAATCCTCTAGAAATCCTATGACAAGCTATTATAAATAACACCATTTTACAGGTGAGATAACTACGTCCTAGAAAGGAGATTAACCTCCAGTCTATATAGGTAAAAACCAAAACAAACCAGGATTCCGTGCCAGGCAATAGAATGTCCAATGCTAAGCCCTACCTAGTAAATGTGATTTGGGGTAGGGTTCACGTGAATATGTTTTCCAATGATATACTTTTAGTAATAACTGGGAGAGGAGGTGGGGAAAGAACTGAGTCACATAACGATTTATGAATATCTTATTAAATATTAGTTGGGTCCTACTAGGGCCAGAACTGTTATGGATGCTGGGGAGAGAAGGCAGACCAGCCTTGCTGCGTTGGAGCTCACGTTCCGAGGAAGGAGGACGCTGCTGCCAGACACGGAAACAGCACTGAACAAGGAAGTGCCAGAGAGCGGTCAGAGCTGAGAGAAATAGAGCACGGTGATTTGATCGTAACAGTGAAGCGATGCTGGGTGGCCCGGGAAGGCTCTTCAGAGGAGGTGACATTGGAGTTAAGGAGTGAATACTTGATATTTTATTATTATTATTATTATTATTATTAAGAATTAAAAATAAATGTTTTTGAACATGCTAAGAATTTTGGAAACAAGATGAAATCCTTCCAAAGCCAAAATAAACAAAACAAAACAAACCCTAAGTGAAGCATCTTATTTCACCCCAGTTAAGGGCAGAAAAACAACTTGGATGTCTCTTTTCTTTCTGAAATTTATCTTTCTCCCTCTCCCCCCAACCCCTGTGTCTCTCCCTGTTCCTCTCTCTCTCTCTCTCTCTCTCTTTTTCAGGATAAAGATCCAAAGTCGTATATATTATACTCAATTTAAGACAACAGAGTGCACTTATTGGGCTAGTTTGTTTTTATCAAAGTACCTACTATATACAGAGTCTTAAAAGGCAAGTAGTTGTAAAAGCTCCTAAAAGGAAGAACTGTCTTCTGTTACACTCATCCCCACCTGCAGTCACATCAAAGACCACTTGTGATCATTGTTATTTTCTTCTCTTTTGCCTCCATTATGTCAAAATAATAGAATGATATACTGATTCTTGGATTTTTAGTTTTATATGTTGTCTATTGATGTATGCTATTGAAAATAATATTTTATCACTCTTACTTTCCTCCCATATCTCATGTCTCCCACTATCCCTTAAAAATAATCATAACATTAGTTTTAATTAGATCAATTTGTATGTGTCAATCGAGATCATTTAGATCTCTTATCTGTTATCTGATTTAATGGTTCAGAGTTTACACTATGATGGGAAATGACATAAGTATTATTCACATGTCCATGTACTTTACTATGATTGCAGTTCCTTTCCTGTATATCCCTTTTTCTTCCCAAGTGTTAATGATGGGCTTAATTTAAAATTTTATTTTTTTACCTATGCATCATTAACTCACACCTAAACTCTCTTTCAGAACTACAAATCTCCCTTCAAACATTCAAATACATTTAGTATTTGAATTTTTCTTTTTCTTGAAAACATTTTCTACTTTTTCTGTGAAACATTTCTCCTTGAGCCTGCCCCCAGTTGCACCCCTAGGATGCCTCTCTCTTGACTTCTGAGAATTTCTTGGGCTCTAAGGTCCAAAACAGCCGGCTTCTGGTTTCCTCCATTTGGGGCTTTTCTTGCTCTCTGATGTTTCTAGCTTCCAAAACTGGGTCACAGCCCTTCCTTCTCAGGTTCCCTTTATGCTTGTGAACCTCTTTCAATCTTTTCACTATCATTTTAGTGAATTCCAGAAGAGAGAAGGTTTCCTTTATTCTTGTGAACCTCTTCCAATCTTTTCACTATTATTTTAGTGAATTCCAGAAGAGAGCGGTGAAAACAAAATGTGTCCAGTCCTTCATGTTTAACTGGAATTCGATAATTTGTTTTTTTTCTTTAATAGTCCTTGATTTTTTTTTTTTTTTTTTTTTTTTTTTTTTTTTTTGAGAGGGCATCTCTCATATTTATTGATCAAATGGTTGTTAACAACAATAAAATTCAGTATAGGGGGGTCAATGCTCAATGTACAATCATTAATCCATCTCAAGCCTAATTCTCGTCAGTCTCCAATCTTCTGAAGCATAACGAACAAGTTCTTACATGGTGAACGAATTCTTACAGAGTGAATAAATTCTTACATGGTGAACAGTACAAGGGCAGTCATCACAGAAACTTTCGGTTTTGATCATGCAATATGACCTATAAACCATCAGGTCAAATATGAATATTCATTTGATTTTTGTACTTGATTTATATGTTGATCCCACATTTCTCCTATTATTATTATTATTTTTATTTTTAATAAAATGCTGAAGTGGTAGGTAGATGCAAGATAAAGGTAGAAAACATAGTTTAGTGCTGTAAGAAGGCAAATGTAGATGATCAGATGATCAGGTGTGTGCCTATGGACTAAGTATTAATCCAGGCTAGACAAGGGCAGCAAGACATCCACGGATGCAGAAGATTTCTCTCAAAGCAGGGGGGGTGAGGTTCTGAGCCTCACCTCTGTTGATCCCCAAATTCTCACCTGATGGCCCCCCTGCGACTGTGCCTGTCTTAGGTTGTTCCTCCCTTGAGGAATCTTACCCGTCTCTGGCTAACCAGTCATCTTCCGGGGCCATACAGGGAAATGTAAAGTTGGTAAGTGAGAGAGAAGCCATATTGTTTGCAAAGGTTAGCTTTTTACTTCTTTGCAGATTTATGCCCTGTGGCTTCTATGCCCAGCACTTGTCTCGAGGTATCTTTACCACCTGGAGGAATTATGATACTCGGTAAATTCGATATGAGGCACGAATTCTATTTAAAGTTTGTAGTTAGGAAGGAAGAAGAAAAGCTATAGATGTAGCATATGAAGGAAACTTGGGAGGATTGATTATTTCTTTGACATATCTTCTTGTATAGTACCTTAAGTATGTATAGGTTTTAAACTACTAACTAATTTGCACACACATATTGACATAATAGGAATACGGTGACATAAACAAAGCAAATCTATAATTACCAGCCATCTCCAGTGAAGCCAAGAAAACCATTTAGGCACCCTAGGCATTTGTGAAAATTTATCTATGATATGATGGATATTTTCCAACTGTACTTGAACCATCAGACAAATTAAAGCAGCCCATTTCTGGGATCTGTTCACATCCCATATGTTCTTTTAACCATAGATAGTCTATAGTCATGAGATTTTGGGGTGCTACAACTTGCACCCCTCCCAACTCCTGGTTGAGTTCCAACAGTACAGATCCAGTCAAATTCGTTGTCTCACTGTATGCACATGCCAGCCTAGACATCTCCCTCCTCCTTCTTATGGCAAGTCCAGGAGATGGTGGGCTGGATGCAGCCACAACCGCAGCATCGTCCGGATCCCTGTGGAGGCTTTTTGATGATCATCCCCCGGCACGAGTCCTCCAGAGAGTGCTGATGCCGGAAGCTCCTCCTCATATCGTATCTTAGTTCATTTTCTGGGTATCCAAGCTAGGCCTTGATCTTCTGCATAGAAACAAACAGACCCTTTGCCCACACTTTGACATGCCCTCTATACCGCTGTGCAGAACTCATTGGAGGTCAGCACACAGTAACTGCTTTTTTTTTTTTTTTTTTTTTTTTTTAATTAAGAGAAAGGAATATTATCAGAAAAGAGTACCTCCATAGCTGATCATCTGACACCCTTTAAGTGATCAACATTAAGGATATTTAAAGCATGCGTTGATCTTTGATTTACCAATAGTTTTATCCTGTTAAGGAGTAATCCCCCTTTTCTTTCTTTCTTTCTTTCTTTTTTTTTTTAAATTTTTAATCTACACTTACCTGAAGAATACTATGTTTACTATGCTCTCCCCTATATCAGGTCCCCCCTAACAACCACATTACGGTTACTGTCCATCAGCTTAGCAAAATGTTGTAGAGTCACTACTTGTCCTCTCTGTGTTGTGCAGCCCACCCTCCCCTTTCTCCCTCCCCCCCATGCATGCTAATCTTAATACCCCCCTTCTTCTTCCCCCCCCTTATCCCTCCCTGCCCACCCATCCTCCCCAGTTCCTTTCCCTTTGGTACCTGTTAGTCCATTTTTGGGTTCTGTAATTCTGCTGCTGTTTTGTTCCTTCAGTTTTTCCTTTGTTCCTATACTCCTCAGATGAGTGAAATCATTTGGTATTTCTCTTTCTCCGCTTGGCTTATTTCACTGAGCATAATACTCTCCAGCTCCATCCATGTTGCTGCAAATGGTTGGATTTTTCCACTTCTTATGGCTGAGTAGTATTCCATTGTGTATATGTTCCACATCTTCTTTATCCATTCATCTACAGATGGACATTTAGGTTGCTTCCAATTCTTGGCTATTGTAAATAGTGCTGCGATAAACATAGGAGTGCATCTGTCTTTCTCAAACTTGATTGCTGCGTTCTTAGGGTAAATTCCTAGGAGTGGAATTCCTGGGTCAAATGGTAGGTCTGTTTTGAGCATTTTGATGCACCTCCATACTGCTTTCCACAATGGTTGAACTAATTTACATTCCCACCAGCAGTGTAGGAGAGTTCCCCTTTCTCCACAGCCTCGCCAACATTTGTTGTTGTTTGTCTTTTGGATGGCAGCTATCCTTACTGGTGTGAGGTGATATCTCATTGTAGTTTTAATTTGCATTTCTCTGATAATTAGCGATGTGGAGCATCTTTTCATGTGTCTCTTGGCCATCTGTATTTCTTTTTTGGAGAACTGTCTGTTCAGTTCCTCTGCCCATTTTTTAATTGGGTTATTTGTTTTTTGTTTGTTGAGGCGTGTGAGCTCTTTATATATTCTGGACGTCAAGCCTTCATCAGATCTGTCATTTTCAAATATATTCTCCCATACTGTAGGGTTCCTTTTTGTTCTATTGATGGTGTCTTTCGCTGTACAGAAGCTTTTCAGCTTAATGTAGTCCCACTTGCTCATTTTTGCTGTTGTTTTCCTTGCCCGGGGAGATATGTTCAAGAAGAGATCACTCATGTTTATGTCTAAGAGGTTTTTGCCTATGTTTTTTTCCAAGAGTTTAATGGTTTCGTGACTTACATTCAGGTCTTTGATCCATTTTGAGTTTACCTTTGTATATGGGGTTAGACAATGGTCCAGTTTCATTCTCCTACATGTAGCTGTCCAGTTTTGCCAGCACCATCTGTTGAAGAGACTGTCATTTTGCCATTGTATGTCCATGGCTCCTTTATCAAATATTAATTGACCATATATGTTTGGGTTAATTTCTGGGGTCTCTAATCTGTTCCACTGGTCTGTGGCTCTGTTCTTGTGCCAGTACCAAATTGTCTTGATTACTATGGCTTTGTAGTAGAGCTTGAAGTTGGGGAGTGAGATCCCCCCTACTTTATTCTTCTTTTTCAGGATTGCTTTGGCTATTCGGGGTCTTTGGTGTTTCCATATGAATTTTTGAATTATTTGTTCCAATTCATTGAAGAATGTTGCTGGTAATTTGAGAGGGATTGCATCAAATTTGTATATTGCTTTCGGCAGGATGGCCATTTTGACGATATTAATTCTTCCTAGCCATGAGCATGGGATGAGTTTCCATTTATTAGTGTCCCCTTTAATTTCTCTTAAGAGTGACTTGTAGTTTTCAGAGTATAAGTCTTTCACTTCCTTGGTTAGGTTTATTCCTAGGTATTTTATTCTTTTTGATGCAATGGTGAATGGAATTGTTTTCCTGATTTCTCTTTCTATTGATTCGTTGTTAGTGTATAGGAAAGCTACAGATTTCTGTGTGTTGATTTTGTATCCTGCAACTTTGCTGTATTCCGATATCAGTTCTAGTAGTTTTGGAGTGGAGTCTTTAGGGTTTTTTATGTACAGTATCATATCATCTGCAAATAGTGACAGTTTAACTTCTTCTTTACCAATCTGGATTCCTTGTATTTCTTTGTTTTGTCTGATTGCCGTGGCTAGGACCTCCAGTACTATGTTAAATAACAGTGGGGAGAGTGGGCATCCCTGTCTGGTTCCCGATCTCAGTGGAAATGCTTTCAGCTTCTCGCTGTTCAGTATAATGCTGGCTGTGGGTTTATCATATATGGCCTTTATTATGTTGAGGTACTTGCCCTCTATTCCCATTTTGCTGAGAGTTTTTATCATGAATGGATGTTGAATTTTGTCAAATGCTTTTTCAGCATCTATGGAGATGATCATGTGGTTTTTGTCTTTCTTTTTGTTGATGTGGTGGATGATGTTGATGGATTTTCGAATGTTGTACCATCCTTGCATCCTTGGGATGAACCCCACTTGGTCATGGTGTATGATCCTTTTGATATACTGTTGAATTCTGTTTGCTAATATTTTATTGAGTATTTTTGCATCTACGTTCATCAGGGATATTGGTCTGTAATTTTCTTTTTTGGTGGGGTCTTTTCCTGGTTTTGGTATTAGGGTGATGTTGGCTTCATAGAATGAGTTTGGGAGTATTCCCTCTTCTTCTATTTTGTGGAACACTTTAAGGAGAATGGGTATTATGTCTTCTCTGTGTGTCTGATAAAATTCCGAGGTAAATCCGTCCGGCCCCGGGGTTTTGTTCTTGGGTAGTTTTTTGATTACTGTTTCAATTTCTTTGCTTGTAATTGGTTTGTTTAACTTTTGTGTTTCTTCCTTGGTCAGTCTTGGGAGGTTGTATTTTTCTAGGAAGTTGTCCATTTCTTCTAGGTTTTCCAGCTTGTTGGCATATAGGTTTTCATAGTAGTCTTTAATAATTCTTTGTATTTCTGTGGAGTCTGTCGTGATTTTTCCATTCTCATTTCTGATTATGTTGATTTGTGTTGACTCTCTTTTTCTCTTAATAAGTTGGGCTAGAGGCTTATCTATTTTGTTTATTTTCTCAAAGAACCAGCTCTTGGTTTCGTTGATTTTTGCTATTGTTTTATTCTTCTCAATTTTGTTTATTTCTTCTCTGATCTTTATTATGTCCCTCCTTCTGCTGACTTTAGGCCTCATTTGTTCTTCTTTTTCCAGTTTTAATAATTGTGATGTTAGACTATTCATTTGGGATTGTTCTTCCTTCTTCAAGTGTGCCTGGATTGCTATATACTTTCCTCTTAAGACTGCTTTCGCTGCATCCCACAGAAGTTGGGGCTTAGTGTTGTTGTTGTCATTTGTTTCTATATATTCCTTGATCTCTATTTTGATTTGTTCATTGATCCATTGATTATTTAGTAGCATGTTGTTAAGCCTCCATGTGTTTGTGAGCCTTTTTGTTTTCTTTGTAGAATTTATTTCTACTTTCATACCTTTGTGGTCTGAAAAATTGGTTGGTAGAATTTCAATATTGTGGAATTTACTGAGGCTCTTTTTGTGAGCTAGTATGTGGTCTATTCTGGAGAATGTTCCATGTGCACTTGAGAAGAATGTATATCCTGTTGCTTTTGGATGTAAAGTTCTATAGATGTCTATTAGGTCCATCTGTTCTAGTGTGTTGTTCAGTGCCTGTGTGTCTTTACTTATTTTCTGCCCGGTGGATCTATCCTTTGGGGTGAGTGGTGTGTTGAAGTCTCCTACAATGAATGCATTGCAGTCTATTTCCCTCTTTAGTTCTGTTAGTATTTGCTTCACATATGCTGGTGCTCCTGTATTGGGTGCATATATATTTAGAATGGTTATATCCTCTTGTTGGACTAAGCCCTTTATCATTATGTAGTGGCCTTCTTTATCTCTTGTTACTTTCTTTGTTTTGAAGTCTATTTTGTCTGATATTAGTACTGCAACCCCTGCTTTCTTCTCACTGTTGTTTGCCTGAAATATGTTTTTCCATCCCTTGACTTTTAGTCTATGCTTATCTTTGGGTTTAAGGTGAGTTTCTTGTAAGCAGCATATAGATGGGTCTTGCTTTTTTATCCATTCTATTACTCTATGTCTTTTGATTGGTGCATTAAGTCCATTTACATTTAGGGTGACTATTGAAAGATACGTACTTATTGCCATTGCAGGCTTTAGATTCGTGGTTACCAAAGGTTCAAGGTTAGCTTCTTTAGTATCTTACTGCCTAACTTAGCTCGCTTATTGAGCTGTTATATACACTGTCTGGAGAGTCTTTTCTTCTCTCCCTTCTTATTCCTCCTCCTCCCTTCTTCATATGTTGTGTGTTTTGTTCTGTGCTCTTTTTAGGGGTGCTCCCATCTAGAGCAGTCCCTGTAGGATGCCCTGTAGAGGTGGTTTGTGGGAAGCAAATTCCCTCAGCTTTTGCTTGTCTGGGAATTGTTTGATCCCACCATCATATTTAAATGATAGTCGTGCTGGATACAGTATCCTTGGTTCAAGGCCCTTCTGTTTCATTGCATTAAGTATATCATGCCATTCTCTTCTGGCCTGTAGGGTTTCTGTTGAGAAGTCTGATGTTAGCCTGATTGGTTTTCCTTTATAGGTGACCTTTTTCTCTCTAGCTGCCTTTAAAACTCTTTCCTTGTCCTTGATCCTTGCCATTTTAATTATTATGTGTCTTGGTGTTGTCCTCCTTGGATCCTTTCTGTTGGGGGTTCTGTATAATTCCATGGTCTGTTCGATTATTTCCTCCCCCAGTTTGGGGAAGTTTTCAGCAATTATTTCTTCAAAGACACTTTCTATCCCTTTTCCTCTTTCTTCCTCTTCTGGTATCCCTATAATACGAATGTTTTTCCTTTTGTATTGGTCACATATTTCTCTTAGTGTTGTTTCATTCCTGGAGATCCTTTTATCTCTCTCTATGTCAGCTTCTATACGTTCCTGTTCTCTGGCTTCTATTCCTTCAATGGCCTCTTGCATCTTATCCATTCTGCTTATAAATCCTTCCAGGGATTGTTTCACTTCTGTGATCTCTTTCCTGACATCTGTGATCTCCTTCCGGACTTCATCCCACTGCTCTTGCATTTTTCTCTGCATCTCATCCCACTGCTCTTGCATTTTTCTCTGCATCTCATCCCATTGCTCTTGCATTTTTTTCTGCATCTCTGTCAGCATGTTCATGATTTTTATTTTGAATTCTTTTTCAGGAGGACTAGTTAGGTCTGTCTCCTTCTCAGGTGTTGTCTCTGTGATCTTTGTCTGCCTGTAGTTTTGCCTTTTCATGGTGATAGAGATAGTTTGCAGAGCTGGTACAAGTGACCGCTGGAAGAGCTTCCCTTCTTGTTGGTTTGTAGCCTTTTCCTGGGAGAATAGCGACCTCTAGTGGCTTGTGCTGGGCAGCTGTGCGCAGACAGGGCTTCTGTTTCCTGCCCAGTTGCTTTGGAGTTTATCTCCACTGTTGCTGTGGGCTTGGCCTGGCTGGGGCTGTTCCTCCAAAATGGTGGAGCCCCGTTAGAGGGGGAGCAGCCAGGAGACTATTTATCTCCGTAAGGGGCCTCTGTGCTCCCTGCTGCCCAGGGGGTTAGAGTGCCCAGAGATCCCCAGATTCCCTGCTTCTGGTCTAAGTGACCTGTCCTGCCCCTTTAAGATTTCCAAAAAGCACTCTCCAAACCAAAACAACAACAGCAACAATGAGAGAGGGAACAGAAAGGAAAAAAAAAAGAAAAAACACGCGATTTTTTTTTTTTTTTTTCCTCAGGTGCCGGTCCCAGGCACCCGCGCACTGGTCCTGCTGCCCTGTCTCCCTAGCACCAGGGTCCCTGTCCTTTCAAGGCTTCCAAAAAGCACCCACCCACCGGTCCCGCAGGGAAGGGACGCTCAATATTCTTGGTCCTCAGGCACTGGTCCCACGCACCCGCTCACCAGTCCCACCGCCCTGCCTCCCTAGCACCAGGGTCCCTGTCCCTTCAAGGCTTCCAAAAAGCACTTGGCAAAAAGAGAGAAAAAAAAGGGGGAAAACGCGCGATTTCTTCCGTCCTCAGGTGCTGGTCTCAGGCACCCACCCACCGGTCCCACAGGGAAAAATGCGGGATATTCTTTGTCCTCAGGTGCCGGTCCCAGGCACCCGCTCACCAGTCCCGCCGCCCTGCCTCCCTAGCACCGGGGTCCCTGTCCCTTTTAGGCTTCCAAAAAGCACTCGCAGAAAAGAGAAAAAAAAAAAGGGGAAAAACGCGCGATTTCCTCTGTCCTCAAGTGCCGGTCTCAGGCACCCGCCCACCGGTCCCACAGGGAAAAACGGGGGATATTCTTTGTCCTCAGGCGCCGGTCCCAGCCACCCGCTCACCAGTCCCGCCACCGTGCCTCCCTAGCACTGGGGTCCCCGTCCCTTCAAGGCTTCCAAAAAGCGCTTGCCAAAAAGAGAAAAAAAAAAAAGGGGAAAAACGCGCGACCTCCTCCGTCCTCAGGCACCGGTCTCAGGCACCCGCCCCCAGGTCTCGCAGGGAGAAACGCGGGATATTCTTTGTCCTCCGGCGCCGTTCCCAGGCACCTCCTCACCGGTCCCGCCACCCTGCCTCCCCAGCAACGGGGGCCCGTCCCTCTAAGGCTTCCAAAAAGCGCTCGCCAAAAAAAAAAACTGCTCCGGTTTCTCTCCACCCGCCGGGAGCCGGGGGGAGGGGCGCTCGGGTCCCGCCGGGCTGGGGCTTGTATCTTACCCCCTTCACAAGGCGCTGGGTTCTTGCAGGTGTGGATGTGGTCTGGATGTTGTCCTGTGTCCTGTGGTCTCTATTTTAGGAAGATTTTTCTTTGTTATATTTTCATAGCTCTATGTGTTTTTGGGAGGAGATTTCCACTGCTCTACTCACGCCGCCATCTTGGCTCCCCCTCAATAGTCCTTGATTTTTAACAAACAATTTTGTGGGCTCAAGTGTTCGCCTCTAACTCTGAAGGTTACTCCCTCATTTACTGAGATACATGACAAGTAACTGATAGGCCTGTGAAATTATATATTCCTCCTAACAATTTTCTGGCCATGTTGGCAGTTGGTGACATAAGTGTTCGTGGCAGCAGAGGGCACTTTATGCTCTGTCATCGCCATATCCACATCATACAACAATTGTTGGAAAATTAATGATGATTCAAAAATTACTGAGCTTTTCTTAAAACTGTATTTTATTCAAAGACTATAAAAGATACAGTTTGTGTTCATGCTATTGCACTGTTTTCTTCTTACTTTTCTGATTAAGTATAGATACTTTTCATACAAATTCATAAAGTATTTGTCCTAAAATTTCTTCTGTAAGTTTCAAGACAGTGCCTAGTTCTAATACTTTGGGATAAACTGAAGAAATCCATGCTTACTGTGTCCATGTTTTTGAGGCTATTTGTCTTCATGGCCCCTTAATATTAATCTTTTTATAAGGAAGAACCTCAGTTATTTTAGTCTGTGTTGAAACTGCTATCTTTTATTATTTTAATTTTGTGTCTTTGGACTTTCTCCAGCTTCATTATGCTTGTTTTGAGGCTCATTAACAACAAAGGCATATGGCACTTCTGTTAAGAATTCTTCATGAGTTTTTAATCAGAACAGAATTTTGTTTTCTGTTTGGCTCGCTGTATTTCCTGATGAGGTCCAAGGCTTTCCTTGTTGTGGACCTCATCCAGTCTTCGAAGCATCTATAATAGCAAGTGGATTGAATTCCAGGACAAAAGTGTGATCTTTAGTTCTGTCATTTTTATTTGAACTAAAAATGAATAGAGCTAGAAGGTTCTTTAGAAGTCATATCATCCAGTTTCGCATGAGAGAATAAAACCCAAAAGGAGCTCAGGTGTCTAGGGTATAGATGGCCCAGGAAACCTGCACTCTTGGGTCCTTACCAGAAATTTCCTCACTGCATACTTCTGCCTAGTAAATAATGTCTAGCCTACCTAAATTTAGGTAAGCCCGTGGCTTGGATGAATTAGGGAGTCCTATGTACCATACTCTCCTTTCCAAATATTACCTCCATTTCTTCTGTCATCCTCAGTTTCTATTCCCCTTGTCTCTCTATGCTCCTTACAAGTTTGCCTTCCTTCCATCTACTATGCCCACACCTCTCAGTACTGCCTCCTCTGAATCTACTACCGTTTGTGCATTTTGTCCCGAGAACAAGAGAATTAGGGCCAGAGCTCTGGTCTGTCCAATTTCAATTTCTGCCCCACTACTGTCTGCCCCACATAGCAGCCTGAGTGTTCTTCAGAAAAAAAACCAGTTCCCCAGAAAGAGAAAAGAATAAAGCAGATCCATTAAGATAAGAACTGAAGTTGGAGACAAACTTCAGTTGTTGAAACAGAAATTGGAACCAAGGTGCTTCTCCAGTTTTTCACAGGGCTCGGCTGTATTCCCATTTCTTGGGGTTGCATAAAATAGCCATTTATCTTTATATTTTCCTTGTGTGCTTGTGAAAGCTTTAGGTCATTTTGCTACTGACAACTGAATTGTTCTAGCCAATAATACCATATGATGAAACATTTGAATGCTTATTTTCTGTGTTGAAGGTATTTTATAAGCTAAAACTTGCATCTAAAATACCACCAATAACATTGTTTCTATGGAGAAATGTGTGTCTAAATAATGTAAATGACTCTTTGGAGCAAAACTAAATGCTAACTTTGGGATTGTAGTTTTTATCAATCACCTATATATTTATCAATCACATTTTAAAAGCATGTATTTATATCTTTATCTCCTCCTTACTTGGTCCTTAGTTGAGGATAGGACCAAGCTCTGGTCCTAAGAGGCTCTTGTTGACGGCTAAAAATTCCTCATTGGCTACCAGTCTATTCCAATGAGCCTGTTGATGTTTTGAGTCAGTTTTCGAAGGAATAATTCAGTATCAGTTAAAATTCTGTCTTGTGAAGAAACATAATACAATACTGAAGGAAAAAAAGGCTCTTCATAGCATCTGCTTCTCTCAAAAGAAGAAATTCACTAACCCGAAAGCTTTTTTGTCATAAAGTTTTAAAAATGCAAAGGTAAAGAAAAAGAAGATGGAAAATCCAGCCTTTATATTGATAACATATAGTCTCTGAATGTCCAGCCATGCTTTTAGGGAGCTGAGTTTATGTGTGTGTGTCTGTCTGTCTGTCTGTGTGTCTATGCTAGGCCATGGGTTACCACTAAAGCATTTTAAGTCAGATAAGGAAAAAATAAATAAACATGGTCTGTTAATTGCTGAAAGAATACCCAGTGAACATCAGTTGAAACAGAAGGCTTTGAAATCAAGGAAATATAATTTTAGAGAGCTGTTGTTTTTCTTAATTACAGAGTAAGAATGAGGCTAATGCACTGCTTTTCCCTATGCCCCAGCCACAGAGAAAGGAATCTCAGTAGCATGTCATTCAGCACAAGAGTTTTGTCATCAGTTTTATTCATCAGCAAAACCAAGGAAACAATTCCAGGATGTTCTCTATTATTCAGCATGGAATGCATTTATCACTTCTGTCCTTGTCTGACATTCCTCCTTGTTTGTTGCCTTTAAGTGCTTGGCTTTTAGTCAGACAGGGCCGTGCCAAATACGTCCATGTGCAGACATTTATGTTATACTGCTTAGAGGGTCACAGCAATGTCACCTCTTGCTTAATACATTTAGTCAACACTGTCTACCAAGTTGAGTATAGTGGAACCCACATAGTATAAGCCATATTGATTACCTTGAGAAGCAGAATAAACAACTATATAAAAAGTAATATTGAGAATGAGTTGATTGGCAGACTGTTTGATCCATTGATGATTTCATTTTTAAAAAGATATGTAAAATCTTACAATATTCTGTGGTGATAACATATTAAAAGATACATTCTGTCCTCCCCCTTCTCCCCCAACCTTTAGCTACCTGTTAGAAAGTGAGGGCAAATCCTTTTTTATTTGAGGGGGTGGGGTTTGCATGCTTTTCTTTCTTATATTGATCGGTTGACTTTTCTAAAGATAAAAAAGGGCACCTAATTTGGACAAGGTGGTCATTCTGTCATTTTCTAAATGATTCTAACGTGACTTTCAGAGCATGGCTTCCCAGCTCATTTACCTGTTCAGTAGTAATGCTTATGGAAGTAGATAAGCCAGGTTTCCTTATGTGATTCTATAATTTATAGGGACAATTTGGCAATGGTAAGTTTTGGATGCACTCTCTTCCCCTAACCATATAATGAGCCCCATTCCCTCCTCTAAATCTTCTTTAGGGATGATTTCTGGATAGAGTAAGAGTAGTTTGCTTCTGAAGGTGGCCATTGTAGACTGGCAGTTAATTCTCTCTCTTTCTGTGGGGACTCTACATGGACTGCCCTTGAAGTAGTAATGATACATGACTCTCTTTTCTACCATGTCCAGGATATTCCTGGTAATTTACAATTATATTATTGCTAGATGCATGTACCAGACACACCTCTTTTAATTAGCTCTGCATATTCTTAAGTTTTTCTCACTTCTAAAATTAAAAGCCAAATTATAAACATGGTGAAATTTGACCCTGAATATCACTGGGTTTTAAGTAAGTCCCTCCACATAATTACTTTGTCTTTAGCATCTTCTCTCTTGCAAATCTGTGTCATGGTTTATGTCCCATGATTAACTGGTTTCCACTTTGGTAATTAATAATCAATTGGGGTTTTGGGGGGTATTAATACTTCTGGGTTTTTAACATTTAATAAGATTGTATATGGATATTTCTTATTTTTAGGTGATTATTGGTTTCTGTTGGTAGAAATTCCTTTTTATTTACAGCTAATTATCACAAATAAAGGTTTTGGTCCCATGTAATGCCACTGTATTTTAGAGAGTCTCTTTTACCAAAACCATATTTTTCTGCTGGGTAAGAATTAGTTTCCAGAGTCTTGCACAGTTATTGAGTCACTAAATATTTTCAGTCCATCTATACTATATTTCCCTAGTCTATTCACTGTCCCACACTCTTAGATAATAATTTCATGTAATGCTTCCCCCCCACCATCACTCTTAGCTTCTTATTTAACTAAGAAAAATAAAAGCAATCAGAAGAGAGTGTAAGCCACCCGCTACACCCACTCACCTACTTCTGTCTGTTCCCACATATCTGCCTTCTCTCCTATTTACTCTAATAAATAATTGATGCTCCTCACAAATGTCAACATCTCAACAATCCTTTTCTTATTGGCCCACTTGAAGAAATTGCTCTAGGAATTCTTTGCTCACTCTCCCTCTTTAGTAAGTTTTCCTTCTCAAGTGGATCATCCTTATCAGTCTACATACATGAAGGCCTATCTCCCATCTTTCAAAAAAAAAAACTCTTTGTTGACATTACATCCTCCACAGGTTACCATCCAATTTCTATCTTTTTCAAAAATATTTTAAAATTTATATATAGTAAAATCTGCACTGTCAGCTTTTCAGAGTTCCCTTATCATTTTGAATTCCCACCAGCAATGTCTGAGATTTCTAGTTGCTCTGCTTTCTTGTCAGCACTTGGTATTGTCAGTTTACTTTTTTTTCCTCCTTCTTCTTCACTTCTACCCCCTCCTTTTTAATTTTAGACATTCTAATGGGTATACAGTGATACCTCACAGCAGTTTTAATTGGTGTTTTAGTAATGACTAATCATGTTGAACATCTTTCTATGTGCTTATTTTCCTTTCATGTATTTTCTTTGGTAGGTATCTGTTCACGTTGTTTGTCCATTTTATATTATGTTGCTTGATTTCTTACTGTTGCAATTTGAGAAGTTTTAATATATTTCACATAAAAGTCCTCCATCAGTTGTGTGATTTGTGAATATTTTTCCCAAACAATAGCTTGTTCTTTTATTCCCTTGAAATTGTCTTCTAATTTTTATAAAGCCCACTTTGTCCTTTCTTTTTTTCAATGAATTGTGTCAAACCTAAGAATTATTTGTTTAAACCAAGGTCAGGAAAAAATTTTTTGTATTTTCAAATAAATGAATCATAGTTGTATAATTTACATTTGGGGTCTATAGTCCATTTAGGGTTAATTGTTGGACAAGTTATCTGGTATAGGTTGGAGTTTAATATTTTTTCCATATGGACATTCATCTGTTCCAGCATCATCTGTTGAAAAGAACTAGACTTTTTTCCATTGAATTCTAGTTGTACCTTTGTTAAAAGCCCATTATGTCCATATTTGTGCAGATCTATTTCTGATTTGGTTTACATTTCCCTGATGATTAGCGATGTTGAATATTTTTTCATGTACCTGCTGGCCATCAGTACGTCTTCTTTGGAAAAATGTCTGTTCAGTTCCTGTACCTATATTTAAATCAGATTATTTGTGTTTTGCTATTGAGTTGTGTGAGTTCTTTATATATTAACCCCTTATCTGATACATAATTTGCAAATATTTTCTTCTGTTCTATAGATTACCCCTTTATTTTACTGATTGTTTCTTTTGCTGTGCAGAGCTTTCTGGTTTGATGTAGTCCTGCTTGTTTATTTTTGCTTTTTTTGCCTGTGTTTTTGGTGTCAAATCCCAGAAATCATTGCCAAGAACAATTTCAATGTGCTTTTTCATTATGTTTTCTTCCAGCAGTTTTATAATTTCAGGTCTTTTACATTTAAATTTTTAATGCATTTTTACTTAACTTTTCTAAGTCATCCAAGAAAGGGTCCAGTTTTGTTATTTTGCATGTGAATATACAGTTTCCCCAACACCATTTATTGAAGTATTTTCCCCATTGAGTATTCTTGGATCCCCTGTCAAATATTAGCTGACTATATTATATACATGGGCTATCAATTCTGTTCCATTGGTCTATGTGTCTCTTTTTAATGCCAGTACCAAACTGTTTTGATTACTATAACTTTGCAGTATAGTTTCAAATCAGGCAGTGTGATTCCTTCAGCTTTGTTATTTTTTCCTAAATTGCTTTGACTGTTTGGGCTCTTTTGTACGTCCATACAAATTTTAGGATAGTTTTTCCTATTTCCATTAGCAATGACATTGGAATTTTGGTAAGGAATTATTGAATCTATAGATGGCTTTGAGTAGTTTGAACATTTTAACAATATCAATTCTTCCAATCTGTGAATATGGGATATCTTTTCATTCATTTGTGTCTTCTTCAATTTCTTTCCTCAATGTACTATAGTTCTTAGTTAATAGATCTTTTACCTTATTAGTTAAATTTATTCCTAAGTATCTTACTATTTTTGGTGCTGTTGTAAATGGGATTATTTTATTTCTCTTTCAGATATTTTTTTGTTTGTATATATATATGCAAGTGATTTTTGTATCCTGATTTTGTATATTACAACTTTACTAGATTCATTTATTAGTTCTAATGTTTTGAAATGGTTTAAAAGAAACCATTAGTCTTTACAGTTTTCTGTATATAAGATCATGTCATCTATAGAAGACAGTTTTACTTCTTTCTGATTTATATGCTTCTTATTTCTTTTTCTTGCCTACTTGCTCTGGCTAGGATTTCCAGTACTGTGTTGAATAAGAGTGGTGAGAGTGGCCATCCTTTTCTTGTCCCTGATCTTAGAATAAAAGCTTTCAGCTTTTCACCATTAAATATGATGTTAGCTGTGAGTTTGCCTTTATTATGTTGAGGTGTATTCCTTCTTTACCCAATTCATTGAGAGTTTTTATGATAAAAGTGTTTGATTTTTTTATTTGCTTTTTCTACATATTTTGAGAGAAGCATATGCTTTTTTTCCAACATTCTTTTAATGTTGAGTATCATATCTATTGATTTGTGTATGTTGAGTGATCCTTGCATCCCAGGGATGAATCATACTTGTTCATCTTGTATAATCCTTCTAATGTGCTGTTGAATTCAGTTCCACAATTTTGTTGAGGGCTTTTCAATCTGTATTCGTAAGGGATATTGGCCTACAGTTTTCTTTTCTTCTAGTGTCTTTATCTGGCTTTGATATTAGGGTAATGCTGGCCTCATAAATGAGCTTGGGATCATTCCTTCATCTTCAGTTTTTTAAAAGAGTTTGAGATGGATTGGCATTAATTCTTTAAATGTTTGGTTGAATAACCAGTGAAACCCTTTTGTCTGGGGGTTTTCTTTGTTGAAAGGCTTTTGATTAGTGCTTCAGTCTCCTTATTGTTGGTCTGTTCAGACTTTTTATTTCTTCATGATTTGTTCTTGACAATTGTATGTTTCTAGGAATTTATCCATTTCTTCCAGGTTATCCAATTTATTGGTGTGTAATTTTTCATAATAGCCTTTATAGTCCTTTGCATTTCCATAGTGTCAGTTGTAATGTTTCCTCTTTCATTTATAATTTTGTTAATTTGCATCCTCTCTCCTTTTTCTTAGTTAGTCTAGCTAAAGATTTGTCGATTTTGTTTATCTTTTCAGAACAGTAGCTATTAGTTTCATTGATTTTTTCTACTGTTTTTCTCATCTCTGTTTCATTTATTTCTGCTCTAATCTTACTTATTTTCCTCTACCTGGTAACTTTTGGTTTAGTTTGCTCTGTTTCTAGTTCCTCAAGGTATAAAGTTAGGTTGTTTATTTGGGTAAGTTGTATTTTTGTTTTCATTCATCTCAAGATACTCTCTTGATTTCCTTTTGATTTCTTCTTTGATCCATTGGTTGTTCAGGAGGGTGTTGTGTATTGTTTAATTTCCACATATTGGTGTAATTTTCAGTTTTCTTCCTAATGTTGGTTTCTTGGTTCATACCATTGTGGTTGGAAAAGATGCTAGGTAAAAATTTCTGTCTTCTTACATTTTTGAGGCTTTCTACATGGCCTAACACCTGATCTATCCTTGAGAATGTTCTGTGAATAGATAGCTTTTGATTGCTATATAAATATTGGTTGGGTGAATGAGTGAATCTACTTTGACTTATCTCATATACCTAGGTCATATTCCCTAGCAATCCATTCCTCACCTAAAACCACAATGATATTTTAGAAATATAACCTGAAAGATTTCCATGATAACTTGGAATGAAAATAAAATCTTTAACCAGGCTTGCAAAGCACCGATCTGAAACCCTGCTTACTCATAGACTTTATCTTTCTCATTCACATCCTCTTTTGCAGTTCCAGCCACCCGCCTTTCTTAAGGTTCCTCTGAGGACCCTAAGTTTTTCCCTGCCTCATGGCCTTCACATGTACAGTTCATTCTGTTGAAAAATACCCTCACCCCTGACTTGGTTCCTTAGGGAACTTTACTTTCAGTTAGGTCTCAGTTTTTAAATGCATGCACTTTATTGTTAATATTATTTTTTCTAAAGTTAAAAGGTAATAAAATATTGTCAAAACATCAGAAAATATAGTGACAGAATATAATGTTTCTAGCTTTGTTAAATTAATTTTATTCAGGATGTTTGATGATTTGTATATTTATTAATGATTTTAGTATTATTTAACAACGATATGGAGTTTTCAGTTTGGTGTACTTAGAGATACAAGAGAGTATCTCCATTTTGGGGCAAGAGATTGAGAATAGGAGGGAGAGAAAGTAGGGAAGATGGAGAGGTTGAAAGAAACACATGCTGTATTAACCAATCTCCTATTGAAGTTAACAATATAGACGGGAAAATGGTACAATTTCTACAAACAAAAAAAGGAGTATCTTTTATGCTCTAATCTTAAAAATGCCAGGTGATATTACTTTATCGATCTTTGCAATGTCAGTAAAGTAGGTGTTAGGAACTGTAAGTTGCAGTTAGAAAAAAGGCAACCAGGGAAGATAAAGAGACCTTTAGAAGTGAGCTTGGTATAAAGACTGAATAAAAGATACTTTATAACTCCTGCTATGACAGTTCTTGGACTTGGTTTCAATTTAATTTAATAAACAAGTATGAAATATGTCTTTTTCTGCTGGCATTTGGGGGAATGCAAAGCTAAATAAGTGAGTTTTGCCTCCAAGGACATCCTAATCTAGGTGGGAAGACAGACACTGCAGTTAACTGCACATCTGTTAAGCACTTTAGTTGGTGGATGTAGTAGCAAATGTGATAGAATACAGATGGGAAAGCAATTGTTTTGAACTAAGGAGAAATAGGAAATATTTATGATAGAGGTGGTGTTTGATCTTGAACTGACAGAGAAGTTGAATTTTTGACATACAGAGACATAGAAGAAGAGCTTATTGTTTTCCTTCAATGTATGTGGAGTCATTAATGAGCATGATGAATTTTGTGGGAGAGAATAAAGTCTGGTGTTACTAAAGCATTGGGTGTGTGGGGGAAGATGAGTTTTCTACCACCTCCTTTCTTCCTCATGGGAGATTCCCTGGGCTGGAGCACTGCTCCTCCTCCTCTTGTTACCCTGGGGCATATTCCCTGAAATGTTGTTGGCCATGTGTTTCCATAACACCTATGTGTCCTCTTTCATTCTTTCATTCATGTATGCAACATTTAATTAGTACCTGTCATGTATGCATGTACATGTATATGCGTGTACCTGTCATGTACTACATGCTCAGTAAATGCTGTCCTGGAATATAATCTAAAGCCTCAGAGGGAAGTATGGCTCATCCTGGGATTGAATACTCTTCTGTGGAGCCTTCAAACACATTTAAGGAATCAAAGAAGCAGCAAACATTGCTTTACTTCAGGCCTGAGGAGTGTGTTCCAACCCATCCCACCCATGGGAAGGGGAAAATTTGGAATTGGCTTCTATTCAGCTCATCTGAGCATTTTCCCCAGTGGACCTGGAATCTTTTTAAATATCTATGGCACTCACAAGTCCCCTTTCTCTGTCCTTAAAGAAGTCTCCCCCCTTTGTAGTTCCTCTCCTTTTCCCGTGTCCCCGCTGTGCATTTTACTCCTTGGCTACCCTCTCTCCTTCCCTTCATTCTGCTGCTTTGGGAGTTCAGGCTCTTGAGAAATTGTCAGGCATTGGGTTTTATCTAGTTCTGATGAGGAGGAGGGGTGTAGGAAGATCAGCAAGATAAGCCCTTACTGGGATTTCTCTTCAGTGTTTTATATAAAAGAAACTCAGGCTTATCAATATATACATGTTAACTCTCCTCTAACTTGTCTCCTGTATGTTATTTTGAAAAGTGTGTGACCCGTTTATTTCTCTGTCCTCACTTATAATGCTGAAGACCTCTTTCCTATTCATAACAGGGACTAGACAGATCCCAGCAAGAAGAGGAAAATAAATGAAACAGTCAGTTATCAAACAAGTAAAAGAAATTAACATTTTTTACCACTCTGCCAACATTAAGAGAGAATAGGGTAAGTATTGGACACAGACTCTTCAATTAACAGTTCAAATATAAAAATCCTAAAATGGCTAAGTTATATGCAGAAATTAGATCAAGCTAAAGAGTAAATGTTTATTTTACATTTCTTGTGCTCCAGGGTACCACATCAGGTACAGGGGCACAAAGATGAAGAGATCGTTCCCTGACGGTGATGATCACAGTCTAATTGGGAATGAGATACAAAAGCAGACAGTTTCAATACAATATGGTAAGCACTATGGTAAAATTACTCTTAGGAACTCCAAACTGAGTCCAGGAATGATTCCTAGAGAAAGTGATGCTGACCCATGTTCTAGCCAAGAAGTAAAAAGGGAGTTATATGCAAGGAAGACAGAGTAAACAGAGGCAACGAATTATGAGAATGCAGAATATGCACAGGAAATTTTGTTATCCGAGCATAAAGTTGAAAGGAAAGAGGACGGAAGTTGAGGATGGAGAGTAGATAGGGGCAAGGTCACGGAGGATCGTGGGTGTTACGCTAAGAAGCCTGGTGTTATAAATGATGAACTGTGGAAAGGCAATGTTTTGCTGTTATTATGAACAGCACCCATTTTTCACTGGCCTAAAACGAGAGAAACTTTTCTTCCACTACATGTCTACCCCAGGTCAGCAGGGGGACTCTCCACATTTGTCACTTAGGGGCCAGGCTATGGAAATATGGTGAATGTTGGAAGTTACCTTGTCAGAAGGAAAAGAGAAGCCTGGAGGGTTTCACTTTAGCAACTAAATGACCACAGGTCCATTCTGCAGTCACCGTGTGTGCAGAAGGGAGGAACACTGTGTATGTATGGCAAACAGTACTAATGACTACCACAGTTTGCCTTTCGAGACACCAAATATTTTATTTATCCTCCACCCAGTATGCAGAATATATTCCCCTCCTCCCTAAGGAGGAGGTCCCATTTATCATGGCATCAGCTGAGACTAGGGTCTCGTGCAGCACCTACATCAGGGGCTAGTGCCTGGTAGGTTATCTTAGGTTGGGATGTTACTCTTTTCGGTGCAAAAGCACTGAATCTAGAGGACAAATTATCTCCCCCACGCCCCAAATCCAGTATCCAATGTTAGAATAGGATTAAGATAATCACAATAAATAAACCAAACTTGTAGAAAGGGGTAAAAATGAAAGTCACACCGTAGTTACTGGTTTGTGGATTTTATGAAATCCTGCTGAGGAGACATAGTAAGAGTTGTCCACCCTAAAGACAGGATCAGGGTTGGGGGGAGGGTGCCCCTTGATTAAGTCCTAATTCTGATCCTTGAAAGGCTTCCTGTCCCTTTCTCTGAGGCCCTGTGCTCCACCCTTAGGGTTTCCTCCCTTTCTACTTTCTCCTTGGCTGCATCTGAAGTAGGCATTGGAGAAAATGCTCTTCTTCCAGGATTGTAGTTCCAAAGCAGCTGTCTCACAAATCTAGTCTGTTTCTTATGTTTAATTTTAGTTACCTCAATGTGCCAATAGCCACATTCACAATTCTTTTTGAAACACAATTCTTTCTCAACATAATTGTGGGTACTTTGACACTTACCAGTCTTTGGAGAGGGGACACTTTTTACCTCTTTTCCTTGCATCATTTTGTCCAGTTGGAAGAATTCACCGGGCACACCTTGAATCCAGGGGCTTAGCTGCCATATCTTTGTTTTGATTGCAAGGCTGAATTCTAACCATCTTTTGCCAACCAAAGCCTCCTCGGTTTTATATTTAACCGGTGGCAGGAGAAACAGTTGCAAATTCCAACCTGGGAAGTCCCCTAGTATTTTCCGTTCTCCTTTTTATTTTAGCCTCACTTATAAATTAGCTTATTTTTAAAACTTATCTCTTTCTTATGATATCCTGTCAAATGTAGCCAATAGCAGCTAATGCATGCTATTACATGGATTTCTAATCCTTGCCCCTAAAGCTCCTGGTTCAGTAGACCTGTCTGTACCCATTAGTTGCACCAATTGTTTCACCACCGCAGAGCATTGACTATCCTACTTCCCATTGCTCCACAGCCCACCTTCAGGCCCCCGAGCTAATTATGTTTCTTGGTTTTATTTTTCAACAGCACCCTACTTGTAGAAACCAAGTTTTGCTTCATTCAGGGTAAGATAGGTTGTGCTGTGATAACAAACCAAACAAATGTCTCCGTGTCTTAGAAACAACAAAGGTATAGTCTTATTCACACTACATGGAGATCATGAACTGGTAACTGTAGTTATCACTCAGGAACCTAGGGATCAGGGCCCCCCATCCCAAATATTTCAGGTAACAGTAATGGGAGTAAGAGAGGCTTGGAAGGTCTTGCATCAATAATGAAATGCTTTGGCTAAAAGTGACAGAGCTCTTTGGTCAAAAATAGTCACATGGACTCCCAGGCCCAACTATAAAGAGAGGCCAGAGTGCAATCCTCCCACCTGCCCAGAAGAGGAAAGAAGTGGAAACGTTTGTTGAAAGCATTAGCAACTATCACAGATGGCGAATCCTTGAATAATTTTATACAAAAGTGGGACCTGACAAGGTTTCTATTTTTTACACTTGTCTCTGGTGGCCATTGGAGCTACATGGAATAAGAGGGGAAATAAGCACACTAAGTATGAGGCAACACTATAATTTTGCTGGACTAGTGATTTGATATAACTAGTAATTCGATATTAGTGATTTAATTTTCTTTATATCAAAAATCCCCAAAACAGACTTCCATGTTTCCAGGTGCTAGTGACTTTGTCAATGTCAGTGCCATTAATTGAAATAAGGTGCACAAGTACAGCAGTAGATGGGAAACAGAGAGACACTGGGTCAAGTTTTGGATAAACTGAGTTTAAGACATCTGGAATGGAGACAACACGCATTTGGTTATATGGTTCTAATGTTCAGGGCAAAGGTCATAACTGGAAATACTAATTTGGAAGTATTTAATTTTAATTACAGACCATGAAAATGGATGAAATCCTTAAGCGAGAGATCTGAATAAAAAGTGTCTTCAGCACAGTTAGATTACCTGGGGGAAACCTAAGTTCAGGAGCTGCACAGAGGATGGAGCCTCCATGAGGTATGTTGAGAAGGAATGGAAATGGGGTAGTAGAAGAATCCAGAGAGAGTTGTGCCAGAATGAAAGTGGGACGAGAGCCCAAGGGGAGAGTAGTCCACAGGTCCAGTGGTGAAAGACACGTTCAAAACCAAGAGTGCACCAAAGTGTTAGGTTTGGCAGTGAGGAAACAGAAGTTCTGCCAGAGTTGTGTCATTGCATGCACACACACGTGTGTGTGTAAGGGACACCTTACTTTAGTGAATTGAGGAACAAAGTAGGGAGATGAAGTGAAAGTGGTAGGAGAATGTTTCAAGAATATGACCTAGAACCAATCACCACTTAAGCTCATTAAGATTTAACTATTTTATCTTGACATTGAGAAAGTAATGCCTGTTCTGCTTCTCATGTAATGATGTGAGTCTCAAACGAGATAACGTATGTAACATGCTTTGGGAAGTTTAAAATGGGTTGCAGATTGAGGGCATTATTCATATTAATGGGTGGTTTCAGGGTCTTAATCGGCTTTCCTGGAGCAGTCATGTGACAGAGCCAGTCAACATGTATAAGTGAACAGCAAACATGGACAGTGTAGCCTGGGGCTGACTAGGGACTGAGATCATAGGAGCCTCTGGCATGGGGAATGGAGGTGATGGGCTGGGAAGAAAGGTATAGACCAATTCAAGTAATGAGAAAAAGTCTAGTTAACTTGCTTAGACATTTGAGTACTTGGGATGAAGGAGGTCCAGGAACAGTTGGTGAGATGTGCTGAGAGCTTGAGAGAAGCATGGAATTGGAGAATCTTGGAAGGGGCTCTATTTGGAGATGATGTCTGGAGGGAAGACCACAGTCTAGGGGCAGAGGTTCGGTCCTAAATGAGAAGACTTGGAAGAATAATGTTGGATGTGATGTTCTGATAAACAGTGTACCAAGAAAGCCCCTAACTTAAGGATACTCAAAGAATTGTCCTAGGGCAGATGTGAATTAAGTAGTGCCAAGGTCACTTGGTAGTCATCTCATTACTAAGTTTGCGGTAATTCACAGTCGTTGTCTAAGATCCATTCACCATTCCAGATGCCATTAAGAACATGCATGATTCATGGGAAGAGGTCAAAATATCAACATTACAATAGTTTGGAAGAAGTAAATTCTCCTGGATGACTTTCAGGGGTTCAAGACTTCAGTGGAGGAAATAACTGTACAAGTGGTAAAAAAAAAATAGCAGGAGAATTAGAATTAGAAGTGGAGCCAGTGAATTGCTACAATCTCATGACAAAATTTTATGGATAAGGGGTTGTTTCTTATGGATGAGCAAAGAAAGTGGTTTCTCAAGATGTAATCTACTCCTTGTGAAGATGTTATGAATGTTATTGAAATAACAACAAAGGATTTAAAATATCATTTCAAGTTAGTTGATAAAGCAACATCAGGGTTTGAGAGGAAGGATTCCAATTTTGAAAGAAGTGGATAAAATGCTATCACACATCATCACATGCTACAGATAAATTACCCATGGAAGGAAGAATTAATCAATGTATCAAACCTCATTGTTGTCTTATTTGAAGAAACTGCCACAACCATCTCAGCAGCCACCACCCTGATCAGTCAGCCGTCATCATAGAGGCAAGACCCTCCACTGGCAAAAAAGATGACAGTTCACTGAAAGCTCAGGTGATGGTTAGCATTTTTTAGCGATTAGTATTTTTAATTAAGGCATGTACATTTTTTTGTCAGACACAATATCATTGCACACTTGCTAGACTACAATAGAGTATAAACATAGTTTATATGCACTAAGAAACCAAAAATTCACTTGACTCCCTTCATTGAGACATTGGCTTTATTGCAGTGATCTAGAACCAAACCCACAATATCTCTGAGGTGTGCTCGTATCCCATTTTTAATTTACAAGGGCTTTACCACAACATGCAAGGCTATTGGCATAACCAAATCCTATAATTTTAGCCTTGAGGCTCTGTTTCCTGACTTCATTTATAGTGCCAAATACTGTATCAGTTGGATCCAGTTAGGAAAAAGAAAAGAAAAAAATCATACTAGGAATTTCAACGCCATGGGTTTAACACTGAGAATTGAATACATAGGTATTGGAGGGCTGGCAAAATCAGTGCAAGGAGATGGCCCAGCTAAAGCAATCACGGAGCGCAGAGCCGCTCCTGAGGCTGGGGGAGAGGATAGGGAACATAACTGAGGACCTGGGGCAGGGGGGCCCACAGAATAGGATCTCAGACCTCTGAGGAGCAGGTTCATCTGACTGCTGCTGGTATTTCTGAGGTTGATTAGTGAGTGTTGAAAGCCGTTGGTGTCTAGAGCAAACTGCTGCTGCTGAGATGAATTGCCGCGGCTGTGATAACACAGACATGAAGGGCAAACAAATGCAGTAAGGCCTTTCTCTGCTCCTTCTGCCTTCCAATCTCTCTCTAATGCCGCCTGCTGACAGAATCTAATAGGAGGTGGCTGGCAAAGGGGTCTGGAAAATGTAATTTGCAGAGTTCCCGTCCAAGCATTATGTAAAAGAATGTAGAAGAGTGGCTTTGCAGCTGTAGGTACATAACCGACACGAGGCGTTCCACAAGGTTGTCGCAGAGGCAGGGATTTTTAAGCTGTCACCAAAAGGATGAGAAGAGCTGGGCCAAGAGAAGGGGAAAAACTTCAGTCAGAGGGAAGGATCTGTGCAAAGTCCAGGAAGAAGAGAGAATGGCGCCTGAACTCAACTGAAACTCAAGCCATTTTATTTGTATAACCTAGGAAGACTGGTTGGTGGGCGTTCCCAGTTAAGGGCTAATAACAGAACAATGGTTCTCAGGTTACTGTTGATGAGTTCCTGATGTTATTACAATATAGAGATTTATATGTTTCTACACCTTTTACATTTTCCTAATTTAGCTCCTCAAGAAGCTACAAAACAATTTGGACAATGTTTGTACTTTTGTCTTTGCCTTCTATTTTTTTTTTCTCCAACTACTATTTGTCTTTTGTTTTTTGTTTACTTGAGGGATAATTGACATGTGACATTATATTAGTTTGAGGGGTACAGCGTAATGATTCACTATTTGCATATATTGCAAAATGATCACCACAGTAAATCTAGTTAATATCTGTCACCATACATAGTTAAAAAAATATTTTTCTTGTGATGAGGACTTTTAAGATCTACTATCTTAGCAACTTCCAAATACACAATACAGTACTATTTATACTGTAATGATGTATACTACACCCCCTTGACCTAGTTATTTTATAACTGGAAGTTTGTACATTTTGAACTTCTTCCCCATTTCACCCAGCCCTCCACTCTCTAGCAATCATGAATCTGTTCTCTGTATCTCTGAGCTTGGTTGTTTTGCTTTGTTTTGAGATTCCACATGTAAGTGAGATCTGACTTATTTCATGTAGCATAATATCCTCAAGGTCCATCTGTATTACTGCAAATGGCAAAATGTCATTCTTTTTTTATAGCTGAATAGTATTCCTTTGTATATGTATACCGCATCTTCTTTATCCATTCATCCATCTATGGACATTAAGGTTATTTCTACATCTTAGCTGTTGAAAATAATGCAGTAAACATGGTGTTATCTACATCTTTTCAAATTCATATTCTCAGTTTCTCTGGATAAATACCCAGAAATGGAATTGCCGGATCATGTGGTAGTTTAAGTTTTTGAGGAATCTCTGTACCATCTTCCACAGTGGCTGCACCAATTTACATTTCCACCAACAGTGCACTGTAAAGGAGGGCAGAGGGCATCAAGAGTCAGGAAAAAGGACTAATAACATTTAACCTAACTGCCTAAAGCATGGGCCACCCAGTTTTGAATAAACAACCCGAGGCTAAGCTTAGAAATGCTCCTGCTTTAAGTTAGATAACTAGAAGTGGGCAACAGCCTGGGGGCATGATCCGTGATAAGTCACATAGACATGCTTGGGTAAGCAAGAGATAACAATTGAAGCGGTCAGGCAACTGGAGTGTTCCCTAAAAGGTTACAATATAGAATGTGTTTTAAAATTATTGGTTGTAGAAATGCGCGGGCTTCGGACGGCTGTGAAAATCCTATATAAGCAATACCTAAAGTTGCCTGGGGGTTGGCAGCTCGGACTCGGCCTGCGTGTCAGGGGAGGTGCTGTCGACCCCAGCTTGCTGGCTGAATAAAGACTTTGCCTGTACTTACATCTCCATGCCTGTGTGCTTTGTTCTCTCCGGAAAACCCTGAGTTCCCGGACCCTAACATGCACAAGGGTTCCCATTCCTCCACATTCTCACTTGCTGTATCTTGTCTTTTTGATATTAGCCATTCTAACAAGTATGAGTTGATATCTTTGTATTATCAGTTTGCATTTCCCTGATGATGAGTAATGTTGAGCTCTTCTCAAGGCCATCTGTATGTCTTCTTTGGAAAAATGTCTATTCAGGTCTCCCCATTTTTAATAAGATTTATTGGGGGAATTTTCAGTGTTAAGTTGTGTGAGTTCTTTATATATTCTGGATGTTAACCCCTTCTCAGATATATGATTTACAAGTATTTCCTCCTATTTAGGAAGCTGCCTTCTCATCAAGTCGGCTTCCTTTGTGCAGACGCTTCTCCATATGATGTAGTCCTGCTTGTTTATGTTTGCTTTTATAGTCAGATTCAAAAACTCATCACTAAGACCTGTGTCAAGGAACTTGCCACCTATGTTTTCTTCCAGGAATTTTGTGGTTTTGGGTGTTAACATTAGGTCTTCAGTACATCTTGAGTTGATTTTTGTGTGTGATGGAAGACAACAGGCTAGTTTCCTTCTTGTGCACACAGCTGTCCAGTTTTCCTAGTGCCATTTATTAAAGAGCCTGTCCTTTGCCCTCTATTCTTAGTCCTTCTTTTTCTTTCTTTATATATAGTTTTAGACTTTGGAAGAAGCACATTAAACGAATCAATAAAAACCAGGTTCCTATAGCCTTTCTTTTTGTGTGTTTTAGAGATTTATTTTTCATAGAAAATATTCTTTGAATGTTACTAAGCCATATATTATTATAGTTTTCACCATTGTTTTTTTTCTCTCTCCTGGTAAGAAGAGCTTTCTTATTCACTTACATGACACAAAGTGATTTCAGCTTATGTGGCTACAGCCCAAAGAACTTTATCTCCCACACTTTTAATGAAATTGAAGACTATATGTACAAGGATGAGCCTCTGAGAACAAGGGGTAGTTGGCTGTCACTGCACCCTCCAGGAGAGGGGAAGAATGCCTTGATTGCTTGTCTAACTTCAGCCACTGTGTTATCCTACTTAGATCTGTGCCAACAATAGGCATTAGAATGGATACTTGGCACCAGTATCCTATGGCTAGTAATGCCATGCAAGCCATTTCTGAATTTTACTCTCTTCAGAACTCATCAACGTCTCACATTCCTCAGAGGTGGTTTGCTTCATGTACCGAGTACATGATACACGGTACATTAGCTATAGAACAATGTGCCGACTTAGGGATTTATGATTGCGTTTAATCATATGTCATCACCAACTGTCAGAGATAAAGGTTTAATGTGGTTTTATGACTTCCTGGTGTCTCTTTATCTTTGCTTTTAGGATCCAAAGAAAAAGTGGCATTAATTTTTCTTTTTTCTTTCATCTAATTTTTTTATTGTAACTTTTTATGCATTAGCTGTGCTTAATTAATAAGGGCTTTTCCAACTCCACTATTTTCTTTCCTTATACAGTTTGAAACTAGACATCCAGGTTACCTAATTTTCTCCTTCATTATAAACATAAACAAGAAGCTCAATTAGAAAAAGAAATGAACCCATCATGCCTCTTCCCAGGTGTCTGCATGTCTTAGAAGATATTGTAACAGAACTGGGAGAGAGACAAAAACACACAATTTAGAATGATTGGGTAGGGAACTTAGTGGAAGTGTGACCATCTCTTGCTAGAGAGCATATTAGAGGTCACACTGTTCATTAGTGGTTGGCCATAAGTAATTAAAAGATTAATTAAGAGAAGAAGTAGGAATATGTTCAAATTCCAGCAAAAAAAAAAACAATAATGGATAAATAAATGCACTCTGATGAATAAATGAACACATTTATGCTTCACTATTTCAGTAAGTTATGCAGATGTCAACAAGCATTTATTAATAAGAGGTACATCGTCTAGATTGCATTCAAAGCAAAAAGCTCTGTATTGTATTCAGTACAAAAGATTTTACTCAGAGTGAGAGAGCTGCTAAGTAGTTCTGCATTACAAAGCGTGACACCAGGCATATCCCTGTAGGACTCTGTGTGAGAAGCAGCATCAATTTCATTACCGCCCCGGTTAGACCTCCCTACCTGCCCCTTATCAGTCCACCTAAATCTGGACTAGATAATAATTCCTGAGATATCAGCCTGTGGGAGAGTGCTGTTAGTTTACCTTCTTCTTCTCCTGAGGGGATCGGTTTGCTTCAAGCCCACAGAGAGGGGTGGGCACTTAAAGAGATCCCTTCGCAAAGGTCGGGAGAATCGGCAGGTGTGTTACATCTAAATTATAGGCTGGATGGTTACTTACGCAGTAGACTTATTAATGTCCCTGTGTGCCTGTTTGAAAGCAGATGTGCAAAAAACAGAGTAGGGAAGAGCGTTGCACCGTTAGAGAAGCCACACCTCCACTGCTTAGTGGGGAAAGGCTGACGACCCTTGCACGGACCAGGTCGGCACCCGAAAGGGAACCAGGCTTCAGCCACGCTGCCTGAAGCAAGAAGCTGCAGAATGATTGCTGAGCATGGGTGGTTTGGATGAGGTCACACTGGGTAGATTGTCTACACCAAGGAAGTGGCTGTGCTCTGCCGGGCTTCCTGAAGAGCCTGCACATACTCCCCACGTGAGAGAGCCAGGCGTTCGCGTCCGTGACACGGACAGCCTCCACAGACGAGGAGGCCCAGGAGGCCCAGCAGCGCCACTAAAGTCACGGACATTTGCCCCCTTTCTGCCTGCCTCCTCCAAGACTCCACGACCCCGGGGAGAAGGAGAGACCCAGCAGAGGGCGAGGGAGGAGATGGAGAAGGGAGAGGGCTCACGGCCGAGCAGCCTCACGAGGGGAGGGACAGAGCCTCGAGCTACATTTTAAGGTTAAGTTTTAGATTGTGTTGAATTTTGCTGGACTGGCTTTACACCTGAAATTGGCTATAAAGCTTATAAGGTCTGCCTGAAATGTCATCAAAGGGAAGAGAAGGGGAATTTGATAAAATAGATTTAGGAGCAAAAATCGGAGGTAAACAAAGCTCTGCGCGTCAGTTCTCGGCAGAGGCAGACGTTCCTGCAGCCGGGAGGAGCCCTGTTGTCCCCTCGCCTCCTTCTCCGGCGCCATCTCCTCTGTGCGCTCCTGGATTCAGATCGCTTTAGTTCCACCAGCACCGCGGTCTCTCCCACCTTAGGACTTGCTGTTCCCTCTGCCTGGAATGTTCCTTCTGGGTCTTCCCCAGACTGCAGGACGTCTCCCTCACACAGGCATTTGGGGTTGTCCCGCCTAATGCTCCCCTCCCTCATTGATTACTGTACCTCACCCCACCCCACCCCCATTTATTTCTCTTATGGTGTTTATACCATCTCTGATTATTTAAAACCCTTGTTTGTTTACCTGTTTATTGGCATTGAATCAGTCTGTTTTATCTCTTTATATCCCAGTGCCTGGGATATAACCACTCAGTAAACATGCATTAATGAATGAGAGAAACAAGCCTCAATAATTCAAGGGAACCTTAAGGTTACTAGTTAACAGCGATGATTGCCGTGTCACTCTCTCCCAAATGTAAACTGGTGGCTAATAACAGAAATTATTAGGGCTCTACCCCAAGGCCTTTCACTGTAAGGAAACAGATGCTTCAATCAGCTCTGTTGTCCTTGTAAATGCAATCATAATTTGTGTTTGCTGTGTATTAGGTGCTTTAAACATTTACTCATTTACTTTTTTTAGTTTTTTTAAGGTCAGTATTGCCATATAATAGATTCAGAACCTAAGGGTTCCAATGAGTACAGGACTAGAAGTTCATTGTACCAACAGTTGCGTCCAAGTCTCGTTGGCTCTGACGTCCATGGTCTCCGTGGAACGCCATCTTACCTTCCATTGTCAAATTCCCAGACCATTGGCGATAATGTATATGACATAACTGGTGACTCTATGGAGTTGAGATGCTTCTAACTCAGTGTTTATTTATGACTTTGGCTACGGAATCAGGGACTCATTATAACAAAGCCTTCGATTTGCTTATTTTATCTTGCTTTGAGTGTACAGTTTGGACAGAACCCTAAAGGCCCAAAGAATATAAACTGTAGAGTCATCTTTTGCTGATTGTCTGAGATAGGGATTGTCTATGCAAGTGATTTACCAGGAAGTGTTCCCTGGAGAAATTGATAAGGTTTTGCAGGGGCCAGGACATGTAGCAGGAGGATTTAGCCAATTCCTGTAGGGGAATTGTTGAGTGGAAGCCACACCGCAGAGTTGTCTTGACCAGGAGGTGATTAGATGCACCTCCATCCTCTCCTGCCAGTCACTGACTGGGAGGGTGAGGGGGTGCAATCTATTGCAGGCACTCTGACCATCTGCTTCTGCAGCCCAGCTGTGCCAGAATGGGGACAGATAGTCCTGTGTACAGGCCTGTGGAGATGAAAGCTCATCACAGCCTGAGGAAGAGTGTGAAGAAGTGGCAGACGGACCCAGGGACCTGGGTGAAGCACCACCAGGGACCCATTTTACTGATCGTAACTGTCTTATTTTAAAGGAAAGTTAAATAAATTACTCGTGTACAAGGAAAAATTGGAGGCTTATTTATTTATTTATTTTGGCCACAACTGGGCTTTATTTAATTCAAGCTCCAGTGAAAATTCATCTCAGCTGGTATTTTGAAATAAAGATGTAGGGGGACATGGTGGTTGCCAAGCTGGCTTATAGTGGGAGGGCATCTGGCTCTAGTTAAGGCATGGAGCCTTCAGGTGCAAGGCATCAGAAAATGCATCACCAATTTATGTGCATCGACGGCACTCTGACTGTGTCTTTGTTGTTTCCTCAGCCCTAAACCTTGACACATTATTGCTTCAGCAGCCAAATGCTCTTAAGGCAATCTATGGGTTGCCTCTCTTTGTCATCTCTTTACAGCCCGAAAAGCTTTATAGTCGTTTCATCACTCTTAGTTCAACTTCATTTCTGTTCCACAGTTCTCTGATCTTTCCCAACAATTTCTTCCTTTGACAAGCTGGCAGCACCTTTGGCTCTCTTATTCTTCAGCTCGCCCTGTCTTGTGTCCATGTGTGTGTTTAAATTGCCATCGTGCCCTTATTTTCAGTGAAAGAACTTAAAAGAGCCACATGGATCAGTACAACAGCTGATCTTTCTTTCTTTACATTCTCCAAATTCAATATTTCCATTTTTCCTTTTAAGTGTAAATTACTCTTTAACAATTTCACTTCAATTTTATTTTTGTTGCAGGTCAAAGTAATATAACAGACAATAGGAAAGCCTAAAATAATTTTAAGGATGGTGGAATCCAATTCATGATTATTTGTCAGAATTGAGTTCAATTTATAGTTATTTGCCAGAAGTGATTTCTTATCTCAAAAACAGAGTTGAGCAGAGCTAAATATTTTCCTGTATACTTTGCATATTACCAATTAATAAATGCTGAGCCTGTGATAATGTAAATATCCTACTATAATGATTAATTTTATGAGTCAGCCAGGTTGAGGCACAGTGACCATATACTTGGTCAAACATTCTGGATGTTTCTGTGAAGGTGTTTTTTGAACATGATTAACCTTTAAACTGGTGGACCTTGCCATCAAAAAATGAGTGGAATATTACTCAGCCAGAAAAAATGACTGAAACTTTGTCATTTGTAACAACATGGATGGATCTAGAGGGTATTACTAAGTAAAATAAGTCAGACATAGAAAGACAAATACCATATGATCCCACTTATATGTAGAATCTAAAAAATAAAACAAATGAACAAACAAAACAGAAAAACACTTGCAAAAAGAATAGACCATTGGTTGCCATATGGGAGAGAGGTGGGGGAATGGGTGAAATAGGTGAAAGGAATAAAGAGGTATAAACTTCCAGTTATAAAATAAATTATTTGTGGGGATGAAAGTATAACATAAGGAGTATAGTCAATAATAATATAATGTCTTTGTATGGAGACATATGGTAACCACATTTTATTATGGTGAGCCTTTAATGGTGTATATCATTGTCAAGTCACTGTGTTATATATCTGAAACCAATATTATATTGTATATCAGCTATATTTTAATAATTAAAATAAAAAAAGAATGACAGGCAAGGGGGCAGGGAGTTGACAGTGTAAGTGTTCCAAAGACCTTTTACAAAGGGGAGTAAAACTATCAACTTTAAACTTTGACATACATTTTTCTATGTTCTTTGATGTACATTTACTTTACTTCATATAAATCATGGCTTAACCAAACTTATTTCAAAAGGGAAAATCAAATGTACATCTGAAATAATAAAATAAAATAGTGGACTTTAAGTAAAGCAGATTATTCTCCATGTGGGTGGGCCTTACCCAATCAGTTGAAGGTCTTAATTTTTTTTTTTTTTTTTTAACTGACATCCCTTGAGTAAGAAGAAATTTTTCCAGCAGACTGCCATTGGAGTGAGACTGTAACTGTCCCCAAGTCTCTAGCCAGCCTACTCTGCAGATTTTGGACCTACACCTCCACAATCACATAAGCTAATTCCTTAGCATAAATCTATCTATCTATATCTATTTATATATGGATTATAGATATAGATAGAGATGCAGATACAGGTACAGATATAGATATACAGATTCTGTTGATTCTATTTCTGTAGATACACCTATTACCCTGTTTAAAACCCCACCCTTTTTGAAGAAGGAAAATGTTTCTGTGTAAGAGTTTTATCACCAGTACAATTATTTTAGAAATGATAAATGTTGAGTGTGGTCTGTTTTCTTATCTACACATACACACACATGCACACACAGTAGTAACAAAGGCCTGTCCATTCTCTCCTTAGCCATGACTGTTAACTGTGTTTTATGTTGTGCCACCACACATAATCTTTCAGCAGTGAGTAGGCCATGACTATTGATCCTACTTCTGAAAAACACTTTAACTTTCTTTTTCTCAAACGAGTAATATGCAGTCTCTTTCTAAACAAAAAAATTACAAATATCCAATGTATCATTTTTAAAATTAGAATAGTACTTAAATATGAACAAAATAGGAATAAACTCTTCTATTTTGTTCACTGATATATCCCAGCCCCTCGGTTAGTGCCTGTTGTGTATTAACTATATCCCTCCATTCACTGAGTGAATGAATGCTTATAGTTCTTGTAAAACTGAAAGTCAAAGCAAACTTCAGTATTAGATACATAAAAAAATAAATCTGAAAACCTGAAACATTTAATGTTAATGAATATTTAATAAAAATACTTAATAAAATTAGTTAAAGTTATGGATGATATTATTTTACTAAAATTAAATGTCTATTTTCAGCCCAGATATGGTACTCCTGTTATGGGTCAACAGTGCCTAGTTTCAGCATTTCTATTAAAATCATATGACTCAATTCTACTCCAGTTTTTTCTCCAGAAAAAGCTTTATTCACATGCTGTTCTTTGGCCTTTGGTTTATACAAATGCATTGTTTTTATGTGAATACATCCAGTGATGTGCTGGTAAATGTTTACCAGCTCTCTAAAAAAATTATATATATATATACATATTTATAAGTAAAGCAGATATATATGTACAAACACACATATATACATCTGCACATAGGTTTATTATGAAATTTAATGACATAAAGGGTGTACAGCATACATACTATTTATTGTAATTTTCATAGGGCCAATTGTCAGAATTTTCCATTTATTTGTGTCTTCTTTAATTACTTTCATTAATGTCTTGTAGTTTTTTTCAGTGTACAGATCTTTCACCTCCTTGGTTAATTTTTTTCCTAAGTATTTTATTGTTTTTGGTGCTGTAAATCGGATTGTTTTCTTTATTTCTCTTTCAGATAGCTCGCTGTTAGTCTATAGAAATGCAATTGATTCTTTGTTGCTGTTGTTTTTATACTCTGCAGTTTCACTGAACTGGCTTGTTAGTTCTAACAGCCTCTTTACCTGGCCAGCTTGAACTCCCTTGGTGATCTCAGCATTGTCGGGCCTCATACCTGATGGCCGGCTTCCCCCCAGGCAAATGGTCCAAGTAGTGAGGTGCAGGCCTTCGTCCTGGCCTGTGGGTCCCTCCGCATCATGTAGCTGCATCCTCTTCATAAAGCAGGAAAAGAGGGAGAGGACCATAAAGGAAGTGGACTCAGGGAAGCCTGGTTCACTGAGGGGCCACATTTGTAGACTGGCTACCAGAGATACAGCTTTCTCACTATATTTTGACAGACTGGGCCTAAAACTAATGTCAAATTAAAATGGAGATTTAGTGAAAAACAAGCTCTAACTTAAAAGAGTAAGTATATTCAGCCTCGTAACACAGCTTACCTGATGACTTTTTATAGTCCTTCTGTTCTGAGTTGGTCCATGCAAAGTGTTTTCTGGGAATTAAGCAATTTAGATCCAGGAACCCAGACATTTCAGAGCTGGAAGTGACCTGAGAGGTTTTTATCCCCTCCTCACACTTTATAGGCAAGGCAGCCAGGGCCCAGGCACGTTCCAGTGGCATGTTCATAGTAACTAAGGCAAGCCGTTTGCGGCAGAACCACGAATAGGACTCAGGACTTTTTCAGTATTCTTTCCTCTGTTTCACTAGATTATGAATCAGCCCCTTTGGGTGATGGTGTGTCCCCTGTGGGAAGGTGCTTCTGTTCTGAATTTAGTAACATGGGAAGTGGTGGGAGGTGGGAGAATTTATTAATTAGCAAATAGGATATAATCTAATCCTTTCTTGTAAATTATTAGAAATGCTTATTCATTACTTTATTTCACTTTGTGATATCTCTCAGGGAATAAAATAAAGTTTTATTGCATGGTGTGTAGTTGAAAAACTAGGGCCCAACTGTTTCACAAAACTGAGCCTAGAAGCTACTTGGGAATAACTTTCAGTTCCCAGTTTATGGTCTCCAACTGGGTGTAGAAACTACCAAGGGCTCAAAGGGGTGCCTGGAATAGGGGATAAAATATCCGTGGAACATACTAGGCATGAGATTTCTAAGAAATATGTTCTGGCTTTTGGAATACAATTATCTATTAATTTCTTCTAGAACTTTCCTAGGAGTAGGATGTGGGTGATGCAGTGGATAACTGTGTTCGAGGGTTCTCTTGGAGTTCAGATGCCGATTAGCTGTGGGTCCTGGAACCTGAAGGGGCACTGAGCCGTCCAGCTCATAAGGAATGAGGCTGTTCTGGCAGGAGGAGACCCTGTCTGATTACCAGCAGCAGCTGTGGGCCAGATGGGCCCGGCAGTGCTTGCTGGAGCCTAATTCCTGGGAGCTTCTGTGCTCAAGAGGAAAGGCATATGCTTTGTCCTACTTCAGCTACACCTAGGATCAAGCTAATTCCCTTCTCCATTCTTTCTGTTCTGTGCCCTTTCTCCCACCAACTCAGACCTCACCTAGCCTTCAGGGCCAACATGCAGTTCCCACACAGCTTTCTGTGGCATCTCCAGCTTGTGCTCGTTGTACAACCCTCAAGTCTGTTTCACCTGCTAGATTGTTTAGAAAAATGTTTGGAGTGACTGCTCCACCTGGGATAATATTTGTTCTACACCAGTGGTCTGCCTCGGTGGCTTCACCTGGGAAACACCTAGGAGACTTTCAGAAAGACAAGACTGACCCAGAGCAATTAAATCAGAACCTCTGGAGGTGAAGACATCCCTCTAACTTACCTCCACCTCCCACCCTACATCATTTATTTTCAACTCCCCTAGGGATTTCAATCTGCAGCCAAGGTTGCGGTCACTGCTCTCCATACACTGTAACTATCCAGAGGGCAGAGGTGGGAGTTGAGCTCCTTTTGGCCCCCATGCTCCTTCGTGCAGGCTCGGTAAGGGAGTGGACACTGGCAAACCCCAGGGCATGCTTCCCGGCTGGGAGAGCCCAGTGCCCACACACGCTGGATCAGGTATGCGGTCACAGTCTAGAAAGGCAGTGTATGAAGGTGTTAAGATGCAGGCTCTGGATTCAAATCCACAGCACAATCCCAGCAGTGTTACTCAGTAGCTCTGGCAAGTGGTTTGAACTCTTTCTCCTTCCGCTTGCACATCTGTAAAGTGGGGGATGTTATGTTGTTTCCCTCATGGGATTCTCATGAGCATGAGTTTTAAAGCATAAATGTCTTAGAAAAGTTCCTGGCATTTAATAATCCCTTAACAAATCTTAGCTACTTTAATTATTCTGCCATAAAGAGGCTACTGTTTGTTTGTTTTTTCCTTATATTCTCTGATAGTTTTCTTCAAAACTTGAGAAAATAGCATAACAAGAATTACAGTGATAATATTTACAACTTAAAGTCTTGAATGTTGAATCCAACTTCAAAAGAGAAAACAGAAGAAATAAAACTAAACCGTATTTGTTTCCTCTGAATCACACTGACACACTAACAAGTCGGTGTAATTATCTGCCCTTATGAGGTTGCCCAAGAAGCAATAAACAAACTCAGTGGCACTTTATCACAACTCCTAAATAGCATAACTTACTTCTTGTGGGGGTACAACACCATAATCCAGAAGGAACTAGACTTACAAAACTCCCAAGACAAGTAAGTAATAACATTGAACCAGGATCTCCTGATAAATCTTAACAAAGCCAGTTCTTACTAACGTTCTTATGAGGTCAGTTACAATGCTGTTGACTTTCAAGGGCATCTATCACAGGACAGGCACTACATGGTTCTGAATTTGTTTTTAGAGAAGGTTTGTAGATGGAATATTGGCCTTACACATTCATATTCCTTGCAATATAAATATATATGATCACAGTAATTTTTAAGGTAACGCTGTAGTTAAGACAGTATGTCTAAAATGGGACACTTTTGAGAGTAATGGGGACACTATTAGTAGTTATGCCAGGAAAACAGATCTAGAATACCCCAGAACTGACAGTCACCCTGACTGTTGTCACCAAGAAACATCCCATCCTCATGGCGGAAAGATGTTAATGCTTGCGAGATTGTCCTCTTGTCTCCTTTTAAAGGCTTCTGTGGTTTTGTTCTCTCTCTGTTTAAGCCTTTATATACCTCTGGCAAGGACTGTCTACCTAATGCTATAGATAACTATAGTTCTCACTATTGGGCATGAGGTATAAATAAAAGATTATAGCAGCTCTATGGAGTTTAAAGTTAAAGATATTCTTCCCTGAAGGGAAATAAGTTTTAAAGAAAGGGTGTCCTTCATCTTCACTTGTAATGAAGAACCTAGTGGCTATATCTATTTTTATTTCTATATATGTGTCTGTTTTTCCTCTTCTTGATCTAAATAGGTTGAAATTTCTGCTTGAGGCTTGCCCTCTTTTACTAGTTAGAAATAACTACTTGCTGGTGAGAGGACAGAGAAATTCAAAGTGAGCACAATAAGGGGGGATATCACGTTGCAAGTTTTCCCGCAGAATTTTTCTGTGGTGTGATGTTGACAGCACATGATTACTTTTAGATATATTCCAAATCCCCCTGGACCCTCCTATGATGTTTTGATTTAAAACTGGTAACTTCTGAAACATTTCATACGGTTTGTCTCCCTTGGACTCTCATGGTAGTACAGAGTTCCGGAAAGATGTCAATACTTCTCTTAACTTGGAAATTGTTTCAGTTTCTTGAGGTCACAGACCCGCTGCATTGCTGCAGTTTCATGAGGCTGTGACTCCTCTGCATGGTTACTGCTGTTCCACATTCTGCATGCTCAATCCTAATTTTCCCTTTTCACTATTTCAAACAAGGTGATACTTCTCTGCATTACACAAGTGACCCTGAAATGAAGGCACTGATCTCAGGAGGTTTTAGATTCTGTGCATTTTTCCCTGTTTAGACCAAGCAATGTGGCCGTGGAATGCATGGCTTACTGAAGGTTCCCTGGGGCCTTGGACCTCACTATTTAGATTTCCTGCATTCTTTCTTTTTGACTGAGTGTGTGTGTGTGTGTGTGTGTGTGTGTGTGTGTGTGTGTGTGTGTTCCGTGCACCTTGAATATAGCATCAAGCCAAATTTTCTGGAGAGAACAGTACAAAGAGTGCCCCTCTCCAGCTAAAGGAAGTGTGGATAAAACGGTCTTTCTGGTTTTCTAGCTGCATTATTGTCTTTTACTCCTTTCTTTGTTGTTGAAAACATTCACTTCCTAATAGATGACCTTTAATAAAACCTTTACCTGAAATTAGCTGCAGCATAGACACTTAAAATTAATCCATCTGTACGGAATTATTTGGACGAAGCTTATTAAAAAACAGAATCATAATGAGAAGACCTCTAAATCCTGGGTTAACATGAATCTACTTTCCTCCATATCCAGCAGCTTGAATGTTGAGAGAAAAAGATTAGCATAGATGGACTTTTGGGCATGGGATGCTCTCTCGGGCCCAGAGAAACAGAACAGAGTGGGAAGAGCCCGGGCTCCAAGTCGGGCCTCCCTGAATTTGAATCCCTCCACCTGCCCTTAGTGGGGCTGCCTTGGGCATATTACTTAGATTCCCTGGGTCACAGTTTTTTCACCCATACAATTGGGATCATAATAGCTAATTCACAAGTGAAATAAAAGCATAAAGCGGAGCCTGACGCATTAAAGTAGTCAATAAATAGAAAGCACATTGCCTCACTATAGCGCCAGTGAGGGGTGTGGTCGGACCTTGCTGCACTTGTGAACTCCTTTTCCTTCTGCTCCATTTCCTCTCCCAGGAGCAAGAGAAACCTTCCTGTCAGAATTCAAATGAAATCTCTTGGAAGTTAGAAGACCATTTATATCAATATCCTGTGTGTTGTTCTTTTCCACACTTGCTCAAATAGTTGGGATAGCTTTATTAAATAAAATACCTCACCCCTTGGGGGAAAAAAACCACTGCAGACATATAGAATTGCATAAATCAATGTAGTGCCTATTTCTGTTTCCAAGGAGTTTGCATTCTGCTCTCAGTGTCTTTAAAGATCAGAATGAATATCCAGTATCATTGATTTAATATAAATATCATTAATGTAATTTTGTTTAACTCAGTAATACTAGCTTACCTAGAATGCTACGTGCCAGGCATTGAGCTAAGTGTCTCATGGGCACTGGGATACCACAGCCCTATTCCTTATTATATTGCCTAGTTAATAGGTGAGAAAACTGAATCTATAAGAGATTAAGCAATGCACCCAGTAAATGGCAGAGTTGGCATCTGGCTGACATTGACTTTAAAATATCCCCAATGCTGATAAGGCTGCTATACCCGTCTTCCTGGATAGCGTGATTTATGGTGAACACCCTCTTTCTGGAACACCGTAAGGAGCTGTGCTTAGGCTGTGAGTGCCTACATGACAAGACCCTTGGCTTCCCTGGACAGAAGGCATGTGGCTGCATTTCACTGCTCAGCGAGATTAGCTGTGTGTAGCCCCTTTGAGGAAAGCACAGAAACCTCCAGATTCTGCCTGACATGTCCTCCCCCCGACTCCTGATCTGCCTGTGTAGCTTTGCTGTGTTGCTGTAATAAATCTCAGTTCTCGGTACAACTATCCGCTGAAACCTATGAGTCCTTCTAGGGAACCAAAAGGGTGGGTGGTTGCCGGGTTGCTGAAGAGAGTGGTGTCTGAAGTATTGACGTGGGTGTTGACATCACTACTGGGAGATACATTATCCATTAGTAAAGGAACTTCCTTAAAATCACCTTCCTGAAATCTGCAATGGTGTCAGAAGAGTCAAGGTTGCAGCTCTTCTAGAAATTCCAGCACCAATACCTCCTCTTGGGTCAGTGTATGGACTGTAAAATCGACTTTGTAAAATATAATACATATAATAGTTAGGAAATATGCCAATATGTTCAATATTTCTCTTCTTTTGTTATTTAGTGTTGTGTGTTTTTATTGTGTTGCAGCAAAATGCCCAACCCTGAACATAATTGCAAATAGCCGCTGTGCAAGAGAGGAGTTAGGAGGTAAATGGGAGACATGATCTTTTTAAAACAAATGCTTAAGTAGAAGGAGTATCCCACACAGATACGGACACCAGGCCTTTGTAGCTGATCTGCCTCTGCGGTGGGCCCACAGTCACGGCCGTGCTGCCCCTCCCCCGTGGAATCAGGGGTCAAAGGTGTTCACAATGAGTTCCTTTTCTGGAGCTTGTCCTAAACCTCTACAAACGATTGTCTTCTTCAATAAGATTTTACATGTGTTTATTTCCTTTTTTGCATTTCCCTCCTATTTTCCAAACCATATACAATATGTACATATTATTATCACACTAAGAAAATCTGACATTTAATGATGAGTATTATAACATTTTTAATATACCAGATGGTCACAACTAAATTTGTTCATGTCTACAAGTATACGAGGGGATAAACAATAAGAAATAACAAGACCTCTGGGTCATAAAATTATGAACAACCTATTCTCACTTTCCACTTTTCTATTTTTCACCATTTTCGCAAACATTATTTTCATAATGAACAATCGTATATTGATATTATTTATTATGTACACTTAAGATCTGGTGGGATCTTGTGAAGATGAAGCACATGTGTAACAATATTTCTTTTTGAGAAGAAGGTTCCCAGACCCTGAGTCCAAGAACACAAGGACACTGGAGTGTGGAGGAGGTCGGGGTGAAGCCCTGCACCCACTGACAAGGTGGCAAAGGATGTCCACACCACTGCGTGTGAACATCCAAGTGCCCAAGTGTGTGCTTTTAAAATTGGCTTCATTGACAAAGTATCAAAGGCAAACAGAATAGTTTGTATATAAACATACAAGCATTTTCAGTCATTAATCAATTTTATTTTGTAGAATTTTATAATAGGAGAATTCTAGGAAATATTTATTCTAGCAAGTATTTCTTTTCTAAGATGATGAGGCTCAAACTCAAAGAGATTAAATGCTCATTCCCAGTAAATAACGAAAACGTAGCAGAGTCAGCCTACAATCCAGTGAGCCTGAATCCTGTGTCACTTCTCCAAATGCGGTGTGGATTTAGGCTGAAAGTAATGCTCTTCACTAACAAAACACCACGTTCTGGCATAGCTGTCTTCTCTAGGCATTACAGACCTAGCACCATAAAGGAATTCTCTTTGCTTCTACTTGTTCAAAGGAATTAGGTAGTCAAATCATCTGAACTAATTGTACTATTTTTGCAAGAGGTCATACAAATAGTTAATACTGTGCTTCAAGCCTGAAAATGCTGAAGCTGGACCCCTTACGAAAATAGGAATGGAAAGTGAACCTGAGAAATAATTCACAGATTTTAGAGAGGTAGATCAGATAATTGGTTGGCAACTGCTCTGTAATAATAGTCTTTGGAGTCAAGCATGGTGAGTATCTTTCCTGTGAACCCCGGTTATTCACAATAGCTCTGGGATCAGCTGTGCAGGTGGTGCTCTGGTTGTGAAATTGTGCTCTGCACGGTGCAGAACACCCACCCCCCAATGTGTTATTTAAGTATTTAATAGTAACCTGAACATATATTCTTTAGTTTCTAACTTCCAAAGAGCCCTGGACTTCAAAAAAAAAATTAAGCCAAAGCAGTTAAATGAGGTTTCTCGGAATTCATGAAGTTAGAGTTTTAGCATAAAAAAAAAAGGAAAGACCTTGAGTGGGTTATTGACTATGCTTTCCTCAGCTACGTGAACTAAATCACATACACATCTTTGTATCTTGGATGAAATAATGTCCTTGTAAATTCCACAAAAAGCAATTTATCAAATGTGTTCAGGTGTCTATGTTCAGGCATCTGACCAAAGATACTAAGTAGGCACTGCCATGAGGCTTGAAAAGTAACTTGCATTTCATTGTGAATGCAAAAGTCTTCCCGGGCACCATGTTGTGCGCTGTGTTTCTAGCCTCCCCTGGGCTGAGAAGCCCATTTTTTCCTCTGTCATGAAAGCATAGAGTTCTGTGCACATACTCACCTCTTCCTTTTGTGAAGACAGGCCTGGAAGCCTGAAAACTACATGTTTTCTCGTGTGCACAATCCAGCACGGTAATGACTGGAGTGATGTCGTGAGGCTACTTTTGTTTATTTGTTCTGAGTTTAAAACAACTATATCAGAATTTGTACATTCAGATGAAGCATAGAGTCATGAGAGGTAGAGCTAGAAAGCAATGTCTTGAGGTCACCTACCTTAAGCCCTCGTTTGTCACATAAACACTCATTTGCCTTTCCTCAGTGGTACCTAAAATAAATGACAGTGGTGACATCTAATAATACTTTCTTCTACTTTGGGGTATCTATTTTCCATTGAAATACTAGGAAGTAGCAAGTGTGTCAAATTTCTCAGCACTTAAGGAATTCTGAAGAATAACCCTAATTTTCTCCCCTCTAAATATAACTAATATAAATGACCTTTTAGAAATGGAATGTCCACATTTTGAGGTACCATTTAGTTCTCTTACTAAATCCATCTGTTTTCCTGATGTTCTATGGAAAATAATCAAGAAGTCTCCTAAGCTGGTGAGGCAGGATTTTCCAAGTTCCTTTTACACATGTTCTATAAGTGTAGGCTTTCTTCTTTATCAGTTGTAGGAATGATGCTTATTCTAGTAAACTGAAAGAGAAAACTGATTTTAAATTTTAATCTACCCTTTGTTGAATAGTAAGCCAGTCAAATATGATTTGAAATTGCTCTGGATATTTTATTGTGTTTGGCTATTTGACTCAATTTGATTCAATAGAAATAACCTGGGGTCACATCACCTCATTTTGACTTTGATGTGAACCTTTTAATGCACTTTCACAACCTTCATAAAAAAATACAACACTAGAGTTCAAATGGACCTTTGGATAGAGTATATTCCTGTATTAAAGACTAAGTCGGGTGTTACGATGAGTCCTAACACTCCTCTTTCTAAGGCTTGATAGAGATTTCAGACAAATGACCACTAGCTGGTGTGGGAGACCAGAAGACCAGCACCATCTTTATGTGAACAATGTGATCCTGTTTTCACATTCCAGAAGTATCCATAAAAATCAAGACTGATACAATTTAAAATTTGCATATAAACCATTAAGGCAAAATCAAGGATCCTACTTTTAGTTTATATTATTGCTTTAGAAATTACTCTGAGAGCTGAATATATTAACTAGTGACTAGCCAAATACTGGCTTAAATATGATAGAAGGTTATTTCCCTCTTGTAGTAGTAGTCAGGAGGCAGGTGGTGCAGGGCTGGCAGTTACCTGTCTCCATGAGATCCCTCCAGAGGGCAGCCCCTGCCCATAATTTCTCTCTGCTTTCCCTGCTTCCGGTAAATGACGGAGTTCCAGGCTTTATATTACTAGTCAGGCAGCAGGATGAGGGAGGGATAAAAAGTGGCATGGCCTCTGCTCTAAGGGAAAGTCCAGAAGGGGTCAGTTTGTATTGTAGTCTGTCGCATAAAATATAGTCACATGGTGATGCCCAACAGAACAGGAGGCAGGGAAATTTAGTTCTTATTCTGAGTGTCCAGAAGGCAGCAGAAACCAAGCTTTCTAATTCCTATCAGGGCAGAGGACAGGATGAATCTAGGGGTAGCAACTGGCAGTCTCACTGATGTACTGTCTGATTGTTAAAGTCACTCTAGGAACTTAAAAAATTTTTAATCCTGGGCCTCACCCCTAGAGATTATGGTTCAGTAGGTCTGCTTTAGGTTCATTGGCCAAATTATTCCCAAGCTGTATATCAGTGATAAGATAAATCACCAGAAAGTTACATTTCAGTAGAATTGCCTTTGCAGAAACCTATTATGCTCTCAGCTTTCAAAATGAGAGATAATAAATAGCTATGCGGGAGGCATGTCTGCACTTTTTTTTGCATTAACAGCTTTTGTCAAGGATATAATGCAGTAATGATGTTCAGTTCTTCTGATGTAAAGATCTTTGTGACTAATTTCTTTGAGTAACCAGCTAAATATGTTTAGATTTCATTTTCCTAAAACTGTATTGTTTTACTAAACAATTAGACCCATGTAATTGACCAGGTCTTTCTCTTTCCCTTGGCTGTAGAAGGAGAGGAGCTCTGCCTATGTTCCCCTGTTATAGCTTTGCTGAATATTTCTGCTGGCAATTTCTCCTGTCCTCTGTGTCTCTTAAATATGTTTGATATTCCTGGATTTTGGTCTTTCCTTTTCTGTGCATCTTTTATAGGCTTCCTCAACTAAAATTAGATTTAGGTGAGAAATACAAATAATAAAAATGGTAGTTTCTAAGCTGCATTTGTTTTTTTCAGTGCTTGTGTGCAGCACTATGCTAAGCAGTTTGTAACATTAACCTTTGTGAGACCAACCTTCGTCACCCAGATAAATCCTGGATCCCAAGTGATCCCATTTCTACGTAGCACAGCCTTTGAATCATAGTCCAGCCAAAACATGCATTTAAACACAAGAGCCAACCTTTACTTAGATCTCTCAAGAATGTATATTAACAGAACTACAGCTAATTAAACACAGGAAAAGATCCCCGAATTCCACTTTCTCAGATTTCTTGCTTCCTTTAGAGCTCAGCAGATGATACATTCCCAGAACATCCAGTCAGGTTTTGTTTTGCTTTCCTTTTTTCTCTCCCTCATTCCTTTGTAACGCTCTGCATCCTCTCCCTGTGAGAGAACTTCCGCTCCCACCTGTGCTGGCTAAGCAGTGCTACTCTAGGATGGCTGGAGGACCAGGCAACTCTGTGCTCTCTGGTTCTTCCTCACTTCCCACAGGGAACTTTTGGAATCCTCTGAATGCATCGTTCTCCTCTCAACACATTCTCCCCCTGGTTGTATTTTTGAGGTATCCCCACTTTTATGAGAAGACACTGACGTTTTCTAAAATTAGTCAACTTTTCCAAATGCCAGAGTCACCCAACAAAGAATCAAGATTTTGAAGTCCAAGGAATGTCACTCCAACGTCTACGTGCTTATTCCCTCTACTCTCTCACTGTACTTCATATGGCTGGTGTGATGGCACAGTATTTCTTTCCACTGTTTGAAAGCACTTCCAATATTATCTTATAGAAACACTATTATCACTATCAGTTTACTTATCACATTTTATTTTAGCTCCTATCTGCCATTGCACTTACTATAAGCTCAGTGAAGTAATTTTTCTGCATTCACTACTGATTATTACAACTATATTCAGCATTTTGTACAAAGCAGGCAAAACAATAAATATTCATTGACTTAAGAACTGGATGCCTGGATGAAAAGAGTGAGCTACTCTTCTCTGTGACCATGGAATTTTTCTGTCATCAATAATTTACCCATCTCTATAGTCTCCAGGCTTTTTAGAAATGAAAAATACTTACTTCTCACACACACAAAAAAAATCGCAGAGACCAAAATAGTGTAGTGTGTTGACTTTCTTCTATGGCTTATAAATGGATTCTGAAGGAAATTTCAAAGAGATCATTCAGAAAAAAGTTTTGAGCAATGGCAACATTATATGTTTTATTGTGACATTGTGGGGCAAGAAAACAATTTAGAACATGGAAACTGAACTATGACTCCCAGTTGTGAACAGTCTTGGGTAAGAACATTAAACAATTTAAATGTCAAATTTCTCATTTTAAATTGGGAATATTACTTGCAGTAATCCTTGGCTTATTTGCTATTACCAAATATAAGATAATGTTTGTGAAACTCTTGAAAAATCCCAGTATGTTATTATTATGTAAACTTAATTTCCAATTTGTTAAAATGTCGTGAATAATAACTATTTCTTCTTTTAGTACAAAAATGAACACTAGTGCCCCATCCGTGTCTCTGCTTTTTTTTACATTAAAATCTCAGAAGACAGAAACACAGGGACTTTATTTTTAACTTTCTGCATTTATCTTTGAACAAATACTATGCCTATTATAAATGCATTTCCACTAATAAGTTCATAATCTAAACAATATACATATCAATCCCACATTTCACAAAGCATTACACCCCCTGGACTTTTAGAAATAAGGCTTGGTAATGTTATTCTATAGTATTATGTAAGTTTTTTAAATAAAGTCCTATTGTTTTCACTAAACAACTAGCAAAGTAATAATCATCTTCTAATTTCTTTTTATAAGAAGTAATACTTGAGCAGTAAACAAAATATAGCCTCTCCATTTTAGTAAAATAAAACAGTTAACAGATCTTTTCTATTTTTTTCTGGTCTTATCAAGGATATTAAAATCATTATGTATTAAGGCTTTATCATAATATAACATATTAAGTTTCACCAAATAAACAATTAGTACATTTCAGCAATGTCAATCATTCAGAATATGTGTTAAATGAAATTAGAACTCCAAACAATCACTTTTAATTAGGTTACAGAAATAAGCCATAGAGAGATGGCAGGCCTCCATAATTAGCAATTATATTGGAAAGGTCACTTGAAAACAAATATAAGAAGGATCCAGTAAAATAATAAACCCGTAAGTTTCTTAAATATGCATCTTGATGAGTTCCAATTTCATAGCGCTGGTACTATTTTTTCAATGAATTCCAAGAATCTGATGACACTTTTATGTCACTGGAACAGCTTTTCCATAAAATTCAGGGGCACGCACAATTACACAGGACAGTTGATACCCTTGTACTTAGTCATCCTGTAGAAGGTATTTTGCTAGCAAAATGTGTGTGGTGCACATCTCCAAGAAAACTACCTTGCAAATATATAGCAACTAAATCACTGCCCTCTTGAGTTCTCCATATCACTTGTTTTAACTATAAGCATCATTTGGCCAGATTCTTTCAAAATAAAGGCACAACTCATTTCATTGTGTTCCTTCCCCACTCTGCCCACTATGATCTTCATTACTGGAGCTTCCTTAATTTATTGTACATACATATAGTATCTGCCTAACTCTGAAACTCCAGACAGCAATAGATCTTGTTGAGGCATCATTTTGTAAGGTCTGGATTCTAGGCACTGAAGGATCAATTTGGTTAACCCTTCAACAGCTAGATGTATACTGTGGAATAACATATACAAAATATGTAAACTACTCACTTAAGTGCAAATGCAAGATGACCATACTAGATATATCTCCAATATATCTGTTGGTCCATTACTGTCTTCTAGTTAAGAGTAGGTAAGACTGATGTCTTTTTTCCAGCTGTGTTTGAAACTTTCTTTGCTGGAGTAGAGCATTTGGTTTAGCATCATTGCTCATTTCTTTCTGTGGCTCACACCCATTCACATCTCACATCGGTGACATTTTACACTGGGCAGGTATATTAGGCAAGGTTCATTTTATTGCAACCAGCAGAAGGAAAATGACTATGGGTAACTCAAGCAGAAAACTGAGTTATTAGAAGAAACTACACACAAAAAGGCTAGGCAATCATGCTTCCAGGAGGCAGGGATGAGAGGTGGGTCCGGGACCTCAGTCACCAGCATTCATGAAGCAGCTTTTAGAGTGCTACCTGGGTTGTGGCACAGCTCATGTCCCCATGGAACTCCATGTCTTTCCGTGTAAATTCCAGATTCTCAGGAAAAAGGCACTGACTCATCTAGTCTTATTTTCTAGTGTTTCTACCTCTACATCCATCAGACGCAGCTAGAGGGGTAGTGATCCGGCACCCACACGGCAGTGATCTGGCACCCACACGGCAGTGCTGGCTTTCCTGTGAGCCAGGATGCACCCTAATTTTTGTGTGCCTCACAACTGGTCACTCTCATCAGGGCTGACATGATCTTTGGAAGAATTTCTCTCCCTTACACCAGTAGTCCCTCACGTGATGGTGTCTGAGCACAGAATCTTCACCAAGTTTATGTCCCCAGCTCTACTTCTTTCTGTTTCCATTTGTCCTTGCTGAAATTGTGCAATGTCCCAGTTTTGACTTCTGCTGACGCCTCATACAGAATGTTAGCTCGCATCTGTGCTTTGGGGCAAGGTGACCACACCTAGCTTTATGGAAGGTTCTCCTCTGGTACTCAGAAGTAATTTACTCTGGTAATTTCTGGCTCTATCAGATATTTTCCCCTCAGTTTCTACAGCTCTGTTTCATAATGGCCTATTAGTTTCCTGGAGTTTTTCTTAGTTTATTATTTAATGTTGGTTAATAATTGAATTGAATCTGAACAGTGCTTTATTTCAATCCATCTGTAAGACTCTGGAGAGAGTTGCTTAATGTGGCATGCTTTATTTTAATGTTCCTTTGGTTCTTTCATGTCCATTTATTGTGGACAAGAATGACTGAGATGAATGTTGCCTCTCTGGCGTATTTACTTTCCCAGGTGGAAAATTGTTGCCAGTGCTGCTTTTCAGAAAAACTTCCCATCTAAATTAAAGCCACATCTTTTTAAATTAAAATGCCAAAAGATAATTAATCTATGTTCTAAAATATATCTTTCTTTTTCAAAATCGCACTCCTTGATAATTTCTTTCATTTTTATAGTATTCCAGTTTTAACTGATTCAGGATGATATTTGTGTTTTTTCATTTAACGAATATTGCTGAGAAGAAGTAGTGTCTGTTTCTTTTTCTGACTCAATTAATGACCTAAGTACGTCATTTGAGCTTTTGAGCACTCCATGAATAAAATGGGTGTGTTAATCTTTATCCAAAACTAACAGAATTTTCATTTGAAGCATCATTTGCATGGTTGAGAAGGTGTGGTTCGCTCCTACCACCCGAAATGTTTCCATTCTCAATTTATTTGACATTATTGTCTATTGTACAATTTTCTCATGTTACAGAGATTCTTCATGTTCAGGTCCTGTGGTTACTCAAGGACTGTATATAGAGCAATTGGCCATCTGACCCTTCATATTCCTTCATTATGAGTCCCCATTGCCTACCGAAGCCAGAAAGTATGGGTTAATTTTTATTTGTGCAAATCTAGGAATTTAGTTGGTGTTTCTTAAATAGTTTCTTAATATTAACAAAAACTACTTCAAAGCCAAATTGAACCTGATTAAATTAATCATATTTTAAATGTTTCCATAATTCTCTCGATATTGAATAGAGGTTGAACCAAAGATTTTAGCATACACTCTGATATTAAAACTATTTCTTTTGAACTTTCTTCTCCATTCTCTGTCCTTCAGGAGTGCATAGTTGAATGGGATTTATCTTTTTTACTATCAGATCACATAGAATCTAATTGGATATACTATTACTTGTTCTTCTCTGCTATAGGTGTTCTAGATCTTCAAGAACATTTCAGTGCTAAGAAGTGCTCATACAACAGACACATAGATCAGTGTAACAGAATAGAGAGCTCAGAAATAGATCCACATATATGTGGTTAATTAATTTATTAAAAAGAAACCAAGAATATACAGTGGGAGAGGACAGTCTTTTCAATAAATGATGCTGGAAAAAATGAACTGTTGCATGCAAGAGAATTAAATGGGACTGCTGTCTTACACCATATGCAAAGAGCAAATCAAAATGGACTAAAGATTTGAACCTAAGACCTAAAACTGTAAAACTCCTAGAAGGAAACAGATGGTAAGCCCCTTGACATCATCTTGGCAATGATTTTTGGGATTTGACACCAAAAACAAAGGCAACAAAAGCAAATATAAACAAATAGGATGACATCAAAATAAAAAGCTTCTACACAGCAAGGGAAACATCAACAAAGCAAAAAATCCATCTATGAAATATTTGAAAATATATGGAATATATTAGAAAATATTTGCAAATCATATATCTGATAAAAGGTTACTATCCAAAGTATATAAAGAGTTCATATAACTCAGTAGCAGAAAAAATAAACAATCCTATGAAAAGTGGGCACAGAATCTGAATAGATATTTTTCCAAAGAAGTCATACAGACTGCCAGCACGTACATGAAAGTGTGCTCAACATCATTAGTTACCAGGAAATGCAAATCAGAACCACAATGAGTTATCACCTCACACCAGCTAGAATGGCTTTTATTAAAAAGACAAGAAATAACAAGAAATGGCAACGATGTGGAAAAAAGGGAGCCCTAGTACCCTGTTGATAGGAATGTAAATTGGTGCAACCACTGTGGAAAACAGTATGGTGATTTCTCAAAAACTTAAAAATAGAAATACCATCTGACCCAGAAATTCTACTTCTGGGTTTTTATCCAATGGAAATGAAATCACTCACTCAGAGAAGATATATGTACCCTCACATTCATTGCAGCATTATTTGCAACAGCCAAGATACAGAAGCAACCTGAGTGTCCTTCCATAGATGAATGAATAAAGAAGATATGAGATATATATTATTCGGCCATAAAAAAAGAATGAAATATTGCCATTTATAACAACGTGGATGGATCTTGAGGGTATTATGCCAAGTGAAATAAGTGAAACAGATAAAGACAAATAATGTATGATCCCACTCGTATGTGTAATCTAAAACAAACAAACTCATAGATACAAAGAGCAGATTGACTGATGTCAGAGGCAGAAGTGAGGGTTTGGGCAGAGTGAGTGAAAGTGGTCAAAAAGTACAAACATTCACTTTTAAAATACATAAGTCCTTGGGATATAATCTGCAGCGTGGTGACTATACTTAATAATACTCTGTAGTATATTTGAAAGTTGCTGAGAGTACATCTTCAAAGTTCTCATCACAGGGAAAAAACCTGTGACTGTGTGCTGATGCATGTTAACTAGATGTACTGTGGCCATCTTTTTGCAGTGTATAACAAATATTAAATCACTATGTTGTGTACCTGAAATATAATTCTATATGTCAATTGTATCTCAACTTAAAAATAAATTGTTTGCCTGTTCAAAAAAATAGAACAGTTAATGCAGTCTACATTTATGATTTTCCAGTTTTTGTTCTAAGAAGAGTATATGCTATGTTTGCATTCTTACCTTCTAGAGTAACTTTATTTATAACGATCACAGCTACTATAAGCTGATTGACAAGGATATGATTGGCTCTGTGCTCATTACTTCATGCACATTATCTAATGGGCAGTGACAACATCTCAGTTGTCAAGGTAAAGATTATTATTCCATTGGTATTAGCTTTGTGCTCATCATTATATAAAGATATTACTCTGTAATCATGCCCTCATTGTAACTGGAGAATCTACTTGGTATTAGAAATAGAATAATTTTTGTTACTCTATTATCTAGGTGTTGGAATAATTTTCTGTGCATAATCATGCATTAATGAGAAAGGACTATTCTCTTATATTTCAAAACAGTTTTCTTAAGCTCTTTGTATTTAACTGCCTCACAACAGAATTCTATGACATTTAAGATTGTAGTCATGCAGAAATTGATTGATCTTATAGGGCTAAGTAGGGAAATGTAGGTCAACAGACATGCTTGGAGCAAACACTATGGGGACATTTCAAGAAGTTTTCTGGACTCGTGAATGTTTAAACTCATTCCACTTGGAAGTCGCCTTTGGTATTGGTTAATTATATGGTGTCTGGACTCTACTCGCTTAGGTTAAGTATATAAGATCTGGGCAGACTGCTTATGTTTAAATTCATGGTCTGCCATGCTCTATGGCTTGAGGGAAATTCCATAGCTTCTGCATACTTCAGTTTTCTCATCTGTAGAAAAGAAAGAACTTCCTCTTCTTAATTGGTCTCCCTTATTCTATCACTCTTTTTAATATGTGCTCCAGTTTCATTGTATCCTTAAGTCTCTCATGATAAAGGCCAATATATTGTTTGTACAACTGACTAATCCCCAGAAGTAGAGAAGTGGACCATAATTAAAACTATCCTGTCACTTGAGGTTCAATCAGGAAAGTGGAACCATTTTGAGTAATATGCAATGAAAGATTATTCTAGTAAAAATTTAAAGTTGTTCCCACATGAATTGGTTTTGAGTTCTAGCTAATAGTTTGCTGGTTATTTTGAGATCTTTATTTGATTTCTATGAATTCAGGGGATTGTGATAGAATAAAACATCAGAAACGTCCCAGGCATACTTGAGAATATATCATACTGTAACCTTGACATTTCAAATCAGTGTAGAAAATATAAAGTATTCAATAAGTAGTTTTGAGGAAATTGGTTTTCTGATAAGAAAGAAATAAGATTATATTCTGACCACATGCTATTCACAAAAATAAATTCTATATGTGATAAAGACTTTATATCAAAAGCATAAGCTGTAAAAGTAATTGGAGAATACATATGGCTCTATTTATGGCTAGGAATAGCATAAAGTTTATTAGGCAAGGTCCAAAAGCAATAAAGAACACTGATAACTCTGCTGTCAAAATTAGAAGGTTCTTTATGATAAAAAGATATAATACAAAATAGACTGGATTAAGTATTGGCAATATATGTAACAGAAATTGCATTAATATCAAGAGTATATAAAAATTCTAGAAGTCAAGAAGAAAAGAGAAATAAAGCAATAAAGCCAAGTGGAAAAAAAACTACAAATGATTCACAGGTCTGTGATAATAATAGTCATTGCCTCTCAGAACGGGCCCTGGACTTGGAATGATAATAAAAGGTTTCATTTTGTGTATAGTATTATGTTTTTTACAAGGATAATGTATTCATGAATTACTCATTCTTTATATATTCCAGTTATAGTCTCTATAGGTGGAGCAAATAACTTATTTAGTTATACTTTCCAATTTGGAACAATTAATTAATTTCCAGATTTTTGCTATCCAAAGACTATGGTGGTGAGTATCCTTTATATAGCTCCTTAAGAGCATGAGGGAGATGCTGTCCTAAGGTGGACTCTAAGAATGGAATTGCTGGCTCATAGCATACTCTCATGTTTTAAGTTTAGAAGTCATGGCCAAATTGCTCACCAGAGTGACTGTGACAATTTTACCCTATCAGTATATGTCTTTTCTAATTTTTCTACAATCTTGCCAACAGTTGATATACTCATTCAAAATAAGAATATTTTGACAGCTCAATAGAAAAATGGGCAGTCTCTGAATAATCATTTAGAGAAAAATAAACATAGTGGGCCATAAACATACGAAATTATGCTTGCCTCACTGCTAATCATGAAAGGACAAACTTTAACAATTGTGAGGTACCTTTTTTCAACCATCTGTTTGGCAAACGTTTTAAAAAAAGTCCTTAGGATTTAAGAGAATGTATGCCAATATCTTCAGCATCCAGCAGAATAAGATAAAAGCCTTCTAGTCTTTTGGAATTAGAAAAAAAAAATTACCTAAGGTAGTAGAGAAATGGCCAGTAGAGCTGGCACAGAGAAATGAATAAAGATCTACCATGTTATTTTGGAAGCCTAGTACAGCCAAGCTCTGTCAATATACCACAGGTAGCCGGGACCTCCAGAGCCTTCCTGTTATTACAGTTATATTGACGGGAAGCAAAAGAAGCTGAGACTATTTACTGAGAACTGGCAAAAAAAAATAAGAATTGGGTGGGAGACTCAAGTCTTGGTAGTCAGTGTAGAAGATGTCATGGAGTCAGATTGAAATACTAGCATCCCAGGGGGAAAAATTGGTGATTGAGGGCTTCCTGGACTTTTTTTGACAGGGTAGGATAGAGATGTTCATAAGCAAGCTTTTAGGGCTTTCCTCAGCAATAAGGGCCCATGTTTTTTAAATAAAGTATTGTTGATATACAATCTTATGTTGGTTTCACATGTACAGCACAGTGGTTCAACTGTTACACATGTTATTAAATCCTCACCCCCACTAGTGCAGTTACTATCTGTCAACATAGAAAGATGTTTCAGAATCATTGACTGCATTCTCCATGCTGTACTACTGTCCCTGTGACTAACTTATATTGTGATTGTGAATTATTATTCCCCTTTATCCCCCTCACCCCAAATCACCTTAGCCCCTCCTCCTTGGTAACCACTAGTCACTTCTCAGTGTCTGTGAGTCTACTGCTATTTTGTTCCTTCTGTTTTGCTCTGTTTTTAAACTCCACAAATAAGTGAAATAATATGTATTTGTCTTTCTCCACCTGGCTTATTTCACTGAGCATAATACCCTCTAGCTCCATCCATCGTGTTGCAAATGCCAGGATTTCTTTTTATGGCTGAATAATATTCCACTGTGTATATGTACCACCTCTTCTTTATTCATTCATCTACTGATGGACACTTAGGTTGCTTCTATATCTTGGCTATTGCAAATAGTATGGTAATAAACATAGGAGTACATATGCCTTTTCAAATCAAGGATTTTGCTTCTCCAGGCAAATTCCTAGGAGTGGAATTCCTGGATCTAATGGTATTTTGATTTTTAGTTTTCTGAGGAACCTCCATACTGCTTTCCACAGCAGTTGCATCAATTTACATTAATAAGGGCCCATTTTTGTAACCAGTGTAAGAAGCATACACATTTGGTGGATTACTACATGGCCTAGTTTTTAATATTGAAAAAGTTGCAGAAGACTTGGGGGCATTTGGAAAGTGAACTTGATCCTAAAGGCAATGTTTTCAGGGCCCTGCAGTGTTAGATTAAACCTTGCAAACCTGCATGTGCCATTTGCTTGAAATTATCTTCCAGAAGTTTCAGGGTATTTCTCAAGAGACCAGTGCAGCCACGGGCTAGACTAAGAAACATCGTGCCAAGCAATACTGGACAGTGGATTCCAACTACTATCATATTTTTAAAATTAAAGATCAACCTGTATCTTGGCTATTGTAGACTAGAATTGTCAAAGGTGACTGTGGGAGTAAGATAATTAAGTACACATTTCAGATGATGTATTCAAATTGGCACAGACCAGGCAGAAATAGGTGCCCTCATTGGGTACAACGTGAGCCTCCCCTCAGGAGTCAGCCAGTTTTGCTATCGGCAGATGGAGGAGCAGTGGGGAGTGACTTCCCCAGTATATGACGCATGTACTAGCACCAAGTGACAGCTAAGGAGGAAATTGAGGAAGCTTCTCAGGTACCCAGTGCAGAGTGGGAATTGGAGATGGGGTTAGGCATGAAATTTGAAAAAGAGGAGAATGGCCTCTTCTCTCCATATATGGACCATTATCTGTGCAACAGATGAGAAGCCCTGAATAGAACTGTAGTGCCATGAAATCTCCCGGAGCATTCGTTAATCACTTTCCGTTAATCTGTGAATTAAGAAACCATATTACACTGGTACCTCAAACCCTCATGTGTACCTGGTCCATGTGAGTTATTGGAGCTCAGGGAAAAGAGTAGGAGCAGCCGGACCACACCTTGGGTTCCGGATACCGAGGAGTAAGGAGAGGCAGCTTTCAGGGCTGTGTTTGGGGAGGTGGGGTCATCAGTTACATTTGCTGAGGAAAGTGAGGCAGCCTCCCTTCAGATTTATCTCACTGAAATAAATGTCATAGGGTTTTTCCAAAGCAAAGTTGTATTTCTTTGGTTGGGGGAGAGGGATGTTGAGATCTCAAGATTTGGGGAGGTGGTGGTGGAATCAGAGATGTTTGTGCATGAGACTTCGGAGAAGCCCTGGGAGAAGCAACTGAAGGGCCAGAGTGCTTGAGAAGTGGGTCGTTCCTGCTGCCTCCGGGGAGTTCACGTGGAGCCCAGAGCTTCCACACAGTGAGAAGGAGGACCTCCAGAATGACTAAGGCTCTTCATGGGACCAAGACGGTGTGGGTCTACTAAGACTCAGCAGCCGCCATGGATCAGAGAAGGCCCTAGATAAACAGAAATACCTTGCTGAGTTGCCTCGCGCATCCCTTACCAGCACAGGGCCTCCTGCCTGTGAGTCTGCAGCCGTGAACATGGAACATGAGGTCCACGTTGGTGGCTGTAGAATAATTCTCATGTACAATGATTTTTTTATGTATTACTATGACTAAGGTCACATAAAAGCTATTTATTTTCACTTTCTGATTGTTCTCCCCAAAACTTAATGCTACCCCGTCAATCCCCTCCCCACAAAAAAAACATATTAACAACTTCCCATTTTTTCCATCAAATTGGTGGAAATTTTTGAAGATACATATATGTATACACATAATATGCATTATGAAAATATATATACATATATGTGTATTGCTAATATATGTATTTGTATACATTTATACACATTACATGTATACACATATATACATACATGTAATACACAAAGTATTTTTTGTCATTGTTTTGCAAAAACACACTTTTTCTCATGGAAAAATCTCTGTGGTTTTGATACAATTCCAGCTTACTTGTTTTCACGCCTGCATCTTCTTTTATAGTATGAGTGTATGAAATTTATTCAGTCATTCTCCTACTGATAGATATTAAATTTATCTTCAGATTTTGTCCACTATGAATAATACAACTATAAATATCCTGCACAAATGTCCCTTTGGACTGGAATATTTTATTTCTATGGTCTAGATTCTTAGGAGTGGAAATGCTGGATGAAATGGCATGTGTTTTTCATTTTAATAGATTTTCACAAGTAGAATAGTTCACACTTAACATCATTAACACGTAAGAGTCCCTGTTCTTCACAACCATACCAGGAATAGCTGTTCCAGCTCTTTCTAGTTTTGCTAGTCTAGTGGTTGTGAAGTGGCATCTTCATGAGACCAGTCTCCAAATTCCCTAGTTCATGTGCTCTGTGCTACCAGAAAGTCACCCCTGAATCTCGTTTTCAAAGTTAAAAAAAGACCCCTGGTCACCCATCATCTGCTTTGTAGTGAGTGACAAGGGGAAGGAAAGGAACCCGTGTCCTTCAGTAGACGCCTCTGACGTCAACAATAAGCTGGAAGTGGCTTTTTAGTCATTGGATAGGGTGGTGCAACAGGAGAAAGACCACCAAACACAGTAACATCAGCAACAATGGCTGAAAGGCCCAGATGTTGCTCTGGAATTTGGGGTTCTGAGCAGGTGATGAAGTAGCTAACTGCTGGGATCCCCCTGTTATCTGGTGGATGGGTTGCGCCCCCCATCACTTCTGAAGTACATCAGGGGACTGGAATGGGGCATTTAAAGGAATGAAGAAGGGGAGAACTGTCCTTCAAAGGTCACTTTCACTGATATCCATAGAACTATCTATATCAGAATAACAGGAAGGCTTCTCTGTCACAAGGGAAAAAAACTTCTCTATTTTCTCTGATCGTGGTAGTGGAGGAGAATGAGGAAGAGATCTTGAGTGGGACTGGAAAAGCCGTATGTCCAATGCAGGAGGGCAGAGAGCCCCTTCCACACTTCCTGAGAAAGAGGCAGGAGCAGCAGAGCCCAGGGGACCAGCCATCACACAGGTAGTGGGGGCTGGTGCCGAGGACTTTGGAGAGGCAAATGGAAGACCTTGTGGAGAGCTGAACATGCCAGGCCACTTGTTGCTGGCATTAGGGCACAGAAGGACAAGTCTGCCACCTTTAACCATTTGGAAGGAGGTAGCCATACCCTCAGTGCACTCCGTCAGAGGGATTATGGCAGGATGGGACTTTTTTTCCTAACACTCAACCTTTCCAGTGTATGCATACACAGCATGGCAGGTAGAAGCCAGGGAGGCAAAAAGAGCTCTTGGTAGTTGAGGAAGAGATTGAAATTTTTTAATATTACAGTTCACAGGAGAACTGCTGAGAGACAGTCCACCTTGACTGTCTTAAACATCTGATTACCTCCTTAGGCTCTAGGGACTCTTGAATTTTCTTCCCCGCTTGGGTCTATTCCTAGTGAAATCAACTAGATCCATTCAACTGACCCTGTCTGTGGGAGGCTAGGAGGAGGTGGGGCTTTGGGGGAGAGGAGCAGTTAAGAGGCGCAGGAGTTCCCCTGTGGGAAGCCATTGTTTCTGCAGATGCTGGAGAAGACGGTGCTTATGTGCAAGCTTCAGAGTCTAGCATGCGTCTCGGGCTAGTTGAGGACCTGAATTTTGGTTGAACAGGCCATAAGGGATCCTGCTCCAAAACCTTATACCCAAGTGGTTTTTGGAAAGTTGAAAAATATGCTGGAACCTGAGTTAGAGAACTGTTTGGCGAGTTCTTCTGGAGCTAGTGTGAATATGTGATCAGCTAACGGTAAGGTTGTTTAATAATGGATATACTCTTCTTTTCCCCATTAAGCATATAGATTTGGGATTTTATTCATATGGTAAGTAGTGTTTAGTATTTTCTAAGAACTGGGAGCTTTTCCAGATGCTTTACATACTTTATGGCATGGAATTCCCACTAGGTATTAGTCTCAGCTTATATTCAAGAAACTCAAACTCAACCTCTAGCCCAAGGGCACACACATTGGGAGTGACAGAACAGTTTCAGTTGGAGCTCTGTCTGACTGCCAGTTTCACATGCTTCCTACACTCTCTCTTCTACACCAAGCACAAAGGCAGTAATCCCTGGCACTCCCTGAGGGAGACCCCTGAAACACCCAAAACTTTGAAGGGCCTTGGCATCCTTGTGCCCAGGTGTACCGGATTTGTGGCAGAACACAACAGTGCTGTCTTTGTGCGGCAGCATTGACTATCTGGGCATAATGTTGGTGTCTCAGGAAGTCTTTCCCAAGAAGTAATTTCCAGCTGGCAGCCGGTGATATATTCCAAATGTCTGAAGGAGCTGAAGAGAGTTTCCTCTGGTCTGGAATTGCTTGTCCTGGCAGACAGATGTCTGCACTGCTTATTTTTCACCAAAACAACTTGTCTCTGCTACACAGGCTTAAGGATCTCTCTCACCTTTGTACTGTTTACCTTAAGACAGCTAAATAATGAAATTAAATAGTAAACAGATCCTATCACAACTGTTATGTTTATTTTCTGGACACAATTGATCTTCATTTGTGCCCCACATTGTGGATGCTTCTTTTATTTCATACGCAGTATTTGGCCTTGGCAGCATTAGCCCTGCTGTTCGAAGAGCTCTTGGAATTTGAAGCAAAGCCGCAGTCAAAATTGACTTTGGCAATCGTGTTTTTTTCAGAGGCAGATCCCTGCGGTTTCCCTAAAAGGTGCACTGAGATGAGACCATGTCCTGGACAATACAAAGACCTCTCAATGGATGTGAGGCATATTCAAAGGCAGTCTAGACACCCATTTTCTTTTTTTAACTGAAGGAAGTGAAGTATCTAAAGTGGTTTGCTAAAAACCCATCATTGCCTCACAGCTTCTGGGGTTTGCCAAGTAAAGCAGCTAGTTTTTGTTCTGAATTGGTTATGCCTATTTAGGTAATTTCTGGTGCTGTTGAGATAGAAATGGGCAATTATTTATTAGGGAAGTTGCTAGAGTTTTACTGGGATCCTGCAGAATGACAGTTATGGACAGGTATTATCGAATATGCTGGTTTGCTAGTTAGCATTTGGATTTCCTCTCATTTCTTTCTAATCTATGTGTACTGTTTCTGGTACATGCGTTTTTGCTTTTCAGCCCTGACAGCATAGAGAAGTCTTTTTAAAAGGTCTTTTAAAAGCGTTACAAGGTTACCTGTGGGATCCTCTCAGGTCCTGTAGGGAGCTTCCCGAGGACACCACGGCTCAGGGCTCCCCACCTCACTCCCAGCGGCCGGTGCTTCTCTTCCTCCCAAGCCTGTCTCACTGCCCTCTGATGCTCTTTCCTACAGTAAACAAATTCTGCTACTGCCCCCTCAATCTCTGGAACACTTTGTCCCATTATTTCTTTAACCAAAACCTGGTTCTCCCAGAGGACCTTCCCCTGGCATCGTTTTCAAGTGAACACTGCTCCGTCCCGCCCAGTCACCTGCACTGGCACCCAGTGGCAAAGCTCACACCTCTTGGGGAACGGTCCCTTCTGCATTCCCCTCTTCACTGTCCTGAAGAGTCTCCGCTCTCTGATGCTCACTCATCCTCCACACCATTGTTGCTGAGCCGGTCACCCCCTTCTGGCTACTGTGCATCTTGGCATCTGGCTCATGGAATTCCTCTCTACCCCAAACCGTGGCCCTGTGCTGTGTGACTTCAGTTTACAGAGATTGCCATCCAACACGATGGCAATGCCACTCCTCAATGCCAGAGTCTTAAACTGCGCTTCCACAGCAGCCATACCCTCCCTTGTCCACACTGTGTATTGCAGCAAATCCCATGACTGTTATTGCTTCACCAATTATAATAGCTACCACGTACTAAGCACTTACCACATGCCAGGGCATTGAGCTATCACCTTTAGATTTATTGTATCATTTAATTCTGAGTTCAGCTCTGTGAGGTAGGTACTATCATGATTCCCACTGTACTGAGAGGGAAACTGAGGCTCCAAATGGTTAAATAATTTGCTCAAAGTCATACGGTAAGTAAATGGTGGAGCTTGGATTTAAAAATACAGGTGCCTGCCCCAAGTTCAAGAGGGGGAATTTAGACATTCCCTCTCTTTTCCTAAACTTGTACCTAATAGTCAAGGGATTTACACATGCTAAAATAAAATTCAGTGCGGTGAGAAAGGGTGAAGAGGCCTTTCCTTGGAATTGTCAGAAAACCACACTGGAGTCCACTGAGATGTCCTCATTCGGGTTGTTGAGGCAGATGAGGGAGGTACTGCTGGTCCTACTCACTGCCCACTTTGTAGGGTCTCGTAGTCTGTCACCCGCTGGGCCATGTATCCGTGCTTGGCTGTGGTACCAGCGGACCCAGCAGAACCCAGCATGACGTAGAAGCAGAACACGGGGTAGGTGGTGTGTCTGTGCCCACAAGCATTGAACACTTACAGAGTCCCTGCCGCCTTCCTGCTGCCAGTGACTGCGAGCCTGTCCTCTTGAACTTTTGACCGTAGGTGACCTCAGATACCTCCCGGCTCTCCCTGACTTATGTCAGTCTCCTAGGGACTGGGGGGTAGTGACAGACCTCTTTGTAAGTGAGTTCTTTTATCTTTAACTCCGTAATCCCAATTTGTTCATCTGTCTAGAGCTTACTTATCCTCTATGTCTAAGCCTAGAACTCAATTTCCAGACCTCCTGAAACAGGGTCAGTGCCCCTTATGTGCTTCCATAAGACATCATCACGCTGACTTATTGACATCCGTCCGTTTGTCTGCTTCCTCCTCCTCACTCTCAGATCCTGGGAATCAGACCTCATTTGGTTATTGATTATTGTTAAGTCCTTATGATGAATAACAGACAGAAACCCAGTAATTTCCTTTCCTTTTGTTCAGTTACACAAAATGCAATGGAAAAAATGGTCTTAATTTTTATATTAACATTTTTAATATTTAATGAAATATTTACATATTTAATGAAAACTTTGTCTCTGATGGTGGTTTGAAATTGAAACATGTTTTTCAGAAAACTGGTATGTTAACTTCTGTCACAGAACTTATATACAAAATAGTCTTAAAATAGGAAAAAGATATACCTCACAATAGCTAAAAATAACAGGATTGGTAATACTGTTGTCAAGTATTGATGAAAATGTGGAACCACTATAACTTTCATACACTGCTGGTGTCATATAAATCGGTATAACAACTTTAAAAAACTTATTGACGCATCTACTAAAACTGAAGATTTGCATTTGCAAATTGAAAATTAGCAGTTCTCATGTCTACCAAAAGTCACAGATGATAATGTTCATAGAGTATTATTTGTAATGGCTCTAAACTGGAAGCAATCCAGTTTTACACCCACAATAGAATGGAAAAATAAAATGTGGTATGGGCATACAATGGAATATTATATTGCAGTGAAAATGAACAGACTGTAGGTATGCGCATAAACATGGCTGGACCTTACAGCTGTGTTCATTTAGATAAAGTTCACTAACAGGCAAAACTCACTTACAGTGTTAGAAGTCAAGACAGTAACCTTGGAGGAAGAGTATGAAGGGAAGAGGCATGAACAGGAATTCTGGGGTGCTACCATGTTTTATATCTTGACCTAGATGGCAGTTTATGTCATGTTCACCTTGTGATAGTTTGTATTTTATGATTTACACCCAATTCTATGTGTGTTTTATACTTGAATAAAATGTTTTTAAAATTCCAAGCTGATGATTGCATATTTGCATGCTAGAGACAAGGTTATGTAGAAATTAGAAGAGGTTACCTTTATCATATTCTTTACATAAACATTAAGTTTTATCAGTACAAAGCCAATGCTGTCCTTATGGAAGCTCCAAAAGGATTCTTTTCAGCACTATAATTGCAGTATAACCAGGAAAGCATTCATCTAAGGCTGGAATTCTTAGCCTTTTTTATCCCACAGCCAATTTGGTATGAGCTTTAAACTCCTTCTCATAAAAACATTCTTAAATGTACAAAATAAGAACAATGTATCTGATACTACAGAGAAAAAACCCATTATAGTACAATTATCAAAACATTAAAAATGAGTTTTTATTAACACATTTAATAACAACACAGTACAGTTAAAATGTAGACAAGTTAAAGTTAAAATTTATTTTTAAAATATGTATCACATGGAGACTGTTTACATACTTCTGTGCCACATTACAAACAGCTGTGTGTCTTTACAGAGAGGTAAGAAATCTCATTTGAGTTTTCCAGTTTTGTGAAACTTTGACAGGCAACGAAGATGACATTTCTCTGCACATGCATTGATGGATAAATAATTATAGATACAAAATACCAGAAACCAGTATAGATGTCTGGGGGACAGTAGCAGAACTTGCCACCACTAGTGCCGTGCGGTGGGCCACACTTGTGCTGTGGGCAGTTGTAAGTGGAAGGATCACACTCATATATTGATCTACTGATTGGCCTGATAGCCACTGTAATTTCTAAGTAGTGGTGAAATAACCAATATTTGAAATATATGTAACAACTATAAAAATATTATACATAATATCTTTTTTATGTATAATGGAAAAATACCTTTGCTTTCTGTTGGTCTAAAAGGTCCTGGGTATTGCTAATATCTCCATGGTTTGTTGCCTATATTCATAATGAAGGAAATGCTACATTCTAATTAAAGGTTAGGGAAGTAAATATAAAGATTAAAGATGTAATTTTTTTCCCATCCAAGTTATGAGTTCCCTGAATTGCATCCTGGTTTAAGAACTGCTGTTCTAATGTGAAGGTGTAAATTTATGAGTTGACTTCACTTGTTGAAGAAAAAGGTTGTAGGAGAAAGGTAATAACAAAAAGGTCTCAACCATCACAAATGACACTTCAGACTTAGTAGTAGACAAAGTTAAGAGCCGAGACTAAGATTAAACCGAAAACAAATATTTCAAGTGCTGCTCAGAACCTAGGAGAGCTAAACCTCTGAATAAGAAGCCATTGACCCATTCCTTTGTTGTTTATGTAAAGGTATCTGTGTGGGTTGGGACACTTGGAAGCAAAGTTGACAAACAGAGATATGTAATTCTTAGTCTCTTCACATAATTGTAGACTGGAATAAGATGACTTAATAGCATCAGTTTATCCTGCAAGGCTCAGCTCACGCTGTGTGTCAGTCGCCTCAAGGATCTCTTTCTGCTGGCAGAGTGCCTGGAACTCCCCCGTAGGTAGCACTCACCACCTTGATCATTTCTGGTTAAGGACTTACTCCTTTGTTTCACTAGATTCTAAGCTCCGTTTAGACAAAGACAAATATCTGCTTCATCTCACTGCTTTATCCCTAGCAAAGAGCACAGTGTCTGTGTATGGCAGACACTCAACAATGTTTGTGGAACAAGGAAGTGAACCAATAAGCGGCCAGATGCTTTCCGAAACCGCCTTTCTCCTGTTGGTCACAACGCAAGGCATTATGGAGAAAGGAATGAGCCATAATCCTGTGTTTAGAGCACAGAGGTAGTTCAGATTCACGCAGAACACTGACTTAATGCGGAATGAGTAGTGCTTAACGGGGGGGGGCTTTCAAAAAATTGGAGGTCATAATATCAACATATCAAACAGAACAAACGCAGTGACTGATGGAAGAGCCACAACATTGAAAGTGAAAGTGCCTCCTCTGTGCCGGCGAGCCTCTTAAATCCTGTGTGTTTTTCCTCAATTTTACCTAAAATATAATAACTTTTATTATCCTGTTTAGGTTAGGGAACTAAGTTAAGAAAATATAAAACCGCATTTTGATCAAAGTAGCTATTTTCAAAGGGTTACTGGGAATTACATTGCTGAGTAAATTAAATTCACTGTAGAGGGAGATGAGCTGTGACAAATCTAGGTCTTTTTTCCCACATTATTCCTTGATTTATTTTTCCCAAGTCCACCAGACAAAATCAGCTTTCATTCTGAGTGATCATGATCTGTTTTAATGCAAAATTATTTCTTTGCATTCCAAGTGAGGAGCCCATGTAAGGAAGAGAACAATTTTTTTTTCCACCTGTGGCTCTGCTGCTATTAACTATAAAAGGGACAAGATTTGAGGCTTTAATCTATATCCTTGATTATTGTTACATGTTGTAAAATATGTATTTGCATAATACCACAAGAATTAGGGCAAAGAAGAATGACCCTCAGAACTATTCTCCTCCATTAAAGTGTTTGATAACTTAATTTTTGGATACTCCTTTTGGACAAACTGGACCTACGTCCTCAATCCGTAGAGAAGAAGGGATCTTCATGGCTGTGACTGGCAGTATCCTTTATTCCATCATGAGCCAGGAGTGCAGTCAAAGATAATCAGCCTTGCCCTTCAACTAGTGCCACAAAGAATTCCACAACATGAATTAAACAAACAAATATTTCTTGTGCCAGGTATTCTTCAAAATATGAAATGCCAATAATGAATAAGTCTGCCTTGCAAGGAAACTAGTTTTCTGATAAGAGAGTCCATTTGATAGCTAATTAATTTTTACATGCATGGCCAGAAGTCATGAAGATTAGAAATACATTCTGAAGAGGAACAGTTGATGTTTGCCCCCATTTCTGGACTGGGACTGGTGGCACTCCACATCAGAACATTTCTCAGCTCAAGCATCTCCCATGATCCTTGAGGCTGGTCTGTAGGAACTCACCTGAACACTTGGTTGATCAAGGATCATGTGCTGAATCAGAGCCAAACTTTTCCCAAAAGAAAATCTTGGTCCTAAATGCAATTACTCCTGGGCAGTACCTCCATACAAATGTTCTTTTATTTTTTAACATCAGCAAAACCATCTAATTTCTTGGTCTCCAAAACATACAGATTTCCACTCACACAGCAACAAGCAGTCCCACTGTACTCATCACATTATTGAAAGACAGGCAACATCACATCACCTGCTCCTTCTCAGGCTGAGATGGATTCCGTGCGGGGAAGGGTCTTGAAGAGGAGGTGCCAGTCATCTCCTCCGTGATCTTGGTCCTGTTCTAGGCTCACTTTAGACCCAAGACAGGTATGTATATCAGGACCATATCCAGTTAGCTGTTTATGGAATTACTGACTTGGGCATTTGCTTAAGTCTTTATTCAAGATTGTTTTAAGAAACAACTGAATAATACCTTGTGTTTCTTGTGTTTACTTCTCAAGTAGGTATTTTATAAAAGTACGCTAACAGTTAATTTTTGCAACTACATTCCCTACTTAAAACTCCTGGCAAGAAATTGATTTTAAAATTTATTCACAGAAAAAAAAAACAAAGTTTAAAAGATTTAAATTTCATTTTCTCAGAGAAAGTACTTTTGCTTCAACTTCTTTTAATGTACATTGCAACTATATTTGCTCCTAGGAGACTCAGAATTAAATCTGAGGTACAATTACAGCAATTATATTAACGCTTACATCCAACATATTTGGATCTCTTTTTCTTTGGTTTTCAGTGTTCGTTTTCTATTTTACTACCCAGGCATATATATTTTATGGCAATTATTGTCAAATTATCTTGGAAAGAAATTGGGTCCATTGTGTTCCTCCTGCCAGCCTCAGAAACAGAAGGGACGTATGTTTATATAAACTTGGAAGACAGCCTGGCCACCGTGTACTCTGCCTGGATGAACACACATTGAGTGGATGAGGCCTGTCGTCAATGTCTGAAGATGTCTGTCCATAGAGGATTGCTTTCCAAGGTGGAATAAGTGAATGAGAAACAAGAAATAGGGAATAAAAAATTAGAATACTGAGAGAATATGTATATGGTTCATAACAGTAACATGTCACATATTTAACTTACTAGAATTACAAAATAGTAAAACTGAGGAGAACTTTCACTGAGGAGGAATTTTAGCCAATTGTTTATGATGAAGGACAGGATGACAGATTGGATGTGTAGATGTGTGCATAACTTTGTTCCCATGCATGTGCATGTTTTTGGAATATTAAAGAAAAGGTGTTGAGAAATAGCAAAGAGGTAAAATGCAACATTTTTATGATACCTGTTAAGAGTGAAGGATAAGACAAAAACCCATTGCCCTTCTACAGAAGAATTTAACTCCCGGTTAAATGTCTGGTTTTTTTCCTCCCTGAAAACCCAAAATGCCAATGGTGTTACTAGTAAGCATTACGCATGGTCAAAATGACCTTTGATTGGTAAGTTGTATCTGGACTGAAAGAATTACAGAGATCTTAAACATAACTGGGCCCCCCAAATGTGATGACTCTTATAGTTGGACATGTCCCTCGTGGGGACCTGTAGAACTATTTCTAGAAATCCAGGATCCTATGGGGCAGGAGGATTTTAAGCCAGTGTAATTTACTCCTTTGTACTTTAACTGCCACCAAGATGACCTTAACTCTCCCCTCAGCTTGATTAAACTTTAGGTAGTTTTCTTCCTGACTATAGGTCCTTAACCTCCTTTATCTTAGAACATAAACTTGAGGAAAATTGCAATTGTATAAACCTCTGCTCCTTTTAGGTGTAGTCTTCTGCAACCCAGGAATGTCTTCCTCAAGGACCTGGGAGCCCACCCTTTGAAATGTAATCATAAAGAAAGATAGGTTCCCTGCTCCCAGTCTCTTTAGGAGTGTAGGAGCCTGATTTCAATAGGTGATAAGCAGCAGTCAGCAAACAGAGGTGACCCGATCACATTGACCAACCTCGCCATCAGGTTTCCATTAATTTCCCATTACCTCACTCTAGTGTTTAAAACTCTTCTCACCTTTTATTTCTGGGAAGTTGAATGCAGACTCTCTCCCCTACTGCAATAGTCTTGCATAAAGTGTTCCTTGCTATTTTTGACAAGTCGTCAGTGGAATTTTTCTTTCACAGAGGTGCAGTGAGGGAGCAAAGAACATAGCTACTGGATGGCTGTGTGGACTGCTGGGTAAACTGCTTCAAGGACTCGTCCTGGGGAAGCTACTCTTCCTTGCTAATTAGGTGTGGCTCCATCCTTTATCTTCCGGGGCGGGCTCAGGCCAAGAGGGCCTGTGATAGTCTTGTGAGTCTGAATGTTTAGGTGAATGTAAGATGACTCTCCTGGTGCATGTTGCACTTATAAGGACCCTATTCTATCTTGCTAATATTTTTCATTTTGCTTTCTGGTAGAGTTTCCTTTCCACCAAAGAGGCAAGTAAAACCAGAAAGTGAAATGATGAGTCCTTATTAACTTGGTTCTTAGTTTTCAGCCACCCAATCTTTTTTGTCATAATGTGATCCTGAATTACTATTCTATGGCTTTAGATAAAACCCTCCTGGACTTACCCTTATAATGGAGCTGCTTACTTGTGTTGGGACTTTTGAAAAACGACTCAGCCATTTTAGTTCACCTCAAGCAAAATAACTGCTTATTCAGATGTAAAACCACTATATTTGGTCATCAAAGAACAAGATTTTAAGAAAGTGGGTACATGGAAAAAAGACCTGCAGGCATTCTGGGGTCAGTGAGCCTTGTTTTTGCATTTTTGGGGATGTAGATAGGAGTAACACCAATTCCTTGGCAGCTAAGAAAGAGGTCACCCTGGACAATCTGCTCTTGAGCAGGCTGACTGTTGTCATTCCATTAAAAAAAAAAAAAAACAAATTCAGTTGTTATGGACTCATTCCTTGAGGGTTTAATGTGGAATATGTATAATAGATAGGCTGTCTCTTTGTATTATCTACCACGGTGCTTTCATTGGTACATTTCACTTAATTAGTAGTCCAGGTCTGTACCATTTCCTCATCAGGATCTCTGGGCACATTCAGACAGCCTCAGCCTGGGCAGGGTGGTAGTGGAAGTTCCTTCCTGAGGGCTGAATATATTTTTCAAAACAATTACATAGATTGAATTGATCAGACCAGAAACGCTGTTGAAAGACCTATAGATAGAACAGAAGAACCAAGGAAGGAAAAGAGGAATTTTTTAACTCATTTTAATCCATTTAATGATCTTTTAAATGTAGGTCATGTATTTGAAGATAAGTATGTTTAGGACTTGGGGATATTATTTCAAATATATTCTACCTCTAAAACTAAAGTACACTCAGGCAAATAATGGATTGCTGCAAAATTATTATACATGCTTTATCTAAAGAGCTGTCAAGAATTTATAAATGAATACCACATTGTCTGCAATACTTAGAGAATACCGACAGCTTTCTCGGACTAATGCTGGCTGTCAACTGTTAATGCACAATAATTATGTCTTCACTGATAATTCTTCCAAGAACTTGTTTTCTGTATCTCCTTATTATAATTCTCTTCCTCCTCCACCTCCTGCTTTTAACCTTTCCTTTTTGTTTTTTATCATTTAGTCTATACAAACATGGATTCTCTGGCATATGAAAGGATTTAATAGGATTTGTAGAGACATGAATGACCCATTTAAATCTAGAAAAATGACTAGCTTAACTAAGAAAAATAAGAAAAACACCTCTGGAACTTTCCCAGACATCTTTGCATGTCACCGATGAAGAACTGTATGATATTGCATGAGAAATTTAGACTTAAGCTATGGGGAGATGGGACCCTGGCAGAAATTCAGTTAAATTCAGCAACAGTGCTAAGCGTAGTGTGGGCACTGTGCCAGGAACCTTAGGAGTTACAAAGGTGAGGAAGATCCCGGTGTCCATATGGAGTTTATGATCAGACTGAGTTCCTTGCTACTGAGGAGTCCTCTCCTTGAGAGGAAGAGTGACTTCTATGTATTGTATTTTATAATGAAAATTAAGTTTATTTTCCTTTCCTCTACTAGCCACCCATCTCTCCTCCCCAGAACTTCTATATATTTTAAATCCCTAAAACCTAGTACAAGGCCAGTCAATACCCAGGAAATAGTTACTGAACTGAAGTACACAAAGTCACCTTATAGGAATAAAAATGTGAATTACCTGTACATTGAGCATTGACCCCCCTATACTGAATTTTATTGCTGTTAACAACCATTTGATCAATAAATATGAGAGATGCCCTCTCAAAAAAAAAATGTGAATTACCTAATGCAATGGATGATTCATAAGAAAACTGTCATATTAATTAATCAAGAAATCTTTCTCTGCAGTACCCATAGCTTTTTAAAAGTATATCTCAATTCTTTCCCTTTGAGTTAATGGGATCATCTCGATCTAACAAATGAGAAAAGCAAACTAACACAAAAATAATAACCATGTATTGAGCTGTGGAGTTCCTGCATTGCACTGACTATTCTGCAGGTGGCTTGGCATGTTTTATCTGACTTCATTCTCACATCATTCTTTGAAGATACAATGAAGCAACCGAAGCCCTTAGGGGTGAATAACTTTTGCAGTTATACACCTGGTGAGGGGAGAAACTAGGATTGCACCTCTGTTGTAACTCCAAAGCCCATCTTCTTTCATTGGTTTTCACTGTTTCTGAAGCATGAGAAAATTACCTGCAGCCACTAGATGCATGCCTTCAATAAGCCAGAAACTTTGACAGGTGCTCTTATTCGAAGGTAATAAATACATCAAGACTCACTGGGAATTGTTCACTGATGAAAGGGAAGGTTAACTTTGATTTTCCTAAAAGAGCAATCTGAAGCTAATATTTAATACAGATTTTCTTCCCATTTTCGAATCACATTTGCAGTAGATGTTATGGCAAACATACATGTGGATTTTGACTGTGACTTCCAAATATATGTGAATTGTAGTGCTCTTCTCTTTCCAGGTTTATACACCAGCAGAGAAGGAAAGACTGGAAGAGAGAATGGAAATGTTTTAGGTATTTAGAATATATTAGATATTAGCAGTAACAGAAGGATGTAATCTCCAGATGCCATTTCCTGACCCCAAAGCCCATTTTCCCCCCCAGTCTACCATACCAGTTCCCCAGATGTTACTCATAGATCCGAACCTTGTTAAACTACCAGATGCTGGTTGCAAATTTGGGGGCAAATCTCTCTAAGCATCAGTTTGCTCATCTGTAACATGGCGATGATGATAATGGTTATTTCATAGGGCTTGAGAATTAAATAATTTAATTTGCTGAGCATCATGCCTGACAAATAGAAAGTCAGCCAGTTTTTCCATGACACTGGCAGCATAAGATATATCACAGTTTACATTTGTCTAAAGGAATTTAAATCTTGATTTAACATCTACACGCCAAGGTTGGTCATATTGCCAATATCAGTAAACATTGAGGCATCACTCCCCCATTACATGGAAATATGTTCAGTTTACTCAGTGAAAAAACAAAAAGCTAAAGGTCTTGGTCTTCTGTTTCTGTTGGCTGTGACACCGTAGCTCCACGCATGACGCTAGCGCAGGGAGCCCGCGGGCGCCGTGTCCTGAGCCTCAGCCGCGGGTGTGTCCCTGCAGTGCCCAAGAGCATGGTTCCTAATGTGCAGCCCACAGTCATCACGTAGCTGCTCCCATCTGAGTTCCTCGCAGATCAGGGCTGCTGTCAACACTTGGCGTTAACCTGGGAGATCTCGAGACTGCATGCCCCAGGCTGACGCATGAGCTGGACCCCAGCAATTTGAGGCTCCTCACCCCTTTCTCAGTCCTGAGAATGTACATTCTGCCCCACATTCCCACAGTGGGAGGCGTTTCAAGAACACAGCCGTGAGAGAGCAACGTGTTGCTGAGACCCTCAGGGTGGTATATGTGACTGAGCTCTGTTACGCCTCTCGGGGGGTCGAAGGTTCTCACAGGTGGGTACACAGATATACTCATCTTGCCTCCGCCCAAGACAAGCCTCCTGCATAAGTTCCCTTGCTTATTAGAACTACCCCTATGAATCTGGAGTGGTCTGCCTCATTTTTCAGCCTCTCCTTGCCCTCTGTGTAAGGGGCCAGGTTCAGATTTTACCTGGGAAACTCCCGAGTTCATGAACTAACACCGAGTTGCAGTCCTCACCTTCCCGCCTCCGAGGGAAGGGTGTTGTCACCCTCTAGGAGGAAGCCTTGCCCCGCCTTTGTCGGTGGCACTGCACAGCCTCCGTATCCTCTCCTCTCAAACAGAACCAGCTCTTCCTCTTAATAGCCCAGCCTTTTCTGTACAAGGGATTCTGTGCAGGGCTGCTTAATGTGGATTTTCCATTTGAGGCTTAAAACCCAGAGAGATCATTAATAAACACCCCCCTTCCCATCTCCGACTCAAGTCTCTGTACTTAACAAGAATAGTAGTAACACTAGTACACGGACTATATTTTTGCACACAGCACTGTTATACATATTTATCATGATACGCGTATCTCTCTACATTTTGTTTTTTGTTTATTTAACATTCATGGAGATTTTTCAGTGAAGGTCCAATTTACAGCCATCTGTAATCCACATGAAACCACATGAGTAAAAAAAAAACTTGTCTTTGTAAAGTACTGAGATGTTGAGCTTGGTTGTGACACAATATTACCTAATTAATGCTGGCTGACACACATTTTTCTACTTGTATTTTACTAACACCATTAGCATTAATCAGTGTCCTTTGTATTTCCCATAAAACACAGGAAAATTAACAATGTTTTAAGCTTTATTTGTTCAACATTTGTTTCTTACATCCCAGTTTTTCCTTATGAATTCTGCTTTCTTTTTGCTAAAAGACATTAAGGTAATTCTTTCAGAGGAGGTCTGTAGGTGATGAACTGAGTTCTTACTTGTCTTAAATTGTTGATTTTTGCCTTCACACACATGACAGTTTATTTGTGCAGAGGTATCTAGATTCAGAGTTACTGCTCCTCAGAACTTCTGAGCTATTACTTCTTTGTCTTTGTGGACTTGACATTGTCATTGAGAAACTGATGTCAGCCTTGTTTTCATGCATTTCTTAATCCCGCATTTTGAGGCAGTATTTATTTGGATGGACTTCCTTTGCAGGTATTTGTTTATTCTCCCAAGGATTTTTATGTATGCTAAGTTTTTTCATGTTTGATAACAAGTGTCTGTTGCTATTACACTTGAAGAATAACTTGGCTGTTTTGAATGACTGGTTCCACTTTATTTTCTTATAATCTTGTAGGTATGTCTTCCTTGACTCTTGGCATGAAGAGTAGCTACAGAGAAAACTGAAGCAACCTGACTTTTCCCTCTATACATGGCTTGCTTTTCTATTTGGATGACCACACACTTCATTCTTCAGGTAAGTTCTTGGCTCAGCTGAGTTCCCAAACGGGTCGTATTTTAGGGTCTATCATTTTTTTAAACATTTTCCTGAGATATCTGGGAAACAGAGTGCTTTTAGAAATGTGGATATCAATTTTTCTATAATTTGAAACTTAAAGTTATTTGGGTCTTTTCTGTTTTTTTCAGTTCCATTAATTATAAATTCTACTTCATAAGCACTAATTATACATGTGCTAGATCTTTGTGTGGCCTTCCATCTACCAACTTCCCCATAATCATTCCTAAGTATATATTCTTTTCCATTATACTTTATTTGTAATTTCATCTAGGCTGTTAATATGTATCTGAATATGATTTAAACCATCTTTATCTTATTTTTAGTTGTTTTTACTCTATCTTTTTTCTCTTTATGTACTTTTTTTTTTTCATTTTATTCCTGCACTCAACCAGCTCACCTTTTATCTTCTGTTGTCTTAGCAACTCATTTGTCTTTTGTGAGCTTCTCTTTTATGGACAGGTAATGTTGTCTGAAATTTATTTGAGACATGGAGAATTATTTGTCTGAACTCCTCATCTGTTGGGCAGCTGTTCTTGCAATGTATTTTCTTCCCCTGTCTGCTTTTTATTTCCCCTCCCTAATCTTTTTGGAGTGTCTTTATGTATTTAAAATTTTTTTTGTTATTGTATTTTTAATGGATCAAATTATTTGAAGAATATAGTTGGCAAATTGGGTAGAGGTGGGGATGGCATGATTCGGAACACTGCAGATTTATGTTTCTCATCTTAAAAACCCTCTGAGAAGCCCTGTGATTTCCTCTGTCTTGGGACACCTCTGATCACAATTTTTGTGTCCTATCAGTCATTAATGACATATCGAGTCCGTTATGTAAAACTCTGCTGCCACGATCTGGTGATGTGCCATCACTGTCTCTCCTTTTATCTTTTATCTGCCGGTGAGCAGTCCAGGTCATAGACCAGAAAGGTGACGTGTCAGCATAGTCATCCATTCTGTCCCACTTCCCCGGTGTCCCTGTCAGGTTTGCCATCTCTGCTACTTTTGTTGGCCCTCCCATCCTTCCAGATCTTGTTGCTCATTTAGGACAGAACCATTTGCTTCTAGACAAGTGTTTCTTATTCACAACTTAAATCTATAGGTGCCTGTTCTTAATGTCCTCCCTTGTTTTGGTCTACATTACCCAGTATGGTAAACATACCTCTTATTTTATAATTTCATTAAAAATGAAGATTTTTCTCTTTGCATTCTCTTAGTTCCTTTTAGTGGGTTTCATGCAGTGGGTACAGTAAAAATAGCCTTTCTCCATTTTCTCTAATGAAAAAAACAAAATAGCTTTTAGAAGGTTTTATTGACATGGGAAAAAATCTCTCTCCAAATATTTTTTTATTGATATGAATTACAAAGATATTTAAGATACAGAATCAAAATAACTTACTGATACATAGAATATAGGAGCCAAGGAAATGGGAGAAATCAAGGACCGTCATTACATCTTCTTGGCTTGAGATACCAGGATGATGGTGGTGCCGAGTGTTTGATGGGGAAGACTGGGAGGCCAGACTGCCATGAGAGGGTGTATTAAAGGTCCCATCGTAGACATATTAACATTGAGGAATCTCTCAGAGATCCAAGTGGGAATTTCACATATGTTCTTGGAGATCAGTATGGAGCTCAGGAAAGAGTTTTGGGCTTAATAAAATTTGGCGGTGGTTTTGCCTAAGTACAGTAATTACAGCCTTGTAGATGGACAAGCTGCACATGGAGGTTGTACAGATAGGGAAGAATATAGGCAACCTCTGAGATACTCTAAGGTGTAGAGGACAGGTGTTATTAGATAAAGAGCAAAGGAGCCTGATGTAAGAGGGAAACAGGGAGAGAACACAGTGTCTCTGAAAGGAAGAGATGGTACAGCTTCAGGAAGAAAAGAGCCATTTGTATTAAGTCTGAAAGTTGGAGTAGAATTAAAAAGAGAGTACCCATTGGATATGGCAACATGAACTCACTAGTGACCTTAACAAGAGTAGCTTCCATGAGTTGTGGGGTAAGATGCCAGATTGCACTGGCATGAATTAGTGAGATAGATCGAAATGAGGAAGCAAAGGGAAAGTAGACATTTTTGAGAGGTTTAGTAGTGAATGGTAATTGACAAGTAGGTGGTAAGATGTGGCATCAAGATCTTTTGTGATTTTAGCATAAGAGATACTAGAGCATGTTTATATTTTACTAGAAATCATAGAGTAGGGGAAGAGATTAATGATACAGGAGAGAAATGAATGACTGACTCTAACCTTTTAAAGGTGAGATCTATTTTGATCAAGAGCAAAAGTAGAGGGACTGTGGATAGACACATGTTCATATCTTGCTGAAACGAAGTGGAAGATAAGAAAATGGGTGTTATTGCAGGAAGGTTTTTAAATTTGGTTGTGGGAAGATGTTGAAATTTCTGTCTAATTGCTTCTGTTCTCAGTGTGAAATCTGAGAGGAAGTTATCAGGTTGCTTAGGAGGAGCCACTTTGTGAGGCTTGAGATAGTTAAACGATTAGAAACCCTTTCATTGTTGTTAAGAACACAAAATTATCTGCCCTGTTATACTTGATATATTTAAATGATTATTTTATATTCAATGACTCTTTTTCTAGAAAATAGTTAATGAAACTAGAAACCAAGGCCAAATGCCTACTGACACATCACAGTATGAGTTAGTGCCTATTAATGTATCCATTTTACAGATTTAAGTACCTGAGCCCTACAGATGTTAAATAATTTGCTCAGCAACATAGCTGGGAGGCGAGGGAATTGGAAATCAATCCAGACTGTGTGATCTTAGAGACCCGTGCAGTTAATCACTACATTATATTGCTTCTACTCATCATAACATTTAAATATCACACACACACACAGAGTAAAAGGATGTTTTTCTCATTGCTGTCCTTATCTCTGTTTCAAAAGTTTCCCTTACCCACCCATCAATTTTTTTTTTAGATTCTGGGTAAAATGAACATCTCATTTCTACATTAATGAAGGCAAGAGCAGCAAATAAAGCTATATACTCTCACCTTAGCATTTTCTAACATATCAAGAGTTTTCAGTTTTAATCTCTAATAAGCAGTGATGAAGTAACTGGAAATTTGACAGAACTCTGTAACTTACCATGTGTGTATCTTCTTAAATGATTTCCCCTCTCAATCTGATATTACCATTTCTTTTATGGACATCTTAAATTTTCTACCCAATGGTTTCCTTTCACTTTCCTTTTTTAATAAGACGAAAACAAGAAGACAGGGATTTGACAGAGTATCTATATAAAGCAGAAGAAAACAAAAAGATGTGCTGGCACTGAGTTAATGAATTCTATTTAAAAGAACCATAAAAGGTGTTGGAATAATGTGGTTGTGTTATTCATGAATACTGTTTATTTCCCTTGTTTTTCTTTGCTTAGGAGTGCTGTCTGCAATTTGGATGCAAAAATTTGATTTGATACTTCAAATATTAAAGACAGTTTGGGAGTGGAGAGAAGATCCTTAGCTAAAGAGGGGAAATGCAATACAAAGAAAGAAACCATTAACATGGGAAGGATTAAAAAAGGAAGCTGATGAAAGTGTCTGTGATTGCTGAGTTTTCCAACATATCAGACATTTGTTACAAAATTCTGTGAAAGAGGCTTGAATTATTATCCTATTTTATGGAAGAGGAAGGTGAAGCATAAATACATATAGTTTGTTTGGGGTTAAATGTATTAATAATGTATAGTACATAATATTTATGTCTCCCTTTTTTGTGACATTCTTCTTGATCACTTTGATTCAGAAAGTGCTGGTTATGGAAGCATTACTGTTGACTGTTGACTCAAATTAATACTTGAAATTCATACCTATACTTGAATTTCAGGAAAAAATGGAAAGATAATGATTAAAATGCAAATGCAACTGAAAGAAATTCACCCTGGAATCAAATTCATCCTGAGGTTTCAATGACACCTTGATGTGATACCCAATTTTTAAGACCTCCTTTGTTGGAGAGAGAACAGAGTGGACACTGGGCCCTACTATTGGAGGAAAACACACAATGGGGTGCTTGATCAAAGGCTAAAATACCAAATTTGCTTATTTTATTTTCTTCTTGGTAGAGTGTTGTTGGCAGCCGCGCTCAGAAAATAGCGCCCAATGCAGGGCAGCCGGAAGGCCCCGAACTTCCTAATGACAAATCATCCCACACCACTAAACTACATGCTAATTGCGCCTTGGCATAAGGACCAATGAGACCCACCAAATGGTTATGCTAATAAGGCATATGGAGCCGCACCAACCAGGTCAGAGCATGAGAACTATATAAGCAAGCCTCTCCTTCCCCTCTGGGTCCTGCCCAACTCATTTGTTTCACAAAGAGCTGAAGAATAAAGCTTTCTGCAGAAGAATCCTGCTGTTGTTGCATGCTGTTCTTGCCGGCGAGGACAGGGCACGCGACAAGTGGTGCCGAAACCCGGGAACCAGAACATCACCGGCACAGGGAGGACCCTTCAGACATCTGGAGAGGATTCAGAACTGCAGGTCAGAAGAAAGCCCGGAGGGGTAAGTTCCGAGAGGCCCCTGCTTTTTAGGATGATGGTTGATGGTTCTCTGTAAATAAGGAGGCACCATGGGGAATGCACCGTCATTAGTCACGGCGCTGCAGACAGCTCTCAAAGAGCGAAACTTGAAGGTCTCCAGCAAAGTCTTAGGATCTTTTGTGAAGGAGATAGACCGTGTGGCCCCCTGGTTCATTTGTTCAGGGTCCCTCTCAATCCCGAGCTGGGACAAACTGGGGAAAGATCTTGATAGAGAGGAGGAGGAGGGTAGCCTGAGGGGAGGCACCAGGCCCCTCTGGAAACTGATTAGAGCTTGTCTGCAAGATGAGAGATGTGAAAAGGTAATAAAAGAAGGTCAGAGAGCATTGACAGATATCCAAGAGAGCATGTCAGAAACGGAACGGGAAACAGAGAGCGCGCGCGGCCGAAAAAAGGCCACAAAAACGAAGGTAAAGAAACCTCAGAGTGAGGGAGAAAGCCCGCCTAGGGCAAAAGCGAAAGAGCCCCGAGAAGCGAGTGACGATCGCCTCGGAGAAAATAGTAAATACCCCTGGAAAGAGTTGAGGGACCTCCAACTCTCCAATAGGGAATCTGAGGAGGAATTAACGTCCGCAGAGGAAGGGGAAGAGAATAAAACCGCAGAGTGCAGAAGTAAGGGAACCAGCAAAGTTGAAAAGCGGACCAAGGAAAAAATGAAAGCAGGGTGTCCCCCGACGCCCGTTGCCCCGCCACCTTACGTGAGTGGCGCACTCTCCTTTTGCCACCCAGATACTCTTCAGGCAATTAGACAAATGTTTCCTGTATTTGAGGATAATGGCGTACGCTCTCACCAGCCCCTGAGCCATAAACAAGTTAAGGAGTTAGCAGAATCCGTTCGGGCTTATGGAGTCAGTGCTAACTATACCATAGCACAAGTTGAGAGATTAACAGAGACAGCCATGACACCCGCAGACTGGCAATATGTAACTAAGGCATGCCTTTCTAGTATGGGGCAATACATAGAATGGAAGGCATTGTGGCATGATATCAGCATGACCCAGGCACGCGCAAACGCGGCCGAAGGACAGCCTGCGTGGTCATATGATATGCTGACGGGCCAAGGACAGTGGGTAGCCAACCAGACCGCCTTCCCCTTACAGGTATACGCACAAATAAACACGTGCGCCGCCAAGGCATGGAAAGCCCTCACCAACAAAGGAGAAGTATCAGGCAATTTGACAAAAATTATTCAGGGGCTGAGCGAGCCATTTTCTGACTTTGTCGCTCGTATGATGGAGGCCGCAGGCAGAATATTTGGAGATCAGGAACAAGCAATGCCCCTAGTGGAGCAATTAGTATTTGAACAATGTACCAAGGAATGCAGACAGGCGATAACACCCTGGAAACAAAAAGGGATACACGCCTGGTTGAAAGCCTGTAGAGAAATAGGAGGGCCACTCACCAATGCGGGCCTAGCCGCGGCCATATTACAGAGCCACAAACAAGCCAGGATCACTAACAGAAGTATCAAATGCTTTCAATGCGGGAAATTAGGACATATAAAGAGAGAGTGTAGGAGCCCAGCTTCAGAACAAACAACCCAAAAGACCCCTGGGTTGTGCCCTAAGTGTAAGAAAGGCAGGCATTGGGCTAATGAGTGCCGGTCTATTAAAGATATAGAAGGGAAACCCTTAGAACTGCCAAAAAACGCCCAGAGGGGCCCCCATCACCAAGGCCCGCAAATATATGGGGCAACCAGCACGCAAGTGTCTTTCGGGAACAACCAGGCCCCCCAAGGAGAGCCACTTCAGGTTCCGTGGGATTGGACATCCGTGCCACCACCAGAATAGTGTTGACTCCACAGATGGGAGTTCAGCCTATCCCTTCAGACTTTAAAGGCCCCCTACCACCAAATACCCTTGGGTTACTCCTAGGGCGCTCTTCTGCTGCATTGAAAGGCCTGGTAGTTCATCCCGGAGTTATAGATCAAGATTATGAAGGACAAGTAAAAATCATGTGTTCGGCTCCCAGAGGAATCTATCCTATATCCCCGGGAGACCGCATAGCCCAGCTCTTAGTTTTACCTAGTCTCCACGCCAATTATCCTGCTACCAACACGGAGAGGGGAGAAAGGGGCTTCGGCTCCTCTGACTGGGATTCAGCCTTCATAGTATTAGATTTAGCAGACAGACCAAAATTAACTCTTCAAATAGAGGGAAAGAGCTTTGAGGGAATCCTAGACACTGGAGCAGATAAAAGTATTATCTCTGCAACCTGGTGGCCCTCCAAGTGGCCTGTGACCCAATCCTCACATTCATTACAAGGTTTAGGATATGAGTCAAGCCCTTCAATTAGTGCCAAACCATTGAAATGGCGAGCCCCTGAAGGACAAGAGGGTACAGTCACCCCTTATGTACTCCCTCTACCGGTCAATTTATGGGGGAGGGATGTCATGAGAGACTTAGGCCTCAAACTCATTAATGAATACTCCACCCCCGCCCAAGGCATGATGATGGACATGGGATACATCCCTGGCAAAGGGCTGGGGAAACACCAACAGGGACACATAGAGCCCATCCTGCCCAAAGTAAAGAATGACCGTCACGGCCTGGGTTTTTCATAGGGGCCATTGAAGATGCCATGCCCATACCTTGGCTCACAGAAGAGGCCATATGGGTTCCTCAGTGGCCCCTATCCTCTGAAAAATTAGAAGCAGCTCATTGCTTAGTGCAAGAGCAGCTCCAAGTAGGACACCTAGAACCCTCTGTGTCCCCATGGAACACACCCATATTTGTAATCAGGAAAAAGTCAGGATCATGGAGGTTGCTTCATGATCTGAGAGCAGTAAATGCTCAAATGAGAATGCTTGGACCCGTACAACGGGGACTGCCACTCCTCTCTGCCTTACCCAAAGAATGGAAAGTGCTCATAATAGATATTAAAGATTGTTTCTTTTCTATACCTCTAAGCTCCAAGGACAGGGAAAGATTTGCTTTTACTTTGCCAGCTATTAACCATGAACAACCCGATGCCAGATTTCAGTGGAAGGTCCTCCCTCAAGGAATGGCAAATAGCCCCACCATATGTCAACTGTACGTTCAGCGAGCGCTAGACCCAATTCGTAAGACCTATCCCACGCTAAAGATCATCCATTACATGGATGACATCCTTCTTTGCTCCCCACAACCAGCAGAAATAGAAGAAGCATATATAGATCTCACTAGATCCCTAGAAAATTGGAGACTGAATATAGCAAGCGAGAAGGTCCAAAAATCTAGTGTTAGCAAATTCCTAGGAGCAACCATTTACACAGATGTAATTTGCCCCCAAAAGCTTGAGATAAGACATAATCAATTGCGAAATTTGAATGACTTCCAAAAACTCCTAGGAGATATTAATTGGTTGCGCCCATACTTAAAGATACCCACCACTGAATTGACTCCACTATTTAAAACCCTAGAAGGAGACCCACAACTAACGTCACCGCGCTCCCTCACACCTGAGGCATTACAAGCCATTCGCAAAGTAGAACAGGCTTTGATGACAGCACAATTAAATAGAGTGCAATCGAATGAACCCTTTGAGTTGTGTGTGCTTCCCACCCCGGAGCTGCCAACAGCAGTTTTATGGCAGCACGGCCCACTGATCTGGATCCATCCCCAAGCCTCTCAGGCTAGGACAATAGAGTACTATCCGGCAGCCGTGGCCAAACTTGCTTTGAGAGGAGTAAAAACCTCCATGACACATTTCGGAGAGGCTCCAGCTAAAATTATAACCCCTTACAGCGTAGAACAGATACAAGTATTATGTGCTATGAACGATGATTGGGCCATACTTGCTTACAGTTTCTCAGGAACCTTTGATAATCATTTCCCTAAACATCCCCTCATCAACTTCGCCAAAAATCATCTCCTAGTATTTCCTCGGGTCACTAGCCTAGCCCCGCTGCCTCATGGAAAAACAGTTTACACGGACGGGTCTAAGACAGGCACAGGTGCCTATGTCCATGATGGCAAAGTTGTGACAAAAGGCTACACGCCTGACACTCCACAAATAGTGGAATGTCGCATAGTCTTAGAGGTCCTACAAATCTTTCCTGAACCTTTAAATATTGTGTCTGACTCCTGTTATGTAGTTAATGCAGTCAAATCTCTAGAAGTGGCCGGGCTAATCAAAGCGTCCAGCCCAGTAGCCACTTTGTTCAAACAGATACAATCAGCACTACTTCATAGGCAATCTCCTTTGTATATAACTCATATCAGAGCACATTCAAGCCTTCCCGGGCCTATGACCCAAGGAAACCACCTGGCAGACCTCGCAACCAGAAATATAGCTTTTCCCCTGCTAGACCCTATCACCACAGCTTCAAAATTCCATACACAATTTCATGTCACTGCCGAAACACTGCGCAAGCGGTTTAGCATAACCAGGGCCGAAGCTAGGAACATTGTCCTTAGCTGCCAACATTGCTGCAGCTTCCTTCCCACACCTCATGTTGAGATCAACCCCAGAGGTATTAGGCCTTTACAAGTTTGGCAAATAGATGTGACGCATATTTCGTCTTTTGGGAAACTGAAATATGTACATGTATCCGTGGATACTTGTTCAGGAGTCATCTTTGCCTCCCCATTGTCAGGAGAGAAAGCTTCCCATGTCATCCAGCACTGCCTTGAGGCTTGGAGCGCATGGGGGTTACCACAGATTCTGAAAACAGACAATGGCCCAGCCTATACCTCTACAAAATTTGCTCAATTTTGTCATCACATGGGGATAAAACATATCACTGGCCTTCCCTACAACCCACAGGGTCAAGGGATTGTGGAACGCGCGAACCGCACGCTCAAATCCTATTTACTTAAACAAAAAGGGGGAATTGAAGATATACCCCCCACACCAAAAACTGCCATAGCCCTAGCACTTTTCACTATAAATTTTTTGAATCTGGATGCTCAAGGCCATACAGCAGCGGATCGCCATAATCAGTGGCCAAAAGACCCACAAGAACTAGTAAAATGGAAGGACGTGTTATCTAACCAATGGAAGGGCCCGGATCCAATCATAATCAGATCCAGGGGAGCTGTGTGTGTTTTCCCCCAGGGTGAAGAAAATCCCTTCTGGATCCCGGAGCGCCTAACGAGGAAAGTCCTAAACAAAGGAGATGACTTCGCTATACCTCCTGACCCTGCTCCTGACACTGGAGACCCCGACTCAGGGAGTATTGAGATGGGGAATCCTGTCTGCCTTTCCTAAGCCTATGCCTGTCCGTTTCAATGCAGCCGTTTTTCCGCGCTTTTTCACTACCAATGCTAGTATGAACTTGCCCTACTTAGTTAAAGACACCCTAGTAGCTCCCCTGGGAGAAAACCGATCCTTCGTAACTAATGGGTCATTATGCTTCACCACTCAGAATCTAGCTGGCTGTATCTCCCTGAAACGGAGGAAATACGGATGGTTCAGTGACATAATTCTAGAGGCCAGTAGCCTCCCCGTTATGTCAGCTAAATTTGAAGGGCCTAATAAGGAAGGGAGCCCGCCCTATAAGAACATGACTATCCACCAGATGGTTCTCTGGATCAATGGCACATTTGTACACTCTCCCAGGAACAATTCCACCGACAGGCCTCGTCAACCCAAATATGCCTCCCATTGTGTGGGCGACTATGAGGGAGAGCTGTGGCCCTGGACTGACTGTCAGTCAACTGTAGTAACGTGGGCAACTGAGAGGCAGGAGTTTACCATCTCCCCAGATATGGAGGGACGGCCAGCCAATGAGGCTTGGTGGCCAGTAAAGGTGCTCGAAGGCGAGTTTCGTCAGCAGCTGAGCATGAACCCCTTCCATAAATGGATGCTGTGTGGAGTCAATGGCTCGTGTACCGACCTCTCCCCCTTTTCCGCCCTCCAGGGTGGGGGAATCGGTGTAAAAAATATCACCTTTTGGTGCGAGAATAACCACATGCGCGCACACTGGAACATGATCATGACCCATAACAACGAGAACTACACGTGTTCAGCAAAATCAGGTCCAGAGTCACCTAATTCCCTTTTTCCACCTTCTCCAGTATGCGTATACCCCCCATTTCTGTTTATCTTATCCAATAGTAGCTTTGACTCCTGCTCCAATGAAACCTGCTTTCTGTCTCAGTGTTGGGATGCGCGTAACTTTACCAATGCTTTGGTAGTCCGCATCCCCCGTTGGGTCCCTGTTCCCGTAGACGCCCCCAACACCATGACTCTGTTTCGAGAAAGGCGCGATTTCGGTGTTACAGCCGCCATAGTGCTCCTGATCTCCGCGACCGCGGTCGCAGCCACCGCCGCTGGTATAGCTTTAGACACCTCCATCAAATCGGCTACAGAGCTCAATAACCTTGCAGCCTCAGTAGCTTCTGCCCTGGACCAACAGTCCACACTTGATGGCAAACTGAAAGGAGGAATAATGATCCTCAATCAACGCATAGATCTCGTGGAGGAACAAATAGAGGTGCTCTGGCAAATGGCCCAATTGGGATGTGAGCGGAAATATCGTGCCCTCTGCATCACTAGCATTCAATATAAAAATTTTACACGGGCAGCTAATCTGTCACGAGACCTGTCCCAGTATCTTTCAGGAAACTGGTCCCAAGACTTCGATGGGACACTAGAAGAGCTGCGGCGAGAAATTATCCACATCAACTCCACCCGTCTAGATATCTCCGTAGCGGAAGGACTCTCTTCCTGGTTCCTCAGAGCTCTCTCCCACGTCAAGGAGTGGGCGGGCATGGCTGGGATGGGCGTGTTCCTGCTTGGAGGTCTCATGCTCTTACTCTGGTTGTTATGCAGACTCCGCAACCAACATAAGCAGGACAAGGTGATCCTTGCTCAAGCCCTAATGGCAATAGACGTTGGCGCCTCTCCCCAAGTGTGGCTCAACATGCTTAAGAAGGAAGCTCGGCTTTAGCTTGAGGTAGCTCTTGCACCCTGAGCCCATGTGGCACTGCACCAGGCCCGAGTACCTCAATGCTTAATCACAGCTTTCTTTAAGAAGCTCATGGTGCAAGAGGGTTGAGAAAAAGGGTCCAAACCCTTTGTACCAAGCGGTCCCAACGCCAGCCAGAGGATGCGAGGCAAAGCACTGCAAGAGGTCTTGGACCCCTCTGAGAGGCATGCCTGACTGCATAGGGGTAGATGCCCAGAACCCCTCTCCAAAAAGGGGGCATCAGGAAGTATGATGGAGGTCAGGCCTCTGTCTCCGCCTCTGCTGGCAAGTTCCGCCTTGAGCTTCTGTTAGACAAAAAAGGGGGAGATGTTGGCAGCCGCGCTCAGAAAATAGCGCCCAATGCAGGGCAGCCGGAAGGCCCCGAACTTCCTAATGACAAATCATCCCACACCACTAAACTACATGCTAATTGCGCCTTGGCATAAGGACCAATGAGACCCACCAAATGGTTATGCTAATAAGGCATATGGAGCCGCACCAACCAGGTCAGAGCATGAGAACTATATAAGCAAGCCTCTCCTTCCCCTCTGGGTCCTGCCCAACTCATTTGTTTCACAAAGAGCTGAAGAATAAAGCTTTCTGCAGAAGAATCCTGCTGTTGTTGCATGCTGTTCTTGCCGGCGAGGACAGGGCACGCGACAGAGTGTCTCTGTCTGAAAGCTGTGCTACCCTAGACACCAAGACACAATACATGGCTTAAGGACAAGAGCCTTAGACATAGAAAAGAGTATCATACAATTTGCATTTTCTAGGAATAAGAAGGAAGTGCTGAGCAGAGTCCTAGCCTCTCTGAATGTGGAGTTTCCTGACTCTGCAGTAGGGATTGTTTTGCTGTCAATGGAGGCAACCACATCTTTATCACATAATTTCACTTTGATTATATAGACATTTTTAAAGACAAACTAATTAGAGCTTCTATTACCTACATTTTCAAAACACCTTCATGTAGTACACTATGTTTCAAGGTCAGTTAACTAATTAATCCTTGTAATTTGGTAAAATGAGTAGAATTTTCTTGCTAATCACAACTTCAAAAAATAAGAGAGAGAGATTGTAATAACATACCTAGAGCCATGTACAAATCTTTATTTTATAGTCTGTGGCTTCATTGAAATGTCAAACGTGGCAGACCTGTGGGCTCTTTGCTTTAGCTTATGGTCATGGAAACTCCTTCTCTAGAGAATTGTTGAAAAAATGCCACATCTTTTCCATTAAAGAATGGATATAAGAAAAGTCAGAGGACTAAATTTTTAGTTATTCCACTCTTACCCTTACCAATATTCTTGATCTTGAAATGTCTGCTTAAAGTTGAATACCTCTTTTGGGAAGTCAAAAATCTCGCCAACAGAAAGAAGGAGCCTTCTTGATTGGCATCATAGTAATTTTCCTGAGTCAATAATGTATATTTCTAAATGATCCTTTGATTAATGAAAGTTCATGACCTAGATAGGAAATGCTTTAAGATGTGACATAGATTAAGAGAATTACAAATGTTATCTAGAATTATTTCATATTCTAAAAGAATTGACCCCTCCCATATCTTGCAGATAAATAGTATTAGGAGATAAAAGGAGTTCTGTTAGGCACAAAGACAAACATGAACAGGTTAGGAAGAAAATAAAGCCCATTAAACCCACTAAAAGATACTCAAAGAATTATACCAGATAAAACCAGAGGGCCAGAAGAGACTCAAGACATAATTAGTTGAAGTTTCAAGGACCAGGAGTGACTTAGAATGTCCAGACACTCCCTGGATGAAAAACAATTCCCCAGGTGAGAAGCTCCCAAGCCTAGACCCTCCCCAGGTAAGGAAAACACAAGGGGACAGGCACAGAAATCATCAGAGTGCAGCCGTGTCTGCATTACACTAATTCGACCAGGCCTCCAAGGCCAAAGACGGTCCATCAAGGACTCCCCATGGTGGGCAGCCTGCCTCTGTCTCCCTTGACTCTGGCCCACTCCTCCCTTAGAGTGCATCAAATAAAACCTTGACTTGGCTTCACTACTGTGTCTTTGACCTTCAATTCTTTGTTGTGATGGGGACAAGGACCAAAGAGAATAAAATTCAAATTTTTCTTTGGGGCTCATGCTCTTTAACATTCCAAAATTCGTCCAATTTAAACTATGTCATTTATTTTTTTCACAGCAATCCAATGAGCTACATATGAATTGGTGTTATCACAAATAAGGAAATCAAATTTTCCAAAATTCACTGCTTTGAGGTGAATCACTGCAAAGAAGTGGTAAGAATTAGATGGCAGTTCCAGGGCATCAGTTGTTTGATATACTCACTGTGGCCTCAGTTCATATCCTTTCTTTTCTTTGATTTATTTAGGAATAAGATATCAGTAGGCTGAAGATCAGACAAAGAGCCCTGAAAATGATGCGGCCAAAGGAAAATGATACCTCCTAGAAGGTGAACCTTGGGAGGAAATGGATTAATCAGATTTTTCATCTTCTCTCCTAGGATTTTGCCTCTGCTCCTTTGGTAATTAAATTGTAGGCTAAAAAAAAGTGAGTTGAGGGACAACACACACCTGATAAAAATTCAGACCAGCATTTGTGACAAATTATTAAAAATTAACTTAATTAAAATATTAAAACAGATATTAAAAAAGCATTAGCTTTAGATAACATACTGTCTTTCTCCAGGGAGGAATGTTGTCCTCCTGTGCCTGGGGAGATGATAATCAAGCTGGAACACTGGCAATCAAGGTGAATTCATAAACAAAACAGGAAGTAAATTGATGTCTTTAAAATTCTATCTCTATTTATAAATATTTTCAATATGAAATAGTTTTCATATTGAAAAATAGATAAAACAAGTAAGTAAAACAATGCAAGCAAGCACGTGGTAAAATCCTAAAGGAAATCAGATTTTTTCACCAGAGAGTACTTTGTATTCTGAAATTATTCTGGCTCCAAGATATATAAAACTTCCCTCAGTTGCAACCCTTTATACATATCCACTTGCTACTTTTTTTCTTGATTGCCAAAAGAAACATGCTTAATACAGAAAAAAATGGAAAAAATATAGAAAAGCACAAAAAATACTTAAAACTATCTGTGCTCTCTTCACTCAGATATAACTAACTTTGATATTTTATAGGCTATCCTTTTGTATTTTTCCCTGGTTATTTTTTTTTCCCAAATTGCAATGGAATGCAGGACTTGGGTATACAGTTTTCATACATACACACACAGAAACCCACATCAAAACAAAAATGTAGTTTGAGGTTTTTATTTTCATTTTACATACAGTGATATTACGCACGTTTTTCTCTAACAGCAGTATATTGTATGAATTTGAGTAGATCCCTATCATTCATTTTTCCAGTTTGTAGTAACTCTTAGAAGCCTCCTTAATATCCAATATCCTTTTCTTTCTAATAGAATCTCAGTTTTTTTGGGAGCAGCAGTGTGCCCAGCTAAAACAATAATGCCAATTAAAATTACTAGTGTCCTTTGCAGCTTGCATAGCCATTTGACACAGTCCTGGCCCATGAGATGTAGGCAAGTATCTGCTAGGGATTTCAAAGAAAATTTTGTTTTCTCAGCAGAGATACTGCCCCTACTTTCTTTCTCCTTTACCACCTCCCTGCTGCCTGAAATATGGATGGAATGACTGGAGCTGCAAGGACCATGATTCCACCACGAGGGAAAGGTTAAGTGAATAACCAGCACCTTGTCCCTGACATTCCTGAACCATGCCTGCAAACTATACTTAGAGATAAAAACCCTTCACCTGGAAATAATGAACTTGGGCCCTTTTCTTACACCATACCCAAAAATCAACTCAAAATGGATTAATTAGTTAAATGTAAGACCTGAAACCATAAAACAACTAAAAGAAAACATAGGAGAAAACCTAGGTTTTGTCAGTGATTTTTTTTCTTGGAATTGATTCCAAAAGCACAGGCAAGAAAAGCAAAAATAACCAAGTGGGATGACATCAAACCAAAAGCTTCTGTGCAGCAAAGGATGCCATCAGCAATGTGAAAAGGCAACTTACTGAAACAGAAAATATTTATAGTTCATATATCTGATAAGGGGTTGATATCCAAAATACACAATGAACCCATAAAACTCAAAAAACAAAAACAAAAAACCTGCAAATGATAATCCAACTAAAAGGTGGGCAGAGGACCTGAGTGGACATTTTTCCAAAAAAGACATATTAATGGCTACCAGATACATGAAAAAGGGCTCAATATCCCTAACCACCAGGGAAATGCAAATCAAAACCACATCATCTCACACCGAAAGGCTGTTACCAAAAAGTCAAAAGACAGCAAGTGTTGGCCAGGATGTGGAGGAAAGGGAACACTCCTACACTGTTGGTGGGAATATAAACTGGTGCAGCCACTATGGAAAACAGTATGGAGGTTCCTCAACGAAGTAAAGTTAGGACTACCATATGGTATAGCAGTCCCACTCCTGGAATTTTATCCAAAGGGAATAAAATCTCTATCTTGAAGAGGTATTTGCACTCCCATATTCCCTGCAGCATTATTCACAACAGCCAAGATATGGAAACAATCTAAGTGTCCATCAATGGATGAATGAATAAAGGAAATGTGAACATACACACGCACACACAATGGAATATTATTCAGCCATAAAAAGGAAATCTTCCCATTTGCAACCATAGGGATGAAACTCAAGGACATTATACTAAGTGAAATAGGCCAAATACTGAAAGACAAGTACTGCATGATCTCACTTAATAATGAAATCTTAAAAAGTTGAACCCATAGTAACAGAGAGTAGAATGATGGTTACCAGAGGTTGGGAGTTGGGGGAAAGGGGAAATGTTGGTCAAGGGTGCAAACTTTCAGTTATAAAATGAGTTAAGTCATGGAGACTGATAGTACAGCATGGTGACTATAGTTAATGTATCGTATACTTGAAATATGCTAAGAGAACTGACCTCAAGTGTTCTCACACAAAAAAAGGATAACTACGTGGGGTGATGGATGTATTAACTGGCTTTATTATGATAATAATTTCACATTCATTTCAAAGCATCACAGTATACATGTTAAATATACACAATGTTTATTTGTTAGTCATGCCTCAGTAAAGTTAGAACAAAAACAAAACCCTCATTTAGCCACTGCTTACTTGTAATTGTTAACTGAATACAACTGTTGCGATATAGGTAGTTAATAAAAATGGAAGCAGTCTATTTCAATATATTCAATATATGTAATACCTAATAAAAGCTAGATATATTCTTTAATAAATATGGATGCATCAGCATCATAAATTATTTAACCATTCAACAAGTAAAGGGCATTTAGAATATTTTCAATTTTTCACTGTTGTGCATTTCACTATTATATATTTTCACTATTATAAACATGTACATATTTATACATATCTATTGCAGTCAACTTTTCTACATATTTTCTATTTCTCTGCCATTTTGTACTGTTTGGTTTGATAATCCTTTTGTTCAACCCACCATCTCCCTAATTAATATTTTATCTAACTTTTTCTTATTTTTAGCTCATAATTGGGTGTGTTTTTAAATTTCAGTGTTCATTTATGAACCTATATGTATGTGTATCCATATACATTAAATATTTCACATATTATATACTTATTTAAGCTATATGAAATAGCATATTTTGTATTAACAAGAATTATATGTATTTATATTGAATCTCTAAGTACCAAAGTAGTTTTAGAGAAGCATGTTTTATTATAGATAAGAAAGACTCTTTGATAATATTAATTATATTTATTTGAAGATTTATTCTGTTTTTTTCTACTAGGTCTATTTAATTGTGATGCTAATTTTCTTGTAATTTCAGTTTGGCTGTTCTAAAACCCTCAACCCCCACCGGGTTTTTTTTGTTTTTTTTTTTCCTGAATATCTGAAAATTCTTAGGAAATGCTAGTCTGCAGTTTGAGAGGCAGGGAGTGTGTCTTCAGTTTACATGAGGGCCTCAGAAGGCTGTGCAGTGCATGCAAGTTCTGACGACCAAAGACTCACAGTGAGTATGAAGCAAGTGCCTGGGGAGGCATAGTGTTTGAGTCACTTCTCATGGTGACACTGGCTCCTTGAAGCTTCCTTGTGGGTAAGGTGCCTGGACACTTCTCAGATTCCTTGACCCAGTCTGGGAGTGTCCGGTGTGAAAAAGTCCACTTCATGGAGTTGTGCTTTTTGGTATCCTGGGGAGAGAGAGAGATTGGGGATTTCTCAGTCAGTTGTTTAGACAATAGAGAAATTAATGCAGCTAAAATGTGCATTTCCTTCATTACCATTGGTTCAAATATCTTTTCATATGTTTCACTGACCACTAGTATTCTATATTTTTATTATGCATATGCTTATATTCTTTATCTATATCTATAATATTGATAATATTAATTATATTTATTTGAAGATTTATTCTGTTTTTTTCTACTAGGTCTATTTAATTGTGATGAAAACAGTATTTCAAAGATAGTTGAGCAAATGGGTAGTTTAAAAAGATATGGGCTAGAAAATGAAAAAAACTACAAAAAGTTTGATAATGGGACCCTCTCAGCTTCCCCAGGCCCGCAGGCATGAGGGTCGGGAGTGGTTACAAGGACCAGAAGAAAGAGGGCTCAGTGGACAGGGATGCCTGACAGGAGGAGATGGAGGAATTAATAAACCAAGTTAATCTTCATTCTTCTAATCTCTGTATACTTCTTACCACTTGCCAAGCCCACACATTGTATGTATGTGTCATTTATTTTTTAAGGGAATTTTGTCTACTTTACATGTTAAAGATATTTTCTCCCAGTATGTCATTTGCATTTCACAAGTCATTTGCTTTTTACCATTCAGGAGTTTAAAATTTTATTGTAGTTAAATATGTCTGTTGTTTCTTTTCTGGCATTTGCCTTTTGGAGATGTTTAAGAAGGCTTTCTTTCTCTCACCCCAGGTTATATTTATAGGTGCATATCTTTATCTCTGATATTTTTATTTTAAAATTGGGGTCTTAAAATTGGGATGCAATATACAACATGGTGACTATAGTTAATAATACTGTATTGCACATTTGAAAGTTGCCAAGAGGGTAAATCTTAAAAGTTCTCATCACAAGAAAAAAAAATGTTCTAACTATGTGTGGTGACAGATGTTAACTAGACTTGTGGGGGTTTCATTTTGCAGCATATATAAATACTGAGTCATTATGTTGTAGACCTGAAATTAATATGGTGTTGTATGTCAATTATACCTCAATAAAATAATAAGTAAAATTTTAGATCTCTAATCTTATTGCAATTAAATTTGGTAAGTGGAGCAACAAAGGAATAACATTAAACATTTCCTTTTTTTTCCAAATGGTAGTGTCCCAAACTTTATTGACAAGTCCTTAATTTTCCCGATGTCTTCAGTGTCAACTCTCATAAATCAAGTTTCCATGTAACCATGAGTCTTCATATTCTGGACTTACCAATTCTACTTTGTTTACTTATTATTAAAGTCCCTCAAATTCTTCAATTTCATAGTTTTCTTTGTAAAAAACCTTGCATTTTTCCATAGTTTTAGTCCTTTGTAGTCAAATTTTTCTGGCTATTTTGAATGGATTCATTTAAAAATGTTTATTTTCTTATGATCATTGATGACATAGAAATGCAATTGATTTTGTTAATTGAGTTTCTGTCCTGCAAGTTTCCTAAAATCACTTCTTAATTCCAATAGTCTATCTTTATCTCCTTTTTGGATTTCTACATGTATCCTTGAATTGCCTATAAAAAACATTTTATCTCTCACTTTCTAATCCTTTATATTTTGTTTTTTCTTACCTTATTAAACTAACTGGGGTCACCAACACAACAGTGAACAGTGTCCTTTGGCATCCTTGTCTCCTCCACAAACTCAGAGGGAAAACTTTCAACATTCACTATTGTGAATAGTGCTTTTTATAGATCTTTCTGTAGATAGCCCTTATGTGGCTAAAGAAGTTTCCTTCATTTTTTAGTTTATTGAATGTATATGTTAGAATACATAATAATTAGAATGGATGTGGAGAAAATATTTTTCCTGCATCTACTGGGGTGATATATTTTTCCTTGATTCTGGTAATGTGTATGAATACATTGATTTGGGGACAGTTATGTCAATCTTGCACTCTTTGAATAAAAACCTATTTTGTCACTGAGTCCTGGCAGGAAAATGATGACCCAGTGAAACAGTATTTCAAAGATAGTTGAGCAAATGGGTAGTTTAAAAAGATATGGGCTAGAAAATGAAAAAAACTACAAAAAGTTTGATAATGGGACCCTCTCAGCTTCCCCAGGCCCGCAGGCATGAGGGTCGGGAGTGGTTACAAGGACCAGAAGAAAGAGGGCTCAGTGGACAGGGATGCCTGACAGGAGGAGATGGAGGAATTAATAAACCAAGTTAATCTTCATTCTTCTAATCTCTGTATACTTCTTACCACTTGCCAAGCCCACATGAAAGCTTAGGGGAAGAGAAGTTTTCATGATGCAGTCTCTGTAGGTTATTCTCCCACTGTACCAAGTGGGGTAGATCTGAAAGAGCAACATAATATGTCAAGTACAGTAGCCATGTCATGATCTCTTCATTATTTTCTGGATGCAGCTTTTGCATTTACATTCAGGAGTGGTATTGGTCGTGAGACTTCCTGTCTTACAATTTCCTTTAGTTTAGTGCTTATAAAATAGGTTGGGATTTTAAATACTTCTCTATTTTCTCAAGTAGTGTTTTTAAGATTAGTACTTCTTTCTTAAAAATGTTGTTAGAATTGATTGGTAGAGACATCTGATATCAGTTACATCTTCTCTGTTTCTTTATGGTTCTAAAGAAGGATTTGTCACTTTATTAGTCCTAAAGAACCAACGTTAGCCTTGGCTAGTTCTATTTTTTTATTTATTTTTGTATTTCATTAATCTCTATTCATTATTTTCTTCCTTGTACTTTATCACAATTTAATCTCCTATTCCTTTTCCATTGTGTTGAAATAGATGCTTAGTTCACTGAGTTAGAATTTTATTCCTTTTCCAGTGTGCATTTCAGTATGTAAATATCTTGCTCTATGCACATCCCCTAAATTTTAATACACAAGATTTTTATTATCCCTACATACAATTTGGTTCAAAATATTTTTTTCATTTTATTCTTTGACTTATAGATTATTTAAAGGTTTATTTCTTCTTAATTTCCAAACACGTGGACTTTTTTCTTTTCTTCGTTTTAAAATACCCTGTTTGTTTTTTGATTTGTAGCTTAATTGTACTTTGGTCAGAGAACATATGCATAAAACATGTATAATTTCAGTACTTTGAACTGTGTTGAGATATGCCTGGCATATGGTATTTTTTCTAAATGTTCTATGTGTGCTTGAAAAAAATGTTTATTCTAGTTTCTGTTTACAAGATTCTATTCATGCCCACTCCATCAATTTTGTCTATTATATTCATATTTTCTATTCTTAACTTTTTCTTTTGATATATCAGTTTCTGAGAAAAGTGTGCTCACCTTCAGGAATGAAAAATGTCTCATTGTGACTGTGGAGACTGTGGATTTGTTTATTTATTTATCCTTATAATTTGTCGATACAATAGATGATTTTCTTTATTTTTCCTGCTTTATTGATATGAAGTTGTATGTTATCCTATACATGCCATGAGTTCAAATGGCAAAGGTAAAGAATGCTTTGTTTAAATACACAAGAATGGAATTGCATGTGATCAGCTGCGTGCGATCAATAATAAACATATGTGCCATGAATATGGCAGTCGTGTTCCTTTAGACAAGGAGGCATTGAAACAGCCATTATTAATGTTGCTTTTACTGAAATGTTGCCAAACTTTCTCCCATTCCAGTATATGTCCTTTTGCAAATGATTAAGCAGTTAATTACTCTCCCTTAACCTCTCTGCTAAGCTAAATGTCATATGATTGAAACTTTGAATTCACTTATCCTGCTTTCTCAGTCAAATCATACGCAGTTCTTATGAAGTGGTGCGTACATTTTGACGTTTTAGTTACCTATTACAAAGGTCAGAGAGGTGGAGAGGCTGTATGAGGTTTGAGGCTTTCGTTTCATTAAGCCTTAGTGGAGCCTTGACCTGTATTCTCATGGAAGTAGAGCATAATTAATGTTGCCTGTGATTTACGATTTCCACTGCTACATGAAAATACTCTTCCTGCTAGCACTCTCTTTTCTCTGTCCGTAAAGATGTAGAGCAAGAAATGTAGCTTTTGTTCGTAAATTCCATCTCTCAAGATTGGTTGCAGTATTTCAGTTGCTACTTAACAAACCATGTGTTATACTCATGACCCCACACCAGCTTGGTACTAAAGCCACGTTTGAATCCCTGCTGTTTCATGGAGTGTCTGGGGAGTCGTCAAAGTGGGACAATTTCAGCTTTGGACCTTTGGCAAAAAAAAAAACAGTTCTAATAATTAACCGTTTAAATATAGTTTTGATCAGTATGGGACCTTCTTCCCTCCAGTGGCACAGGATGTTAGGCAGAAAAGCATGAAAATAGCCTTATAAACACTGGGGCTTCTCACAGGGAAGCAAGAGACCGAGGATGCCCAGAACAGGGGACACTTTCATTCACGGACCCAGAGAAATGGCCTTGGCCTTGGAAGAACGTTGCTGAGCATGGGAGTGACAGATGGGTAGGAAAACTGTTGATAAAGTAATAGCCATCATCCATGAACTGTTTAATCCACCAGAACAACTTTATGGTTTCTTCGCCTTAATCATTTTAAATGACTCATAAACCTGTTGAATCGAAGTAAGATCATCTGGCTATTAATAATAATAATAATAAAAATAATTTAGAGGCAACCGGACTACATGCCAAACAGGACTATATGATAAAACTGCACTTAACCTACTGACTCCTCTAATGCCACGTGGAGACCTTCTGGAAGAGTCTAGTGTAACATTCAAGCACCTTAAGGGAATGAACAATGGACATGGTGTCATTAGGGAAATGTAGCCTCCTTTGAGATAACTTTTAAAAATTATTAATCCTGGATATTGCCATCAAAATTATATCCCTAAAATGTATTCAGTTATACTATTTTACTAAAAAAATTAAGTTCAAAAGTTTTTAATTTGACATTCAAGGCTCTTTATGATATGACCTCAATTTACCTCTCCAACCAAATTTCCTATTGTATATTCTGATTATCTAGCATTCTGCTGTATTTTCTATTTCCCAGTCATGTCAGATAATTCCGCACCTCCTTGTACTGACTATACTGATCTCTCACTCAGCGATGCTCTTCCCTGTATTCCCTTACAATGTCCTTCCTTAAGGACATTACTCAAATGAAACACTTTCTTTTAAGCCTCCCTGCATTCTCACAATTAGAATGCACTTTGTCTTGCTCCAGGCTTTCACAACACGATCCTTGTATTTCCATTTGGGGCTTACTTCATGTCTCTCCCAAAGATTTGAAGGTCATTGTGGGCAGGGTGCACAGGTAATTCCCAAAGCTTAGCCACAACTAGCATTTATTTATTGGCCATTCTGTGCAGGATGCCACTTGCTTGGGTTTCAAACGTGAAAAGACATTGTCCGTTGTATGTATTAGGTGCTCATTAAATATACGTTGAGTGACTGAATGACAAGGGAGGGGTGAGTGCACTGGTAATGAGTTGCCATCATCTTAAATAGTACATGGTGCTAGAAAATCTGATAAACAGGATGAAGGAAAATATGTTAAAATACCCCATTTGGGAGTTCTTGTGAAGAAAATAAGTGCAGTTGGGATAGTTCAAGATGGAGGAACCTTGGATCACTAATTTAGAGCTTCCCTGTAGCTGCTTTATAACACTTAACAGGGAAATTATCTTCTCATTCGGCCTGAGCCTTGAAGCACAGTTCTCTCCATGGATGGCTAGATCCTATCATTTCCATACATAATATGAGGGAGGATTTACAGATCTTGGCATTTGTAGAATTTTTTTTTTAATTGACATTGTGATCACAATTTGCATTTCTGAAAGCTGAATCCTCCACTGAAATATATAAGGTTTTAAAGTCGGGTGCTAATTCCGATTGAGAAGTTAGCTCGTGAATATAGTATTGAACACTTTACTGAGGAATGCGGATTTTTAGTCAGAAGCAGCAAAGCACTGAAAGTTCTGTGTAGTGGACTTACTGTCCGCTGTGTGCGAAGCATGTCAAGGCGCTACAAGGAGGATTGGCTAAACAAATGGGTGCAGAGAGGGTCAGAAACCAGCTAGGACTGTAATTTTATAGTTGATATGAATATGACTTTATAGTTGGCAACAGATGATGAGTAGCTTGTATTTCCATTTCCACAAGCATCTATACCTCAGCAGATGAGTAGCAAGAGCTACTATAGAAACAAAAAAGAGAGCCCACAGTTTTTGGGACTATTTTAGAGGCTTCAGCAGAATCTAGGGACAACTGGGGAGAGACTTGGGGAGAGGAATGCAGTAAAGCCTACCGGCCTCAGTGCCTGGCAGTGACTTATCAAGAGTAAGAGCCCAGGAAGAGGAAGATAATTAAAGAACAAGAGTTGATCAGTCAGGATGACCTAAAACAACAGGTTATATTATATTAATGTTCACCTTCAAATCTTAGAGGATTAAAATAGCAAAGGTTTATTCCTTGCTTTTGCTGAGTGTCCATTTTGGTCTGCCTGGGGTACCTGCGCCACATCTTCCTCACTCTGGGGACCCAGGCTGGCATCCCGGCCACCAGGTTGCTAGTCGCTGTGCACAGGGAAAGAGCACTGGCAGTTCTCATACCAGCAGGTCAGTATTCCGCCTGGAGGTGACACATGTCACTCTTAGCACTCATTGACCAGACTAGCCACAACTACTCAGGGAAGGGTTGCCTATTGCGCCTTGCAGGTGGTCCGAGGGAAAGGAAGGTGGGAGGGGGTGTCCGTGAGAAGCTTACTAGTCAGGCCTCCTGAGAAGCAGACCCCAGGATGGGATGAAACATGACACGTAGCTGTGAGAGAAAATGGGAAGGAGGCTGAGGGAGGATCAGACTGAAATGCACGTCTTTCCCCAAGTGAAGGAGACAGGGCAGGAGAGGTCCAAGGGACCATTCCAAGACTGTCAAGGAGTCCCAGACTTAGCCTGTTGTCAGAGGAATCCTGTGCTTCTGCGAAACAAGCCTGTCCTAGTATCCTTGTGGTACTCGGTCACCGATGGGGAGCAGCCCGTAGGAAATGCTGCCTCAGTGCAAATGCAGCCACGGAATTCAGAGCACAGCATGCCTATGGCCAACTGCAAATGACACTTTCTCTTGGTAGCCACAGTAGCACTAACAGCTGTCTCTGAAGGTGATAGAGTTTGATTTACGTGCATCTGAGGCAGGAACTGTAGATCAGAGCAGTGTAAGGCAGCTGTTTTATCGTGGTGATGGCCATCAGGAAGACAGACAATGGCATTTGCAGCTTAGACAAAAGCTCTGGGGTACTAATGTGAGAGCCATTGAGGTTAGAGGTAGGATTAAATTAATGAAAATTAATGCACAATAGCAGGGGAAAAAACTCCACGTATCCCTGAATGTAAAATGAGCCAATGCACTAGCGTTCCCTTGCACACGAGGTTGGTGCATGCCTCAGGGCTGGAGAGACATCTCAGACAGCTGGCTGCAGCCTGCTTAGACAGGCAGAGAAGTTGAAATTGGACTTCCAGATTCCTAGGGGCCTAAAAAGAAGAAAGAGGCCACCAGAAAAGGGTGCTTTTACCCAGGTGAAGGGAACTGCAAACGAGAGACACAGCAATGGGGAGGTTCCCCCAAGTACCCAAAGCAACGTCCCCAGAGAGAAAACATCAGCTTTAACCCTATCAGGTAGAGCTATCTTCCCATAATGGCAGCCAGGTGGATAGTCCCTGCCCATCGCCCCCCTCTGTTTTGAACTGGGGAGATGAGAAGCCGCAGTCACCAAGTTGAGGGAGGAAGGGTGCAAATCATAAGGTGGTGGACAGAGGAGAGACAGAGGCCTTGCTTCTCCTCTTCCTGTCGGCACAGGCTCCACCTGCAGGAGAGGGACTTGACTTGGAAGGAAGCTGGAAGCCTTATCCCTTGGGTAGGACATTCCAAATTCTAGACTGAAATCTTGTCACTTAAAATAACCCCAGGGCTTTCTAGTACCTAAAAGTGACCCAAAAATCCACTGGATCTAACTTATTCAGTGATGTACCTCAATTATTTCTCAATGAAACTGGAAAAGCAAAACAGGCCATGGAATCTGTCTGAGTTTTCATTTAAGGACAGGGTAAAAATGAGCTCCACTTACATAGGGACACAACAACTACATTTATCTTCTTAATACATCTTATTAATTCTGCTTATTTTTTAAATTCTGTTAAATAAGAAATGCATCATAAATAAGATCTGTTGATTGGGGCCGCCGTGATTGCAACTTTTAAAATTTTGCAAGGAGGCAAAGTATCTCCAATGCCTGCTTCCCCGTAAGGAGGCAGTATGCATTAGTGAACCTTCCTGTCTGGATAAGATCGTTAAATATTGCCACGTGTAATTGTTTCCATGGAAGATTTTTCTCAGTTGAATTTCAGTTTGCAGATTGTGAAATCTGGGCCATTACCATAACTATCTGTATCCTGACAAAGCTGAAGCTAAGAGCTCCATCTACCTTTCTCTTCTCAGAGCCCCTGAGTTTCTGCTACAGTCATCAGCTAAAATGAATAATTCGATACTAAGAACATAATTGTGCCTGCAATGATTTATTAAGCACTGAGAATTGGCTTTTTCTTTTTTAACTTACTGGCAGTTTTGCCATTGCTAGGAGTCTTTTGAGTTTTATTAACTTCTTGGACTTCTCAAAAAGGCAGACCCAATAGAAGATTGATGTAACTAATTCAAGATCTGGGACACTAAACAACTCACATAAGGGGAAGACACCAGGTGTGAGCTGGCAGAGGAATTTCTTACTCTACCCAGGCCTCAGGAACTCCTTCGCCAGAAGTTGAACAGTATAAGAATTTGAGTAGGACTGTGTTTTCTTTAGATTTTCATCCATAATGGCTTTTTGTAAGCTAACATAAGAATTTTAAACTTCAATTTATTTAGGGCTTTAATCATGGAATTCTGATATCTTCCTAGAAGTGGTTGATGTTTACATTTGGGCCACCTCAATTCATTATAGTATTCATGAAGTATCTTTATGATGCCTTTTGATCTTATTGCCAACCAGCTGATACACTCTGTTGGACAGCAAGACTGGGAATATTTTGGGATAAGAAATAGGACAGAGAACAGTGGCGTTTTCCACTTTAACTCCTAAGTAACTTTGGGTTTGATTTAATTAATATGTGGTTCTAGCACATTTCAGTGTCTTCTGGGAGCAAAATTTACACTGTTCAGCTGTGGTCCAAAGGAAGTTGAACAAATTGTCTTATGAAAGTGACAATTTAATAGACTGCTGGTCTCCTCCTGAGAGGGGGACAGTGCCACCCCTAGTTACGTGTAAGTTTATTGGTTACACATAGAAAAAAAGATGAAAGAAACGCTGAGGAGTGTCAAGGGGAAACACTTATTCCCCACTTCAGGCACCTCTTGCCACGTAGAGGGGCATCCTTCCTCTCTGTGCCCTTTGCTCCTCCACAAGAGGAGAACGGACTAAGCTCATTGGTGGGTTTGGAGCAAGGCATGCTTGGCCTCACTCCGTCCTCTGTGAGAGCTCTCTGGGCTGCTCTTGGCTGTGTGGAAGAAGGACCGTCACTGATCAGGGCTGCGTGGCTGGTGCATAAGTATCTAATTCTGGACAAAGATCTTTTAGGAGGCTCTTTGTTCTCCAAAGCCATCTTTTCCAACTCGGTTTCACCTACAGTAAATTCTGCCTAATGTTTTGGCTCTCAGCTTACATCCAGCAGGGAAAACGACTACCATTTTTAGCCTCCTTCAGACCTCAGCAACATTATTCTGAAGAGCCATACAATTTGTAAAGAAATTGGTCGGTCAGTGCTGTGAAACTGGTGAATGTTTAATTTGGGGAGCATTCTCAGATACTGTTTACTGTTTTCAGAGGCTTCTAAAAGCATTCAGATTCTTCAGTTGAACAAATAAAAGCAGAAGCATAGGGAAGATTGAAAGTCAGAAAACTATACCAGACTTGTGTAGAGGTCAGACTTTCTCGAGCACAAGGATGGTTTTAAAGACAGCAGCTTTATGAGAAAGGAAACCTGTTCTGTGAAGATTTTGGAGTGTGATTAGGCTGTGCTCTGGCATCGGTGATTGGAGGAGGAATTTGTATGTGGCTCCGTGTAAGTGTGTGTGGGTGAGCGTGTGGGGGGACTGGGAGTGTGGGAGAATGTGCACGGGTGTGTGTGTGGTATAGTCTCAGGTGCATGTGGGTATATGCACTACTGTATGCTGAATGAGCATGTGGGCATACGTGCATGTGTGTGGGTGGCTGTGCACACGGGAGTGAGTGTGTCTAGGTGTGTGTGAATGTGTGTGTGTATTGGTATGAAATGTGCAAGGTGTACAGCAGAAGGCAGATTAATGAAAAATGTTTACAGAATAATAAAAAGCATCCATTTCTTAGTGAATTTCAATATACTTTGTAGGGAGATATCAGGCAAATAATAACTTTTCAGAAACTTACAATTTGAATTTATGCTGAAAGATTAGAATTTTAGTTAATTAATTTTAGTTAGTACAGCTACACCAAGCCCAATCAGAGCCTGTGGACTGTCTCTACAATCCAAGCAGGAGTCCTCGAGGATCTCCTGGTGGTTGTGCACTTTCTGTGTGTGCTGCCCAGTTGCTTCCGGCAAGGGTGAGAGCAGGGGCACCTTCTTCTAATCTGCCCAGAGATACCCTGAGTTCCTAAAGATTTTCCCACGTGTGACTGAACACATACCTACCTGTTTCTGGAATGTTCCTGCCAATGGGTGCCATTTCTCCTGGCCTGGAGGAACAAGTTTTTTCCCAAGGAAAGGGAGGACTGACCTGGGATCTGAGAATGTTGAAAAAGTTTGGAAGCCTGAAAGGACATGTATTGTTGGTCCAGGGAAACGTATGCATGGCCTTTGAATTCCTTTTAGAAAGCCAGTCACCTCTTTGCCTTCTTCCTAGGTTCCTCAGAAACATTTTATTTAGTGACCGTTTGGGGTATTTGCATTTTAAGAAGAAACTCTTGAAAAACAAAAAATTCTAAAAGCAGAGAAATGAATTTCTAGAAGCCCTCTAGGAGTGTGCTGGTGGGGCCTGTGGACTCCGCAGGGCTCCTGAGCCGCCCTGTGACAGCACCGATCTGTCCCTCCTCGGACACATAGATTTCTCCTGCATCTTCCCTGGAAATCCTGCCTTTCGGGACAGCTGGCTTTGGGTGAGAGATGACTGGAAGGTCTGTGGGGCAGATACATGACTATGATACCTTAGCCAAATATTTTAAGATGTGTCAAAGAGAGACCAAGTATTCTGAAACTGTGAACCTGGAGAACTAATACCTCTAGGAAATTTAAGGGGAAGATTACATATAAAAAACTGAGCAGGAGGTGCTGTGGATCGTCCCCAGGATGTGTTTACCTTTGCCGGCCTCCCCAGTGTGCTGAGTCTAGGGCAAAGAAAGTTTCTCAAGCTTCGTTTATCCTTTTATAGCACATTAATAAAGTGACTCGCTTGTTCGTCAGCACTTTTTACTCCTCAAATTGACATCAATCACACATGCCAAGGTGTACGGCATGATAAATGCACCTCGCTGCAAATCTAACTACACTTGATTCATGCAGCTCTTTTTAATTTACTTTGCCCAGGCTGTATATTCTCACTCCTCAGTGGGACCAGCATTCTGCAAGCCCAGGCAGTAATTTGAAGGACACAGGATTGTTTGTTTCATCCCCCTCCATCTTGCAGCTTTTTTGTCACTACATGTCACCAGTGCATTACTTTTGTCCTGAATGATGTGTAGGTTAGTGTCGAGGAACTAAGGCAGCTGCATGGCACAGTGGAAGGAGGTGAACGTATTGGGTACAGAGGAGCTGGGTCTGAGCCTCACTCTGCCGAGTGCCAGCTGTCTGACCTCAACCAACAAACTTAGATCCACTGACCTCTGCGTTCTTATCTCTGTTAGAATTACTAATTTTCATAGTCATTGTTAAGATCAGCTTCTATGTGAAAATTAAATACCTACCTAACACTATGGTAACGATGTTTGTGTAATTAAATGTGTAGAAATTTTGCCCCTTTTCTTTTTCAGGACTCTTGAGAATTATAAAAGCATCTTGCAATAAATCTTTAATAGTGATGAATGTGATAGAGGTGGCTTATTCTTGAAAATGTATTTTTTCCCCTGAAATTTTACTTTTTTTTTTAAGTTTAGAATGCTAGTGAGGGTCCTCTGTTCTGTGTCCTATGTGAATTTATTATTGTGATTTTTAACCGAAACACTTAATCAAAGAGATTTCATTGTCTTGCTTCTTCCTTTCCTCCTGGGCAGGAGATGGCCTCCTCTGCGGATCCACAGCGCTCATCATGTTGGTAATTGATCTATTGATATTGCTCTCCTTCCCATCACTGTTAGCTCTTCGAAGGCAGGTCTTATGTTTTTTTCCTGTGTCCTTACTTACTCCCTAATACTTATATAATCATTATTTTTAAAAACCTGTGCTTGCTTGGGTCTCTGTCACTTAAGGTAGAGAATATATAAACAGACAAGTGGACATATTTTTATATATTGAAGCTCATAATAGTCAATTTTACTGATCTTTAATAGCTCTGATTTTGTATTGGCAAAGGGAAGTTCAGGGCAGGCATCCTTCAGAAAAGAAAAGCTTACCTGCAAGGAAGGCAGGAGGTCCAAGACTTTAGGAGGATGGATTCACCAAACAAAAACATGCAGCACGTATTTAATGAAAAAGTCCATAAAATTCTCTTCATGGTGAAGAAACAGCACTTTTTTCACATGATCATTGTATTCCTACGGATCAAGACATATCTCCAGGTATCAGCACTGCGAAAGTCAGAGATACAGATTGTTGTTAGAAAAGAAACAGCATAGGAGAAATGCTCCAGGCTGCACTGATCTGGGGGACCCTGGGCCGTGGTGGTGGAGATGCCGGGTGCTACTGCTTAGCTGGGGCGCGGGAGCGGAGGTCCCTGGCGGCAGGGCCACGTGTTGGCTCCCCCACAGTGCTCCCTCGTGGTCAGATCTCACCCTCTGAGTGTGCGTGCAGCCACGTAAGTTTGTTCAGCAATTCTTTAGTTCAGTATTATTAATTTGATGTTTTGGTTTTAGAGAATATAACATGCTATCTTGACTAAGTGTAATATTGGTTAGTAATTTAATGCTCTTTAAAATCAAAGGGCCTCTCCTATATTTTCATGCAAATTATTGAAGTTTAAAATAATAATGAAAATCACAGGTGTGCAGCTTAATGAATTTTCACAAAGGAAATATACCCATGTAACTATCAACCAGATTAAAAAATCAGAACACTGCCTGAACCCCAGAAGTGTCCTTAAGCTCCTTTGAATCACTAACCTACCCTCTCTCCCTGTCATCCAAGGGCAATCACCATTCAGACATCTAACACCATAAATTAGTTTTGCTCTTTTTAACTTTTTTATAAATGGATTTGTATGATATATACTCTTTCTTGATTGACTTCTTTTATTCATACTATGTTTGTGAAATTCATCTATATTATGTGTGGATGTAATTCATTTATCCTCATTGTTGTGTGGGATGCCATTATATGGAATACTATAATCAGCATATTCTATTCCCTTGTTGATGGACATTCTGGTGTTACAAACATTTCCGGATTAAGGGGATTATGAATATTGCTGCTCTGAACATTCTAGTACATATCTTGCCTTATGTGTGTATTTCTGGAGGGTATATATCAAGGGACGAAGTTGCAGGGTCTCAGGGTATCTATACAAGTTGATTTTGGCAGATAACAATCCATCAGTGGTTGTACCAATTTAAACTCCCACCAGCCTGTGTTTAAAAATTCTATTTCCTCTTCACCATTGCCAACTTTTGGTGTTTTCTGTCACGTTCATATTTATCACTCAGCTGTTTAATGTGCATTTCCCTAGTGATCATTTAAACAGACTCTTTTGTGAATTGCCTACACAAGTCTTTCGTTCCTTTTTTCTGTTGGGTTGTCTGCCCTTTTTATGTTGATTTTGGAGATATGCTTTATATTTGGAGTTATAAAGTATTTTTCTCTATTGTGAATTTCAGCTCTTCTTGGTTATTCCTTCTCTTCTCCCAAGGTTTAATACACTGTTCTTTTCTAATTTATTGAAATGAAAGTTTAAATCATTTATGTTTAACCTTCCTTCTTTGCTAATACATCTATCAAAGTAACCCCATTTCCCTCTAAATGCTGCTTTAGCTGCATCCCACAGGTTCTCATTTGTAGTATCTTCTTAATTCAGCTCAAAATATTAGAAATACTTCTCTTACCAATGAATTATTTAAAGGATATTTTTAAATGTCTGGACAGTCGGGAATTTTCTAGTTATCTTTTTTGATTTCTTGCTTAATTCTACTGGGGTCAGAGAACTCACTCTGAACTAACTATTCCAGTCATGAAATTTGCTGAGGTTTGCTTTATGTTCAAATTCACGACCAATTTTGGTAAATGGGTCAAATCTCTTAGATAAGATCTGGAAGCAGACTTCCTGGCTTCACAGTCAGCCTCTGCTACTTTCAAGTATTGTAAAATCTCAGTTAAATTATTTAACATTTCAGTGTTTTGGTCACAATAAAACAAATAAATTAATACTACTTTATCAGTTTGCTAGGGCTACCATAACAAAATTCCACAGACAGGGGTCTTAAATAACAGAAATTTATTTTTGAATGGTCCTGGAGGCTGGAAGTCCAAGATTAAGATGCTGGTAGGGCTGGATTCCTCTGATACCTTCCCCCTGTCTTGTAGGTGGCTGTTGTCTTGCTGCGTCTTCACATCATCCTTCAGGGCACACGTGTCCCTGTGTCTCTTCCTCTTCTTATACAAAACCCTGTTTTATGGGATTAGGCCCCCACCCAGATAGGCTCATTTTAACTTGATCCTCTCTTTAACGACCTCTTCCCCAAGTACAACAGATTCTGAAGTGTTAGGAGTTAGGGCTTCAACATAAGAGTTGGGGACAAAATTCAGCTCATAAAAACTATCTACCTCAGAAGTTGTTATAATTACATGAGATGATATATACCCCATGGTTCTAGTAGTTTTCTAGCCCATGATAAGCATTTGAAAATCCAAGCAATTTTTTTCTTACGTTTACATATATTTGGGTTTATGCACATGATCTTATCTGAGTTTTCTATTTTGTAGTCAAATTTGTTAAGTATGACATATATCTTTGTTCTTAGTTTTGTTGCCATATTTTACACTGTAATTTCTGGAGTTTTTTAATTTTGCATTAACCTTTACTATCTGGCTATATTTTGACTGCTTTTGTGTATGTTGCATTTTCATTCTCATAATTTGAAAGAGTAATAGTAGTTTTCTTTATATATTTTTTATTCATAACAATAAACATCAATAGCAGTACTATAAAATAGAAATTTCTAAGACTATCAAAAAGTTCTCTTTGAAAATAAGGAAATGGAGGAAGTAGAAGTATACTCATAGAGGGAAGTGGGTGAACAGTGTTTAATGAAAGACAGAATTGAGTATGCCATAGACCTCTGCTAAAAGGTAAGGTAGCCACTAGCCACATGTGAATATTTAAATTTAAGTTAATTAAAATGAATTAATATTAAAAGTTCAGTTTCTCTCTCTCTAGTCACATTTCATGTGCTTAATATCCAATATGTGATTAGTAGCTTAATATATGCTAAGCACTTTGTATTGGAGAGATATAATAATATTCAAGGCAATTTTAGAGATGTATTACTGTTTTATTTTATAAAATTATTTTTCTAAATAATATACATTCATAAAAAATACTCAAATTTTAAAGTATCTGCATTAAAAGAAGTATATCATTTTTATAGAGGTTTACTAGCCAAAGTTTTTAAACTGACTGTTATGTTAGTACCAGCGTATGTTATTAAGGCATTTGATTGATCCAAACTTTACTGTAAACTGTCCCTTCTAGTAACTAAGTACTACTTTCCCATACAAGCAACTGTACATTTAATTGTAGAAGAGTGTCTAGAACTTGTCTAGTTTTTTAGGACTTAATCATGTTTGGTCTCTGCTTGGTTTTCACTGAGTATCGGGGTCAGTCCCCTGGAAAGGGCAGGCACATATGCACCCCGGACGTCTCTTCAGATTTTTTCCCTTAAACTTCTTTCCATCTAAAATATTCCCTTTTGTAAATTCTAGACCTTACTTTTACTGTAGCTTTGAAATCACCCTAATCTGTTTAACACACTTATTCTCTAGCTCTTAGCATACTTATTCTGACCCCAGAAACTGTCCAGAGGTCAGTGCTGAAACTAATTTTTCTTATGGGTTAAAAAAAGAAGAAAGAATCTCTCTCTCTCTCTCTCTCTCTCTCTCTCTCTCTCTCTCTCTATCTCTCTCTCTCTCTCTCTCTTTTACACATGCACACACACACACACACACACACACACACACACACACACACACACACATACACACCATTTTCCCCTCAAGACATTCCAAAGAACTCATCATTATTTCAAATAGGTTGCCCCACTATGTAGATTAATTAAGCAGTCTTCTTTCACTGATGTTCAACCATAGTTGTATATTTAATTTAAATGATTTGAAGAGAGAGGTATGTTTCTTAAATCTCCCAAAGTTCTTAAATTCTAAGTAGTTTAGAACGAACCGCTTTTGAGTTTTAGTTCTAAAGATAAGCGACCCATAATTCGCCAGTGCCATAATCTCAAGCAGCTAAGAAACCAAGAATTTTTTAAATTTGCTTTCTTCTCTTTTCTTAAATATAATTGGTCTACCCTTGATTGAGCCTTTTCTCTGTGGGGATATGCAGGGGATTTTAAATTTCCCAGTTTACATTGGATTCCAGCAATCCATTTTCTAAAAACCTTTTCTGTCATTGCACCCTTCTCTGAGATCTGCTCAGTTGAGTGGAATGTCACAGAGTAAGTAAACATTAATAATTAGCTGAATCTATAAGCTAAACAAATCTTCTCGGAGAGGGTTATGTATTACAAGCTTGCATCTCATGTGGACTCTCACCGAAATGCCCCATGCCTTCTGGTGTCCGTCATCACTTCGTGACACAGACTTGTCTGCTGCTTCCCAAAACGCCTCGTGCCCTTCTCACTTGTCAGTGGCCCAAGTGCCGAGGTAACATTCGCTCTGGCCTCTAGCACTCTGACAGTTTCCTCCTGCACATTTTTTTGGGTTTTTTTTTTTTCTTTTCTGCTTTCCTTTGGAGAAGGAAATGACATGCTAGGCCTCCATGTGGGGCGTGTCAGAGCGCTGGGGAGGTCATGCCCCCAGGAGCGAGGCCTCAGCCAGGAGGGAGACAGTTGGAGAATAAATCCCAGCTGCCTCTTCCTGCAGGCATTCCAGCTCTGAGGAGCCGTCTCCTCCCTCAGAGGGCCTCACTGGGATGAGCTCAGTGGCCCACGGTGCTCACAGGCACGCATCTCACTGTGAATTTCCTTCCATTCCTTTGCACCCTGCTGGGATCAGCTCCCTAATAAACCACTTGCACTCAGATCCTTATCTTGGGGTGTGTTTTGGAGGTGGACTCAATTTAAGCCTGGCTTTAATGGGTCGCATTTTTCCAGTTTTATTGAGAAATAATTGACATACATCACTGTATATGTTTAAATCATATGGCATGATGGTTTGATTTACAATGTTGTGAAATGATTGCCATGGCAGATTCAGCCAACGTCCATCTTCTTATATAAATACAATAAAAAGGAAAGAAAGAAAAAAGGAAAAAAAAATGTTCCTGTGATGAGAACGCTTAGGATTTACTCTGACAGCCTTCCTCTGTGCCGTACAGCCGTGTCAGCTACAGCCGTCACGTGGTGTGTTACATTTAACGGGTAACTTTCGAAACTGCTCAGTACATTTTACTCTAGAGCTACTGAATTCAAAACAAAAGCTCATTTTGGATTAATAGTGTTAGGTTTGAAACAGGTAACTGTTTAGATTTTGCCAGATGGATTCTTTTAAAGATTCTCCTGCTGGAGCTCTCATATTGTAGAATATAAATGAAACGTAGCCTAGCTTGCTACTTTGGGGTGCTCCATGTTGGGCTGATTATGTTTAGGGTCTCTGCATATTCATGCCTCTATGCTTTTATAGACAAAATAGGTGATGGATTTGATATGACCCCTCTGCTCATTAAAGCCCCAAAACGCAAGAGTCATAGCATGCATGCAACAGAGAACAATACTCAATAGCATTTTATGGAGTTAATTGAAGACTGTTTTCTGTTTTTGAACATTGTGACACTCCATATAATTTTGTTATGTGAGGAGGCAAATGGTGTTTCTCATCCCAATTCATGTAAATCAAGGCCTGAGCTTTGGACTCACCGGAATTTCTTGATTAGTCCTCCAAAGAGAGCAAAGGGTACAACTCGGCTATACAAGAAATTAATGAATCTCCATGATTTACCTAATCCTGCTCAGTAGCCCCAATTTCTGTTCAGTAGCAAACACTAAACAGCTGCCACCACAGCATAGTCCACTCAAGATTTCTCCATTTCTTAAGTGTAAAGTACTTTTTACTGGTGCGGGGGAGGGCATAGTCTCTCAGGCACCTTTCCCCTCCTCCCAGGGAGGCTCTTGACACAGAGGCGGAGACCCTGGAGGCCTGAGGGTGAGTGTCCAGACAGTGTTGGCTCTCACTGGTCCGGGGTTGGAGCATGGCAGTTTGCTGTGTGGGTGGATGGCTTCACCCCTGAGATGCAGGGCATTTTCCAGCTGCCCTATAGCTGCATTGCACCCCATTTCTTCTCCCCTCAAACTTCTGGAAGGCAAGTTGCTTCTTAATTCTTAGCCGCCTGCCACGTGCTCCATCCTCCCTTACCTCCCTGCCTGCCAAGAGAGGCCTTGATGTGTGACTCTCCCCCGTGCCACATGGGGATAGGGGTGTGGTGCCACCTCTTGCTGAGCATGCCATCCTGTGCCTTCTCTCCTGTGGCTGGCCCCATGGCTGCAGGACACCTCTGAGGCCTTCCCTGGCTAGAGCTAAAATGGGAAAGAGGTGTGTATGTTCCCTGCCTGTTACCTCCTGCTATCTCATTCCTTCCCCTGCCGCCTTTGGTCCGGGGTTGTGGAAGCACCTGGCTCCATCTCAGAGACCAGGCAGAGCTGTCCTCATTTTACCTCCTCCGGAGCTCCCAGAGTTCTCTCTACACTAGAAGGGTTTCCGGTGCCCGTCTGCCAGGTCCTTCCCTAGTGCCCGTCCTTCTCCAGGCACGGGGGCTGAGAGTAAAGACCCAGGTTCTGACTGCCTTGTTTTACTTTCGCAGTAAAAAAGATTTCAGAATTGAGAAAACATATTCTTCCTAACAAAGCTTGGGTCGCAAGACTGTCTTCTAGCTGTGAACTCAGGGATAATTTAATTGTGAAGTTCAAAGTTGAATAATGGCTTATTTGTTCTAGGAAATATCCAACAACCCCCTGAAGTAATGATTATACTCATTTCATGGGTAGGGAGTCAGAGAAGTGGATTTATGATGAATGAAAAATACATTGGCTTAATATCTTCAGAAGTATTCTCCTTTTTAAAATGTTATTTCAAACAGTGTATCTTAAAATAGACTCTTGTTCCCATAACCATTGATGAATAGTCCAAATGAAACAGAGTTCGTGACGCTGGCAATGCTTAACTTTACAGGGTTACACAGCATGTAAATTTTCTGAGAAAGAGGTGGTTTGTTGACGGTAAGAACATGTAGAGACTGGCTGAGACTGGGAGGTTAGTATCCCAGAATAAAGTTCTGGAAAATTGCTAATAACTATCTGGGAAATCTTAAAGGTTTTAAAGCAAGTGGAACAATTTACTTTTTTTGTCTAGGTTATCATGGCATATGTGACAGTTTTTGATATCTTACATGATGCGTTACCGATTTTGTGCTCATGAATCCATATGCACAGCTCGTTATGCCTGGCCTGTTGCCCAGCACACACCTAGGTTATGATGTGAGTTGACAGTGCAGAAACTATGGATATGCTTTAAATGTACTAACAGGGATGATGGTCTTCACATCTCAATGTTATTTTCAACTTCAGATATGTTATAAATGACATTTATAATCCATTAATTCAATATGCAATTAATAAGCCATTCATTTATAAATCGTGCATTACCTGATTAGAGCAGAGAGGGGCCAGAAGCCTTAGGAAGTGAGTGGGATTTGACTCTTACCCAAAACTTCTGTGGGCTAATTTAGAGATGTAATCTTAAGAGGGTTTTAAAAAATATTTTTCCTCCTCTTCATTTTCCATTCAGCATGGAAATGATGTATTTATGCAAATAGGCTTCATGTCAAAGACAATGGGAGCAAGAATAGTAGGTAGAGAAAGAAAATGAATAATATAAGAAGAAAAATATCTCACAATCAATCCTACCTCAGACTAAGGAGAAACACTTTATGTGGAAGCAACATTATCAGACTTACCTTCACCTTCTCCTCAATAAAGAAAAAAGAAAACTCCAGAAAAAAATTATAGTGCACTCAACTTTTCTTTGCCATTGAGAAAGACTATTTCAGAATAGCTGATTACACCTGTATCTTGGCGATTTTTCCCTCAGCCCTTTAGCAGGCCCTAAAAGGTCGTATGTTTCCCTGTGTAAACTTCTGTCTGGGTGGCATCTGGAGGGAAAATTACACTTCAGCTTTGTCATCTTACTCTGAAGCTTTTCTGGAAAGAAACTTAGCTTTATTTACACCTGCCTTCAAAAATAAACACTCAAACAGCCCCAATGGCAATAAACCAGATGGCATCACTAATGTACAGCTCTCCAGAGGAGTCCATCAAGAAGCAAAAGCAGAAGAAATGATTGATTATTTTACAGCAACTACCTTATTTGAACATGTAAGAGACATGCACACTTTGAGTTCAACTGCTTCTGTATTTGCCTTCAGTGCATATTACCGAGGTCCTGTACAGTTTCTTAAGAAAAGAGAGGAAGAGAGAAAGAAAAAAAGAAAAGAAGAAATCAGCAAGGAAAACTTAACAGAGGAAAGGAATTCACTCACGCTGAGTCTTTTCTTTGCCAAAAACATTTCCAATCCCTGTGACTTCATTTTTTTGATTTATTGACTATAAACAGCCAGATAAAATAACACAATTTCCCACCCTTCAAGATTATAAATATGGCTATTTAACTTCTCCATGTTTTTCTCTAAATAATGGATTTTATTCATAAACATTCTCGGAATTGAACTATTTAGAAAGGTAGCTATAGATGTGTTATGATCAGTGTTGGAAAACTAGCTCCTGTGGTGCAGAAAGTACAGGTACCCCGCCTTCCCCTTTAGCCAGTTACGTCTCCTTTTCTTCCTCTTTTCATTCCCTATGCTTCATTGGTTTCATTCTCAAACCCTTAATGTTCCCCAACATCAATCCATTTCAGTAGAAGGAGGGTCCATATCTCCAGCCATATGTCTACTCTTTGTTTTCATCTTGAAGTTCTTTGTTTCTGCTGTTGTGCCTCCAGGTACAGCTCATAGGGAATAAATAGTTCTTCATGTTCAGTTATGCTGTAAATGTAATCCCTGGATTTACACTATATTTTACCAAGAATCAGGGCACCATTCCTTGTATCTAGTTATTTTACTTAAAGATTATTTCCTTTTCACCTATGCTTAATAAAATTTATCACATCAGTGGAGTATATACTTGGAAATAATAGTAAGATTGTGTTTTCCTTTCCCTACATACATGGTTTTCTTAAAGGAAACAGTTTGAAGACTACGTCATAGGTTTGAAAACCAACAGCTGATTTTTCAGGCACTCTGCTACACATCTGTGTATCCCTCCTCTCCATGTCCCTGATCCTCACTCTTTCCTAATGCAAAGTCTAGCATCTCTTAAGTGAACCATGTGTGGTCAAGTTCTTAGATCCATTTTAGGATGGTGGATCATGAAATAAACTGAGTTTCTCCTGACAGAATGAAGTCTCTAGAGTCATAAGCCATTGGCCTTCCAGAGGTCATTTGCAGTATATTGAGGTGTATCACAAATAATAATCAGTAAAGCAATAAATTCAAAAGAAGACAGAAACATAGTGGAAAGGGATCAAATAAAACATGGAACAAAGGAAAAGCAAATAGCAAGATGGTAGATTTTAAACCCACAGTGAGATGCCAAAGTGCACTTAGTGGAATGGTTAATGTTAAAATGACTGACAATACTAAGTGTTGATAAGGATATGGAACTACTGAAACTCTCATGTCTTGCTAGTGGAAGTGCAAAATGTTAAAGCCCATTAGAGAAATTTGACAGTTTATTAAAACATTAAACATGTACATACTATATAATCTAGCAATTCTACTCTTTTTTTTTTTGTTATTTACCTAAGAAAAAGCCAAACATTTCCACACAAAGACTTGTATTCAAATGTTTATAGAAGCTTTACTCATAACAGCCCCAAACTGGAGATAATACAAATGCCATCAACTGGTGAATGGATAAACCTAAAATATAGACACCCTATATTAAAAACATGATACTGCTCAGCAACAAAAAGGTACTAACAACTGAGGATGCAGCAACATGAATGAATCTTGACAATAGTATGCTTAATGAAAACGTATATAAAGACTACATATACCATATGATTCTATTATATGAACTTTTAGAAAAAGTGCAAGAATATGGGAAGAAAAATCAGTGCTTATTATTGGTTTGAGTGAGTGAGGGGAGTGGGCTGACCACAAAGGGGTGTGAGGGAACTTTTGGAGCAATGGAAATAATTCAATATCATGATTGTATCTATGTATTCATTTGTCAAAACTTAAAATCCTTGACTTATATTGCATGTAAATTACACCTCAGTAAAGCTGGCACTGTACTGATCGAAGGGGATATTCAAAAGGGCAATCTATTATGGAGAAGGAAGGAACAGTATTAGAACTTGGGAGTGAGAGGGATGAATTAATATATTCAGGACCATAGAATGCTTCACTTTATTGCAATCATGAAATTGAGGTCAGACAAGAACACAGTAGGAGTTTAGCCAAGTAGAATGCAAACATTTCAGTAAAGACTGAAATTTAGAATATACTACTCCTGGTGAAATATATATATATTATGATAATGATATTAAAATGTGAAACTGTTTGCAAACAGTATCAATGATAATGAAAGGAAGAATTAAATATGGTTCTACCAGTTTCTATTGAAAAGCTTTGGGGAGGAGTTTTGTTTTGTTTGAGATTTTTAACAAGTTTTTTATGATTGGCACAAAAAAACTGTACATATTTGATATATACAACTTGATGAGTTTGGAGGTAAGTGTACATTCATGAAACTCACCACAATCAGTACCATAAACACATCCATCACTTCCAAAATTTCCTACCACCCTAGCATTCATTTGTGTATTTAGCTATGATAAAGCATTTAACATAAATCTACCCTCTTAGCAAATTTTTAATTTATGAGGAGGAGTTTAAGAGGTATTTGTATAAAAAACAAAGTGGTGAGCCTATGAGGGAAAGAAGTTGAGTGCCATAAAAAAAATAAAAAGAGTGCATAAAACCTAAAGCAAATCAAGAGAAACTTTTGAGGGCTCTAATGTTATTTTGACCCATTGACTTTATTTGGCTGAAGTCTATATGTCATGTGTCTTGTACACTGCTTCCTCTCTTTCACGCAGTGGCATCTTCCTGAAGAGCCTTGGACTGGAGAATGGTTGAAGCTCACCTTGCTGGGCCCCCAGGTGTGCTTTCCCAGAATTGGAACAATTCTGGCTATTTGCTGTTTAGTTTGCCATCCTTTCCTTACTCCCCTGGAGCGCTAGTACTGCCCGTAACGGGAGTAGAACAGGGTGTCTTCTTCCTTGGCCATTGGCAGTTTTCTATTGCCAGAAGCTTGCTGGAATCATTCACTGTACTAATCTTCAGACTATTTCAAATGAAGTATTTGGAGGGGAGTTTGAGGCGATCTCCCTTATTTAAGGAGCAGCTTTGTTTTTCACATTTGAAAGCTGCTCATTTGTCACAGTGAGTGAGTTACTGGGTTTTTTTAATAGGCTATATTTTAGAGCAGTGTAGGTTCACTGCAAAGCTGAATAGAAGATAACAGAGATTCCATACACCCCCTTCTCCACACATGCACAGAGGTCCCATTACAATATCCCCACCCAGAGTAGTACATTTGTTAGAATTCATGAACCTACTTCAATATATCATTATCACAACAGTCCAAGTTTACTTACGATTCACTCCTGGTGTTTTATGTGGAAAAACTTATAAAAATATACATCAACCATAGTAGATCATACAAAGTATTTTCACTGCTCTGTGCTCTACCCATTTCATCCTTCCCACCAATCTTTTTCCTGTTTCCATAGTTTTACCTTTTCTAGAATGTCATATAGTTGGAATCACACAGTATGTAGCCTTTTCAAATTGGTGTCTTTTACTTAATAACATGCATTTAAGTTTCCTCCTTGACTTTTCATGGCTTGATAGCTCATTTATTATTAGTGCTGAATAATATTCCATTGTCTGGATGCAACACAGTTGACTTATCCATTCACCTACTGAAGGGATCTTGGTTGCCTTCCAAGTTTTGGCAGTTATGAATAATCTGCTATAAACACCCAGATGCAGGCTTTGCTGTGCACCTAAGTTCTCACCTCCTATGGGTAAATACCAAGGAGCTCATTGCATCATACGGTAACAGCGGTGTAAGAAGAGTTTAGTTTTAAAAGAAACTGCCAAACTGTCTCCCATACTCGATGTCCCATTTTTTCATTCTCACCAGCAATGAATGAGAGTTCCTGCTGCTTCACATCCTTGCCAGAATTTAGTATTTCAGTGTTCTGGATTTCAGCCATTCTAATAGGTGTGCAGTGGTTATTTTAATTTGCATTTCCCTGATGAGTGTGATGTTGGGCATCTTTTCATATGCTTGTTTGCCATCTATATATCTTTTTTGATGTGGTTTCCGCTAAGTTTTTTGGACCATTTTAAAATCAAGTTGCTTGTTTTGTTATTGTTGAGCTTTAAGATTTCTTTGTATATTTTAGATAGTTTTCTTAACATGTACATTTCTTTAATTGTTGGTTTTCCGATGTGTGTTGCTGGCACTGTTGGAAATAGTTTAGTGAAAAAAGCAGGTTGGGAATAAGTAACTCAATTCTTCTCACTAGTGGAACTTAAAGGACTTTGGTGAATGCATAAAAGGTGAAAAGCAAATATTATAAGCTCTAAGATGACATGGCTATATGCAAAATGCTGTTTATGAGACAGATTGGAGGCCATCTTAAACCCAAATCTCCAGGACAGTTTAACCTAACCAATTAGATTTTTTTGTAAAGGAGAGACTGTGTATTAATCCTTCTGAATAAAGAAAACAAGCAGAGTATCCCCCTGTCATAGAGTCTCTGCATTTATATTTATATCTACCATGAATGGTACAAATTAGATAATCAGTAAATGTTATTTGAGTATTTCACCTTATGCTGTGGTTAACTACAGCCAAAATCAAAACAAAAACAAAAATTAAATTTGGTGAATTTAGGGATTGTACTGAAAGAGAAATTAACTTATTTTTTAAAAACTATTCTAAATGAAAAGACCTATGTTTTTACAAGTGGACCCATCTCATAGGCATTACCTATCTATATTGCTAGTCATGAATCAGTGACTTTATCTGGCCTGTGTTAACTTTGCTGACCAGTGTTGTCACTTCTCTGCGAAACAAGGACACTCTCATGTTTTCATCAGCGTTTGAGAGCATATGTTGCATCGTGAAATTTAAGCAGGTGGCAACTGCCAACTGCTGATGAAATGCCAGCTACCATGGGGTTTGTGGGTATGATCTCACCCCCTGCCTCTTCACCTCTTCACTCTACCCTGGAGGATGGATTCTGGGATGCTAAACAGGGGGGTTCACTCCAGAAATTCTCACTCACTCACTTCCAACGTGCAGCTTCTTGAGTGTTAGGCAGGGATAAACAAGGGAGTCGTCTAATACATAGGAGGAAAATGATTGCTTCTGCGTGTCCGTGGATGGAAGGGCGCAGAATTCTTGCAGGCTATCTCTCCAGCCTGAGTCTGCCTGGTGTGCTGGGGTCCCTGGATAGTGTCTTAGACTTTCAGAAGGAAGGCTACAGGTCTTCTTAGTCACCTGACCACTCAGCTTGCTGGCCCTACACATAGTATGTCTAGTCCTTTTATGCTCTTGCCTCAAAAGCTTAACACTAGAGGAGTCAGAGGGACTATCTTCATATTTTGAAATCTTCAACCTACTTCAAGACTTCAAGCTAGTGGCAGTCTCAGCTATGTACTAAAAAGCTACACAAAGTATGTCTCTTGAGAGCTTTCTATGTCCCTCTCAGCTAATCCCTGCCATGGATCTGTCTAATGAAGTCTCTGTTCCTTTGTGCCAATTGCTTTACCTCTCAGATTTAATTTTATAATTGTGTCAAGGAGATACTATATTTCATTTCGTCTTTCTATGTGTATCGCGAATCTTCAATGTTCCAGGTTCACAATTATGTACAAGTGTGTCTTCCAAGGATCTTAAAAACTAGTGCAGGAAGGGAGGAAAGAAAATAGCTACTATGGAGTGAGTGTTACCAGCATTTATCTTTTCCCTGATGGCTGAAGGGTATTCTGGCTTTGATATTTCATTCTTAGTTTCTTCCTTTGAATACTTCTACCCACCATCAGAAGAAGGCTTTTGTCTTGCAAGAGTAGTTATTTTAAGCATCTATAAGAAAGAATCAGGAGACTAAAGAGAAGGATGGCAATATAGGAATCCCACAGACTGGGGTTGGAGCAGGGCATCTGGGGGGAACTGCCAGTGAGGCAGTGAGGTAAGAGGTTAATAGGAAAAGAGGGAGACTTAAAAATAACAGAATTATGGTAGACATTGAAGGCTGATCACAGGCATGCCTTCTGTCTTGCCTGAGGCCCCACTAAAAGAGAAGTTAGAAGTAAAAGAAAGAGTAAACGCATAGTATAGTAAAGAGAAATGGACAGGGATGTACCATAAACAGAGACTTCAACAAATTCTGGAAGATGAAGAGCGGATGGGAGATTCCTTGAAGTGGCAAAAGATAGTGACGGAATCACAGCCCAGAGTACACAATGAGTAGGTAGAGAAAACATGTGTCAGTCTAGAGGGCAGAACACTGGAGAGTTCCTGGGGTCAAAGACAGTAGGAGTGATAGGCTAAGGTGAGATGGAGGGTTACAGTGAGGAGTGTGTTTGGGTAGGTAAATCTGAATGTCTGTAGAGAAATAACTATCTTTGCTCCATTTTTGCCAGTTTCCATGTGCAGATCCAGTTTCCAGGATCATTGGCTATATTCTCCATACTGCACTTCCATTCCAGTGACCATGGTGCTTACCCTCAGGCAAGGAGAGAGAGAATTCTACTCCAAAGAAATGCGGTGATCTATCTCTACAAAGCTTAGGCTGCTAGCATGTGCTATAGCTGCTCCAGAATAAAGGCTTCTTCCCTCAGTCTTTTCAACAGCCTGACAGCTGAACTGCTAAATCCAGCCTGCTAGTGGACACTGACATGCTTTGAGCTCATTAGAATTCTCTGAGGGAAAGAGTAGAGGAAAATATTAAAAGACCTAACTGAGCAGCAGAAGAAATCCATACAACCTGTTCTTAGACTTCTAGCTCCTCTTTCTTAAATAAAAGTATATAGCCAAGGTCATTAGCAAAAGAGGAACAGGAAGAACAACTCTCTGGTTTAACAGCTAACCACAGACGAAACAAGAATACTTAGGGAACAGAGGGAAAATAACTTTTTTAATTCTCTCTAAAAGAGATCTGGGGGCATTTTGTCTGACATAAATATTCCTGCTTTTGTCTACCTTTTATTTGCATGAAATATCTTTTTAAAAATATTTTATTTTTACAGAAGTGTTGCTGATATATGATCTTAAATCTTATATTGATTTCAAATGTACAACACAGTGGTTCAACAGTGGCCCAAAGTATTAATCCTCACCCCATCTAGTGCGGTTACTATCTGTCAGCATAGAAAGATGTAACAGAATCATTGGCTATATTCTCCATACTGCACTTCCACTCCAGTGACCAACTTACACTGTGATTGAGAATTTTTGTGCCCTTTTATCCCCCTTACCCTCCCCACACATGTACCCCAACCCTTTCCCCATGGTAAACACCCATCACCTCTCAGTGTCTATTAGTCTACTACTGTTTTGTTCCTTCTGTTTTGCTTTGCTTTTATATTCCACAAATAAGTAAAAATCATATAGTATTTGTCTTTCTCTACCTGAGTTATTTCACTGAGCATAATACCCACTAGATCCATCCATGTTGTTGCAAATGGCAGGTTTTCTTTTCTTTTTATGGCTGAATAATATTCCATTGTGTATATGTACCACATCTTCTTTATCCATTCACCTATTAATGGACACTTAGGTTGCTTCCATATCTTGGCTGTTATAAATAATGTGGCAGTAAACATAGGTGTGCATATATCTTTTTGAATAGGGGATTTTGCTTTTTTTTAGGTAAATGCCTAGAAGTGAAATTACTGAGTCAAATCGTATTTCTCTTTTTAGTTTTTTGAGTAACCTCCATACTGCTTTTCACAGCAGTTATACCAATTTACATTCCCACCAACAGTGTAGGAGGGTTCTCATTTCTCCATATCCTTGCCAACATTTGTTATGTCTTGTCTTTTGGATGGTGGCCATTCTAACTGGTGTGAGGTGATATCTCATTGTGCTTTTGATTTGCATTTCCCTGAAGATTAGCATATGGAGCTATTCATGTGTCTGTTGGCCATCTGTATTTCTTCTTAGGAGAAATGTCTGTTCAGGTCCTCTGCCCATTTTTTAATTGGGTTATTGTTTTTTGGGGGTTGAGCTGTATGAGGTATATATATTTTGGTTGTTACACCTTATTGGATAAATCATTTATGAATATATTCTTCCATACTGTAGGTTGCCTTTTTGTTCTGTTAATGGTGTCCTTCACTATACAGAAGTTTTTTAGTTTGATGTAGCCCCACTTGTTCATTTTCTATTTTGTTTCCCTTGCCTAAGGAGATGTATCCAGGAAAAATCATTCATGCTTATGTTCAAGAGACTTTTGCCTATGTTTTCTTCTAAGAGTTTTATGGTTTCATGTCTCATTCAGGTCTTTGATCCATTTCAGTTTACTTATGTGTATAGAGTTAGACAATAATCCAGTTTCATTCTCTTGCATGTAGCTGTCCAGTTTTCCCAACACCAGTTGTTGAAGAGGCTATCTTTTACCCATTGTATATACATGGCTCCTCTATCATATATTAATTGGCCATATATGTGTGGGTTTATAACTGGGCCCTCTATTCTGTTCCATTGATCTACGGATCTGCTTTTGTGCCAGTACTTTAAACTGTTTTACTTACTGTAGCTTTGTAGTAGAGCTTGAAGTCAGGGGCCACAATTCCCTCCACCTTTGTTCTTCTTCCTAAGGATTGCTTTGGCTATGTGGGGTCTTTTGTGGTTCCATATGAATTTCAGAACTCTTTGTTCTAGTTCATTGAAAAATGCCATTGGCATTTTGATAGGAGTTGCATTGAATTTTTAAATTGCTTTGGGCAGAATGCCATTTTGACAATATTAATTCTTTCTTCCATAAGCACAGGATAGATGTCTGTTTATATTTGTGTTCTTTAATTTCTCTCATGAGTGTCTTACAGTTTTCAGAGTACAGGGCTTTCACCTCCTTGGTTAAGTTTATGAAATCTTTTTCCATCCCTTCACTTTCATTCTGTGTATGTCTTTAGGTCTGAAATGAGTCTCTGGTAGGCAGCATACAGATAGGTCTCATTTCTTTATCCATTCAGCCACCCAGTGTCTTTTGATTATTGCATTTTTTCCATTTAAAAGTAATTATTGGTAGGTATGTACTTATTGTCATTTTTGTTTTCTGGTTGTTTTTGTTGTTCCTCTCTGTTCCTTTCATCCTTTTGTACCCTCTTATTTTGTGATTTAATGGTTTTCTTTAGTACTATGCTGGAATTCCTTCTTTTTATTTTTTGTGTATCTATTGTAGGCTTTAGAATTGTGGTTACCATAAGATTCATATATAATAGTTTCTATTTAACAGTCTATATTAAGGTGATAGTTGCTCAGTTTTGAACACATTCTAAAGAATTACTTTTTAAATCTTTTCCTGCTCCACATTTTTTGTATATGATGTCATAATCTACATCTTTTTGTGCATCCCTTGACTAATTTTATGTATAGTTGATTTTACTACTTTTGGTTTTGTTGGACCTCACACTTGTTTAGTAAGTAATTGGTCTACTACCTTTACTGTAGGTTTATTTTCACTGATGAATAATGTTTAGACTTAAGAATATTTCCACCTAAAAAAGCTCATTTAATATATCCTATAAGCTGGTCTAATGGTGGTAAATTATCTTATCCTTTGTTTATCTGGGAAAATTTTATTCTCTCCTTTAATACTGAATGATAACTCTACAGGGTAGAGTTTTCTTGGTTGTAGACGTTTCCTTTTCAATACTTTGAATATTTCATGCCACTCCCTCTTGGCTTGTAAAGTTCCTGCTGAGAAACCTGCCGATAGCCTTATGGAATTCCTGGTAACCGTCTGCTTCCCTTACTGCTTTTAAGATTCTCTTTATCTTTAATTTTACCATTTTAATTACTGTGTGTCTTGTTGTTGTCCTCCTGGAGTTCATCTCATTAGGACTCTCTGAACTTCCAGGACCTGGATGTCTATTTCCTTCCCAAGAATAGGGAAGTTTTCAACTATTATTTCTTCAAGTAAACTTTCTACCCCTTTATCTCTCTTTTCTCCTTCTTGGAGCCCCATTATGCAAATATTATTTTGTTTGAAGTTGTAACAGAACTCTCTTAGCATCTTCTCATTTTTAGAAATTATTTTTTTCTCTTTGTTCCTCAGTTTGGCTGCACTTCTCTTTCTTCCATCTCACTAATCCATTCCTCTACCTCCTGCAGCCTACTATTCATTTGTATATTTAATTTCTGTTACTGTATTCTTCAGCTCTGAATGGCTCTTTTTTGTATTTTCTACCACTTTGTCAAGAACCAAGTTTGGGGAGTAGAGGAGAACCAAAGAAAAAGAAGCAGGTCATAGAAATTAAAATAAAATTCCTGAAAGAAAACATGCAAAGAGTTGGAAAACAAAGTTAAGACTGTTTCTAAGAATGCAGAATAAAATGAACCATACCTGTACAGTGATGTTTGAAAGGCTTGAAAATCCTCATTGGGCAGTGATAAAATGGAAGTTAGCTTTTACCTCATGATTAATGAATACCCAGATTCTTTAAAATGGAACCATTTTTGTATGTCCAGTATTTTCACCACATGCATTGATAGACATCTTTGCCATAAGCATTTTTGCCACAAACATTTTTGCTGTATAACTGATTAGCCATAAGGCAATTGTGCCATATAAGATAACAAAATAACTGTTCAACAGTTTGGTTTATTTCTCCATTTATTCAGTACTCCTATTTTTGTATTATGTAAATCTTAGCCCACAAAATGGTCTCTAAGTGGCAAAGTTTTGAACCCACCTTTCCCATAAAACTTTGGAACATCTGTCAATGGACTTGTGACAATATGCTAAAAACAAAGAATGTAGAAGTAAAAACAAAATGTAGAAGGCTCTTACAACACAATACAAAGCTCAGTTACAAATAGCTGTCCTAGTATTTAGAAATTGATACCTCTCTTAATGAAGGAAGAAATTTTAGTGAAAAAATAAAAAGTATGATGTCAAACTAGGAGACAAATCAACAAACAAAAAATGTGTAATGCTATGAATGAACAATTTCAGAGACAAGTGCTTAGGTACAGACCACAAAATAAAATCAGTTATTTGCACATTGCCATGAATCAACATACATTTTAAATGTATTCACATACTTTGTATATCACAATATACTTTAATTTTGTTATTTTGCATTTGTCATTATGTCCTTTTCAATGACTGTCCCTCTTTTATTTTGTGTAATTTTATCTTTTACAGCAAAATCACCTTACAGCCAATTAGTTATGCAGGAGAAATGCTTGTGGCAAAGACATTTATGGCAAAACTTCCTAGAACCACACTTTGGAATGCCAAGAGAAGGCGTTTTCTTCATTTTCTCTGGTTACTGGAAAGATATGTTCAGTTCCACAAGGCATATCCCCTGAGAATGTGATTATTGCTTTTGGGCTTGAAAGGAAGTCAACTTTGAAATATTTTTGAAATACATACTTCTTGATGCTGGAAACATATTAGTAGAACTGGAAACCTAACCAATGATTTATTCAACAAATAGGGGTTTGTTTTTTACCCCAAGCAAGAAGTCAGATGTAGGTGTTAAGGTATTGGTTCAACTGCTTTAAACAACTATCAAGACCCCTGGGCTGTTGTTATTTCCATTATTCCATCCTTAGCCATTGCTTTTAGTTCTTTACCTTGTCATCTCATGGAGATCCCTCACAGCAGCTTCCTGAAAAAGAAGACAGCTCTTGTACCCCCAGAAGGAAAGCTACTCCTCAAACTCTCTCATATCTCATTAGTCAGAACTGGGTCTTCTGCTGACCACAGACCAATTCCTAGAAATTTCCTTAGCTAACATAGACCAGTTATGATTTATCCTCATGGACTGTGGGTGAGGACTGCCTCTCCTGAGACCACTTGTTAATAAAGGGTTTGTTTACGGGAAGAAGGATGGCCCACAGAGTTTGCTGCAAACTGGCTCTGTCACAGGTGTGTCCTACAAAACGTTTAGTTCTTGTTTTGGACATAGAGGGATCTAATAAAAAGATAAAAGATGCAAAATGGAAAGCCAGGCAAGACAACAAAATTACCCAAAATATAGAGAATTCCTAAGTAAAGGATGTTATAATTAACTTTGTGTTTAAATTTTTCTTACTTATATGCATTTATAGAGTGAAATTCTGATCTAAGTTAGTTTATTGTGCTCATGTCTTCCTGGCTGAGAGGTCCATATGCCTGATGAATCAATGTCAAGGAAGAGACTAGAAAGAAAAAGCAAGGTCTCCATTCTCGAGTTCTTCACCTCTCTCTACTCACTCTGAGCTCCTGGGTGAAACTAGTGAGGTTCCATTGGTGCTTCTCCTGCTTAATATATCTCCAACATTTTTTTTCTCATATTCCTCAAAGGAAAGGAGAGAGGAAGTTATCTTGTCAGTTTCACCAATAAGACTGAGAAATAAGCGAATGCAAAGTGGTGCATCCTGCCTCTCTCCTCTAAGACAGGTATTCATGCTAGACAGGCCTAGAGTTGATCTGATAACAATAGGCACACTCATTTCATTAAACACCCTAAAAGACTTCAAAAATTATCTGACCTGATTAATTATAATGAAAGGCCATTTTTCTTCTTGAAAGTGGTCTGAGTAATCAGAGATGCTGTAGTCGCTACTGAGTATAAAATAGAATGGTATCACTAATTATTCCTTACTTTAGAGGAGAAAATAGTCTTCAATTTCATCACCTTTGTATTCTTTATGTCTGACTCCTTTTCATATTGGCATTTATCAGTCTACAGGAAACGAGAGTATCTGGTTTGTGCCAAATGCAACTATTAAGAAATTATTTGAGTGCAGGTAAAAATAATAATCTTGGTTCCAAGAAACAGTGGTACTTGAATATCAAGACTATTTCTTAAGATGTAATGAAAGGTAATAATTTTGCTCCTGAATTTCAATCAACTTCTCTTTAATTTTTTTTTATCTAGTTATTCAAGTGACTTTTATTAAATTCTTTCCAGATGAGGTATTCCTTCCTTGTCCTTCTTTGGTACCTGATAATACCTCTATTATAGCATTCACTTTATTGGAAAAAAATCTTTTCCATCTCTGTTTTCCATGATAGTCATGTGGGCTCATTAGGTGCGTATCTCCAAGGAATATCTGTCTGGATTAGTCTTGGCATTGGAAATATAAAAATGAACTTCACAGATTCATTGCCTTATAATGCTTTCCAGTTGAGAAGATGAGATAAGAATGTACATTAATGTACTTATTTAGGACCACAAGCACTTGTAATATTCTATGCATATTATTTCTTCACTAGAAATCTCAAACTATTTGAGAAAAAGATCCCAATCATCTTGAGAGCAAGGACAGAGTATCTCATGCAATCTTGTAAAGTGTCCCATCCATCGTAAGTGCTCATGAATCATTGTTGAATTTAATGTATACTTTGACAGGCATACAGAATGCTTCCAAGAGCAGGGTTTGTATTACACATATGTACGTCCTTTGCATTTTGCACAATGCTTTGCATATAGTTAGGCAGTTAGTGTACCTGTTAGTTCTCAGGAGCATTAATTTATTCAACTCCAAAGTGTTTTGGCTCCATAAATGATTTATTACTCTAAGAAAAAGAGACTTCTAGCTAATAATCTTAAAATCAGAAGCCTTGCACTAAGGTCCAGAAACTGTGCAGTGCTGCATTTAAAACAGCAACAAGTAAATGAAATGGGGAGCTTACATTCTAAGCTAATATTAAGATAAGATATGTTAACATGAAACCATGACTGGATAAAAGCACCAAGAATTTTGCCAGGTCAAATATTGTTCCCATGAATTATAGATGCTTTTGCTGGGTACAATGATCCCATGAGTCTGCCAAGACCCCTGTGCTACATCTGTTCCTTCACTGAAAAACCAGGCCTCATTGTGCAGGAAAGAACAGAATGATTGAAAGGAAATAAGAGCGAAAACATAGGTTATTTCTAACCACCGCCCTTGCCAAAACAAGAGGATTTGTGAATGTTTAACATAAATTACTGAAAGGCTTATTGGCTATTGTCTCTGGCAGAATTATTCTCTAAAGCTATAGTTCATTAACTTTGGCAACATTCTCTTTTCTGTTTAAGTTCAGGATAGACTGATGTGCAGAGACTGGTGATATTGAGCAATGTTTAAAAAAATTCTGCCTCAAATGGCCAACTAACAGGGGAAAAAATATCTCTTAGGTAGAACTAAGTACCTAAAAATGTGCTGACATGTTAACACAAAAACTCCTAAGTATACGAAAAGATGTGTGACATTCTTCGTCTTGTAACAGAGTAAAGATTGTTTCAATTTTGATATTTATAGGTCATTGCACTGAAAAGATTGCCATCCCTATTGACTTAATTTGCTTTGTTTTTCTGGAAATTGCTAGTGAAGATGTGGAGGAGCTTGGTAACATGATTCTCTAAGTTGACATTTGGGACCCCTTCTGATCTGTGTCAATGATTCTGGGTGATTCTATAGAGTGTGCCCATCACATCCTCAAAGTCTGGCTTGCAACACCAATGCTTTTAGGGTATAGATGCCCTGAACTAAAGGGAAGGAGCCTTTTATATGTTTGGTGAAAAGAAGGAATTTTAGATACTCAGACTGCAATCAGTTACACAGTCGTACTGACACCCATTCTTTCCATTTTCTATCACATGAGACCATCTCCCTCACTGTGCAACAAGCCTGAATCATAATATTGTTCAATGAATAAGTTTGCATGCATATATCCTCTGTAAAAACTATTGGGCATAATGATGTCATGAACTCTTTTTAAACCTCTTCATTTTATATTTTATCTACTAAAAAATCCACTGATTTTTTTCATTTTGAAAAATATTACATAGAGGACCTTTTACAACATGTAGGTTATAGAAACCCAAACTTCTGGCTTTCATATGTCTTACTATTTAATGAACATCCAAAATACAATTTTTCTATCATGTGGAAGGTTGAAAACATTTTTCCCATTAAGAGGATTTCTCATACTAGGTAATGCTCTGTACTACTGGCGTAGCGTGGACCATCAGAAACAGGGCATGTGGCCTCCATTCCCACCTCCCACACTCATGGCAAATGTTGCTTCTTCTTTGGCGATTTCAGACTTAGTCTCAGAATCCTCTTCTAGACATGCTCCAGGCAGCCACCCACTATCAACTGATTGATGGCGGCTCTAAAATAAACACTTTTGCACCTTGGCTCAAGGTTACATTGTCTCTCAAGGATCAAACTCAGCATCTGAGATAAAAAAATACACTCACAAACTCAAACCCCTTCCCCCCAAAATGATAAAGCACACATATTTCCCTTTCTCTTAAAATTCAAAACTATTGACAGACATTGCAATAAAGAGAAACAAATGTGGGATATTTTTACTTCTTCCTTCCAACTTGGAACCATGAGTTTAATTGCCTCTCCACCTGGATAATGAATTGGTATTTAATTTACAATTTCAACAGTTGCAAAAGAGTCATGGTGTTGATGTGAAGTGAGAAGAAATGAAAGTAACACATCAGGAAACTATATTTTTAAAAATTTTATCTTTCTTCCTCACAACAACTCTAAGAAGAAATAATAAATCTTGTATTTACTGTTGAGGAAATTGACACCAAGGAAGATTAAATTACTTGCTCAAGTCATGCAGCCCTTAAATGGCAAAACCAAAATCCAAACCAATTTACAACTGTCTACAAGGACTGTGGCTGTTTTATGAAACCTTGAAGATTTTATTTGTTCATTTCTTTATACTCTGTATACAGTTCTTAAATTGATTTAGCAGATTCTGAATAAATAGACCCATAGACTAGGACTTCTGGATTGGTTCCATCAGTTCCTGGAGATCTTCATTATGCTTATATTCCTGCATTAGAGTTAGCAGGCAGGGAATTAAACCCTCCATTGTTGTAAATAATGAGAATAATAATATAAAGCCAAGAAAATTAAAAATGCTTAACATAGAATACTTTCTTTTTAAATATTGGCTATCTTTGTTTCAGGCCTTTCTTTTTTATTATTTTTTATTAAAGCATAATTTATATGCATTATTATGTGTGTCTCAATTATACAACACAGTAGTTCACCAGTTACACACATTTTTAAGTCCTCCCCCCAACTAGTGTAGTTACTGTCTGTCAGTGTAGAAAGATGTTACAGAATCACTGGCAATATTCTTTATTCTGCACTCCCAGCCTCATGACCAGACTATATTATGTATGTGTTTATCCCTCTCACCACCCCAGCCACCCACCCCAGTCCCTCCACCATGGTGACCACTGGTCACTTCTCAGTGCCTGTGAGTCTGCTGTTGTTTTGTTTGTTTTGTTTTGTTTATAAATTCCACATGTAAGTGAAATCATATGGTGTTTGTCTTTCTCCACCAGGCTTATTTCACTTACCATAATACCCAGCAGGTCCATCCATGTTGTCACTAATGGCATGATTTCTTTCCTTTTTATGGCTGAATAATATCCCATTGTGTATATGTACCATATCTTTTTTTAAGGTATTATTGATATACATTCTTATGAAGGTTTCACATGAAAAAACAATGTGGTTATTACATTCACCCATATTATCGTGTCCTCCCCATACCCCACTGCAGTCACTGTCCATCAGCCTAGTAAGATGCCACAGAGTACTATTTGCCTTCTCTGTGCTATATTGTCTTCCCCATGATCCCTCCACACCATGTGTGCCAATCATAATACCCCTTAGTCCCCTTTTTTTATCCATTTATCTTTTGATGGATACTTGGTTGCTTCCATATCTTGGCTATCATAAATAATACAGTGATAAACATAGCAGTGCATATATGTTTTCACATCAGACATTTTGTTTTCTTTGGGTAAATTCCTAGCAGTGGAATTACTGGGTCAAATGGTACTTCTATTTTTAGTTTTTTGAGGAACTTCCATACTGCTTTCCATGGTGGCTACACCAATTTACATTCCCACCAACAGCATAGGGTTCCCATTTCCCCACATCTTTTCCAACAATTGTTATTTCTTGTCTTTTGGGTAGTGGCTATTCTAACTGGTGTGAGGTAATATCTCATTGTGGTTTTGATTTTCATTTCCCTGATGATTAGTGATGTGGAGCATCTTTTCATGTGCCTGTTGGCCATCTGGATATCTTCTTTGGAAAAAAATGGCTGCTTAGGTCATCCACCCATTTTAATTGGGTTATTTGTTTTTTTGGTGTTGACTTGTATGAGTTCTTTATATTTTTTAGATACTAACCCCGTATTGGATAAATCATTTATGAATATATTCTCCCATATCGTAGGTTGCCTTTTTGTGCTGTTGGTAGTATCCATTGCTGTACAGAAGCTTTTAGCTTCATGTAGTCCCATTTGTTCATTTTTTATTTTGTTTCCCTTTTCCAAGGAGATAGGTCCAGAAAAAATTGCTCATGCTTATTTATGGTCAAGAGATTTTTGCCTGTGTTTTCTTTTAAGAGTTTTATAGTTTAATGTCTTATATTCAGGTCTTTGATCCATTTTGACTTTACTTTTGTATATGTAGTTAAATAGTAATCCAATTACAATTTCATTCTCTTGCATGAATCTGTTCAGTTTTCCCACCACCAGTTGTTGAAAAGGCTGTCTTTTCCCCATTGTATACTCATGGCTCCTTTATCATATATTAATTGACTATATATGCATGGTTTTATATCTGGACTTTTTATTCTGTTCCATTATTCTATGAGTCTACTCTTGTGACCATACTGTTTTGATTACTGTAGCTTTGTAGTATACCTTGAGGTCAAGTTGCATACCTCCAGCTTTGTTCTTTTTTCTCAGGATTGCTTTGGCTATTCGGGTCTTTTGTGGTTCCATATGAATTTCAGAACTCTTTGTTCTAGTTCATTGAAAAATCCTATTAGTATTTTAATAGGGATTGCATTGAATCTGTATATTGCTTTGGGCAGTATGGCCATTTTAAGCATATTAATTCTTCATATTCATGGGCACAGGATAGATTTCCATTTATTTATGTCTTCTTTAATTTTTCTCATGAGTGTCTTACAGTTTTCAGAGTACAGGTCTTTTACCTCCTTGGTTAAGTTTATTCCCAGGTATTTCATTCTTTTTTATGTAATTGTAAATGTGTTTTCCTGATTTCTCTTTCTGCTAGTTCATTCTTAGTATACAGGAATACAACAGAATTCTGTATATTGATTTTGTATCCTGAAACTTTGCTGAATACAGTTATTGGTTGTAATAGTTTTTTGGTGGAGTCCTTAGGATATTCTATATATAGTATATCATCTGCAATAGTGATAGTTTTACTTCTTCCTTACCAATTTGTATGCCTTTTGTCTCTTTTTCTTGTCTGATTCCTGTGGCTAGGACTTCCAGTACTATATTAAATAAAGGGGTGAAATTTTCTTTTTCATGATCTTAGAGAAAAACCTTTTAGCTTTTCGCCATTGAGTATGATGTTGGCTATTGGTTTGTCATGTATGGCCTTTATTATGTTAAGCTATATTCCCTCTGTTTATGTTTTGCCAAAAGTCTTTATCATGAACTGATGTTGAATTTTGCCAAATGCTTTTCAGCATCTATTGAGATGATCATATGGCTTTCATACTTCCATTTGTTGATGTGAATAATAATAATAATAATAATAATAATGCCATGTAAATAAAATAATCCTTAACATGGAAGAATTTTTCTTTAAATTTGGCTATTTTTGTTTCATGCATTTCTATTTAAAATCTTATAATTATCTTTTTAGTGTATAAAAATTACCTCTGAGATTTTGACTGAAATTGCATTGACTCTATGGATCCATTTATGGAGAATTGACATTTTTATGACTTAAGGTTCCAAATGTATAGTCATGCATAGTCTTCTATTTGTTTAAGTCTTCATTGATTTTTCTCAGGAATATTTTATAGTTTTCTGTACAGAGGTTGTATACATCTTTGTTAAATTTTTTCTACATATTTAAGGTTTTTAATACTATAAATAGTATATCTTTTACATATAATAGATATAATAGTGTATCTTTCTAATTGTTTAACAAAATTAATATTATTTATTAGCCTATATCCAGCAAACATGCTGAATTTATCTACTAATTCCAGATTGCAAATCTTCTGGATTTTCTACATAGAAAAATATAATTTGTAAGTTATGACAGATTTACCCTTCCTTTTAAGCCCTTATAATTTTTACTTTTTCTAGTTCATGCCATTTATTAGGGCCTCCAGCATAATATTTAACAGGAGCAGTGATATCGAACATCTTGATCTTATTCTAGTTTCAGAGAGAAAATGTCTGATATTTCACCATTTTTGTTCCCTGTAGGTTTCATGTTGGTACCCCTTACTAGTTTAAGAAAATTCCAATTTTACTCTCAGTTTGCTAAGAGGTCTTTAAATCCTTCTAGTCATGAATAGTTGTTAAATTTTATAAATAAATGCCTTTTTCCATATTTGTTGAACTGATCACATGATTTTTCTTTATTCTGTTAAGGTGATGACTTGCATTGACTAATGTTCTTTTACATGTTACATCAAGTTTTCATTTCTAGAATAAACCCTACCTATTTGTGATATATTATTTTTTGATTTGTTGCTATATTTGGTATCTTTTTTTTTAAGGTTTGCATTTATGTTCTCAAGACAGATGACCTTTAGTTTTCTTATAATTTCCTTGACAGGTTTTCATTACAAAATTATCTTCACTTCATACAATGAGTTAGAAACTTTTCTTTTTCTGTTCTCTGAAGAGTTTCTTTAAGATTGACATTATTTTTAAATATTTGGAAAGTATCACCAAAATGAAACCATTAATCTCTATCAGTAGAAGTTTCATCTACTGACAAAAGAATATTTTTCATTGCATATTCAACTTTTAAAGTAAATATAGGACAACTTAGATTTTCTATATCTTCTTGTGTAAGGTTTGGTAAGTTGTACTTTTTAAGCAATTTGTTCTTTTCATGTGAATTTTTAAATTTAGCAGATAAAGGTAAAGATAACTTCTTATGACCCTTTTAATGTTTGCAGGATCTGTAACTGATGCCAGGGTTCTTGTTCACAAAGCTGAAGAATGAGCTTCACAAACACTCAAGGTAGGAGAGCAAGGTACAGGCTTTTGTTCAGAGATAAAGTGAGAGGACAGAGCTCCCGGCTCACACCAGGAGGGGACAAGAGAGTCCTGGTTGGCTCATTGTCTAGGGGTTTTATGCATGGTTGAGGATTTTCAGGAATGAGGGTAAAGGGTTAGGAGTGCAGACTTGTTGAGTGGTCTCAGAATGCTCATTTTTGATGAGTGATAGAAGAAATTTTCTTCTCTGATTCTTTCTCAAAATAGCAATTTTCCTCTGGGAGCATGTCAATTAAGACCTCCTACCCTGCCCCCAAGGTGGGCGGGGTTGTTGCCTGGTTGCTGAAGTAAGTTAAGAATCTTCTTAACTTCTTGGGCTGTTTATACTTGGGCTTGCTTACTAAATTAGTCTGTTTCCTGGTTGCAGATTACTTGGTTAGGATCAGAGAAGGAAATATAGCACATAGGCACAGTTAAAAATAAGCTGGGCCTCTTAGCAGGCTAAGGTAAATTTTACAGTGCCATGATTTAAATTGATACAGTGAAGTCACGGCTTATGCTGAGACACTTTTCTTTATCTGCAGAACACTCAAACATTCCAGGCCAAGTTACTGCTGGCCTTTTGAGTTTTAACTGATCTCACTGAAGATGTCTATATTCCTAGTCTGGTATCTTTACCCTAGAGAATTAGGGTGACTCTGACTTTGCATAATGCTTATCACAGAGTTCCAATAGGGACTTCTTTGCACATTGCTACATTGTTCTGACTGTAATTATCTTGCTCTGCTTTTTCTCTGGAGGCGCTCACCCTACTCTGCCTAATCCCATGGTCCCTGTCTCATAATGATGCCTTCTTTTTCATTCCTGATTTTGGTATGGTCAAAGGATTTTGGAGTATGTAGAAACTTTTATATTATTTTTGGGTTTTTTGTTATTAATTTTAGCTTAATTCCATAGCAGACAGAAAACATACTGTGATTATTTCAGTTATTTTAAATTGTTGTGACATTTCCTATGGCCCAGTGTATTGTCAATATTGGCAAGCTTTCCACATGCCCTTGGAAAAGATGTATATTCTGTCATTATCAAGGGTAATGTTTCATGTATGTCAATTAGGTCAAAGTTGTTAATCCTACATTAATTCAGACTGATTTTATCTTTCCTGATGTTTGTTTTATTTTATCATTTTGTGAGAGAGTTGTTATAGTTTACTACGTGTGTGGGCATCTATTTCTGCTTTTAGTTGTATGAAGTTTTGCAACAGCACAATTTACCTTATGTGTTTTGAAATTTAGAGTTATTATATCTTCCTGATGGCTCAACCCTTTTATCATTGTGAAATGACTTTTAATTTCCAGAAATGCCTGTTGCTTCTATATTTTTACAAATGCTACAGCACCTTTCTTTTAGCTTAAATAAGTGTTTGTGATGTATATTTCCCTCTTTGCTTTTAGGGTTTTTTTTTTTTTTGTCTTTGTAAAAAAACCTCAGTTACTTTGAGTCTGGTCTGAAAAATCTTAGTCTTTTAGTCAGAGCATTTTGGCCACTTACAATTGATGTAGTTACTGTATATTTGGCTGTATGCCTTCTGCCTAATTGATTTCTGTTTTTCCACCTTTACATGTTACTTTTTTTACTTCTTTTGACCTTGCTTTTATTACATATTGCTATTATCTTAATTTCCTACTCTTATATACATTCTTTTACTTTATCTTTAGTCTTTTTATTTGTTTGTTTGTTTATTTATGTTTACAATAGAGGCCACACCGTGAGTCCTTAATTTTACTTAGACTCTACTATAAATTAATACTTTTACCACTTCCAAGGCAATACTAAAACCTCAGATCCCTCTAGCAACATTTACTGCCACTGCCTTTTAAAATTATTATTGTTTTCAATTTTAGTTTTATATATGTTTTTAAATCCCACCAAATATTATTATTGATTAGTATTTATTTAAGTGTATGCATATCTATGCCCATCCTTCTGGCCTTCATTCTTTCATATAATTTTGTATTTCCATCTTGGATCAGGACCAGTCTTCTCCCTAAAGAACCCCCTTTAGTATTTCTTTTAGTATGTTTTTGCTCTTGACAAATTCTCTGTTTTTTTTTCTGTCTGGAAATGTCTTCATTTCACCTTCACTTTTAGAAGTATTTTTGCTTCGAATAGAAATCTAGGTTGGCAGTTTATTCTCTTTCAGCACTTTAGAGAAATCATGCCACATCCTGTGACTTCCATCATTTCTTTTGAAGGAAATGTGTCTTTTATTCTGTGGCTGGTTTTAAGATTGACTCCTTATTTTTGATGTTCAGCAGTTTTATTATGATGTGTGTAGGCGGGTTTCCTTTGTTGTTATAGACCTACTGTGGGAGGTCATACCGCTTCTTAACTCTGTAACTTGATGTCTTTTTGTGATTTTGGAAATATCCTAGCCAAAGTCTCTTCACATACTGCTTCTGCTCCATTCTTTCACTCCTTCCCATCTGGACTCCAATTAATGTCATTAAAAGTTTATATCATATTCTTAGGTTCTGTTTTTTTTTTTATCTTGTGCTTGAATTTCTATATCTTTTACTGACCTGCGTCCCAAATCACAAAATGTCTCTTGACTTGAGTTCTGTCGTTAAACCCATTAAAATGAGTTTTAAATTTTAGTCATCATGTTTTTCTGTTCTGCACTTTCCACTTGAAACTATTTATCTTGCAGTTTATTTTCTTGATTATATTAATAATCACAATGATCTTAAAGTCCTGACTGGTAACTCCATTATTTGGGTCAACTGTTCATCTGTTTCTATTATCTATTTCTTTTCTTGGTCCTGCTTCTTGCAGCACTTGACAAGTTTGAATATGAGTATTTTGAGGCTCTAGATGATGTTTTCATCCCCCTAGGGGGATTCTCCCATCCTCTAGCCAGTAGCAGAGGGACAGGTTATCTTAACCCAGTGGGAACCTTAGCTGAGATGAAGCCCTTTTGAAGTTTTTGTGGGAGTCTTCCCATTTCTTCCCTGTCTCCCAAGTGAAGCCGTTCAAGGTTCCAACTAAGAGTTTAAAAAGGTTCCCAAGGATCTTTTTTTCAATAAGTCATGGCCTCTGATTTCTGTACCTCCAATACCCTGAGATTATCAAAACCATAGTTTTTAGCTGCTTTTTGCTCTGCTTCACAGCCTTTTGTCCTACAAAGCTTATTCAGCAAATGCCTTGAGAGGACAACCAGTATTTGATACTGGCTACACTCTTCTGTGGCCCTCACATCCCAGAAATATTTTCTGCCTTACATCCTGGCTCACATCCTGCCACCTTAGCAGCTCAAGGCTCAAATTCTGTCTCTATATTCCTGACTTTGCTTAAAACCCTTTGTGTCATAAGCCTGTTGCATGTTTCTGAGAATTGGCAAATCCCGCAAGAGGAAAAGTGTTGTGAAGGAAATTGTGCTTGTATCAGGATGCTTCTCATCTATCTGCAGTGTAGATGCTCATGTCCTGAATGATTCATTCTCTCTCCAATTCTTTCAAATAGTTTATTTTTGTATTTTGTCCAGTTTTTCTGATTGTTCTCAACAGGGAACATTGTTCTGCAAGCCACTCTATCAAGCAAAAACAGACATTTGTGTAGTTACATTTTCTTTTCCATGCATACCAGTTAACCATTGTGTTCTGAAGATTTTATTGTTGCTTAAACACTGTGGCCCCCATGACTCCTAAACGTTCCTTCAGAAGTAAGAGACAAAATTCTGTAGAAAGTAAGAGCATAATTGCATATACTGCTCAAGAGTACCCATGTGGAAGTGAGAAGGGACAAAAGAAACACTAGTGTTGCCTTAGGACATAGGTCAAGAGGGGAAGTTTGTCTGCAATCTCCTACCTTTATCTTCTGTGCTTCCCTTTACCAAACTATTATGTCATCCTTTCCAAGTTTGCCTTCCAGGGCATGACCTCAGCACTGCGTCTCAGGAGACATGTTAAAACCTGGGTTTACATAGTGTTTTCCAACAGATACCAGTTCCGTATATTATACTGTGAATGGGGCCTCCTGTGGCCATGCAATGCGGTCCTTTTCCAGCCTTTCCTTAAAGTACCTCAGTTTGGTCATCCTAGCCCAGCATTCCATGTTCCAGACTGTAGTCCTTTCTACCAGCTATTCCCTTCCTCTCCCCCTGCTCCTGTTTGTCCTTTGCCTCTTGTTTGCTAGAAGGTCTAGAAGGTTAAGTTATATTGCTAATATATAATATAATCTTAAATAGGTTGAAGTGTTACTCTTCTCAATTTAGTTTTCATACTTTAAGAACTCCACTGATCATTGAAAAATCTCCCATAGAAAGGAATGACTTTCACATTGTCTAATTTTTTTCCTGCACAATGATGGGAATAATAGAGGCTTTAGGTTGAATTTAGGTGGTAAATATTTAATCATACTAGCAATCAATCACATCATATATGTCTAGTAAGATTATTAGCAATTACACATTTCATAGTTTAGCTTATTTTATTTCTCTTCAGTTCCCATACAGTCCAACCCTATATTCAGTTGGAGTTAACAAAATTTGAACTTGGGGATTTTTGAGTGTGTATATAACATTTAGATTAAGTCACATGTTATCATTCTGGGTATTATAGCGATGTCATTTTGCAACACATTTTTGAATGTTTGATATTACTAATCATTCCAGTCAACTTTTTGAATCACTTGTCCTTCTATATCCTAGTGCTTAATTAGTCACAGTGTCAGAAATTCAATTTAATTATTGTACAAAGTAAAATTGAATTGCACACCTCATAAGGAGTATGTTATGACTGTCTTAGTGCATTCAGAAAAAATGAATAACCTTGTAATAAATTTTGATGGCTTTCATAAAGAACTATTTAGAACAATTAAGAAAAAAATATTGCACACCAGATGAATACTTTATTTAGTTCTTTATGTGAAAAACAAAAGAGAGGAAGCAGTGCCATTAGAAGGACATATGCCCATGTTTTTAAGTGAATTCTGGGACTGTTCTATGCCTTAATGTGGTAATAACATGGGAAGGTAGTTAACATCAGGTGAAAGGATACTGGTATCTACCCCACTTTTCTGAACGTCAATTTTCTGCAGCAATGGAATGGGGATATATACCATTTGATGCATATTTTTGTTAAAACATTTTTAATTATAAAATAAAACACAGATTGAGAAAACTCATTGTAGCATAATGAATTTAATACGTGGATCATGAAAAATAGCATAAAGAATTATTATAGCTTAATGAATCACTAGAAGATGAACCAATACAAAGTTCAAGAAATAGGGCTTTGCAAACCAGTCCAGAAATTCACCACATTCCCTATCCCAATCACAACCCTTTCTTTCCTTCATAAAAATATCCACTCCTCTGGTTTTCGTGGTAATGTTTTCCTTACATTTCTTTAAACATTCTTACCCAAGTGTGTATCATTAGTGTATCTCTAAATATGATCATTAATTTTGCAATATTTTAATGTATTGTAAAAGTCAATTTAATCTGAATATTCCCTAAATTTCTAAATGCTCCATCTGTTTTTTATGTTCTTGCTCTTCATCACTGAGTGACCCAGGTTGCTTGACCTGTAGAAATCCTACACTCTGGATTTTGCTGATTCCTTTGGTGTGTCCTTGTTGTGATGTATTAATTACTCCCTTGGGAGCTGTTAGGTAATTTGTAAGTGCTGCAAACCTTGGGTTAGTAGGGGAAGCCATTCATCATTCACTAGTTTCTGCACATGTGATTTCCAAGCTGATGAAAGCCTTTTTGCACTGTCCCTGTAAAGGAGTGTGTGCATGTGTCAGCTGGGCCATTTGTGAAGCTTCTCAGTAATACTGTTGAGAGGTAATCATAAATGAATTCACTCAGTGATGTTTTTGATTTAATAAAAAGCTAAGATATGTGTGCTCTGCACATGGTTGATTGTCTGACTCCCTCTTTTTCTGACCTATCGCCTATTTTAGCCATGGAGACAAGAGGAGGCAGGCTGACAGTGTGAATTAATATCCCTTAGGACAGCATTTCTCAAAATGTGTGTTGGAGAGCAGTAATGGCCCTTCATATGTTAATTCATGGTCCAAAGAAAAAAAAGCATCCCTAGTTAAATAAGTTAGGAAAATAGCAAGTCACAGAGCTCATTAGCATATTAAATTTGCTAAAAAGTTCTGCATTAAATAGTTTAATTTGACTGACTTATTTTTTTCAAAATCTCTTTGAATAAAAAGGTCTCTATTTGTTTGTTTCCACACAATAGCTAACAATATCTTGCAATACACATGTTTACCATGGAGACAATTGGAGAATTCTGCTTACAGTTGCCTGGAATCTGCAGATCAAGCTGGGGATCATAGCCATAGTAACACTGCTGTCTTACAATGCAGGAACATGGGATGCCTTTCCATTCATTTAGATCTTCTCTGGTTTCTTTCAACAATAGTTTATAGTTTTCATAGTATAAGTTTTGTAGTTCATTTGTTGAATCCATTCCTACATATTTTATTCTTTGATACTATTATAAATGGGATTTTCTTAATTTCCTTTTTGGATTGTGAATTATAAGTATAAAATTATAATAAACTTTTTGTATATTGACATATTGTTCTGCAACCATGTTGAACTCATTTGTTGATTAAAATAATCTTAGGAGATTCTTTAGGATTTCTTTACACAAGACTATGTCATCTGTTAATAGCATTTTAATTCTTACTTTCCAGTCTAGATGCCATTCATTTCATTTTCTTGCCTAACTGATCTATCTCACTTGAACCTTCAATACTATGTTGAACAGAAGTGGTTAAAGTGGACATCCTTGATCTTAGGGAGAAAGCATTCAGTCTTCAACATTAAGTATGTTAGCTAGGATAAACCCAACTTGGCCATGGTATATAATCCTTTTTAAGTGTTTCTGGATTTGGCTTGCTTGAGGAATTTTGCACTTAAATTCTTAAGAGAGATTGATCTGTAGTTTCTTTCCTTCTGATGTCTTTGTCGGATTTGGGATATTACAGCCTCATAGAATGAGTTGAAAAGTGTTCCTTTTTGTTATTTTGTGAAGAATTGGTATTACTTCTTCTTTAAGTATTTGGCAGAATTCAGCAGTGACATGATCTGTGCTCAGTCGTCCCTCTGTGGGTAGTGTTTTGATTGTTAATTCGGTCTTTTTTCTGTTATAAATATACTGTTAATAGATCTTCTTCAATCAGTTTGGTAGTTTTTGTCTTGACAGTAATTTATTTTATCTATGTTATCTAATTTATTAGCATATATTGTTCAGAGTATTCCTCCATAATCATTTTTATTTCTGTAAGTTTGGTAGTAATGTTCCCTCTTTCATGCCTGATTCTAATAATTTGAATCTTTTCTCTCCTTTTATTGATAAGTCTAGCTAAAGATTCGATACACTTATGTTATCAAATGATCACCACTATTGCATTAGGTAACACCTACATCACATTATATAATTATCATTTCTTTTTGTGGGGAGAGCTTTAAGATCTCCTGTCCTAGTAACTTTAAAGTATATAATACAGTATTACTAACTGTAATCACTGTGCAGTATTTTAGATGTTAAGAACGTATTCTCCTTACAGATGAAAGTTTGTACTCTTTTAAAGGTTTGTCAATTTTGTTGATTTCTTTCAAAGAACTAACTTTTGGTTTCATTAATCATCTCTATTATTTTTCTATTCTTATTTATTTTATCTCTGCTTTATATTATTCCCTTCCTTCTGTTTGCTTTGCGTTTAGTTTATCTTTTCCATTCAGAGTCTTAAGGTAAAAGGTTACTCTATTGATCTGAGATCTTTCTTTTATTTACTATAAGCATTTACAGCTATAAATTTCCCTCTAAGCACTGCTTTCATAGTTGCATTTCATAAATTTGGGTATTCTGTGTCTTCATTTTCATTCATCTCAAAAAATTTTGCGACTTCTTCTTTGACTCATTGATCAGAAGTTTGTTGTTTAATTTCCATATGTTTGTGAGTTTCCCAAATTTATTTCTACTATTAATTTATTTCACTACGTTTGGAGAACATTATGAGGTTTGTTTTATGGCTTAGCATCAGTCTTTCCTGGAGAATATTCCATGTACACTAGAAAAGACTGTATATTCTGCTGTTACTGGGTGGAATGTTCTATAGATGTCTCTTAGGTATTTGGTTTATAGTATTATTGAAGTCTTCATTTCCTTGTTCATCTCCTGCCAGTTGTTTTACCCATTATTGAAAATGAAGTACTGAGGCTTCCCACTAGTACTGTTGAATTGTTTATTTCTCCCTTAATTTCTGTAAGTTTTTGCTTCATGTATTTTGGTGCTCAGTTATTAGGTATGTATCTGTCTGTAACTTGTTATATATTTCTATTGTATTTTTCCTTTTACAAAAAAATTCATTTTCACAAAATGCCTGTCTTTATAAAAAAACATATGATCTTTTCAATAGATGCTGCAAAAGCAGTTGACAAAAATTCAAAATCCATTCATAATAAAAACTCTCAACAAAGTGTGTGTATAGAGGGAACATACCTCAACATTATAAAAGCCATATATGACAAAACCACAGCCAACATCATATTCAGTGATGAAAAGCTGAGAGCTTTTCCTATTAGATCAGGAACAAGACAAGGATGTCTATTCTCACCACTTTTATTCAACATCAAACAAAAAGAGACCTAAAAGGCTTCCAAATTGATAAGGAGGAAGTAAATTGTCGCTATTTGAAGCTGACATGATACTATGTGAAAATCCTAAGGATTCCACTAAAAAACTATTACAATTATTAAATTAATTAAATCACAGGATACAAACTCAATGTACAGAAATCAGTTGTGTTTTTCCATACAAAAAAAACACCAGAAAGAGAAATAAGAAAACAGTCCCATTTACAGTTGCATAAAAAAGCACAAAATACCTAGGCATAAAACTAACCAAGGAAGAAAAAGACCTATACTCTGAAAACTGTAAGATATTGATTAAAGAAATTGAAGGTGACACAAATAAATGGGAAGGTATCCATGCTAATGAATAGGAAGAATTAATATTGTTAAAATGGGCATACTGCCAAAAGCAATCTACAGATTCAGTACAATCCCTATCAAAATACAAATGGCATTTCGAATCTATAACAGATTAATCTAGCTGAAAATATAGATGGAAGCCAGAGAAGAAAGGAGGTGTACAGTATGTGGAAGTGTTGTGCTTAAGGAAGGGGATAGACATCAGTAGCAAGTTCGTCAAAATGGTCTGTAATCTTCTGCATCCGTGGATGTTTTAATGCCCTTGTCTAGCTTGGATTAACACATAGTCTACAGGCACACACCTGATCATCTACATTTGCCCTCTTACAATACTAAACTATGTTTTCTACCTTTATCTTGCATCTACCTACCAGTTCAGCATTTTATTAAAAATAATAATAATAATAATAATAATAATAATAAAGGGAGAAATGTGGCATTCACATATAAATCAAGTATAAAAATCAAACGAATATTCATATTTGACCTGATTGTTTATAGTTCATAATGAGTGATCAAAACCGCAAGTTTTTGTGATGACTGCCCTTGTACTGTTCACCATGTAAGAACTTATTCACTATGTAAGAATTTGTTCACCATGTAAGAACTTGTTCGTTATGCTTCAGAAGATTGGAGACTGACGAGAATTAGGCTGGGGGTGGATTAATGATTGTGCATTGAGCATTGACTCCCCTGTACAGAATTTTATTGTTGTTAACAACCATTTGATCAATAAATATGAGAGATGCCCTCTCAAAAAAAAAAATGGTCTGTGGTAGAGTAAGATAAACCCCAATGACCCCTGTCTTGTTCAGTTCCCTCCCTAGTTGGAACCTGTGCATATGATATGGTATCACTTCTCTGGTTATGGCAAAGCCATGTGGTGAAAAGGTGAAGGTACAAGTGGGCCTGACCTCATAAGGTGATCCCTTTAAATGAGAAGCTCTCCTGCTGTCCTTGAGAAGAAACAGCCATACCATGAAATGCCTAGGGAAATGAGTAGCCTCTAGGAACTGAGGGCCTCAGTCCTATCTATGGGACTGATTTCTACCAACAACCTGAACATGCTTGGAAGAGGACATTAAGTTCCAGAATGGAATGCATCCCAGCCAACAGCTTGATGGCAGGCTTGAGCAGGAAGGAGGCTCAATCAGGCTATGCCGACTTTGACCCATGAAAATCGTGAAATAATAAATTTGTGTTGTCTTAAACCATTCAATTTATGGCCATTTGTTCCACAGCAATCAATTTGAGTATAAAACTCATGTATGAAACTATATGTCTTTTGTATAGTTTGAGTATAAAACTCATATGTAAAAACTAATATAAGACTTCTTTCAAAATGTTTGCTTGGGACATTAAAATATCTAGCCAGGCTTCTAGAGAAAAATATCACAATGACATGGATCATTTTGGAAAATATTTGACCTATGTGATTATCCCACCTGTCTACATCTATTCAATTATTTTAAAGTTATAAGAAGAGTTATTCTTGAGCTAGTTATAAGAACATTTCCTTATTGCTTAGTTTTGCAGTGTTTTGCCAATGGCTATTGACTGAAAACTTCAAAATCTTAGGTAATATTTTCTGATTATTAAATACTGGCATTTGAAAATGATAACTTTACACCACATTGGTTTGTCTTATATCAAACACTGCCATCCTCATTCCTATAGTTCTATTTACAATGGTCTCACCTGGCTTTTCCCACTTACCTAATGGGTTCTGATCTACAATCATTGTTATTGAAGGAAACAAAACTAAATGTCTTAATAATTTTCTAATTAACCCATCAGGCAGTTCTCTATGATGGATGTTGGAAAGCTTGCATACGGACACAAATTCTTAGTGTTGATAAAGAACAAGGTATTACTTGCCTCAAAAAAGACCATTTAAAATATTTTGGTGCCTCATTCTTTCACCTAGACGTTTAATCTGTGCTCTTCTACTCAGAACCCATTGGAAGATTAGCAACCCCTACATAATACTATATATTTAACATAAAGAAATATTCACTTATTTTAGTTTTTAACTCATTTTGTGTATGAGAGGAAAACAATTTTTTCATTGAGGAAAACTGGAGTCCAAAGGAATCAAATTTGTTCTGCCTTTTATATCCTCTCCTCTTAGAGCCACTGAACTTCTGAAGATACAAGGTTAAGCAAATCTCTATAATTGGTGAAAATGGCATATTTAGATTAGTCAGGATGAATTATATTATGTTTTATTTTAGAAATTTACGGTAATGCCATGGAGTTGAAAAAGAACCTTCTCCTTCTGTTGTGGGGTTGCTCTTGAGAAAAGTTAGCAAATGGAGTAATGGAGTGGCCAGGCATATATAGTTTAACTGTGAATGTCTGCTTGTCTTCCTTCCCTATTCCATTTCTTGCCAAGAATGAAAAGTGGCAAAAAAAATCTTCCAAAATCTAGTGCCCCGAAGTGCAGTGCAGTATGACAACAGCTGCTCAGCAAATCTTTGAGAGATAGGGAAAAAATGCTTAGAAATGATGCCAGATTGTTAGCAAGAATTTGAGGGAGTCACTTAATTGAAAGAGAAGCAGTAGGCTGTTTCTAACACTGCAAGGACTTTCCAAGCTGTTGTTACATGTGTTCAAGCATGTGAGGACACTTAGGAAGTGTGTTTCACATTAAGTCATTGTTAGGAGGATGAAAGAAGTTGCTGGCCTGAGTACATGTAATGCGCTCATTAGAAACAGAGTAACCCAAGGATCCTGTGGCACAGCCTTTGTCTGTGAAGGGAGAAAGAAAAACGCAGCATTTCCCAAAGCATGGCTTCTGATAATACATTATACTCAAATGAAGTTGAACCAAAGAGGGCTAATGGAGCAGAACAAAATCTTTAGAAACAAGTCCCCTTTTGTTATTGTAGAGCTTTTAACCACTTACTCTGCTTCCTTCCTAAGTGTGTGGCGCATTAAAAGAGACAAAGAACTTAAATTATGAAATAAACTTCAGTCTTTACGTTGCTTTGGTAGTAACCTATGAAGTAAATAAGTCAATTACTATGGACTAAAGTCAATGCAATGTACAGCAGATAAAAGGTTTTTTTTGCCAACCTGTCCATGCTGGTTTCCCTATATTCCAGCCAGGGGGAATACTACACTGGCGCATAGCATGTCAGACCATTTGGAAAGCAGTAGTATTAATGTGGGTAAAAATAAAATTAGGTTTGCAAATCCTGGTACCTAAATGTTAATGTTGTTATGCTGACAGATCAAATAACAGCATGATGTCAGTCAACTTAGGAAGGAAAACTCACAAAAATACTTCATTTCAGAATTTGCATAGCAAATGTAGGACCCCTAACCACCATCACCATGATTTTGATGTGCCCTTTTTTGGCCTCCCAGGATTAGAAAGATGGACTGGACATCCCAGTCCTGGCTTGGTCAGGGGTCTTTGATTGCCTCTGAGACAGTACATCTTGAATCCCAGGAGGAAGATGCCCTGTATTTTTTACTGTGTAATTTCTTTTTCTTCTGTTGGCATCCTTAGCTAGTTTTATGAGCTAACAGTGTTGGAAATTACTTTAACAGTTATTTACTTGTGATCACTGCTGAGACTGAATCTTAGCTTAAATTATGAAATAAACGTCTATCTTTACTCTTTTGAGTATAAGTACCATGTACATATATTTACACTGGGTCTAATTAATAGTCTTTCCTTGATAAGGAAACATTTATTTCTACATAAATATTAAGTATAGGGAACAAGCCTAGTGATTAGCTCCTAAATCAGCCAGGTCTTTAAGCCTCCAATTCCATCATTATATTACATCATATGAACATCTTTTTCTGAGAATTCTTTCCGGTTTTTCTCCCTATCTCCCACTCTGGTTAATTCATTCAATACAAGTTTTAAAATACTAAATCGACATTTTTGGAGCAGTTTTAGGTGTACAGAAAAATGAACAAAAAGTAGAGCAAGTCTCCATATGTTCTCTCACCACTATCCCCAGTTTCCCCTTTTACCATCATCTTGATAGTGTGGTACATTTGTTACAATTGCTGAGACATTATTATTAATTAAATTCTATAGTTGAACTTAGGACTCACTTTTGTGTTTTTTTTTTCTGGGCCTTGACAAATACATAATGATATGTATCTCCATACAGTATCATAAAGAAAATATAGGTACCACTTTGAGTGTCATTTCTGGTTCTGGAGACACTGTAAACAAAACAAGAAAAAAAATATTGTATTTGCTGAGGTCAGGAAGAGCCAGCCCATTGTCAGGTTACCTCCAGTGGGTTCAATGCTGTGGAGTGTTTCTGTTGAAGTGAGTAGCCAGCCATTCACGTGAAAGCTTTTCCTGTGCTGGAGAGGAAAGCTATCTTGTGCACTTTCAGTAGGAAGACATAAATAAGAAGAGGAAGATTCAGATGAAGTCTTCTGCCCACTACTTTGTGACTATCTCCATTACCTTCCAATATGTCTACGTTTTAGATCTCATATACAAGGAGGATGATGGTCGGGATTTGACCACGCAAGAGATTTGATGACATCTAGGAAAGCTCTTAACTAAACTTTTTCTTTAGTAATTTCCTCACTTCACTGCTTTTTTAAAAATGTGTGTACTTGGTCTTTCTCCCTTTTTCATCTGGATTAGGTAACATTTTATTTATTTATAAGGTCCATTGTTTTATTCTTTCTAAGTAATTTCAACTTTGGTCTTTGCTTAGACTCATACATCTTTTTTTGTAAAAAGATTCATACATCTTTATTCATTTTCTCTGTATATAAAGTACTTTTTCTTTGTATATGTTAAACACATATATACAAAATGTATATAAATATGCATGTAAAATGTAAGTAGAAAATAATGTACATGCATACCTTAACTTACCGCAAAGGTTAAGTCTAATGCCTTGGAAATGCACTGAATAAGCCTTCGAATCCTGTTCTTCTTTTCCCCCAACATTAACCAGAATCTTGAAATTTATGTTACTCATTCCCTGTCAAGCTTAGCTTGATCATTTTACTGCCTATATTTATCTTTAAGTAATATATATAAATTTTGCCTGCTTTTATATATGATATGAATGGAATCATGCTGTATTTTTCTGAGACTTCATATTACATTTTTGAGGCCCATTTGTTTTCTTAACTTTATGTTTCCTGAGATATGACTGGACTAGAATTTATTCATTTGAAGGGGACCAGATCATGCCTCCCCAAAGTGCACCACTTGGGCATTTGCACTGAAAGCATTCAAGACCCGGCAGACTCCAGAAAACTTTTACTTTTCTCACTACCTAACAGAATTTAGTTAGGGGGCCTGGCCCAGAAAGAGAGCTATTATCAGAGGTAACTTTTTATCTGAAAGATTTACCTGCATGGCAGGGGGAACATATGATCACCAAACTTCTGCTCTTCTCAACTTCCCACGAGCTGCCTTCCTCCCATTTGAAGTCCCAGGCCCCTCACTCCTCAGCCCAGGTTGGCAGGTAAGCCTCACGTGCCTGGCTGTCTTTGAGTCTCATATTTTTATGGGGCCCCCCTACATGTGAAAAAGAATTTGTTTTTTTTCCTGTTAATCTCTCTTATATCGATGTAATTCTTAGATCTTCCAAAGAACCCAAATGGATCGAAGGACCCTGACTCATTCAACGGTGGATGAAGCGTCAGGTTCTTTCTCATTTCAGCTACTGGGAACACAACTCCTAATGGGGAAACTGTTACTTTTTTTTTTTTACAAATACACCACAGTGTATCTATTCTACTAAGAATGAACAGTTGAGTTAAATTCTTATATTTTGCCCTTTAGATCAATGTTCCTATGAGCATTCTTGGACATGTCTCTTTGCACAGATCCAAGACTTAATTTTTCATTTTCATTTTAGAGCCAGTAATGGGATTGTCGCATTTTATGCATGTTCAGATTTTATGTACTTAGTACTCAACTATTTGGTGACATGGCTGAAGTTTACATTTCCACCAGTATTAAGAGTTTCTTTCACTTTACATCTTTGAACACACAATATTGTGCAAAAATTTTAACTTCTGGCAATTTGGTGTGTGTGAAATGGAATAAATTAGATCGTAATATCTCCTAATATCTGTCCTCTATAGCACCTGTGGTCACGTCCCTTTTTCATTACAAATTGTTTACTTCTGCTTTCTCTTTCATTATCAATCTGGCTAGATTTTTATACATTTTATTTGCCTCTAAAAAAACAACCTTTATCCTTTATCTTCTGTGCTTTGTTGGCTTTTTATTTAATTAAGTTTGCCTCTTGCTCTATTACCTTTTTTCTTTCTGCTTTATTTGGTTTATTTTTTTCTTCATCCCTAATTTCTTAAGTTAGATAATGATTTTATTAATGATGAGTCTTCATTCTTTAATAATGTAAGCATTTAAGAACACATTTCCCTCCAAGTACTATTTAGCTCTTTCCTGCAATTTAAAGTTCATTATCATTCCATTTTAAATACTTTTTACTTCCTATTACTTCTTTTTAACTCATGAGTTATTTAGAAGTGAGTTTTCAATTTTTTGGATGTTTGAGTATTTCTAGTTGTCATTTTGTTACTGATATCTAAATTACACGTGGCCAGAGAGTCTGTTTCATGTTTCACCCATCCTTTGATATGTTTTGAGACTTGCATTATGGCCTAGGAAAAAAAATCAAATTTTATTTTTGTGTTGAGAATGTTTGAAAAGGTTTATTCTCTAATAGGCCATGCAATATTTCATATATGGCCATTAAATTAAACTTGTTAATTTTATTATTTAAATATTATTTATTTTTAGTGACTTTTTGAAGCTCTAGTTGTCCCTTTCTTACCACCAGCCAGGAAGGCTTTAGTGTTCCCCTCCCCCTGGCTAAAATTTAGACATGATTATTCCTGACACTGGGCTCCTGACCTAGAATACTTACTTTGGAAAACTTGTAATTGTAAATTCTTTCTCTGCCCCTTTGAAATGTTATTTTTTTATAAATCCTCTTGCCAGTTTTACAACCCAAAAATGTCATTCATAAGGACCTGGGAGCCATCTCTTTGAAGTGCCATCATCAAGGAAAACAGTGCCCCATACCCCCTAGTCCTGGTGGGAGGGTAGGTGTTGTAAAACTACCTCCTGTCATTATGATACTTGTTTCATATCTTTTGTGGGCTTAATGTTTTAGTCATGTAATTTTAAAGTCACAAACATATATTGTGATATTTTATAAGCAGTCCAATCCATCACTCACTGCATGTTAAATGGGCAGGTAGGCCATATATATATATATATTTGGAATGAGTTCATTCTGCTTTGTTTCACATTTTTATTTTTTGTTGTTTCATCCATTGTCAAGGTTAATAGAGGAAATTTTCCTTGTTCTCTTCTCAGGATAGAGTTTATTTTTCATTCAACGTTTTACAAATGATATAGCTCATTGGGGTTGCAGAGTCATTTGAGGGTACCCATTATAATCACAACTAGGATAATTCATTGGTGTTATCTTTAATCCCTAAGATTATATTTTAATCTTAAACAGAATCTGAATCCCTCCTAGAATTTTTCTACAGATTTGGGACAAACGCTTTTTTTTTATTCTTTTGTATTCATTTTTATAGGATTTAAACATGTTGGATTTTCCTTTGAGAACTTAACCTGTATTTCAGAGGATCTCAACTGCATGGTGTTTAATCATTTTCTAAATATTCTGAAATGTATATTCATATTTCTCTGTGATAAGAGAGTAGTTTAAGAGAGTTTTAAAAATTCTACATGGGTAGGTTCTACATGGAGCATGTTTTATTTTTAGCTTTATTTCCTTGTCAGCTTCTATCAACTTTTCAATGTTTTCTTTCTAGAAAACTACTGTGCTTATATTTCTCAAAGTTTAATGTCTATCTGAAGCACCTAGATATCTTGTAAATATGCAGATTATGTCTCAACAGGTCCAGATAAGGTTTTTGCAAGTTCTCAGGTAATGCTGGTACTTCTGGTCCATGGACCACACTTTGAGTAGCAAGATCCCATTATATTATTTCAGTAGTTTTTGGAGTAAATCCTGACTTCATCTTTGTTATAGTAGGTACATAGCCAGACATGAACAGGGTGGGAGAGGGGGACTTTGCCAGTGTTTATATTCAGCCTGACGCTTGCTTACATTCTACACATCCTATGTAAGCTGAACTGTTCTCATGAGATGTGAATGAGAATGCAGATCACAGACCAGCCAAAAACCGCTAGTTCCAAGATGGAGGAAAGGTTAACCCAAACTTCACCCCAAAGCTCATTATACTCTTATTATGACGATATTAATTCGCATTGCAGTTTGACCCTGCCTGCAGGGGGATAGCTGCCATGATAGTTCCAATGAGAACCAAATATAACCAAAGCTCCCCCCACCACGATACGAGAGTAGAGTAAGACTGCACTGCAAAACTCCCTATTGTTTCCTCAGTACAACTCATTCTGGGTTGGCCAGCACACAACTCCCTAGCATTTACTTTTGTCTTTCTCTGAACTCTTCTTCTCCAAATAAACTCTTCAGGCTCAGTGGCTTTCTGTGTGTGCATTCTTGAAGATGAAACAAAGAACCCACCTCGGGCAACACCTTCACCTATTTCTTTCTACGGGCCCAGCTTATATTCAGTATAACAATATCTAAGAGTTTGCATTTAACAAAGACTGTGTTATTTAATCCTCACAGCATCATCACCAGTAGATTTGGCAAGTTGTTTTCCTCACTGAGAAAAGCAAGCTGCAATGTACAGGGCCATACCCTCAACACCTGTCTGTCACACGTCTCTGTACCAGCTGTTTTCCAAGGGGGTTGGGGAAGTGTGCAGGACTAGGTGACAACTTCAATTTAGGTGACAACTTCAGTTTCTCTGAATCTGTTGTGTCTTCGTCCATATGGGCTGGTTCTGCTTGCCTTTAGTGTATTTTTTTCTTTCGAATTGAGATAGAAACTAGCTTGACCTCCCTTGAAGCCCTCTATGTGACAGTTTTTCTGAGTGTTGATTTAATATTTGGGTGTCTCCTTTCAGCTAACTGGTTGGCATCTGTGAAGCTCCTTTTATTATTATTTTTATTATTATTATTATTATTATTATTATAGCTTTCTTTAATAGGTTCCTAATGCATATTAGCACAAATCTTCAGTAAAGAAATGTTTAACTTTGTTTAAACCCATATTTCCCAAGCTTCCCTGGCCATAAAATTCTTTGTTTTAGTGGGATGGAATCCTTTTTCTTTTTTTCAGTATTTCTAAATATTATATACAGATATAAACACACTTGTCAACAAAAAACCACATTCTAAATTCACACTAAGTCACAAGCATTATACTAAGGACTTTAAGAATATAATCTCATTTTATACTCACAATCACCCTATGAGGTATTATAAGCTTCATTTGCTAGAAAGGAATTAAGCAGAGGCTTATAACTTATATTAAATATTTAGCTAATTCAGAAAAGAGCTCTAATTTAATGTAGGACGCCTGGTTCAAAAAGCAGGTTATATATCTTTTGGGGATGCATTACTGCTTTTCAGGTGCCCAACATTGGCCCTTTCCTTAGACAAAGACTACGTACTGAATTCTGACGTCATTTAATATAAAAAAGGGGGTGGGGCAATCGGTGAGGGTTCTGGGAGACTGAGCAACTGAGCATACTTTACCAATAAAGGCCGGCCAGAAGGGTGTGTGTCACCTAATAAATGTGACCCAGTTCCAGAGAAACATCATTCTCAAGGAGATTTTAATGCATCTTCCGGTGTTTCTCCACTTGCCACAGCTCTTCCTCCAGGGTAGCTTTGCAGAGCTGGCCAATAGGAGGTGACAGGGCCGGGATTCCTGACCGGCACCCCTTATGTGAAAAGATGGAGACCTCCGCTCTCAGCCAGTACAGTCGAGTCTAATTTCCAAAACTAAACGAGAACAATAATGACAATAAAAGACCCAGAACATCACTTTATTACATCCCATTGTGTTTACAGTTCTTAACAACAGAAAAAAATCCTTCCAGCACATTAAGGCCATCTGCATGACAGAAGTATTAACAGGAGACAGGCAGGAGATTGTTGATGATTTTCATTATCTGTAATACTGCTGAGAGCTTTATTTGTCTTCACCTTGAAACTTTGGAGAAAATCCGACTCTTCTTGGCAGCATTCGCTTCTTTTTTACAAAAGCAGCTTGCTATTTAAGTAAGCATCAAGCCCTTGAGATTTTTTTGGAGTATTTTCTTTTTCTAGGTGCCTGGGGATTTTCTGTTCTGAAAAGAGACTGAGCTAGAAAACCTAGAGGGCTCTAGATACTCTATTATTTAGGTGGACATTTTTGTCATGTTTAAAATTACAAGATTCCCAAGGGCTGGAGTGGAATGAAGAGTGCTGGCTGCAAAGACCAGTTCTGCCCCTCCAGGGAGTAACTATCAGATTCCTCCCCATGATGAGGGGTCATAGCATCTCTCATCCTGTGTGGTAGGGGTTTGAAGGAATGCACATAAAATCTCCAGCCACATCAGGCATTTCTTGATTAGTAGCTAGCCTCTTTTTGTAATTCGGTATCATTAATATACAATTACATGAGCAACATTGTGGTTACTAGATTCCCCCAATTATCAAATCCCCACCACATACCCCATTACAATCTGTCCATCAGCATAGTAAGATGCTACAGAGTCACTACTTGTCTTCTCTGTGCTATACTGCCTTCCCCATGCTCCCTGCTACATTGTGTGCTAGTCGTAATGCCCCTTTTTCCCTTTATCCCTCCCTTCCCATCCATCCTCCCCAGACCCTTTCCCTTTGGTAACTGTAAGTCCATTCTCTGGTCTGTGAGTCTGCTGCTGTTTTGTTCCTTCAGTTTTTTCTTTGTTCTTATACTTCACAGACGAGTGAAATAATTGGTACTTGTCTTTCTCTGCCTGGCTTATTTCACTGAGCGTAATAGCCTCTAGCTCCATCCATGTTGTTGTAAATGGTAGGATTTGTTTTCTTCTTATGGCTGAATAATATTTCATTGTGTATATGTACCACATCTTCTTTATCCATTAATCTACTGATGGACACTTGGGTTGCTTCCATTTCTTGGCTATTGTAAATAGTGCTGTGATAAACATAGGGGTGCATATGTCTTTTTCAAACTGGGCTCCTGCATTCTTAGGGTAAATTCCTAGGAGTGGAATTCCTGGGTCAAATGGTATTTCTATTTTTAGTTTTTTGAGGAATGTCCATACTGCTTTCCACAATGGTTGAACTAATTTACATTCCCACCAGCAGTGTAGGAGGGTTCCCCTTTCTCCACATCCTCGCCAACATTTGTTGTTTTTTGTCTTTTGGATGTTGGCCATCCTAACTGGTGTGAGGGGATATCTCATTGTGGTTTTAACATGCATTTCTCTGATGTTTAGCGATGTGGAGTATCTTTTCATTTGTCTGTTGGCCATCTGAATGTCTTCTTTGGAGAAGTGTCTGTTCAGATCCTCTGCCCATTTTTTAACTGGATTATTTGCTTTTGTTTGATGAGGTGCATGAGTTCTTTATATATTTTGGATGTCAACCCCTTATCAGATATGTCATTTATGAATATATTCTCCCATACTGTAGGATACCTTTTTGTTATTCTCCCATACTGTAGGATACCTTTTTGTTCTATTGATGGTGTCCTTTGCTGTACAGAAGCTTTTTAGTTTGATATAGCGCCACTTGTTCATTTTTGTTTTTGTTTCCCTTGTGTGGGAGATATGTTGATGAAGAAGTTGTTCATGTTTATATTCAAGAGAGTTTTGCCTATGTTTTCTTCTAAGAGTGTTATGGTTTCATAACTTACATTCACGTCTTTAATCCATTTCAAGTTTACTTTTGTGTATGGAATTAGAGAGTAATCCAGTTTCATTCTCTTCCATGTAGCTGTCCAGTTTTTCCAACACCAGCTGTTGAAGAGGCTGTCATCTCCCCATTGTATATCCATGGCTCCTTTATTGTATATTAATTAACTATATATGCATGGGTTAACATCTGGACTCTCTATTCTGTTCCACTGGTCTGTGGCTCTGTTCTTGTGCCAGTACCAAATTGTCTTGATTACTGTGGCTTTGTAGTAGAGCTTGAAGACTGGGAGCAAGATCCCCCCCACTTTATTCTTCCTTCTCAGGATTGCTTTGGCTATTCGGGGTCTTTTGGGGTTCCATATGAATTTTAGAACTGTTCGTTCCAGTTTGCTGAAGAATGCTGTTGGTAATTTGATGGGGATTGCATTGAATCTGTAGTTTGCTTTAGGCAGGATGGCCATTTTGACAATATTAATTCCTCCTACCCAAGAGCATGGGATGAGTTGCCATTTGTTAGTGTCCTCTTTAATTTTTCTTAAGAGTGTCTTGTAGTTTTCAGGGTATAGGTCTTTCACTTCCTTGCTTAGGTTTATTCCTAGGTATTTTATTCTTTTGATGCAGTTGTGAATGGAATTGTTTTCCTGATTTCTCTTTCTGCTAGTTCATCATCAGTGTATAGGAATGCAACGTTTTTCTATGTATTAGTTTTGTATCCTGCAACTTTGCTGAATTCAGATATTAGTTCTAGTAGTTTTAGAGTGGATTCTTTAGGGTTTTTTTATGTACAATATCATGTCATTTGCAAACAATGACAGTTTGGATTCTTCCTTGCCAGTATTGATGCCTTTTATTTCTTTGTGTTGTCTGATTGCCATGGCCAGGACCTCCGGTACCATGTTGAATAAAAGCAGAGAGAGTGGGCATCCTTGTTTTGTTCCCGATCTTAGAGGAATAGCTTTCAGCTTCTCACTGTTAAGTATGATGTTGGCTGTGGGTTTGTCATATATGGCCTTTATTATGTTGAGGTACTTGCCCTCTATACCCATGTTGTTGAGAGTTTTTATCAGTAGCTAGCCTCTTCTAACAAGTCTTGTGAAAATCCGCTGAGTGGAAGAACATGCCCTGCTCTCCTGGACGGAGCTAGCAGTTCAGATATTAACCATGCATTGCAGATAACCTGAAGGATTCTTTGCATTTAGTATTTAAGTGTTTCCAGTAGTCAGAGATATTTATATGTACAAGTTCCGGGAGAAAGTTTAATGCAAGACAAATAAGCAATCAAGATTGGCCAGAAAACTGGATTTTTCCAGTTGAACTGGAGGGCAATTAATTCTTAGACACACATCTTACCATTTTTGATACTGAGTTATCTTCACGAATGCATTTTTACATACATAGAGCAGATATACAGATTGCTTTTTATATCATGTGTTGGATTATAAGTTTTTATGACCCGTGCACTAACAAATTAGTACACAACAGATTTTTCATGATATTTCACTACTGAAGTCACTATCAAAGCCTCAGTTTACATGTAACTCTAATAAAATGGTCTTTAGCTCCTTTCTGACTTTTTCTGAGGTCTCTGATTGAATATTTTGTGATTAATAAGGTGAGATTTGGAAAGGATGGTTCTAGGTAAGATACTCAAGTCAGCTAATTTATCTTCCAACTTCTTTCAACATCTTGCCTTTCCTTCCTATTTTTCTACCTTCTGACCTTTACATAGTTCCTTTCTTGGAATATAATTCTTTAAATGAGTTCTTCTCATTTATCTGTAATTAGGAAAACTGATAGTCATTTTGGCTGAAACTGATTAGATCTTGAGAAATTAGTTTGTATCACACCCCTTTCTCCCACTTTGGCACGGTCCACATCTGCCAACCAAGGCAGAAGAGCTCGCACTGTTCATCATTTGAAAGCATCAGATTAGCTGGATATCACTTAAAACTGGAAGTTTCCACTTAGTAACTAGTATTATCCACATAGTTCACAATTATTAGGGCTCGGACAGGTGTTCCTAGGCCAGATGCTTAGAATTAAAAGGAAATTAATAATAAAAGAACCTGAAGTGAGATTCTGCTTTTATTTATGGGTATGAAAGGTTTTTCCCTTGGAAATCCAGATGTTAGGTACCGAGTGTGTGTCGTGCATATGTGTACCTGTGTGTAAAGAGTATGAAGGTTTGCATGCATGTGGTCTCAGCGTGTGCACATGCCCACATAACTAACCCATTATCTTCAGTTTATCTTATAAGGATCAAAAGCAATCCTGTAATTATGAATGATTCCTTTCTCTTTCTGGTAATTTAGAATAAAAACAAATCCTTTAGTTGTAAAGATTATATCTGGAAGCCAGTTCCCTGTGCCCACTGCAACTTTATCTAGCAGCCTCTTTTGCTCCAAGATTATCTAAGTTTCCATCTGGAATATCCCGTGGGGAGACTGCATAGTGGTAATGTGTATGGTCTGTGTCTCCATGAGCTCTGTATTAAAGTCTCTGCTACTTACTAGCTGTATAATCTTGGACACATTACTTAACCTCGCTAGGATTAATTTTCCTCACTTGCAAAACAGAGTACATGTAACTGAGAAGTTTGCTGTACTACATAAAAGAAAACATGTAAACTATCACAGTGTCCAGCATGTTTTAGGTACCTGATAAATGTTCATTGTTACTGTTTTTGCTATAATCACTATTACTAGTGCTCGATTATTACTACTACCATCACTACTAGTATAACTATCACAATCAGTACATGTGGTACTCCATATAGTTTCTGTTGTTTCTTGGGGCTTCGGTGGCTTACATTCTCCAAATATGTCACAATTTGGATGTCAAAAAGGGAATATTTTAATGTTCAATATCGTTAATGAAAGCTGAAATTTTATTAACTTCTAAGAATGACTTTCACTCATGCCAAGTTTCTATTAGGAAGTGAAAAGTCTATTTGTAATATGAACAATTGCTCCTAATTTATCTGCATTTCAGATATGGCTATATGACTGTCAGATTATTGAGATTCACCTATAAATCTACTATTGAAATCTTGATGGGCAAAAAAAATGAACTGCAGATATCATAGGAGTTTCTGTGGTTGAAAATTTTTTTAACAAGTCAATTTGGAAAAAAATTACCATTTACTCAGTATTTACTATATGTCAGGTATTCTTTTAGATAGTCTATATTTTGTGAAGTTTAAAAAATATCTGTATGTATTAATATTGTCCTGAATGCATACATGGAAGTTTCTAGAGTAGAACATACTATTATTTACAGAAAACAATTATATAGTTCCATTGTGCCCCAGTTCTTACACTTGGGGTGAAATGGTGAGAGCCAGATAGATTTAAAGTCTATATATAAGGAGTCTGCATTTTAGGTGTGGAATCCTGAAAAATGAATGTGGGTTCTTACATATACTTTCCCACTCCCTTCCTAATAGAGTCTCTTTTGAAACAAAATGGGAAAGATCCTGAGTTCTTACTCTGACCTTTTGGAATGTAAGTAAATTTCTCCAGCAGAAAGAAAAGACTAGGATCTCCAGCTTTACAACCCCCATATGTCACTAATCTCCCTCTGAAGTTCTCTCACTATGTAAAGCAGTCATAAATTAACCTTCAAGTGTTGCTTTTAGCCAGGCCCAAGTTTGAGTAAAATTTGTTCAAGAAGCCCCAACTGTGCTAAAACATAAAAATACTTTCTCCACAGTTCCATATATATACTATTAAATTTAAATTCATATACATATCTCTTTTCCAGATGGAGAATTGAGGGTCAGAAAGTTGAAGTAAATTTTCCAAGGCCCATACAACTAGTAACAGGGAGGTTGTTGATTAAAATCAGAGCTTGTCTAGTATGAACGCATTTTGGTGACTAAAATGTTTGCCTGAAGGACAAATTTAAGGAGTACATATTTAACATCTCACATTGCAGCAGGCCTACCCCCAAGTGATCCTGAGGATATTAGCATCTTACCTCCTGTTCCAAGGTTTTGCTGAGAGGATTAGACACAGTTAGCTACTTATAAACATATGGTAGAGGAAGAAAACAGTTTGACACAAATACTAGATTGGAAATTAGGAAAGCAATTTTTTGTTTCTATTTTTGTTTTCATTTTCCATAGTCTCATACTATCGATGCATTGCTAAAGAGTTTCTCCCAGAATTGAGTTATTTTTCTCTCCACAGAACTATCCTCTCCCCATTCCAGTGAAGAAGTATTTTTACCTATTTCTGTTATTTTGATGGATGCTTGGAATAGGCTTATAGGCAATATGATATCATATATTGCTCATGGGTGTTGCAAAGAAACAAAAAAATATTTAGTGCTAAGCTACTTTTTGAGTTCTGACCCAAGGTGGGGAACTAGAAATAAAACCTAACTTTATCCTAAAATTTATGTGGAACCATAAAAGACCCAAATAGCCAAAGCAATCTCCGGAAAGAACAGAGCTGGAGGTGTCATTGCTCCCAGATGTCAAGCTCTACTACAAAGCTACACTAATCAAAATAGTACTGACATGAAAATAAACACAAAGATCATTGAAATCAAATACACAACCCAGAAATAAACCCATTCATGGTCAATGAATCTGTGTCATAGAGGCAGGAATACAGTGTGGAAAAGACAATCTCTCAGTAAGTGTTGTTGAGAAAACTAGATATCCACATGCAAAAGAATGAAACTGGATCACTTAGACCTTATACAAAAATTAATTCAAAATGTATTAAAGACTTGAATGTAAGGCCCAAAAACTCCAAAGGCAGTAAGCTCTTTGACATCAGTCTTAGCAGTATTTTTTTACACCATTCTCCTCAAGCAAAGGAAACAAAAGCTAAAATAAACAAATGGGCTGATTTAATCAAAAAGCCATCCTACTGAAGGGAGAAGGTATTTGGAAATCATACATCTGATAAATGGGTGACATCCAAAATATATTTAAAAAGCTTACAAAAGTTAATATCAAAAAAACAAAAAAAATGGGCAGAGGATTTTAATGGACATTTTTCCAAAGAAGACATACAGATGGCCAACAGACACATGAAAAGATGCTCCACATCATTAATCATTAGGAAATGCAAATCAAATATCACCTCACACAGTTAGATTGGCTATTTCAAAAATATAAAAACTAACAAGTGTTGGTGAGGATGTGGTGGGAAGGTAAATTGGTGTAGCCACCATGGAAAAACGTGTGGATATTCCTCAAGAAATTAAAAATAGAAGTATCATAATCCAGCAATTCTACTTCTAGGTTTTTATCCAAAGAAAAAGAAAAACTAATTTGAAATGATAAATGCACTGCTATGTTTATTGCAGAATTATTTACAACATCCAACATATAGCAACAACCTAAACGTCCATCAATAGATGAATAGATAAAGAAGATGTAGTATATATACAACAAAATATTACTAAGCATAAAAAAGAATAAAATCTTGCCATTTGCCACAACATGGATGGACCTAGAGGACATTATGCTAAGTGAAATAAGCCAGGCAGAGAAAGCAAATACTGTATGATTTCACTTATTTGTGGGATCTAAAAACAAAACAAACAGAAACAGACTCAGAGATACAGAAAACAAACTATTACTTACCAGAGTGGAAACAGGTTGGGGGATGGGCAAAGTAGGTTAAGGGAATTAAAAGGTACAAATTTACAGTTATATAATAAGTCACGGGGATGTTACATACAGCATAGGGAATATTGTCAATAATATTGTCATAACTTTGTATGGTGTTAAATGGTAACTAGAATTACTGTGGGGATCATTTCATTATGCATAAAAATACTGAATCATTATGATGTACACCTGAAACCAACAGGATATTATGTACAATTATACTTCAATTTTTTTTAAATCTAACTTTAATAGTAGGTGAATTTAATGAGGGAGGAGAGGAGAATTAAACTTATTTTATTATCAATTTCCAAGAAAAGAAAGTATGCCTTCTGTTAATTTTTGCTCTATGTCATCTTTAGGTGACACTATCTTTGATGAAGGCTTTATGGTTCCAATTAGGTGTTTAATCCCTCCTATTGTCAAGGAGATTATGTGTTACCAATATTTTAAATATTCTTTATTCTTGATTTACACATTCTGCAGTAAAAAAGACAAAGTTGGTGACAATGTCAAAATACTCTAGTACATAATCATGTAGAAAACCTAGTGTTTCAAAGCAGGTTTTCCCAGGACATTAACAAGCCCAATATATATCAGGAACCTACAAACTCATGCCAGGGTGCAGCTGTTCATGCCCAGTTGACTCTGTCTCTAATGGTCACATGGGGCCAGATATATTCTTGTGACTTTAAAGTATTGGGCTAAGGCATGAGTCATCCTTTAAAAAGAAAAAGTGTCCTTCTAGGTCTTCAAGGCCTGTGAGCGATCACTCTTGAGAATCAGTGTAAAAAGGAGGCTCAGAGCTAGGAGCCGACCACTGCTAACTTATTTGCAGGTCCTACCAGCGAAGTCACAGCCTCCTCGCTGGGCACTGCACATGCCTGAGTGTGCCTTGGTGTGGCTGATGCCTAGATCCAAAGCTCGGATCCGTGGTGGCCAAGAGAGATCCCTAGATGCTGGCCTAGGCTGGGTTCCAAGGAAGCTTCTGGGAGCAGCTCTGCCTGAGGCTGTGCTTTCTTCTTTCTTCAGGGAGATACTTGGGGAATAAAGTGTGAAATAAAGAAAAGCTCACCACCACACGAGGGACCACCAGGAAGACTTCTAAGGCCCAAGTACTGAAGGGATCATTAACTCTGGGAGTCTCAAGGTGGCCACCCATTAAAAAAAAAAACGTTGAAAGCTAGCAGTTGGCATCGGCATTCCTGTTAAAGGATGAGCAAAATGTTTACCTTTCCCCTTAATTTCCTTCAGTGTTAGGTGCCCGCCAGGATGTATGCATTTATATGCCTTGGGCCCTTTCGCACATTTTTTCCTACCAAATCATGGGACTCAATGTTTCCAGGCTTATAAGGCCATAGTTTGGCTCAGACAGAACTGACTTAACTAAAAGGTGATTTCAGTGAACTCCAAAGGGAAGGAATCTCCCCATTGCTATCTCTTACCTCTTCTCCTCCCACCACTCCCAGGTGCCTATTCTCTGGGAACTGAAATAAGTAGAGATTTGACTTAAACAATTGACCTCTTTTACTTTGATCCATTAAATAGGAGGAAAGTTGCAGTGATGCTTAGCAGGAGGTGTGGACTGGAAAGAAAATCAATCTTTGTTGTATTCCTATTAGTTGTCAGGGACTGCACACTCTTATTTAGGTCTTACGTAAGTCATGCAAAGTAAGCATTCATTCATTCATTCATTTTTCCACATTTATGCCCATTATATGCCCATATGTACCAGCCACCATTCTAGGGGGTGATTATTAATATCTCCAACTTAAAGATGAGGAGAAAGATTCTAAGCAAGGTTAAGTAACTTGCTCAAAATTGCATAGTAAGTGGAGAAACAGAATTCAAATCCAGGACAGTTTCTTTCAAATGACCCCTGAGAATTTCCTCTTTTTAGATGAGAGGTAGTAGTTGTTAAGAAATTTAATGAAGAATTTGATATGTTTAAAGGCTCTTGTGAGCTGTATTAGTTTCTCCTGAATAACTAAAGCTGAAAGGACAGCTCCAAATAGTTGGTGTGGAATCAAAACAGAAGCGCACAGAGACCACGATTCCTTCCTTCCTTCCACATCGCCTCCACTTCCTGACCCCAGGTACCAAGGGCCCCTACCTGGGTCTTTAATACCTCCCTCACCCCACCCCAGCTTTCCATCATCCATTTCCTCTTCTTTGATGTGAACAACTCATGAATCCTTTATGGAGTTCAGGGTGCACAAAGCTCGGCTTCAGTGACCCCTTCTAACCATATGATTAATCCTGTAACCCTTCATAGGCAGAAATTTGGAGTTTCTACTGTCAGTTTGTCTGGCTGCTTCCCTAAATAAAGTTCCATATCAAAGATTTCACTTAGGACTAAAATAATTTTGAATTTGTTAAAAAATAATTTGTGATCTGCTATGCAAATAATTATAAATCAGTTTGTTATACATTTGAATGCTATTGATACTTGTGTCTATAATAATAGTTATGATTTCTGACATGATGTATAGACATTAGGGATTTTTTCCTGCTTATTTTGTAGAAGAAAACATGAGATACTTTGTTCAGTGTTTTTAAACTTTTTGCACATTCAGTTGTGTTTTTTATTTTACTTAATGGCTACTCTTTCTAATTTAAAACCAGTTTGCCATGATTTTTTAATGGGTTACTTATTAAGGATATAGAAGAATGGACGTATTGCTTAGGTATATTGCATGACATAATAATAAAGTCAGTCTTTCAAATGGTAACTTTAAAAAATTCCTTTTATGATTTAATGAGAGTTTCTCAACTATTTTGTTTTATTTTGATGGACAGGCATACAAGAACAGCTCTGAATAATGTAACTCACAACCAGTTCTTCCATTATAAGCCAAATGAATTTTTTATTGCTTTCAGAAATGAATCTCCACCCATGAGACACTTATAATGGTAAGAGAACAAGTGAAAGTTCAGTCTTTTTAAGGCAGTGAAGCAATGTAAGAGTAGAGCTAACCAATATTATAATGAAGGTGAGAAGGTTCCTTAACTCCTAAAATACAAATTTTTACATTGTTTGACTGATAAGAGAAAATGCTTATGAAAAAAAGATGACTGATTTATCCAGCAGAAAAGGCAAGTAAGGCTGTCTACTTCAGCTGCAAACCTGCTGAAAGTGACACTTTAGGTTATTTTTTATCTTTCAGATAAAAATTATTTTTGCACTATTTTTCACACAAAGAAATGGGCAAAGAACATGGATTTTCCTTGACTTCGCCCATCACCTGAATCTCTCTGTCATGCTTTTGTCTACAACTTGTGATCCTCTCCTACAAGCAATGCTTATATTATTGCTAACCCATGTCTTTACCAATGTGTTAATAGATTTCTTATTTCTCCAAAACACCATCAGTTGCATGAGAAATACATACCTCCAACTGCTTTACTAGTGGTCATAAATATCCCACAGTGGCTTTTAAAATATTATCACTGAGACAAGTTATCAGTGTCTTCTGTTATCTAAGAATGTTAAACCCTATTTGAATACTATTATATAAGTTATTTACAGATTAAAGTAAGACATTAGAACAAACATCTGGAACAAACATCTTCCTAAAACCAAGAGGAAAATATTTAAGCTATAGTCTATCTGTCTTCCAGTATCACACAATTCAAGTACAAATCCTTTTTCTATTGACATGGGAGAAATTTTGTCTTTCAGTCTCTAGAGTAAATGGAAATCTAAAAAAGTAAATACAAATTTGCAGAAGGCATTTTATTTTCTAAAGGAGTTAAGCTTACCTTTCTTACCTACATTTCTCTATATAGAGTATCCTGTGCAGGGTTTGCATTTAATCAATCAGTAGAAGTTTTCAATTATAACAAGATACTTTTTAGGAGGAATTTCATGAAGTGACCTAAAGGAAAAAATATCTCGTTGCTTTTACATGTTGGGTTAGGCATCTTTTAGGACAAATGAGAGTTTGGGCGAGGGAGCAGAAGAGAGGAGGCCAGCCCTCCCCTCCCCCATCTCATTACCGTGACCTTCCATGGCAATTAAATTGCTCCTCATCACAAACAGAATGAATACTCAAAATGCTTGCTGAATAAGGAAATACATAGTTGTGTGGTTTCATTACATAAGCCATTGAAATATTTACTTAACTCCAAATGGTTTACAGAAGGATACTGGAGGTGAACAGCCATTTAAGCCAGACATACATCACTAAGCTAAAATATATCAATAAATAAGGCTTAATACAGATCAACTCCAAATTACCTTACCTATATCCCACCCTTCACTGTCTGCGTAGAATACCGTAAAAGACAGTACAATATTGGTATGGTTGTGTAGGATCAGTAATAAGTAGTCCAGATACAATACACTGAAAAACACACATGGGCACATGTGTACACATACACAGGCATGTATAAAATATGTATTCTGTGTAAGTATATATATTTAATACATATGTCATACTCTGCACCTATATCTAAATTACCTTCTGCCAGCGTGAGCTCCATTCAGTTGCTTGTCTTAGACAGCCAGTCTCACAAAAAGGAGTGTTCACTTGGTTAATTTCTGCAGTTCCTAAAATAATCTCACACAAGCATTTCTTGCATATTTGATAACTGCTCTCTTTCTCCATGCTGTATTCCTGCATCACATAACACTGACATCCCTTTATGAACTCCAAAAACACTTATAATTTAGACCAGTGCTATCAAAGCGTTCTGGTGCAGGGCTACAAACTGGCATTTGTCCACCACAGTAAGAGCAGTGCGGGAATTATACAGGGTAAAAACCTACCAGCTTTTATAGCAATTGGATATTGTTGAGATGTCCAGCAGCATTTCATTTTTCTGGTAATTTTTTTAAGAAATAACTGAAAACTTGGACTTTCACCATAGCTGGCTTAAGAAGCACTGGCCTGTGTCGCTGTCTGGTAAACCTCACTCTATGTCAAGGTTCTCTGGGAGAATTTCAGAAGCAGAAGATGTTCAGCGACTGGTGCTTAGGGCTCTGTGTAAAAAAATAAGTCTGCAGGTTACCTTTATGCACATCAGGTTTGGACGTCTTTTATACCATATCTGTTTAACTGCTGTTTGACATCAAGACTGATGAGTCTGGGAGCTCCAGCAGCATATAAATGCCACATGAGCTTGTCCTCTTCGCTGCTATGTGTCTGGCACCCAGACTGGTAGTATTGGTACATTGTCAATTAATACCTTAGTTTCTCAACTAGATCATAAGAAAATTAAAAACGAAGAGTCATTTCTTTTATTGTGGCCTTCAGTAGAATTCCTGAGATGTAAAAACCTCAGTTGGTATACACACATGATTAAGTAGCCTCCCCTAGGAAGGATGACATCAGCTGTGTCCTGTGCTCATCAGCACGTGAATTCTCAGCGCCCAGCACTGCCACCCCCAGTACCACTCCCGATCTTCCCCAATTAACAGATATTATGACCTTCATAGGCAGCTGTATCTAGGAATCCCTAGGCATTTATTGGCACCCCTGTGATCAATCATTTATTGATCCCTGAGGTCAGTCAGCTGTCCCTGATCCCACCACCTGCTCTGGAGGAGAACCTGACCACATCACACAGGCCAGCAGAGTTCCTGAGCCCTGGCCCAGCTGATACGGTTTTGGAAAGTGGCTGCTCTTGCTGTGCCCGGGCTGGTGAGTTACCCTATAATGCGTTTTGTCTTTACAGGGACACACAAAGTCCCTTCGTGTCTCTGTACGGCTGCCCTGACCATGTCTCCTGCCTGGGATGCCGTTCTCTTCTTACTCACTGAACAAACTCTCCTACTCCTGCTCTTGTCTCCTTGCTCTGATCCGGCCCCAAAACACCCATGGCCCTCTCTAAGCCCATTGCTCAGCCTTGCTTTCCCACCCTACAAGGCCACTCCAGATCCCTCCTGCCTATCATTTTCCTTTACGCATTAAGGCCTCGGTCTGCAGTCTTCCGCCCATGCTGAGTTTCTCCTGGGCTCAGAGCCTATCTCCTTCATTTCTGTGCTGCCTGGGCTTGTCTTGGGGCCAGCTTCCACACAGGCACTCCAGATGCTCTTCAAGTGGGTGACTGCCTGTGGCCGCTCTTTCCTCTGGAGTATCAGATGGAGGGAGGTTTGAATAGGAGAGAATGGAGACTCCGGACCCAGGCCATGAGGGTCTTTGCCTGCTCTGTTCCTCTGTGGGTTGGAGTGGCAGGAGAGAAGGTCCCAGGAGACTAACTGCAGGAGACATTTTTGCAGGTACACTATGGAAGTGTGTGTATCACTTTTTCTAATAGTTGAAAATCACTTCTTACTTTAGTTTCTTTTAGGTACAATTCTACAGTTTAGTCTTCATCCAATAGCAGGCAGGAGTACAAATAAAAAAATTTACAAACAAGAAATGTATTTTGTGTGTCTGTGAGACAGAGAAATAGACACAAACACAGAGCTAGAGATTTAGGTATAGATGAATAGTTTGCCTTTGCTAAGACTCCAGTCTCACTGGAGAGTTTACTAAATATAATTTTTTTTCTTGTACAATTCTTTTTTGTTTTCTTTCATTTAGAAAAAATGTTCAGTTTCTCCTTTCACCATGAGTCACTGTCTATAAACTATTACTTTAAGAGTTATTATACAAGTTATTTTAGTGGCGACAGATTCTTTAAAACCTACAAATATCATTAAAATACTGCTGCATAATCAAGATTCTGAAGACTTCTATTTCCACTGTAAGGGCAACATTGAACAATTTAAAACTTCCTGGTCTAAAATTCATCTAACTATAGCTTTGGGCTCACGATCCCTGGTCTTAGAAACTTTTTGCACTGCTCTAGTTTATTTTCACGATCTTTTACCACTTCCTTCTTCATCAAGCTGACCTTTAATTTTAATGGCTTTTCCGGAGGGAGCTTACTGTAAGAGGCGATCTATTGCTGGGCATGATTTCGGATGACAACTTTGCAGTACTGGTGTACTTTTCTATTTTTAATTGAACAAGAAAACTCAGTTTAACGAGACATGTTCTATATTATTTCATTTTAATCTGGCAAAACCAGGATGACTCATCACCAAGGTTTTAGGTAAATACTAAACTAAGGAGACAGGAAGAGTTTGAAGGAGGTGTGGGTTCTGATTCTGCCAAGATGGTGAAATTACATGAGTTTCAGGCTCCATCCTCCAAAAACGAGCCGCAGAGAAGCTACAGAGGCAGAAAGGTACTAAAGATTTAAGGAACTAACAGAGACAAAACAACCCCCTCATGCTCCCTGCCTCTCCCCCCAGATGGAAGACCATCCGAGAGCTGATTGGCACAGGATGGGTGGATCGTCGTGTTATGGTAGGTAGAGAGCCAGGTATGAGCAGGGAAGGGAAAGAGAGATTTGAGTGGGATGCTTGCTTACCTTCTACACATTCTGTGGGATTCTCATCTCCAGGGATGCAGGGAATGAGAATACAGGGAACAGACTGGCTAAAACCAGCTGGTTCCAACATGGAGGTAAAACTGACCCAAACTTCACCCCAAAATCCATTAACATAGTAAAAAACCATGCCCCTCTGGCATCAGCATTGTAAAAATCATACCTCCCCACGCCATGACAGTTCAAATGGGGTCCAAATATAGTAAAAAATCCCTCCACCCAACATGATGTGGCCACTTCCACGTGTACAGGCTGGCCGGCGTCTCCACTAACCCCGGAGGCCTCGGCCTGGGGTTGCACCTGCCCCTGCTGATTCACCCAAGGTGTTAAGGAAACCCTGTTCGGGGCAGCTGCCTGCTGAAGGGTCACCACGAGTTCCCCAAGGATTCTGCGGGGCCTGAGAGATGCTGCCTTGGGGGCTCTTCTCCACCAGCCCCCTCACTGCACTGCTCCAGATCAGGGTTTAATCTTGTGCCATCCTGCCTTCCCCGGACAGAAAGCTCTACCCGGGAGCCCGCGGGCTCAGCCTGCGGAGGAGGAGGCCGAGAAGCGTGACGTCACCTGGATGGTGCCTGAGGTTGGTCGTGACGTCTCACCCCCTCAATCCGGAGCAGCTACTCAAGAGCTGGGAGGATGCTCGCCCCCCACGTGGGCTGCAGCCGCCCTGCGCCCCGGATGCCCAGACCGACGGCTGCAGAGGGTCAGTGAGACGGCCACACACTGCCGCGTCCCGGGCCAGGCAGCACACGGACAGGTGCCCTGAGCCTTTGGTCCTGCAGTGGGAAAAGAGCCTGGGGCACAAGCAGCCCCCCAGGCCCATCCTGTGGGTCACTGCGGGAACCGCATCTCTGATCTTGCACACAGGGATTGCAAGGGAATCTAAGGGGCTCAACCCCTGAGAATCGGTGACTCAGAATGAGACCTCCAAGAAGGGCAGATCCAGGATTATGAGGCCTAAAAATCTTTATAAAAAGGAAAAAAGCACAAATACAACATCCAGTGTAAAAATTAATGTTTTTTAAGGATGACACAAGAAATTACAGTAACATACACATTTTAAAAAACTGACATATCACAAACATCACTTGATATAGAAAACATTTTTATTAGCTAACCAGCTGACATAGCCCCATAAAATTTTTTGTTTTGTTTTGTTTTATTCTCTTTAGTCACCTTTTTATCTGTCAGCAATTTTATTATTAAAGAAAATTTAAATTTAAAACAAGAAAGACTTTAGTTTTTCCTATAAAATGATTGCTCAAAATTTGTTTTTATTGGTAACCTAGATTCATTGAACATGGAACTGAATACTCGGACATGTTTTATAATACTGCTATAGTTCTGTATTTTATAATCACAGAACATCTGATTGATTCTATTTTGCATCATTTGTATCAAAAAAATGTGTGTTGTATGATGCCCTTGAAATTAAGTGTTTTGGATTTTCAAGTATATTCCTAAAAGTGGAGAACTTCCATTTTGACTCGAGGTCAATGAGAAATTCTCCTATTGCAATTTTCCGTATCTGATGATTCAAACTTCTTTTTACATATTATTTTCTGACTTTGTGCATTTCAAACCACTTTGTATTCTCAGTGCTGGACACTGTAGAACATTTTCATACTGCAATAGGACCTCTTTCATGTCACCATACAGGGGGAGCTGGCACAGCGCACTGTTCCCAGAAGCTATTCCTTCACAGGTACAGCTAGTGCAGACTGAAATGCATGCACAAGTTACGGTGAGTGTCCGTATGGGAATGGAAATGGAGACGAGAGTGGGGAGTAGCAGCAGTCTTAAAGAATTGCATATAAGTATCGTACTATTGCATATGAACAGAAATATATAACCATTTGCTAGTGAGAGCCCATGACTCTCGGGCTTTATAGTGTGTTAGCATTCTCCATAGACAAAAAAAAAAAAAAAATAGGGGAGAGAGAGAGTGAGTTTCAGAGAGAAAGATTTGTTTTTAAGGAATTGGCTCACTTGGTAGTGGAGGCTGACAAGTCCGTAATCTGCAGAGTGGCCTGGAGACCCAGGGGAGAGTTGATTACTCTGAAGGCAGCCTGCTGGCAGAATTCCGTCTTAGTACAGAGGTCAGTCTTGTTCTAATAAGACTTTCTACTGATTGGATGAAGTCTACCCACATTATGGTCTACTTTATTCAAAGTCTACTGATTTATAAATGTTGATCTCATCTAAAAAATCACCTTCATGGAAACATCTAGGATAATGTTTGACCAAATAAATATCAGGGTACCATCGCCTAGCTAAGTTGACACATTAAATTAACCATTATAGTGGTGACTTCCTCTCCACCTGAGGAGCTCAGCTACCTCAAAAGAAAATCAACAAACAGAACTTTGAATGTAATCCAAAGTGGAAGTCGTGGAACAGAGGGACTGTAGTGATCTGTGTTGCTCACCCATATCAGGTTCTTCTCTTCTTCCAGGCAAATAGGACAGCTACACTTTAACACCTTTGCTGTTAGGCACGATTATAAGTGGCCCACTAGTATTGGGCCACTTTTTTATGAATCATAAAGTTATGATTTATTACTTTCAGGTGAAGCTTTGAATTGCCAGTACAAGATTCTCCAGAGGTTTTTCCCCCTCCTGTGTTGGCCAAATGGGTTGCATGATCCAGAGGTTCCTCTACATGATAGTGGGGCCTCCAACCACCTGGATTCCTGAGTCACCACGTGGTATTGCCCTGAAGCATTGCCCGGACCTGTAGTGGACTTTGCCTGGCTTTAACCTCTGAGGTGTGTGGATTTTTTGTTCTTAGATCATCATCTATTCTTACTAATGAATAAAACAGCCAATGAATTAAAACAGACATGCTAAATTTAAGAGATAAGTAATGATGTCAGTAATATGAAACACAATTAGAATCATAAAGAATAACCAGGTGGAAATATGAGGTGTGCAGAATTTATTATTTGAAGTATGGAACCTAATATGTAGGATGAATAATCTGATGGATAGCTGAAGATCAATTTAGCTGAATGGGAAAATCAGATTGGGAGATAATAAAGACTTAAAAATATAGAAGGAATGACTAAAAAGATATGAAGGATAGGAATACAAGATGTAATGGAGGGTTCAGAGGGGGAAAAAAAGTAAAACTGGAGAGAAGGAAATATTTGAAGAAATAATGGACATAGATTTCCCAGAATAAGAAAATGATTTAGTGGGTTCATAGACCATCAAGAGAAGATAGAAAGGAAAAAACTCCACATATAGAATGTCGCTGAGAATTTAAGAACATCAGAAATGAAGACAGAATATGATGTAATTTCAGAGAGAAGGTTCCTGACAAAGGGAAGAACTTTAGATTAACTTTGAACTTCTCACCAATAATACCAGAAGTAAGAAGATAATAGAGTAATATTTTTAAAGTATTAAAGGAAATGAGCTTTGATCTATAATTTTATGTCCAACCAAATTACCATTCAGTTGAGGACATGCAATGCAAACACTCTCAGGCATTATAAAATAAAACCTCAGAAGGGCTGTCACACAGAGATCTACATTAAGAGCTCTTGAGAAATTGGAGAGAAACAAATTTAGGAAGTGACAGATGTGAAGTAAGGGTTATCACATATCTTGGTAAGGGTTATTTGTGTTTATTTAAAAAAAAAGAAACTAGGATTAATGAAAACATATATCCAATTTCAACTCAAAACTAAAATTCTAGCCATCATCAATAGGATGAAGGGAAGCAGACCAGATAGACATGAAAGAATGCCCAAGTACTGTCCTTGTTGGGGGCACGGGATAAATACGGATACACTTCGAAACCAGCAGGGTTAATATGAAACTAGAGCAGTGACAGCTTTTCTTTCTCCATCTATAATTTGTTTTTACCTGATTTCTATCTATGCTTCCAGGTCTAGAACTTTCTATTTTGTGGATAGAGAATGAATCATATGCCTAATTTCTCACTATTTCTGCAAAACAAGTTTCTCTCTCTCTCTCTCTCTCTCTCTCTCTCTCTCTCTCTCTCTCTCTCTCTTTCTCATGTGCACAGACACACACACACACACACACAAAGCCATATTTTATTCATTTTTCTACCTGTGGTTTTTAACCACAATTGGATTGGGTTGAATTCAAATCCGTGTCCCCAGCGTTAAAGGTTTTAAGACTCACTTTATCTTTTCTTGTATCACTGAATGTGTTTATTTTCCATTTAATTTTTCATGCTAATTTACAAGACATCAGGGAAGCCAAAATGAATATATGTACCATTTGGCTGAAAGTATTCTGATAATAGTAGTGAAAATAAACCAATCACAGGGAACATATACAATTACACTAGTTGCTACTCTAATTAAAGGTGGGTAACAGTTTTGCTATCTATTATTTATGTCTGTATATATATATATTCATATATATAGATATGAATAAACAAATATGTGTAAAATAATGCTATTATATGCACAGAAAGAGTATTGCCACCTTATACACAGGGAAATTGATGTTCACCATGGTTACTTTCCTAGGAGGCCAGCACGTATATAAGGTTTGCTGATTTCAGCTTGATTCTCCTATATTACATCATGCCATGATTTCTTACAAAGGAGGTTGAATGTTTTTATTACTTTGGCACCTTCAAGCCAAACTCAATCTTTAACATTCAATTTTTAGTACAAATCTGTGTTTCTGTGACTATATTTGCAAACACATATGTGTGTACATATATACACACAGTTCACAGCACACCTTCTGATGAATATATACTCAAAAGATGAGAGTGCCTAATTTTTTCTAATAAAGACTGTGATTTATCAAATATTATGTGTCAAACACTGTGTACATTAAATAATTCTACAATTCTAATCCTGTATTAGACAGTACCTGGATCCTAGATCTGAGAATCCGTGAGGTTAGTTAGAGACATTAAGTTGATTATTGAAAGTCATAAAGCTACCAAGGGGCAGAAGCAGAAGCCAGAATTAAAATCCATATTGATTCCCCATCACTTATGTTTAAGAACTTGACCCTACTACTTGCTACACATGAATGTAAAACTTCCAGGGATTAATTTTGTGAGTTTAGAAGCAATATATTCAATAGGTGAGATATGAAAATTTCCCCATTGGAACTGTTCCTAACATTGGCAGTTAGCCTACAAACAGAGGCGCTTAGAAGTATGGAACCATGCAAGAGGCCCATGCAACCCCTGGAGCAGACTTGAAGCCACTCACATAGGGAATTCTGGGTGCTGGGCACCTCGTGGTGATGGGGGGACACAGGCTTCAGGTAACCTGTTCCCTTGGGCCCCTGGAATCCTTGCCCTGCAGAGAAAGGTGTAGACAGAGAAGGTCCAAGTGACACCTGGCTCCAGCTGCCAGGGTCATGGCAGCTCATGATCAGTATTTAAATGCCAACTTTTCACTAAGTGGAAGGAAATGAGATTTCTTGTAACAGATGAAAAGGCAACTAAATGGGACCTAGAATATTTTAGTTTGAAGAAATCTTACTTGGAAAACAGAAAATCAGAAGTTGGCCATTCACCATATATGAATAATCATTAACACAAATTAACCTCACGAGTAATGAAGGCAGTGTAGATTTAAAGCAAAAACAATATCAATTTCATCTTTTAAATTAACAAGTTCTCCTTTAAAATAAGACCAAGCTAAATGCTGGTGAGATGGAAGTGAGGTTATCATTCAAATGTAAAACTAGTGGGAAAATTACCTGTCATAAACTTTTTTGGAAAGCAATTTGGGAATTTGAGCAAAATGTCTCAAAATTTCCCTATTATTTGGCCCAAGAGGGAATCTAGCCTAAGAAAATAATCTGAAATGCATAAAACTGTAACATAATTACATATAATGACCTAAAGTGGAAGTAGTCAATAAGCTTAATAATTACAGAGTAGATATAGATATATAGAATTTAGTAACTATAATCTAATTGACTGTTATGTACTATTAAAGTATGACTTACAAAAGTTTTTAATAACATAGGGGAATATTTTCATTCTAAATTTAAATTTCAAAAGCAATGATAGATCATTTGTGTACACAGTATTTTATCTGCTCTATAAAGATATGTACAGATAAAAGACTAGAAGGAATTAAACTGAAATAATAAAGAAGATCATTAAAATAAGCCCCATAGTTGGTAGTCAGTGAAGCAGCTAGAGATCTTTGTTTTCCTCTTTTAGATCTCCATGAAGTACAGAGCATGTTGAGATTGTGATTTTGAAAACACCAACAAAAGGTGCATCGTTGAACATTTATGCCACTTCAATCAATAAAGATAATTTTCCATTGATTTATATAAACTTATGTGTTAGAAATTAATGGAAATGAATTGATAACTTTTCTATTAACTATGTTAACTGCCATGAAGAAAAAGGGTCTCATTGTTAATATCATCGATAGCAAGCTACTAATTGTACAAAACCAACATTAAGGCCATTTGTGAAAATCCATATCCTTTTTAGTACCAAAATATTTTAAGAATTTTGAGATAAGCTGCTGTCTTTACTACTGTTTTCATGATTTTATTCAACAGATCTTTATAGAGCACATGCGATATTCCAGGGAATGTGCCTGTAATATACCAGGATACAAACAGAAATTGTCTACATAATTCATAATTCTTTAGAATTAATGTATCAAATGTAAACATTCCTAGTACATTCCATCATCATATTTAATTGTTCCTAAAATGTACTTAAGAGTGTCCCATTTTGTGAGGAAAAAAAAATAAGTGAAAATCACTGAAGCACATCACAGAGGCCACAGAGAGGAGTTCTGGTTGCCTTTCTCCAAGGCAGTGGCTTAAATGTCCACGAACTGGGCTTCAGAGAGATGGCTTGTGATAGCAGTGAACTAGCTACTAAAAAAGCTGCTGGAAAAGACTGAAAACTGATTCATTGCAGAGTTTCCAAGTGACCTTCAATGTGATCTTCTTTAGCCTACTGGAGTACCTCCATAAATCAAATCTGAAAGAATGGTTACTCACAATGAGTCAATTCTTAAAATTCAGTGTCATCTCTACATGGAAAAGGCCGAAGGACTGCAAATATATTCTCCACCATGATCAAAAGTACTAAGAAAATGATATAGTCGAGGCATCAAAAATGAACGATTTAACATTCGTCTCATTAATATGTGTTACTTCACCTAGCAATGAAGAAGGGAGCATCCCTGACTTTTGTTTTTTAATTTTCAAAATAATTTTTTGTTCAAATGATGAAAACATACTGGACTTTTTTTTCCATCATTAGCATATCTTAAGTGGTTGTAAATCAACTACTGGTTGACTTGAGAGGAGACCCACAGGCTTTTTTCCTAGCAGGGTGAAGCAATAAGTTCAGATTTTTGACAGTTTCATGGTAAATACATTTAGTCAGCAAAACTGCATAATGTAGCTGTGATTATAGAAGCAGGCATGCTCCTTGTCTTTTTAAATCAGATATTATTCAGAAAAGAATTCTACATCATGAAATTTATGGAGCACCACAAGATAAAACAGTTTATTTTGAAATAAAAAAGTAATCCTTATCACTGAAGTATCTCTCTGAGCTAACCAACAATATTGACAAAGAACAATTGCAAAATAAAAGAAAAAAAAACCCTCTGCTTTTTCCCTATTGACTTCTTAAAGTATCAAGAAGGAATAGTTTTTGTGTCTGGTATCTTATAACAATTACTTGGTAAAGAGTCATAATACTTTATTAACAACTAGATAGCACAGCATGAAAAAAATGACCATTATATACACATACACATAGCTGAGTGATGGACACATTTTTATTAACTGAAGTTCTACTTGAACCAATTTTAAATCTATTTTAAAACTCTTTGATATTCACCCCACTTCACTTATTTCATCTTTTTTCTTTTAAGTAATAAACATTTGTCTGCCTCTCTAAATGAGATCCTTTTAAAAGCACTGCTGGCAGTCAATTTTCATCAATCAAGTTGTCTTCTTTATCAGTACTCTCCTAAAAAACATTTTTGTTTTGTATTACATTTGGCTCCTCTAGGAAATGCTACCACTTAAAGGAATTTTAAAGAACATGAAACAATTTGCTGTGAACGTCATCCATGATAGACATTGATTGCAAATAATACACCTTTATAAAAACTCCCATTTCTTCCAAATACATTATGATAGACTAGATGATTATTCCAACTTTTCACCTGATACCCCCTCACCCCTGTTCCGGTTGCGACCACTTCCCAAGAGGATTACACCTCCACGTCTTTTCCCACATTGTCTGGTAGTGCCCCTTCCACCGTGGGTGGAGTATATTTTCCTATCCTAGTGATGATGGGATTGATCGCATCACTCGGTTTATACAATAGAAGCATTAAAAAGGTATCATTTTCCACTTTCTACTTTCTACTACCTACAAAGGTATAATGTTTCTACTTCCCTTCTTGCATGTCATTCGTCACCATGAGGTGGACATTCTCTGGTTAGTTCACTGGCCCTGGGAAAGGGGTGAGGAGGTGAGACAGAGCTGCCCAGTGTGTCCCGTGACCAAAGCCTGACACAGAGCCGTGCCAGCTGACCTGCAAACCTGTGAGAATGAATGACCATTGTTTTAAGCCACTGAATTTTGGGTAGAATATTACACATTGTGGCAATATCTAACTGATACACTCATGACTACCCCTGCTGATAAACTAACACTGAGGAAATTTCTGCAATATGTTTTTTTTCTTTCAGTGGGACCTGTAAGTGACCCCCTCCCGTGAAGTATAAGAGTAACTTTCTGGAGACAGGAGACCTGGGTTCTGTTTTTTCTTTATCTTTGACAAGTTCCTTAATCTTTCTGTGCTTCCCTTATAAAATTGAAAATAGTAACACTGTGATACCTAAAGGCTGAGGCCTCTAGATACTAGATACCAGTCTAGGTCCAGATTTTATGACTGAAATATACAGTTTTATGAAATGAAACCATATTATTTAAGGGCAGTCCAACTCCCACTTTATTACTTGGTATAGTGGCAGAGCAAGTTACCGTTCTGGAACCACAGAAGTCCTAAAGCAGGAACTAGGAGACTTGGGGGTAAAAAGTCCACTCGATAGGGCCACGAGCAGACACTGAACTAAGATTTGGGGAACCAAGATGAGCAAAAGCACTTCGGTGTCTGCAGTAAGATCCAAGATCAACCTTGGCAGGAGCAAATACAGTCATCTGAACCTTGCTTCTGTCCCTTTTCTAAATCTATATGCTTTTTAAACTCCTTTACTACCTTTTCTCTAGTCTCCAAAGATAAGGATGCCCTGTTGCCAAGTCTGTCATAGTAGCAGAAGACCATCAGAGCTACATATCTGGTTCCAGATTCGTTTGCTTTTTTTCATCTTTTTGGTTGTGGTTCATGATAAGAAACAGACATATACGCATATGTTCTGGTCAAACAAACTTTATTTTGCCAACACTCATCACCCTGTGCTCCAAAGTCAGGGTAGGGAGGCCCTTTGCAGAAAGACAAAATTTACCATCTTCCAGGCTGGTGTAAGAAGGAAGTAAGTTTACATATTTTTTTTCACATGCATTTATTCAGCCTACATCACATTTTATAGAGGATTTCAGGCAAGGAATTGCCACACAGGGAGACTGAGGAATAGAGACTTTTAGTTGGATGACAAATTGCCTAGATGGAAATGAGCAGAATGGGGATTGGGAAGCACTAACTATGTCTGCCACAGTGATAAGATAAATCTCTGTGTTTTGCTCCTGAATTTATAACACTATAAAATGCTTTCTTTTTCCTGATGTAAATTTCCACTAATGCAACATGTTCATTCTTTGAGATTGCAACAGTTCACCCTACGGCACAATGCAAGTGTCCAGTATAGGTCCTTTTTGCCAAGGAAGCTGTCTGTAAGGGGTACCTGATCAAAATACAGGGATTTAGATTTAGGATTTCTGAGGTCTGTGTTATTTAAGATCACCTGCATGCTTCTAGGGAAAAAAGGAGGTAACTATGGTCATAGGCTAATAAATAAGCATTATGAGTGCTAAAGGCTACCATGTACATTGGGGTATCAGGCAAACAAGCCAAATAACAGTTGGTGTTCTAACTAGACTGTGGAATACTTACCTGGTTGGACCCTCCACAGACAATTTTGAAGAACCATTCTTTCCCCCTAATTGCACACAAGATTCTGCAAGAAAATCCTGAAGTTACATCAATCACGCATTCTGTGGGCTAGTCTTTGAAGTTAATGGCTTGGGACAAAGAAGTCAAATAGCAAGCAGTGAAGGAATAAGCTTGCTATTTGTTTGATGTAGGAATAAGCTCTAGGGGACTCTCACCATAGGGAAGAGTTGGGAAAGGTTTTGGGATGCCGTGAAGCACAGCCTAAGGAGAGAAGACACCACGGTCAAATGTTAGAAATCAGCAGGAGACTGGACTTCCCTGTTGCTCTGTGCACATAGCGATAGGCCGAGTCCTGCTAACAGAACTTGATGTAGTTACCCTGAACAGCAGTAATAAAAACTATTTTACAGTTGTAAGAGTTCTTTCACATATGTCATTTCAGATTGTTATCTACAAGTCACTGATAAAGAAATCAAGGTTCCTAGAGGTTAACTGCCTTTGCCAAGATCATATGAACACCACCCAGCACCTTGGAAACATCTTGCCAGAAAATGGCCAGATTGCCTGTGCCCAGAGAGCCTACTGAAAATACCAAGTACCAGAAGCTCAGTCCCTTACAGAATTAAGTTTTAGCATCCTGTATCTTTCCTGACCGTTGATCCCAGTTTTTTTCGGGCTCTCCAAACAGAATTTTCATGATAACTTAGACCTTTGCTCTGAAGGACCTTTGCTACACCCTCTCCTCCTGCTCCCCACCCAACCTCAGTGAGCACTAAGTTTTGAGCCGTTTGTGTCTGCTAGAGCATTGGTTGCAAGACGGTGGAAGAACTGAGTCCTGATCCAAATCACAAATACCAAATCTGGTGTTTTAGCTGACTTGTCATAATAGTTTTCTGAGTCAACAATATGATCACCATTGCTCTTTTAACCAAGTGTGATTTTGAGCATATTTGATTCACAGATAACAGCAAACAATTATGCATTCTTACATCATTGAAGTATAATCCATTTTCAGTTTCACAGTCTGTCTTTTTCTTCTTCAAAGTAATATTTTGAATGTTTTTGAAATCAAATTGTGGTCAGAGCCAAAGATGGAATCCACATAATCAATCATTCATGTAGTTAGTGATCACAACTTATTACTTTGGTTTCAGTCACTTTCCAAATGTGTCATCCTTTTTTGAGGCTATATTATAGTCCATTGTATAGAGATATAAAATTAATTCCCATCAGTCTCCTATTGTTGAATATTTAAATTGTTTCCTTCTTTTTTAACTATAAAGAATGCTGTACTGGTATAGCTACAGGATAAATCCCTAGAACTGGAATTGCTGGTTCTTAGGGTACATGCAGTTGTTTTAAGGAATGCATTTTATTTTGTTCTTGGATGGGATATAAATTCTTCTTTTATTCTTGGATAAGTTATAAATACATGAAAATTCAGAAAGCAAACAAAAAGGTAAATTCGCAAGTATTATAGTTTCTCCTTCTGATAAGCAGCTGCTGTTATCAGCTCTTTATATATCCTTACAGAGATATTCTATGTAAATATAAACATGTACATATATTAGGAATTAGGAACTTCCTCTTATTTGGGAATATTCTGCGTTGCACCTTTGAGAGCCCAAAGGTTCATACTTGAATGTTGGTTGAGAGAGAGATACCCAGGCTGTTACGTCACTGTTCATGTTAAGAGCACAATTCTATATTGTCTCATTGTTCAGTGTCTGCCATACATCATAATTATTGAAGATTCTATTTTTATAAGCTGTGTTTCTATTGATTCTCACTATGTCCATTTACTCCGGAGGGAGTTTTGAAATTATTGCTCCATATTCTTTGTTATTCTAGAGAAAGTTCGTTTTGAATTATGAATTCCTTTTTCTCCTTATTGGAGGTTTTAGGATCTTTTTTCCAGTAAGGTTCTGAAATTTCTCAGGGTTGTGTTTTAGTGTGAATCTGTTTTTATCCATCATGTTTGGCACCTAGTGGACCCTTTCCATCAGCACTTTACTCTCAGGAAATTTCCCTGAATTATTTGATGGATGGTTTTCTCCTGTTTTCTCAGTTCTTTCCTTCTTAACTGCTATTTTTTTTTTTTTTTTTGATGTTGGACTTCTTAGATTGCTCCTATTTTCTTAGTTTCCCCTCTTTCTCTTCATCCGTCTTTTTTGCTCTATTTTCTATGAGACTTCCTCAAATTAACCTTCCAGCTTATCTGCTGATGTTTTTCATTTCTGCTATTGTGCTTTTAATTCCCAAGAACTGCTTATCTGATCTTTGAGTATTCCTTTCTTATAATTTCCTGACCTGATCATGGGTACCCTGTCTCCTTTTGTATGTGGACGGCATCAATAATAGTTGATTTCCTTTCATTTTCTTCTCCCATGCAGTATTCTCCATGTGGCTTTTCTTCTTATCAATTATGATCATTTGTTTTTGTTACGGAGGGTTCGGTTTGGTGCTGCAGGGGAGTCAGAGGACAAAGTGAGGAAGGAATTCATTAAAGTAAGGGTATTAGGAAATGACAGAATAGAATAATAAAGGCAGTTCATTGAACAGCTACTCAGGATGGGGCCACGACCCCTGCCAACTCCTTAAGCCAGGGTCACCTGGCGTCCAGCGTCTGCTTGGGTCTGCACAGCGTGGGAGCTGAGTTCCTCCCACCACAGGCTTTGGGGGAGCCGCAGAGCACTGGGTGGAGTGAGATGATGTTCCGCAAACTTCCTGTAGGTAAAGAAGGGAGACTTTCAGGCAGGTTACTAAAGAGCATGACTGTAAACTGCAGTTCCCGGTCACCCAGGCGACGGTAATTTGCAATCCCAGGTCTGAGCGCTCAGCAGCCCCTCCTTACTTGTCTGAGGTAGGAGAGAGTGAAGGTTAAAGCCAGAATTCGGAGGATTAGAATGACAAAGCAAAGTAATGAAACACTTTAACTACTGGGAAGGCGCGGAGAGATGCGTTTAAGTGAGAAGTTTATTTAAGGCAAAAGGAGCACTTGGAGAGAGGGGAGTGTGGGCTGCCCTAGAGAAGAGGCGCCCCTGAAAGGCTGGGAAAAGATTAAAAGGATACACACCTAGAAAGTGTGGGTGACCCCAGAGAGAGGATTGCCCCAAAAGGCCAGGGATTCCCCCTTTTAAGGATTGTTTAGGAATGTGACTAAGGGCTGGGGTGTCAAAAACAGACTTGTTAAGTGGTTTTTGAATACTTAGAGTTAGCTCAACACAAGGATCTTCCTGCTCTGATTTCTCCCCCGATACCTGCATCTTGGTCTAGGAGCTTATTATCAAACAGCTTGCCTGCCCAGCCTCCAAGGTGGGCTGAGTTATTGTCTCTCTGCTAAAGGGTAAGTTAAGGATCTTACATTTTTAACTTCATGGGTATTAAAATACAATCTTTAAGATGGAATCCTTCCTGCCTTTCACTTTGTTGTTGTCTTGCCAATGGGTTTCAGCCCCAGGCAAGTTCGCTATGGATTCAGTGTGACCAAAGAAATTGACAGCAGAACACTCTTTGGGGTGAAAGGGTTATACCCAACTTTATTTCCAGGTGGCAGGTCAGTCACTAGAATCCCATTCACTCAGAGTGAGTCTGCAGGCAGCAAGCCGGTCTGTGCCTCTGGGTCCCTCTGTATGCACAGCTGTCCTCTGGGCTTCTCTGCACAGCCGTCCCACACAGCTGTCCTCCAGGCCTCTCTGCACAGTCATCCTGCACAGCCATCCTCTGGGCCTCTGTCCTCAGCGCTGCCACCACTCCAGCCTCTGTTCTGCTCTCCTGCAGCCTCGCAGCCCTACCACCATGTCGTGTGCAGAGCACTGGGCGGAGCTCTTTATACAGAGTCAACAGCCATATATTGCCCACAGGTGTGCAGTGAGCTAGTCAGTCAGGGCCAGGTGAGAATCCTGGCCACAGGAACTCTCATTTTATCCACAGTTGTTTGTGGCTGGGCCTGCATGCTAAATTAGTTGCCTAGGTTACAAACTACTTAATTAGGGCCGGAAGGAAGAAAAAATAGCATATAGTGATGCCAAGGTTCTTGTTCAGGAAGCCAAAGAATGAGCTTCACAAACACCCGAGGTAGGAGAGCAAGGTACAGGCTTTTATTTAGAGATAAAGTGAAAAAGGACAGAGCTCCAAGCTCGTGCCAGGAGGGGACAAGAGAGTCCATAATGGTGAGTTGTCCAGGGGGTTTTACAGGCAGTTGAGGATTTTTCGAGAACAAAAAAAAAGTCTTAGGGGTGGGGACTTGTACCACCTGCCCTGTCCTCAAGGTGGGCTGGGTCATACTCTGATTGCTAGGGCTAACAGCGGAGTACCGGGTTATGCTGATACCCTTGCCAAAAACTCAAACATTCCAGGCCAAGTTGCTCCTCGCCTTTTGACCTTTAACTGATCTCACTGTAGATGTCTATATCTTTACGCTAGAGAATTAGCATGACCTTGACTTTGCATAATGCTTAGCACAGAGTTTCAGTAGGGACTTCTTTGCCCATTGTTACATTGCTCTGACTGTAAATATTCCGCCCTGCTTTTCCCCCTGAGGCCCTCACCCTGCTCTAACTACACCACCGTCCCAGTCTCAAAAGGTAAAGGTGAAAAAGTAAGCTGGGCCTGCATGATTAACACAATAAAGACATGGGCTATGCTGAGGTACCTTCCTTTATTCCTTTATTCAAACATTCCAGGCCAAGTTGCTCTTGGCTTTTTGAGTTTTAATTGATTAATTTTGGATCTTTTTAGTGGACTTTTTCTCCTTCCACCCCGCTCATATCTATTTTCCTTCCTAACATTTTGATTGCTATCTTCCTGTTAGAGGCTTTCCTTAGATGTTTACAGAGCCTTTCTTGTTTGCTCATTCAGTGAGAGTTTAAATGCTGATTGAATACTCTAAGTATGGGCTTGGAGCTTGCTGATTTTATAGTAAGGTAGTCTTGACAGACCATTAGCCACTACCTTTATATATGTCTTTTTGGACTGTCAGGTGTCCAGAAGAAGCATCTCCCAGACCCTAGCCTTGGAGGTAGAGATTTGGCAGCCAGAGTCCTGGTAGGTGGTGGGTTTGGGTGTGGGTAAAAATTGCAAATTTTCCAGAATATCTCACCTGGCTTTAGTACATCTGCATATCCTCAGGGGTGGAGAGAAGTTCATCTCCATATCAGTGGGTAATTACCTGGGCAACCAAGGGCATGTCTGAACCTGAGAAGTTAAGGGGAGGGACTGGCTTGCTTGCTTCTTCCAGAGCAGAGGGGAAAGATGGCCCAGGACTATAGTGTGTGAGCAATAAACAGGTTTTAAACTTTATTTCTCCCTTTGACTGATTTCAGTTTTTAGAGGTATTTTACCCCAGGGTTTACTCTCCCCGGAATTACAGGGGGAATTGTTCAGTGTCCACTATACACTCCACTTAGTGCTCCTGTTTTTATTAGCTTGCCCAGGCCCACAAATGTGCTTAGTGTGCCCAGTCCAGAGAACCTCCAGTTAAAACTTTTCTGTAGAATTATCTTTCATATTTCTCTTGGGGGAGGGAAGTACAGTCACTCCATGGAATGGAGTCTGGGAGGGCATCTATGATTTTAAAATATTCTCAAACAACTTTCACCATATTCTCTTTTGTTTTATTCTTTTACCCACCTAGTATTCCTTTCACTCCCACTTCCAGAAATTCCAGAAGTCCCTGGAGTTGCCAGCTTCTGAGCCATTTAATGATTCTTCAGTGTAAGATTATTCCCAGCTGTTCTCCACTGCAGGCTTAGGAGTTTGACTGTATCAGATCTACTTAATCAGTGGCAGTTCAACTTACCTGTCTTATAGTTTCAAAAATTAGTCACTGTTTTTTTCCCATATTTGAGAGACTATGTTTTGTGGTGGTGGTTTAAAGATCCCATTTGGTTCTACTTCAGGAGGGAGTGAATTCAGACGTGTGTTTCAGTCTACCATCTTAGCCAGAACCCTGTTGATTGCTTTTATTAGTCATTTACTTTTCTCTTAGACTAGCAGAGATGGTTTAAAAATGATTTACATTCCATTACACATATTCTTCTGTGCAGAAGAAAATGCAACTTCATTTTAAACACTGATGGAGAGTATGAAGAAATAGCTGTGTTCTTTGATTTAGGGAATTAATTTAAGCCCAGAGAAAATGCTATGAACAGGGATAATAAGATCTTAATGAATCTCCAATAAGTCTCAGAATCTATTGTTTAATATTTCATCTATTCAAAGGGACAAAACTTGTGCTAAACATGCACTTGGGATAGAAAATAAAACTGAAAGTCTGACAGTAAACTGGACAAATACAGAAACTCATTTACATAAAAATGATGTAAGAGAAGTTAATTGAGTCCATCAAAACTCACAAAATCGGTTTGTTTGCAGACAATAGCATTTCTACAGGAAACAAAACTGTAATAAGCTCTCAAGATACTGAGAATTTTTTCTCTGTTCATTGCTAATTGGCCTTCTTAGGAGCCAGCCGGTATGTACCCAAGTGAAAGAAAACCTGACCTGTTTCTTCTACTTTTGTCTAAATTTTGTGTCTGTATAAGCATTAGCCCCAAGTGTGCTTCTCTTTTTAAATTCCTTGTAGAGTTCCCTGAATCACCTGGCCAATGGAAATGCACTTTCCGTATCCCCTTGCAGCTCTCAGATGAGAGGCTTCCATGGCATTCAGAATTATCTGACTTTCTGAAACCCATTAAAAAGCCTGAGAAATAGAGGTTGTAACTGTTCTCACTCAGGTCCTATATAACCAGCTGTCCAGCCACTCCTCAGCTCTGACCCAGCTTTACCCCTCCGGCTGTGTGCTTCTGCAATGCCTCTCTGAGGATCTGTGACATCTGCCAGGCCAGAGAGGGAGAGTGAATGTGCCCGATACTGGGGTTCAGGCTAACTGTTCCCTGCAGAACAAGCTCACTTCCAGCAGATGAGCTGGTGGGGCTTCGGTGACGTTCTGGTATTGGCTGTTGGCATTTCTGAAATGGGCTCTGGGAGTGTGTCTCTGCACAGAGAAACCTAACACGGGACCTTTTCAGCTTCATTCCAGGCTTGTGAGGCATCAGCAAAGTGTGGTTCATCATGAACTCTCTACGGCTCCAGCGATGAGTCGTGTGGTCATTCAGTAGGCCCCCTCGAGTCTATAGTGTGTCCTGTCAGCCCCCCTTTGCTGTGAGTGTTGTTCTGAGGACCTGACTGCTTGGCCACTGAAGGAGAGAAAGGATATTTTCAAAAGACAGCCCTCAGGAGCCCAGTGCATTGTGATAGCATGTTTAGCATATTTAGGGCACAGAGAAAGAGAGAGAGATGCCATTTGGAGACATTGTAAACCCAGATTTACTGTAGTACTTTGTGCTATAGGTGCTTCAAGGTTATTCATGACAGCTAGAGTTTATTTCTAATAGTCTTAGAACAGTTTTGACCAATCCCAGACTGGTGCCATCTGTAATGAAGAAGGAAAACAACCTGTGGTCATTTCATTGCGGTTATCTGTTCCTCTAGCTCATCCAGGGTTAAAGAGCCTGCCTTTCTCTTGCTGAGATTGGCTTTTCCCTTAGGTGCATCTAAGGTTTAAGGCACGTAGGAAGGGCCTGTGACAGCGGAGCTGTGAGTGACTGGTTTGTCCGTACTGCCTCCCGCCGTCTCCTGTCTGGGCTGTCGCTCCCTTCTTTGTATCGGTATCCCTGCATGCCCTCAGATTCTCTCTACCTCTTCAGCCCTGAGTTTTTTAAGAAATGACCTGTTAAGTTACCATTAAACTGATGAAGAGTCATATTTCCTCTTAATGTCAGCATCTGATGAGGAGAAAAGTAACAAAAAAAATGCTCCTCTGGTGGGATTTCCAATGTCAGTAGAACATTAGAGGAGTGACCTGAGGGTGGGTGGGTGGGTGGGTGAGAGGGGTAGTTCTTGTCCTCTTGAAGTTATCTTGAAGTTTCTGTTCTGCCCTTCCATGGAAACATGCCTAGGCATCAGTTGGGTTTCCTGAAAGAACACCGTGAAAACAGGCGGTAACTTCATGAAAGTGCCTAAATGTAAATTTTTTTTTCCTCCCAGCATTTTCTGCCTTGAAGAACAACTGTAGATTTTGCAGAATAAATTAAAATGAGAGTAGAATAAGTGAGTCAGGCAGCTGCACTTCGAATTAAATAAAGATCATAAGCCAATATATTCTGCTTTTACTCTGACACTGGGAACTCCTCTCCCTTTACAAAAATCCCCCACCAATTCTAAGAAGCCAGCATTATATGGACAAAATACTGCCCATCAACTAACTCTTTATAGAGAGGTAATGGAGGGAAACTGATTTCTTTCAAAATATAGGAATTGATTTCCTTAATTCCTTCAAAAAGAAGATCCTCTATTACAGTGAGCCTTGGTTTGAAAAATACTTAAGATTACAACTGAAAACTCTCTGTTATGCACATAGGGTCGTAGAGTCTCAGGGGTGGGAATTAATTTGTCTAAACTCATAAAATGTATCAACAGCAGAGCTTGGATTATATTCTCCTTCCAGGCAGTGTTCTCTCCATTGCACTGGGCTGCTCCTTCCATTTAGCAGCAATATCTCATGCACATTCTCAGTTCAGTGTGAACAAGTAGTAGATTTTCACACACATACTCACACACACACACACACACAAACCCTCAAGAAAACTTTGAATCATTAATTAGTCTGGCCATGAAGGGTCACAGTATCTAAACATCAGAAGATTCTTTATCCTCCAACATTTTATCTTGAATAATTTCAAACCTATAGAAAGGTGAAGGAAGAGTACAAAAAATACCTGCATGCCCTACACTTAGATTAGCTGATTGTTAACACATTGTCATATTTACTCTTTTCTGTATTTACATATATACATTTACTGAACTGTTTGAAAATGAATTGCAGATGTCATGGCGCTTCACTCCTAAATGCTTTCTGAGACTCAGATGTTTTCTCATAGAACCAGAATACATTAATAAAATGCAACATTGATACAGCAATATCTATTAACAACATATAGCTTACATTAAAATTAATCTAAGGTAGTTCCCCTTCTTTGTTTTGGTTTCATGACTTTGAGTATTGTAGAGACCAGATTGTGCCATTTTTTTTAAGCTTCCCATAATTTGTCTGATGATTTCCTTATGATTAGATTCAGGTTAAATCTTTTTTGGTAAGAATACCAAATAGTGGGTAATATGTTCCTTACAGTACATCAGCTTTTTAAAGGTCATCTTCCTAATTTATAAATAATCTGAGCAGTGACAATTTGAGGCTGTGAATACCTGTTTCTCAACAGATTTCCATTCAGAGGTTTGAGCACCCATTAAGGAAGCATCCCTGAATCAATTACCATATTGGCAGTTGCAAAACTGATTTTATGATTTATCATTTCTTACACATTTATTAGTTTATGTACTAACTAGTTTTTACATCTATTCTTTCATAAAACACTTTCCCTTCTTACTGAGGACTCAGATTCTTTTTTGTTCCATGTATCATAATCTATTATATCACTGTTTTTTTTTTTTAATGTTCAACTTGTCAAGTGAGCGGTCTCACGAGAGAGTTCCTGTGTCCTTTTACCATCTCTGTGTCAGTTTTTTGGCACTTCATTAGTTTCTGGCACATGTTCCAGGCCTGCTTTGAACAGTTCCCACGTCATATCTGTTATTAGCTCCAGGGGGTCCTGATTTCTTTTATTGAGGGATTGTATTTAGAAACCTATATATATATTTTTTTTTCACGTCTTTCTTACACAAGAGGTAGAATAAAAAATCTGGTCTTTTAGCTTACATATTTTGCTTAAAAATATATCCTAGCAATTACTTCATATCTCTTCTTAGAGATGTTATTCCATTACGAGCTGAATAGTATCCATGTACCATAGCTTATCTTCTATGTTTGGGCTTTTAGGTTGTTTCCAATATTATTCTATTACAAATAAGACTAAAATTAATAAATATGTGCATATGTGCTTTTATAGTGGGACTTCTGGGTCAAAAGATAAATATATATGTAGTTTGTTAGATATTGCCAAGTTCACCTCCACAGGGACTGCACAATTTTGCACTCTCCCTAGCAAAGTACGAGTGCTGCTCCTAATCTAACCAATAAAATATGTAGTCAAGCTTTTGAATTTTTGCTGTCATAAGTGAGAAATGGTCTCAGTGTGGTTTCCTTTATTATGGGTAAAGTTCAGCATTTTTTCATATATCTAAGGATATATATATATATATATATATATATATATATATATATATATAATAAATTGTTAATCTCTTTTTCCTATTTTTCTATCAAGTTTTTGTCTTTCCCTCTCTATTTTTAAGGGTTTTGTGTGTGTTAGAGATATTAGCCCTTTGTAGGTGATATTTTAAAATATTTTTTCTGGTTTGACAATTGTCTTTTGACTTTCCTTATGATTTTCTTTGTGCAACATAATTGTTTAAAAGTTGCATTCACCAGTCTTTTAAAACTGCATCTAAGTTTCTCACACCTACATGATAAAAATGAAGTCAGATTTTCATTTTTCCAAGACTTACATATTTTCAGTGTTTTACTGTTAGATCTCCAATCCATTTGAAATTTATTCTGGTGTTTGGTGTGTGAAGTGTGCATCCAGTTTTATCTTTTTCCAAAAGGCTATCCAGTATTTCCCACATCATTTATTTAAAAGTCTTTTTTCTTCTCTAATGACTTAAAATAACATCTTAATCATTTGTTAAATCTCTGTGTTTTGGAGACTATTTCTGAATTTCACAACTGTCTGTGCATGTATGAGTATTATACTGTTTTAAGAAGATAATTTCTAGTATGTTTTATTATCTCATAAGCTTAGTTCTAGAGTTTGCCTACCTAGTCACACACATTTATGTTTACACATTAAATTATAATAAACATGTATAGCTCCAGGAAAAAAAAAACTGGCATTTTTATTCAGACCACTTTAGGAAGAACTGTCATTTTTATGATGCTGAACCTTTCTATATAAGAACAAGGGATGTGTTTTTTGTATCTTTCAGAAGTGTTTTCTAGTTTTCCTCATATAAGTATTACACATTTCTTTGTTAAGCTTATTCCTAAAGTTTTTTTGTTGATATTGTAAAAGGATTTTTCATTGTACTGTAACTTCTGATTATTGTTGTATAAGTGAAATCTTTTAAAATTTTTTCTTAATATTATATACTTCTAACTTAGTGAATTTATTAAGTATTGTTAATTATTGATTCTTTTAGTTCTCTTGTTACAATGTCATATCGTCTTCAAAGAGATAGCTTGCTTCTTCATTTCTAATCCTTTTTCTGCTAATTTTTTTTTCTTATTTAGTTGTTTGGTCAATACCCCAAATACAATACTAAATAGAGGAGGAGATGGTGGATCTGCTTGCTTTGTTCTTTACTTCAGTGGGAATGACTCTATCGTTTCCCCATTAAATAAGGTACTGGCATTAGACCTGAGCTCTCTAAGTCCCTGTCCATCTCCACCTCCCCCGCCCCCTCTTCTACTCTGCCTCTCTCCCTATCCCATCTGTGTTCCTATCAATAGTGTCATCATCTTGCTTCAAGATAACATCCAGAGAAGGATTATAAAATCATGCTCAACACAAAGTATAGAATCCATGCAGTGCTAAGCTTATTAACAACTAAAATAATGTGGACAATATAAATGTAGGTTCTTTTTTTAGAACGGTCTGAGACCATCAACCCAATTCCCCAAGTATCCTTTCTCTCCCTCAAAAGGTATCATCTGGTGTGGATTTAGCATGCAAAATTTTAAGCAATGTATTTGCAACATTATTTGAACAGAGAACCATTTCGGCAGAACATACCCATTTTGTGCCCCTTTAGATATGAGCTTACATGACATTTTCCAATAAATTGAGCCTTATAAATCCATATCTGAGTTAATGTAAGACAAGTAATTATTCTACTAAAAGGCCTATCCTACTAAAAGTATTTTATAGGTAAAGAGTCTTTATAATCTTGTTGCCAGTAAATACAACTGTGTCTGTAGGAGTTTAGTTTGTTTCAAGGGGATTTAACTGGGTTACTTTCCTTCCCTAGAGGTCTCCAGTAAAAGGAGAAGAATACAGCACAGGCCTTGTGTGTGTGTGTGTGTGTGTATAAATATATATATATATGTATATATATATACACTCACTACACTTTATATATTATGTTACATTGTTATATGTTTTATGGTACATGTATATATTACACATGTGTATATTATATGTGTATATTGTATACATTATATAGTATGTGTATATATTGTGTGTATATATTGTGATATATGTTACATCTATATATATACATATGTGTATATGTGTACATGTGTATGTATACACACATATACACACTGTATTTTTTTTAACAGGATAAGGAAATATCAGTTCCCTGTCATTGAATGTTTCCATAAGAAATAGATAAGGAATTTTTGCAAAGGCCTTTAAGCACCTTTTGAAGTAATTATCTGATTTTTTTCTCCTTAGATCTCTAACTACACTTTCTTATACTAATAGATTTATACTAGTGAACCATCTTCACATTCTTAAAATAAGTCTCATGTGTTCATTACCAGTTAGTATTTATCTGAATGCAGTATGATGTTTCTTCTTTTTCTACTTAGGATTTTTGCTTTGATATTCATCAGTAAGATTGGTCAGTCTCTGCATGTGCGTATGTGTGTGTGTGTGTGTGTGTGTGTGTGTGTGTGTGCATGTGAGCAATCGTGCTCACATTCAAGTATTAATATTATACTTACTTCATGAGAGTAATGTGAGAGTGTTCCTTCTTTTTCTATCATCTGGAACAATGCTTAAAATCTCTGTTCTTTAAAAATTTGGTAATGCTTGCCTGTAAAATCATCGGGGTCTTGTGCCTTTTTCATGTGGTAGAAATTTGATACCTTTACTTCTTCTATGGCAATGTGTTGTTCAAGCTTTCTATCTTGATTAGAGTATGTGAAGTCAATTGTGGTCTATTTTCCTAAATAGTTATCAATTATTTCATGTAGATGTTAAATTTTTGTATAAATTGTGTGGGTTTTTTGGATTATTTTAATTTTTCTGCTTCCCCAGTCATTCCTTCCTTATTATTTAAAGGTTATGAATTCATGACTTTTAAGTTCTCCCATAGATTCTGGTATACTATGTTTACATTAACGTTACACTTTAAGAAACACAGGAATTTCTATTTATACTTCCTTTTTCCCTCAAGAATTGTTTCACACAGAGTTTCTTTTTACAAATATCCAGGAATTTTCCAATTTTGTTATTAATTTTCAGTTTTATTGCATTGTCATCAAAGAAATTTTTCTATTTCTATTTTATGGAACTTACTGAGCCTCTTTCTGACTTGATATTTGGACAATAGTTGTCTGTGTTCCGTTTGTGTTAATGAAGGGATATTCTCTATTTGGGGGTTGCAGAGTACAATATATGTTGTAATACTTAGCTTATTGGTTTGTCATATAGGTCTTCTATAGCCTCACCTATTTTTGGCCCATTTGATCTCTTTCAGACTGAGACTTGTTATGAGGTCTCCTCTTTTTAGTGGGTTTCTCTGTATTTCCCCTTTCCTTCCTTAACAGTTTTTAAATTGCCTTGTGAAAGTGATGGTTGTGTTTGTGGTGCATAAATTTTCATAACTAGCATCTTTGTGAATTGCAGCTTTTAGTATGTCAAGAGGAAATTCAGAGAGCTTTACCTGACCTAAGTATTTTATTGAGCGAGAGATCAACTGTTCATGAAGAGGGAGACTTCAAACCAGAAAGTAGCATGACACTCAGAGGCACGCCTTACAGGGCGGCTTGTAATGTGGAAATGAGTAATCTGTTGTTACAGCGACTGTTTGTTACAGTGGGATTTTCAGAGGGCAGGGGATTGGTTAAAAGTGATTTTCTTATATTATTTTAGGAAGATGACAAATTTCATTTGTGATGACTAGTGGTATTTATAAGTAACCTAAGTTAAGTTTCACTTCATTCATGAAAAAAGCTAAATTAAGTTTTGCATATGTGGCTAAAGGAGATTTGTCTGAGGATCTTCAAGCCTGTTTTCCATTTTATTTTAACAAGTGTTATAAACTGTGTTTTTTTTTAACATTCAATGCCTCTTGGTCTGAATTCTAGTCTATGAGACATCAGGAAATAACTCTTTTTTTAATTGTTTTCACTTATCCATTATACACTTGGCCACCCCTTTATTTTCAGGCTTTCTGAATTACTTAATTGGAGATGGTATCTCTTGCATACAACATGGAGTTGGGTTTTGCTTTACAAAAATTCCATGTTTTATTAAATAGTCATTTAAGCTGTTGTTATTTTGCTTCAAGGCAGTGGGGTGTAAGAGTTTACGGGAGAGGAGTCAGGGGATTATCAATTACATGCAGTAGGCAGAACACTTTATTTTCCTACATCTACTGTTTCTCTCCCTAGATAGATGTTATGTAGTTGGTTTTAATTGGTTTTAATTGAATCACTTCAGGAGCAGAGTGAATTTTTTAAAAGTTTGCATGTTGCAGGAAAATAATAAGTACCAAAAGAAGAATGTAAAAAAGGATTTAGAACATGTTGCTCTAACGTTCATATGAACATATTAAAGGCTTAGAATAAGGGCGAATCTCAAAGGATATGAAATACATAACATTTGGGAGGTCAGGTTCTGCCTCCATCGTCCCAATTCGCTGTCAGTTAATCTTTGGGCAATCACTTAAATTCCCTAAGCCCTCAGCTTCCATATCAGCAAACTGGAGACAAAATTTGTCCTACTACCTTCCTTTCAAAATTTTTGTACCCATCAAAATGTCCATCTCCATACTCCATCTTTCACAAGGCCTCATTCTCCAGCAAAGTTTTTTGGTCACACTACTTATCTTATAAATATACTATAATGGCTTTCTTTTAACTTCATGTGCTTAAATAATTAAAATATTTTTATAATTTAATAAATGTATACTTGCCGTACTCTGCCCTAGGCCTCTCCTGAGCTCCAGTCCTCTGGAAGTAACCACTCTCACCTTTTTTTTTTTTTTTAGTTTCCGAGTGTGTATGTACACATCTGCCTTCATTCCTCTAAGTAAATAAACATATTACTATTTCCTGGCTAACCAGTTTGTGATGGTACCTATGCTTCTTCAGTATGAAAAAATGAGAATTAAATCAAATTGAACATCATCCTTTCTTCCATTCCCAATATTTAATAGTTATAATATTATTTTTTATTCTTCTTCCTTGTAACTTTAAATAAGATGCTTTTACCTCTCCCTGTTGCTTCATCAGTTTCAGGCACAGCCAGACTTAACTCCTTGCACTCTGTCCTTCCTTCTCACCACTCCTTCCTAATTTTGCCCCCAATGTCTGTCACCTCCTCCTAGAATTTTTATGGTTATGGTTGATACAGTTCACATTCTCCACTGTTACCACAATTACTAGGTCATGGAAAAGTCACCAAGATTGATCTTAAAAGATGAGCTCATTCAGAAGATTAGAGACTGACGAGAATTAGGCTTGAGATGGATTAATGATTGTGCATTGAGCATTGACCCCCCTATACAGAATTTTATTGTTGTTAACAACCATTTGAACAATAAATATGAGAGATGCCCTCTCAAAAAAAAAAATGAGCTCAGATAAATAGTATCTATATTATTGCCTCACTTTTATATTGGTAATATGCTGCAGTTATATTCTGTGACATATTTTCTTATATATTTTCTTGTTTGTTGATTTCTTCCCATATATTTTCTCACTTCTTTCTTTTAGATTTCCTAATAGTTGAATGAAGAAGTGATGCTCTATTTCCCACGATGCTCTTTCTCAATATTTTTTTGTTCTAATTATTCTTTCACATGCTGAGAAATATCTTCCAGGTAACCATCCCTGTTTTCTATTGAATTTTTAATTTTGGAAATCATTGCTCCTAATTGATAAGAACTGTCCATTTTCTCATTGTTCCCTTTCCTCTGCACAATATGCAGATAAACTTCAGTCCATTTACATGGTACCTGAATTTGAAACCAGGAAACAAGTCAAAAAGATTAAAAGTATCCTATCAGCAAGATTATTTCACAACTGCTTTTCTTAGGCAAATTAGCTATTTTTCTCTACCTTTTCATTTAACTCCTTCATTTACTTTGCTTTTCCGTTTTAATTTTTATTTTATTCTTCATCTAATATATTTAGTTTCTTTTCCATTCTCTATAGAATAGAAATTCCTTATCCATTTTTTTTTTCATGTTTCCACATGGAGGAGTAATATGCAGTCTGAAGTAGCAGCTATCATAAAAGCATTGTATCTTCGGGTTTTTTTTTTTTTCTTCCCATGCCCGTTTATTTTTTTTTATTTTTTTATTTTGTTGAGAGGGCATCTCTCATATTTATTGATCAAATGCTTGTTAACAACAATAAAATTCTGTATAGGGGAGTCAATGCTCAATGCACAATCATTAATCCACCCCAAGCCTAATTCTCGTCGTCTCCAATCTTCTGAAGCATAACGAACAAGTTCTTACATGGTGAAAAAATTCTTACATAGTGAATAAGTTCTTACATGGTGAACAGTACAAGGGCAGTCATCACAAAAACTTTCAGTTTTGATCACTCATTATGAACTATAAACAATCAGGTCAAATATGAATATTCGTTTGATTTTTACACTTGATTTATATGTGGATCCCACATTTCTCCCTTTATTATTATTATTTTTTTTAATAAAATGCTGAAGTGGTAGGTAGATGCAAGATAGAGGTAGAAAACATAGTTCAGTGTAGTAAGAGAGCAAATATAGATGATCAGGTGTGTGCCTGTAGACTATGTTAATCCAAGCTATACAAGGGCAATAATACATCCACGGATGCAGAAGATTTCTCTCAAAACAGGAGGGGTGAGGTTTAAGCCTCACCTCTGTTGATCCCCAGTTTCTCACCTGATGGACCCCCTGTGACTGTGCCTGTCTTAGGTTGTTCCTCCCTTGAGGAATCTTACCCGTCTCTGGCTAACCGGTCATCTTCCAGGGCCATACAGGGAAATGTAAAGTTGATAAGTGTGAGAGAAGCCATATTGTTTGAAAAGCTTAGCTTTTTACTTCTTTTCAGATTTATGCCCTGTGGCTTCTATGCCCAGCATTTGTCCTGAGGTATCTTTACCACTTGGAGGAGTTATGATACACGGTGAATTGGATATGAGGCACGAATTCTATTTAAGGGTTGTAATTAGGAAGGAAGAAGAAAAGCTATAGAGGTAGCAGATGGAAGAAAACATGGGAAGATTGATTATTTCTTTGACAATCTTCTTGTAGAGTAACGTAAGCATGTATAGGTTTTAAACTACTAATTAAATTGTGCACACACATTAACATAATAGGAATACAGTTACATAACCAAAGCAGATCTATAATTACCAGCTATCTCCAGTGAAGTCAAGAAAACCAGTTAGGCACCCTAGGCATTTGTGAAAATTTGTCTATGATATAATGGATATTGTCCAACTGTACTTGAACAGTCTGAGAGAAATCAGACAAATTAAAACAACCCATTCCTGGGAACTTTCACATCCCATATGTTCTTTTAACAGTAGATAGTCTGTAGTTGTAAGATTTTGGAGCGCTACAACTTGCACTTCTCCTAATTCTTGGTTGAGTTCCAACAGTATAGATCCAGTCAAATTTGTTGTTTTACTGTATGCACAGGGCAGCTTAGATATCTCCTCCTTCATTCCAATGGCAAGTCCAGGAACCGGTGGGATGGATGCAGCTACAACTGCAGCATCGCCTAGATCTTTGTTGAGGTTTTTTGATGATCATCTTCTGGTATGAGTCTTCCAGAGAGTGCTGATGTTGGAAGTTCTTCTTCATATCGTATCTTAGTTCATTTTCTGGGTAGTCAAATTAGGCTTTGATCCTCTGTATAAACACAAACAGACCCTTTGCCCACACTTTGATATGCCCTTTATACAATTGTGTAGAACTCATTGGAGGTCACCACACAGGAACTGCTTTTTTTTTTCTTTTTTTTTAAGAGAAAGGAATATTATCAGAAAAGTGTACCTCCATAGCCAATCAACTGACACCCTTTAAGTGATCAAAATCAAGGATATTTAAAGCATGCGTTAATCATTGATTTACCATTAGTTTTATCCTATCAAGGAGTAATCCCCCTTTTCTTTCTTTTTTTTTTTAATCTTTAATCTACACTTACATGAAGAATATTATGTTTACTAGGCTCTCCCCTATACCAGGTCCCCCCTAGAAACCACTTTACAGTCACTGTCCATCAGCATAGCAAAATGTTGTAGAATCACTACTTGTCTTCTCTGTGTTGTACAGCCCTCCCCTTTCTCCCTTCCCCCCTATGCATGCTAATCTTAATACCCCCTTTCTTCTTCCCACCCTTATCCCTCCCTACCAACCCATCCTCCCCAGTCCCTTTCCCTTTGGTACCTGTTAGTCCATTTTTGGGTTCTGTGATTCCGCTGCTGTTTTGTTTCTTCAGTTTTTCCTTCGTTCTTATACTCCACAGATGAGTGAAATCATTTGGTATTTCTCTTTCTCCGCTTGGCTTATTTCACGGAGCATAATACCGTCCAGCTCCATCCATGTCGCTGCAAATGGTAGGATTTTTCCTCTTCTTATGGCTGAGTAGTATTCCATTGTGTATATGTACCACATGTTCTTTATCCATTCATCTACCGATGGACATTTAGGTTGCTTCCAATTCTTGGCTATTGTAAATAACTCTGCGATAAACATAGGGGTGCATCTGTCTTTCTCAAATTTGATTGCTGCGTTCTTAGTGTAAATTCCTAGGAGTGGAATTCCTGGGTCAAATGGTAGGTCTGTTTTGAGCATTTGATGAACCTCCATACTGCTTTCCACAATGGTTGAACTAATTTACATTCCCACCAGCAGTGTAGGAGGGTTCCCCTTTCTCCACAGCCTCACCAACATTTGTTGTTGTTTCTCTTTTGGATGGCAGCCATCCTTACTGGTGTGAGGTGATACCACATTGTGGTTTTAATTTGCATTTCTCTGATAAGTAGCGAAGTGGAGCATCTTTTCATGTGTCTGTTGGCCATCTGTATTTCTTTTTTGGAGAACTGTCTGTTCAGTTCCTCTGCCCATTTTTTAATTGGATTATTTGTTTTTTGTTTGTTGAGGTGTGTGAGCTCTTTATATATTTTGGACGTCAAGCCTTTATCGGATCTGTCATTTACAAATATATTCTCCCATACTGTAGGGTTCCTTTTTGTTCGATTGATGGTGTCTTTTGCTGTACAGAAGCTTTTCAGCTTAATATATTCCCACTTGTTCATTTTTGCTGTTGTTTTCCTTGCCCGGGGAGATATGTTCAAGAGGTCACTCATGTTTATGTCTAAGAGGTTTTTGCCTATGTTTTTTTTCCAAGAGTTTAATGGTTTCATGACTTACATTCAGGTCTTTGATCCATTTTGAATTTACTTTTGTGTATGGGGTTAGACAATGGTCCAGTTTCATTCTCCTACATATAGCTGTCCAGTTTTGCCAGCACCATCTGTTGAACAGACTGTCATTTCGCCATTGTATGTCCATGGCTCCTTTATCAAATATTAATTGACCATATATGTTTGGGTTAATGTCTGGAGTCTCTAATCCGTTCCCCTGGTCTGTGGCTCTGTTCTTGTGCCAGTACCAAATTGTCTTGATTACTATGGCTTTGTAGTAGAGCTTGAAGTTGGGGAGTGAGATCCCCCCTACTTTATTCTTCTTTTTCAGGATTGCTTTGGCTATTCGGGGTCTTTGGTGTTTCCATATGAATTTTTGAATTATTTGTTCCAATTCATTGAAGAATGTTGCTGGTAATTTGAGAGGGATTGCATCAAATCTGTATATTGCTTTGGGCAGGATGGCCATTTTGACGATATTAATTCTTCCTAGTCATGAGCATGGGATGAGTTTCCATTTGTTAGTGTCCCCTTTAATTTCTCTTAAGAGTGACTGGTAGTTTTCAGGGTATAGGTCTTTCACTTCTTTGGTTAGGTTTATTCCTAGGTATTTTATTCTTTTTGATGCAAATGTGAATGGAATTGTTTTCCTGATTTCTCTTTCTATGGGTTCATTGTTAGTGTATAGGAAAGCTACAGATTTCTGTGTGTTAATTTTGTATCCTGCAACTTTGCTGTATTCCGATATCAGTTCTAGTAGTTTTGGAGTGGAGTTTTTAGGGTTTTTTATGTACAGTATCATATCATCTGCAAATTGTGACAGTTTAACTTCTTCTTTACCAATCTGGATTCCTTGTATTTCTTTGTTTTCTCTGATTGCCGTGGCTAGGACCTCCAGTACTATGTTAAATAACAGAAGGGAGAGTGGGCATCTCCGTCTTGTTCCCGATCTCAGAGGAAAAGCTTTCAGCTTCTCGCTGTTCAGTATAATGTTGGCTGTGGGTTTATCATATATGGCCATTATTATGTTGAGATACTTGCCCTCTATACTCATTTTGCTGAGATTTTTTTATCATGAATGGATGTTGAGTTTTGTGGAATGCTTTTTCAGCATCTATGGAGATGATCATGTGGTTTTTGTCTTTCTTTTTGTTGATGTGGTGGATGATGTTGATGGATTTTCGAATGTTGTACCATCCTTGCATCCCTGGGATGAATCCCACTTGATCATGGTGTATGATCCTCTTGATGTATTTTTGAATTCGGTTTGCTAATATTTTATTGAGTATTTTTGCATCTACATTCATCACAGATATTGGTCTGTAATTTTCTTCTTTGGTGGGGTCTTTGTCTGGTTTTGGTATTAGGGTGATGTTGGCTTCATAGAATGAGTTTGGGAGTATTCCCTCCTCTTCTATTTTTTGGAACACTTTAAGGAGAATGGGTATTATGTCTTCTCTGTGTGTCTGATAAAATTCCGAGGTAAATCCATCCGGCCTGGGGGTTTTGTTCTTGGGTAGTTTTTTAATTACCATTTCAATTTCTTTGCTCATAACTGGTTTGTTTAACTTTTGTTTTTCTTCTTTGGTCAGTCTTGGAAGGTTGTATTTTTCTAGGAAGTTGTCCATTTCTTCTAGGTTTTCCAGCTTGTTGGCATATAGGTTTTCATAGTAGTCTTTAATAATTCTTTGTATTTCTGTGGAGTCTGTCGTGATTTTTCCATTCTCATTTCTGATTCTGTTGATATGTGTTGATTCTCTTTTTCCCTTAATAAGTTTGGCTAGAGGCTTATCTATTTTGTTTATTTTCTCAAAGAACCAGCTCTTGGTTTCATTGATTTTTGCTATTGTTTTATTCTTCTCAATTCTATTTATTTCTTCTCTGATCTTTATTATGTCCCTCCTTCTGCTGACTTTAGGCCTCATTTGTTCTTCTTTTTCCAATTTTGATAATTGTGATGTTAGACTATTCATTTGGGATTGTTCTTCCTTCTTCAAGTGTGCCTGGATCGCTATATACTTTCTTCTTAGGACTGCTTTCGCTGAGTCCCACAGAAGTTGGGGCTTTGTGTTGTTGTTGTCATTTGTTTCTATATATTCCTTGATCCCTATTTTAATTTGTTCATTGATCCATTGATTATTTAGGAGCATGTTGTTAAGCCTCCATGTGTTTGTGAGCCTTTTTGTTTTCTTTGTAGAATTTATTTCTACTTTTATACCTTTGTGGTCTGAAAATTGGTTTGTAGAATTTCAATATTTTAGAATTTACTGAGGCTCTTTTTGTGAGCTAGTATGTGGTCTATTCTGGAGAATGTTCCATGTGCACTTGAGAAGAATGTATATCCTGTTGCTTTTGGATGTAGAGTTCTATAGATGTCTATCAGGTCCATCTGTTCTACTGTGTTGTTCAGTGCCTCCGTGTCCTTACTTATTTTCTGCCCGGTGGATCTATCCTTTGGGGTGAGTGGTGTGTTGAAGTCTCCTAAAATGAATGCATTGCAGTCTATTTCCCCCTTTAGTTCTGTTAGTATTTGTTTCACATATGCTAGTGCTCCTGTGTTGGGTGCATATATATTTAGAATGGTTATTTCCTCTTGTTGGACTGAGCCCTTTATCATTATGTAGTGTCCTTCTTTATCTCTTGTTACTTTCTTTGTTTTGATGTCTATTTTGTCTGATATTAGTACTGCAACCCCTGCTTTCTTCTCACTGTTGTTTGCCTGAAATATGTTTTTCCATCCGTTGACTTTTAGTCTATGCTTGTCTTTGGGTTTGAGGTGAGTTTCTTGTAAGCAGCATATAGATGGGTCTTGCTTTTTTATCCATTCTATTACTCTGTGTCTTTTGATTGGTGCATTCAGTCCATTTACATTTAGGGTGACTATTGAAATATATGTACTTACTGCCATTGCAGGCTTTAAATTCGTGGTTACCAAAGGTTCAAGGTTCGCCTCTTTAGTATCTTACCGCCTAACTTAGCTCACTTATTGAGCTGTTATATACACTGTGTGGAGATTCTATTCTTCTCTCCCTTCTTATTCCTCCTCCTCCATTCTTCATATGTTGGGCGTTTTGTTCTGGGCTCTTTCTAGGAGTGCTCCCATCTAGAGCAGTCCCTGTAAGATGCCCTGCAGAGGTGGTTTGTGGGAAGCAAATTCCCTCAGCTTTTGCTTGTCTGGGAATTGTTTAATCCCGCCATCATATTTAAATGATAGTCATGCTGGATACAGTATCCTTGTTTCAAGGCCCTTCTGTTTCATTGCATTAAATATAATCATGCCATTCTCTTCTGGCCTGTAGGGTTTCTGTCGAGAAGTCTTATGTTAGCCTGATGGGTTTTCCTTTATAGGTGACCTTTTTCTCTCTAGCTGCCTTTAAAACTCTTTCCTTGTCCTTGATCTTTGCCTTTTTAATTATTATGTGTCTTTGTGTTGTCCTCCTCGGATCCTTTCTGTTGGGGGTTCTGTGTATTTCCGTGGTCTGTTCAATTATTTCCTCCCCCAGTTTGAGGAAGTTTTCAGCAGTTATTTCTTCCAAGATACTTTCCATCCCTTTTCCTCTCTCTTCTTCTTCTGGTACCCCTATAATATGGATATTGTTCCTTTTGGATTGGTCACACAGTTCTCTTAATATTGTTTCATTCCTGGAGATCCTTTTATCTCTCTCTATGTCAGCTTCTATGCATTCTTGTTCTCTGGTTTCAATTCCATCAATGGCCTCTTGCATCTTATCCATTCTGCTTATAAATCCTTCCAGAGTTTGTTTCATTTCTGTGATCTCCTTTCTGGCATCTGTGATCTCCCTCCGGACTTCATCCCATTTCTCTTGCATATTTCTCTGCATCTCTGTCAGCATGTTTATGATTTTTATTTTGAATTCTTTGTCAGGAAGACTGGTTAGGTCTGTCTCCTTCTCTGGTGTCTCTGTGATCTTGGTTTGCCTGTAATTTTGTCTTTTAATGGTGATAGGAATAGTTTGCAGAGCTGGGACTAGTGACAGCTGGAAGAACTTCCCTTCTTGTTGGTTTGTGGCCTTCCTCTCCTGGGAGAATAGCGACCTCTAGTGGCTTGTGCTGAGTAGCTGCGCACAGACAGGGCTTCTGCTTCCTGCAGGGCTGCTATGGAGTTTATCTCTGCTGTTGCTGTGGGTGTGGCCTGGCTCGGGCTCCTGCTCCAAAGTGGTGGATTTGCATTGGAGGGGGTGCGGCCAGGAGGCTATTTATCTCCATAAGGGTCCTCCGTGCTCCCTGCAGCCCAGGGGATTAGAGTGCCCAGAGATCCCAGGATTCCCTACCTCTGGACTAAGTCTCCCGTCCTGCCCCTTTAAAACTTCCAAAAAGCACCTGCCAAAACAAAACAACGAACACACACACACAAAAAAATGGCCGTTTGTTTTTCTTTTTTCTCCGGCGCCAGCCTCGGGCACCCGCTCACCGGACTTGCTGCCCTGTTTCCCTAGTATTGGGGTCCCTATCCCTTTAATACTTCCAAATAGCGCTCACAAAACAAAACAACAACAAAAAAAAAGATGGCCGCTCGCTTTTCTTTTGTCCTCCAGCGCCAGCCTCCGGTACCCGCTCACCTTTCTTGCTGCCCTTTTTCCCTAGTATCCAGGGCCCCGCGCATGCACTGTGCACTCTGGTCTGGATGGCTGGGGCTGGGTGTTCACCAGTCCTGGGTTCCCTCTCCCTCCCACTCTGACTCCTCACCTCTTGCCTGGAACTGGAGGGAGGGGCGATTGGGACCCGCCAGGCCAGGGTTTGTATCTTACCCCCTTTGTGAGGCGCTGGGTTCTCGCAGGTGTGGATGTGGTCTGGATGTTGTCCTGTGTCTTCTGGTCTTTATTCTAGGAAGAGTTGTCTTTGTTAAATTTTCATAGATATATGTGGTTTTGGGAGGAGATTTCCGCTGCTCTACTAATGCCGCCATCCTGGCTCCCCCGGCTTTTTATTTTTTAGAATAACTGGACACAGGCTCTTCCCTTCTATTCTTTCTTCTTTCAGCTTGTGAGTAAATTTTTGTGCAGAATTTTAGGCTTCTGTTGTCTCGATGTTTTTTTCCAAACATTTTGCAAAACCCTTGTAAAAGATGACTGAGATAGGATGGTTATATTTATAATACATATAATGTAGGTAAGCTCATGGAAATGTGGAAGCATTAAAAATTAGTACTGCTTATTTTAGACTAATTATGGATCAAGAAGGGTATTTACTGTTAATACATTTAATTTCAGAAGTTTGTGACATTTTTACCTCTAACATGATAACTCTGAAAAATCTGAAGAAAGATTTAGGAAGCAGCTTTAATAAATTATATTTAATAATTTTTGCTTATTGTGAAAAAATGATACTTAAATCTATTAAATATGATCCTCCATTAAAAGTAGTTTATCTTTACCTAAGTTTTTCCCTCAGTTCTGTTTACATTAATGTGAATCACTATTTTTCAGTAAAACAAGATCGAAGAACTAGTTGGGGAGAATAATGTTTTCTAATATGTTAGTTGAAATTGTTAGTTAATCAAGTCAAAATTGCATACCTAAATACAAAATGACAGGTACCATGGCAGGCCTTGCTGAAGGCCAAATGCAGTCCACTTTTTATTATTATTATTAAATTTTGTCATTCAAATATCTCACCTTCCTTTCCCCCAAAAGTTTTTGTTTGATGATCCTGCTGCAAGTGCACACACACAAAAAATCTGTTAGATAAGAAACCAACTTCCTGACTCCCCTGATTCACAGTGCGTTAACAAGAGAATTCACAAGAAAGTATTACCATTCATTGTGGCCTCAAATGCCTCTGAGACCCACCATAGCTGCCAAAGGTCATCCTAAAGAATATACATCACCATGCCATCTGATATCTCTTTATAGCCTGTTAAACAGAATTGGTTACCTATTTCAGTTGAGCCACAAATTCAATTCCCTGCAGTAATTTGAGATAAATTTCTTTAGTGTTCTCATGTATTTTCTCCAGTCAATTTGTCATTTAGGACCAACTGGAGAGGAATTGTTTGTGTAGCTGAATGCCTGGATACATTTAAAACAAGGCAATGCATGTGATTATTCCTCCACCAGTTGTGATATTGTCAGGCCTACAGAAGATAATGCTCTGCCACTTGACCTGTGAATTCTGCCACCAAATGAAAACCTCACTAACCAGTGCTGACACCATCCAATGGACTAATCATCCAAACCTCGGAAAGACAATCACCTTTAACCTCCAAGATCTTTGAAATTCAGTAGAGACACTTGGTAAAAGTACAAGTTTCATTGCATTGCTTCAAGAAGAAAGGTGTCAACTAAAAGAGATAATGGTGTAAGAAGGCAAGGCAAAAACCTCCTCCTAAAATCACATAGTACACAAAAGTACAGCAAATATAACTAGGCCTGAAATCAGCCTGAAGACTGCAAAATGGACCACTTACATCTGGGGAAGAAGAGAAGACCCTACAGAAAAGGGAAAAGTGACAAAGACACAATCTGGTGGGGTCCAGGGCCTCCTCCCAGCCCCAGCCCACAGACAGGAGGAGGAGGAATGGAGCAGGAAGTGAGTAGAAGCCCAGGACCCTGGACACCTGACTCTGGAGATCTTCTCCAGGAGCATGAGCCCGCTGCACAGTGCCCTGGTGATTGGTGGGCCTGAACAGCAGAGACAGGTGGAACACTCCAGGAGGCTGAGATCCCAGCAGCCTGGGGAGCACACAGGCATGCTCTGCCAGCCCCCCTGAGATAGACAGCAGAGCAGGCAGTTTGAAAGACATCCCAGCAGTGAGAGGGGCGCCAGAGGGGCAAGACTTTCACAGTGCTCTCTGCTTAGGGGAAAGGTCAGTTGGACAATAGCTCCCCAGCCTAATCTCAACCTAAAGGTTGGGAACCCTCAGGAGCTTCAGACACTCCATCCCCCTTGCTGGCAACATAGCCTGGAGACTCCTCACAATGGCACGCAGCCTGCCAGCTAGCAGTAAAATCAAGCATTACTCCCATGTAGGCAGGGGGAGAACCCTCAGCCTGCTCAGCCCTATTTTGGGCCAGCTGGGGAGCTGCATGTGCAGCCCAGCCCCAGGAACTCTTTCCTCCTGGCAGGCCCACTCACCTGGCAGACCCACCTCCTGGCAGTCCCACTCACCTGCACCCCCACCACTGTGGCAGGCTGGAGCAGAACACCAGGAGCAAGGCAGGCAGGTGCCACACCCACTGCACACCAACAGCTGGGGCTCCTGTGCAGGAAATTGAGCTTCCGAGCACTAGAGGGCGCCTCCTACACAAATCTACAATCCCATAAGAAACAGTAAAAATAAAATGAAGAGGCAGAGGAATTTGGTCCAAATCAAAATTTAAGAAAAAACGATAGAGTGTAGTGAAACTAAAATCATCAACCTTATTGATAAAGATTTCAAAATAAAAGTAGTAAACATGCTTATAGAGCTACAGAAAAATATCCAAGATCTCAGGAAGGACTTCAGCAAAGAGCTAGAAATTTTGAAAAATGCAGTATCTGAAATGAAACATGCAATGGGGGGGATTTAAAAGTAAATAAGATGAGGTAGAGGAGACTGTAAATGAAATAGAAATTAGATAACAGCAAAACAAAGAAACTGAGGAACAGAGAGAAAAAGGGATCTTTAGGAATGAAAGAGTAATAAGAGAGCTGTGTGACCAATCCAAATGGAACAATATTTGTATTACAGGGGTACCAAAAGAAGAAGAGAGAGAAAAAGGATAGGAAATAATTGTTGAAAATTTCCCCAATCTGAAGAAGGAAATATCACTCAGGTCATAGAAGTGCAGAGATCTCCCAACAAAAGGAACTCTAGGAAGACAACACCAAGACATATACTAATTAAAATGGAAAAGATCAAGGACAAGGAGAGAGTATTGAAAGCAACCTGGAGAGAACAAAGATTACTTTTAAGGGAAACCCCTTCAGGCTCTCAGCAGAGACTTTACAGAACAGAAGGGAATGGCATGATATATTTACTGCAATGAAACCAAAGGGCCTCCAACCAAGAATAATCTGCCTGGAAAGATTGTCATTTAAATTTAAAGCAGGTATAAACAATTTACAGATAAGCAAAAGTTGAGAAAATTCACTACCACCAAGCCATTTCTACAAGGTATGTTAAAGAGATTACTCTAGATGGAAATGCTCCTAAGGCTAAATAGCTGTCAACAGAGAAAATAAAACCACATAATAAATGTAGCAGACCAACTTATTACTAAGCAAATACAAAATTAAATTAAATGCTCACAAAGTTAGTCAAGGGATACAATAAGAGTACAGAATATGACATCTAATATACAAAAAGTAGAGGAGGAAGAAGAAGAAGAAGGGGAGACAAAAGAATAATCTTTAGATTATGTTTGAAATAGAGTAATAAGAGATTTAACATAGACTGTTAAATAGTAAGCAAGCTATCCTTGAACCTTTGGTAACCACAAATCTAAAGCCTGCAATGGCAGTAAATACATCTCTCTCTATAATCACCCTAAATGTAAATAGACTGAATGTACCAATCAAAAGACATAGAGTTACAGAATGGATAAAAAAAAATGACCCATTTATATGCTGCCTACAAGAGACTCACTTTAAACCCAAAGACATACACAGACTAAAAGTGAAGGGATGGAAAAAGATATTTCATGCAAAGAATAGGGAGAAAAATGCAGGAAGAGCAGTTCTTCTATCAGACAAAATGGGCTTCAAAACAAAGAAAGTAACAAGAGACAAAGAAGGATATTACATAATGATAAAGGGGTCAGTCCAACAAGAGGATATAACCATTATAAATATCTATGCACCCAACACAGGAGCACCCACATATGTGAAATGAATACTAACAGAATTAAAGGGGGACATAGAATGCAATATGTTCATTTTAGGAGACTTCAACACACCACTCACTCCAAAGGATAGATCAACAAGACAGAAAATAAGTAAGGAGACAGAGGCACACTGAACAATGCAATAGTACAGATGGACCTAACCAACATCTGCAGAACACTCTACCCAAAAGCAGCAGGATACACATTCTTCTCAAATGTACAAGGAACATTTTCCAGAACAGATCACATACTAGGCCACAAAAAGAGCCTCAATAAATTCAAAAAGATTGAAATTGTGTCAACCAGCTTCTTAGACCACAAAGGTATGAAACTGGAAATAAATTATGCAAAGAAAACAAAAAAGCCCACAAATATATGGAGGCTTAATAACAACATGCTCCTAATTAACCAGTGGATCAATGACCAAATAAAAACAGACATCAAGCAATGTATGGAGACAAATGAAAACAACAACTCAACAGCCCAAAACCTTTGGGATGCAGTGAAGGCCCTTATAAGAAAAAATACATTGCAATACATGCTTACCTCAAGAAAGAACAATTTCAAATGAACAGTCTAAACTCACAATTAATAAAACTAGAAAAAGAAGAACAAATGAGGCCCAAAGTCAGTAGAAGGAGGGAAAAGTTTTAGCTGGGGTAGTTATGGTTTTATAAGCCTATAAAATGGAAGGTCATTTTGAAAAGACAGATAATTTGCTCCATCTGAGAAAGAATGGACAAAATGTTTTTTTAAAGCCATTTTTTCTTTTTCTTTTTTTTTTTCTGAGTAGGAATGAAAAAGAAGCCGCCTGAGCAGGTGCTGCTCATATCATGCTGCCACCACTAATCTGTGTGCTCTCAAACTCAGGTGTGGGCATGCATATATTCTCTGATAAGAGCCAACAGCACCTAGCTGAGTAGTGCTTTTCACCAAATAGAGAGATAAAATGACTTGTCTCCAAAAGTATTTTCTAAGAGATTTTGTGGCAAACACTATAATAGAAAATATGTTACTATAATAAGAATAACAGACACTTTCTACTTGACATCTCTGATAAATTAATGGGAAAAGAAGTTGTGATTTAGAATACATTGACTTAAATCAGCCATAGATTTGACTTCTGCTTGCTATGTCACCACATATTATTTTCAAACAGTGTAAATTACAAAGAACAACTAACGGTTTAAAAGGATTTAATATCATGCAGTGTCAGAAAAAAAGGAGAATATGCTTAATGACACATTAATTAATACTGAATTCAAAATGAATTCTATAAGAGTCTACCAATGCATGAGGGAGTTGGTTTTAATCTTTGCAGCTACTGTGAATAAAATAAATTAATGATGGAGCACAGAGAATGCTGTCAAATGTGTAATTCCATCTTAGAGAAAAGCAACTGCTTATGAAAAAATTCCTCTGCAGGCCAAGTGAAACTCATAATTGACAGCAAAAAGGTTCAAAGGAAGGCAGTGTCATAAGCTTTATGCAGCTTTTTCCAGAACTCTAAATGAGAAAATCTTTCCTTCCACACTTTGACCCCACGGAGCCTACTGAATCCCTATTTTTGTGTCTGAAGCTCACTAGTGGAAGTGTGCTGAAAAGAAGGTGTGGGTAAAATTGCAGTATTTCCAGAATCTCTCGCCTGGATGTAGTGCATTTCCGTATCAATCGATGTTTCCCAGGGGTGGAGAGAAGTATCATCTCCATAACAATAGGTAATTACCAGGGCCAGCGAGGGACCTGAGAGGGAGGGTGGAGTTTTTTAAACTGCTACAGCAGCCAGGTGGAGAGACGTGGGACAACTGCTTGTAAGCCATAAACAGGTTTCTTGAACTTTATTTCTCCTCCCTTTGACTGATTCCACTTCCAAAGGTGCTTTGCCCCGGATTTCCCCCCTCCTCCCCACCCAGAGTTACACATAGAGAGCTAGACAGTAAGTCCTCTCTTTAGGGGGAATGCACATGTGCCCACCCAGGCCACAGCCCCGTGAAGGGGTGCCCTCCACCGCGCAGCCCCTACCTGAGGGCCACCATGAGGGAGTCCCCTCTGAGGTCACGACCCCTCCACCGAACAGGCTCATCTCCGATCCCAGAAGCCCTGACTTCTTTCATCTGATCTCATCAGCTATTAAACTTGGTGTAACTGGCAAGCCCTCCACTCTCTGCTCAGATTCCTGGGTTGTGATTTGTCATCCTGATCTCTTGTCTCCCGTCTATAGGTTTTCTTCTGAAAAGCTTCCTTGCTCCTGACCTGGCACAAGCTCCCAGATTCCCCATTGTCAGGGACCCTGTGTGTCTCTGGCCAGGTGTATGTACCCCCTACATGATTATTATCAGACGGTGGCTTGCTTCCCTCCTCTGGTGTCTCTAGCTCTCATGAACAAATTCTTCAGGCTGTTTGGAGTTAACCCTCATTACAAAAGGTTGTGTATCTGGGAATGAGAAGCAACTAATAGGAAACCAAGTGCTTGTGGGAAAGATCATGTACATTCACCCAGAAATGTTAGGCAAATGTCAGTTTTTTATTCTAAGCTGAAATGCAAATGTATCTCATCTTTATTTTACCTTAACCACTTACTAAGACTTAGTGAAATTATTGGCATGTTAATGGACTTTCTGGCAGGTATTCCCCTCCTCCTGTGAAATAACCTAGGCTGTTAAATCTTGCAGTAAATGACTGAGTCACTTACACAGGTTTGAATATAGAGAATTACAGGCTTAGCTTTCCTACATGAATTCCAGAGAGATGCAGGTGTAATTGGCAGTTTAGATATTTCCTTCATGGTTCCCTCATGAATTAGGACAATGATAGGCTTTCAAACTTTGAAATGGAAAGTTGACCATTGTTTTCACTAACTGACATTGTGGATTCATATGTTTAGCATTTTGTAAAAATAAAAACAAAGTAGGAGAAGAGGGCTGAGATGAAATTGTATATTCCATCTTAAAAAAATATTTGCCCCTAGTACATTAGCTGTTTTCTGTAAGAGATGTATAGCATAAGAAGTTTCTCAATTTAAACTCACCACATAAAATTTGGAGACTATCATGGAAACTAACTATTCTTGGAATGTATCCCAGAATCATACTTATGAAATTTTGCCTAGGAAATTCATTTTAATTTAAGCCTAAACCCTGGATCAGATACTTCTAAAGGCCATGAATATATGCATTATTTACCAGGGTGGGACTTTTTAGAAGTTGTTCATACATAAAATGTTCCATCCTTAATACATAAACCTCAACTAAAAACTAAACCCACAGGGTATTCATGACAATTCTTGCAGAGTCAGAATTATGCAGAGAAGTACACCCTTGCATACTAAAGCCGGAAAACACTGTCCCTACCCAAGTCCCTGCTCATTTATTCAGTCAGCCTTCACCAGTAAAAAGCTTACTTTCAGGGAACTCATTGCTTATTAAGCACCTGCACCTCATGTCCCCAAGGGCAAGTTTACCTACTAGTCTCTCTCTCCCTCTTCCATTAAAATTCTTCACCCCATTTGATCACTTTCCCTCATTTTCCTGGGAGTGTGCCAATTTTTTGTGCCTTTGGATTTTTCCCATACCATATGGAGTGTTTCGTGTTTAAGCACCTGGTTATATCTTCCCTCCACCATGTTGCTTTGGCAGGTCACCCCGAGGTCCCCACCCCTCTGCCACCAACAGGGCCTCTCTGTTCTGTAGCACCAAGTTGGCCTTTGTCCTGAGTGCCTGAGCATCATTAGCATTGTTTGCATTCGTTTTTCTCCCTGTTCACATGGCAGCTCCCTAAAGGGAGCCAGGATCCTGGTTTGTCAAATCCCCCCCCCCACCTTGTATTATAATTCCTTGTTCATTATGTATACTGAATAGATATGTTAGTTTTTTGATTGATTGAAAGAAGGGATTAAAGATACCCTGAACATTTCTCGTTAATGTTCTTATTCTGAGTTTAGCTTAGACTACCTTAGACTGAATCTCACAGGACCGGTGCTACTCAGAGTGGCCTGCAGACCCCAGCTGGGACATAACTGCTGGCCGGTAGTCCCTGCCCAGATGAGGAGTTGCACTGGAATGGGACAGATTCTTCATTAAGCACACTGTAGGGTTCAGCTGACTTTTTTTTTTAAAGCAAGACTTTCTCGAAGAAAACATTTACATGCTGACAGATGCTGAGATAGAAATTCTGTTTTTATATGAGAATAACAGACACCTTTTAGTTGACAATTCTGACATATTAATGAGAAAATGAGTTGTGATTTATTGGATTTACATTCCAGCTTGAGCTGCTTATCTCACATTGGACCCGTAACAGTGGTTCTGACCTACCACTGGAGTAGCCCCAGTCTTACCTGATGAGTGAGATCAGAGTATGAACACGTCACATGTGTTTTGCACATTGCTGTATATATACAAATTTTGCTTTCTTGAATGTACCATTTTGTAAGCCTCAGTTTCTTCATCTACAAAATGACAATAATCATATGTTATTCACAAAATTTTCATAAGGATTAAAATGTTTAAATGTGTGAAAGCTTTTAGCCCAGGACCTGGTATGTATCAGCACTAAGTGAATGGTGCTGGTGATAATTATTGAAACTATAGCCTATATGTCACATGCCATTCTAACAGAATGCATTACTCAATTATAAAATTTTAAGACATTTATTGATTATTATATCTAATTAGAAATATAATTAAAATGAAACATCTAAATTTACTACTACAACTTTTAGGGAAAAAATGAACAATTTTTCATGGCAAGATACAGGTTTCGGAAGATATGAGCAGGCTCTATCAAGACTTAAAGACTTAAAGGTGCCTAAAAAAAAGGAAATCCTGTCATTCGCAATAATATGGATGTACCTTGAGGACATTATGCTAAGTGAACTAAGCCAGTCACAGGGTAAATATTGCATGATTCCACTTATGTGAGGGTCTAAAGTGGCCGAACTCATAGAAGCAGAGAGTAGAAAGGTAGTTGCCATGGCTGGTGTTGCTGGGGGAAGGGGAGAGTTGCTAGTCAATAAGTAGAAATTTTCAGTTATGTAAGATAATTAAGTTCTAGAGATGTACTGTTCAACGCTGTGCATATAGTTAAAAACACTGTATTGTGCACTGAAAATTTTGTTAAGAGGGCAGATTTCATTTTAGGTGTTCTTCCCACAGTTTTTTTAGAAGATGAATTCAACTTCTTAGGCACTTTTAGGTAGCACCTGAGGTTCAAAGTTGGGGAAACTATATTATACATGGTAGAAATTCTGAGATTTACTTCTTTTTTCAGTTTAATTTTAGTTTTTATTGAGGTTCATGACATAAAACATTGTTAGTTTCAGGTGTACAACGTAATGATTTGATGTTTACACGTGTTGCAAAATGATTACAGTATGTCTAGTTAGTATCCAGCACCATACCTAGTTAGAATTCCTTTTCTTGTGATGAGAACTTTTAGGATCTACTCTTTTAGCAACCTTCAGATATGCAATAGAGTATTAACTATAGTTGCCATGGTGTGTATTACATCCCCATGACTTACTCATTTTATAACCAGAAGTTTGCATCTTTTGCCTCCCTTCACCCATTCGGCCCACCCCTCACCCCCCAACTCTGGCGACCACCAGTGTTCTCTCTGTGAGCTTGGTTTCATTTTTTCATTTTTGTTTGTTGGGTTTTAATTCCACATATGAGTGAGATCATACAGTATTTGTCTCTCACTGTCTAACTTATTTTGCTTAACATAATGCCTTGAAGGCCCATATGTGTTACTACAAATGGAGCCATTTCATTCTTTTTTTATGGCAGAATTATATATGTATAATATATAATATTTATAATATATAATATATAATAATTGTATATAATATAATATAATACATTATATTATGTTATTTATATAATATCCCAATAGTATCCCACACATTCCCCATTAAGGAGACTCACCCTTCCCCACTGTATTAAGATTAATTTTATATATATATGTGTGTGCATACATGCACACACACCACATTTTCCTCATCCATTCACCAATGGATAGATACTTAGGTTGTTTCTGTATCTTGGCTACTGTAAATAATGGTGCAATGAGCATGCAGGTACATCCATCTTTTCAAATTAGTGTTCACATTTTCTTTGGAGAAATGCCTGGAAGTGGAATTGCCAGAAATATGCTAGTTCTATTAATTTTTTAGGAGCCTTCATACTGTTTTCCATAATAGCTGCACCAACTTATATTCCCACCAGCAGTGCACAGGGCTCCCTTTTGTCCACATCCTCAGTAACATTTGTTATCTCTTGTCTTTTTGATAACAGCCATTCTGAAGGTATAGGGTGATATCTCATTGTGCTTTCATCTGCATTTCCCTGATGATTAATGATATTGAGCATCTTTTCACACGCCTGTCGGCCATCTGTATATCATCTTTGGAAAAAAATGTATATTCAGATCCTCGGTGCATTTTTTTACTGGATTGTTCAGGTTTTTACTATTGAGTAGTATGAGTTCTTTATATATTCTGGATGTCAACTTCTTATCGAATGTATCATTTGCAAACATTTTTCCCATTCTACAGGTTGTCTGTACATTATGTTGGTGGTTTCCTTTGTTGTGGAGAAGCTTTTTAGTTTGAGGCAGTCCCATTTGTTTATTTTACTTTTGTTGCCTTTGCTTTTAGTGACAAATCCAAAAAGTTATCACCAAGATCAATGTCAAGTAGTATATTGCCTGTATTTGCTCCTAGGAGTTTTATGGTTTCAGGTTTTACATTCAAGTCTTTAACCCATTTTGAGTTCATTTTTGTGTATGGTGTAAGCTGGGGAGTCTTGTTTCATTCTTTTGCATGTGGCTGCCCAGTTCTCCCAGCATTCCCCATTAATTGAGAAGACTCACCTTTCCCTGTCCAACTCAATCTTTGTCATCTTGCACAAATTTTCAACTCTTACCAAATTTAAAAATTTTGCCATTTCCTTCAATATCTGACTATACCTATACAAACAAATGTTTCCATCTTTTTCCCACCCTCCTGACCTGGCATCCCTGAGAACTAAAGTTTGACTGCCCAGATCCTTCTTGGCACTCCATGTTGCTTCATAGCTGGCCTTCCCTGCCAGGATTTGAAGAAGCCCTGTGAGCTAAAGCCAGACAACTTGATGTTTATACTTGAGCGGATCCTGTATGGGGAAACTCTATGCCTGGAGCTGCTGCTCAGGCCGCTCAGGAAGTTTATTGGAACTCTCACATTCTCCATTCTCTGCTGTGGGAAATAACCATGACTATGGACAACCTTACCAAAACCTGTCTGATGTCTGTGTTATCACCAAGAACATTCAGACCACAAATCAGAAAATCCATCAGATTGTCACTGCCATCCTCACAACCATATATGCTTCAAGCCCAGTGTCTAGGGATCTTCCTGACTAGCCAAGCTCTGGCCTCAGAAACCGGATTTCGAGTCTGCTCCAACCACTCATCTTTGCTTTGCTTTTTCTTTGTGTTGGACTCCCCCTCATTAGATGCCCATCAAATGCCCCAAATTGCTTGCACCATTGAGCAAATACTCCCTATTGCCAAGTCTCAGCAGATGTTCACCTAGTCTTCAACAACAGAAGTGTGCTGAAAATCTACGTGGACTGGATTTCCTAAGTTGTTCAGTGGGAAGCTTGTTTTCCCCTGAACAAAAGAAGGGGCTGACCAAGACAATCTTAATGTTCCCCTCGGCTTGACCAAATTTTAGACAGGGTTCCTTCTGCCTATCGGTTTCTTACCTCTTTTCCTTTAGAGCATCTACTTGAGGAAACTTGTAATTTAAAATTATTTTCTATCCCTTTAAGATTTGAATATTCTTTAAATGCCTCTTGTTAGTTTTTCAATCCAACCCAGTCTTCCTCAGGGACCTAGGAGCCTTCCCTTCGACATGTAGTCATCGGTGAAGATACCCTCTTTCCTTCCAGTTTCTGTGAGAGGGTAAGGGCCTAACTTCCAGTTTCTGTGAGAGGGTAAGGGCCTAACTTCAGTGGGTGCCTTGAACCAAGTTACGCAACAACCTCCTGTCACAAAGGTATGAAAAAAGTTCATTTTTCCTTTGGGTAAAATCAGTTACCAAACTCAGATGGCCTCTGTTCTCCTGCTCACCTGGGCATTTAAAAAGCCTCCCACCCTTTACTTCAATAGAGTTGAGTTCAGACTGCTTTTGGTCCCCTTTTCCGTATTGGTAATAACCTTAAATAAAGTTTTCATTGCCTGTTTAACATTGTCAATTTTTGCTTTTCTGATATAAAATCCACAAAACCTTTTGATTGTCCTTAGATGTTATATAAAATAATTTATAAAACTAATCTAGACTTAAAAGTTAAGCAAACTAGGGGCGGAGCCAAGATGGCGGCGTGAGTAGAGCAGTGGAAATCTCCTCCCAAAAACACATAGAGCTATGAAAATATAACAAAGAAAAATCTTCCTAAAATAGAGACCACAGGACACAGGACAACATCCAGACCACATCCACACCTGCAAGAACCCAGCGCCTTGTGAAGGGGGTAAGATACAAGCCCCAGCCCGGCGGGACCCGAGTGCCCCTCCCCCCAGCTCCCGGCGGGTGGAGAGAAACCGGAGCGGTTTTTTTTTTATTTTTTTTTTTGGCGAGCGCTTTTTGGAAGCCTTAGAGGGACGGGCCCCCGTTGCTGGGGAGGCAGGGTGGCGGGACCGGTGAGGAGGTGCCTGGGAACGGCGCCGGAGGACAAAGAATATCCCGCGTTTCTCCCTGCGAGACCTGGGGGCGGGTGCCTGAGACCGGTGCCTGAGGACGGAGGAGGTCGCGCGTTTTTCCCCTTTTTTTTTTTTCTCTTTTTGGCGAGCGCTTTTTGGAAGCCTTGAAGGGACGGGGACCCCAGTGCTAGGGAGGCACGGTGGCGGGACTGGTGAGCGGGTGGCTGGGACCGGCGCCTGAGGACAAAGAATATCCCCCGTTTTTCCCTGCGGGACCGGTGGGCGGGTGCCTGAGACCAGCACTTGAGGACAGAGGAAATCGCGCGTTTTTCCCCTTTTTTTTTTTCTCTTTTCTGCGAGTGCTTTTTGGAAGAAGCCTAAAAGGGACAGGGACCCCGGTGCTAGGGAGGCAGGGCGGCGGGACTGGTGAGCGGGTGCCTGGGACCGGCACCTGAGGACAAAGAATATCCCGCATTTTTCCCTGTGGGACCGGTGGGTGGGTGCCTGAGACCAGCACCTGAGGACGGAAGAAATCGCGCGTTTTTCCCCTTTTTTTTCTCTCTTTTTGCCGAGTGCTTTTTGGAAGCCTTGAAGGGACAGGGACCCCGGTGCTAGGGAGGCAGGGCGGCGGGACTGGTGAGCGGGTGCGTGGGACCAGTGCCTGAGGACAAAGAATATTGAGCGTTCCTTCCCTGCGGGACCGGTGGGTGGGTGCTTTTTGGAAGCCTCGAAAGGACAGGGACCCTGGTGCTAGGGAGACAGGGCAGCAGGACCAGTGAGCGGGTGCCTGGGACCGGCACCTGAGGACAAAAAAAAAAAAAAAAAAAAATCGCTTGTTTTTTCCTTTTTTTTCCTTTTTTTTTTCTCTTTCTTTCTGTTCCCTCTCTCATTGTTGCTGTTGTTGTTTTGGTTTGGAGAGTGCTTTTTGGAAATCTTAAAGGGGCAGGACAGGTCACTTAGACCAGAAGCAGGGAATCTGGGGATCTCTGGGCACTCTAACCCCCTGGGCAGCAGGGAGCACAGAGGCCCCTTACGGAGATAAATAGTCTCCTGGCTGCTCCCCCTCCAACGGGGCTCCACCATTTTGGAGGAACAGCCCCAGCCAGGCCAAGCCCACAGCAACAGCGGAGATAAACCCCAAAGCAACTGGGCAGGAAGCAGAAGCCCTGTCTGCGCACAGCTGCCCAGCACAAGCCACTAGAGGTCGCTATTCTCCCAGGAAAAGGCTACAAACCAACAAGAAGGGAAGCTCTTCCAGCGGTCACTTGTACCAGCTCTGCAAACTATCTCTATCACCATGAAAAGGCAAAACTACAGGCAGACAAAGATCACAGAGACAACACCTGAGAAGGAGACAGACCTAACTAGTCTTCCTGAAAAAGAATTCAAAATAAAAATCATGAACATGCTGACAGAGATGCAGAAAAAAAATGCAAGAGCAATGGGATGAGATGCAGAGAAAAATGCAAGAGCAGTGGGATGAAGTCCGGAAGGAGATCACAGATGTCAGGAAAGAGATCACAGAAGTGAAACAATCCCTGGAAGGATTTATAAGCAGAATGGATAAGATGCAAGAGGCCATTGAAGGAATAGAAGCCAGAGAACAGGAACGTATAGAAGCTGACATAGAGAGAGATAAAAGGATCTCCAGGAATGAAACAACACTAAGAGAAATATGTGACCAATACAAAAGGAAAAACATTCGTATTATAGGGATACCAGAAGAGGAAGAAAGAGGAAAAGGGATAGAAAGTGTCTTTGAAGAAATAATTGCTGAAAACTTCCCCAAACTGGGGGAGGAAATAATCGAACAGACCATGGAATTATACAGAACCCCCAACAGAAAGGATCCAAGGAGGACAACACCAAGACACATAATAATTAAAATGGCAAGGATCAAGGACAAGGAAAGAGTTTTAAAGGCAGCTAGAGAGAAAAAGGTCACCTATAAAGGAAAACCAATCAGGCTAACATCAGACTTCTCAACAGAAACCCTACAGGCCAGAAGAGAATGGCATGATATACTTAATGCAATGAAACAGAAGGGCCTTGAACCAAGGATACTGTATCCAGCACGACTATCATTTAAATATGATGGTGGGATCAAACAATTCCCAGACAAGCAAAAGCTGAGGGAATTTGCTTCCCACAAACCACCTCTACAGGGCATCCTACAGGGACTGCTCTAGATGGGAGCACCCCTAAAAAGAGCACAGAACAAAACACACAACATATGAAGAATGGAGGAGGAGGAATAAGAAGGGAGAGAAGAAAACACTCTCCAGACAGTGTATATAACAGCTCAATAAGCGAGCTAAGTTAGGCAGTAAGATACTAAAGAAGCTAACCTTGAACCTTTGGTAACCACGAATCTAAAGCCTGCAATGGCAATAAGTACATATCTTTCAATAGTCACCCTAAATGTAAATGGACTTAATGCACCAATCAAAAGACATAGAGTAATAGAATGGATAAAAAAGCAAGACCCATCTATATGCTGCTTACAAGAAACTCACCTTAAACCCAAAGATAAGCATAGACTAAAAGTCAAGGGATGGAAAAACATATTTCAGGCAAACAACAGTGAGAAGAAAGCAGGGGTTGCAGTACTAATATCAGACAAAATAGACTTCAAAACAAAGAAAGTAACAAGAGATAAAGAAGGCCACTACATAATGATAAAGGGCTTAGTCCAACAAGAGGATATAACCATTCTAAATATATATGCACCCAATACAGGAGCACCAGCATATGTGAAGCAAATACTAACAGAACTAAAGAGGGAAATAGACTGCAATGCATTCATTGTAGGAGACTTCAACACACCACTCACCCCAAAGGATAGATCCACCGGGCAGAAAATAAGTAAAGACACACAGGCACTGAACAACACACTAGAACAGATGGACCTAATAGACATCTATAGAACTTTACATCCAAAAGCAACAGGATATACATTCTTCTCAAGTGCACATGGAACATTCTCCAGAATAGACCACATACTAGCTCACAAAAAGAGCCTCAGTAAATTCCACAATATTGAAATTCTACCAACCAATTTTTCAGACCACAAAGGTATGAAAGTAGAAATAAATTCTACAAAGAAAACAAAAAGGCTCACAAACACATGGAGGCTTAACAACATGCTACTAAATAATCAATGGATCAATGAACAAATCAAAATAGAGATCAAGGAATATATAGAAACAAATGACAACAACAACACTAAGCCCCAACTTCTGTGGGATGCAGCGAAAGCAGTCTTAAGACGAAAGTATATAGCAATCCAGGCACACTTGAAGAAGGAAGAACAATCCCAAATGAATAGTCTAACATCACAACTATTAAAACTGGAAAAAGAAGAACAAATGAGGCCTAAAGTCAGCAGAAGGAGGGACATAATAAAGATCAGAGAAGAAATAAACAAAATTGAGAAGAATAAAACAATAGCAAAAATCAACGAAACCAAGAGCTGGTTCTTTGAGAAAATAAACAAAATAGATAAGCCTCTAGCCCAACTTATTAAGAGAAAAAGAGAGTCAACACAAATCAACATAATCAGAAATGAGAATGGAAAAATCACGACAGACTCCACAGAAATACAAAGAATTATTAAAGACTACTATGAAAACCTATATGCCAACAAGCTGGAAAACCTAGAAGAAATGGACAACTTCCTAGAAAAATACAACCTCCCAAGACTGACCAAGGAAGAAACACAAAAGTTAAACAAACCAATTACAAGCAAAGAAATTGAAACAGTAATCAAAAAACTACCCAAGAACAAAACCCCGGGGCCGGACGGATTTACCTCGGAATTTTATCAGACACACAGAGAAGACATAATACCCATTCTCCTTAAAGTGTTCCACAAAATAGAAGAAGAGGGAATACTCCCAAACTCATTCTATGAAGCCAACATCACCCTAATACCAAAACCAGGAAAAGACCCCACCAAAAAAGAAAATTACAGACCAATATCCCTGATGAATGTAGATGCAAAAATACTCAATAAAATATTAGCAAACAGAATTCAACAGTATATCAAAAGGATCATACACCATGACCAAGTGGGGTTCATCCCAGGGATGCAAGGATGGTACAACATTCGAAAATCCATCAACATCATCCACCACATCAACAAAAAGAAAGACAAAAACCACATGATCATCTCCATAGATGCTGAAAAAGCATTTGACAAAATTCAACATCCATTCATGATAAAAACTCTCAGCAAAATGGGAATAGAGGGCAAGTACCTCAACATAATAAAGGCCATATATGATAAACCCACAGCCAGCATTATACTGAACAGCGAGAAGCTGAAAGCATTTCCACTGAGATCAGGAACCAGACAGGGATGCCCACTCTCCCCACTGTTATTTAACATAGTACTGGAGGTCCTAGCCACGGCAATCAGACAAAACAAAGAAATACAAGGAATCCAGATTGGTAAAGAAGAAGTTAAACTGTCACTATTTGCAGATGATATGATACTGTACATAAAAAACCCTAAAGACTCCACTCCAAAACTACTAGAACTGATATCGGAATACAGCAAAGTTGCAGGATACAAAATCAACACACAGAAATCTGTAGCTTTCCTATACACTAACAACGAATCAATAGAAAGAGAAATCAGGAAAACAATTCCATTCACCATTGCATCAAAAAGAATAAAATACCTAGGAATAAACCTAACCAAGGAAGTGAAAGACTTATACTCTGAAAACTACAAGTCACTCTTAAGAGAAATTAAAGGGGACACTAATAAATGGAAACTCATCCCATGCTCATGGCTAGGAAGAATTAATATCGTCAAAATGGCCATCCTGCCGAAAGCAATATACAAATTTGATGCAATCCCTCTCAAATTACCAGCAACATTCTTCAATGAATTGGAACAAATAATTCAAAAATTCATATGGAAACACCAAAGACCCCGAATAGCCAAAGCAATCCTGAAAAAGAAGAATAAAGTAGGGGGGATCTCACTCCCCAACTTCAAGCTCTACTACAAAGCCATAGTAATCAAGACAATTTGGTACTGGCACAAGAACAGAGCCACAGACCAGTGGAACAGATTAGAGACCCCAGAAATTAAACCAAACATATATGGTCAATTAATATTTGATAAAGGAGCCATGGACATACAATGGCAAAATGACAGTCTCTTCAACAGATGGTGCTGGCAAAACTGGACAGCTACATGTAGGAGAATGAAACTGGACCATTGTCTAACCCCATATACAAAGGTAAACTCAAAATGGATCAAAGACCTGAATGTAAGTCACGAAACCATTAAACTCTTGGAAAAAAACATAGGCAAAAACCTCTTAGATATAAACATGAGTGATCTCTTCTTGAACATATCTCCCCGGGCAAGGAAAACAACAGCAAAAATGAGCAAGTGGGACTACATTAAGCTGAAAAGCTTCTGTACAGCGAAAGACACCATCAATAGAACAAAAAGGAACCCTACAGTATGGGAGAATATATTTGAAAATGACAGATCTGATAAAGGCTTGACGTCCAGAATATATAAAGAGCTCACACGCCTCAACAAACAAAAAACAAATAACCCAATTAAAAAATGGGCAGAGGAACTGAACAGACAGTTCTCCAAAAAAGAAATACAGATGGCCAAGAGACACATGAAAAGATGCTCCACATCGCTAATTATCAGAGAAATGCAAATTAAAACTACAATGAGGTATCACCTCACACCAGTAAGGATAGCTGCCATCCAAAAGACAAACAACAACAAATGTTGGCGAGGCTGTGGAGAAAGGGGAACCCTCCTACACTGCTGGTGGGAATGTAAATTAGTTCAACCATTGTGGAAAGCAGTATGGAGGTGCATCAAAATGCTCAAAACAGACCTACCATTTGACCCAGGAATTCCACTCCTAGGAATTTACCCTAAGAACGCAGCAATCAAGTTTGAGAAAGACAGATGCACTCCTATGTTTATCGCAGCACTATTTACAATAGCCAAGAATTGGAAGCAACCTAAATGTCCATCTGTAGATGAATGGATAAAGAAGATGTGGTACATATACACAATGGAATACTACTCAGCCATAAGAAGTGGAAAAATCCAACCATTTGCAGCAACATGGATGGAGCTGGAGAGTATTATGCTCAGTGAAATAAGCCAAGCGGAGAAAGAGAAATACCAAATGATTTCACTCATCTGAGGAGTATAGGAACAAAGGAAAAACTGAAGGAACAAAACAGCAGCAGAATTACAGAACCCAAAAATGGACTAACAGGTACCAAAGGGAAAGGAACTGGGGAGGATGGGTGGGCAGCGAGGGATAAGGGGAGGGAAGAAGAAGGGGGGTATTAAGATTAGCATGCATGGGGGGAGGGAGAAAGGGGAGGGTGGGCTGCACAACACAGAGAGGACAAGTAGTGACTCTACCACATTTTGCTAAGCTGATGGACAGTAACCGTAATGTGGTTGTTAGGGGGGACCTGATATAGGGGAGAGCATAGTAAACATAGTATTCTTCAGGTAAGTGTAGATTAAAAATTTAAAAAAAAAAAGAAAGAAAGAAAGAAAAGGGGGATTACTCCTTAACAGGATAAAACTATTGGTAAATCAAAGATCAACGCATGCTTTAAATATCCTTAATGTTGATCACTTAAAGGATGTCAGATGATCAGCTATGGAGGTACTCTTTTCTGATAATATTCCTTTCTCTTAATTAAAAAAAAAAAAAAAAGCAGTTACTGTGTGCTGACCTCCAATGAGTTTTGCACAGTGGTATAGAGGGCATGTCAAAGTGTGGGCAAAGGGTCTGTTTGTTTCTACGCAGAAGATCAAGGCCTAGCTTGGATACCCAGAAAATGAACTAAGATACGATATGAGGAGGAGCTTCCGGCATCAGCACTCTCTGGAGGACTCGTGCCGGGGGATGATCATCAAAAAGCCTCCACAGGGATCCGGACGATGCTGCGGTTGTGGCTGCATCCAGCCCACCGTCTCCTGGACTTGCCATAAGAAGGAGGAGGGAGATGTCTAGGCTGGCATGTGCATACAGTGAGACAACGAATTTGACTGGATCTGTACTGTTGGAACTCAACCAGGAGTTGGGAGGGGTGCAAGTTGTAGCACCCCAAAATCTCATGACTATAGACTATCTATGGTTAAAAGAACATATGGGATGTGAACAGATCCCAGAAATGGGCTGCTTTAATTTGTCTGATGGTTCAAGTACAGTTGGACAATATCCATCATATCATAGATAAATTTTCACAAATGCCTAGGGTGCCTAAATGGTTTTCTTGGCTTCACTGGAGATGGCTGGTAATTATAGATTTGCTTTGTTTATGTCACCGTATTCCTATTATGTTAATATGTGTGTGCAAATTAGTTAGTAGTTTAAAACCTATACATACTTAAGGTACTATACAAGAAGATATGTCAAAGAAATAATCAATCCTCCCAAGTTTCCTTCATATGCTACATCTATAGCTTTTCTTCTTCCTTCCTAATTACAAACCTTAAATAGAATTCGTGCCTCATATCGAATTTACCGAGTATCATAATTCCTCCAGGTGGTAAAGATACCTCGAGACAAGTGCTGGGCATAGAAGCCACAGGGCATAAATCTGCAAAGAAGTAAAAAGCTAACCTTTGCAAACAATATGGCTTCTCTCTCACTTACCAACTTTACATTTCCCTGTATGGCCCCGGAAGATGACTGGTTAGCCAGAGACGGGTAAGATTCCTCAAGGGAGGAACAACCTAAGACAGGCACAGTCGCAGGGGGGCCATCAGGTGAGAATTTGGGGATCAACAGAGGTGAGGCTCAGAACCTCACCCCCCCTGCTTTGAGAGAAATCTTCTGCATCCGTGGATGTCTTGCTGCCCTTGTCTAGCCTGGATTAATACTTAGTCCATAGGCACACACCTGATCATCTGATCATCTATATTTGCCTTCTTACAGCACTAAACTATGTTTTCTACCTTTATCTTGCATCTACCTACCACTTCAGCATTTTATTAAAAATAAAAATAATAATAATAATAGGAGAAATGTGGGATCAACATATAAATCAAGTACAAAAATCAAATGAATATTCATATTTGACCTGATGGTTTATAGGTCATATTGCATGATCAAAACCGAAAGTTTCTGTGATGAATGCCCTTGTACTGTTCACCATGTAAGAATTTATTCACTCTGTAAGAATTCGTTCACCATGTAAGAACTTGTTCGTTATGCTTCAGAAGATTGGAGACTGACGAGAATTAGGCTTGAGATGGATTAATGATTGTACATTGAGCATTGACCCCCCTATACTGAATTTTATTGTTGTTAACAACCATTTGATCAATAAATATGAGAGATGCCCTCTCAAAAAAAAAAAAAAAGTTAAGCAAACTACAGGCAATTAACATTTTTAATGTGAAGAAAACATACAGCTCACAATGCAGGTAAAGTAGTTTTTCACTTACCTGTGGTTCCATATTACCAGATGGATTGCTGTTTTTGAATCTAAGGAGAACCCTGGCAATTTGGCCAAAAATATTTGTACTACTCTTTTTCCTGAGATGGTAAAGTTAGGATTTCTGCACCCTGAATGCTCCTCCCTCGTAGGCATCAGCACCTCCCTGCTGACAGCTGTGGTCACATCCTTGCACTCCTTCCTTGGCTGGTTGCAAAGACATACATGTGAGCCCTGAGTTTCCCTTTTACTCTTTATTTTAAAGCTTAACCTGGAGGCAGACTTGTGAAATTTGCTTCATAGTTCAGTGCCAACAAATATATATATACCTATACCCTTCAGAGGAATATGTTTACTTCAGCTCAGTTCATTTATAATTTTTTCCACTCCCCAGTAAAAGTTTTGTGCCTCCTTCCCTTAACACCTAGGCATAATTTCTTTTCCTTAGGTGGGAAGCCTTGATTGTGTAGAACGTGTCATGAACAATATTTGAACAATTTCTCAAGGGAACTTTGTCTAAAGCTTCCATAATAATAACATTCATTGTCTTCATATAGTGTTTAATGCTCTTCTTGAATGTTTAATTTTCTACCCCTTGTATCCTCTTAAATTGTTTACCTGCTGTAGTCTAACTTCTGAATTCAAGACTTTCTACTTTTCTTCAGTTATATTAGTTGAATCCTAAAAATTTTAATGCATTTTTCTTAAATGTTATCTAGTATAAATATAAATTTTGTATTCTCACAGGTTTTTGAAGGAAAGACCACATTATACTTTTTGGAAGACTTTCCGCATAATCAGACTATAAATGCCCTTCTAAAAAGGATGAAGGGTAGCTATGGTGATTCATTCCCTTGAGGCAGGGAATTCTTCACCAAATTCAAGGTCTAGCTTTGTTTTTCTTGTGGCTTTATTTCTTAAATTATACAAACCATTTCAGCAATTACTCATTGTTTCTTTGCAGGCATTTTCTTCTTCATGAACAATTGACTCACCTGATAATTTTTCATTAGTCAATGCATTTTAATGACTTTTCACAGCTTATACATGCCTTGAAGTTATGGACCTACTTCAAGAGCAGTTAAAGGAAAAAGCAAAACCAAATGACGTTTCCTTGATGAGCTCATTGCTTTTTGCAAACTTGTTTGATCTCAGTCTCTCCCTACCTCTTCTCCTATTTTCTTGTAACACATATTTGTGCCCAGCAGTGATAGTTTCCTAAAGAACACTTTTGGAAACGGTGAATTAGACAGACTCAGTCAAAAAACAGAATGGCTTCAGGTACCTTTTCTTATAAATTCGTTTTGTTAAAAATATGTAATTTAAGTTTAAGATTACATGCCACATGACAGCATTACAGCAGAGGTAGTAAAGAGAGATAAACACACATTACATTTTTTCTGTAGTTATGGCTGAATTTTCAAGTGCCTGCACTTCTCTAGGTAACAAAAAATTCAGAATTGGCTCTTCAGCTTTGTTCAGTTGTTCACTTTCATCAGTTATACTCCTGCTCTGTGAGATGAGCCACATGTCCAAAGTCATGATACCTCAATTTATAAGATAATCTATTAATTATAATTGATGGTATAACTTCTAGTTCACAGACATGTTTTATATAATCCAATATTTTTCAAAATATTTCTTTTCTCTGTGATAAAAGAATTTCTTTGTTGGAGGACCTGTCAGAGACTTGATTCCATTAACTGCACTGTGATTTTCCAGGAGGAAGGTAGAACTATAGGAGTTTTTATAGGATAGACTAGCGATAGCTTCCTACAGCATTTGGGATCTGAAGAAGGCACTAGTCTCACAGCAGATCTTTCTTCTCATTTTCATCAGTGGAATTAAACCTAGATGAGAGACCTCATTGGGAAACAGAAATTAGAATAGGTAATAGTAACTGCAGCACCTTCTGCCTCCAACAAATACCTTTGTTTTCCTTTTTCTTGGCTTATTTTCATGTCTTCCATTGATCGTTTAAAAAGCTGATCAAAAATTCTGAACAAATGGGTTGCTTCACTTAGTCTGACCTTCTCTGTTAGAGTGGTCAGGTAAGGTTTTTTTGTTGAGAAACTGATACACAGTATTTGTAGATATTTTCTCTTGGACTCATTAGTATTGCTAAATATAAGGGTATTATTTTCTCTTTGGAAGGTAGAGTTCTGTTTACCAGAATTCTGGGAAGTGAGTGAGGGAAGCTAGGGATCTCAGTATCCAGTCTGCATAAGATCACTTAATTGCCCTACTTCTGTTACCGCACCAATGCCCAGGCCAGATGTACCCTATATTTCACTCTCTCCAGTCCTGAATTATCATGGGTAGAGTAGAATCAGTTACACAATAACATGTGCAACTGGTGAGTGGGTTTTGAAACCTCCTTTTCATATGATTGTCATCAAATCAGTATATTTAGCATTCCCTCTTACACACAATCTAGAGGTATTTGGTGCCACCAGTCCTTGAATATTCTGTAATGGAAATCAGATTGTTCTTGGTTTTTGCCCTGTTTGGCTTAGTAGTCAGCTCTGTACTCTGCTAAGCTGCTTATCATGTATCCATCTCCTTTCCCAGCTTCCAGTATTGTGTATGTTGGCTCTTGTTCTCTGCTCAGTGTCCTTCTAGATTAATTTTTAAGTCCCTTTTTCAAATCCCTTACTATAGTTTTAGTTGCATTTGGGAAGGAGTAAAATTTGATACCTCTGCCCAGTTAGCCATCTTGATTTGGAATGTAACAGCTCCATTTTCAGGGATGTTCCTGCAGCTTTTTACGGAGATGTATTTAACACCCTGGTTACACCAGCATCATGCTTACAAATAGACATTTTAATCAGCAGTGTTCTAAAACTGTGTGTTATACACTGTCCACATTATAATGATCCTTATGCTATTTTAAAGTGAACAATTTCTGACCTTTTCCTTAAATTTTAGATATGTAATGAAATTAGATCTTATATTTCCCTCAGCACTGACTACACACACACACACACACACACACACACACACACACACACACACACCAGATTTTCATTTGGGGCTAGCATTTACTTTTTAGTTTTTATTTATGTTATTAGCATTATTTGGGATTATATAGTAAATCATTTCAGAGGTTACTTAAGTCTCAACAGTATTAAAAACAGGTTTTATTTTTGAAGAAAACAAGCAAGGAATCAAACTCTGGTTATTGATACTGTTTACCCTTAGCAAGAGTATATTTATTTATCACATTGAGCTATAACTGTCCAATAGTGCTACTGTCTTATTTACTAAGGCAATTTTGTTTTTTATTTAAATATAAAGTTGATATTATATTTACTTAAGCAGAAATCCTATCACCTTTTAATCAGTAGTTCTCTATCTATATTCCCCATGATTTCTGCCTAGAATAATCAAAATGTCAGCTTTATAGAAGCTCTTTTAACAAGTGATGATATAGAGGTCCAAATATGTAATATGCCCTAAACCAGTTAAATGTTTATTTGCTGAGTGGTAAGAAGTCTTGCCTTTTCTGTCTCACCATTGCACCAAAATCACTTTCTCTGAATCAGTCTCTTGAAAGTTTTATGCACATAATTTTGTGTTCGCATTTCTATATGTGTAAAGTATGTAAAAAGCCTGTCTGAGACTGAATTTCCTCATTCAAAACACTCATTTATTAACATCAGTTATTTGCCTGCCAGACACTTTTCCGTGGCAATCACAATGAACAAGACAACCAAGGCCCCTGTGTTTCTAAAGCGTGCATACTGTTTGTATAGGCTGAAAGTGTGTAAATAACAAATAGGTTATTTTAAATGGAGGTAAGAGATGGAAAGTGTGGACTTCAGGATGGCCATGCACGTCCTCCTGAGGAGAGAAGAAAGACAAGTGGTTTAGTGGTTGCCGGGAAGCGTCACCTAGATCCCCCTGCCGCCAGGACTAGAGCGCTCTCCCGGGTGGGAGGCCTGCCCAATGACAGCCCTCTGCTTAGTCCCTCTCTCGGAGAGGAGACGTCCACAGCTGGAAAGGACTACCTCCCTACGATTAGGCCCTTTTCCCAGGGCAGCTCTCACCCAATGGCTGGTTGTGAGAGGACTGCAGATTCCACCACCTTGCCCCAGTTTAGGGCCGTCCCAACTCCAGAGCTCTTTTTAGAATTGGCTGAGGTCTTCATTGTAACTGCACTGGCATTAAACTTCTTCCTCTGCCTAATCCTGCTTCTTTTACTCCCCCTATAGGCACTGATCCCAAGTACTGTCAATATTCTTTGTGCACATATGTCTCCATCTCAGAGTCAGTGCCCCAAGAAACCTGATCTCTGACAGATGGTGCGCAGTTGTTCCATGAATAAAGAAGAAAAGCACCATTAAGTAACAGTGACTGTAAAGGCCCTGAGATGTGAATGAGCTTGCAATGGCTAGAGCATGGTCAGTGAGGGTCACAGGGGTATGAGTTGAGGTCAGATGGGCAAGCAGAATCCAAAACAGAGGGGGCTGTTCATGCCGTTCAGGGGTATGGAATTTGTTTTAAATAAAGTAGGGCGCATTTAAAGGCTTTTAAGAAAAAGGTGTAATCATTGAAAGATAAAAGATGGCTTCTCCATGAGGAGAATGAATTATATTCATGGTAGGGTGGAGGGTGGAAAAAAGGAAGACCTGTTAGTCAGCTATTATAGAGGTCCAGAAAAAGATGATGTAGGATGGATTGTGATGGTATTTTGGGGCATGGAGAGAAAGGGGATGTGGGTAAAATTGTAATATTTCCAGAATCTCTCACCTGGCCTTAGTGCATCTCCATATCAATAGGTGTTTCTAAGCAGTGGAGAGAAGTAGGCTATCTCTGTATCAATAGGTAATTACAAGGGCATGGGAGGGTTTATCTGGACCGGAGAGGTTCGGTGGAGTCTCTTCTTCTACAGCCCGGTGGAGAGATTCAGCCACAGGAGAGCAGAAGTGGATAACTGCTTGTAAGAAATAAATGAGTTTCTCCCACTTTATTTCTCCCTTTGACTGATTTCATTTTCAAAGGTATGCTGCCTAGGGATTTTTTTCCCTGAAGTTACAGGGGACAAATTTGAGAAGTATTTTGGAGGTACACTGCATAGGATTTGCTGATGGATTAAGTGTAGAGAGAGACAGGTGGAGATCATAAAACGATGACTCCTAAGCTCTCAGTCCTCACAGTCGGGTGGATGGTACTGTTATTTTGGGAGGCAGCAGACTGGACAAGGAAAAACTCTAAGGGAATAGATTAAAAATCTGTTGTAGCCATATTTGAGGTGGCTTTTAGGTACTTTAGATATAGTAATATGGATCGTAGGGGAAAGGCCTAGAGTTTCAGTGAATCTGTCTCTCTTTTTCTTTCTCTTTTCCTCTCTCTCATCTATCTGCCTATCTATCTATATATGTATGCACACATATACATATATATGCTTTTATTTATCTATTGTGATTTGCTGACTTGATAAGAATATCACCAAAAACAGAACAGATTTTTTCACATTCACTGCATCTCCTTATCTTCCTCAAAACCAAAGAGATGCCTTCACAAGTTTGGTAAATCAGGCAGAATGCTACCTGGGACAGCAAAATCACATGAGCACATAAGCACAAAGGGTCTCACAATAATATATGATAAGGCAAAATTTTAAAAAGAAAAACAGTCCACTACACATTCGTGATTTGCCTAAAACCAGTTTTTCTACATCCCTTAGTAGAGAATCAACACAGAATTGTGTGAAAACTCTAGCAGCAAATACCAAACTGGGTTTCAAGCACATCCTGTGTCATGAGATCTGGACTGATAGTGTGAGAGTCATTATTTTCCTGGGGAAAAAAAAGTCCCCAAAACCTGAATCCATCAGATGAACTTAGCATTGGTCTTTGCCTTCTTTCTTCCTCCACCATTTATTCCTTTTAGGAATATGTAAATCATAAAATTTGTGTTAATAGCTTCAAGTTGAAAGTGACTAATTTGTGATTAAGACTTATAACAGCTGGAGCTTAAGACATTAAAATAACTCCCAGTCTACATGATGGAAGTGCCTTGATTCATTCCTTCTACAGCTAAAGAACAGAAATGAGATTTTACTATCTCAGTATATCCCAATTCTATGGTCACTCACTCCCAGTTTTGCATAGCTGAGAGTTAAGTGCAATTCCCTGAGCAAGAATTAAAACCTAAGCCCTTTCTGAAGCCCGATGCCAGCACATTAGTAGGCTAAGATACTTCAGTGAAGGACTGTTAATCTAGGTAATAGTCAGAAGATATAAATAATTACAATTAAGCATTAGAAGTTCAAGGGCATTGTAACCAAAACCAATAGACGCTCCCTCCGCAGCCCACTAAGGAACTTCTGGCATATCCCTTCCCTCGCTGCCACCACAAGCATACTATACAGAAACAAGTAATAAGTGAGGCCGGAACCAAGGAATCTGGCAGAAAACTAGTCTGTAGAAGCATTGGTGGAGGTGTCAGGGAGATAGGCAATGAGAAGAATGGGAAAGTGGCTAGTTCTAAAAGTTCTGTGCATTTTGAATTGGCTCTCCTTCATGTTCTCTGAGAGACGTAAGTAAAGTTCAAATTAACTTTACCTCCGATTGATCAGTTCTTTGAATGTGACAGCATGCTGAGAACGGGTGACAGGGAGCCTTTGGATTCACCTGGGCTCCAAGAGAAATACATGTGGAAGGTGTCTGGGGCATGATGAGAAGGGGTCACGAAGTGCAAGTCAGGCGTGCAAGCATGAGCAGTAGCAGAGGTGTGCAAAGACCTGACCCAGCTTTGTGGCTCATGGCTGAAGCCAGACACAGAGAGGGGGAGATCAACAAGCGAACAAGCTTCACAACAGTCAGACACTGTTCTTTTCCCCCCTTCTCTTTAGGAAGCCACGGGTTCACGTGTATGGCTCTGGGGGCACTCCCGGCTTAGCAAGCAAAGCCACCCAGAAGGGGGACAGTGGCACTGTTAAGTGTTGGTGCGACCAATCTAAGCATATTTGTGACGCCCTAATGTTTTTAACCAACGCACTTGTAAGCCAGACAGGATAAAGTAAGATCTTGTTCTTCCTTTGAAGAAGTAACCCCTCCCTAGAAACTACCAGAAACTTTTCTTTGTCTCATTGGAGAGGTAAAAGGAAATAAAAGCTCTGTTTCTAGAAGTGCTGAAGCAGCATCCTGGGCACCCATCGAAGCCGCATTTCGAGGCCCCAGGAAACTAAGGTGATCCTCTTCCTCCTACCTTTAGCTCTTTAGCGGCCCTGGGCCCTTCTGAAAGCCAGCCCTGGCCACTTTTGTCCAGTGACATTTCTTTATGCTCAACTCACAAATTTAGGCCATTTTTCCCTCCCTGGGCTTTTTTCCTTCAGGCCCTCTGTAGTTTTAAAATTATATTCTTCTAAACAACATTTATCTTTCATTTTTGTAAATCACCTTTTATTCACATTTTAATCTACACCCAGTTGCCCAGGCTAGAAACAAGGGTCATCCTTGCCTGGCCTCTCTTATTGGGGGTTTTGGCCTTGGGAATTTAACCTCCTCAGTATCTCAGCCCTATCCCCTGCTGCCGCGGCTGAGGGTGAGGCTCTTAGCCCCTCCCGTCTGCAGAGCAGCTGCTCAGGACTCAGTGCTCGTCCTGCAGCCTCTCTCAGGCCACTGCCCAGATTGAAATCCCGTGACACACACCCACCACCCTGCGGGGTAAAATTTCAGCTCCCAAGCATGGCAGACAGGCCCTTTGGGTCTGGACCCTGCTGGCTGTCCCTGTGTCTTCCTCCTCTCCCACACACACTCCTCCATGGATCAGTAACACTGAACCTCTGGAATTCTCCTCTTGCGTCATGCTCCTTCCTAAGCCCCGTGCTATCACACGTGCTCTTCTCACCGCCCGAGATGCCCGCCCTCGGTTGTCTGCCTTCAGATCACAACTTGCAACTGCCCCTGGGTATCATCACCCAGGTAGACCTAGGATTCCCTCTGAACCCCTCTTGCCCCTTGTCTGCCCTCCCACTACAGCATCAGTCAACCCAGCATTGGCATGATCTGATTGTGAGCCCGAGTTCTCGCTGCACTGTGACCTCCGTAAGGGCAGACAGCACGGGGAATGGCATGCTGCAGAATGAGTAAATAAACAAAAACAGAAAAAGAATCACTTTGAACACAGAAAGGCAGTTTTAAAACCAGGCCGCAAACCTCAGTTCAGAGTCCCCCATGATGATCGGTTACTCATCAGAGTGATGGCTTAAGGTTGTCCTTCAGTCTCTCAGGACGAAATCTAGGCAGACAGTGCCTGACATGGAGTTCTAGTTGGATCTTGTTCAGGGCTACTGCATCATGCTTGTGGTCTCTCGTTCCTTGCTATTTTCAAATACTTTTTTTTTAACGTGTAATAAAAGCATAGCTTGTCTGTTGTACCTGTTTAGCAATCAAAATGGAAGCTCTGGGTCACTGGGTTGGACGGATTCAGGTGAAGTCACTCCCCAGGGTTCCTTCCTCCACTTTGTTTTTGGCTTCTGGAGATTCCATAATTTCTGGCCATCTCAGCAACTCACTGAACACGGTGGTCATGATATATTATTTAGCTTTGGTGGTCACTTCACTGGAGGTGACTTAGGGTCTAATCAACAGGCCTGTCCTCCATTTATCCTTGTAATAGACCCAGAATATCCTGATCATGGGATGGACAGACGACGCAGGCTGAGACCATCTTAGTCTCTAATCTCTCTGGGCCCACAACTGGTCCAGGCTGAGCCTGTGCCCCGAGCAGACATGGTCAGAGACCTTCCTCAGTGTTCCTCTAACTGGAGCCAACAGGGGAAGGGAAATTTCTTCCTCTCCTTGCTTTTGAGCTATGAGGATGTGATACCAGAATTTTTGGCACTCATTATTTATTTTCCCGTTGCCATGGGCAAAAGCCTGTTTGCTGTGGCAGAGGTTGAAGCCAAACAGAGATCAGCAAAGACTAGAGATGGGTTGAGAAAGAGTGACAGAGCAGAAAGGGAGCACTTTGGAGGTATCAGGCTGCCAGTTCCAATCTCTGGGCTCCTTGGAGTTGCAAGAGTTCCTGTAGCTCTTCTGTCTTGATACTGTGACAAAACCAAGTGTCTCTCCTATAGATTCCCTTTTTATGCTTGATTTAATATAAATTGGATTTCTAGCAATTTAAACCAACTCATTCTTATACTACCTCTTTTTTTTTTTTTGCTCTGAAAATAGGTAATATTGTAAGCTCTCAATGTTTTCATTAATACCAAGAATCCTTGTTTTTTTCTTTTTTCTGACAACCACTGTCTCTTACAAATGGTATTCTGACTCATCACACTATCTAGCATTACAGCATGAAGATGTGATCTCCTTCTGGAGCTGCTGAAGGTGATGGGGGAATTATTGGTTCATCCTGGTCTAAATTGGCACCCTGCTTCTTGAAACTAAAATAATGGGGTGGCAGAAGTCTTATAAAACTAGTGATAGAGTTTACATCAGTCAGAGTGCAGTCAGTAGACAGAGACCACACAGTAATTAAGTAGGATATGTTTAATAGAATTATTAATTTGTAGCAGGAAATTGGGCTAATAGGGGATTGACTTCTAACAGGTTAAAAGAACTGTAAAAATACAGCCATAGTGGTTATAAGGATCTGCTGTTGGACATAAGGATCCCATATGCCAAGGCAGAGGACCCAAAGAAGCAACACATTTGGATGGCTGGCCTTCTCCCCACCTAACACTGATATTCAGACCTCTCTGGGGAGGGTGTAGTTGTAACCCACCAGATGGAAAAGGAGTTTGTTGAGGTGCAGTGTGCTAAGACTGGAAAGCAGCAGGTAGCCTCCTCTGGTGCTAAAGAAACTCACCAGCAAACTTCCTGTGGAAAGGGGCTTATGTTGAATCTTGTGGGAAGGCGACTGGGTCACTGGTGGTACTCACTCCACGCCCACGGAAAGCAGTGTCCTTGCTGAGCATCTGGCTGGAAGGTCTACAGAATTCATGGGGAGATGCCTGTGCAAGCTGCTGCTGAACTTGCTGGGAAGTCTTCTGAGGTACCCATGGAACTTGATGGAAAGCTACCTGCTGGGGTGCCCCCTGAAACCTGCTGGAGGTCAGCTCTGCTGGTTGTCCTCCATACTAGCTGAGTCCCTTCAGTACCTCCCACTGGCAAAGCTTAACACTGTGCCAGGTGACAAAGAAGGCATGTACACAAGATTTGGCTACAGTTCCATAAGGTTTGTACTATTTAGGTTTCTGTACAGGGCAAAGAGCAGCTGAAATGCCACATTTCAAGGTCTGTTTTAGCGTCTACAAGTAAAAGCAATGTGTGGTCTTGGAGGCGGGTATGGAATCATTTTGGGAGAGCGGGGTGAGTGGTCATAGGCCAGTCCTGGGGCTCAGACCTCATCAAGAGCTATGAACACTCCTTGTCCTATTTGTAGATAGGCAAACCCTGCTTAAAGGGGTCATAAATGGGAGCCACAGAGGGAAAATGAGAAGAAAGGACACAAAAAGGCAATAGCTAGAGTGGCGTGTGTAACGGCAGAGAGGACCGTCTCTCCAGACCCCTGGCCTCTGGGCAAAGCTGGGCAGAGAGAAGATTTCTGAGCCTCAGCTCCTCTGTAGCACCAACTGAATCATTTCTCTGCTTCCTTTTTCCTTTCCCTTTGGCATTTCAGCTGCTTGTCTCCAAAGTCTGGTACAAGCAAGAATTCAAGAAGTCCAGGTCCTTAATGATTTTCTGATTCCTACAGACGATTCTGACTAGGTACAATAATACAGAATTAAACTCTTCATTCTAATGAGAGAGAGAAAACAAGAAATCCATTATAGGATAATTCAGAATCACAGGAAACATTAGTATAAAGTACAGTATTTGAAAAGAAAAAAATGGCAGAAGAGACATTACAACAGATACCACAAAGGATTATAAGAGACAACTATTAACAGTTATGGGCCAGCAAATTGGGCCACCTATAAGAAATGGATTAATTCCTAGCTACAACCTACCAAGACTGAATCATGCAGAAATATAAAGTAGACCAATTACTAGTAAGGAAATTGAATCAGTAATCAAAAACCACCCCCAAAGAAGCATATTCAGGACCAGATGGCTTCACTGGTGAATTCTTTGAAACATTCAAAGAAGAATTAATACCAAATCTTCTCAAACTCATCCAAAAATAGTAGAGGATAAAATATTTCCAAACTCATATATGAGGCCAGCATTACCTTATATTAAAACCAGACAAAGACCCCCACAGGAAAAGAAAATTATAGGCCAGCATTATTGATGAATACAAATGCAGAAATTCTCAACAAAACATTAGCAAACAAAATTCATCAATACATTGAAAGGATCATACATGTCCAAGTAGGATTTTTTCCAGGGATGCAAGGATGGTTAAATATCTGCAAATCAATCAATGTGATGTACCATATCAAAAAAATGAAGGATAAAATCATGTAATTATCTTAATAGCTGCAGGATGTTTGTTTTATGAGGAAACATCCTTTCATCATAAAAACTCAAAAAGCTGGATATAGAGGGAATGTACCTCAACGTAATAAAGACCGTATCCGACAAGCCCACAGCTAACATACTCAGTGGTGAAAAGCTGAAAGCTTTACTTCTAAGATCGGGAACATAACAAGGATGCCCACTCTTGCCATTATATAACATAGCCCTGCAAGTCCTTCTCAGAACAGGTAAGCAAGAAAAAGAAGTAAAAGCCATCCAAACTGGAAAGAAAGAAGCAAAACTGTCTCTATTTGCAAATGACATGATAAATACTAACAGAAAACACTAAAGAGTCTACCAAAAAAATGTTAAAACTAATAAATTCAATAAATTTTCAGGATAAAAAATCAACATAAAAAAGTCAGTTGTGTCTCTATGCACTAACCCAAACTGTCAGAGAAATCAAGAATATATCCAATTTACAATTGCATCAAAGAATTAATGGAAAGATACTCCGTGCTCATGGATTGGAAGAATTAATATTGTTAAAATGTCCATTCTACTCAAAGCAATTTACAAATTCTGTATGATCCCTATCAAAATTCCAATGGCATTTTTCAAAGAAATAAAACAAACAGTTCAAAAATTTGTATGGAACCATGAAAGACCCTCAATAGCCAAAGCAATTTTAATAAAGAAGAACAAAGCTGGAAGCATCACATTTCCTGGGTTCAAACTATATTACAAAACTGTAGGTAGTGTGATAAAAATAGACACATAGATCAGTGGAGCAGAAGAGAAGGTCCAGAAATAAACCCATGCATACACGGCAGATTAATTTACAACAAAGGAACCAAGAATTTACAATGGGGATATGTTAGTCTTCTCAATAAATGGTGTTGGGAAAACAGACAGTCACATAGAAAAGAATGAAATTAGACTGTTATCTTACACCACACAGAAAAATCAACTCAAAAAGACTTGAACATAAGACCTGAAACCATAAGACTCCTAGAAGAAAACATAGGGGCTAAGCTCTTTGACATTGGTCTGGACAGTGATTTTTTGGATTTGACACCAAAAGTAAACTAAAGCAGAATAAACAAGTGGTACTACATTAAACTAAAAAACTTCTACACAGCAAAGGAAACCATCAAGAAAAAGAAACGGCAACCTGCGGAATGGGAGGAAATTATTTGCATTATATGTTTGATAAGGGGTTAATATTCAAATGTATAAAGAACTCATACAACTCAATAGCAAAAATGAATAATACAATGTGCAGGATTAAAAATGGGCAGTGGAACTGAATAGATATTTTTACCAACAAGACATACAAATGACCAAAAGACACATGAAAAGCTGCTCAACATCACCAATAATAAGGGGAATAGAAATCAGAAGCACAGTGAGATATTACCTCATAAGGGTTAGAATGCTGTCATAAAAAGACAAGATATAACAAGTGTTGTTGAGAATGTGGAGAAAAGGGGAATCGTTCTACACTGTTGGTGGGAATGTAAATTGATGCAGCCACAATGGAAAACAGTATGGAGGGTCCTCAAAAAGTTAAATATAGAAATACCATACGATCCAGCAATTCCACCTCTGGGTATATATCTGAAGGAATGAAATCACTCTCTCAAATACCTGTACCCCCATTGTCATTACTGCCTTATTTATAATAACCAATACATGGAAACAACCTAAGTGTCCATTGACAAATGAATGGATAAAGATGTGGTGTATATATGCAATGAAATATTATTCAGAATAATAGAATATTAATAATAGTAATATTCAGAATTCCATAGAAAATAAGGAAATAGGCCATTTGTGACAACATGGATGAACGTACAGGGCAGTATGCTAAATGAAAAAGACAGTACTGTACAATCTCACATGTGGAATCCAAAAAATCTCACAGAAAAAACCTCATAGGAAAAACATTTCAGATTTGTGGTTACCAGAGGCAGGAGATGGGGAGGAGGGAGAATTAGAGGAAGATGGTGAAAAGGTGCGAACTTTCAGTTTAAAATATTAGGTACTGGAGATGTAATGTACATATAGTTAACACTGCTGTATGAAACATAGTATAATTAAGAGTAAATCTGAGGAGTTCTCATCACAAAGAAAAAAATATTTTTCCTCTTTCTTTTTTTTTTCTTGTTTGTATCTAAATGAGATAATGGATGTTAACTACACTTTCTGTGGTAACCATACAGAGAAAGAAAGTTGCTAATGGAGTAGATCTTAAAGTCCCTATCACAGGAAAAACAGTTGTAACTATGTAAGGTGATAAATGTTAGCTACACCTATTGTGGTTATCATTTTGCAATATATACATCAAGTCATTATGTTGTACACCTTAAATGAATACAGTGTTACATGTCAATTATTTCTCGATAAAACTGGGAAAGAAAGAAAAGAATAGTTTAAAAGATTTTTTTAAAGGCTCAGGGAAACAAGACTATTTGAAAACTTACTTTTGTAGTTTCAGGATATATATGTGTCAGGGATGTAACAGACACAGATGTTTTTAACAGGCCCCAGTAAACCAAAACAAAACTCTAAACGGCAAAATGGTATATGTCTAAGAGGCCTTTTACTGAAAAAGTATCTCCCAAGAAAATGTGACTATTACTGAATTGAGAGAACATGGAAGACCCACACAGTAAGGCAAGCAAGGCACTGTCGGCCCACAAAATAACACGAGGTGTAATTTGCAAAAGATCTCAGTGGGCACCCCACAGAGAAAGGCTTGCTTAGTCATCATGATGGAAAAGATGGGCTTACATGAAAAAAGTAAAAACCCACCTGATAATTTGTGAGTGAGACAGTTTGACCATAAATCTGGAAGGTATTTGTCCTGTGAAATGGCCACTAGGTGAGGAATAGGATTTGCATAAGGCTAGGAACCCACTTTACATAGAACGTCCATATTTTATATAAACTATAAGAGAATGCACTTCCAGTTCTTGTAGAGAAAAGGAGATGAGTGGTAGAGTTGATAAACCTAAATAAGAAGCCAAACTTTCAATTAATCTTGATCAGTGGTTCTGAACTACCAGTAATTTGGTCCTCTGGGAACTTAAGGCAAAGTCTGGAGGCATTTAGGGTTGTCACACCTAGAGGGGGAGTGATACTGCCACCTAGCGGGTAGACGTCAGGGATGCTGCTAAATGTCTCCGTGCCCGGGAACGCCCCACAATAAAGCATTATCTGGACCCAAGTGTCCACAGTGCCAAGGTTGAGAAACCCTGCTTTAGATAATCTACTTAAGGAACTGATTATTTATTTACTTTTCCTGATAGTTTATAGTTTAGGCTAATTGCTTGAGAACTCAACTATGTAATCTTGGGAAAGAAATGAATTGTATATTTCATTCTGTCCTTCAAATCTGTGGCGGAGCAAGGTGTCCCATAATAGGATTTTACTATGTTAAGTTTTATTTCAACCCATAAAAACTAAGCAGTTGATTGTGTGCACGTGTGTTCGCAGACAGACATGTGCACGCCTTTTGGGGGATATAGTGCAAAAACTATTGCACACAGGCCATTTCAGGTTTCATGATTTGTCGTGGATAAGTCCTGACTTGGAATGATAAACCTACTGATAATTTTGGTTTCAATGTCTTAACATCTCCCAGGGCCCATTAGAGACTGGGATAAAATTACTGTGAAAGCCTGAAATACATAAAGTGTCTTCACTGAATTACAGGGTCTTCTGTTTTTGTTTTTCTCCTTTTTTTTCAAGCATGGAACTAGGACATGAGTGTTTTTTTGGCACACCTGCTTAACTCTACTTCTTTGATGGGTAATTTTCACCTCAGAAACATCAAAGGGTTTTTCCACCCCATCTAAAACTAAAAATTTGTGACCTATGTTTTCACAGACTTTGAAATATAAGCTACATCCAGCTGTATGAGCAATGTGGAAATGGATTGATCACAGTTTGAAAAATCAAGCTAGACCGACACAGTCTCTAGCCAAGAGATATATTTGAGTCAACTATCCCATTGCTATCAAGAGATATTAAAAATTGAAGAGTCTCCTTGGGTGCAGAGTTAAGTATACCAATTTCCCACTTCCTTCCATTTCTGGAGACTTCTCAGAAATGTAAAATGTAAATGCACAGAGGGAGAAAACATAAATATGCTCCATTGGTGAGAGTGAAGGAAAAGTTCAACAATAAATAACTCAGTGAGTTCCTTGTAAATTCTGAAAACCTCTCTTCCAGCATCATATCCTTTTAAATGCACTCAAAACAAAAGAAAACAAAAAAAATGTTCATCTCAGGTTTGTCTTTAATGACAGCAGTGTGGGAGGATTAATAAATGTTATGAGATTTCCTGAAGCATAAAGGCACTTTTCAAAGTGAATAAAAGTAGTTTTTAGTAGATAGAAATACCATTTTCATCAACGTAAGTTTTGAATTTCCCCTGAGGTGAGTAGAAAGAGAAGGACAGCCCGGATGACTGGTTAGTTGTTTTGGTGTGGTGTATCCCAGCCTGAGTGACTGTTCAAGGGTTCAGTTTTCTGTATTCACTGACGCTGTTATCTTCTCCATCTCCACATGCCCTATGTCAATATCTTCTCCCTCCCAACCAAGTGAAGCTGCGAAAGCTTGCTGCAAACATCCACATATATTCTACCCATAGATTTTTGAGGAATATAGCACAGAGAAGTTTCCCAAATCTCCGGTCCGTATGACAGTTATCTCTGTGCCCTAGGATTCCTGTGTCAGCATTCCCCTCCCTCCTGAGGCTCCGTTGTCAGATAGAATAAGGTTTAGTAGTTTGTTCTGTGTGCTTTAAGCCTGTGCTTTCAGATAAAGGAACCCTGGAGCACTTTTCTTCTTTCATCTTCTTCATGATTTAGTGTCATTAAAACCCACCTGGGATTCTCCCTGGCTACAGGGACTGTTACTTGCTTATTTGGGGATGCATCTGCCACTTACTCATAATTGTCTTTATTGCCTCCTTCAGAATACTTACTAACACATACCATTCAAACATCTGCATATATCTTCAAGTGCATGCCTGGGGATTCGTCCAAACTATGTGGAGCCCAGTGAGCACTGCTGGGGTGTGACTAAAGCTGGTCTGGAGCTGAAAGCCTCCGTTAATCTAAGACAGCCTGAAAGCTCTGATATGCTTTGCTTGTCTGTCTCTTCTTTAACCTTTCTTGAAGCTGATATATCTGGATTCGTTAACCTTGTTCCTACTCAGGAGAAGACTGAATTGGGTAAAGCCGGGGGAGGAGTGACTGTGAGTAATGTGTCCTGCTTATGTATTAGTAAAGCAAGAGACCAAGCAGTGAGGCGGATAGAACCCATACAGGCAACTAAGACTTTTGTCCACTTGTGTTTTTTACTGCAATACAATCCATATGACATAAAATTCACCATTTTAAAGTGTACAGTTCAGCAGTTTTCTAGCCTATACACAAGGTTGCACAACCATTACCACTGTTAAATTTCAGAACATTTCCTCATCCTAGACTTATTTTTGACCTTAGGACATACTTTTGCTTTGCAGTGTTTTAAGAGGGAGATAGGACAGTAGAACGGTGCACACAACCCAACCCCCGTGTCTACTTCCTAGTCCCCAGGGCCTGTTAGCATGTTAGGTTATATGACAAAGGAAGACTAAGATCACAGATGGAATCACAGTGCTCATCAGCTGATCTTGAGATGGGGATCTTACCCCAGATTATCGGCAGGGGCCCAGTGTGGTCACGGAGATCCTTAAAAGAGAAAAAGTCAGAAGAGCCTTCATCAAGGAGATGGGCTGCGGGACATAGAGGTCAGAATCTTGCAACTGCTTACTGAAGACGGCTGGAAAAGCCAGGAGCTGAGGAATGCAGGTGACCTCTGGAAGCTGAGAAAGGCAAGGACAGGTTCTCCCCGAGAGCCGCCAGAAGGAACACAGCCTTGCTGACAAGTTGAGTTCACCTCATCTTTCCAGTGAGACTTTCCAACTTCTGACCTATAAGACACTACACTTGTGTTGTTTTAAGCCACTTAATCTGTGGTAATTTGTTGCAGCACAATAGGAAACTAATACAGTTGGGGAAAAGAGAGAGAGAAAGATACCATTAGGTACTGTTTGCATGTCCAGCCCTTTGATGATGTCCAGACTGAAAGGAAAGGAGCGACACACAGCAGCAATTCACCGGAGAAATCCGCTTTATTAGGGAAAGGTGCTGGGTTATATAGGAAGGGGCATGGGGTGATTGTAGTGTTACTTCTACTGGGCTGGTGGCTATTGGCTAGGTGCTGGGATTGGGAGGGGGGCGAGAGGTGATTGGGCTTCAGGTGGCGCCGGCGGGAACCGAGGACCCCCGAAGAGAAGCCGGAAGTTCGCCATCTTACTGGTGGGGGACCTTCATTCCCCCCTTTCTCCTCTATGGGGTTGTGGACGTTGCTTTCTCTCTGACTGCTTCCTGCTGAACGGGGGTGGAGAAGGAAGTGAGGACTTGAGGATTGGGAGGAAAGGGTTGATAGGACTCCCCGCAATAAGGACGAGTAGATGTGGACTTCTTCAGGTTGGAAATCAATGAAGGTTCCCTGTAACCATAGGTCGAGGACCTGTTGATTCCAATGGTGCCAAGAGGATATGGGTGCCAGAAGCCAGGTGTCTGCGGCCATTGTTTCCAGGAACATTTTCCAGCAGAGAGAGGGGTCCATCTCAGTGTGTGGTGAGAAGGTCACATGAGGGTGAGGGATCTTCTGTGGCCAGAAGCTGGTAGTTCCTGAGTAAAAGCTAGTTGAAAGCTTGATTAGAGATTTTTCCAACTTGGGATTTGATGAACTTTATTATACAGGGTAAGAAGAGACAGGCGAGAAGAATGATTATTATGGGGCCTGCAATGGGCCAGACCCAGGTAAGGAGGGGGTTTGTTAGTATTGAAGAAAATGGGTTGGAATTGGAAGCAGAGTGGAGGGTGGAGGCAAGGTCGGTAAGTTTGGTGATGTCAGTTTCTACAATGCCGGATTCGTTGATGTAACAGCAGCACTCTTCCCGGAGGAAGACGCAGGTGCCGCCCTTCTCGGCTGTAAGCAGATCTAAGGCCCGCCGGTTTTGAAGGGTCACCTTAGCTAGAGAAGTGACCTGTCTTTGGAGAGAGGCCAGGGAATCGGCAGTGGATGTCAGGGCTCCCTCAAGTTTGGCGTTGAGATCTCTAACTGCCCATAGAGAGTGACCCAAGGCTCCTCCTGAAAACCCTGCCCCAATGGCTGAGGTGGTCAAAGAGATACCGACCATGATGGGAAGGAAAGCAGCCCTTTTTGTGCATGAGGGCAAGGGAGGTTGGAGCTCAAGGAATTCTGCCATGCTGTAAAGTGTAAGCTGTGGGATTAGGGTGACGAGAATGCAGGGTGTATCGGAGTTGAGAGGCAGTGAGTTGAAAAGACTGTCATTACACCAAAAGAAGTGTCCCGGTTGCATAAAACTCTTAGAGCCGGAGGTAGGGGTGTAGATAGAGAGGCAGTGAAGTGCGCTGGAGGGGGGTGGAGTTGGGCCTACACAGTGGTGGATGGTGAGATTATCTGCGTATTCTGGTTCCCATAGGAGTATGTCTGCCAAGGGGCGGAGGGGTTGTCCTTCTGCATGGAAGGAGTAGTTGGAAATATTAAGGGGCACCGCGGCCAGCAGTGGGCGCTGAAATGATGCGCACAAGAAACAGAGGGTGTGGTTGAGAAAGATGGTGGTGTCTTGAATGAGCTGTAACCAAGAGTAGGAGGAATAAGAAGATGAAGAGGCGCCATCAAGAGTTTGGATAATGACTTTTTCGGAATGTCCAATATCTGATGCAACTTGAGAGATCTGGGAGTGAGAGGGAACATACTCTTGAGAGATATGAAGGGTATCGTGGGGGGTCAAGGACCCCCCATAGTAAACTGAGGCTGTGACTCCAGCGGCCCATCAAGAGTCCCAGGGATCTGGGATTGATAAGGAGAATGAGCCGTTGGGATATTTCATGAAACGGTTGGAGGAGTAATACTGTGGGTACTGGGAGTTACCCATGTAGTGAATTGCACAAGACCAGTAGGGACATCCCCCGTAGGTGTCTGGCCATCGCCTGCAATAGGCTTGTTTTTGGTCATAGAGGAAGCAGAGGTAGGGAGAATAAGGGTAGCTGCTAGTGAACACTTCGGTGGAGGGAGGAAAGTGGAGGTATAAAGGCTCAGAGCAGCTTTTCAGAGGGCAGTCTGGTGTGGCAATGAGGGCAGTAACTTTTGTTTGATGTTGTGTGTAAGTCTCTCTGACTTTGAATCGCCATACAAAGGAGGCTGGGGTGGTGGGGAAGACAATAGGAATGAGGAAAAAAAGCGAGAGAGCAGTAAAGGAGGAAAAAGTCATGATTCGGGTATGGATGGCAAAGGGGGTGAACGGGATTTTGGAGGAAAGAGGACAGTAAGGTCAGGAGTCTGGAGGGAGGGAGAGTCTGTAAACTTTTGTAGGTTAAGAGATCTTTTAGGTGATATGGGGACAGAATGGTAAGGGGCGCCCTGAATGTCAGTTTATGAGCTTCTTTCTGCAAGAGCTGTCTAGCGGCTAATGCTCGTAGGCAGGGGGCCCATCCCCGAACTGTGGAGTCTAATTGTTTGGAGAGATAAGCTACTGGGGCAAAGGATGGGCCATAATATTGGCCTAGGACTCCTAGAGCTTGACTGGACGTCTCATGAATGTATAATGAAAGGGCTTCGACAAATCAGGAAGATGGAGAGCTGGGGCTTCCACAAGGGCTTGTCGGGGTGAGGAGGATAATGGTTCTTCAGGGAGACCCTTGCTGAGGTCGTATAAGGGTCTTGCCAACAGGGAGAAGTTAGGGATCCACGCTCTAAAATACCGAGCCAGGCCTAGAAAGGAAAGGATTTCTGTCTTGGTTTTGGGAACAGGCAGGTCGGAGAGGAGCCATTTTCTGTCTAAGGTAATGGACTTTCTTTGTTGAGATAGAAGGAATCTGAGGTAAGTGACAGGAGGGGAAGATATTTGAGCTTTGATGAGGGATACCCGGTAACCTCTGGAAGCTGGAAGGTTAAGTAGGGCCAGGTGAAGGCGAAAAAATCTTGGGAGGAGGGGTCCAGAGGGATAGAAAAAAATGCGTCCTTGAGATCTAGGACTGAGAAGTGGGATGCTGAGGCAGGGATCTGCGATAAAAGGGTGTATGGATTTGGAACTAAGGGATGGATAGGGACGACAGCCATGTTGATGAGGTGAAGGTCTTGGACAAGGCGGAAAAATCCATTGGTTTTTTTAACAGCTAATATGGGAGTATTAAATGGGGCGTGAGTGGGTCTGAGGTAATTTTTGTTCAAGAGATCTTGAATGATGGGTTGGAGGCCTATGAGGGCTTAAGTGGTTAGGGGGTATTGGGCCTGACAGATATACTGAGAGGGGTCATGTAATTTGATAGAGGCAGGGGGACATAGGGCCATGGAGGGGCTTGTAATGTCCCAAACTTTGGGATTTACAGGGTGTATGAGGGCGGAACCGGAGCTTTCATTGGGTAGAGGGGGGTCATCGGCTATGAGGGCCATCAGAAAGGGAGTACTAGGGGCTGTGGGAGTGGATATAGTTATGGAAACGTGGAGGAGAGAAAGGATGTCCCGTTCTAGTAAAGGGATGGGACACTGGGGCATAACCAGGAAGGAGTGGGAGAAAGGTATGGGATTGTCTTGGATTGTGCATAAAGGAGGGGGGGGCGTTTAATGGGAAAATCTGTTTACCTCTTACCCTGACTATAGGAGTAATGGCAGGCATGGTAGGGCCCCGGTATTCTCGCAAGACTGAGAAGGTGGCTCCTGTATCTAGGAGGAAGGAGATGGGGCGACTGTCTACTGTTAAAGTAACCCTGGGCTCCTGTTTGGTGATGGAAATGGTCAGGCAAGAAGCCCCCGGGCCCCGTCAATCTTCTTCTGCCAGCCCCACTACGGCAGGCTTAGGATGGGGGTTGTTCATCCAGCCTCCCCTTCAGGTGGCTGGGCAATCAGACCCCCAGTGGCCCTTTCTGTTGCATCTGGGGCATGGGGTGGTAGGAGATCTGGGGGAGGGGCACACCCTTGACCAATGTCGTTCTTGTCCACACTTGAAACAAGCTCCTGGGGGGTCTTGTTTGTAGAAGGGTGCCCAGGTTGTGGTTTTATCAGCTGGGCCAACATTTGGAAATTGGCCTGATCAACCTTTTGTTTACGGCGTTCTCTCTCCTCCTCCCGGTTATGGAAGACTTTAAAGGCCACTGTTAGGATCTCAGTCTGTGGGGTAGCGGGGCCCTGTTCTAACTTTTTGAGTTTAGCTTTAATATCGCGGTAGCTTTGAGCTAGGAAGTATGTCATAAGGACATATCTTCTGTCAGGCATTTCTGGGTCTAGGCTGGTATACTGTAATAGAGCTTGAGTGAGTCTGTCTAAGCTACGTCCCGGGGGGGGGCGATAATTTTGGGAGGCCCTCGGGACTGAGTCTGAGGGGGACTGAAGAGTTCTGACTCAGTCTGTGGGGGAGTGACGCGGTCCAGCCGCGCCTAGTCGAGCAGGTCCTGAAGTGTGGAAGGGGGGGCGAAGAAAATAAAGAAAGATAGAAAGAACTGGGAGGGCTGACGCTCCCATGTGTCTCCAGCCAGCAGCACAGGTGCTTGCCTCTGCCACTCCAGTTGGGCTTGAACTCACGACTCTGAGTAAGAGTCTCATGCTCTACCAACTGAGCTAGCTGGGCAGATGGGGAGGGCTGACACTCCTTCAAGTCTGCAGCCACTAGCCCACCTGCTTGCCTCAGCAGCTCCAGTTCAGCTTGAACTCATGACTCTGAGGTTAAGAGTCCCATGCTCTACCAACTGAGCTACAGCAGGGCTCCAGTTAGTTGCTTATGGAATGCATAAACAGAAATTTTTTTGTTCTCCATTCCTGCCACATAGGCAAGTGGGGGAAGGGCATAGCTAGAAGCAGGGGCGGTGTTTCTACACATCTTCAAGGTCTCCCTATTTTCAGAGTGAGGAGTCTTGACTCGTCTTTGAGGACAAGATATGTTTTTGTGGACAGATAACTTCCAAGGACTGCACCAGTTGTTCTCAAGCTTGTGCTTTCCCATGCTGCATTCAGACATGGGGGAAGGTGCTTTCCCATTCTGCCTAAAAACATGTGAGAAGACAAAGGCGGTCCCCAACAGGGGAGAAACAGGTGATGAGGGCAAAGACGGAGGAGGCGCCCGGGATCTAGTTAAAGGGGGGCTGAAAGGCTCAGGCTTAATCCGTGGGGGACAAAGGTGGAGGAGATGGTGGGGGAGGAAGGGAGAAAGGCTGTTGTAGGAGAAGAAGGGGAAGGGAGTGAACGGGAGGCTTCTGTGGGGGAGACAGTTTGCAGGCTAAGAGAACTTGGGGGGTGGGGCTTCGATATAGGGAATCTCCTTCCATTTTTTCAGGCGCTGGCAGTAGTTAAAGAGATCATGAGTGATGTTAGGATCAAGAGTTCCCCCTGCAGGCCATTGGTTGTTATTGTCTAGGGGGTATGTCGGCCAATCTTGGGAGCAGTATTTACGGAGAAGTTTTGGTTTTATATCAGGTGTCAGGGAGAGGGTGGCTAGATACTTGAGCAGGCATTCAAGAGGTAAATCCTTAGGGAGGCATGAGGAGGCTCCCATGGCTAAAGGACAGAGGAGACAAACGGGAAGATGAACGGAGATCCTCGGACTGGAAGCAGACTACAAGGAGACAAAGGGCATCCCCGATGATCCTTGGTGGTCTGCAGAAACTCGTATACGAGTCGGAATTTCTTAGGAAGTGTGGGTCATCACCCAGACTTCCCTAGGAAGGCAGAGTGCCAGAGTCACGAGGTACCTAGTACTAGGAATTTTTGGCAGACAGAATGGATTTCGGCAGATGGAATGGAAGGAGGAGGGGGAAAAAGGGAGCGTTCTCATCCACAAAGAAGTCACCTCGTTTATGGCTGTTGGAGGAGGGCCTGAGGGTCCGCCACAGCCGTGAAGGCCTCAGGCGGGGAGAGTTCCCTCCTCGTCCCCGAGCGTCAGGGCCTTGCCGGATGATCACAGTCAATGGCACTGCGATAGCTCGGGGAAGAGTGGCCCACTCCGGGGGGAAAACTTACCTAAAGGCCAGAGAGGAGTGGTGAGTGTGATGCGCCAGCGCCGGAAAAATAGGACGAGGGCACGCTGCTGCTGGTGTCGGGGGGAAGACGGGGCCCAGTTGGGGTGTCCCGTCTCCCGGGTTTCGGCACCAATGAAAGGAAAGGAGCGACACACAGCAGCAATTCACCGGAGAAATCCACTTTATTAGGGAAAGGTGCTGGGTTATATAGGAAGGGGCATGGGGTGATTGTGGTGTTACTTCTACAGGGCTGGTGGCTATTGGCTAGGTGCTGGGATTGGGAGGGGGACGAGAGGTGATTGGACTTCAGGTGGCACCGGCGGGAACCGAGGACCCTCCCCCCCCACCGAAGAGAAGCCGGAAGTTCGCCATCTTACAGACTGAGAGCTGGCTTTGTCACTTCACTTGATCCTCTTGGTCTTTAAAAGAGCAGTTGAAAGTAGAAGCACTTTCCTCATATGTTCATAGACAATCTCATGAGTTTTGCCTGGTTTGAGTTGAGAGATTCTATTAATTGTGATGTAAATGGACTAGAATTTCGACTGGTCTTGAGAATTTAGAGAGTCTCTCAGAGACCTGTTGGGAAGTTGCGCTAGTTAATCAGGCAGAACAAAGAACTGCACAACTCCATCCCCATCTGTTGACTCCACTTCAGGTGACGCTAACCACACAAGAAAAATCCCTTGATGTCAAGAGGAATTCAGGTAAGTAAATTGATTATAGCCCTGTAACTCAGTTTTGCTTATCTACTATTTAAAACCATCTGACACATTTTAAAAGTGGAATATGAATATTAATGTAATGTGATTCTCATTTCTTTTTGGGAAATGTTAAAAGGTTTTGTAAAACTGATCGTTTTTCTTAAAGCAAAAATGAAATTAATCTTGAAGTTAATTCTTCATATTCACTTTCTAAAATATGTTAAATAGTCAGTCATGCGTCAAGATATCTCATCTGCCAGAATTCTGGCAATGAGTGGAAATGCAACAGAAAATGTAAGAAAGCTTATTTTTTCCTAAATGTTGATTTGAATGAATAGAGTGCTGGTGAAGACTCTGGACTGACAGGTGTAGGGGCCAAAGCTTTAATTTTGTCTTCAACTGTGCCTGTAAAGACTGCCTCGTCTCAGCTATCTGTGATTTGGCTTCTGAAACGGAAGCCCTGTGCAGAGCTCATAACTAGTCTCTCTGATCCTAAACTCCTAGCCTGAGAACCGTGCTGTTAGACAGTGTACCTTTGGGATCAGAGGACATAACACATAGTTATTTGCACAAATTGCCAGTCCGCAATGGTCATCCTGATAAAAATGCAGCTCTAAGGCTATCTCCTGAGTGTCCCACAGTACTGGGCCCAAGGTCCCATGGGATGCCAGTCCATACTGACTTAAGGAATATGTTAGAAGGATATTGGAATATGCTGGAAGAATCAAAGGAAGAGCTGAGGAACACATGCAGCTCCAACGAGCTCAGCAGTTGGAACTAGAAACCTGATACCTTCAAAGTGCTCTCTTTTTTCTCTGTCACTCTTTCTCAACTGTACATAAAATTGTAAAATTTTCAGAATCTCTCACCTGGCTTTAGTGCATCTTCATATCAATAGGTGTTTCCAAGGGGTGGAGAGAATTAGTCCATCTACGTATCAATAGGTAATTACAAGGGCATGGGAGGGTTTATCTGGACTACTCAAACTTGGCTACTAGTACTTGAGCAGAACTGAGGGAGGTTGAAACAATGAAAGCCCAGAAGGAAGTTCAGGCTATGACTGAAAGGAGAGGTGCAAAGGGCCCCATGAAGGTTTCAAGGACCCAGATGTGGGTTGATTTGATAAAACCTGGGGTAGTTAAAGAAAAACTTGTTGGGCAGCCCAATAGGATCTTATTAGAACTGCAGCACCAATTAAAGCCAGAGCAGCAGTTCTAACCACTGAGGTCCAGGACATGGAAGCCAGAAGCAAAGCCCCACGTCCAGCCTGTGTCCCTGCAAGACTTCCTGGGGGACAATACTCAGGCTCCACCTGGGCCTAACCCCCACAGGATGACAACTGGGCATTGCAGTTCAACTGAGGGGAGAGTCAAGGCCCCCAACTTGGGGGATATGGTGGGGACCGAGGCCACATGTAGAATTAGCAATTTATTAGTCCCCAGTTAATGTGCAGTGTGTCCTGGCCCTGGTGGACACAGGAGCTGAATGCTCTATGATTTATTGCAACCCAGATGGTTTTCCAGGGAACCCCCTACCCTACTGTGTGCAGGGTGGGGCTGTGTGGAACAAGCCCAATTCCCCTTGGGAATAGGGCATCTAATACTATGTGTGATGTTATGCTCATGTCTGATTACCTTACAGATAAATGTGGCATTTTTGCAAGAGGTTTTGGATCTTGTAGGCTACTGGAGAGTGTTTATTCTGCACTTGGTACAAATTCTGAAGCCCTTATGCCATTTGGTATGAAAAGGCATCAGGTGAGGCTGGCATGAAATGTGTGCATTTACCTCCACTGTTGCAAAATGGACAGTCAAGGCCATGAAGGTCTTGAGTAAGGGTCCTGTGAGCTGGATGTCCATGTGACTGAAGATGGCTGGGGCTGAGGCCTCCTCCACACCTTGTAGCCTTTCGCATTGGTCCAGGGGCATTGGCTAGCAGCACAGCCTGCCTGCCTCAGGCAGAAGACAGTGTAGGTTATAGCCTGTCAGGAGGCCTGCCTTTGACCTTTGAAGAGGTCAGCAGAGCCCCTTCAGAAGTATGCTATGTAGAGTCCCACAGCAACCTGGATATTATGTGGCCTTGGACATTACAACACATGACCAACGATGGCTGGCCCTTCTGGCAGTCTTGGGGACAAGGCCTGGAAGCTGGCCTCCTGTATGCTCCTGGAGTAACAGCAGAGTGGCCCTCAAAAGATCATGGTAGTGTAACCAAAAATGCCAGAAGGTAAGAGCATCTTACCTGGGATTTCTCTCTTACCATTGTGGCCGATGCATGTGCCTCCTGAAACCCTATATATTGACCCATCAGTAACCACCACAGCGAGAGGAGTGAAAGTCTGGTGCAGTAGCAGGATGAGATCCCATTCCTGCCAGTGTCCTATCACAGGACCACTCTCTTGCATGTATCCTCTCTGATGGACAAGATTTGCCTATGCTAGTGTTATTAAAACATGTATAAGTTATTTTCTTCTACAGTCCCTGTGGCTGGGATGCACCCCCTGGCTGCAGCTGCCACATGATGATTGCTCTGAACTCCCTACATATTCAGCTACTGAGCACCTGTAGAATGGGCGAGCTATGGACTTCATCTGCCTAGGACTTTGAACCTAGCTGAATCCTCTGGCTTGAGGATCATCATGATTTTATTGCTATTAGCCTGCTTACAATCCTCCAGTTTTCTCTCACAGGGGCCATTGCAGAAGATGGGGAACATGTAGATTGTAAGGTGAGATTTCTGGAGGGGTGGGCTGTAGGTAAAATAGAAATATTTCCAGAACTTCTCGCTTGGCTTTAGTGCATCTTCATATCAATACGTGTTTCCAAGGGGTGGGGAGAATTAGCCCATCTACATACCAATAGGTAATTACAAGGGCATGGGAGGGTTTATCTGGACCCGAGAGGTTGGGTGGAGCTCCTCTCTGCTGCAGCCTGGTCAAGAGAGAGATAGGACAACTGCTTGTAAGAAATAAATGGGTTTCTTAACTTTTTTCTCCCATTGACTATTTTGGTTTCAGACGTATTTTTCTCTGGGATTTTCCCCCTGGAGTTACAGCAACCCATCTCTATCTAATCTTTGTTGATCTCTGCTTGGCTTCAACCTCTGTCACAACAAACAGGCTTTTGCCCAATGGCAACGGGAAAATAAATAACAAGTGCCAAAAGTTCTGCTATCACATCCTCACAGCTCAAAAGCAAGGAGAGGAAAAAAGTCCCCTTCCCCTGTTGGCTCCAGTTAGAAGAACACTGAGGAAGGTCTCTGACCATGTCCGCTCGGGGCACAGGCTCAGCCTGGACCAGTCGTGGGCCCAGAGAGATTAGAGACTAAGATGGTCTCAGCCTGCATCGTGTGTCCATCCCATGATCAGGATATTTTGGGTCTATTACAAGGACAAATGGAGGACAAGCCTGTTGATTAGACCCTAAGTCACCTCCAGTGAAGTGACCACCAAAGCTAAATAACACATCATGACCACCATGTTCAATGAGGTGCTGAGATGGCCAGAAAGTATGGAATCTCCAGAAGCCAAAAACAAAGTGGAGGAAGGAACCCTGGGGAGTGATTTTGCCTGAAAGAATCTGTCCAACCCTGGTGACCCAGAGCTTCAACGTCTATCTTCAAACAAGCATACAGGATTGAGGGAACAAAGGTTTACAAGAACCCTGGCTAGATGCCTCAGGGCTATTACCCATAGAAGTTATTCAATAGACCCTTAGAACTCTGTGGACTTGTACTACATATGCTCATCTGGGCAGATAAAATCTTAGCCTTGAATCTGAAGGTAATTCTAGTCATGCTATAGCCCTGAACACCTCTAAAGATAGGGTGTGCCCTACTGAAGCTGACAGTCCTAATGATGAGTATCCTTCACAGGTCAGTGAGTGTTGGTCAAGACTTCTTGACCAATGCGGAGAGATGCTTGGTGCCTTCGTGATAGAGGAATTTCCATGAAGTCAGGGAAGGTTAGGGATATTAAATTTGGTTTTCAATTTATTCTAGACAGGGCATAGACAAGTATTAAGCTCTTATTTCTCTGTGACTGTCCTAAAGTTTTGATATCCTATGTTCAGAGACTTGAGGCTCAGAAGAATGTAGGACTACAAGTGCCCTTTGGGCACTCCAGCAGAAATTTCCTGACTGACTTCCCAAGCCTATAATTCCTCCAGAGGGACAGGTGATAGCTTCCTCCTGACGTGATTACAGTCCAGCCAAATCATTTGGGAAGGACACATGCCATTCTTGACGTTGTAAGTGGTCAAAATCACATGCGAGACTTTGAATACAAGTCAGCATGGCCTAGCTCTTCATTCATTCTCCATCTACTAAATCATTCCATCCATTTGGCTGATCAACGAATGTGTACTGAGAGCTGCTTTACATGCGTGGGGGGGCATAGAGAATAAGGGAAGCCTCCATTTAAGTAGGAGTGTTATAAAATCTTACACACAATAAGGCTGTATATGAGCACAGACATGGCTGTTGGTTTCAGCCAATGGAAAGGTTACTGCAAATAGAACAGTCAAGGAAGATTCAGTTAGAAAAACAAAATGATACCGTAGCTCAGTTTGAACATGTGATTAATATATGAACACACAGAAAAGACCACAGATAAACAATGGTGGAAGAGTGCACTGCCAGACCTACTGCAGAAGGTCCAGACCAGGGTGTAATGGGGGACACCACTGGAAATGTGTGTTGGAACCAGACAAGATATCCTTAAATGCCAATTTGGGCTTAATGTTCTAAATAACAAAGAAGTTCTAAATGTCCTTCTGTAATGGCATTACAGTATCTTTAAACTGGAAATGCCTTTAGATATGTAAGGAGATTGATACCAAAATATTAGCTGGCTAAATTAAAAGAAAGCCTGGAAGTGAGGAGATAAGAGAGAGGCAATAAGGGCGTAAACTTAAAATGATGACTTCAGAAGTCAAAAGGAGGAGTCTAATATGACACAATTATAAAGTAAGAATTGACAGGATTTAGACATTGATGATGACATAAAAAGAAAGAGTCTAACACTTCTCCAAAGAAGAAATTCAGATGGCCAACAGGCACATGAAAAGATGCTCCACACCGCTAATCATCAGGGAAATGCAAATTAAAACCACAATGAGATATCATCTCACACCAGATAGGATGGCCAACATCCAAAAGACAAGAAACAACAAATGCTGGAGAGGATGTGGAGAAAGGGGAACCCTCCTACACTGCAGGTGGGAATGTAAGCTACTTCAACCATTGTGGAAAGCAATATGGAGGTTCCTCAGAAAACTAAAAACAGAAATACCATTTGACCCAGTGATTCCATTCCTAGGAATTTACCTGAAGAAAACAAGATCCCTGATTTGAAAAGATATATGCACCCCTATGTTTACTGCTGCACTACTTGCAATAGCCAAGATATGGAAGCAACCTAAGTGTCCATCAATAGATGAATCAATAAAGAAGAGGTGGTACATTTACACAATGGAATATATTTTTTTAAATCATAGTTTACAGGTTTTTTATGAGGTTCTGTAATGGTAACTTTTTTTTTTAAGGTATCATTGATATACAATCTCATGCTCAGGTTTCACATGAGCAACATTGTGGTTACTACATTCCCCCTATTTCAAGTCCCTACCACATACCCCATTATGGTGACTGTCCATCAGCATAGTAAGATGCTATAGAGTCACTACTTGTCTTCTCTACACAACAGAATATTATTCAGCCATAAAAAGAAAAGAAATCCTGACATTTGCAACAATATGAATGGATCTAGCGGGTATTATGCTCAGTGAAATAAGCCAGGGGGTGAAAGACAAATACCAAATGACTTCACTCATTTGTGGAGTATCAAAACAAAGCAAAACAGAAGGAACAAATATCAGTAGACCCATAGACACCAAGAAGGGACTTAGTGGTTACTAATGGGGAGCATTTGAGAAGGGTCAATGGGGAGAGAGAAGGGGATTAAGGGGCACTATAATTCACAAACACAATATAGGTAACTCATGGGGATGGTAGTACAGCACACGAAGACAATGACTTTATAACGTCTTACTACATTGATATACAGTGACTGCAATGGAGTGGGTGAGGACTTTATAAGGTGGGTAAATGTTGAAACTGCTGTGTTTATGTGAAACCTTCATAGGATTGTATATCAATGATAAGTTAATTTAAAAAAAAGAAGAATTGACATGAAATATTTTTTTTAATTGAATAGACCTTATTGTTCTACATCACAGATACTGAGTTTATATTTATTGTGATTTCTAAGGTAAGTACTAACGTGGAATATAGTCTGCCTGCTCTTCTCGGGATACAAAAACATAGGAAATGCATTTCTTGTGTGCCCACATAAAAGAGGCACAGTATCTGTGGCTTCTCAGCAGTCACTGGCTATTCTCAGACCCTACTGACAGGATCCTCTACACATATGAATTCCAAATCCACATCCCTTGCTTTGTATAGTTCTGAATTCCAGTCCTAAAATTTCAACCACCAGTGGAAATGCATTTGGATATCCTGCTCACCTCAGCTGAACATAACACTGAGTATCACCCACTGGTTCCCTCAGCTCCCACACCACAGCAGACTTCTCTTATGGTGAGGACCACCATAGTTGGGTTCACTTAAAGTTGAAACTTTGGAGTTATCTTACACTACTTTTTATTTTTTTATTTTTTATTAAGGTATTATTGATACACAATCACATGAGCAACATTGTGGTTACTAGATTCCCCCCATTATCAAGTCCCCACCACATACCCCATTACAGTCACTGTCCAGCAGTGTAGTAAGATGCTCTAGAATCACTACTTGTCTTCTCTGTGCTATACTGCCTTCCCTGTACCCCACACACACATGTTATGCATGCTAATCATAATGCCCCTTAGTCCCCTTCTCCCTCCCTTCCCACCCACCCTCCCCTGTCCCTGTCCCTTTGGGAACCATTAGTCCATTCTTGGGTTCTGTGAGTCTGCTGCTGTTTTGTTCCTCCAGTTTTTTCTTTGTTCTTATACTCCACAGATGAGTGAAATCATTTGATAATTGCCTTTCTCTGCCTGGCTTATTTCAATGAGCACAATACCCTCTAGCTCCAACCATGTTGTTACAAATGGTAGGATTTGTTTTCTTCTTATGGCTGAATAATATTCCATTGTATATGTACGACATCTTCTTTATCCATTCATCTACTGACGGATACTTAGGTTGCTTCCATTTCTTGGCTATTGTAAATAGTGCTGCGATAAACATAGGGGTGCATATGTCTTTTCAAAATGGGCAACACAGAAGTGTCTGTTCAGATCCTCTGCCTATTTTTTAACTGGGTTATTTGTTTTTTGGGTGTTGAGGCATATGCTTTCTTTATATATTTTCAATGTTAACCCCTTATCGAATAAATCATTTACAAATATATTCTCCCATACTGTAGGATGCCTTTTCGTTCTGCTGATGGTGTCCTTTGCTGTACAGAAGAAGCTCTTTAGTTTGATGTAGTCTGACTTGTTCATTTCTTATTTTGTTTCCCTTGTCCAAACATACGTGTTGAGGAAAAAATTTCTCATGCTTATATTCAGGAGATTTTTGCCCATGTTTTCTTCTGTGAGTTTTATGGTTTCATGACTTACGTTCAGGTCTTTGATCCATCTTGAGTTTACTTTTATGTATGGAATTAGACAATAATCCAGTTTCATTCTCTTATATGTAGTTGTCCAGTTTTCCCAGCAACAATTGTTAAGAGGCTGTCTTTTCCCCATTGTCTGCTCATGACTCCTTATCATATATTAATTGACCATATGTGTTTGGGTTTTTATCTTAGCTCTCTAGTCTGTTTCTTGATCTGTGGGTCTCTTCTTGTGCCAGTGACTTTGGCACAAATTGTTTTGATTACTGTGGCTTTGCAGTAAAGCTTGAAGTTAGGGAGCATAATCCCACCAGCTTTGTTCTTTTTTCTCAGGATTGCTTTGATGATACAGGGTCTTTTGTGGTTCCATATGAACTTTAGAACTATTTGTTCTACTTCATTGAAGAATGATACTGGTATTTTGGTAGGGATTGCATTGAATCTATAGATTGCTTTAGGCAGCATGGCCAATTTGACAATAGTAATTCTTCCTATCCATGAGCACAGGATAGATTTCCATTTATTGGTGTCTTCTTTAATTTCTCTCATGAGTGTCTTGTAGTTTTCAGAATATAGGTCTTTCACCTCCTTGGTTAGGTTTATTCCTAGGTATTTTATTCTTTCTGATGAAATTATAAATGAAGTTGTTTTCCTGATTTCTCTTTCTGCTAGTTCGTCGTTAGTATATAGGAATGCAACATATTTCTGTAAATTAATTTTGTATCCTGCAACTTTGCTGAATCCAGTTACTAGTTCTAATATTATTTTGGTGGATTCCTTAGGGTTTTCTATGTACAATATCATGTGATCTACAAACAAGGACAGTTTAACTTCTTCCTTACCAATCTGGATGCCTTTTATTTCTTTGTGTTGTCTAATTGCCATGGCTAAGACCTCCAGTACTATGTTGAATAAAAATGGTGAGAGTGGCATCCTTGTCTTCTGTCTGTGCTTAGAGGAACAGTTTTCAGCTTTTTGCTATTATGTATGATGTTGGCTGTGGGTTTGTCATATATGGCTTTTATCATGTTGAGGTACTTACCCTCTATACCCATTTTGTTGCATTTTCATCATGAATGGATGCTGAATTTTTTCAAATGCTTTTTCAGCATCTATTAAGATGGTCGTGTTATTTTCATCCTTCTTTTTGTTGGTGTGGTGTATGATGTTGATTGACTTACGAATATTGTACCATCCTTGCATCCCTGAAATAAATTCCACTTGATCATGATGGATGATCTTTTTGATGGTTTGCTAATATTTTGTTGAGGATTTCTGCATCTATATTCATCAGGAGTATTGGTCTGCAATTTTCTTTTTTTGTGATATCTTTGTTTAGTTTTGGTATTAGAGTGATAATGGCCTCATAGAATGAGTTTGGAAGTATTCAATAAGGCCTATTCTTATTTGTCTTCTTATTCCCTGTGCCTTACACACAGGAGGTGGCACACAATATTCTTGATGATGAAATTAAAATGAAAGCTAGTTTTTCAGGTAATTAATATACCTAAAGAGGCATTGGGAAGGGTTTATAATGTTCAATTTTTGTCTTAAGCACCTATTGTTCAGAATGTAGTAAAAAGCCCACAGAAGTTAGAAAAACTCTGTTTATGCTTTTTTTCTAAGAGGGATGAAGAAGATAAGAATTATTCCTTTGCTACCTTAATCAACCATTAGTAACAGTTTTTGGAAACAAAAAATGAAACTTGAGTCATTATTGTCATTATTAATCTTCTAAGACCGTATTTAGATCTTGCCATAAAATTTAGAATGGGGTTATATATTCATTTTCTTTGTCTTTTAAATCATAGAATCAGAATTTTTAGAACTGGAAGATTCTTAGTGCCTATTCATTTTCAATGGTAAAAATTTAGAATGCTAATAGTTGTTTAACATCTACAGGTCTTATCTCCTATATCTTATATCTCAACCCCAAACTGTACATTTGTAAAGTCTGCATTCTTTGCCTGTTTGAAATATCCTATATTAGCCAACTGTTCAATACATTTAACAAATACTTCTTGATTTGTGCACAGATCTGCCAAACAAACCCCAAACACACACGTACAGATACACATAATATATACACAATACACATATTATAATTTGCTCAAAATAGGGATTAAAAAGTCTTTCTTTTTTTATTAATCAGAACAGAAAAATACAGGTGGTAAAGGTCCTAGGCTTTATGGAGAGCAAGGGAGCAAAGTAAATACCAACTTTCATGGAACTTTTCTCTTTCCTCTTTACCAAAACAGTATGTTTTTATATAGTTTTTACTGAAGTATAGTTCATATACAATATTATATTGGTTTCAAGTACACAATAGTGATTTGACAGTTATATACATTATTAAATTCTCACCCCAACTAGTATAGCTACTCTTTGTCAACATAGAAAAATGTTGTAGAACCATTGACTATATTCTCTAAGCTGTACTTTCATCCCCATGACTAATTTATGATTGAGATTTTTGTGCCTCTTTATGCCTTTCACCTATTTCACTCACCCACCCCAATCTCTCCCCCATGATAATCCCAGTCACTTTTCAGTGTCTATGAATCTATTGCTGTTTTGAATTGTTTTTAGATTCTGAATATAAGTGAAATCATACAGTATTTGTCCTCTATCAGGCTTATTTCACTTAGCATAATATCCTCTAGGTCCATCCATGTTGTCACAAACGGTAGGATTTCTTTCTTTTAATGGCTGAATAATATTCCATTGTGTATATGTAGCACTTCTTCTTTATCCATTCATCTATTGATGGATACTTAAGTTCCTTCCGTATCTTGGCTATTGTAAATAATGCAGCAATGACCCTAGGGGTGCTTATATCTTTTTGAATCAGAGATTTTATTTTCTGTGAGTGAATTCCTAGAAGTAGAATTACTGGGTCAAAAGGTATTTCTATTTTTAGTTTTTTGAGGACCCTCCATACTGCTTTCCATAGTGGCTACACCAATTTATATTGTTACTAACAGTGTAGGAAGGTTCTGATTTCTCCACATCCTCGCCAACACTTGTTATTTCTTGTCTTTTGAATTGTGGCCGTTCTGACTGGTGTGAGATGGTATCTCAATGTGGTTTTGATTTGCATTTCCCTGATGATTAATGATGTGGAGCATGTTTTCTTATGCCTTTTAGCCATTTGTATTTCTTCTTTGGAAAACTGTCTGCTCAGGTCCTCCCCCCATTTTTTAATTGGGTTATTTGTGTTTTTTTGGTGTTGAGTTCTATGAGTTCTTATATATTTGGATGTCAACCCTTTGTCAGATAAATCATTACAAATATATTCTCCCATACTGTAGGTTGCCTTCTTGTGCTGTTGATGGTATCCTTTGCTGTACAGAAGCCTTTTAGTTTGATAGTTCATTTTTTTTTATTTCCCTTGCCCAAGGAGATGTGCTCAGAAAAAAATTGCTCATGCTTATGTTCAAGAGATTTTTGCCTATGTTTTCTTCTGAGAGTTTGGTGGTTTTATGTCTTATATTTAGGTCTTTAATGCATTTCAAGTTCACGTTCATCTATGGAATTAGACAGTATTCCAGTTTCATTCTTTTGCATGTAACTACCCAGTTTTCCTAACACCAGTTATAGAAGGGACTGTCTTTTCCCCATTGTATATTAATGGCTCCTTTTCATATATTAATTGACCATATAAGTGTGGGTTTATTTCTGCGCTCTATTCTGTTCCATTGATCTATAGGTCTGTTCTTGTGCTAGTACCATACAGTTTTAATTACTGTAGTTTTGTAGTATAGCTTGAAGTCAGGGAGCATGATACCCCCAGATTTATTCTTTCCCAAGATTTCTTTTGTTATTTGGGGTCTTTTGTGGTTCCATATTAATTTTAGGATTATTTGCTGTAGTTCATTAAAAAATGCCATTGGTATTTTGATAGGAATTGCCTTGAATCTGTAAATTGCTTTGGGCAGGATGGCCATTTTGACAATATTCTTCTCATCTATACGCATGGAATAGCTTTCCATTTATTTTTGTCTTCTTTGATTTCTTTCATCAGTGCCTTATAGTTTTCAGAGTAGGGTCTTTTACCTTCTTAGTTAGGTTTATTCTTAGGTATTGTATTCTTTTTGATGCAATTGTAAATGGAATTTTTTTCTTGATTTCTCTTTCTGTTAGTTCATTATTACTGAAATGCAATATTATATAGAAATGCAACAGATTTCTGTATGTTGATTTTGTATCCTGAAACTTTGCTGAATCCAATCATTCCAACAGTTTTCTGGTGGAGTCTTTAGAGTTTTCTATATATAATATCATGTAATCTGTAAATAGTGACAGTCTAACTTCTTCCTTACCAATTGGGGTGCCTTTTCTTTCTTTTTCTTGTCTAATTATTGTGGCTAAGACTTCCAGTACTTTGTTGAATAAAAGTGGTGAGAGTTGGCACACCTGTCTTGTTCCTGATCTTAGAGGAAAAGCTTTTAGCTTTTCAACATTGAGTATCATGTTAGCTGTGGGTTTGTCATATAAGGCCTTATGTTGAGGTACATTCCCTCTGTTTGCATTTTGTTGAGAGTTTTTATGAATGGATGTTTAATTTTGTCAAATGCTTTTTCCACATCTATTGAAATGATCATGTGGTTTTTATCCCTCCTTTTTTAATGTGGTGTATTACATTGAGTGATTTATGACTATTATACCATTCTGGCATCCCTCAAATAAATCCCACTTGGTCATAATAGATGATCCTTTTGATGTATTTTTTTATTTGGTTTGCTAATATTTTGTTGAGAATTTTTGCATCTATGCTCATCAGGATATTGGTCTGTAATTTTCTTTTTTTGTAGTGTCTTTGTATGGTTTTGGTAATGGCATAATCCGGGCCTCATAGAATGAGTTTTAAAGTATTCCCCTCTCTTCCCCTTTTTGGAATACTTTAAAAAGGATGGGCATTAACTCTTCCTTAAATGTTTGTAGAATTCAGCTGTGCAGCCATCTGATAATGAACTTCTGTTTTTTTAGATTTTTTATTCCAATTCTGTTTCATTGCTGGTAATAGGTCTGTTCAGATTTTTCTGCTCCTCAGTCTGTCTTGGAAGATAGTACGTTTCTAGGAATTTGTCCATTTCTTCTAGCTGTCCAATTTATTGGCATATAATTTTTCACAGAATTCTCTTTTAATTCTTTGAATTTATGTGGTATCAGCTGTAACTTCTCCTTTTTTGTTTCTGATTTTGTTTATTTGTGTCCTCCCCTTTTTTCTTGAGAAGTCTGGCTAGGGGTTCATCTATTACGTTTATCTTCTTGAAGAACCAGCTCTTCATTTCATTGATTTTTTTCCTATTGTTTTATTATTCTCTTTCATTTATTTATGCTTTGACCTTGACTATGTCCCTCTTTCTACTAACTTTGGGTTTTGTTTGTTCTTTTTTTTCTAGTTCCTTTAGTTGTGAAGTTAGATTATTTGTGATTGTTCTTGTTTCTTGAGGTAGGCTTGTATTGCTATGTACTTCCCTTGTAGAACTACTTTTGCTGCATCCCATATATTTTGAATCACTGTTTTTCTGTTTTCATTTGTCTCCACGTATTATTTGATTTCCTCTTTGATTTGTTCATTGATTCTTCGATTATTTAGAAGCATGTTGTTTAGCCTCCATCTGTTTGTGTGGAGTTTTTTTGGTTTTCTTCACGTAATTGATTTTCAGTTTCATACTATTATGGTCTGAAAAGATGCTTGGTACAATTTCAATCATTTTGAATTTTTTGAGGCCCTTTTTGTGCCCTAATATGTGATCTGTTCTGGAGAATGTTCCATATGTGAACTTGAGAAAAATGTATTCTGCTCCTTTGGGATGGAATGTTCTGTATGTATCTGTTAAGTCCATCTGGTCTAATGTGTCATCCAATGTCTTTTTCCATATTTATTTTCTGTCTGGATGACTATCCATTGATCTAAGTGGGATCTTAAAATCCCCTATATTATTATGTTGCTGTCTATTTTTCCCTTTAGGTCTCTTAGTATTTGTTTTATTTTTTAGGTTCTCCTATGTTGAGTGACTTGATATTTACAATAGTTATATCTTCTTGTTGGACTGATCCATTTATTATTATATAATGTCTTTCTTTGTTACTTATTTTCATTGTTTTAAATTCTATTTTGTCTGATATAAGTACTGCTACTCCTGTTTTTTTTTTCTCCCTATTATTTACAGGAATATCTTTTTCCATCCCTTCATTTTCAGTCTGTGTGTGTCTTTGGGTCTGAAACATGGCTCTTGTAGGCAGCATATAAATGGGTCTTTTTTCTATATCCAATCTGCCACTTTTTGTCTTTTGTTTGGTGCATCCAATCCATTTACATTTAAGGTAGTTACTGATAGGTCTGTACTTTGCCATTTTATTATTTTCTGGTTTTATCTGTCATTCATCTCTGTTCTTTCTTCCTCTCTTATACTCTTCTTATGTGATTTAATGGTTTTAATACTATACTTGAATTTTTTTTGTATACCTTTTATAGAGTTTAGATTTGTGGTTACCATAAGGTTCATAGATAGTTTCTAAAATATGTGGCAGTCTATATTAAGTTGATGGTCACTCTATTTCAAGTACATAAAGTTTTACTTTTGTATTCTTCATCCTCCTCCACACTTTATGTATAAGATGTCATATCCTACATCAATTTTGTATATACTTGATTTTACTAGTTTTGGTTTTTTAACATCATACTTTCTTTTTTTTTTAATAACTAAAAGGCCGACTCAGCACAGTTCCGGCCCTTAGCGGGTACTCCATTCAGGAGACATTCTGTCTTCAGAATAAACTGTGCAAAGGGATTGCTAACCTCATTTTGCAGAGGAGAAAATTGAGACCCAGCACTGACTGTGAAGTGACATCAAAGGCAGGAATTCAGGATTAATTCCCTTTGCCATCCGTTTCTTTATAGGTACAAAGAGCCTGTTACATTCAGACCTTATCTCACCAATGGCAAACTCTGAGCTGGTGGCGCAATTTATGGTTTAGATCTGCCAGGGTGGGACTACGGTGAGGCAGTGAGGCATGCAGAAAAATCCTCATGATGAACGAAGTATCAAAAGTCTTAACTAAAGACAGGACCTAACCCTGCACTATCACAACCCTGCCTTGTTCACCCCTCCTTAATCCTACCCCTGGAGATGGGGGAACCCACCCTCTGGGCCGCCTGGCTGGACAAGCCTTCAAAGGATTATACAGGGGAAACAGCGCCCTCTGCTGTCTGATGGTGAGCACTGGCCCTCTCTTGGGCAGCAGAGCTCAGCTTTGTCCCTTAAGGCAGCATCTCAGGGCTAGAAGTCTGTCCCGGCACCACACCTGGACCCCTTTGTGAGACAAATATCTAGGTTAAGAGGTTGCAGGTAGACAAATGCCGTTGGAGCCCCTGACCCCACCCATTTCCACTGGCCACCGCGCTGCTTTGGATTCACTGCTTTTCTCTTACACGGGCGAAGTGCCGGAAGGCTTGGCAGCCCACTGATATAAAGCTGGCCTTTCCAGGCTGACTATGAGAGGGAACAGTGAGGAAATACGACCAAGAGGCAGAGGGCTTCTCCCAGTTGGAAGCTGGCTGCTTGCCTAATTGTACTTCTTGTGCTTTTAGGGGCTTGATAGTTTCTTAGCTTCATTGTCTTTTGCTTTTTTTTTTTTTTAGCATTAACTTTTTATTTATTTATTTTATTAGGGTATCAATATACATTTGAAGGTTTCACATGAGCAACATTGTGGTTACTACATTCACCCATATTATCAAGTCTTCCCCACCAACATCATACTTTCTTAGTAATTGGCCTATTGCTTTTACTGCAGGTTTATTTTCACTAACGAAAAATAGACTTGAGCAAAGTGGTGGAGAGCTGGGCCAGGCCGTAGCGCGTGGTGACTGAGACCAGGGCACAGGTCAGGCACCAATGCACCATGGCGGAGGGCGGTGGGGCCTGGCGCCGGGGCACCATGGGGGACAGCAGTGCCCCACAGGGATGTGTGGCTACTGAGAGCAGTGCCTGGCAGAGTAGTGCAGCTTTGGATGGCAGGAGGGCTTGGCCTGGAAGTTTGTGGAGAATGAAACCTAGTGGCGTGGTGCAACCAAGGAGGGCAGGAATTTCTGCAGATACACAGCTGCGTAAGCAAGACCTGGCTCGGATGCACGACGATAGTGAAGAGCAAGGCTTAGCGCGATATCACGGTCATGGAGAGCAGAGCCTGGTGCGGGCGCACCGCAGCGGAGAGCAGGTACTGAAGAGGGTGTGCGGTTGTGGTGGTGAACAGAGCCTGCTTCCAACGCACGGCTCTGAAGAGCAGCATCGGACCTGGACGTATAGCTGCAGAGAGCAGGGCCTGGCAGGGTGGTGTAGCCACGGGGCGCAGGGCCAGGCACCGTGGGGCGGCCGCGGGAACAGGGCAGGGACAGGCTGCTTGACCAAGGAGAGCAGGGCCTGGTGCGTTGTCCTGGCTTTGGACGACGTGACTCCACAGAGAAGTCCAAGAACAGCCGCTGCCGCTGGGCTGAAACCTTGGAGAGAAGATGGTGGCAAAGTCACGCAGCCCTGCGGCCAGGGAGGCCCAGGAAACGGGCAGCGCTGTGCAGGCTTCGGAGGTTGGGCAGGCTCCTCGCAGCCGGGTTGCTTCCTCCCATGGCCGTTCCCTGGCCTCGTGGTCTGGCTCGGACACCCACAAGCCTGGCCGACGCCCCTCGAAGCCTGCCCTATGGTGGCCGCGCTGCCCGCGTGCACCGTCTGGATCCCTCGGCCTGGCCCAGGCACCACACAGTACGGCTCTGCGAGAGCACACCCGCCACCCCAGAGCTCAGGACGCCCCCTCCACGGCACCCAGCCCGTGGGTAGCAGTCCCGCAGCCGAAATGGCGCCGGCGGAGGAACCCGCTGTGGCACCACCACCCAGCGGAGGCACGTCGCTCAAGACTATCGGAGCCGAGGCCCCCAGATCGAGGCTGTGGGTCCTGTGGGCATCACCAGGGGTAGGGGCGACCTTGCTCACCTGTTCTTCGGCCCCACGGACACCTCACCCAGCTCTTTCTTCAGCTCCTTCCAGCAGGACTGCGAGGCTGTCACAGCAGGGTCTCGCTCAGAGACGGAGCACCCTGGCGGACTCTTTGAGGGTGAAGCCCCGGCTGGAGGAGCAAAGATGGTGGGCAGTCCCTGTCGCTCATGATTGGTGGGCTGGGGTCACATGACACATCTTTCCAGAGCCCACCAACATAGGTCCATTTGGCGCAGAGCAGGAGGCTGCGCTCCATGTGGCTGTGGTCGCCTGAGTCAATGTTGCGAATTTCCCGACCTCACCTGGGCACCTATGAGCGTAAGGGGGGGAGAGGGGATGCGTGGTAGTGTGTGTCTGTGTGTGTGTGTGTGTGTGTGTGTGTACGTGTGTGTGCTTTGTGTACGTGTTTCCAGGGTGGCAGCAAGGCTGCCTATATAAACAATTTGAGTCACCCCAAATCTGCTTAGCTTGCCAGCACCACTCTGCTGGCTCAGCCTCAAGCAGTGGCTTGAAAGAAACACCATGCTGGCCAACAGGAGATATCCCCGAATCAGGCGTCCCTCCTGGGATCTGGTCAGGTCACTGGGCCCATGTGTGACCCCAGAAGGGATAGTCCCAGAACTCCTCCGGTCATCTAGACCCACACAGGTTAGGGGAGGGGGGGTCCAATAGGAAAGTGTCTTGAAGATAAGAAAAGGATGCAGGCCCTCACTGTCTTGGCTCAGGATGTTCGGCACTGCTGCCAGGCACCATAGAGGTATTTAGACCGTTCCAGTAAAATGCTTCTCCCTGCCTTGCCCCATGAACACAGACTGGGGTTGCCTGGGATTAAGGGCGGTACTGTCCTTAAGTATGCAGCAGCATCTGTACGGGCTGCGTAGATGAACGTGCAGTAGTTTGTGCGACCTATTGTCTAGCTTCTGTTGGTATGAATATGCTGAGATGCACAGGATGGAAGTTCAGTTTTGGACCCTGCTCTTCAGTCATTATTACAATAGGGCTGCATTTTCAGTACCCACAACAGAAAAAGCAAATATAAGAAAGCTAGCACCTAAATTCTCACATACCCATAGATACATGCTGGGAATCTTTACCTACATTTTGGCAGAAAAGCCATTCATACACATGTCATAGTTGATTTTATTTTATGAAATGCTTCATGTGTCCATAGATACTGTTTGATAACCTGCTTTGGGGGTCCAAAAAACACTCTTTCCATGTCAGTAAATACATTTCCACAAGGCCATTTTTAAGTGCAGAATATTCCACTTATAGAAGAAGCTTACACTTTCACACAAGCTTACAGTATTTCACAATACTGACCAACATTTACACTGTTTCCAACTTCTCACTGTAACTCATCACTGTGAGGCATATCCTTTTTACTAAAACTTGTTCACATTCTCACTCATGCCCTTCTCACAGATAAATTCCCAGAAAAGGAAATTCTTGGTACGGGCCCTGCACATTTGTGATTATTTCTTTAAAATATTAGCAAGATATCCTCTTGAAAGTCACAGCTGTGACAATTTTCGCCGAATGGGGTGGGTAGTGTTTACCGGACGGGGTGAATAACTAGAGTGAAAAGAGCATGGTCTGGTATTTGGACTGTTAAACAATATGGGATGGAAAATGGATTGAAGAAGGCATGCAGAACGGGATGAAGTGGAGCCTGATTGTTGCAGAACTGGAATGACATAGAGAAAGGAATACGGACCTGAACAGGATATGGAGTGGCAAATTGAGTGGGATGGAAACTGAATGGAGTACAATGGGAAAGTGGAATGGAAATAAATATCTAATGGCCTGTGGAGTAAAAACAATATGTATGTAATGTCACATGAGAAAAGGGATGGAATGGGATATACAGAGAAATAAAATATTAAAAAAAATAGGAGGAAATTTTAAAAATTAAGGAGGAAGGAATCATAGACAGGAACAGAACATGCAATGTCATGAAAGCAATGGACTATGAAATTTGCAGTATAGATTTAGAAGTACCAAAACGGAACGAAATCTGGAATGCAACATAGAATACAAGGTTATGAAGGATGGAATAGACAAAGAGCAAAACTGAAATGGAATGGCATATGGAAAATAAAATACTGATGAAGTAAAGGATGTACTTAAAGAGAAAAACGAATAGAATGCACCCTGTTCATCTACCACTCTGCGAGTGAGTGTCATGCAACAGTGGCCATTTGATCATTCTGCAGAGCTAGAACTCAGACAGGGCAGAGTGGGGATGGCTTGGCTCTGCTCTACCATGTCGCTATCTGGGACCTCAGCTGGGAAAACTTGAATGCCTGTAAGGTCATGAGGGAAGGACAGCAATCAGTGATGACCTTAGGTTTTGGTCACAGTATTTGGGTGGATGGTGGTGCCACTTCCTGGAATCAGAAAGACTTGCAGACTGGGGACATGGGGAAATCAGTGAATCTAATGAAAAAAAAAAAGTTTCTGGAAGAGTTAAGTTTTGTTTGCCTCATACTTTACATTCTGAATGTTTTCAATAAGCATAGATTACTCTTACATTCAGAAAAATACAGCTATTTGCAGTTTGGAAAGCAACAAACTTTTAATGTCTAATTATGATTTAAGCTGTTGTAAGAAACTGGGCTCTCTCATATGTGCTACTGTATGGGGCTATACATTCACAGCTACTCTTGTGAAAACGAAACCCATTTGATGCTACAATTCCTCTTCTATTGATTCTAATTATATGTGTGTGTGTGTGTGTGTGTATACACACATATATTGATGATTTTATATATATACATACATAAACAATAGCACATGATCAAAATCATTATTTTAGTGTCATTTATTTTTAAAAATTTGGAACCACCTACATTTCCAGCAGGATACTGGATGTCTATGGAATAAACTTATGCAGATTTTATGTTTCTGAAGAATTTTAATGCTACTGGAAAATGGCTATGTTTACAAATGAAAAATTACATAGCGAGTGTACTGATGTATATTTACATCTACTTATCAATCTATCTATGTCTATCTTTATATATACCTAGCATTGTATATATATTAAAATGTCGTTCACTGTAGAGCAGTGGTGCTCATCCAGGGGCATTTTGCCATCCAGGGGACACCTGACAATGTTTTGAGACATTTTCGTTTGTCATGACTGTGGAAAAGGGGAGGCGCTACTGGCATGCAGTGGATCAAAACTAAGGATGCTGCTTCAAACTCCCTGGAAATACAAGGTGGCCTCCTGCAATAAAAAAGCATCTGGCCCAAAATGTAGTAGTGTCCAGGTCAGCACACTCTGTGGTAGAGCGCTTAGAGGAAAAGTTCAAAACAAAACTTAAATCACAGGAAGTCTTACCCATGATCGATAGCTATTGTTAAAAGTTTGATGTGTTGTATGTGTTATGTTTTCTATGATAATTCTGTATTTTATCATCACCATAAGGGTACATCTTTAATAAACTGCTTCACTTTAAGAGTTAATCCTTCCTTCACAACTGACAAATGATTTTCAAGTATTAAACATGTTCATCTTTGCTTAAAAAAAAAAGAAAAATACTTAGACTTTAGAACGTTTTCATCTAAGTCCCTTTAACATATCCTGTAAGGCTAGTTTTGTGGTGGTGAATTCTTTTAAACTTCATTTATATGTAAAACTTTTAATCTCTCCTTCATTTCTGAGTTATGACCTTGCTGGATAGAGGATTCTTGGTTGAAATTTCTTCCTTTTCAATACATTAAATATTTCATGCCACTCCCTTCTGGCCAGTAAAGTTTCTGCTGAAAAACTGCTCCTCGCCTTACGGAGTTTCCCTTTCATGTAACTGTCTGCCTCTCTCTTGCTGCTTTTATGATTCTCTTTATCTTTAATCTTTGTCATTTTAATTACTATATGTCTTGGTGTTGTCTTCCTGTGGTTCCTCTTGTTAGGGGCTTTCTGTGCTTCCAGAGCCTGGGTGTCTATTTCCTTCCCCAGATTGTGGAAGTTTTTACCTATAATTTCTTCAGAGAGACTTCCTACTCCTTTGTCTCCCTCTTTTTCTGGTACCCCTATTATGAGTTATTGTTTCATTTGGAGTTGTCACACAGCTCTCTTAACATCTTATTTTTAGAAATATTTTTTCTCTGTGTTTCTCAGTTTAGTTACCCTGCTGTTCTCTATCTTCTATCACACTGATTCTTCCCTCTACTTCCAGCAGCCTGCAATTCATTCCCTTTATTGTACTTTGTATTTCAGTTACTGTATTTTCCAGCTCTGAGGGGCTCTTTGCCATGTTTTCTATCTGAGGTTCTCTCTGAGGTCATCAATTTTTTTTCCCAGTTCAGTGAGAATCTGTATGACTGTTACTTTGAATTCTTTATCAGGAAGATTGCTAACCTCCATTGCATTTAGACCCTTTTCTGGTGTTTTATCTTGTTCTTTTGTTTGGACCATATTTCTCTGCCTCCTCAATTCTTCTGGGTTTCTCTGTTCTTCCTTTGTATTAGATAGATCAGCTATGTCCCCTAGTCTTGAAAGTAATGGCTTTATGAAGTGGGCATCTGTGGGGCCCTGAAGCTCGAGACTCTGCTCTGCAGTGCCTAGTTCTCTTTTGCAGCTAAGCTGCCATTGCTGTTGTTGGGCTGTGGGCAGGACTGCCTTTCTGCTTGTCTTCCAGTGGTGGCTGGTCCCCACAGACCAGCTCTGTGTGCCCTTTGTATGTTGTCAGGCACTTCTCCTGGGTTACTTGTGATTGAGACCATCCGCTACCTGCTTGTTAGCAATGGTGGCCTGCTGCTGGGCCGAGTGTGCCATTGGGGCAGGCACACCATGCAGCCCTGGGGTTAAGAGATTGGGGCACATCAAGTGTTTCAGAGCTGGCTCCTGCAAGTGTCTGGCCTGATAGGCTGAGGGAAGGCCAGGAGAGCTGGGAATGTGTAGTCTACCCTCTTTCTACCAGTCAGCAAAATCAGACTGCTGCTGGACCCAACCAGCCGGTGGGCAGGTGTGCAAGGGGGCAGCACCACGGGGCTGAGCCACCAGTGTGGGAGAGACTGAGCATTGTATAGGCGGCTCCCATGAATGCCCTACCAGTTGGCGTGAGGGAAGGCTGGGAAAATGTCATCCGCCCGCCATTTCTCCTCTGGAGAGAGCTCCCTCTGACCCCTTCCCGGCTGGTACATTTCCCACTGCTGTTAAGCCTTTCAAACTGCCTTCTCTGTATTGGGTCTCAGCAGGACTGACAGAGCATGCCTGCCCTCCACAACCGACAAGAGTCAGCCCCCCTGGAGTGCTCCAACTCTCCCTGGTGCCCAGCCCCGTGAATCACCAAAGCCCAGTGCAACACGGACTCCTGTTCCAGGAGCAGATTGCCAGGGCCAGGTGTGTAGGGCTCCTGTGTGCTTATCCCCTCCCTCCCCACTCCATTTCTGTCTCCTGCTTGTGGGCTGGGATGGAGGAAGAGGGCTTGGGTCCTGATGGATCATAGCTCTGCCCCTTTACCCTTCTCTGTGTGGTCCTTTTTTCTCCCCCAGGCGCCTGCTCTGCAGTCTTCAGGTCATTTTCAGGATTAGCTGTATTTTCTGTAGTTGCTTCCTTGATGTGTGTGTGGGAGGTGGTTTTCACCTTACCATCACCATCTCTTCCTCATGGGAACTTTTCTGAAAGTGTTGCCAGGATGGAAAAGAAAAGTTAATAGTAAGTGATTAGATTTACAACTAAATACTCATTGGAACATTTTGTCCATATGTGCTCATTTACTATGTATATTTTTTAAATTTACCAGTGTCTATACAGAGACTTACCTACAGATTACTCTGGAAGTTAGCCTATAGGGAAATCAAGAAAATGTCTAGATCCCATGCAGGGTCAAACAGGGGCTGTAAAAACAATGTCAAAGCCTCGGAAGCATCCTTTTGTAATCTCACTTCTGCCCATAAGAGAAAAGACCAGCAGCAGCATCAAGTCGGTTTTTCAAAGGGACGCTCGGTCACAACAGCAACACCAAGGATTGTCTCAAGCACAAGGCTAGGTTTCCCCTAGCTCTGCAGAGGAATGCATCGGACAAAATGAAGGCCAGTTTTACAGGGCCAACATTAGGTTCTCTTCCTGATTATACTAAACATGTACACACAGATACTCAGGGAGCATGCCAGTGCTTCAGGAAGGACCTGTAAATTTTTTTTTATTCAAGTATCATTGACATACACTCTTATGATAGTTTCACATAACCATCACTGTGGTTTCAACGTTCACCCATATTATCAAGTCCTCACCCCCTCTGTTGCATAGGGACCTGTAAATTTAATAAGTACAATGTCAAATAAAGCATTCACTGGGTTTCATATTAGACTGCAGGATCCAGTAAGGTGAAGGTTGACAGACCTGGCCTTCCAATAGCTCCGCTTGACTAGTGTTCATTTTATGGTGCTGCTCTGCCCTGCTGTGGAATCACTGAGAAGTGCATGAGGAGACAGCAGCCAGAACTCAGAATCAGCTCATGTAAATGCCATTAGAGAAACGGAGCACAAATAAGAAACAGAGGTTTCTCGTTGTATAAGAAATCCACATTAAATATTCATTATTTTTCACAGTGTAGTGTTAACAGGATGCAAAAGTATAAGATATAAATAACTTAGAGAATGATATGAAATCATTTCTAATCCATCCTCTTATAAAATTGAATTTAGTGTTCCTGTATACTTACCTTCTAATTTTTCCAAGATGAAATGTTTGATGGTGTAGGAGACATGGCATGGGTTTAAATGTGAAAAGCAGGGATAAGATTAGTAATAATTCATATTAATCGAGCAATTCAGGCACCAGACTAATATTAATTCACTTAATTGTCACAACAAACCAGTGAGATGAGCACTAGCTCTATACTTTCCAAAGTGCTTTCACACAAATAAGTTATATTGTTCCTTACACCATGCTGTGAGGGAGACAGGAAACCTCATGGTCCAAAACACACCTTGAACACCTTGAGGCGAATGGGTAGGACCCAGACCACTCCTCAGGTGAGAGTCAGCATGTGTCCAAGTGCCCTAACTCCCAAAGCAGCATTTATTACACTTATAGAAGGATGTTTGGTTTGCTGCCCAAAAGCCTAAAGAAAAATCATTTGCCAGGCTAATATTGATTAAGAAATGCTTATCAAAACTGAATAAGCCAACAATATCCATCATATCATTGATAAGTTTTCACAAATGCCTAGAGTGCCTAACTGGTTTTCTTGGTTTCACTGGAGATGGCTGGTAATTGTAGCTCTGCTTTGGTTATGTAGCTGTATTCCTATTATGTTAATGTGTGTACGCAATTTAATTAGTAGTTTAAAACCTATACATGCTTATGTTACTCTACAAGAGATATGTCAAAGAAATTATCAATCTTCCCATGTTTTCTTCCGTCTGCTACTTCTATAGCTTTTGTTCTTCCTTCCTAATTACAACATAATGAAATTTCCGAGTATCATAATTCTTCCAAGTGGTAAAGATACCTCAAGACAAATGTTGGGCATAGAAGCCACAGGGCATAAATCAGCAAATAAGTAAAAAGCTAACCTTTTCAAACAATATTGCTTCTCTCTCACTTACCAACTTTACATTTCCCTGTATGGCCCCGGAAGATGATGACTGGTTAGCCAGAGATGGGTAAGATTCCTCAAGGGAGGAACAACCTAAGACAGGCACAGTCGCAGGGGGGGCATCAGGTGAGAAATTGGGGATCAACAGAGGTGAGGCTTAGAACCTCACCACCCCTATTTTGAGAGAAATCTTCTGCATCCGTGGATGTTTTGTTGCCCTTGTCTAGCTTGGATTAATACTTAGTCTATAGGCACACACCTGATCATCTACATATGCCCTCTTTCAACACTAAACTATGTTTTCTACCTTTATCTTGCATCTACCTACCACTTCAGCATTTTATTTAAAATAATAATAATAATAATAATAATAATAATAAGGGAGAAATGTGGGATTCACATATAAATCAAGTATAAAAATCAAACGAGAGGGGCGGAGCCAGGATGGCGGTGTGAGTAGAGCAGTGGAAATCTCCTCCCAAAAACACATAGATCTATGAAAATATAACAAAGAAAACTCTTCCTAAAATAGAGACCAGAGGACACAGGACAACATCCAGACCACATACACACCTGCAAGAACCCAGCGCCTTGTGAAGGGGGAGAGGAAGGCCACAAACCAACAAGAAGGGAAGCTCTTCCAGGGGTCACTCGTACCACCTCTGCAAACTATCTCTATCACCATGAAAAGGCAAAACTACAGGCAGACAAAGATCACAGAGACAACACCTGACAAGGAGACAGACCTAACCAGTCTTCCTGAAAAAGAATTCAAAATAAAAATCATGAACATGCTGACAGAGATGCAGAGCAACATGCAAGAGCAATGGGATGAGATGCAGAGAAAAATGCAAGAGCAATGGGATGAAGTCCGGAGGGAGATCACAGATGTCAGAAAGGAGATCACAGAAGTGAAACACTTCCTGGAAGGATTTATAAGCAGAATGGATAAGATGCAAGAGGCCATTGAAGAAATAGAAGCCAGAGAACAGGAACGTATAGAAGCTGACATAGAGAGAGATAAAAGGATCTCCAAGAATGAAACAACACTAAGAGAACTATGTGACCAATCCAAAAGGAATAATATTCGTATTATAGGGGTACCAGAAGAAGAAGAAAGAGGAAAAGGGATAGAAAGTCTCTTTGAAGAAATAATTGCTGAAAACGTCCCCAAACTGGGGGAGGAAATAATCAACCAGACCATGGAATTCGACAGAACCCCCAACCGAAAGGATCCAAGGAGGACAACACCAAGACACATAGTAATTAAAATGGCAAGGATCAAGGACAAGGAAAGAGTTTTAAAGGCAGCTAGAGAGAAAAAGGTCACCTATAAAGGAACACCCATCAGGCTAACATCAGACTTCTCGACAGAAACCCTACAGGCCAGAAGAGAATGGCATGATATACTTAATGCAATGAAACAGAAGGGCCTTGAACCAAGGATACTGTATCCAGCACGACTATCATTTAAATATGATGGCGGGATTAAACAATTCCCAGACAAGCAAAAGCTGAGGGAATTTGCCTCCCACAAACCACCTCTACAGGGCATCCTACAGGGACTGCTCTAGATGGGAGCACCCCTAAAAAGAGCACAGAACAAAACACACAACATATGAAGAATGGAGGAGGAGGAATAAGAAGGGAGAGAAGAGAAGAATCTCCAGACAGTGTATATAACAGCTCAATAAGAGAGCTAAGTTAGGCAGTAAGATACTAAAGAAGCTAACCTTGAACCTTTGGTAACCACGAATCTAAAGCCTGCAATTACAAAAAGTACATATCTCTCAATAGTCACCCTAAATGTAAATGGACTTAATGCACCAATCAAAAGACACAGAGTGATAGAATGGATAAAAAAGCAAGACCCGATTGGGGAGCCAAGATGGCGGCGTGAGTAGAGCAGTGGAAATCTCCTCCCAAAAACACATAGAGCTATGAAAATATAACAAAGAAAAATCTTCCTAAAATAGAGACCACAGGACACAGGACAACATCCAGACCACATCCACACCTGCAAGAACCCAGCGCCTTGTGAAGGGGGTAAGATACAAGCCCCAGCCCGGCGGGACCCGAGCGCCCCTCCCCCCGGCTCCCGGCGGGTGGAGAGAAACCGGAGCAGTTTTTTTTTTGGCGAGCGCTTTTTGGAAGCCTTAGAGGGACGGGCCCCCGTTGCTGGGGAGGCAGGGTGGCGGGACCGGTGAGGAGGTGCCTGGGAACAGCGCCGGAGGACAAAGAATATCCCGCGTTTCTCCCTGCGAGACCTGGGGGCGGGTGCCTGAGACCGGTGCCTGAGGACGGAGGAGGTCGCGCGTTTTTCCCCTTTTTTTTTTCTCTTTTTGGCAAGCGCTTTTTGGAAGCCTTGAAGGGACGGGGACCCCAGTGCTAGGGAGGCACGGTGGCGGGACTGGTGAGCGGGTGGCTGGGACCGGCGCCTGAGGACAAAGAATATCCCCCGTTTTTCCCTGCGGGACCGGTGGGCGGGTGCCTGAGACCGGCACTTGAGGACAGAGGAAATCGCGCGTTTTTCCCCTTTTTTTTTTCTCTTTTCTGCGAGTGCTTTTTGGAAGCCTAAAAGGGACAGGGACCCCGGTGCTAGGGAGGCAGGGCGGCGGGACTGGTGAGCGGGTGAATGGGACCGGCACCTGAGGACAAAGAATATCCCGCATTTTTCCCTGTGGGACCGGTGGGTGGGTGCCTGAGACCAGCAGCTGAGGACGGAAGAAATCGCGCGTTTTTCCCCTTTTTTTTCTCTCTTTTTGCCAAGTGCTTTTTGGAAGCCTTGAAGGGACAGGGACCCCGGTGCTAGGGAGGCAGGGCGGCAGGACTGGTGAGCGGGTGCGTGGGACCAGTGCCTGAGGACAAAGAATATTGAGCGTTCCTTCCCTGCGGGACCGGTGGGTGGGTGCTTTTTGGAAGACTTGAAAGGACAGGGACCCTGGTGCTAGGGAGACAGGGCAGCAGGACCAGTGCGCGGGTGCCTGGGACTGGCACCTGAGGAAAAAAAAAAAAAAAAATCGCGTGTTTTTTCTTTTTTTTTTCCTTTCTGTTCCCTCTCTCATTGTTGCTGTTGTTGTTTTGGTTTGGAGAGTGCTTTTTGGAAATCTTAAAGGGGCAGGACAGGTCACTTAGACCAGAAGCAGGGAATCTGGGGATCTCTGGGCACTCTAACCCCCTGGGCAGCAGGGAGCACAGAGGCCCCTTACGGAGATAAATAGTCTCCTGGCTGCTCCCCCTCTAACGGGGCTCCACCATTTTGGAGGAACAGCCCCAGCCAGGCCAAGCCCACAGCAACAGTGGAGATAAACCCCAAAGCAACTGGGCAGGAAGCAGAAGCCCTGTCTGCGCACAGCTGCCCAGCACAAGCCACTAGAGGTCGCTATTCTCCCAGGAAAAGGCTACAAACCAACAAGAAGGGAAGCTCTTCCAGCGGTCACTTGTACCAGCTCTGCAGACTATCTCTATCACCATGAAAAGGCAAAACTACAGGCAGACAAAGATCACAGAGACAACACCTGAGAAGGAGACAGACCTAACTAGTCCTCCTGAAAAAGAATTCAAAATAAAAATCATGAACATGCTGACAGAGATGCAGAAAAAAATGCAAGAGCAATGGGATGAGATGCAGAGAAAAATGCAAGAGCAGTGGGATGAGATGCAGAGAAAAATGCAAGAGCAGTGGGATGAAGTCCGGAAGGAGATCACAGATGTCAGGAAAGAGATCACAGAAGTGAAACAATCCCTGGAAGGATTTATAAGCAGAATGGATAAGATGCAAGAGGCCATTGAAGGAATAGAAGCCAGAGAACAGGAACGTATAGAAGCTGACATAGAGAGAGATAAAAGGATCTCCAGGAATGAAACAACACTAAGAGAAATATGTGACCAATACAAAAGGAAAAACATTCGTATTATAGGGATACCAGAAGAGGAAGAAAGAGGAAAAGGGATAGAAAGGGTCTTTGAAGAAATAATTGCTGAAAACTTCCCCAAACTGGGGGAGGAAATAATCGAACAGACCATGGAATTATACAGAACCCCCAACAGAAAGGATCCAAGGAGGACAACACCAAGACACATAATAATTAAAATGGCAAGGATCAAGGACAAGGAAAGAGTTTTAAAGGCAGCTAGAGAGAAAAAGGTCACCTATAAAGGAAAACCAATCAGGCTAACATCAGACTTCTCAACAGAAACCCTACAGGCCAGAAGAGAATGGCATGATATACTTAATGCAATGAAACAGAAGGGCCTTGAACCAAGGATACTGTATCCAGCACGACTATCATTTAAATATGATGGTGGGATCAAACAATTCCCAGACAAGCAAAAGCTGAGGGAATTTGCTTCCCACAAACCACCTCTACAGGGCATCCTACAGGGACTGCTCTAGATGGGAGCACCCCTAAAAAGAGCACAGAACAAAACACACAACATATGAAGAAGGGAGGAGGAGGAATAAGAAGGGAGAGAAGAAAGGACTCTCCAGACAGTGTATATAACAGCTCAATAAGCGAGCTAAGTTAGGCAGTAAGATACTAAAGAAGCTAACCTTGAACCTTTGGTAACCACGAATCTAAAGCCTGCAATGGCAATAAGTACATATCTTTCAATAGTCACCCTAAATGTAAATGGACTTAATGCACCAATCAAAAGACATAGAGTAATAGAATGGATAAAAAAGCAAGACCCATCTATATGCTGCTTACAAGAAACTCACCTTAAACCCAAAGATAAGCATAGACTAAAAGTCAAGGGATGGAAAAACATATTTCAGGCAAACAACAGTGAGAAGAAAGCAGGGGTTGCAGTACTAATATCAGACAAAATAGACTTCAAAACAAAGAAAGTAACAAGAGATAAAGAAGGCCACTACATAATGATAAAGGGCTTAGTCCAACAAGAGGATATAACCATTCTAAATATATATGCACCCAATACAGGAGCACCAGCATATGTGAAGCAAATACTAACAGAACTAAAGAGGGAAATAGACTGCAATGCATTCATTGTAGGAGACTTCAACACACCACTCACCCCAAAGGATAGATCCACCGGGCAGAAAATAAGTAAAGACACACAGGCACTGAACAACACACTAGAACAGATGGACCTAATAGACATCTATAGAACTTTACATCCAAAAGCAACAGGATATACATTCTTCTCAAGTGCACATGGAACATTCTCTAGAATAGACCACATACTAGCTCACAAAAAGAGCCTCAGTAAATTCCACAATATTGAAATTCTACCAACCAATTTTTCAGACCACAAAGGTATGAAAGTAGAAATAAATTCTACAAAGAAAACAAAAAGGCTCACAAACACATGGAGGCTTAACAACATGCTACTAAATAATCAATGGATCAATGAACAAATCAAAATAGAGATCAAGGAATATATAGAAACAAATGACAACAACAACACTAAGCCCCAACTTCTGTGGGATGCAGCGAAAGCAGTCTTAAGAGGAAAGTATATAGCAATCCAGGCACACTTGAAGAAGGAAGAACAATCCCAAATGAATAGTCTAACATCACAATTATTAAAACTGGAAAAAGAAGAACAAATGAGGCCTAAAGTCAGCAGAAGGAGGGACATAATAAAGATCAGAGAAGAAATAAACAAAATTGAGAAGAATAAAACAATAGCAAAAATCAACGAAACCAAGAGCTGGTTCTTTGAGAAAATAAACAAAATAGATAAGCCTCTAGCCCAACTTATTAAGAGAAAAAGAGAGTCAACACAAATCAACATAATCAGAAATGAGAATGGAAAAATCACGACAGACTCCACAGAAATACAAAGAATTATTAAAGACTACTATGAAAACCTATATGCCAACAAGCTGGAAAACCTAGAAGAAATTGACAACTTCCTAGAAAAATACAACCTCCCAAGACTGACCAAGGAAGAAACACAAAAGTTAAACAAACCAATTACAAGCAAAGAAATTGAAACAGTAATCAAAAACCTACCCAAGAACAAAACCCCGGGGCCGGACGGATTTACCTCGGAATTTTATCAGACACACAGAGAAGACATAATACCCATTCTCCTTAAAGTGTTCCACAAAATAGAAGAAGAGGGAATACTCCCAAACTCATTCTATGAAGCCAACATCACCCTAATACCAAAACCAGGCAAAGACCCCACCAAAAAAGAAAATTACAGACCAATATCCCTGATGAACGTAGATGCAAAAATACTCAATAAAATATTAGCAAACAGAATTCAACAGTATATCAAAAGGATCATACACCATGACCAAGTGGGGTTCATCCCAGGGATGCAAGGATGGTACAACATTCGAAAATCCATCAACATCATCCACCACATCAACAAAAAGAAAGACAAAAACCACATGATCATCTCCATAGATGCTGAAAAAGCATTTGACAAAATTCAACATCCATTCATGATAAAAACTCTCAGCAAAATGGGAATAGAGGGCAAGTACCTCAACATAATAAAGGCCATATATGATAAACCCACAGCCAGCATTATACTGAACAGCGAGAAGCTGAAAGCATTTCCACTGAGATCGGGAACCAGACAGGGATGCCCACTCTCCCCACTGTTATTTAACATAGTACTGGAGGTCCTAGCCACGGCAATCAGACAAAACAAAGAAATACAAGGAATCCAGATTGGTAAAGAAGAAGTTAAACTGTCACTATTTGCAGATGATATGATACTGTACATAAAAAACCCTAAAGACTCCACTCCAAAACTACTAGAACTGATATCGGAATACAGCAAAGTTGCAGGATACAAAATCAACACACAGAAATCTGTAGCTTTCCTATACACTAACAACGAATCAATAGAAAGAGAAATCAGGAAAACAATTCCATTCACCATTGCATCAAAAAGAATAAAATACCTAGGAATAAACCTAACCAAGGAAGTGAAAGACTTATACTCTGAAAACTACAAGTCACTCTTAAGAGAAATTAAAGGGGACACTAATAAATGGAAACTCATCCCATGCTCATGGCTAGGAAGAATTAATATCGTCAAAATGGCCATCCTGCCGAAAGCAATATACAAATTTGATGCAATCCCTCTCAAATTACCAGCAACATTCTTCAATGAATTGGAACAAATAATTCAAAAATTCATATGGAAACACCAAAGACCCCGAATAGCCAAAGCAATCCTGAAAAAGAAGAATAAAGTAGGGGGGATCTCACTCCCCAACTTCAAGCTCTACTACAAAGCCATAGTAATCAAGACAATTTGGTACTGGCACAAGAACAGAGCCACAGACCAGTGGAACAGATTAGAGACCCCAGAAATTAACCCAAACATATATGGTCAATTAATATTTGATAAAGGAGCCATGGACATACAATGGCAAAATGACAGTCTCTTCAACAGATGGTGCTGGCAAAACTGGACAGCTACATGTAGGAGAATGAAACTGGACCATTGTCTAACCCCATATACAAAGGTAAACTCAAAATGGATCAAAGACCTGAATGTAAGTCACGAAACCATTAAACTCTTGGAAAAAAACATAGGCAAAAACCTCTTAGACATAAACATGAGTGATCTCTTCTTGAACATATCTCCCCGGGCAAGGAAAACAATAGCAAAAATGAGCAAGTGGGACTACATTAAGCTGAAAAGCTTCTGTACAGCGAAAGACACCATCAATAGAACAAAAAGGAACCCTACAGTATGGGAGAATATATTTGAAAATGACAGATCTGATAAAGGCTTGACGTCCAGAATATATAAAGAGCTCACACGCCTCAACAAACAAAAAACAAATAACCCAATTAAAAAATGGGCAGAGGAACTGAACAGACAGTTCTCCAAAAAAGAAATACAGATGGCCAAGAGACACATGAAAAGATGCTCCACATCGCTAATTATCAGAGAAATGCAAATTAAAACTACAATGAGGTATCACCTCACACCAGTAAGGATAGCTGCCATCCAAAAGACAAACAACAACAAATGTTGGCGAGGCTGTGGAGAAAGGGGAACCCTCCTACACTGCTGGTGGGAATGTAAATTAGTTCAACCATTGTGGAAAGCAGTATGGAGGTGCATCAAAATGCTAAAAACAGACCTACCATTTGACCCAGGAATTCCACTCCTAGGAATTTACCCTAAGAACGCAGCAATCAAGTTTGAGAAAGACAGATGCACTCCTATGTTTATCGCAGCACTATTTACAATAGCCAAGAATTGGAAGCAACCTAAATGTCCATCTGTAGATGAATGGATAAAGAAGATGTGGTACATATACACAATGGAATACTACTCAGCCATAAGAAGTGGAAAAATCCAACCATTTGCAGCAACATGGATGGAGCTGGAGAGTATTATGCTCAGTGAAATAAGCCAAGCGGAGAAAGAGAAATACCAAATGATTTCACTCATCTGAGGAGTATAGGAACAAAGGAAAAACTGAAGGAACAAAACAGCAGCAGAATTACAGAACCCAAAAATGGACTAACAGGTACCAAAGGGAAAGGAACTGGGGAGGATGGGTGGGCAGGGAGGGATAAGGGGGGGGAAGAAGAAGGGGGGTATTAAGATTAGCATGCATGGGGGGGAGGGAGAAAGGGGAGGGTGGGCTGCACAACACAGAGAGGACAAGTAGTGACTCTACAACATTTTGCTAAGCTGATGGACAGTAACCGTAATGTGGTTGTTAGGGGGGACCTGATATAGGGGAGAGCATAGTAAACATAGTATTCTTCAGGTAAGTGTAGATTAAAAATTTAAAAAAAAAAAAAAGAAAGAAAGAAAGAAAAGGGGGATTACTCCTTAACAGGATAAAACTATTGGTAAATCAAAGATCAACGCATGCTTTAAATATCCTTAATGTTGATCACTTAAAGGGTGTCAGATGATCAGCTATGGAGGTACTCTTTTCTGATAATATTCCTTTCTCTTAATTAAAAAAAAAAAAAAAAAAAGCAGTTACTGTGTGCTGACCTCCAATGAGTTCTGCACAGTGGTATAGAGGGCATGTCAAAGTGTGGGCAAAGGGTCTGTTTGTTTCTACGCAGAAGATCAAGGCCTAGCTTGGATACCCAGAAAATGAACTAAGATACGATATGAGGAGGAGCTTCCGGCATCAGCACTCTCTGGAGGACTCGTGCCGGGGGATGATCATCAAAAAGCCTCCACAGGGATCCGGACGATGCTGCGGTTGTGGCTGCATCCAGCCCACCATCTCCTGGACTTGCCATGAGAAGGAGGAGGGAGATGTCTAGGCTGGCATGTGCATACAGTGAGACAACGAATTTGACTGGATCTGTACTGTTGGAACTCAACCAGGAGTTGGGAGGGGTGCAAGTTGTAGCACCCCAAAATCTCATGACTATAGACTATCTATGGTTAAAAGAACATATGGGATGTGAACAGATCCCAGAAATGGGCTGCCTTAATTTGTCTGATGGTTCAAGTACAGTTGGAAAATATCCATCATATCATAGATAAATTTTCACAAATGCCTAGGGTGCCTAAATGGTTTTCTTGGCTTCACTGGAGATGGCTGGTAATTATAGATTTGCTTTGTTTATGTCACCGTATTCCTATTATGTCAATATGTGTGGGCAAATTAGTTAGTAGTTTAAAACCTATACATACTTAAGGTACTATACAAGAAGATATGTCAAAGAAATAATCAATCCTCCCAAGTTTCCTTCATATGCTACATCTATAGCTTTTCTTCTTCCTTCCTAATTACAAACTTTAAATAGAATTCGTGCCTCATATCGAATTTACCGAGTATCATAATTCCTCCAGGTGGTAAAGATACCTCGAGACAAGTGCTGGGCATAGAAGCCACAGGGCATAAATCTGCAAAGAAGTAAAAAGCTAACCTTTGCAAGCAATATGGCTTCTCTCTCACTTACCAACTTTACATTTCCCTGTATGGCCCCGGAAGATGACTGGTTAGCCAGAGACGGGTAAGATTCCTCAAGGGAGGAACAACCTAAGACAGGCACAGTCGCAGGGGGGCCATCAGGTGAGAATTTGGGGATCAACAGAGGTGAGGCTCAGAACCTCACCCCCCCTGCTTTGAGAGAAATCTTCTGCATCCGTGGATGTTTTGCTGCCCTTGTCTAGCCTGGATTAATACTTAGTCCATAGGCACACACCTGATCATCTGATCATCTACATTTGCCTTCTTACAGCACTAAACTATGTTTTCTACCTTTATCTTGCATCTACCTACCACTTCAGCATTTTATTAAAAATAAAAATAATAATAATAATAGGAGAAATGTGGGATCAACATATAAATCAAGTACAAAAATCAAATGAATATTCATATTTGACCTGATGGTTTATAGGTCATATTGCATGATCAAAACCGAAAGTTTCTGTGATGACTGCCCTTGTACTGTTCACCATGTAAGAATTTATTCACTCTGTAAGAATTCGTTCACCATGTAAGAACTTGTTCGTTATGCTTCAGAAGATTGGAGACTGACGAGAATTAGGCTTGAGATGGATTAATGATTGTACATTGAGCATTGACCCCCCTATACTGAATTTTATTGTTGTTAACAACCATTTGATCAATAAATATGAGAGATGCCCTCTCAAAAAAAAAAAAAAAAAAAAAAAAAAAAAAAGCAAGACCCATCTATATGCTGCTTACAAGAAACTCACCTTAAACCCAAAGACAAGCATAGACTAAAAGTCAACGGATGGAAAAACATATTTCAGGCAAACAACAGTGAGAAGAAAGCAGAGGTTGCAGTACTAATATCAGACAAAATAGACTTCAAAACAAAGAAAGTAACAAGAGATAAAGAAGGATACTACATAATGATAAAGGGCTCAGTCCAACAAGAGAATATAACCATTCTAAATATATATGCACCCAACACAGGAGCACCAGCATATGTGAAATAAATACTAACAGAACTAAAGAGGGAAACAGACTGCAATGCATTCATTTTAGGAGACTTCAACACACCACTCACCCCAAAGGATAGATCGACCAGGCAGAAAATAAGTAAGGACACACAGGCACTGAACAACACACTAGAACAGATGGACCTAATAGACATCTATAGAACTCTACATCCAAAAGCAACAGGATATACATTCTTCTCAAGTGCACATGGAACATTCTCCAGAATAGACCACATACTAGCTCACAAAAAGAGCCTCAGTAAATTCCAAAATATTGAAATTCTACCAACCAATTTTTCAGACCACAAAGGTATAAAAGTAGAAATAAATTCTACAAAGAAAACAAAAAGGCTCACAAACACATGGAGGCTTAACAACATGCTACTAAATAATCAATGGATCAATGAACAAATCAAAATAGAAATCAAGGAATATATAGAAACAAATGACAACAACACACTAAGCCCCAACTTCTGTGGGACGCAGCGAAAGCAGTCTTAAGAGGAAAGTATATAGCAATGCAGGCACACTTGAACAAGGAAGAAAAATCCCAAATGAATAGTCTAACATCAAAATTATCGAAACTGGAAAAAGAAGAACAAATGAGGCCTAAAGTCAGCAGAAGGAGGGACATAATAAAGATCAGAGAAGAAATAAACAAAATTGAGAAGAATAAAACAATAGCAAAAATCAATGAAACCAAGAGCTGGTTCTTTGAGAAAATAAACAAAATAGATAAGCCTCTAGCCAAACTTATTAAGAGAAAAAGAGAATCAACACAAATCAACATAATCAGAAATGAGAACGGAAAAATCACGACAGACTCCACAGAAATACAAAGAATTATTAAAGACTACTATGAAAGCCTATATGCCAACAAGCTGGAAAACCTAGAAGAAATGGACAACTTCCTAGAAAAATACAGCCTTCCAAGACTGACCAAGGAAGAAACACAAAAGTTAAACAAACCAATTACGAGCAAAGAAATTGAAACAGTAATCAAAAAACTACCCAAGAACAAAACCCCGGGGCCGGACGGATTTACCTCGGAATTTTATCAGATACACAGAGAAGACATAATACCCATTCTCCTTAAAGTTTTCCAAAAAATAGAAGAGGAGGGAATACTCCCAAACTCATTCTATGAACCTAACATCACCCTAATACCAAAACCAGGCAAAGACCCCACCAAAAAAGAAAATTACAGACCAATATCCCTGATGAATGTAGATGCAAAAATACTCAATAAAATATTAGCAAACAGAATTCAACAGTATATCAAAAGGATCATACACCATGACCAAGTGGGATTCATCCCAGGGATGCAAGGATGGTACAACATTCGAAAATCCATCAACATCATCCACCACATCAACAAAAAGAAAGACAAAAACCACATGATAATCTCCATAGATGCTGAAAAAGCATTTGACAAAATTCAACATCCATTCATGATAAAAACTCTCAGCAAAATGGGAATAGAGGGCAAGTAATCAACATAATAAAGGCCATATATGAAAAACCCACAGCCAGCATTATACTGAACAGCGAGAAGCTGAAAGCATTTCCTCTGAGATCAGGAACAAGACAGGGATGCCCACTCTCCCCACTGTTATTTAACATAGTACTGGAGGTCCTAGCCACGGCAATCAGACAAAACAAAGAAATACAAGGAATCCAGATTGGTAAAGAAGAAGTTAAACTGTCACTATTTGCAGATGATATGATACTGTACATAAAAAACCCTAAAGACTCCACTCCAAAACTGCTAGATCTGATATCGGAATATAAGAAAGTTGCAGGATACAAAATTAACACGCAGATATCTGTAGCTTTCCTATACACTAACAATGAACCCATAGAAAGAGAAATCAGGAAAACAATTCCATTCACCATTGCATCAAAAAGAAAAAAATACCTAGGAATAAACCTAACCAAAGAAGTGAAAGACTTATACTCTGAAAACTACAAGTCACTCTTAAGAGAAATTAAAGGGGACACTAATAAATGGAAACTCATCCCATGCTCATGACTAGGAAGAATTAATATCGTCAAAATGGCCATCCTGCCCAAAGCAATATACAGATTTAATGCAGTCCGTCTCAAATTACCAGCAACATTCTTCAATTAATTGGAACAAATAATTCAAAAATTCATATGGAAACACCAAAGACCCCGAATAGCTAAAGCAATCCTGAAAAAGAAGAATAAAGTAGGGGGGATCTCACTCCCCAACTTCAAGCTCTACTACAAAGCCATAGTAATCAAGACAATTTGGTACTGGCACAAGAACAGAGCCACAGACCAGTGGAACAGATTAGAGACTCCAGAAATTAACCCAAACATATATGGTCAATTAATATTTGATAAAGGAGCCATGGACATACAATGGCGAAATGACAGTCTCTTCAACAGATGGTGCTGGCAAAACTGGACAGCTACATGTAGGAGAATGAAACTGGACCATTGTCTAACCCCATATACAAAGGTAGACTCAAAATGGATCAAAGACCTGAATGTAAGTCATGAAACCATTAAACTGTTGGAAAAAAACATAGGCAAAAACCTCTTAGACATAAACATGAGTGACCTCTTCTTGAACATATCTCCCCGGGCAAGGAAAACAACAGCAAAAATGAACAAGTGGGACTACATTAAGCTGAAAAGCTTCTGTACAGCGAAAGACACCATCAATAGAACAAAAAGGAACCCTACAGTATGGGAGAATATATTTGAAAATGACAGATCTGATAAAGGCTTGACGTCCAGAATATATAAAGAGCTCACACGCCTCAACAAACAAAAAACAAATAACCCAATTAAAAAATGGGCAGAGGAACTGAACAGACAGTTCTCTAAAAAAGAAATACAGATGGCCAAGAGACACATGAAAAGATGCTCCACATCGCTAATTACCAGAGAAATGCAAATTAAAACTACAATGAGGTATTACCTCACACCAGTAAGGATAGCTGCCATCCAAAAGACAAACAACAACAAATGTTGGCGAGGCTGTGGAGAAAGGGGAATCCTCCTACACTGCTGGTGGGAATGTAAATTAGTTCAACCATTGTGGAAAGCAGTATGGAGGTTCATCAAAATGCTCAAAACAGACATACCATTTGACCCAGGAATTCCACTCCTAGGAATTTACCCTAAGAACGCAGCAATCAAGTTTGAGAAAGACAGATGCACCCCTATGTTTATTGCAGCACTATTTACAATAACCAAGAATTGGAAGCAACCTAAATGTCCATCGGTAGATGAATGGATAAAGAAGATGTGGTACATATACACAATGGAATACTACTCAGCCATAAGAAGTGGAAAAATCCAACCATTTGCAGCAACATGGATGGAGCTGGAGAGTATTATGCTCAGTAAAATAAGCCAAGCGGAGAAAGAGAAATACCAAATGATTTCACTCATCTGAGGAGTATAAGAACAAAGGAAAAACTGAAGGAACAAAACAGCAGCGGAATAACAGAACCCAAAAATGGACTAACAGGTACCAAAGGGAAAGGAACTGGGCAGGATGGGTGGGCAGGGAGGGATAAGGGGGGGGAAGAAGAAGGGGAGTATTAAGATTAGCATGCATGGGGGGAGGGAGAAAGGGGAGGGTGGGCTGTACAACACAGAGAGGACAAGTAGTGATTCTACAACATTTTGCTAAGCTGATGGACAGTAACTGTAATGTGGTTGTTAGGGGGGACCTGATATAGGGGAGAGCATAGTAAACATAGTATTCTTCATGTAAGTGTAGATTAAAGATTTTTTAAAAAAAAAAAGAAAGAAAGAAAGAAAGAAAAGTGGGATTACTCCTTGATAGGATAAAACTATTGGTAAATCAAAGATCAACGCATGCTTTAAATAACCTTAATGTTGATCACTTAAAGGGTGTCAGATGATCAGCTATGGAGGTACTCTTTTCTGATAATATTCCTTTCTCTTAATAAAAAAAAAAGCAGTTCCTGTGTTCTGACCTCCAATGAGTTCTGCACAGTGGTATAGAGGGCATGTCAAAGGGTGGGCAAAGGGTCTGTTTGTTTCTATGCAGAAGATCAAGGCCTAGCTTGGATACCCAGAAAATGAACTAAGATACGATATGAGGAGGAGCTTCCAGCATCAGCACTCTCTGAAGGACTTGTGCCAGGGGGATGATCATCAAAAAGCCTCCACAGGGATCTGGGCAATGCTGCGGTTGTGGCTGCATCCACCCCACCGTCTCCTGGACTTGCCATTGGAATGAGGAGGAGATGTCTAGGCTGGCATGTGCATACAGTGAGACAATGAATTTGACCAGATCTGTACTGTTGGAACTCAACCAGGAATTGGGAGGGGTGCAAGTTGTAGCACTCCAAAATCTTATGACTATAGACTATCTATGGTTAAAAGAACATATGGGATGTGAACAGATCCCAGAAATGGGCTGCTTTAATTTGTCTGATTTCTCTCAGACTGTTCAAGTACAGTTGGACAATATCCATCATATCATAGACAAATTTTCACAAATGCCTAGGGTGCCTAAATGGTTTTCTTGACCTCACTGGAGATGGATGGTAATTATAGATTTGCTTTGTTTATGTCACCGTATTCCTATTATGTTAATATGTGAGCGCAAATTAGTTGGTAGTTTAAAACCTATACATGCTTAAGGTACTCTACAAGAAGATACGTCCAAGAAATAATCAATCCTCCCATGTTTTCTTCCATATGCTACCTCTATAGCTTTTCTTCTTCCTTCCTAATTACAACCCTTAAATAGAATTCGTGCCTCATATCGAATTTACCGAGTATCATAATTCCTCCAGGTGGTAAGGATACCTCGAGACAAGTGCTGGGCATAGAAGCCACAGGGCATAAATCTGCAAAGAAGTAAAAAGCTAACCTTTTCAAACAATATGGCTTCTCTCTCACTTACCAACTTTACATTTCCCTGTATGGCCCCAGAAGATGACGGGTTAGCCAGAGACGGGTAAGATTCCTCAAGGGAGGAACAACCTAAGACAGGCACAGTTGCAGGGGGGCCATCAGGTGAGAAATTGGGGATCAACAGAGGTGAGGCTCAGAACCTCACCCCCCCTGCTTTGAGAGAAATCTTCTGCATCCGTGGATGTCTTGCTGCCCTTGTCTAGCCTGGATTAATACTTAGTCCATAGGCACACACCTGATCATCTACATTTGCCCTCTTACAGCACTAAACTATGTTTTCTACCTTTATCTTGCATCTACCTACCACTTCAGCATTTTATTAAAAATAAAAATAATAATAATAATAAAGGGAGAAATGTGGGATCAACATATAAATCAAGTATAAAAATCAAACGAATATTCATATTTGACCTGATTGTTTATAGTTCAAAATGCGTGATCAAAACCAAAAGTTTCTGTGATGAATGCCCTTGTACTGTTCACCATGTAAGAATTTATTCACTATGTAAGAATTCGTTCAGCATGTAAGAACTTGTTCGTTATGCTTCAGAAGATTGGAGACTGATGAGAATTAGGCTTGACATGGATTAATGATTGTACATTGAGCATTGACCCCCCTATACTGAATTTTATTGTTGTTAACAACCATTTGATCAATAAATATGAGAGGTGCCCTCTCAAAAAAAAAAATCAAACGAATATTCATATTTGACCTGATTTTATAGTTCATAATGCGTGATCAAAACCGAAAGTTTCTGTGATGACTGCCCTTGCACTGTTCACCATGTAAGAACTTATTCACTATGTAAGAATTTGTTCACTATGTAAGAACTTATTCGTTATGCTTCAGAAGATTGGAGACTGTTGAGAATTAGGCTTGGGGTTGATTAATGATTGTGCATTGAGTCCCCTATACAGAATTTTATTGTTGTTAACAACCATTTTATCAATAAATATGAGAGATGCCCTCTCAAAAAAAAAAACTGAATAAGCCAAAAGTATTATGACTGCATCTGACAATTACAAGTTTTCTCTCAACTGTTTTTTTAATGAGGAATAATTGACATATATTAGTTTCAGTGTACAATATAGTGATTCAATATTTACATGTATTTTATGAAATGGTCACCACAGTAAGTCTAAGTTACCATCTGTCACCACACAAAGTTGTTAAACTATTACTGACTATACTCCCTATGCTGTACATTACATCCCCCTGTCTTATTATTTCATACCTGAAATACTGTACCTTCACTTAATTCATCCATCTCCCTAATCCCTCCCCTCTGGCAACCATCAATTTATTCTCTGTATCTATGAGTCTGTTTGCTTATTTTGTTTTCTAGATACTACATATAAGTGAAGTCATACCATATGACTTCAGTCTCTCTCTGTCTGACTTACTTTATATAGCATAATAGTCTCTATATCCATGCATGCTGTCACAAATGACAAGATTTCATACTTTTTTATGGCTGAGGAATATTCAACTGTATATATTTCCCATATCTTCTGTATCCATTCATTTATTGATAGGCATTTAAGTAGCTTCGATATCTTGGCTATTATAAATAATGTTGCAATGAATATAGGAATTCATATGTGTTTTCCTTTTCTTCAAATGCCTAGAAGTGGAATTGCTTGATTATGTGGTATTTCTATTTTTAATTTTTATGGGAACCTTCATACTCTTTTCCATACTGTAAATTCCTACACCATTTTACATTCCCACCAACAACGCACAAGGGTTCCCTTTCCTCTACACCTTTGCCAATACTTGTTATTTCTTGTCTTTTTGAAAATAGCCATCTGACAGGTGAGGTGGTATCTCATTGCAGTTTTAATTTGTATTTCCCTGATGATTAGTGATTTTGACCAACCTTTTGTGTGCCTATTGGTCATCTGTATGTCTCCTTTGAAAAGTGTCTATTCAGGTCCTCTGCCCATTTTTTAATTGGATTCTTTATTTTTTGATATGATGTTTTATGAGTTCTTCATTTATATTGGATGCTAACCCCTTATTGGATATATCATTTGTGAATATCTTCTCTCACTCTGTCGGATGCCTTGGCAAATGTTTTGCTGATGGCTTCCTTCAATGTGCAAAACTTTCTTAGTTTGATGCAGTCCCATTTGTTTGTTTTGCTTTTGTTGTCCTTGCCTGAGGAAATAGATCAAAAAAATATCACTAAGACCACTGTCAAAGACTTTACTGCCTATGTTTTCTTCTGGGAGTTTTAAGGACTCAGGTCTTACATTTAGATATTTGATCCATTTTGAGTTTATTTTTGTATATGGTGTGAGAAGTGGTACAGTTTCATTCTTTTGCATGTAGCTGTCCAGTTTTCCCAGCATCATTTATTGAAGAGATGACCCTTTCCCCATTGTATAGTCTTGCCTCCTTTGTTGTAGATGAATTGACCACATCAGCATGGGCTCTCTAGTCTCTTCCATTGATCTCTGTGTCTGTTTTTGTGCCAGTACTATACTATTTTGATTACTGTAGCTTTGTAGTATAGTTTGAAATCAGGGAGCCTGACACCTGCAGCTTTGTTCTTTCTCGAGATTGCTTTGGCTATTTTGGGTCTTTTGAGGTTACATACAAATTTTAAGATTGTTTGCTCTAGTTCTGTGAAAATGCCTTGAAAATTTTGCACTGAATCTTCAGATTGCTTTGGAAAGTATGGACATTTTAGCAATATTACTTCTTCCAATCCATGAACACAAAATCTTTCCATTTATTTGTGTTGTCTTCAATTTCTTTCATCGTGCCTTATAGTTTTCATAGTACAGGTCATTCACCTCCTTGGATAAATATGTATTCCTGGGTATTTTACTCTTTTTGATGCATGCTGATGTTAACATTGGAAGAAAAAGGATGCTGACTAGATTATGAAAAGAATAAGGCATAATTGTTTATTGTATTACATATTAATCAGGGTTGGTTTAAGGTAAGTTAATTAGCATTAAGTCCCATCTGAAAGCCCAAAATGAACTTGAAATTTCCCAGCTGTCCTTCCTTGATTTGACCTACTTAATTAAATCCTGTTCCTAAAACCTAGACATTTATATGAGTCTTCTTAAGGAGATATTACAGCTTTGTCTTGACTATCCACTTTCAGTCTGGTTTTGTTTGTTTTTTTGTTTGTTTATGTTTTTTGTTTTCTTGTTTTGGTTTAGTTTTTGGTTGCTTTGGGATTAACAATGACCATCATTTAGATTTGTAACCCTTAGTCTTGTAGCAGATTGTATTTGAAAACTGCATTCTAAATTTAGCTTGATTTCCTCATCAATTTCCTCACATCAAGACATTTTATATACTTCTATATTTTCAAAAATCAAATACCCAACTTCAGACTATGCTCATATGACAGTTTACAACCATAACCAGTAATTAACACATGCAAGGACTAGGATCAAATGAACATGGACTTGACAGAACACAGTTCCAAACTTATAAGTGGGTTGCAAAGGTTTATTTGCAGATTAATTGTATGGAAATTGTGATGGGTTTTCCCTTATAAAAGTTAATGTTAATAGCATTTATTTTTAGTGTAGAATTCATTTTCTTGTTACACAATTGTTTATCATTAGATCTCTACAAGAAGGGCCCTGTGCCAGCTCTGAATCTTCCCTTGGCTCCCTTTTCTTCATGGCACATAAAGCAAAGAGTTCACAGAGCAACAGGGACACATGCACCCAGAGTCTGCCCCCTTCTACTGGTACCTTCCTGCTCACTGGGGGCAGGGGGAGTATAGGGGTCTTTTGTGGGGAGTTAGAAGGAGTGTGATTGGGAGAGCCAGGGTGTGGGTACCCTGTGTACTGCCTCAAGGGGTATAAAGGAAAGAAGTGGGTGGCTAATGGATCTTGAGCTGGGCTGGGGACCAGCCCTCCTTGCAGTGCCACATTCTAGGAAAATCCCCTAAGAGTCTAAAAAAAATTGAATCTAGCACTCCAGATCCTTGCAAAAAATGTACCAGCAAAGAAGGAAGCCAGAAAAGAATATGTTATTCAAAGGTCTGTTAGCTAGATTTTTTTCTAAACAAGGAAGAAACAAACAACATTTGGTAAAATACACAACCAGGCATCATATATTAGAAAGACTAATACTAACTAATAAATATATAAAAATGTGTTCAACCTGGGGAAAATGCAATTCACATCAGTCAGTGAGATACCTTTTCTGACTATTAGATTAACAGTAATTAAAAGATCAATAAATATAATGGAGTGAAAACAGCACACACAGAATACGAAAAAAAATATTTGCAAATCATTTATCTGATAAGGGATTTGTATCTAGACTATATTTTTAAAAATGCATACAACTCAATAGTAAAAAGATCACCCAATTAAAAATGAGTAAAGGATCTAAAGAGTCATTTCTCCACAGAAGATAAGCAAATGTCCTAAAAGGACACAGTGAAATCATTATTCATTAAGAAAAGCAACATCAACATCATAACAAAATACTACTTTGTACCTATTGGGATAGCTGGAGTCAAAAAGTCAGACAAAAACAAGTGTTGAAGATGAGGAAAATCAGAACCCACATGCATTGCTGAAGGGAATGTAAAATGGTGCAGCCACTTTGGAAAGCAGTTTGGCTGTTTCTCAGAAAGCTAAACAAATAGTAACCATATAACCCAGCAATTCCACTCCTAGATATATATCTAAGAAAAACAAAAGCATATGTTCTCAAAAAGACTTGTCCACAAATGCTCATAGCAGCCTTATATTCACAATAACCAAAAAGTGGAAACAACCCAAATGTCCATCAACTGATGAATAAGCAAAATGTGTTGTAGCCATTCAATGGAATTTATTTAGCCCTAAAAAGACATGCAGTGCTGGCACACGCTACAACAAAGACGAGCCTTGAAAACATTACGCTAAGTGAAAAAAGCCAGACAGAAAGATCGTATATTGTATGATCCCACTCCAGAATAGGCAGACGGACAGAGACAGAGTGGATTAGTGGCTGCCTAGGGCTGGAAGACCAGGAGTATGGGGAGACGGGGAGATGGGTGCAAGGTTCTAGAATTACATATGATGATTCCCCAACTCTGTGTCCACCCATCGTGACACCATGCAACAATTTGTTTAAGTTTTAACTAATCAATGTATACTGATATGGAAAAGACCTTCAAGACATATTGTTAAGTGGAAAACATATTTGTGTGTGTGTGTGTGTGTGTGTATATATATATATATATATATGCTTAGACCTATGGAGGGAGAAGGAATTGAGGAAATAAGAAAGTGGGCTGCATTTTTACTCCATATGTCCCCAAATTGTTTGATATATTTATAATGTGCATTAATTCATGAGTTTCCTATATAATCTTTGATGTAGCTGAATAGATTATCCCAGGAGCAGAACTCTTTGTGGTTCAGGAGGAATGAGCAAAAGAACTCACTCATCCCGTGAGAGACTGAGTCATTGTTTAACCCTATAGATTTCGTATTTCTCATGATGATACTGATTTTAACCAAATAGATTTTCATTTGGTGGAATTTCATTCAGTTTAAAAAAAAAGATGAAATAAAACACTGAGGAAGAATGGGACATTTGTGGAGGCAGTGGAGGGAAGTAAGGGTAGATAGAGGTATGCATGAGGCCAAGAGCCTCTCTCAAGGTTTAACTCTCTCAGTCTCCTGCTTTTCCCAACTGTAACTCTTATGAACCCAGAGATTGCCTAACATGTCACGTTCACCACAGGTCATAAGAACATTCTCATAATGGGGAAGGGCGGGAGGTGCATGTGTACATGCGTGTCTTTATAAAACACTTACAAAATAGTTAGAAACAACACTTTCCTCCAAAGTTAAGCTAAGTTTTGGCCATCTGAGAAAGAAAATACTCACATCCTGCCCTTAGCCTAATTCTGTCCACCATTCAGCTAAGCAAGTTTGCATATGTTAGAGGAAAAATATATGCAATCACTTTTTAAAGATGATAGGGAAGAATTTATTCAGCAGTGTATTAAAATGGAGTTTTGTAGCTGGGGAAGAGTTCAGGCTCAACTCTGAACACAAGGAGGAAAAGTGGGAAATTATAGCCAGTGAGCAGGGTTGGAGTGGGGATAGAGGGTCAGTGAATGAAAAATTACTAAAAGGAGGATTATTAATACCTAGGATTGGTAGTAAGAGGGGATTCTGGCTACATGGACCAAACAGGATTCTTGCTGAAGGCAGGCCAGAGTGATCAGACATCACTTGTGGGGTTGTAGAGGATGGGGAATCAGATATGGAAGGTGGGACAATTCCGGCTAAAACTGAACAATGAAGAGAAGGACACAGAAGTCCAAATGTCAGGACCAGTTGAGAAGAGAGTTCCAATAATTCTGACTAAGTGTGGTCAAGGGTCCCATACAGTGTCTAAAAAAAGAGATTCCTAGAGGCCTTGCATTCCAAGATAAGCCATGAAAAATAGGAATGTCCCAGTTTCCTTTAGCAAAACATAGGAACATCTTTTTTTTTAATCAAAACTGACTTAAATGCCATCTAATTAGAACTGTTGATTACCATATATTGAGCTATAAATACAGTTTGTTCTCTTAATTTAATGAGCCAATATGTCTGAAAGCTGGACTCCTTTGCAAATAATGCAAGGGAAAAACAAAAAACTTTACTTATTGCTGAAATTTGTCTCTGAGGTATTTTTGTAATGCAACTAAGTAATATTCTTGCACATAGGACTTCTTGCCCAAGACCTACTCAGTGCTTATCGAACAGGAAACAGTATCTGTTTTCTAAGAGCCATAACACATTGGTAGACTAAATAGTGGGAATCTTGAGATAATATATTCATTAAATAAATGGTCAAATGTTATTGAAGGATGCATGCTGTATAATCAGCGAAAGAGACTGTCCCAAACTGCCACAGAACTCCTAAAGAAGAAGAGGATGGAGGTGTGTGCAGCCTCCAGTGAGCCTATGTGGATGGGGCCATGCAGCAAATCTCCCCACTGTCCAGGGTCACACAGGCAGGCAACCTGGTCCTGCACACCTGCCTTCCTCAGGTTTTCCCCTCTATGTAGTCTCTCACTTATACCTCATACGATGTTACATTTCTCAGCTTCCTCCCTGCAGAAAAGTACAGATGAATTACAACTTCCTATCAGATCCATGAATTTTTAAATGTCACCTAAATGGAATTTAATGAGTCCCCAAAGTGCCTGACTAACCTTTATGAATGGCACTCACCAAAAGTGTCATGCAAGTGGCCTTACTAGACCTTCTCTGATTATATGCTGCCCTTGAAAGAAAATACACTTCTTGAAAATGAATACTCTTCTACAAATTATGAATAAGATAGAGCCTTCTTAGCTTTTCTTGAGTTGTTACTGTGTTACTTCCTAAGACCTAATCCCCCTTCTTGCAATGGAGGCAGAAATGATGTAACCTCATTAGACATTCAGGGAAACTAAAGCAGTCATGAAGTCTCCTGGGATGTTTCCTCCAACCAGAGATTGGCAGTTGTCTGGAAGGGGAAAATCACTCTTGACAAGTGAGAACACATCCATCTCCTGGAAAATACCATTGATATAACAAGAAAGACATGCCCTCAAGGCACAGACAGACCCTCTCTTCCAAGAGGGTTTGGGGGCTCCAGTTAGCATGGAGCAGCACACTTGCAAATCACACTCCTGTAACAGGAGAGAGGCATTCTGTTGTCATACTTCACATATTGAAACATCCTTGCAAAAGGTAGAGATAACAGGATGCAATGCTGAACTGTCAGGAGCACCAGCTTCCTTCCCCAAGATCAACTGCAAGTGTGTAGAGAAGGAAAGCTGAGTCGGGGAAGTGCTTTGAGCTGGTATGTGTAGGGTATGGTGGCTTTGGCCTGGAGGAAGCAGCCCAACAGGAGATGGAAGAATAAAGGCAGAAATACTGGACTTCTGTTTTTGCTTCTCCTCTGCCGCTGTCTTGGAACAAAGAGTGCTCATTCCCATGCCTGACGTGACTCAGATCCACAGGTGTGATGGAGCTGGTGTAGGAGATCAGTAGTCCATTGTTAAGTTTTTAAGAAGTTTGCAAGCAGTTTTTAAATACAGTCATTAAAAGGCACTCCTATGTTTATTGCAGCATTATTTATCATATCCAAGATATAAAAGGAACCAAGTGTCCATCAGTAGATGAATGGATAAAGATGTGGTATATATATATATGCAATGGAACATTACTGAGCCATACAAAGGAAAAGAAATCTTGCCATTTGCAACAACATGGATGGACCTTGAACGTACTATGCTAAGTGAAAAAGCCAGGCAGAGAAAGACAAATACTATATGATTTCACTTACATGTGGAATATAAACAAAGCAAAACAAAATAAATTTTATTCAAACAGAAATAGATTCAGACACTGAAGAATGACTGGTAGTTACCATGGGGAAGGGGCTGAGGTGAGTGGGTGAAATAGGTGAAGGGGGTAAAGCACAAAATCTCAATCATAATATAAATTAGTCAAAAGGATGAAAGTATAGAGAATATAGTCAATAGTTCTGTAACATACTATTTTAACCGAACTATACTACTTGAGGTACTACTCTCTCAGTAATGTAGGTAACTGCAAATCACTATATTGTATACTTGAATCAATGTAATATTGTATATCAACTATACCTCAATAAAAAAATAGAAAATCCAGTCATTATTAAAATTAAATTGTACAAACTTACAATTAATAAGTTATATTAAAAGTAAAGGCAACACTTGATTGATAATGGCATTATTCACAATAGCCAAGGTAGGAGGAACTCAAGTGTGTCCATCAGCAGATAAATGGGTAAACAAAATGTGTATATACAGACAATGGAGTATTATTCAGCCTTAAAAAGGAAGGAATTTCTGACACATGCTGCAACATGAATCAACCTTGAGGACATTATGGTAAGTGAAATAAGCCAGATATAAAAAGATGAAAAGCATATGGTTCCCTTTATTCTGAGGTACCTAGAGTAGTCTATGTCTAATCTGTAGACACAGACAGTAAAATGGTGGTTGCCAGGGGTTAGGGGGAGGAGGAATGGGGAGTTATGTAATGGGTGTAGAGGTTCATTTGCAAAGAAAAATTCTGTAGGTTGGTTCCACAATAATGTGAATAAACTTAATAATACTGAACTGAACACTTAAAGTCACTAAGCTAGTATTATATTGTGTATTTTACCACAATTAAAGGTAAAAAAAATTCTTAAAATTGTTTAAAGCAAAGGCAATACAATCTCAATTTCCTGGCTTTCATAAAACTGATAATTATGTAAAATAATACCGCTGGGGAAACTTGGGTGATGGGTACACAGAATCTTCCTGTGTTATTTTGCAACTTCTTGGGAGTTTGTAATTATTTTAAAGTGTTTTTTTTAAACAATAAATACTCAAAAGTCATCACTCCTAATTATTTTACTACAGTTTGCAATTATCTATATTCCTGTGATTATTACACTTTATTCTGTACTTGTGTGGTGGAAACGCTATAAGATACTGTGCTACTGCAGGTCTCTCAACTCCACTTCCAGCTAGCAGCTTGCAATCAGCCTTGGTGGGAGCACTTATGACAGCCAGAAAACACTACAAATCAGGGCTTCCCCCTCATACCGCCTCCCTCAGCTGGTTCTAGGCCTGTAGAGCAGCTTGCGGTCCAAGTGTTCCCCCTGATTAAATTTAGGTTTAGCCATGAAGTCCTGTGCTTGTGAGAGGAAAAGACAAGTTTAGTGGGGACTAACTGACCTCCAGCAATTGCTTAGAAACTTCAAAGTTAGAGAATTATAACCAAGGAGCATAACCAAGCATCCTGTGCTGCTTCCCCAGGAGGTTGTGATAGTTAATTTTATGTGTCAACTTGACTGAGCTAAGGGATGCCCAGAGAGCTGATGAGCCATTTCTGGATGCATCATGAGGGTGTTTCTGGGAGAGATTGGCATTTGAATCAGTAGACTGAGTAAACAATATCCACCCTCACAAATGTGGGCAGTTATCATCCAATCTGTTTTGAGGGCCCAAAAGGACAAAAAGGTGGAGAACTTTCTCTGTTTAGAAGCTTGGACTTCTGTTTTTCGCCTGCCTTGGGATATCAGAGCTGATGGGTCCCCAAATCAGATTGTTTGGGGTTTTTTGGTGTTGAGTTGTGTGTTCTTTATATATATTGGATATAATGCCTTATCAGATATATCATTTGCAAGCATCTTCTCCCATTCGGTAGGTTGCCTTTTGTTTCATTGACGGTGTCCTTTGCTGTGCAAAAGCTTTCTAGTTTGAGGTAGTTCATTTGTTTGTTTTTATTGTCTTTGCCTGAGGATCCAAAATGTACTGCTCAGATCAATGTCTAAGAATCTGCTGCCTATGTTTTCTTTTAGTTTTATGGTTTCAGGTCTTACATGTAGGCCTTTAATCCATTTGAGTTTCTTTTTGCATATGATATAAGGAAGTGGTCCACTTTCATTCCTTTGCATGTAAATGTGAGACTGGGTTTTCTCCTGCTTGAAATTCTCTGCCCTAGGGCTCATCCAGTTTCATATATTCATAGTTTTTATTATCAGACTCTTAATATTTTTATTCAGTCTCATTCAAAACCCCTGATATACTATGTTGGACAATGTGACTGGACATAATTTGGGATGAAAAATAGGGAATTAATTTTCAGACTATGAAATGCAGTATCTTTAATATTGACTAATCAGTATATTTTCTCACCTATTTCCTCACCTTCTGGAATCTCAAATCCTACCAACAATCCCAGAATGATGTCCAGAAGAGAAATGACTGGTTTGGGAAGAGCAGTTTATGACGTGGGGACAAAAGTGAGAACAGCTTGTGGTTGACCATATGCTGAGTAACTAAGTCAGTGGATTAAAAGAACAAAAAGCTGGAGGATTCAGGAATGCAAGTCCTTTCTTCTACTCCTGGCTTCCATGAGGAGCACTTACTTCTCAGTACGTTCTTCCCCTTTTTTCACTCCATCCCAAGGTAGGTGGAGTGATTTATTTGACTGGCAAATCTGTGAATTCTCAGTTCATTTCTTCCTCTTATAAACCAGCTGTCCTCAGATCTAGTGGTATATCCTACCACTTCATCTCTACTGATAATAAAGATGTAATCCAGTTGTTGACCTCTATTTTTATTCTTTATTTTCTCAGTTTGTCCAAAACTCAGACAAGGAAGAAGGGTGATACTTATTGAGGGACTTTTTGGGGACCCCAATACAAGGTAGCTCATATTATCCAAAGAGAAATGCTATTTATTAGATTTTAAAAGAGTAAATAACAAGATACTACAGGATCCTAAATACACTGTATAAATCTTGAAGACAAAAAATATCTCAACTTAAGGAGTATATCCTCCATTTAGTGAGCATGAACATAGTCTGATATCCATCTATGTTCTGTGAACCATTTTTAGCCACATTCATTGGAATAAAATTAATATGAACTGCAAAATTATACTACATGTAGAACCTGCTCCATTATTTCCAATAGGAAGAAAAGTCATTCCTTCGTCTTCTGCCATCTGAATTTCCTCTTTGGAGAAGTGTCTGTTCAGATTCTCCACCCACTTTTTAATCGGGTTATGTTTTTGGGTGTTGAGGCATATGAGTTACTTATATATTTTGGATGTTAACTCCTTATCAGATGAGTCATTTACAGATACATTCTCCCATACTGTAGGGTGCCTTTTTGTTCTGCTGATGGTATCCTTTGCTGTACAGAAGCTTTTTAGTTTGATGTAGTACTACTTACTCACTTTTTATTTTGTTTCTCTTGCCTGGGAAGATGTGTCCAGGAAAAAATTGCTCATGCTTATGTTCAAGAGATTTTTGCCTATATTATCTTCTAAGAGTTTTATGGTTTCATGACTTACATTCAGGTCTTTGATTTGAGTTTACTTCTGTGTATAGAGTTAGACAGTAATCCAGTTCATTCTCTTGCATGTGGCTGTCCAGTTTTGCCAACACCAGTTGTTGAAGATACTCTCTTTTCCCCATTGTCTATTCATGGCTCCTTTATTGTATAGTAATTGGCCATATACATGTGTGTTTGTATATGGGCTCTCTTTTCTGTTTCATTGATCTATGGATCTGTTCTTCTACCAGTACCAAATTGTTCTGATTACTGTGGCTTTGTAGTAGAGCTTGAAGTTAGGGAGTGTAACCCCCCCTCAAGCTTTGCTCTTCCTTCTCAGTATTGCTTTGGCTACGGGGTCTTTTGTGGTTCCATATGAATTTTAGAACTATTTCTTCTAGTTCATTGAAGAATGCTGTTGATATTTTGATAGGGATTGCATTGAATCTGTAGATTGCTTTGGGCAAGATGGCCATTTTAACAATATTAATTCTTCCTACCCAAGAGCATGGAATGTATTTCCATTTATTAGTATCTTCTTTAATTTCTTTCATGAGTGTCTGGTAGTTTTCAGAATATAGGTCTTTCACATCCTTGGTTAGGTTTATTCCTAGGTATTTTATTCTTTCTGATGAAATTGTAAATGAAGTTGTTTTCCTGATTTCTCTTTCTGCTAGTTCATCATTAGTATATCGGAATGTGACAGATTTCTGTACATTAATTTTATATTCTGTAACTTTGCTGAATCCAGTTATTAGTTCTAATATTATTTTGGTGAATTCTTTAGGGTTTTCTATATATAATATCATGTCATCCACAAACAGTGACAGTTTAACTTCTTTCTTACTAATTTGGATACCTTTTATGTCTTTATTTTGTCTCATTGCTGTGGCCTAGGGGCCCCAATACTATGTTAAATAAAGTGGTGAGAGTGGAATCCTTTTCTTGTTCCTGATCTTAAAGGAAAAGCTTTCAGCTTTTTGCCATTGAGTATGATGTCAGCTGTGGGTTTGTCATATATGGCCTTTATTGTATTGAAGTACATACCCTTTATACCTGTTTTGTTCAGTTTTTATCATAAATGGATGCTGATGTCAAATGCTTTTTCATCATCTATTGTTACAATCATGTGCTTTATATCCTTTTTTGTTGTTGTTAACAGGGTGAATAACTTTGATTTATGAATATTGTACCATTTTTGTATCCCTGGATGCAAATCCCACTTAGTCATGATGGATGATCTTTTTGATGTATTTTTGAATTCAGTTTGCTAATATTTTGTTGAGGATTTTTGCATCTATGTTCATCAGGGATATTCTGTAATTTTCTCTTTTTTTTGGTGTCTTTGCTTTTGGTATTAGAGTAATGCTGGCCTCATAGAGTGAGTTTGTAAGTATTTCCTCCTTTTCTGCTTTTTGGAACACTTTATGAAGGATGGGTATTATCTCTTCTTTGGCAGAATTCAGCTGTGAAGCCATCCAGTCCTGGACTTTTGTTTGTTGGGAGTATTTTTATTACCAATTCAATTTCATTACTGGTAATTATATTTTCAGATTTTCTGTTTCTTCTTGGGTCAGTCTTGGAAGGTAGTATATTTCTAGGATTTGTCCCTATCTTCTAGGTTGTCTATTTGCATATAATTTTTCATAAAATTCTTTAATAATTCTTTTATTTCTGTGGTATCCATTGACTATTCCTTTTTCATTTCTGATTTTGTTTGTATACTCTCTTTTTTTCTTCATAAGTCTAACTAGGAGTGTGTCTATTTTGTTTTTTTTTCTCAAAGAACCAGCCTTTGTATTCATTGATTTTTTTCTATTGTTTTATTTTTCTGTATTTTATTTACTTCTGCTCTGATCTTTATCATGTCACTCCTTCTACTAACTTTGGGCTTCATTTGTTCTTTTCCTAGGTTCTTTAATTGTGAGTTTGGACTGTTTATTTGGGATTGTTCTAGTTTCTTGAGGTAAGCCTATATTGCTATGTTCTTTCCTCTTAGAATCTCTTTTGCTGCATCTCATAAATTTTGGTCTGTTGATCTTTGTTTTCATTTTTCTCTATGTATTGCTTTATTTGTTTTGATTTTTTCATTGATCCATTATTATGTTGTTTAGCCTCCGTGTATGTAGGCTTTTTGTTTTATTTGTTTCATTTATTTCTAGTTTCATATCATTGTAGTCTGAGAAGTTGCTTGATACATTTTTGGTCTTTTTTAATTTACTGAGACTCTTTTTGTGGCCTGGTATGTGATCTATTCTGGAGAACATGCTATGTACAAATGAGAAAAATATTGTCCTGCTGCTTTTGGGTGGAGTATTCTATAGATATCCATTAAGCCCATCTGATCTAACGTGTGGCTCAGTGCCTCTGTTTTCATATTTATTTTCTGTCTGGATAATCTGTCTATCAATGTGAGTGGTATGTTAAAGTCTCCTAAAATAAATGTGTTGCAATATTTTTCCCCCTTTAATTCTGTTAGTATTTGTTTTACATACTTAGGTGCTTCTGTATTGGCTGCATAGATATTTACATCTGTTATATCCTTTTGTTGGACTGATCCCTTTATCATTATGTAATGTCTTTCTTTGTCTCTTGTTACTTTCATTGTTTTGAAGTCTGTTTTGTCTGATATTAGTACTGCTACTCCTATTTCTTTCCATTATTTGATTGAAATCTATTTTTCCATCCCTTCATTTTCAGTCTGTGTATATCATTAGGAGTGAAATGAGGCTCTTGTAGGCAGCATATAGTTGGGTCTTGTCTCTTTATCTATCTGCCACTCTGTGTCTTTTGATTGGTACATTCAGACTATTACATTTGACAGTTATTGATAGGTATGTGATTACTGCCATTCTATTGTTTAATTCTGTTTGTTCCTATAGCTCTTCTCTGCTACTTTCCTTCTCTCTTATACTCTTCTCTTATTTGATGGTTTTCTTTAGTGTTGTGATTGGATTTCCTTTTTAAAAAATTCTGTGTATCTTTTATTGGCTTTAGGTTTGTGGTTATAATGAGTTTCACAGATAGTAAATATATAATAGTCTACATTAAGTTGATGGTTGCTCAATTCTTTTTTCTCTCTGTTCTTCAGCTTCATTGTGTTTTCTAATTTCCATTTCTTTTACTGTCTCCTCTACTGCAGCAATGTATTATTCATCCCTTAAAAATCATCCCTATAATTCATCCATTATTTTTCATTTCAGTTACTGTAGTCTGCAGCTCTGAGTGTCTCTTTTTCAGCTCTTGTATCTCTCTGTTGAAGTCCTCCCACAGATCAATATTTTTCTTCAGGTAAGTGAGCATATTTATGATTTGACTTTAAATTTTTTATCAGGATGATGGGTAGTCTCCCATTTCATTTAACCCTCTTTCTGGTATCTTATCCTATAGTTTTGTTACAAACATATTCCTCTGCCTTCTTATTTTGACAGGGTTTCTGGTTTCCTTCATTTGTAATAGATGGATCTGCTGTGCTTCCTATTCTACAGATTAATGGTTTTATGAAGAAGGCATCCTGTGGTGCCCAGAACATCAAGACTCTACTGTCTGCTGTCTGGTTCTCCTTCACAATAGAGCTTCAATGTAGTTGGTGGCCAGTGGGCAGGTTCACCTTTCTGTCTGTCTGCCAGCAGTGGTCTATCTCAGTCCACGGTGGCTGGCAGTTTGCCTCAGCTGGCCTTTTGTGATCAGAGCAGTGGCTTCTGCTGAGATCATTGTGGGGTGGGGCTATCCTCCGTCTGCCCAGTGATGGTGGGGCTGCTGGGTTAATAGGGTGGGCAGGAAGGTTGCACAGCTCTGAGGTAGGCACACAGCAGCCCTTAGCTGCACGATGGTGGATGTGGGGCACAGGGCACTGTGGGGGGCCATTGTTGAGGAAGAAGGAGTGCTTGGATCTGACTCCTGTAGGTGCTCAACAAAGCTGAGAAAACTGGAAAAGCCACCCTTTGCCAGCCAGGAAACAAAGTCTGATGCTGCTGGGCTAGTGGACTGGGACACGACGGTGCTAAGGTAGCACCTGGGGTCTGTACCTCCAATGAGGGGTGAAAGGAAAGGAGCGACACATAGCAGCAATTCACCGGAGAGTTCTGCTTTATTAGGGAAAGGTGCTGGGTTATATAGGAAGGGGCATGAATTGATTGAGGTGTCACTTCTACGGGGCTGGTGGCTGTTGGCTAGGTGCTGGGATTTGGAGGGGAGCGAGAGGTGATTGGGCTTCAGGTGGCGCCGGCAGGAACTGAGGACCCCGAAGAGAAGCCGGAAGTTTGCCATCTTACTGGTGGGGAACCTTCATTCCCCCCTTTCTCCTCTATGGGTTTGTGGACGTTGCTTTCTCTCTGGCTGCTTCCTGCTGAACAGGGGCGGAGAAGGGAGTGAGGGCTTGAGGATTGGGAGGAAAGGGTTGATAGGACTCCCCGCAGTAAGGACGAGTAGATGTGGACTTCTTCACGTTTGGAAATTAATGAAGGTTCCATGTAACTATAGGTTGAGGACTTGTTGATTCCAATGGTGCCAAGAGGATATGGGTGTCAGGAGCCAGGTGTCTGCAGCCATTGTTTACAGGAACAGTTTCCAGTGGAGAGAGGGGTCCATCTCAGTGTGTGGTGAGGAGGTCACGTGAGGGTGAGGGATCTTCTGTGGCCAGAAGCTGGTAGTTCCTGAGTAAAAGCTGGTTGAAAGCTTGATTAGAGATTTTTCCGACTTGGGATTTGATGAACTTTATTATACAGGGTAAGAAGAGACAGGCAAGAAGAATGATTATTATGGGGCCTGCAATGGGCCAGAGCTAGGTGAGGAGGGGGTTTGTTAGTATTGACGAGAATGGGTTGGAATTGGAAGCAGAGTGGAGGCTGGAGGCAAGGTCGGTGAGTTTGGTAATGTCAGTTTCTACAATGCCAGATTCGTTGATGTAATAGCAGCACTCTTCCCAGAGGAAGACGCAGGTGCCGCCCTTCTCGGCTGTAAGCAGATCTAGGGCCCGCCGGTTTTGAAGGGTGACTTTAGCTAGCGAAGTGACCTGTCTTTGGAGAGAGGCCAGGGAATCGGCAGTGGATGTCAGGGCTCTCTCAAGTTTGGCATTGAGATCTCTAACTGCCCATAGAGAGTGACCTAAGGCTTCTCCCGAAAACCCTGCCCCAATGGCTGAGGTGATCAAAGAGCTACTGACCATGATGGGAAGGAAAGAAGCTCTTTTTGTGCGCGAGGGCAAGGGAGGCTGGAGCTCAAGGAATTCTGCCATGCTGTAAAGTGTTAACCGTGGGATTAGGGTGACGAGAATGCAGGGTGTATCGCAGTTGAGAGGCACTGAGTTGAAAAGACTGCCATTACACTAAAAGAAGTGTCCCGGTTGCGTAAAACTCTGAGAGCCGGAGGTAGGGGTGTAGATAGAGAGGCAGTGAAGTGCGCTGGAGGGGGGTGGAGTTGGGCCTACACAGTGGTGGATGGTGAGATTATCTGCGTATTCTGGTTTCCTTAGGGGTATGTCTGCCAGGGGGCAGAGGGGTTGTCTTTCTGCATGGAAGGAGTAGTTGGAAATATTAAGGGGCATGGCGGCCAGCAGTGGGCGCTGTAGTGATGCGCACAAGAAACAATTGGCTGTGTTAAGGGTGTGGTTGAGAAAGATGGTGGTGTCTTGAATGAGCTGTAATGAAGAGTAGGAGAAATGGGAAGAGAGGCGGGGATAAGATGAAGAGGCGCCGTCAAGAGTTTGGATAATGACTTTTTCGGAATGTCTAATATCTGATGCAACTTGAGAGATCTGAGAATGAGAGGGAACATACTTTTGAGAGATATGAAGGGTACCGTGGGGGTCGAGGACCCCCCTCCCATAAACTGAGGCTGTGACTCTGGCAGCTCGTCAAGAGTCCTAGGGATCTGGGATTGATAAGGAGAATGAGCCGTTGGGATATTTCATGAAACGGTTGGAGGAGTAATACTGTGGGTACTGGAAGTTACTCATGTAGTGAATGGCGCAAGACTAGCAGGGACATCTCTTGTAGGTGTCTGGCTATCACCTGCAATAGGGTTGTTTTTGGTCATAGAGGAAGCAGAGGTAGGGAGAATAAGGGTAGCTGCTAGTGAACACTTCGGTGGAGGGAGGAAAGTGGAGGTATAAAGGCTCAGAGCAGCTTTTCAGAGGGCAGTCTGGTGTGGCAATGAGGGCAGTAACTTTTGTTTGATGCTGTGTGTAAGTCTTTCTGACTTTGAATCGCCATATAAAGGAGGCTGGGGTGGCGGGGAAGATAATAAAAATGAGGAAAAAAGTAAGAGAGCAGTAAAGGAGGAAAAAGTTATGATTCGGGTATGGATGGCAAAGGGGGTGAACGGGATTTTGGAGGAAAGAGGACAGTAAGGTCAGGAGTCTGGAGGGAGGGAGAGTCTGTAAACTTTTGTAGGTTAAGAGATCTTTTAGGTGATGTGGGGACAGAATGGTAAGGGGCGCCCTGAATGTCAGTCTATGACTTGCCTTCTGCAAGAGCTGTCTAGCGGCTAATGCTCGTAGGCAGGGGGCCCATCTCCGAACTGTGGGGTCTAATTGCTTGGAGAGATAAGCTACTGGGGCAAAGGATGGGCCATAATATTGGCCTAGGACTCTTAGAGCTTGACTGGACCTCTCATGAATGTATAATGAGAAGGGCTTCGACAGATCAGGAAGATGGAGAGCTGGGGCTTCCACAAGGGCTTGACAGAGCTTAATGAAGGAGTGTCGGGATGAGGAGGATAATGGTTTTTTAGGGGGGGCTCTTGCTGAGGTCGTATAGGGGTCTTGCCAACAGGGAGCAGGGAGAAGTTAGGGATATACGCTCTAAAATATCTAGCCAGGCTTAGAAAGGAAAGGATTTCTGTCTTGGTTTTGGGAATGGGCAGGTCAGAGAGGAGCTATTTTCTGTCTATGGTAATGGACTTTCTTTGTTGAGATAGAAGGAATCTGAGGTAAGTGACAGGAGGGGAAGAGATTTGAGCTTTGACGGGGGATACTTGGTAACTTCTGGACGCTAGAAGGTTAAGTAGGGAGGCAGTGTCAAGTTGAGACTGTTCTCACGAGAGACTGCAGAGTAGAAGATTGTCCATGTATTATAATAAGGTGGACTTGGAGTGATCATGATGAAACTGTTTGAGGTCCTGAGATAGGACCTGTCTAAAAATATGGGGACTATCTCGGAAGCTTTGTGGCAAAACTGTCCAAGTGAGTTGTTCAGAATGTCTTGTGAATGGGTCCGTCCAGGTGAAGATGAAAAAATCTTGGGAGCAGGGGCTTAGAGGGATAGAAAAATGGGTCCTTGAGATCTAGGACTGAGAAGTGGGAAGCCGAGGCAGGGATCTGCGATAAAAGGCTGTATGGATTTGGAACTAAGGGATGGATAGGGACAACGGCTATGTTGATGAGGCGAAGGTCTTGGACAAGGCGGAAAGATCTGTTGGTTTTTATAACAGCTAATATGGGGGTATTAAATGGGGAGTGAGTGGGTCTGAGGTAATTTTTGTTTAAGAGATCTTGAATGATGGGTTGGAGGCCTATGAGGGCTGAAGTGGTTAGGGGGTATTGGGCCTGACAGATATACTGAGAGGGGTCACGTAATTTGATAGAGGCAGGGGGACATAGGGCCATGGAGGGGCTTGTAATGTCCTAAACTTGGGGATTTACAGGGTGTATGAGGGCAGAACCGGAGCTTTCATTTGGTAGAGGGAGGTCGTTGGCTATGAGGGCCATCAGAAAGGGAGTACTGGGGGCTGTGGGAGTGGATATAGTTATGGAAACGTGGAGGAGGGAAAGGATGTCCCATCTTAGTAAAGGGATGGGACACTGGGGCATAACCAGGAAGGAGTGGGAGAAAGGTATGGGATTGTCTTGGATTGTGCATAAAGGGGAGGGGGGGCGTTTAATGGGAAAATCTGTTTACCTCTTACCCTGACTATAGGAGTAATGGCAGGCATGGTAGGGCCCCGGTATTCTCGCAAGACTGAGAAGGTGGCTCCTGTGTCTAGGAGGAAGGAGATGGGGAGACCGTCTACTGTTAAAGTAACCCTGGGCTCCTGTTGATGGAAATGGTCGGGCGAGAAGCCCCTGGGCCCCATCAATCTTCTTCTGCCAGCCCCACTACGGCGGGCTTAGGATGGGGGTTGTTCGTCCAGCCTCCCCTTCGGGTGGTTGGGCAATCAGACCCCCAGTGGCCCTTTTTGTGGCATCTGGGGCATGGGGTGGTAGGAGATCTGGGAGAGGGGCACGCCCTTGACCAATGTCCCTCTTTTCCACACTTGAAACAAGCTCCTGGGGGGGGCTTGTTTGTAGAGGGGCGCCCAGGTTGTGGTTTTATCAGCTGGGCCAACATTTGGAAATTGGCCTGATCAGCCTTTTGTTTACGGCGTTCTTTCTCTTCCTCCCGGTTATGGAAGACTTTAAAGGCCACTGTTAGGATCTCAGTCTGTGGGGTAGCGGGGCCCTGTTCTAACTTTTTGAGTTTAGCTTTAATGTCGGGGTAGCTTTGAGCTAGGAAGTATGTCATAAGGACATGTCTTCTTTCAGGTGTTTCTGGGTCCAGTCTGGTATAGTGTAATAGGGCTTGAGTGAGTCTGTCTAAGAACTCGGAGGGGGTTTCGTCTCTCTTTTGAATTATGTCTTGGAGCTTTTGAAAATTGACTACTTTACGAATTGCCTTTTTCAGACTTGCTATTAAGCAGGAGGCAAAAATATTTCTAGAGCAGAGACTCATGGCGGTGTTATAATCTCAGTGTGGGTCTTGTTCAGGGACAGCAGTGGGGCCAGGGGGATAGGTGGGGTCAGTCTTGTGGGTTTCGGTAGCGTGAGTTTGGGCGAAGTCTCAAACTCGTCTACGCTCTTCAGGGAGGAGAGTATTGGCCAGGAGCATGAAAATGTCATGATGTGTGAGGCTGTAAGACTGGAGGGTCCATTGAAACTCCCTGATGTATGTCGTGGGATCAGTGGAAAAGGAACCTAGGCGTTTCTCTAGTTGGGCTAAATCTCCTAAGGAGAAAGGGATGTGAACGCGCACGATGCCTTCGGATCTTGCTACTTCCCAGCGGGGGGCGATAATTTTGGGAGGCTCTCGGGACTGAGTCTGAGGGCAACTGAAGGGTTCTGGCTCAGTTTGTGGGGGAGTGACGTGGTCCAACTGCGCCTATTCAAGCAGGTCCTGAAGTGCAGAAGGGGGGCAAAGAAAATAAAGAAAGATAGAATCAGACTCACGTGTTGCCAGCCTGCAGCCCAGCTGCTTGCCTCTGCTGCTCTAGTTGGGCTTGAGTTCATGACTCTGAGGTTAAGAGTCTCATGCTTTACTAATTGAGCTACAGCAGGGCTCCAGTTAATTGCTTATGGAATGCGTTGTTTTCTATTCTTGCCACATTGGCAAGTGGAGGAAGGGCATAGCTAGAAGCAGGGGCGGTGTTTCTACACATCTTTAAGGTCTCCCTATTTTCAGAGTGAGGAGTCTTGGCAAGATATGTTTTTGTGGACAGATAACTTTTAAGGACTGCACGTTTTTGTGGACAGATAACTTCTAAGGACTGCACCGGTTGTTCTCTAGCTTGTGCTTTCCCATGCTGTGTTCAGACATGGGGGGAGGTGCTTTCCCATTCTCTCTACAAACATGTGAGAAGACAAAGGCAGTCCCTAACAGGGGAGAAACAGGTGATGAGGGCAAAGACGGAGGAGGCCCCTGGGACTTAGTTAAAGGGGGGCTGAAAGGCTCAGGCTTAATCTGCAGGGAATGAAGGTGGAGGAGGTGAGATGGGGGAGGATATGGTTGGGGAGGAAGGGAGGAGGGCTGTTGTAGGAGAAGAAGGGGAAGGGAGTGAAGGGAGGCTTCTGCGGGGGCGGGGGCTTCCAGGCTAGGAGAACTTGGGAGGGGGCGGGGAGAGGACAGGCGGAAAACTTCCATATAGGGAATCTCCTTCCATTTTTTCAGGCGCTGGCAGTAGTTAAAAAGATCGCGAGTGATGTTAGGATCAAGAGTTCCCCCTGCGGGCCATTGGTTGTTATTGTCTAGGGGGTATGTTGGCCAATCTTGGGAGCAATATTTACGGAGAAGTTTTGGTTTTATATCAGGCATCAGGGAGAGGGTAGCCAGATGCTTAAGCAGGCATTCAAGAGGTGAACTTTCAGGGAGGGATGAGTAGACTCCCATGGCTAAAGGATAGAGAAGGAGACAAACAGGGGAAGATGAACAGAGATCCTCGGACTGGAAGCAGACCACAAGGAGACAAAGGGCGTCCCCGATGATCCTTGGTGGTCTGCAGAAACTCGTATACGAGTCGGAATTTCTTGGGAAGTGTGGGTCATCACCCAGACTTCCCTAAGAAGGCAGAGTGCCGGAGTCACGAGTTACCTAGTGCTAGGCGTTTTCAGCAGACAGAACAGATTTCGGAGGACGGAACAGAAGGAGGAGGGGGCGGGGAAAGGGAGCGTTCTCATCCGCAAAGGAGTCACCTTGTTTACGGCTGTTGGAGGGGGGGCCTGAGATTCTGCCGCAGCCGTGAAGGCCTGAGGCAGGGATTTATGGCTGTTGGACGTGGGGCCTGAGGGTCCGCTGCAGCCGTGAAGGCCTGAGGCGGGGAGAGTTCCCTCCTCATCTCTGAGCGTCAGGGCCTTGCCGGAGGATCACGGTCAATGGCACTGCGATAGCTCGGGGAAGAGTGGCCCACCCCGGGGAAATTTTGCTTAAAAAGTTTCAGCACTGATGGAAGAGACGGTGAATGCGTTTATGACTGTCGGAGGAGGGGCCTGAGTGTCTGCCGCAGCCGGAAAGGCTTGAGGTGGGGATTTATGGCTGTCAGAGGAGGGGCCTGAGGGTCCGCCGCAGCCGTGAAGGCCTGAGGCGGGGAGAGTTCCCTCCTCATCCCCGAGCGTCAGGGCCTTGCCGGACGATCACGGTCAATGGCACTGCGATAGCTCGGGGAAGAGTGGCCCACCCTGGGGGGAAAACTTACCTAAAGGCCAGAGAGGAGTGGTGAGTGTGAGGAGCCAGCGCTGGAAAAAGAGGACGAGGGCAAGCTGCTGCTGGTGTCGGGGGGAAGACGGGGCCCAGTTGGGGTGTCCCGTCTCCCGGGTTTCGGCACCAATGAAAGGAAAGGAGCGACTCATAGCAGCAATTCACCAGAGAGTGCTTTATTAGGGAAAGGTGCTGGGTTATATAGGAAGGGGCATGAATTGATTGAGGTGTCACTTCTACGGGGCTGGTGGCTGTTGGCTAGGTGCTGGGATTGGGAGAGGGGCGAGAGGTGATTGGGCTTCAGGTGGCGCCGGCGGGAACTGAGGACCCCGAAGAGAAGCCGGAAGTTTGCCATCTTACTGGTGGGGACCCTTCAAGGGGAATGGAGCCTCTGGGGCTCCCAAGAGTGCCTGGCCTGTTGGTCCAAAGGAGGTCTGGAGAAGTATTGTCCACCCGCCCTTATCCTGAAGAGAGAGCTCCATCCAACCCTCACCCCTCTAACACTCCTCCCACTGCTGCCAAATCTTTCAAACTGTTGTCTCTGTTTTGGGCCTTAGCTCAGCAGGACCAGTAGAGCATGCCTATCATCCACCAGCAGCTGGAGTCTCAGTCTCCCGTGGTGCTCCAGCTGTCCCTGGTATCCAGCTCAGCTGATTTCCAGAACCCAGTCCAGTGTGAACTCGTGTTCCCAGAGCAGATCTCCAGATGCAGGTATGCAAGCTTCTGCGTGCCTCTCTCTCCTCTCTGCTCTGTTCCTCCTCCTCCAGCCTGTGAGCTAGGATGGAGTAAGGATTGGGGTCCCATTAAATCACAGCTCTGGCACTTTTTCCTCTTCTGCATGGTTTTCTCTTCTTTACTAGGTGTAGTTGTCTGCTCTGCAGTCTTCAGGTCATTTTCAGGGTTAGCTATATTCGCTTCCATAGTGTGTGTGTGTGTGTGTGTGTGTGTGTGTGTGTGTGTGTGTGTGTGTAGGTATCCACCTTGCCTAGCTGTATTTTCAGGGTTAGCTATATTTGCCTCCATAGTGTGTGTGTGTGTGTGTGTGTGTGTGTGTGTGTGTGTGTAGGTCATTTTCAGGGTTAGCTCTATTTGCTTCCGTAGTGTGTGTGTGTGTGTGTGTGTGTGTGTGTAGGTCATTTTCAGGGTTAGCTCTATTTGCTTCTGTAGTGTGTGTGTGTGTGTGTGTATGTGTAGGTATCCACCTTGCCTAGCTGTATTTTCAGGGTTAGCTATATTTGCCTCCATAGTGTGTATGTGTGTGTGTGTGTGTGTGTGTGTAGGTCATTTTCAGGGTTAGCTCTATTTGCTTCCGTAGTGTGTGTGTGTGTGTGTGTGTGTGTGTGTGTGTAGGTCATTTTCAGGGTTAGCTCTATTTGCTTCTGTAGTGTGTGTGTGTGTGTGTGTGTATGTGTAGGTATCCACCTTGCCTAGCTGTATTTTCAGGGTTAGTTATATTTGCTTCCGTAGTGTGTGTGTGTGTGTGTGTGTGTGTGTGTGTGTGTGTGTGTGTGTGTGTAGGTATCCACCTTGCCTTCCTACTCTGCCATCTTTTTTTCCTCCTCTCCTCCAAGAGCTTATGTCTTTTAAAAAATCTCTTACAGATTTTTACAGCAGAGCCATAAACACCCCTTGCATTTCAACTGTTAAATTGAACTAACAATGTAGAAACCTTAGCTTGCCATTCTTTCTTTAAAATGTTCAGCAATATTAGAAGCACTATACCTCCACCGCCCCTGAATGCCGACCCTTCATGCCATCCTATAGCCATAGCACTTGGAGGCCCAAAGCCTTGCCTTCAATTGGCATATCAGTACAAATGATCCATGGAATGGTTTAATTAGCTATTTTCTACTACTTAAATGGACTGAGAAAGTCCGGTTCCTTAAGGTTAACTGGATTCTCCTATTATCCCAAACCAAGCCAAATAACTAACCTCAGCTCTCCACCACCCCATCCTATCTTTCCCTGAACATCTATTGCCTGTAACTATTCCTGGGTAAAATTTCCCCAGCAGCTAATTTCTTGAACAGCTAAGCTCACAGGTTACCTGGGAAAGTAGACAAGAATAAAGACAAGTATGCAGATAATGCCACAGCCAAAGCAGAACCAGAGAGCTAGTCTGTTGGGGCACTGCCGCTGAATGCAGGGACTCAGGACACTGCTGTCACCCCTGGTATTCAATACTGCATCCACTGGCTGACAACACAGACACTTGTGTGCTTGCCAACTGCACACTGACACCAGAGAGAATCTCCACTGTCCTTGTTTCTTTGTGTCATTAGTTTCAAATTCAGAATCTCAGGCGAGTGCATCTGATTGGCAGAGCCTAAGTCAAGGGCCTACATCCCAGCTGGCAGAGGAGATAGAATAGTTAAGTGTCTGTTCATTTCAATTTCTCTCTTAGGAAACAAAGAATTTCTCAAAGATGAAGGGGTTTCAAATGCTGGGCATCAATAATTTTAAGTGTACATTATACATTAAATAATGTGTAATCCTCTGAGCAAATGTCATGGGATATTATAGATGTACACTGAATTGTTTTTTAGCAATGCTATCTTTAAAACCTAGAGCATAATGCCTGTCTCACAGCAGGCACTAAATAAAATAGTATTTGCTGTTAATACCCTCAATAAAGCTATCATAATTACTATTGTAGTCATGGTCATCATTATTGCACAGTGTCGACCTACAAGGATCACTGAATATGGATTAAATGAGGTAACAAAAGTCTGGGGTAGACTGTAAAAACCAATGACAAAGAGACCTGGATGGCCCCTTCTGATGCCATGAAGCCAGAAACTAGGTTCCACCCCAGGGATCAAAGGGGAGCCCTAAACTGATTACAATTCCTAATCTTCCTCCATGATGGATCAGAAACTCAAAACAGAAAAAAAGTTGTTACAGATGATCAAAAAGACATGTATTTCTTCCATACTTAATTATAGGCTGGTATTTGTACACACTACATCTTTTTTCAGGTACACTGTAGCAGTCAAGCAAAGTGCCTATACTGAATCCTTCAGGACAACTTCAGAAGACTTACCACATGCACTGTCCCTTTCTCTAAGTCTGTGAGTTCTTTACACAGTGGCTACCATGCATACCAGGTTATCTCAACAAAGGAAGCTGAGCAGCCCTTTATAGGCTATACTGCAGCTTATGAGGTGATCTGGCCCCAGGTTTATGCCTTGGGAGTCCTTGTTGTCTCTTAGGAAGTACGAACTCAAGTCACACAAAGATACAGAACCAATTAGTCTTAATAACAGGAGCAGAGAAAGAAGTAGCTGAATCAATGTAATGGTGATGCAGTAAACTTTCTAATGGCTACATGGGCCTCCCATCCTAACGTGCATGCTCCTTTCCAATGTGACTTTCTTGCTTCACCCATGCATAAGCAAAGTCTGTTTCTTCAAACCCTTGAATCTAGGCTGGTCTTTTAATTTGCTTTGCCCAACAAAAGTGGAAGTGACCTAATTGGGTTCGGAAACCTAGGTAGGTCTCAAGTAGAATTGCAGCATGTTTTGCCCTCTTGAACTGCTATCCTGAGAACATTCTGTTGTTAAGAAGTTTGGAGTGAAGGCAACATGGGAAGGCCAAGCCATCTGTTTTTCCAGCTAATCCATTCCATCCAGTTTACATGAGCCCCTGTAAGAAAAAAATAACTTTTTGTCTGTTTTCTTCTATGAGTTCTATGGTTTCATGACTTAATTCAGGTCTTTGAACCATTTTGAGTTCACTTTTGTGTATGGAATTAGACAATCCAGTTCATTCTCTTACATGTAGCTATACAGTTTTCCCAATACCATTTGTTAAAGAGGCTATCAATTCCCCATTGTATATCCATGCCTACTTTATTATATATTAAATGGCCCTATATGTGTGGGTTTATATCTGGGCTCTCTATTCTGTTCCATTGATCTATGAGTCTGTTCTTGTGCCAGTACCAAATTGTTTTGATTACTGTGGCTTTGTAGTAGAGCTTGAAGTTAGGGAGTATAATCCCCCCACCTTTGTTCTTCCTTCTCAGGATTGTTTTGGCTATGTGGAGTCTTTTGTGGTTCCATATGAATTTTAGAGTTATTTGTTCTAGTTTGTTGAAGAATGCTGTTGGTATTCTGATAGGGATTGCATTTAATCTATAGATTGCTTTAGGCAGGATGTCCATTTTGACAATATTGATTCTTCCTATGCATGAGCACAGGATCAATTTCCATTTATTGGTATCTTCTTTAATTCCTCTCATGAGTGTCTTATAGTTTTTAGAGTATAGATCTTTCATCTCCTTGGTTATGTTTATTCCTAGGTATGTTTTTGATGCAGCTGTAAATGGAGTTATTATCCTGATCTCTGTGTTAATTCATTTAGTGTATTAGAATGCAACAGACTTCTGTGTATTAATTTTGTATCCTACAACTTTGCTGAAGATAGTTATTACTTCTAGTAATATTTTGGTGGAGTCTTTAGGGTTCTCTAATATCATGTCATCTGCAAACAGTGAAAGTTTAATTTCTTACTTACCAATCTGGATGCCTTTTTTGTGTTGTGTTGTCTTGATTGTTATGGCTAGGACCTCTAGTACTATGTTGAATAAAAGTGGTGTGAGTGGACATCTTTGTCTTGCTCTCAAACTTAGAGGAAAAGCATTAAGCTTTTCACTGTTAAGTATGATGTTGGCTGTGGGTTTGTCATATATGGCCTTATGCTGAGGTACATGCACTCTATACCCATTTTGTTGAGAATGGATGTTGAATTTTGTCAAATGCTTTTTCAGCGTCTATTGCGGTGATCATTTCATTTTTTTATCTTGTTTGTTGTAGTATGTTGATTTTCAAATATTTTACCAATATTTAGCATTTTTTAGCTAAGGTACAAGGTATTTTCTCAGACATGTTATTGCACACTTAATAGACTGTAGTATAGTAAAAATACAACTTTTCTATGTACCAGGAAACCAAAAATGCATTTGACTTGCTTTGTGGTATTTGCTTTATTGCAGTGGTAATTTTTTGGTGGAGACACAAACCTACAGTATCTCCAAAGTATGCCCACATGGGCAAAAATCTTTTATTAAATGATCCTGTATGTCATAGTTCAAGAAGCAATTACTATCATCAGTTGGTGCTCTCAAACAGTTTGCTTTACAGATGAGTGTAAGGACTGACGCAGCTGGGATCAACTCTAGGTATACCTGCAGTGCGTATTTAAGAAAAGCTTAACCACTTTTTGTTCTAACTAAAACCCATGCCATATGAAAATAGCTTTGTAAGACTTATTCTTGGAAAGTCATCATCTGAATAGTACAAGTTGTCACCAGCACAATAGAGCACCACAAAAGAGCACAACAGGGAAGGAGCTTTACTTGGAATTAAAGCCCCATTCACTATTACTATTCACAGAAAGTATCTGTTGGTCAGTTACAAGTCTGTTTAAGGCAGAAGGGTCTCAGACTAAACCAGCAAGTTGACTAGCCTGATTCATTACAGCTGGTTTCATCAAATCAGTGGTAAAGATAATATGCCTAAAGAAAGTTGACTTAACCCTCATACACATAATGAAAATGCCTCTCATTTACATTCTTTATAGTGGCATATAACCTTACAAAACTCCTGACCTCCCCTCCATTAAAGAAAAGGTCACAAAATTACCTAAAGACATGAGTATTAGGGGAAAAATCAGTGACTTTCAAAAATCCTCCTGGGATAGGAAAGATTTTAAAAATAAACAAAAACTTGATATGCTAACTATCCAAATATTTTAAACACCATAAAGTATAAAAATGACAACTGGGAAAAAATTATTTGTAAGACATAAACAGTGAATCTTCCTAATCTCCCCCCACCAAAAAATATTTTACAATCCAAAAAATGTAAAAGAAAACCAGTTTTCAGTTAAATGAGTCAAACCCTACTAAAATGGTCTTAATAAAGGTTAGAAATGAAAGGAACCCATAAGCACAAAAAAGAATGAGACAAAATAAGACAAAAAGGATCAAATTTTGGAAGTGAAAAAGTATTTATGTGAAAAAAAGTCAAGCAAAACTAATCTTAGAAAGGCTGAGGTCCATGGTGAGACAAAAAAGGTCTGGTCTGTCAGTCTACACAAGAATTCAGACCAAGATTCCCTCCCCAGTTCCACACAGCCAAATTCATGTATAACTTAAATACTTTAGCTACTATGCACATTCAAAACTAAGTTTTCAATTTTGCTAGTTAATTCTTAAGTAACTTGTTTTCAAGGATTTATAATAAATATTCAGAGTTTAGATAACAAACACCAACATATGGCTTCACATGGTCATCAAAGATTCTGTGACAATCTATTTTAATACCTTCCAAATTACTCCCAACAGTCTAGGGTAAACATGTGGGCTGGACAAAAAGTATTGTTTCTACACTTGAAACCGTTACTTTCTGGATCAATCACATCACAAAGTCATTTGGTCTTCGAAAATGAGAGAATTAGGTTAGAGAACCTTATGGCCTAGTATTTTACATTAAAATATTTCATAGCTAAAGCTAAATTTATGAAATCTTGTGATTTGTCCTCAAAAAACCAGTCACACTGTTAACAGTGTACATATGTTGACTTGTACTTGGGGGGAAAAAAAGAAACCTCCCATATTATGAACTCTACCTTCATATATTCCAACAAATATATTCTTTAAAATAATAAATCAAATACAGGACTCAAGAATAAACCATGCAATATTTTCTTTTATTATGGATGTTTTTAAAACTATTTCCTCAATCTCTCCATACACAGGCAAAAAAAGGTGTACTGTTTAACATATGGAAGTTGCAAATTTGGTAATTGCCTAGAGAAGGGAAATTATCCCTAAAACATGCTTAACCAGGAGGCCAATTCATCTGCCGACCTCCAAGAACATGGAGATGAACATGATACACAGACTGTCCCCCATCTGAACCTTCATTCACCACCATTCGATAACCCTTCTTCAGGCCCAAATCAGCAGCACATTTCTTGCCAACAATCATTAAATGTCCAAGAAGCTGGGAAAGAAAAAAAAAGTTTCTTAAGCCCAGGGAATCTATAACCTCTTGCCATTTAAATAACAAAACTACCAAGTTAAATATTATAAAATATTATAATTTTATATTATAAACTGCCAAGTTGAAACATACTCCTTTGGAAAGATATTTGAAAACTCTTTGAATCCTAATACAATATAAATGATAATTAAAAATTCATTATGGTTATTTACTCATTACTAATTTCAATAAACAAGAGATTTAAATCTATGGGCCTATTAAAACAATTCTGAAATCATATTCCAAACAGTATTTTTCTTAATAAAGCAAGGTATCTTGCTTGCTTGTTGTAGGGGAGTGTATCACTCAGAACAGGTTTAGTTATGCTGTGGTAAGAGACCACCCCAAAATCTGCTTAACAAGGATACATTTCTTGTGCTCACTACATGTTCATCTTAAGTTGACTCTGTAACCCAAATAGATGGATAGCCTCTGTAACATCATAAGGACAGAGGGGAGAACATGGCAAACCAGGTGCTCTTAGTTTCTGCTCAAAAGACATAATAGCACTTCTGCTGGCATTTGTTGACCAAATCATGCCAGACAACCAGGCCTGATATGAATGAGACCGGAAGTGTAATATACCCCCTTTATAATAGTGAGTATTTATCAACAATTATACAATCTGCCATTGGGGCATTAGGAAAATTTTTATTTGAGGCCTATCCCTTCTGGCAAAACCAATTATTTTTCTTTCCTTTAACATTAATAGAAGTTGTTATTGAGCCCTTTACTATATGCTATTTTTATTCTTAAAAATGACTCTCATCAACTAATCCTTGCTTGGAAACCTTTTTGTTTAAGAATTTGTGGTGATGTATATTAACTAGACTTACTGTGGTAACCATTTTGTATTACATGCATATATCAAAGCATGTTGTATGCCTAAAACTAATGTTATATTTTAATTATATCTTAATTTTTATAAATCGAACATTGCACTGCAGCCCTAATGATTTTCTGGTTTTTCTTCAGAAATGCCCTTAGGGAGATAAAAATTTGACATCACTTGAAGGTCAAAGTTTAGTTTCCTAATTTAAAAAGAAAATAAATCACGTTAGTAAAAGTGTACTTACACTTTCATCATCATCTTCTGCTACAGAAATCTGGGATATATGTTTCTTTGGTATCACCAGAAAATGTGTTGGTGCTTGAGGGGAAATATCATGGAAAGCAAGACACTGGGGGGGAAAAAAGTCAAATTTTAGTATCTTTTAGGTTAAATTTACCATTCTTTCACACTAACCCCATGGGAGACACTGTAGGAGATGCTAGGGAATCAGAAGTATAAGCAATACATGTGGTCCCCTGGTCCCTTTCAAGGAACTTACAGTCTAATTTAAAGTCTGACCTTAAACAAAGGAGTAATTGACCAGAGATCCTAATGTTACAAAGGAAAAGTAAAAGGTGAAGTAAACAACTTTCACAGAAATACTGATTTTGAATTGGGTGGTCAGGGATAACCACTGTGAGGTAGTAGCCACATTTAAACTGAGATCCAAAGGATGAGTAGAAATAGGCACGCTAAATCCTTGTCTGCTTTCCAGTCTCACTCAGACAGCACTTCCTGCTCAAGTCAGTGTCCTCCATCTTTCTCCACCGTCAGGCTTTTTCAACTGCTGTTCACGCTACCTCAACCATCGTCTTTCCCCCACAAACCCCAACTTTCGTCTTACTTAAAATGCTATTTATCCCTCAGATCCCAGCACATTATAATTTCTGAAGGAGCACTCCACCACGCCCTCCCCAACCTTCCCTAGGTTAGGAGCCCTGGTGTGTGCAATTTTCGTGGTTTTCCTTTTCTGCAGTGGTAACAACTTCCTCGTCTGATACTGGACTACGGTAATATACCTCATTCTTCCTACCTTACTCAACTATTTAGGAAGTATAGCTGTTCTTTTTTTTGAAGAAAGGAAGAGGATAAGTAGCATTTAGACAAATGACGCAGCACATGAATGTTCTATTTCTTGTTCTCTACTGAGGGTGTATGCTGCTTAATAGAACCCATCCCTGCCTAGCTGTCTCGGGAATAGTTCTATGTGGTGCTCCATACAAAATGCTGTACCATTCAGATTGCTTCATGCTGTTATACTGTGGGGACGTAAAAAGCAACAAAATATTCAGAGAACTACGCATTTTGTAAAACAGAAAAACTCTCCTAACTAGTGACAAAGGTATCTAAAATCCACCGCGAAGACTCTAAATCTTAATGTTTTGAATCTTAAGAACGCCACTAAATAGCATAACACAGAAAGCTTTTCTATCTAAATCAGCCAGCCAACCTCCTGCCCAGCTTTATCTGATATCGAAACCCATAAATACAACTGCACACGAAATACCTTACGCAAAAGGAATCAAAGTCTCATCAACTCGGCCTTTCTAAAACGGAATTTCACCTACAGCGAGGTCAACAGAAACGACATTCTTAGTCCGCTGGCATAAATTGCTTCCGGTCAAATATAAAAGAATCCATTCTTCCCGGAAGGGGCCAAAGGAAAGCGAATTCGAGAGGCAGGCCCATTTCTTACCTTTAAGTCTATAGACCAAGCAGGGCGTGGGGCGCGGGCGAGAGGGGAGGGGGGCGCGCAAGCGCGCCCAGCGTCGCAGGGCCCCCGGCCCCCTAGCGCCACGCGGCGCGTAGAGGTGCCCGGGGACGCCGCGGCAGGCCGGCTGCGCGCGGGAGATCGCGGAGATTGGGCCCCAGGCGGGGCGCGATCGGGTTTCTCTCTGCCAGGCAGAGCGCCGGCGAGATTGTGAGATTCCTGGCACAAGCGAGGTCCGAAGCAGCCGCGGAGCCGGCGGCGCCCACGCCGAGCAGCCGGCGCGCCCCACACGCTCCCAGACCCTGCGGGGCGGGCCCCACGGGCGCCCGGCGGCCTGGCCCGCGCCGGGGGCTGATAACGTGTAACCGGAGCGCCGGCACGCGCCGGCAGGCAGCCTCGGAGAAGCCGCGCGGGGCGGCCGGGTCCCCGCGTCGTCCCCGCGCCCTCCGACCCCTCCCTTCTCTCCGCGGGAAACCGGCGAGTCCACGGGCGGCTGCCTCGCCTCAGCCGTCGATCGAGGTGGCGCCCGGTGCCTACCTGGTCATCCTCAAAAATGATTTTGGCCGGGATTTCCTTGCGAATGATCTTCCCGAAAATCGTATCGCCACCAGGCCGGGCGGCCTGAGCCTTGGCGATCTCATCTGCCATCTCGGCCTCCCTCCCACGCGGCCGCCCCGGGAGCAGCTTGGAAGAGGGAGGAGCCGGGGTAGCGGGCGGAGGGCGGAGGGCGGGAGCGCGCGGCCAAGCCTGTGCGGGGACCGGTACTCGCGCGGCCGAGGCGAGCCTGCGCGTGCGCACTGGCCACCTGAGTGCGGGGGTGGCGGGCGCGCCAGACGCAGAGGGAGAGGGGCGCCCATCCAAGATTCCAAGGAGCCGCGTCGAGGTCATTTTTATAACATTCTTGTCTCTTGGGGTGTGAGTCGCTGGTAGAAGACCTTCCTCACTGGAACGCTTGTAGGGAAAGTTGGGTACTGTAACGAAAAGATTTGGTAATCCAAGCAGTGCTGGTGTGTTTGCTGACAGACGCCGTAACACTTTGTTTCTCAGCTACACAGGTCTGGGTTCCATAACCCCGCATACCCCTCCATATCTTTGTACCTTTTAAAAAGTTTTCTATATGTTACATCCACTTTATCTTTCTTTTTTGAACCCATTTCTCTCTTGTCAAGGTCATAAGGACCTTCACTTACAAAATCCTACAGGTTGTTGTAGTTCTCATCCTACTAGACTTCTTGGCACCATTTGCCACTGTTGACCATTCCCTCTTTTCAGCAGTTTTCAGTCTCCTACTCCTCACTTCTACCTCTCGATGCTGTTTCTCCTTCACAGTGAGCCTCCTGTTCCAGTCTTCTCAGTGGGTTCCATTCTTGGCCCTCTTCTCTAATTAACAATCTCCGAGTGTCCTTAATAAGGAAAATTAAGTACACCTACTGGACTACTCTATATTTGGCAAAATTATTGATAGTGGATCCCTCTAATCTCAAAAGTAACCCATTTGGTAATTCTGCTATCAAAGACTTTACTGGGATAATTGGCAAAATCTAAATAATGCCTATAAATTAGATAATAGTTTGGAAAGTCATGCTAATTTTTTCATACAACCACAGCAGAACTGTCAAAATCAGTTGATCTGGGTAGGGCCCTGTAATCGAAGTTTCTGACATATTTCCACATGATGCAGTTGCTGATAGCTCTGGAACCATACTTTGAGAGTCACTGATACCCACTGAAGTATTTAAGAGTGTGGGGGTATATATCTGCAACTCACTGTCAAACAGTAGAGAGATACAAAAAAATATGTCCATACATATTAGATCTCTGGCAACTTGCTGCACTGATGGACAGTGACTGTATTGGGGTATGGGTGGGGACTTGGTAATATGGGTAAATGTAGTAACCACATTATTTTTTCACGTGAAACCTTTGTAAGAGTGTATATCAATCATACCTTAATTAAAAAGATATATGCCCATATACAGATAAATTAGAGAAATACGATAAAGCAATTGTAGTAAAATGTTAACATTTGGGGATTCTGAGTGAAAGGTAATACGCATGTTGTTAATCTTGCAACTTTTCGGTAAGACAATTGTCAAGTTAAAAAATAAGTACTAATTTAGACAATAAATATTCAGGTCCCCTTTCGTTAAGTCTGAGGCTTTATCATCTACAGAGCAATGACTTCCCAGTATTTGTCTTCTGACCAACCTCTCCTTAATTCCAGGTTTGTCTGTGTTGTATATCACTGTCTCCTCAACACCTCCACTTGTATGTCTACTGGGTATTTCAAATTTACTTTTACTTCCTCTACAACAAGCAAACAAAAACATTGTCCTGTAGCATTCTACATTTACTCTAACATTTACTCAAAAACCTTGAAATCATCCTTAACTCTTCTCTCTGTACTTGCAACACATACCATGAATCTAATCACCTCACGTACTCTACTCCACCACCCTATTCCCAGCTGCTGTTGCCTTGCCTGGCCTGGAGTATTTCAAGAGCCTCCTTGTTTGCCTCTCTGCTTCCACTATAGTCAGTTTGACATGCAGCACCCAAAATGTTTTTTGTTGTTGTTGTTGAGGTTTGTTTTTGTTTTTGCTTTTCCTGGTGGTCAAACACACATAAAATTGGCCATTTTAACCATTTTAAAGTATACAATTCAGTGTCATCAAGTACATTCACAGTGTAGTATGCACATCACCTCCATCTAGTTCTAGACCTTTTTATCACCCCATAGGGCAACTTGTACCCATTAAGCAGTCACCCCATTTGACTTTTTGACATGAGGTTACAATTTTTAGACATTTAAATATTTATTAACTCAGGACTCACACTTTTATTTTTATATTTGGAGCCAATATATATTTTTTTTAAGTTGCACGTATTCTCGTTAACCTTAAAAGCTGCTCACTTAGGCCTATGGGTGGTGTGCCAAAATGGTTTTTATAAAATATAAATCATGATGATACTCTTCTGCTAGTAAGACGTTCATCACAGAATTATATCCAGAATCCTTACTTGGGCTTACAGGAGTCCTTCCATACCAGCCTTCTTGACTGACTTCACCCAAACTGGGTGTCAGTGGGAAGATGCCCATGTCCTAATCCCTGGGCCTGTGAATATATTGCTTTACATGGTCAAGGACATTTGCAGATGTGATTAAGAATCTTGAGGTGGGAGATTCCTGGATTATCCAAGTGGGCCCGATGTAATGACAGGGGCTCTAAGTAAAAGAGGGGCACAGGATAGTAAGAGAGACGCAGGTATGATAGAAGCAGGGTGAGAGTCAAAGACTGTGGCCCTTTTCTCCATCTTCAGAGCCAGAAACAGCATCTTCAAACCTATCCCTGACTCTGCTTGCTTGTTGAACTTATGAGGATCCTTCTGATTACATTGGACCCACCAGAACAATCCAGGAAAATCTTCTCATCTCAAAAATCCTTAATCACATCTTTGAAGTCCCCTTTGTCATATAAACTAACATCCAGAAGTTCCTAGGACTTAAACTGGAGCATAGTTCAAAGGCCATTATTTTGCCTACTACGTAGCACCATGAAGTTAATTGATGATCATGCTGGAATTTCTTGCTCAGTTCTGAGTCCTGCACTTTGAGATCTCAGTCAACAAACCAGGACATATTCCCAGAGCGACCCTAATAGTCACCTCTTTCTGAAATAGCTGAAGGAACCATACAAATTTAAGAGAGGAGAAGCTTCAGGACCGAAATGATTTTGGCACTGTGGGAACTGTATTTTCAAATACTGGCAGATGAAGGGCTTTGGTTGAGGGAAAAGACTTTTAGCCAGAAATTAAACAGTAAGCTACAGATTTTTCAGGAAATCACCCATGATTCTAAACTGGAAATGAAAATGTGAATCTTTCAATCATTCATTGGCAATCAGAAGGCAATACAGTGCTGTGTCACAATATCATCTAATTTATTGTTTCCTGTATAGAAGAGTATCCAGTGTATCTGGTTTAATTGCTTGATTATATCAAACTCCCTCCTGCAAATCTAATGCATTTTAAGTAATTTTAAAAAGCCAGCTATTAAATATCTATTCTTATGGTGATTTCCAATATTCTTTATAATGGTATAAACTACAGAGAAGGAAAGGGTCTTGATCATTGGTCCAAATCTTTGGTCCCTAAAAAAAGTCAGCTTTACCTAAAAGCTAACTTGAAAGGTTGTGGGGGTAGAGAAGGCAAACAATGTTTATTCAATGGGAACAAAGTTGAGATTTTTCATGGTGCTTGCAAGGTCATAAGTTAAAATGTACTTAAATAAGTGCTTTTGATTGTTCAATGATTGTGATGCTGCTAATAAACTATTGGCAACTTTTCACCAGCCAAGCCAAAGAGTAGAGCAAGGTGAATAGGCATGATGTGTATAAGGTTAAGATCAGGCTTTCAGGTCAGACATAGGGATTTGTATCCCATACCTCTATTTACCAGCCATGTGGTCTTGAGAAAGTAACTCTACCTCACCTTCTGGTGTAATTTAATGATAGAATGTACAAACAGCATATTTGGGTATCAGTATTCCAATTATGTCTGCTATAGTTTCTAGGACTTGACTGTTACGCAGTTTTGCAAAGAGACAGTTGCCAACTGGGAAACGTTAAAATAAGGGTTCGTTATTAGATAACCCCAAACACCAAACAGGAGTTAATGATTTATGGTACCCAAGCCGTCCATTAGCTCTCCGCCGTCAGTTTGCCGCTGAAGAGGCCGAAAGTGACACTGCCCCTAATTAACATGGCGTGTAGGTGATTTCCGTTCTCCTGTCTCCAGCAAATAGGTTCGGCGGCTTCTCGCGGTTTTTCCAGACCGCACAGGCGTAGCTAACTCCCCCGCTCCGTCCCCGAGGAAGGCGGGACTACGAAAGAGGTGCTGCGTGGTGATTGGTTACGGTGCTTTAGGAGAGTGCCGCACGGAGTCGGACCGGCCACGCAAGGTAGTGATTGGTTGTCGAGAGGCGGGGGGGTTGGGGTGTTCTCGGTCGCTTGAGAGGTATTCGCCGCGGTGAGGAGAACCATGGGTCAGACGGCGAAGGTGACAGGGCCGGGGGAGGGCTTGGGTGAGATGTCGGTGGGGAGGGTAAGAACGCGGCCTTGCCAAGGTTGCCTGGAGCCTGTGTAGCTGGGTGTCAGGACCCTCCGTGGAGGATGTGGCTGTTGCCTCTGAGGCGCCCCGTTGACCATCCCCGGAGGGCCGGAGGGCAGTGGTGGCAGAGTGGCGCCAGGGTTCCTCCTATTCCTTAGTCCACCGGGTAGCGAGTGTTTGTCCGTGATGCAAGCCTGCGACTTGAGTTCTGCCCCCGTCCCCTCTCCACACCGGGTATTCGTCTGAGGGTCCGATTTCACATCCCTGGGGAGTGTAGGAGACGCCGCGCTACAACCTTCCGATGAAGTGAAAGGTCCGATGACGTCAGCGGTTTTGTTAGGTAACCTGAAAATACACAGAAGGCTAGGAATCAAGGAAAGAGGGTCCCAGCAAAGTCAGCTGCCAAAAGTAATTCCTGTTGAAACAGAGCTGAGACCTGGGTGCCATGACTGCGCTGGGGAAGCAACGGGCCCGCCAGGGTCACACAGCTGAGAACCTGGTCTCAGAATCTTTTCTCCAGAGAGTGATGCACGTTTCTGGGCATTGCACAGTTGTCAGGGACCAGCCATCCCTGACCTTAAATATCAGCATGGCCACCTGGGACCTGTTCTTGTCACTGGCTGAAACATGGGCATGGCAAGGGCAAAATGGCCTGCTGCAATATAGTGAGGAAAAGCCATGCTTATGGTTGGTCAGTAATAAGGAACTGCCAAGCGGTGCCCCAGGTACTAAACCTGATGTTCTCTGTACATTTTAACATATGTCACAGCACCAATAGAAACAGAATTATAAGTAGTTATTCATTCAGACCATTTTATTGAGTATTCATGGTGGCTGTTAATAATACTTAATATCCAACATTTACAGGCTTAGTGGACACAACAATAAACAGACCACCTTTGCCTTATCCAGCTGGCAGGGAAATTTAAAATAGTTACTTACGTTTGTAGTGTTTTGAAAGGAAAATACAGTGTATTTTGTGAGTATATAACAGATTTAACCTCTGTGGAGGGAATGCAAAAAAAAAAAAATCTCTCCTGGAAGTGTTAGTTGAGACCTGAAGTTTGATTGGAAATTCGGAGAAAAAAGTGTTCCAGAAAGAGAAAGTAGCATATGGAAAGTTCTTCAAGTGGGAAGTTGCTTGGAAAACTTGGATACAGGTGCAATTAAGTAAGACTCATTCCAGAACCACTTTTGATAAGGCTTACCATGTATAGAAGATACCTGTGCTTAGTGTGGAGGCTACAGTGACCAAAAAGCCTTGGAGGAAATATACGGGAGAACAGCAAGTAAACATCTAGCTTGCAGTGTAGTAAGTGCTCAGTGCTGTGGATATGCTCACGAGGCACACATAACCCAGACTTAGAAGGGATAGGTAAGAATGACTAAAGTGAAGCCTAGTACAGAAATTACACCATACTCTTAAAATTAGCCCATTACTCAAGAAAATTGAGGTAAAAAAGTAACGTCCAAGTTTACAGTAAGTGGCAATATCAGATTTAAACTGACTTGACTGTAAACAGCCCACTTTCCATATAACTTTTTCCAAAGCAGCTGCACCACCTTACAGTCCCATCAAGAATATATGAGTTCCAATTTTTCCACATCCTTGCCAACACTTGTTGACTGTTTTTATGATTAAAGCCATCCTAGTGGGGTGAAGTGGTATCACTGAGATTTAAATTTGTATTTCCCAGATGGCAAAGTATCTTGGGCATCTTTTCATGGCCTTAATTGTCGTTTGTCTATCCTCTTTAGAGAAATGTCTGCTCAAATCCTTTGCTTTTTTTAAATTATTTTTTAAATTGTTCAGTTGTAAAAGTTCATACATTCTAGATAGCAGCCCCTTATCAGATACATACTTTGCAAATATTTTCTTCCATTCTGTAGGTTGTCTTTTCTCTTTTTTGATAGTGTGTTTTCCTTTTCTCTTAGTAAAATAATTTTTATACTTTTTATAAAGGCAATAAATACATAGGTAAAGTTTAAGAAGTCAAATAGTGTTATACAGAAACCAGCAGTTCTCTGCTTCCTTTTACATACTCCCAATTCCTGCTCCCCAAAGATAAGCTTTTTTAATCATTTTACCTGTTTCTTTTGATATTTACCTCCAGTTTCTAAATAACATATTTAGACTGCTGTTTATTGATTCTTTTTACTCTTTGGAAGTAGTACTTAACTGACTTTTAACCATGAAAGTGGAGAACTGAGCTCCCTCTTACACTCTGTTCCTCTCAATATACAAATTTTGGTGAGTCACTTTTCATTTCTGATACTAGCATGACTACAAAAAACTTACCCATGGCTGAACCCTCTAATATAATTATATTTCCTTTCTTTCCTAATTCTTATTTTTTCTTGAAATTAATAACTACTTTGTTTTTATTATCATTGATTAGATTCTTTCATATCTGTTCCCAAAGCTGAAATCTACCAGTTTTATTTTTTTCCTAGCAACGTCTTTTCTGGAGCAGTTCAGCCCAAGCTGGCTGCACAAATGGTGACCTGTATTTGTCCTTCACCATCATCTCTGCCTTTCCTATGTGAGGTGACCAGTCTCTCTGGTTCTCATATTTTTTTCTTTTGTATATAGTTCATCCCCTTGTTTTGGTAGAGCATATTTTTCTATAGCTTTCCAAGAAAGGGTGCATGGCAGATAAGGAACTCTGCATTTCTGAAAATGTCTGTTGACACAGTTAGGTAATAGTTTGGCTATGTATGGTATTCTAAGCTAGACTTTTTTCCTCAAAACTTGAAGATATATACCATTGTCTTCTCACAGCAATGCTATTTAGAAGTCAGGCACCATTCTGATTTTCTGTCCTTTATATGTGAACTGTTATTTTCTCTCTGAGATTTTCTTTTTCATTAGCATTGTGCTGAACTTGCATCATGATGTGCTATTTTATGGGGTTTGTTTTGGGCACTTGGTGGAACCCTTTCACTCCAGTAACTCATTTGCCTTACTTGGTGAAATTTTCTTGATTTTTTTTCCCCTTTTAATTTCTTCTGTTCTCTTGCTGAAGATCCTATTAAGGTAACTGTCAGGCCACACAGACTACTACCTTAATTTTCTTATCTTTTTTCCTGTCAGTTTCTGTCTCTGAGTTTTTATTCTACTTCTGGGCATTTTTTCTTAACTTAATCTTTGCTATCACTCATTTGATATCCAAGAGCTTTTGGGATTTTTCTGACAGTTCCTTTTTTAATTTACTGTAACTTCTTTTTGTTATTATTCCATGTTTGCAGTAATTAGTTAAGTTTCTGAGGAAGCTCGTGGTAGTTTGGTTTTTGTTTTATTTTTACTCTTTCTGCACCCCATTTCCTGTTGCTGTTCTGCTGTCTGCTTTTGATGTTATAAGTTTTCTCATATATGTAAAATACTTAAAAGAGTGCCTTGGACACAGGATATACTCAGTAAATATTAGTTGTTAATATGTGGTGAGTGGACTGGAGGAAACCAGGAAATGGGGGTAGAGTGACAAATCACTATAAGTAGTCTTAAGCAAGAGATGGGGAGGATCTGAACTTAAATAGTTTTGGAGGATGGAGATAGACAAAAGATTAGAGAGGCAGTCCTAAAGTTTCCACATGAGGACTAAGGTAGATTTCAAGAATAAACTAGAGATCTCTGGCTTGAGAAATTCAGCGTCTCCCACAACTGAAATTGAGAAAATAAGAGAAAGGGCAATATTAGGGGAACAATATTGAGTACCTTTTTGGCTTTGAGAAGTGTGAGGTAAGCTCAGCCTATCACTAAAGCCTCTACATAGATTAATCTGCCTTCTACCAAAATGCCAGGGTCTTTTCTCTTCTTTTTTTCAAAACAACCTTAGAATATTCATAAGTCTCTGCATTCCACCTCTGTTTTGAGAAAGCACAATTTAGTATCCTAAATTACCTGAAACATCTTCCTTCTGGACTGTTTTAAGATGTAATAAGTTCATGAGTTTGTGTGTATGTGTGTATGGTTTTAGGAGTCGGTGAACACCTCAGTATGAAACGAAAAATGAGAACAAATCCATATCAGACTGTTTAAGTTTGTTACCTTGGCAGACTGGTTTTTGACAGGGGGATTATTAACTTTTTTGTTATCCTTTTTTTTTCACTTCACAGAGCTTCATACTATTTTTGTAAATCTTTTTTTAGAGGTTGGTTGGTTATTTATTACAATATAATTGATAGATAACATTAGATTAGTTTCAGGTATACAACATGATCTATATATAGCATGCAATGATTACAAGTCGAGTTAAACATCTGTCACCATATGTAGTTAAAAGTTCTCATCACAAGAAAAAAATTGCTTTTAAGTTTACTCCTCATGACTTTCAAATATTTAATACAGTATTATGAATTATAGTTATGCTGTACATTACAGTCCCAGGACTATTTATTTTATAACCAGAAGTTTGTATCTTTCAACTCCCTTCACCCACTTTGTGCTCTGTCCCAACCAGTGTTCTTTGTATCTATGAACCTAGAGGGTTGTTTTTTTTGTTTTGTTCCATTTTTTTTTTCTGATTCCACATATAACTGATACCATAGAGTACTTTCTTTCTCTGTCTGACTTACATATCATTAAGATCCATCTATGTTGTCTCAAATGGCAGGATTTCTTTCTTTATGGTTGAATAATATTCCATTGTGTACGTATAACCTCTTTATCCATTCATCCATTGATGGATACTTAGGTTGTTTCCATCTCTTTGCAATGAATGAACATGAGAGGGTGTGTTCTGGGTTAGTGTTTTCCTTTTCTTCAAATAGTCAGAAGAGAATTGCTTCATCATATTTACTTTTTTATTTTTATGTATTTGTTTATTTTATTTATTTTTTATTTTTTGTTTATTTTGTTTATTTTGTTATCATTAATCTACAATTACATGCAGAACATTATGTTTACTAGGCTCCCCCTTCACCAAGTCCCCCCCACAATCCCCATTACAGTCACTGTCCATCAGCGTAGTAAAATGCTGTAGAATCACTACCTGTCTTCTCAGGGTTGTACAGCCCTCCCCATGCCCCCCCCCCACATTATATATGCTAATCGTAATGCCCCCTTTCTTTTTCTCCACCCTTATCCCTCCCTTCCCACCCATCCTCCCCAGTTCCTTCCCTTTGGTAACTGTTAGTCCATTCTTGGGTTCTGTGAGTCTGCTGCTGTTTTGTTCCTTCAGTTTTTCTTTGTTGTTATACTCCACATATGAGTGAAATCATTTGGTACTTGTCTTTCTCCACCTGGCTTATTTCACTGAGCATAATACCCTCTAGCTCCATCCATGTTGTTGCAAATGGTAGAATTTGTTTTCTTCTTATGGCTGAATATAATATTCCATTGTGTATATGTACCACATCTTCTTTATCTATTCATCTACTGATGGACACTTGGGTTGCCTCCATTTCTTGGCTATTGTAAATAGTGCTGTGATAAACATAGGGGTGCATCTGTCTTTTTCAAACTGGGCTGCTGCATTCTTAGTGTAAATTCCTAGAAGTAGAATTCCTGGGTCAAATGGTATTTCTTTTTGAGCTTTTTGAGGAACCTCCATACTGCTTTCCACAATGGTTGAACTAATTTACATTCCCACCAGCAGTGTAGGAGGGTTGTTCCCCTTTCTCCACAACCTCGCCAACATTTGTTGTTGTTTGTCTTTTGGATGGTGGCGATCCTTACTGGTGTGAGGTGATATCTCATTGTGGTTTTAATTTGCATTTCTCTGATGACTAGCGATGTGGAGCATCTTTTCATATGTCTGTTGGCCATCTGAATTTCTTCTTTGGAGAACTGTCTGTTCAGCTCCTCTGTCCATTTCTTAATTGGATTATTTGGTTTTTGTTTGTTGAGGTGCATGAGTTCTTTATATATTTTGGATGTCAACCCTTTATTGGATCTGTCATTTATGAATATATTCTCCCATACTGTAGGGTACCTTTTTCTTCTATTGATGGTGGCCTTTGCTGTACAGAAGCTTTTCAGCTTGATATAGTCCCACTTGTTCATTTTTGCTTTTGTTTCCCTTGCCCGGGGATATATGTTCATGAAGAAGTCGCTCATGTTTATGTCCAAGAGATTTTATTCCTTTATTTTTTTCAGAAGACTCCATACTGTTTTCCATAGTGGCTATACCCACTTACGTTCCCACCAACAGTGCACAAGAGTTCTCTTTTCTCCACATTCTCACCAACACTTGTTATTTCTTATCTTTTTGATGATAGCCATTGTGTGATGTTCTCAACTCCTTTTGGGTTCCTGGACCGATTCCGATATGTTGGTCAGGGTGGGGATTCTTCCCACACAAGTACCACTGGGCAGTTCTCAAGCACCAGCAGGGTGTCTGAGAACTCAATTCTTATGCTGTCTGCCTGGAGATAGCACCAGATTCCCCAGGTTAAAGAATCCATCCTACAAGACTGCCCTCCACCTGCCATTCCCTAGGGCACAAGCCCCAGGCAGTTAACCTGTGCTTCTGACCTACCAGCTACAGATTGGAGGTTCCCACACCTCCCCCTTACGTTCAGTTAATTTGCTAGAGCAGTTCATAGAACACAGGAAAGGAGACCAAAAAGATACAAGTTAACAGCGAGATAAAGAGAGACATAGGGCTCGGTCTCAAATAAAGGGGCTTCTATCCTCCTGGAGCTTCGGGCCTGGCTCTGTGGCACGTGGACACGTCCTGGTTCCCCAAGCATAGAAGCTCTCTCCCACAAAAGAAGTAGGATCCAAGGGAGCAATAAGCTCATCTCAGGGGTTCTGTGGGCTTCATTGCATAGTAGTGATCGACTGAATTATTAGCCATTGGCTGATTCAGTCCAGCTCCTGCCCTTGGGTGGTGTCCAAAAGTCTCATTAACATGACAAAACATCCATTTCACTTGTAAGACTGCAGTCTTTTCAGGAACTGTGAATGAAGACCAAATATACCTGGGAAATATATATTTGGTCATATGATTGACCAAATATGTATTTCTTATGACTCATTGTATTGCAGCCATTGTAGTAGGTGTGAGATGGTAATCTCATTGTGGTTTGATTTGCATTTCCCTTATAATTAGTGATATTGGGCACCTTTCCATGTACCTGTTGGCCATCTGTCTCTATGTCTTTTTGGAAAAATGTTCAGATTCTCTGCCCATTTTAAAATTGAATATAAAGTTTTTAAATTTAAAAATAAATAAGGGAAGTTATTTTGATTATACCCTAGTTTTCACCAGCTATTTTGAAAAATAGTCTAAATGGCAGAAGAAATACTGTTTAATCCTGTATTTACATAAAATATTAATTTTTCTTTTGATGTCTGAGTTCTTATTTTCTTCACAGGTTTTACACCTCTTTAAAACATTGCACAGGACCAGACAACAGGTTTTTAAAAATGATTCTAGAGCATTAGAAGGTAAGTCTATCTTTTGTCCCTTTGGAGAAGTCCATTCTTCAAATGGCTGCTAATGTATCCAAGAGACCCTGTATGGCCAAGATGTGACCTTCACTATCTCTCCTCTAATGTTCTTATGTTTTGTAAAGATTCATTTACATTAAATTTCTTTGAGGAATAACTACTTAAAATTTTTTTTTTAAAGATCAAGTTTTCATAAAGAATCAGGGAAAGAAAAGGATCACAATTTCAATGTGCTCTGTTACCTGTCTTATGTCAATTCAAGCCATTAAACTCATTTCTCTGTTATATAATCTGCACACTTTCTAAGACCAGGTACTACTATATTGTTCTTGCATTGTATCATTCTAGAAGTGTCAGCAGTTATAAAAGAGACTATCCCAAACTCAGTATTTCACTGTTTGAAGTGGTTTCTATCTTATCTGGAAGCCAGGGCTCTAAAGTTTAAGTTCTGTGTTGGTCATGTTCAATCCTTACACATTTCTAAACTTCTTTAAGACATCTACGTAAACAGTCCTCACTATAAACAGTCCTCACTATCCCTAGGAATTCAAGTTTTTATAATTCACCAAAAATAACTTCTTGAATATTAAAGTATATTCCTGATACTGTATGTATGTCACACAAATTCCTCATTTAATTCCTACAACAGACCTGTGAGGTAGTTACCATTATAATTTCTATTTTTTCAGATGAGAAAACTGACAAAATGAAAGGATTTGTCCCACATCATATTTAGTAAGAGGTAGAACTGAGATTCAGCCTAAGCATTCTGGCTCTACAGCCCAAACTCTTAACCACCTTACATATTGAAATGTATCAAACATAGAAGAAAGGTTTTATGGCTGTTCTCCATCAACATAGCGTATTTTTGTTGCTTTAAATGTTTTTAAGTGACTATAAAATGATTATAAAAACAAGTAACACTGCACATTTCCTAAGCACTCTACATGGGTTCCATTAAATGCTTAAAACAACACAATTAGGCAGTTTGCCAGTTAGATTAAATTATGCTACTGTAATGATGCCAAAGTCTCAGTGGTGTACATGAACAAAAGCTTTATCACTCACTCTACATGTCAGCCCAGGCCTCCAAACTATTTATTTATATATACATGGAGATACATATTTATCCTCTTTGCTGCTCTATCTTTAATTATGCATGGGTTTGTGTATGGTTTAACATGCTTATATGTATTGAGTTTTTCCATCTTAAAAAAAGTTTTCATTTAAATCCTTATATTTATAGAAACAATGCATTAAATTGGACTTACTGTAATCCATTAGCTATAGGCACACTAATGAAATTGGAAGTAAAAAGCAGGAGACAAAATTATTAGGGTGCTAAAGGTTTATATTAGGTTTAATTATAAATTATAAATTTGCCATCCTATCAAAAGCTCTCCAAAAGAGTGAATAAATTTATTATTTTTATACTTTATTTTACATGGGGCAAAACTATTTCCTGTAATAGAGAAGTTATCATTCATAATGAATAATACATAAATTCAGACAGGAATTACAAATAGAAATGTAAATAACTGAATATATATATTTTTCTTTCTTTAGCAGCCAGAATAAAAATAAATGAAGAGTTCAGAAGTAATAAAAGTGAAACTTGTCCTAAGAAAATAGGAAAGGTAAAGTAATTTAGTTTGTTAATTATGATAAAGCTCATGAATTTTCTTAACACCCAGAGGAAATGATGAAAATGGAGAAATTATATGAAATAACTCTTGCTAGATAGCTAAAGCTGTCACAAGTACAGGTGACCTTCACTTGTTTTGTATGGCTCACCTCCTTGGAGTCACCAGCATATACCCGTAAGACAGCAGGTTGCCTGGTGAAAAGAGCATGGATGTAGCCATGGTCAAAGCAAGAGCAGCTGAACCAACTCAGAAACCCACAGAAATTCGATCTTCACCTAAGTCCAGTGACTGAAAGTAAGGTGAATGAGTGTCATAGAAAGGCAGAACTTCAGAGAGAACAGCTATTCATTTAGCTCAACTAGACAGATTATTTTTTTAAGTCTTATCTTGGGATGGAAATTAACCAGCCACAATTGATTCTTGCTTTGTCTTCCATATTTACATTTTGGTCACTTGCTGTAGTTGAAGACAGTCTACTAAAACTAGTCAGTGAGCTCCCTAGTACTCCCAATACATGTTCATTTAAAAAATGCACAGTGATTTTCCTGTATAAAATCATACAGCATATACATGCACATTGTCTCTGTCTTGAGCTTCCTGTTTGTTCCTGTGTCTAACTTTGTATAAAAGTGGGGAAAGAATCCACAGGAATGAAAAATGGAAAATTATTTGCAGGGGTAGTTATAATTCCAATAACTGGATTCATAAAGAGGAAGGTACAAATCAGAGAAATTCTACCATGTTTAATAGAATTTACAAATGTTAAAAAATGTTTTTAATAAAAATGCATTTACATTTTAGTAGAGAAAAATGCTATTTTTGAAATAGTAAATATCTGTAATAGTCAAGCTAGTGAGACAAAATGAGATAGCCTTAATATTTTTATCCCTATAATATAAGGAAAAAAAGGAAAGATTTACTTAAGCATATGTTGGGGCAAATAGGGACTGTTTTATTTTTACTCATGGCAGGCATTAAGATGACATATAATCAAGTCATGAAGAAAAGTTAAAAGGTATATACAGAAGTTTGTATATTTGCTATATAATACATAATGGATATACATATCCTTTTTTTTTTTTTGCTCCTGGATATTTACTACCTCCTGCTTACCCACTCTGATCTCCCCTTACTCTTTGTTCCATCTGGCTTTGTTTCCAGCCATAGACCTAGGACTTAGTTCAATTTATGTACCTCCAAAGGGTTAAGAGGGCCATTTTTTCCCTCTCTGTACCCAGCTAAACCACTACTTGAGTCTGTCAGGAGGTGAGGCTTTGCTTCCACAGCCTTCTCCATGGCAGTTAATGGCAACTGCCTCTTTTTTTTTTTTTGATTGGATTCTAGTTGACATACAGTATTAATTTAGTTTAAGTGTATATCATAGCGAGTTGACATTTATATGCATAATGAAATGCTCACCACAATAAGTGTAGTTATCATCTGTCACCATACAGAGTTATTACAACAGTATTAACTGTATTCCCTATGCTGTCCTTACCTATTTATTTTATAACTGGAAGTTTATACCACTTAATCCCCTTCACATATTTTACCCATGCCCCTACCCACTTCCCCTCTGGCACCCACCGATTTTTTTTCTTTATTTGAGTCTGCTTCTGTTTTGTTTTGTTTGATTTGTTATTTGGATTCCAATAAGTGAAATCATATGGTGTCTTTCTCTGGCTTATTTCACTTAACATAATACCCAGGTCCATCCATCTTGTTGCAAATAGCAAGATTTCATTCTATTTTGTCTGAGTAGTATTGTATGTGTGTGCAGACACACCACATCTTCTTTATCCATTCATCTATCAGTGGACACTTCAGTTGCTTTCATATCCTAGCTATTGTAAATAATATTGCAGTGAACATAGGAGTGCATATATCTTTCAATTTTGTGTTTTTGTTTTCTTCAGGTAAATGTCCAGAAATGGAACTGCTGGGTCATATAGTAGTTCTAGTTTACATTTTCTGAGGAACCTCCATACTGTTTTCCTTACTGTTGCACCAGTTTACATCCCCACCAACAGTGCACAAAGGTTCCCTTTTCTCTGCATCCTTGCCAACATTTGTTATTTCTTGTCTTTTTGATAACAGCTATTCTGACTGGTGTGAGGTGATACCTCATTGTAGTTTTGATGTGCATTTCCCTGATGATTATTTGTTATTGAGCATCTTTTCATGTGTCTTTTGGTCATTTCTGTGTCTTTGGAAAAATGTCTATTAAGTTACTCTGCCATTTTTTTAATTGAATTATTTGATTTTTTGGTATTGAGTTGTATGAATTCTTTATGTATTTTGGGTATTAACGCCTTATTGAATATATCATTTACAAGTATCTTCTCCCATTCAGTAATTTGCCTTTGCATTTTGTTGATGGTTTCCTTTGCTGTGCAAAAGCTTTTCAGTTAGATGTAGTCCTACTTGATTTGTTTTTCCCTTTGTTGTCCTTGCTTAAGGAGACAGAACCAAAAAATACTGCTCAGACAGATGCCCAGAAGGTTGCTGCCTGTTTTCTTTTAGGAGTTTTATCGCTTCAGGTCTTACACTCAAGTCTTTAAAACCATTTTGAGTTTATTTTTGTGTATGTGTAACACGGTGATCCAGCATCATTTTCTTGCATGTAGCTGTCCAGTTTTCCCAGTAACATTTACTGAAGAAACTGTCTTTTCCCATTATATATTTTTACCACCTTTGTCATGTTTTAATTGACCATGTAAGTGTGGATTTATTTTTGGGCTCTGTTCCATTGATCCATGCATCTATTTTTGTGCCAGTACCACACTATTTTGATTATTGTAGCTTTGTAGTATATACTATGATGTGACATATGATACCCCAGCTTTGTTCTTTTTCTCAACATTGCTCTGGCTAATTGGGGTATTTTGTGTTTCCAATTGAATTTTAGGATTATTTGCTCTAAATGCCATTGCTATTTTGATAGGGATTGCATTGAATCTATAGATTGCTTTGGGTAGTATAGCCACTTTAACAATATTAATTCTTCCTACTCATTAGCTAGAATATCTTTCCATTTATTTGTGTGATCTTCAGTTTCTTTCATCGTTTTATAATTTTCAGAATACAAATCTTCTACCTATTTGGTTAGATTATTCTTAGGTAATATATTCTTTTAGATGAAATTACAAATGAGATTGTTTTCTTAATTTCTCTTTTCTTTTAGTTATTGTATATAGAAATGCAACAAATTTCTATATATGAATTTTGTATCCTGTGAATTTACTGAAGTCATTTATTAATTCTGATTTTATTTTTTGGTGGTGTCTTTAGGGTTTTCTATGTATAGTATCATGTCAACTGCAAATAGTGACCATTTTACTTCTTCTTTACCAATTTGAGTGCCCTTTTCTTCTTTTTCTTGTCTGATTGCTGTGGCTAGAACTTCTGGTACTATGTTAAATAAAACGAGTGAGTGTGGGTATGCTTGTCTTGTTACTGACCTTAAAGGAAAAGCTTTCAGCTTTTTGGCATTAAGTATGATGCTAGCTGTGGGTTGTGATATATCGTCTTATTATGTTGAGGTAGTTTCTCTCTGTACCCACTTTGTTGAGATTTTTACTTTTTTAATCATAAATGGGTGTTGAGTATCGTCATATGCTTTTTCTGCAGCTATTGAGATGATTACATGATTTTTATCTTACTTTTGTTAATGTGGTATATCACATTGACTGACTTGCAGATATTGAGCCATCTTTGCATCCCTAGAATAAATTCTACTTGATCATGGTGAATGGTCCTTTTTATTTATGTTGAATTTGATTTGCTAATATTTTATTAAGGATTTGTACAACTGTATTCACTGAGGGATATTGGTCTATAAATTTTTTTTTTGCCTTGTCTTTGGTTTTGCTATCATGGTATAACTACCTCATTAAGTGACTTTGGAAGCATTTCTTCATCTTTAATTTTTTGGAATAGTTTTAGAAGGATAGGTATTAGGTCTTCTTTAAATCTTTGATACAATTTATCTGCTAAGCCATCTGGTACTGGACTTCTTTCCATCTGCTGGGGGCACCTCTCCTTTTTGTGCACCGACTAAAAACCTTACTGCTTGCTTGTTTTTTTTTTAAGGTATCATTGATATAAAATCACATGAGCAACATTGTGGTTACTAGACTCCCCCCATTATCAGTCCCCACCACATACCCTATTACAGTCACTGTCCATCAGCATAGTAAGATGCTATAGAGTCACTATTTGTCTTCTCTGTGCTATACTTCCTTTCCTGTGCCCCCCCTGCATTATGTGTGCTAATCATAATGCCTCTTAATCCCCTTATCACTCCCTTCCCAGCCGTCCTCCCAGTCCTCTCCCTTTGGTAACTGTTAGTCCATTCTTGGATTCTGTGAGTCTGCTGCTCTTTTGTTCCTTCAGTTTTTGCTTTGTTCTTGTACTCCACATATGAGTGAAATCATTTGATGCTTGTCTTTCTCCGCCTGGCTTATTTCACTGAGCATAATACCCTCTGGCTCCTTCCATATTGTTGCAAATGGTAGGATTTGTTTTCTTCTTATGGCTGAATAATATTCCATTGGGTATATGTACCACATCTACTTTATCCATTCATCTACTGATGGACACTTAGGTTGCTTCCATATCTTGGCTATTGTAAAATAGTGCTGCGATAAACATAGGGGTGCATATGTCTTTTTGAATCGGTGATCATGCATTCTTAGGGTAAATTCCTAGGAGTGGAATTCCTGGGTCACATGGTATTTCTATTTTGAGTTTTTTGAGGAACCTCTATACTGCTTTCCACAATGGTTAAATTAATTTACATTCTCACCATCAATGTAAAAGGGTTCCCCTTTCTCCACATCCTTGCCAGAATTTGTTGCTTATCTTTTGGATGTTGGCCATTCTAACTGGTATGAGGTGATATCTCATTGTGGTTTTAATTTTCATTTCTCCAGTGATTAGCAGTGTGGAGCATCTTTTCATGTGCCTGTTGGCCATCTGAATTTCTTCTTTGGAGAAGTGTCTGTTCAGATCCTCTGCTCATTTTTTAATTGGGTTATTTGCTTTTTGGTTGTTGAGGCACATGAACTGTTTATATAATTTGGATGTCAACCCCTTATGAGATATGTCATTTTTCAATATATTCTCCCATACTGTAGGATGCCCTTTTGTTCTACTGATGGTGTCCTTTGCTGTACAGAAGCTTTTTAGTTTGATATAGTCCCACTTGTTCATTTTTGCTTTAGTTTCTCTTGCCTGGGGAGATATGTTCATGAAAAAGTTGTTCATGTTTATATTCAAGAGAATTTTTGCCTATGTTTTCTTCTAAGAGTTTTATGGTTTCATGACTTATATTCAGGTCTTTGATCCATTTCAAGTTTACTTTTGTGTATGGGGTTAGACAGTGATCCAGTTTCATTCTCTTAGATGTAGCTGTCCAGTTTTGCCAGCACCAGTTGTTGAAGAGGCTGTCATTTCCCCATTGTATATCCATGGCTCCTTTATCCTATATTAATTAACCATATATGTTTGGGTTTATATCTGGACTCTCTAGTCTGTTCCATTGGTCTATGGGTCTTTACTTGTGCCAGTATCAAATTGTCTTGATTACTGTGGTTTTGTAGTAGAGCTTGAAGTTGGGGAGTATAATCCCCCCTGCTTTATTCTTCCTTCTCAGGATTGCCTTGGCTATTCAGGGTCTTTGGTGGTTCCATATGAATTTTAGAACAATTTGTTCTAGTTGGTTGAAGAATGCTGTCGGTATTTTGATAGGGATTGCATTGAATCTATAGATTGCTTTAGGCAGGATGGCCATTTTGACAACATTAATTTTTCCTACCCAGAACATGGGATGAATTTCCATTTATTAGTGTCGTCCTTAATTTATCTCAAGAGTGTCTTGTAGTTTTCAGGGTATAGGTCTTTCACTTCCTTGGTTAGGTTTATTCCTAGGTATTTTACTCTTTTTGATGCGATTGTGAATGGAGTTGTTTTCCTGATATCTCTTTCTACTAGTTCATCATTACTGTAAAGGAATGCAGCAGATTTCTGTGTATTAATTTTGTATCCTGCAACTTTGCTGAATTCAGATATTAGATCTGGTAGTTTTGGACTAGATTCTTTAGGGTTCTTTAGGTACAACATCATGTCATCTGCAAACAGTGACAATTAAACTTCTTCTTTACCAGTCTAGATGCCTTTTATTTCTTTGTGTTGTCTGATTGCTGTGGCTAGGACCTCCAGTGCTATGTTGAATAAAATGGGGAGGGTGGGCATCCTTGTCTTGTTCCCAATCTTAAAGGAAAAGCTTTCAGCTTCTTGCTGTTAAGTATGATGTTGGTTGTGTGTTTGTCATATATGGCTTTTATTGTATTGAGGTACTTGCCCTCTATACTCATTTTGTTGAGAGTTTTTATCACAAATGGGTTTTAAATTCTGTCAAATGCTTTTTCAGCATCTATGGAGATGATCATGTGATTTTTGTCCTTCTTTTTATTGATATAGTAAATGATGCTGATGGATTTTTTGAATGTTGTACCATCCTTGTATCCCTGGGATGAATCCCACTTGATCATGATGTATGATCCTCTTGATGTATTTTTGAATTCGGTGGTGCTTGCTTTCTTGACTCCTTTTCTTCTCTTATATTTAACTTCCAGTCATTCAAAATACATCCAGAATTCAACCACTTCTCATCCTCCCGATCATTACCTCCTGGTTTAAGCCACCATCCTCTGTCACAGGAATGTGAGAACAGCCTACTAGTGGGTCTCCCTGCTGCCATCCTAACCACCTACAGCCTGTTGTCAATCATTTTAAAGGCAGAATGATCCTTTTATAAATGGCATATCCTATCAGTCATCTACTCGAAATGGCCATGTCTCCTCATCCCATTCAAAGTAAAATCTGAAGTCCCTACCGTAACCTATAAGACTGTGTATCATGTGACTCCTGTTAACTTCCCACCTCAACTCACCTAATCCCCCTCTCACTCTTCTAATTTCAGTGCCTTCTTTGAGGGTGCTTGAATTTGCCTAGAACTTTACTGTCTCAGAGCATTTTTGCTATTGCTTCTCCCAAGAATATCCTTCTTTCACATGCCCTCACGTCTTCATTTAGTAGACCAGTAGATTTTAATCTCTTTCTCCCTTTGAATGGGTCTTTTGCCCAGGTACAATTTTGTAACATTACCCACTGATGATTTGGAAAATTCAGGTTCATCAGGTAATGCATATCTTCCAAATGTTGGTATAGTTGAATATATAATATTTTATAATTACATCTGCTTTTATCAATATCCACATCATCAGAAAAATCTTTAAGTATTAGGAAGCTGTTAAACTCATGGAGGTTGATACATTTTCTCCAGAATTCCAATTTTTCACTTGAAAACTGAATTTTAGCATTTTAAAAAAGTACTGTCAGTTGTTTTCTTGAAGTGACTGATTTACAACTCATTTAAAAGAAAATGTCTGCCAAACACACAAGTCTGAATTATCATAGTTTATATGTTAGTTGTTAATTCAAGTGAAAATGGTGTTCCTTCAGGTAAGTTCTTCTTGTGTTCAAAAATCAGACAATGCAGAAAGCTCTAGTGTTAGGAAAATAATTTTGACTTCATTGGGTCTGAAAGGATTTCAAGGTCACTCAGGGGTCCACAGCTTTGAGAATCACTATTCTATTCCAGTTCTTCCTTTTGCATATTATCAGTTCTGAAACTTAAAGAGGGTAGGTTATTAACCCAAGGCCATACACTAAAATGACAGAGTAAGAGATAGAATCCAAGTTCTCTGTTTCCTGGTCCAATATTCTTTCAACAGTTTAAAACACTGTAAAAGGACAATTTAAAACCTCCTTCAAAAAAAAATGTAGTAAAAACAATATACTAAATCTATTGTGGAACACAATATGGAATGGATGGATTAAAGTTAAAAATATATGCACTGTCTGATCTTTTTATATGCTTGGAATAGTTACAAAGAGTTAAAGACAGTATTACCTAAAAAATTCTAATAAATCTAGAATTTTCAAAAGCAGTATATTCATATGACCTATTGAAAAAACACCTGAAGGATTCATTGTATTTGTTTGGTTTTCTTAACAGCTAATAAAAATAGGTGCCGATGTTGAATTGTTACTCAGAACATCTGTTATACAAGGTATTCATACAGACCACAGTACACTGAGTAAGTAAAATTAAAGAAAAATGTTTTCTGACCACCATATGTTTTAAGAAATTAAACAATTATAGTATTTTGAATATTGATTAGCAAAACAGCTTAATTTTTCTAGACAATGTGGCCTATCGTATCTTATATACATTTATAAGGCTACCATTTAAAAGTGCTGAATTATGAAACTTTGTTTTACCATATTTTTTCCTTTCCTCTTTTTCTTTTTTCTTTTTAATCTTAACCATTGGTTATATTATAAAACTACAGTTGCAAGGACAGTATGACTATCATATTTACTTGAGGTTCTTAATTATTTTATTTATTATCATGTACCTAGACTAAGTCTGTTTCTTTAGCTTTTATTTTACGATGAGACTTGTGTTAATTCAGAAGAATTGGGATTATAGAAAATGTAAATAAAGTTGAATATCCTCCATTACCTCCAGATGTCTTGTGGATCTTCAGGTGAATCTCATTTCACATCATATTTTGTTTTCATTCCCAGAAGTATCTTTGGGGACAAACAACAACAAAGATGACATTCAAAATTTTTGAAAGGCTTCTTTTTCTTTTTCTTTTTCTTTAAAGTAAACTATTGAAGTATAACATACAATCAGAAAAGTGTACAGTTTATAACTGTACAACCTAGTAAATTTTCACAAAGTGAAATATCTGTGTAACCAACATCCCCATCAAGCTGTATAATATTATCAGTATCCCAAAAGCCCCGTCATGCCCTTATGTCCCTCCCACATACCTCCCCACAAGCATAACCACTATTCTTTTAACACTATAGATTTTTTTTTAGGTTTACTAGGCTCTCCCCTACCCCAAGTCCCCCCCACAAACCCCATTACAGTCACTGTCCGTCAGCATAGTAAGATGTTGTAGAATCACTACTTGTCTTCTCTGTGTTGCAAAGCCCTCCACTTTCCCCCACCTCCACATTATACATTCTAATCATAATACCTCCTTTCTTCTTCCCTGCCCTTATCCCTCCCTACCCTCCCATTCTCCCTAGTCTCTTTCCCTTTGATAACTGTTAGTCCATTCTTGGGTTCTGTGATTCTGCTGCTGTTTTGTTCCTTCAGTTTTTCCTTTGTTTTTATACTCCACAGATGAGTGAAATAATTTGGTATTTGTTTTTCTCCACTTGGCTTATTTCACTGAGCATAATACCCTCTAGCTCCATCCATGTTGTTGCAAATGGTAGGATTTGTTTTCTTCTTATGGCTAAATAATATTCCATTGTGTATATGTACCGCATCTTCTTTATCCATTCATCTACTGATGGACACTTAGGTTGCTTCCATTTCTTGGCTATTGTAAATAGTGCTGCGATAAACATAGGGGTGCATCTGTCTTTTTCAAACTGGAGTGCTGCATCCTTAGGGTAAATTCCTAGAAGTGGAATTCCTAGGTCAAATGGTAAGTCTATTTTGAGCATTTTGAGGAACCTCCATATTGCTTTCCACAATGGTTGAACTAATTGACATTCCCACCAGCAGTGTAGGAGGGTTCCCCTTTCTCCACAACCTCGCCAACATTTGTTGTTGTTTGTCTTTTGGATGGTGGCGATCCTTACTGGTGTGAGGTGATATCTCATTGTGGTTTTAATTTGCATTTCTCTAATAACTAGCGATGTGGAGCATCTTTTCATGTGTCTGTTGGCCATCTGAATTTCTTCTTCGAATAACTGTTCAGCTCCTCTGCCCATTTCTTAATTGGATTATTTGCTTTTTGTTTGTTGAGGAGCGTGAGCTCTTTATATATTTTGGATGTCAAGCCTTTATTGGATCTGTTATTTACGAAAATATTCTCCCATACTGTAGGGTACCTTTTTGTTCTATTGATGGTGGCCTTTGCTGTACAGAAGCTTTTCAGCTTGATATAGTCCCACTTGTTCATTTTTGCTTTTGTTTTCCTTGCCTGGGGAGATATATTCATGAAGAAGTCACTAATGTTCACATCCAAGAGATTTTTGCCTATGTTTTTTTCTAAGAGTTTTATGGTTTCATGACTTACATTCAGGTCTTTGATCCATTTTGAATTTACTTTTGTGTATGGGGTTAGACAGTAACACTATAGATTTTTAACTTAAAAAGTGTTTGAACTATACATAAATGAAATCATATAGGATTACTATTCTGTCTGGTTCTTTCTCTTATCATTGTTTTTGTAAGACTCATCCATGTCATTGTGTATAGTAACATTTTATGAGTATTGTCTAAATATACCACAGTTTATCCAATCTAGTATTGTTTGGGTTGTTCCTAATTTTGGACTATAATAAATAATGATTTTGTGAACATTCTTCTATGTCCCTTTGGTTTTAAAGTTATGTGTGTGTGTGTATACGTATATATGTGTATGGATATACATATATACACACACATATGCATTTTCTTGGGTCTGTGTATAACAGGGAAATTTCCGGGTCACAGGGTGAATGTTTATTCACTTTTAATAAATACTGCCAACTAGTTTTCCAAAGTGGTTAGACTATTTGCACTTCCAACAATGGTATCTGAGAATTTCTGTTACTTTACATCCTCACCAACACTTGATTCTATGCATCTCTTTAATTTTACCCTTTCCAGTGGTTGTATAATGGTATAGCACTATGATTTTAATTTGCATTTCTCTGGTAACTAATGAAGTACTAGCACCTTTTCAATTGTTAAGTGGCCATTTGGATATTCTCTTTTATGAAGTGGCTTTTCAAATCATTTGCTCATTTTTCTAAGGGGTTATCTGCCTTTTTATTATTAATTTTAAAGAATTTTTTATATGTCCAACAAAGGATGTATGTGTTACAAGAAACCTTCTACTTTGTGGCTTGTTTCTGTGTTCTGGTAATGTTATCTTTGAAAGAGTTCTTTATTTTAATGTAGTTTAGTTTACCCACTTTTTCCTTTATGGTTAGTACTTTTGAATACCATTTAAGAAATCTTTGCCTATCTCAAGTAAGGTCCTGAAAAGCTTCTCCTATGCTTTCCTTCCAAAGCTTTATTGTTTGATCTTTTCCATTTGGTTGTTTGTATCAGCTAGAGTTGATTTTTTTGTGTATGGTGTGATACGGTGTCAAGATTTATTTTTCACATGTGAATATTCACTTGACCCAGCATCATTTATTGAAAAGACCACTCTTTCTCCACTGCACTACAGGGTCACCTTTGTCATAAAATCAAATAACTGTATACATGTGCATCTATTTCTGGACTTTATAATCTCCATAATTAGTTTGTTTTTCTGCCTTTGAAGCATATACCATAATGTCTTGATTATTACAATGTTATAATAAATCTTGATATCTAGTAGTGTAAGTCCTGTAGGGCTTTTAAAGTTATTTTTAGTTCATGAGGTTTTATCTGAAAGTATTAGATTTGAGTTATATGGGCAGTAAACATAGCTAATCCTAAATTGAAAACTTGTAGTCATTAGCTTTCATCTTAATAATGATCTTTAGGGCTTCCATGTACTATAGCCAGCATTTTATACAGGTAATCACAGCTAAGTATTATTTTTTTTATGTGAATAAAAATTTAGTCTATTTCAAATAACCAAATCTGATATCTGTATTTCAAAAGCCTGGTTTTAGATAAGACAATATTGGTTTAAATTTCTTTTTATCTTTTGGTTTTCTGTGTAATTTCATTTAGCAACAGGATTAAAAATTTTGACCTTGCGTGAATATTAGTATAAAATGCTATGTTGCCTTAATAATGACCTCATTTTTTTCTTTTAAGATAGATACGGGTCTTTTTGTCCTACTTTATACCTCTGATCCAAGATAGAACAAATTTGATTCTTTAATCTGTTTTAAAAAGCTACTTTAAGCAAAACTCCTCCACATTGCATTGTCTGTACTGGCATAAAGAAATGAGAAATTAAAATTCTTGACTAAAAAATAGAGAATTATGCTTGTTTCTAAAAAATATCAGATAATGTCCCAACATGAAAAATAATAGAAATTGGAAATATAAAATGAAAATTTATCTGTAAGAGTAATTGCCTTGTATTCATGAATTCTAAGTCCATCCCTTTCTTTCCCTTCCAAATAATATTTACAGTGAAAATTAAATATTGACTCCCATTTAGGACTCTTTATCCTAAAGAATTTCTCAATTTTTTCCTTTTTAAAAAAAAATCACTTCCCTTATCCTTGCAGATAATTTCAAGATTCTTTATTATAAACAATAATTTCATCATTTGAGAGAAACTCCTTACTTTGAAAATATGTAAACAATTACTGGGGAAACTGTTTTTCTTTCCAAGTATTCCTTAGTTTTATGTATTTTTTTTTGTATGATCTCAGGTGTATGAATTTAAATTAATCATAATTTTTTATTTATACCATTATTATTATTGGTCAAGCCTAACCTTCCTAGGTATTGCATAGAAAATAAATAATTATGACTTAGAAGAATACTGAAATTATCTCACTGTTTTATACTTGCTTTCTCATTGGTAAGTGACATTTGTCAAAGCCGTTTTTCTAATATGGGCGTTGGCCAGCTTCTTTCAGTGTTGGCCTTTATCAAACATATTCTATAAAGTCACCAAATTTAGGGGTAAAGATAGTACCAATTATGTAAATTAATAGTGTTTAGTCTTTTAATAGCATTATCCATATTTTTTAACTTCTTGCATATATATAAGACAGAAGAGATGCTTCTAAACATGTGTGATACATTTTTTTAAATAAAAGCTCTAGGAAACTTTTTTCAGATGCATTTTTAAACATCCTTGGTTTTTATATTTGTCTTTGCTTAAACCTATCTTATGGTTTATATGCTAAAGCAGATTAATGTGATTCACTAAACATTTATTGAATACATACTGTGATAGGCTCCGAGGATAGAAAATGGACGAGACAAACCTGGTTCCTGTCCTTACAGAACTTAGAATATATCATTTCTGTGTGCTGTGTGGAAGACAGACAAGTGTTCAGTCACAGTCCTTTGGGTACCGTGATAGAAAGAGGTGTTAAGGCACACCAGTAAAAATCCAAATCTAACATGTCATGGGTCAAGGACAAGTTCTTAAAAAGAAACATTTTATGTTCAAATTATTTATATTTGTGTGCTTGATATATTTAGAGACATTTCCAGAACTGCAGTTAAACATTTTAATGTCCCATAAATAATTTATATCCTAAATGCCTCTATGAGTGCCTCACAATCTTACACGCCACACATAAACCATGCCATCAATAGATTTTTTTAAATTGAGATATAATTGACATGTAACAATGTATTAATTGTAGGTATACAACATAATGATTTTATATATATATATATGGTGAAATGATTACCACAGTTAGTTTTTAGGTAACATCTGTGACCACATACAGTTACAGCTTTTTTTCTTATGATGAGAACTTTTAAGATTTAGTCACTTAGCATCTGTCAAATATATAATACAATATTGTTAACTATGGTGACCATGATGTATATTATATTCCCAGGACTCATTTATCTTAAAAGTGAAAGTTTGTACCTTTTAACCACCTTCATCCATTTCATCCACCCTTCTTCCAGCCCCTACGTCTGGCAACCATCAATCTGTTATTTGTATCTATGAGTTCAGTTTTGTTTTGTTTTTTTAAGATTCCACATATAAGTAAGATCATACAGGACTTATCTTTCTCTCTCTGACTTATTTCACTTAGCATAATGCCATCAAGGTCCATCATGTCAAAAGTGGTAAGACTGACTTCTTTTATATGTCTGAATAATATTCCATTGTGGATATATGTATGTGTGTGTGTGTGTGTACATTTTCTTTATCCATTCATCTGTCAGTGGACACAGCTTGTTTCCATGTGTTGGCTATTGTAAATGTTGCAGTGAACACAGTACAGATATCTTTTCAAGATAGTGACTTCATTTTCTTTGGATAAATATCCAGAAGTAGAATTGCTTGATTATGTGATAGTTCTGTTTTTAATTTTTGAGCGGCCTTCACACTGTTTTCCATAGTGGCCACACCAATTTATATACCTACCAATAATGAACAAGGTTTCCCTTTTCTCCACATCCTCATTAACACTTTTTATTTCTTGTCTTTTTCATAATAGCCATTCTAACAGATGTGAGATGATAATCTCATTGTAGTTTAAGTTTTTTTTAATTTTTTTATATTGAGGAACATACAGTAAAATGCATAAGTCTTAGTGTTCAGCTTGAATTTTGACATGTATATACACTCCTGTAAACATCACCCAGATCAAGATATCAAACACTCCCACTCATTTTCTTCCTCCTTCACCTATTTCACCCATACCCTACCTTCCAACTCCCCTAGGGAAACCACCAGCCTGTTCTCTGTGTCTGTGAGTGTATTTCTGTTTCATTTGTTTGATCATTTATTTTGTTTTTTAGATCACATATATAAGTGAAATCATAGTGTTTGTCTCTCTGTGTGGCTTATTTCATTTAGCATAATACAGTCTAGGTTCATCCATGTTGTTGCAAACAGCAAGATTTCTTTTTCTTTTATGGCTGGATAATACTCCATTGTGTATATGTACCACATCTTTTTTCTACATTCGTCTATCAGTGGACATTAAGATTGCTTTCAGATTTTGACAGTTGTAAATAATGCCATGGTAAACATAGGAGTGCATTTATCTTTTTGAATTAGTGATTTTATTCTCATCAGATAAATTTTCAGAAGTAGAATTGCTATATTCTATGGTATTTCTATTTTTCCTTTTTGAGCAACTTCCATACTGCTTTCCATAGTGCTGTACCAGTTTACAGTCCTACTAGCAGTATAAAAGGATTCCTTTTTCTCTACATCCACACCAACACTTGTTATTTCTTATCTTTTTGATATCAGCCACTCTGAATGGTGTGAGGTGATATATCATTATGGTTTTCATTTGCATTTCCCTGATGATTAGCAGTGTTGAGCATCTTATGTCTGTTGAGCATGTTAATGTCTTCTTTGGAAAAATACTCAGTTCCTCTGCCCATTTTTTAATAGAATTATTTGGGCTTTTTTGGTGTTGAGTTGTGTGAGTTCTTTTTATATTTCGGATATTAACTCCTTATTAAATACATTATTTACAAATATATTCTCCCATATAGTAGTTTGCTTTTTCCTTTTGTTGGTGTGGTTTTTGTTTTTGCTGTGCAGAAGGTTTTTAGTTTGATGTAGTCCCACTTACTTGTTTTTGCTTTTGTTTCCCTCACCTGGAGAAACATCTGGAAAAAAATTACTAATGCTGATCTTCAAGAGTTTATTATCTGTGTTATCTAGAGGTTTTATGGCTTCAGACCTTATGTTTAGCTCTTTAGTCCATTCTGAGTTTATTTTTGTGTATGGTATAAGATAATGATACAGTTTCATTCTTCTGCATATAACTGTGTACTTTTCCCATCACCATTTATTCAAGAGAGTGTCTTTTCCCTTTTGTATATTCTTGCCTCCGTTGTCTTAGATTAATTAACCATATAGGTGTGGGTTTATTTCTGGGCTCTCTGTTCTGTTCCATTGCTCTAGGTATCTATTCTTGTGCCAGTACCATATTGTTTTGATTACTGTGGCTTTGCAGTATATAGTTTGAAATCAGGGCACATGATACCCCTAGCTTTGCTCTTCTTTCTCAATATTTCTTTGGCTCTTTGGGGTCTTTTGTGGTTCCACACAAATTTTAGGATTATTTGCTCTAGTTCCATGAAAAAATGAATGCTATTAGAATTTTTTTTAGGGATTGCATTGAATCTGTAGATTGCTTTGGGCCATATGTTCACTTTAACAATACTAATCCTTCCTGACTATGAGCATGAAATAGCTTTTCATTTATTTCTAACCCTTCCAATTTCTCTTATCAATGTCTTATAGCTTTCATAGGTCTTTGACCTCCTTGGTTAAATTTATTCCTAGGTATTTAATGTTTTTTGATTCATTTGCAAATGGGATCATTTTCTTAATTTCTCTTCTAGTTTGTTATTGTGTATTGATTTTGTATCCTGTGACTTTAGTGAATTCATTAATTCTAATAGATTTTTGGTGCAGTCTTTAGGGTGTTCTATATATAGTATCATGTCATCTGTGAATAATGACAGTTTTACTTCTTCCTTACCAAATTAGATGCCTGTTATTTCTTTTTCTTATCTTGTTGCTATGCCTAGGACTTCCAATACTATGTTGAATACAAATGGAGAGAGTGGGCATCTTGGTCTTATTCCTGATCTTAGAGGAAAAGCTTTCAGCTTTTCTCCATTGAGTTATGATGTTAGCTGTGTTTGCTTTTGTTTCTGTCACCTGGAGAAACATCTGTTACATATAGCCTTTATTATGTTGAGGGATGAGAATGTCAGTGTGTGCTGGTTGTTTCTTCTTTCAGCAAAATATTAAAAAAGAAGATGAATGCAGATTAAGCTACTTGGTCTACAAAGCAAAGATGGAAGGAAGTACTACTTTGCTAAGGAACACTCTTCCATCTACATTCTGAAGTCTAACTGATTGACAATCCTATACTTTAGAGTCTTCCAGGGTTGAAAATGCCAATTGCTCCTATCCACTAATACTAAAGCCAATACAAGCAGGGGGCTTTTGAGCTCCAACATGAAATAATATCAATACCCCAAGCCTTTCTCAGTTGCCAGACAAAGATCAGATGTAGAATACATTTACTCGCTGGAGCCTATCTTTAGTTTTTCATTGCTTTAAGAAGTGTTCATTAAACTAAGTGTTAGGGGGATGGGCAGAACATAGAGGCCATTACTAAAGGATGAAAATCTTCATGCTTCAAAAATAGATTTGAAGTTTATAAGGTTTTTAAGGAATTGTAATGCTAAGAAACTCCAAGCCTGGCTAGCATTCTTCAACTCTTAAGACCATCCCTTGGCCCCTGAGCTCATATCTACAGGAAGTGGACTGTGAAAGCTTCAGAGCCTCAAAGAAGGGTACCTTCCCTAATATCCCTACCTCTGGACAAAAAGGATCCCCCAGAGGTCAGAAACAGGAGCCTTGAAGGACAGTGGACAAGAGTCTTTTTGCTGCCCAGAAAACAAAATTAGATGCTACCAGATTGGCTGACTCGGATATTTATTGTTTTGCAAAGAGCAAGAAGTCCTTGCCCTTCCTTTCCAGTAGGATTTAAGATTTGTTATGGAACAGTGACTACCATGTGTTTCCATTTCCAAATTTTTATTGCTGTATCCTGTTTGTTCTTTACTGCAGTGTAGTAGGTATCTACTGTGTGAGCCACAGTTGGACCTGATGGACAGACTAGGACATCAGCCAGAAATCCTTGATTTGAATTTGGATGAGACCTTAGGAGTCAGGTAGTAAATGGACATTTCTGTATATGAGAAGAAAGGTATATGATCATATGTAGCCAAAAAGGTTGAACTATTTGCTGCCTCTTGAATATCCACTCTTCTTACTAACTGAAAAATTGTGTTCTCGTGGCAGTGTGCCAAGCAAAAAAAAGAAGTAATTTTCCAGACCACATGAAATCTTTCTGGCCAGTGTAAGCAGCTGTCTACTGGATGTTGCTTCTAAGAAAGCTATTGTTTTTCTGTTAAAAAGGCACAGGCCACCATCCTGCCTAAAGCAATCTACAGATAGACTACAATCCCTATCAAAATACCAACAGCATTCTTAGGCGGACTGGAACAAATAGTTCTAAAATTCATATGGAACCACAAAAGACCACAAATAGCCAAAGCAATCCTGAGAAGGAAGAATAAAGCAGGGGGAATCTCACTTCCCAACTTCAAGCACTACTACAAAGCCCATAGACCAGTGGAACAGAACAGACGGTCCAGATATTAACCCAAGCATTTATGGTCAATTAATATACAATAATGGAGCCATGGATATACAATGGGGAAAGGACAGTCTCTTCAACAGATGTTGGCAAAACTGGACAGCTACATGTAAGAGAATGAAACTGGATTACTGCCTAACTCCATACTCAAAAGTAAACACAAAATGGATCAACGACCTGAATGTAAGTCATGAAACCATAAAACTCTTAGAAAAAAACATAGGCAAAACTCTCTTGAACATAAACATGAACAACTTCTTCATGAACGTATCTCCCCAGGCAAGAGAAACTAAAGCAAAAATGAACAAGTGGGACTATATCAAACTAAAAAGCTTCTGTACAGCAAAGGACACCATCAGTAGAACAAAAGGGCATCCTACAGTATGGGAGAATATATTCATAAATGACATATCTGATAAGGGGTTGACATCCAAAATATATAAAGAGCTCATGCACCTCAACAAGCAAAAAGCAAATATCCAATTAAAAAATGGGCAGAGGATCTGAACAGACACTTCTCCAAAGAAGAAATTCAGATGGCCAACAGGCACATGAAAAGATGCTCCACATTGCTAAACATCAGAGAAATGCAAATTAAAACAACAATGAGATATCACCTCACACCAGTTAGGATGGCCAACATCCAAAAGACAAACAAATGTTGGCTAGGATGTGGAGAAAGGGGAACCCTCCTACACTGCTGGTGGGAATGTAAATTAGTTCAACCATTGAGGAAAGCAGTATTGAGGTTCCTCAAAAAAATTCAAAATAAAAATACCATTTGATCCAGGAATTCCATTCCTAGGAATTTACCCCAAGAGTGCAGGAGCCCAGTTTGAAAAAACATATGCACCTCTATGTTTATCACAGCACTACTTACAATAGCCAAGAAATGGAAGCAACCTAAGTGTCCATCAGTAGATGAATAGATAAAGAAGATGTGGTACATATACACAATGGAATATTATATTCAGCCATGAGAAGAAAACAAATCCTACCATTTGCAACAATATGGAAGGAGCCAGAGGGTATTATGCTCAGTGAAATAAGCCAGGCGGAGAAAGACAAGCATCAAATGATTTCACTCATATGTGGAGTACAAGAACAAAGCAAAAACTGAAGGAACAAAAGAGCAGCAGACTCACAGAACCCAGGAATGGACTAACAGTCCCAAAGAGAAAGGGCCTGGGGAGGATGGGTGGGAAGGGAGGGATAAGGGGGGGAAAGGGGCATTACGATTAGCACACATAATGTAGGGGGGGCACGGGGAAGGTAGTATAACACAGGGAAGACAAGTAGTGATTCTACAGCATCTTACTACGCTGATGGACGGTGACTGTAATGGGATATGTGGTGGAGACTTGATAATGGGGGGAATCTAGTAACCATAATGTTGCTCATGTAATTGTATATTAATGATAGCAAAATAAAAAATAAAAATAAAAACGGCATGGGTCCAGCTAGCACTCTCCTTTTGCTCTTTCTCTCTCCCTCTCACTGCCTGGAGTGCAGATGCAAGACAACAGCAGCAATGAGAACAAAAACCACACATGAAGGGTAGCAGAGCAGGAAGAAAAAGAGCCTGGATTCTTAATGGTACTGAGGACCTGCAGTAGCTCAGGACTGCCTTAAGCTGTATCTTTGGATGTTAGAAAATTAAATCTCTTACTTATTTAAACCATTGTTTGTTGGACTTTTGGTTAATCTGCCTTTTCCATTAGATTATGAACTCTTTGAAGTCAAAGAGACCTTTTTTTATAAATTGAGGTATAATTGACATATAACATTATATAATTGTCAGTGTCCTGTATAATGATTCAATATTGTATATGTATATATATATTGCAAAATGATCACTACAATAAGACTCGTTAAATATTTGTGCCCATGCATAGTTAAAAATTTTTTTCTTTTGATAAGAACTTGTAATATCTACTCTCTTAGCATCTTTTCAATATACAGTGCAGAATTTTTAACTCTAGTCACCATTATTAATAACTTCAATAACTATATTGAAGAGCCTAGGTATTCACTTCTGTATACTCATTTGATGTAATGTCCAGTATTAAATAGACACATAAATGTTTGATAAATGAAACAACGTATTGCCATTGCTAATAAAACCTAAACTGTGGTTTGCTCCCTGGTGAAATCTTCAAAGATTTGGTAAAGGCAGATAAGATATAAACAGTGGTTAAACAATACATATTTAACTAGTTTTTATTTTGGTAAGCCCCATTTACTATCTTGCTCATAAGAACATTGTTTTTAGTCAGATCACTAATTTTTTTAAGTGAGCATTTCAGTTTTCTGAATTGAATTTGTTTTAGTGATGTCTACTTAAAAAAAAAAAAAACTTTAGCTTAATGATGAAAATTTACAGAAAGGATACAAGAAAAGTTTAAGGGCATGGTAACTTCCTTTACCAAGATTCCACAAATGCTAACATTTTACCACATTTGATTTATCCTTCCTCCCTCATTTTTTCCATTAACTTTCTGAGGGTAAGTTGCAGACATTACCTTCTTACCTCTAAATGGGCTTCTTAAAAATCATGACAGCCCACTTGGGTTTAAGTCTGGAGCAATACCTTAGGGTGTATTTTTAGAAAATACTTCAATGTATGTTTTCTCAATTTATAATGACATTCTCTTATATATGCAGTATAATTTGATAATTATAACAATTTATAATAGAACAAATTATAGTATGACTTGAGAACTGTAGTATAATTACATAACTATATAGTATATAGTATAGTAAAATTAATTATATTTTTCACAGTATAATTATCAAAACCAGGGTATTAACATTAATACAATTCTGTTATGAAAATTTTTCCATTTGTCCTAACTTGTCCTTTATAACAGAAGTAAAAAACATTTCCGTCTGGTCTAGGATCCAGTTGAGGATCACACAGATGGCATTTAGTCACCATGGGTTTTTTTAGTCTTCCTCAATCTGAAGCAGTTCCTCAGTCTTTGTTTTTCATGACCATGATTATGAAGAGTATAAGCAAGTCATTTCATAGAATGTGATGTGAGCAGTTTTTGATAATGCCAGTTCACCTGGAGTGAGCTCTTCCCTAGAAAAAAACATCATGTGTTTCTTCAAAATTTTGTATCTTAAGAACTTTATCTCGATCAGCTCTACAAGATGTCTGTAGGGACTTTGTTGTTGTTGTTTAACATTGTTTCTCAAAGGGGCTGTATTGGCATTTGGAACAGGATAGTACTTCACTGCACCAGATTGTCCCACACACCCCTGACATCTGCCCACTGAATTCCAGTAGTCTTCTTCAGTTGGTGTGGACACTCAAAATACCTACAGTTGAGAACCACTGTTCCTTAAAACTTGGAATCTTTAGATTGGGAAAGCAGTCATCTTGTTTTTTATATAGTAGGTAATGCAAACAAATTTTCCAATGAATGATTTTAATTATCAGTAATCTGTAACTGAAGGCTAAAAAATGCTTTGGCTGAATTCTGTTCAGTTATTTAATTAGTCATATTTAATAAATAAATGATAAATGGTTAAATTGGTCATACATGTTTTTATATAATCTGAAATGAATATTTTGTTAACTGTCTCTGCTTAAATTCAAAGATTTCACCTTTGAAGTTAACTGAAATAAAATATCTCTTAAAGATATATCTTAAAACTTGATATTTTGCTGTTATAAGTTTTAGGGGGAAATGAGTCTATTTACATTTTATTTTAATATTAATGATATTATTTTCTTTATGATTTTCTTTCAGAATTGATCCCCAGGAAAGACCTTCTTATAGAAAATGTGCCATATTATGATGCACCTACTCAGAAGCAATGAATTTTCTAGGATGAAATCAAGTCTTTGTAATGTTTTCTCTGACCTGGCATTTTGGCAGTGAATTAATTTAAGTATAGTTTTATAATTAAATTTCAGGTTAGGACATTGCTTAAAATGCAGAACATAGTTAAAAGTGTTTCTAAAGAGCATTAGGTAAGACATTTCATTTTCATTGAAAACCAAACTTTAAAAAGTTAAATATATGCTTAGGGAGGGATATCATATTCAGTTCTCTTTGGCCTTGATGAGTATTTTGGTTTTACCATAACTATTTGAGAATGCAGTGTTTTGACAATTTGGTGGGTTTTCCTCCCATGTAAAGTGAATCTGTCAGATTAAAATTACTGGCTTAAAATAATGTCCCCAATCATTAAATTTGTCAAAGAATTTCAGTGTGTGCCAACTCTCCATAGAAGGTGGGTTTTGTTTCCTAAAGCACTGAAATTGTTTTTGTAGCTAAAAAATAATGATACAGTTTCCTTTTAAAAATAGTATCTTTGTGTTTCTATAAAAACATTTTAAAATTAGTCTTCTAAAGATAGATGAATAAAATATCAAAATTACCTAGGATCACTGTGTGATAAAATAATTCTAAATTTTTTAGGAAATAGTGGCCCTTGATCAAACTATATTCTGTAGCCTTAGTAGGATTAGCTGTACTTACACCAGAGTTAGACTTTATTGTGAATATGTAATATGTGGCTGCATTCTTTTAATTTTAACCAATTAAATTTAAATGTCTTTTCTTCTTCCTCATGTCCCATTCCTGAGAAGATTGGCAGTATTACAAAACAGCTTGTCATTCTACCATCTAATGGTAGGAACTCATAAAATTGTATTTAATGTTCTTCTTGTTTCACTTTTGTCTTGCATCTTTACCATTCTGTTTTCTCAATGAACAGTGTGTTCTGTCCTTTTCACTGATCATTTCTCCCATTCGATGAATACCTTGACAGAGTTTTTCATTTTTACAAGATTCTCAGTGCAAGCTTTGTTTGTTGGCAGACATATTGGTATAGCAATACTGGATATAAAATGTCATATTTTAAAGTAATTTAATTTTAGGAGATCAAAAAATTATCAAAATCATTTAGACATATAGTCAGTATTCTACTGGGTAAACTACATCTATATAGTGTTTATTTTGTAACCCACTTACAGAATTTTAAGAATGATGACTATCTTAAGTACCTAACTTCTCTTTGGTACATGTCAACATTTAATTAAATATTTTTAATTTAGTTTAAAAAAAAAGCTTCTCATATTTCCCCAAGGAAGTTGCCCACTTCTAACATTTCCTTTTGACTACTGAAATCTTGTGAAAGTGGGTTTTACAAATTCTAAGTGCAGATATCTAGGCTCAGAGGCTCAGCATGACTGTGTGAAACAATCTTTTGGCAGAAGTTAGAAAGAGTGAATGGCAGGAGAATCATATTTGTCAAGTGTGTGAGGAAAGAATCCTTCACTGATGATTTGAAGCTGGAGGAATATATGACAGATAGTTTGCATAACATCTAATTTGGAACATTAAAATTAAGATTTAACTCAAATAGTGTTTAAGTTGGTTCTTATTTTATCTGCAGTTTCATTTCTTAATATTAGTACAGTGTCCAAAAAGCACACGATAATGAGAATAAATGGAACTTCTATGCTCATGGACAAAATAAACCATTTAGTTGTAAACACAATGAATGCCATATGTCAACAAAGAAATGAAAATTCCAATTCTTAAGTAGAGTTTTCTAAAGCAAAAGTAATGAATACAAAATTAATATAACTTTGCTATATATCAGCTATAACCAATTAGAAAATAAATGGAAAAATTCTGCTTATAAGAGTAAACTATAAAATAGGAATGGACTTTTTAGAAAACCTGAAAAACTTAAATATTAAGGACGCACTGTATTCTTAGATGGGACAGCTGAAAATTATGGAGATAACAGTTCCTTAAGTGTAATCGAGCAAAATCCCAACAGATTGACAAATAGATCTGTATAAAAAATACAATAAAACATCTGTCTTCTGTAAAAACCACTATAAATAGTTCAGAGAAAATACTTTCCACTAAAGTAATGATTAAAATAGTTAATATATAAGGTGCTCCTGTGGCTTATTTAGCAACAAGTAACTCAGTAGGAAAATGGGCAAATGATAGAAATAAGAAAGAAGAAATATTAAACTTCTGTAATGATCAGAGAAATATAAATTAAAATGAAACATTTTTGTTCATCAAATTTATAGAAGTTAAAGAAATTGATTGTGTCCAGTATTTGCAAAGGTGGAAGAATGTGGAAATAGGTACTCTCTTGTATTTCTGGAAGAAATGTAAGTTATAGGACCTTTTTGAAGGAAAGTTGACATCAAAATTTGAAATAAACATACTATTCAGTCTATATTTTCAAGAACTGTAAGGATACTAATAAATGTACACTCAGATGTATATACAGAAATTTCTGTAGCATTGGTTATAATTTTTAGAAATTGATAACAGCCTAAATTTCCAAACATAGAGGAACAGTTAAAGAAAGTGTGTCTCATCTGTACAGTGGGATATTAAAAAGGAATTGAAAAAAATGGCAAAATATCTAGTCTAGAAAGAAGCAAGTCACAAAGTATATGTTCTCTATGAATTCACTTATATACAAAACAACTATTTTTGCTCATATCATATATATATGCATATATATGTACAAAGGCATAGAAATAATATGTGCTAAATGTTAGTAGACAGGGAGGTAAATGAGATTTATGGAAGGAGACAAGTAAATTGAGAACTGATACTCCTGCATGTTTAAATATTTTTTACAGTGAGTATATCAACATATAAATTTTAAAGGACTACTCCTAAGCTATTAGTGCTTTTTTTTAAAATTCTCAATTATGAAATATTTCAAATATTAGCAATTAGTATGTCAGACACTAGTGAATGCCCACATTTGACAGATGTTACATTTTGCATTATTTGTTTAAAGATCTCCTTCCTTTTAAGTCAAAAAATCTTATAAAGCTTAAGTCCTACCTCCCTTTTCTTTCTCCTGACTCATTTCAGGGATAGTCACTGTTTTACAGTTGGAGGATATTATCCCCATACTTGTTTTTATGCTTTTACCAAATGTGTATTATTCAAAACATTATATAGTATATGTAACATATATAGCGTGTATAGATATTAAAAATATAATATAATATATATATGACATTATATAGTACAATATAATAGCGTATATATATATAATAGTTTTGTTTTGCGGTTTCAAATGTTAAGTGAATGGTATTATGCTCCATGTATTCTGCCGCTTAGTTTTCATCATACAGTAGGTTTTAGAAATGTATGTGTATTGTTGCAGAAATATCTAGGTCTTTCACTTTTATCTTTTATTCCTTTGTAAGAATAAACTATATTGTTTATCCATGTCTCTTGATAAATAATAGTATTGTTTCATTTTTTGATATTGCAAACAAATTTACTAAAAACTCCAGCACATGGATTCAGCACCCATGTAAATGTTTATCTGGATATATATACCCAGAATCAAAACTGTTGAGTTATAGGTTAGGTACATATTCATCTCTTTGAGGAATTTTTTAACTGTTCTTAAAAGTACTCATGCCAGCTTACTCTACAGTCAGCACCATGTAAGAGGTCCCATTTCTCCATATCTTAACTGCTGTTGTTATATATGGCTTCCCTTTTTTGTCAAGCTAATGATATGAAATGGTAGCACACTGTTTTAATTTGCATTTCCGGATTACTGATGATGTAGATTATCTTGTCATGTTTATTGGCTATTACAGTTTTCCATTATGAATTTGTGTTCCTATCCTTTATGAACTTTCCTCTGTGAGGTTGTCTGACTTTTTCCTTAATGATCCTTTATGTATTCTGAATATTAACCCTGTATACATTATCTGAGATGCAAATGTCTTCCATTATATGACTTGTCTTCTCTGTTTATGATAAAACTGTAGTTTCGAAGTGTATTTTAGTGTATGCATTTCAAAAAATTTTTTTCATTAATTTTCCTTTTGTATCTTTTTAAGAAATTCTTTTCTACTCCAAAGTCATATAGATACATTTTCCTCTGAGTGATGAAGTCTTACTTTCTATGTTCAGGCCTTTATGCCATGTAGATCCATCTAAAATTTATTTTTGATAGGAAAGAGGGATCTAATTTTATCTTTTTTTATGGGAAAACACTTTACCTTAGCATCATTTATTGAATATCACATCTTCTTTCTGATTGCATATCAAGGAATTTTGATGATATCCCAAGTTATTATATATTGGAATCAGTCTAATCCTCTTAACTATTCAGTGCCTTTGTCCCTACAATTATCCCTCTCTGCTGCCAAATCTCTTTTCCTTCTCTCCACTAGATTGTTCTCAACAGCATTCAACATTTTGAAATATTCCCATTTTAAAAAAAACTTCCTTTGAAACTCCCCTGCCCTCAAGCTTCAGCACCATTTCTCCACTCTTTTTTGTACTGAGAGGTTTCTGTACTTAATGTCCCCCACCAGTAACCTCTGCTTGGAAGTACATAGGTTAATTCTCAGTCTTTTTTTATTCATCCTCTTAGTAGCAGTTGGCATGATGGATCATTCCCTCTTTTTTAAACAGATACCTGGACATTTATTTATTGTAAATCTACTAAGATATAGCCATGAACCAAAGTAATAAAAATGCCTGCGTCTTCTGTTTACCATTTCAGATCTACTCTCAGCCCTTCTGGACTCTGCTTTCAGCCTTCTCTGGAAGGACTGACCTGTATGAACCAGCTAAAGTTGGTCCTATACCCTCTGACTTTTGATTGGTACAGCCACTGGGGAATGCTGGCAGAAGATCAGCATTCTTCTGTATGTGAGAGACAGACAATAAACAGAATTAAAAAGTAAACTAGAAGGTGATAATTGCTTTGGAGAAAGACAAAGCAGGAAAAGGAGATAGGGAAGCAAGGAAAAACAAGGTGTTGCCATTTAAAATAATTTGATCAGTGACGGTCTGCTAAGAAAGTGATAGTTGAGTAAAGATGAAGAATGTGAGGGATGTAGCCATGCAGATACTAGGGAAGAGCTTTCCAACCAGAGCAAACTAAGTGCAGTGTTCCTGAAACAGGCTCATGCCTGCTCTGTTTGAGAAGAACTGAGTGTCGGTAGCAAAGTGATTTAGGAGGAAAGTAGTAGGAGATGAAGTCACAGAAATGAAAAGGTAGAAGGAGGCAGGGAGTAAATGTCAGGTTTTGCAGATTATTACAAGAACTGTGGTTTTTACTCAGTAAAATGCATAATCTTAAGGTTGTTTTGAGAAGAGGAGTGTTAGGATCTTTAAGTTTTAAAGAGACCATTCTGGCTATTGTTCTGATAATAGATCATTGGGGCAAGGGTGGATGCAGGGATACCAATTAGAAGTCTCTTGCATTAACCTAGGAAAGAGGTGATAGTGGCCAGTGTGGCAGCAGTGATAGTTATGAGAAGTGGCAAGATTTGGGATATATTTTGATAGAGCCCATGGGTTTCCTGATGGATTGAATGTGAGGTGAAATTAAAAGAAAGGAGTCAGTTGATTCCCAAGGTTTTTGGCTTGAGCAACTGAAAGGACATAGTTACCATCAGCTGTGATGGTAAACAACCAAGTTTGTGAAAGAAGATCAGAAGTTTAGTTTGGGGCATGCATTGATTGAAATGACTATCAGTTATCCAATTGGAGTTGTTAATGAGATTGGATATAACAAATGCTGCTCAGGAAATGGTCTGGGCTGGTGTAAAACTTTGGGAGCCATTAATATAGATGAAGTATTTAAAATCGTCTGTTGGATGAAATCACCAGGAAATTAATTTTAGATAGAGAAGAAAAGTCATTGAGTCCTGGGGTACTCCAATGTGAAGAAGTTAAACAGATAATTATGAACAACAAGAGCTAGAAAAATTTCCAGTAGGGTAGAATGAAAACAAGGAGAATTTAGAGCAGAGGTTGGCAGGCTTTGGCTCACAGAGGCCAAATTTGACCCACTGCCCTTTTTGTAAATAAAGGTTTATAGGAAACATCACACTTATTCGTTTAAGTCTTGTCTATGGCTGCTTTCATATACTACAGTGACATAGTTGAATGATTGAAATAGAAACTGCATGATACGCAAGGCCTAAAATTGCTCTCTGGTCCCCTTACAGGAAAAGTTTCTTGATCTCTTGGTGTAGAGTCCTGGAAGCCAAGTGAAAAAAAGTGTTTCATGAAAGTAAGACTGATTGCATTGCAATTGCAATTAAAATTCCAGTAGGATTTAGCAGCATGGTGATAACTGGTGACTTTGGCAAGAGTTTCAATAAAGTAATTGGAGAAACATGTTCATGCTAATTCTCCCCAAATCAATCTCTAACTTCATTGTAATCACAGCTAAAATTGCAGTAGGATATTTTTGAGGAACTATTAGAATTCATGAGAAATAATAAGGCTCCATAAATAGCTAAATCAGCTATGATGAAAGAGAATAAGACTGGATATCCATGTGCAGAAAAATGGAACTTTAATTCATACCTCACACACTATACAAAAATTAACTGAGAATCAATCATGGACCTAATGTAAAACTTAAAACTAGAAAACTTCTTGAAGTAAAAGAAGAAAATCTTTATGACTTAGAGTTAGGTAATGATTTCTTAGACATGACACCAAAAGCACAATACACAAAAGAAACTGGACTTTATCAAAATGAAAAACCTTTGCTCTATAAAATGTTGTTAAAAGAATGAAAACAAGCCACAGACTGGGAGAAAATATTTATAACTCATAAACTGATAAAGAACTTTTACTCAGAATATATAAAGAACATTTAAAGTAAGAAAACAACCCCTTTTTAAAACAGATAAATATTTGAATACTTGATGATAAAAAGTTACACAAATGGAAATAGGCATACGAAAAATACTCAACATCAGTAGTCATTGGAAATGAAAATCACAATGATGTACTACCACATACCAATTAGAATGGCTAAAATATGGCTGACCATACCAAGTGTTGGCAAGAATGTGGAAGAACTGAAATACTTACACATTGCTGGTAGAAATGTAAAATGGCAAAAAAGCTTTGAAAAACTGTTCAGTTTCTTAAAAAGTTAAACACATCTCATATTACCTAGACTTTCTACCCCTCAGTATATACCTAAAAGAATGAAAGCATTTATCTATACACAGATTTTTCTATATTGCCCAGCAAAAGAAACCATCAACAAAATGAAAAGGCAACCTACAGGATAGGAGAGAATATTTGGAAATCATGTATTGATAATGGCTAATATCCAAAATACATAAAGAATAAATACAACTCAACACCAAAAAAAAAAATCCAATGAAAAAATGTGCAGAGGATCTGAATAGACATTATGCAAAGTGAAATAAGTCAGAGAAAGACAAATACTGTGTGATCTCATAAGTGGAATGTAAAAACAAACTGAAAAACCAAACTCATAGATACAAAGAACAGATTGGTGGTTGCCAGAGGTGGCATATGGGGGTGGACGAAATGGGTGAAAGTGGTCAAAAGGTGCACAATTACAGTTGTAAAGTAAGTCATGGAGATGTAATGTACACATGGTGACTATAGTTAGTAATATTGCATATTTGAACAATGCTAAGAGAGTACATCTTAAAAGCTTCATCACAGGAAGACAATTGCAACTATGTGTGGTGATCAATATTAACTAGTTATTGCAGTGATCCTCCTCACAGTATATACAAATAATCATGTTGTAAACCTGAAACTAATATAATGTGAAATATCAATTATATCTCAATTTTTGAAAAGGCTTAATTTATAGAAGCTTTAATTGTAATGGCTCAAAACTGGGGACAGCCCAAATGTCCATCAACAGATGAATGAATTAACAAATTGTGATAATCTCTATACAGTGGAATATGTCCAAGGAACAAAAAGAAAGGAACTATTATTATATGCAACAACATAGGTCAGTCTCAGAATACTTATCCTTAGTGAAGGAAACCAGACAAAAGCAAATACATGTTATATGATTCTGTTTATATAAAATTCTAGAAACTGCAAACTGCTTCATAGTAACAGAAAGCAGATCAAGGGTTGCCGGAGGATGAGGACAGGGACAGCTGGAGGGAGGAATTAAAAAGGTACATGAATTATTGGAGGGTGATGGATATGTTCATTATCTCAATTATGGTGATGGTTTTACAGGTGTATGCACGTGTCAAAAAAATGTACAAAATGCATGTGTACATTTATAATATGTTTAGTTCAAAGTATGCCAATTACAATGCAATAAAGCTGTTAAAATATATGATAAAGCCAGGGTTATTTTTTAAAGGATGGTATTGGTGAAAGCACTGAAAAATGATAGCAGCTAACCAGAGAGATAGACCCATATACTGTGATTTTATATATATATATATATATATATATTCTATACATTCTAAATAGTTTCTTCAGTGAATCTCTGTGTCTGAAAATGTTGACTCTCACCTTTTCTGTTGAATAATAATTTAGTCAGGTATGGAATTCTACACTGGCATTATTTCCCTAGCATCTCACAGATACTGTTTCATTGTCTTTTTTTTTTTTTCTGAGGTACAGTTAATAAAATCTTATATTGGTTTCAGGTATACAACACTGATTCAGCAGTTATCCATATTTCTAAATCCTCACCCCCACTAGTGCAGTTACTATCTGTCAGTATAAGAAGATGTTACAGAATCATTGGTTGTATTCTCTACACTGTACTACTGTTCCTGTGGCCAGTTTATATTATGATTGAGAATTTTTGTGTCTCTATTCCCCTCACCCTTCCCAAACACCCACTACACCCCCTCCCCCATGGTGGTAACCACTGGTCACTTTTCAGTGTCTATGAATCTACTGCCATTATGCTCATTCTGTTTTGCTTTGTTTTCTATTCCACAAGTAAGTAAAATCATATGGTATTTTTCTTTCTCTTGCAGGCTTCTTTCTTTTTCTTTTTTTTTTTTATTAAAGTATCATTGATAAACAATCATGTCTGTTCCAAATACACAACTCAGTGGCTCAGCAGTTACACTGGGTTTATTTAATCGAGCATAATACACTCTAGATCTCTCTATTTGTTGCAAATGGCAGTATTTCTTTTCTTTTTATGGCTGAATAATATTCCATTCTGTATATGTACCACATCTTCTTTATCCATTCATCTGTTAATGGACACTTACGTTGCTTCCATATCATGGCTATGGTAAATAATGTGGCAGTAAACATAGGGGTGCATACATCTTTTCAAATCAGAGATTTTGTTTTCTTCAAGTAAATTCCTAAAAGTGCAATGGCTGCATCGAATGGTATTTCTATTTTTAGTTTTTTGAGGAACCTCCATACTGCTTTCCATGGTAGCTGCACCAATTGTCATTCCCACCAACAGTGTGGGAGGGTTCCCATGTCTCCACATCCTTGCCAACACTTGTTATTTCTTGTCTTTTGGATAGTGGCCATTCTAACTAGTGTGAGAATTCTCATTGTTGTTTTGATTGCATTTCCCTGATGGTTAATGATGTGGAACATCTCTTCATGTGCCTATTGGCCATTGAGAAATATCAATTCAGGTCCTCTGCCCATTTTTTAAATTGAGTTATTTGTTTTTTGGGTGTTGAGGCATATGATTTCTTTTTATATTTTGATGTTAACCCCTTACTGGTTAAATCATTTATGAATATATTCTCCCATACTGTAGTATGCCTTTTTGTCCTTTTGATGGTATCCTTTGCTGTATGGAAGCTTTTTAGGTTCACTTGTTCTTTTTTATTTTGTTTCCCTTGCCTGAGGAGATGTGATCAGGAAAAATTGCTCATGCCTTCAGGAGATTTTTGCCTATGTTTTCTTCTAAGAGTTTTATAGTTTCATGTCTGATACTCATGTCTTTGACCCATTTGAGTTTACTTTTGTATATTGAGTTAGACAGTAATCCTGTTTCATTCTCTTGCATGTAGCTGTCCAGTTTTCCAAACACTATCTGTTGACAAGAATATACAATGGGGAAAAGACAGCCTCTTCTATAACTTGTGTTGTATCATTACTTTGTTTTGGAGTCTATTTTGTCTGATATTAGTACCGGTACTCCTGCTTATTTCTTCCTATTGCATGAAATCTCTTTTGCTGTACCCTCACTTTCAGACTATGTATGTCATTAGGAGTGAAAGGATCTTGTAGGCAGGATACATGGGTCTTGTTTCTTTACCCATTCTTCCACTCTGTGTCTTTTGATTGGTGCATTAAGTCCATTTCCATTTAAGTTAATTATTGAGAGGAATGTACTTATTGCCTTTTTGTTGATTGTTTTCTGTTTGTTTCTTCTAAGGTCCTCTCTGTTCCTTTCTTCCTCTCATAATCTTGTTATGATTGTGATTGTATTTCTTTTTTTGTGTGTGTGTGTATATCTATTATAAGTTTTAGGTTTGTATTTACCATGACATTCATGGATAGTTTCAAGAACAGTCTATATTAAGTTGAGGTCTCTCTGTTTCAAACACAATCTAAAAGTACTTCTTTTTTCTTCTTCCTCCCTCACACTTTATGTATTAGATGCCATAATCTGCATTTTTTACATATCCCTTGACTGACTTTATGTATAGTTGGCTTTACTTTTGTTTTTAACTTCATACTTGCTTGATAAGTAATTGGTCTACTATCTTCACTCTGGATTTACTTCCACTGGTGAAAACTATTTAGCCTTAGGGATACTTCCATCTACAGAAGTCCCTTTAACATATCCTGTAGTGCTGGTTTAGTGTTTATAAATTCCTTTAGCCTTCATTTATCTGGGAAAGTTTTTATCTTACCTTCAATTCTGAATAATAACCTTGTTTGGTAGAGGATTCCTGGTTGAAGTTCCTTTTGTTTCAGTATATTAAATATTTCATGCCTGTGAAGTTTCTGCTGAGAAGTCTTCTGATAGACTGATGTGGTTTCTCTTACAAGAAATTTTTTGCCTCCCTCTTGCTGCTTTCAGTACCCTCTGTTTATCCTTACTCTTTGTCATTTTAATTATTATGTCTTGATGTTGTCTTCCTGCAATTCATTTTGTTTTGGAGTCTGTCTTCAGACTCCCCACTTCAGGCTCTTTACCCACTGTTACCTGGTTTTTCTTCACAGTGGAGTCCCAGTTACTGTTGGTGGACTATGGGCTATGCCACCTTTCTGCCTGTCTGTCATGGAGCTCTCCATGCTTCCAGGACCCGGGTGTCTATTTCCTTCCCCAGATTGGGGCCGTTTTCCGCAGTTACTTCTTCAAGGAAACTCTTCTCCTTTGTCTCTCTCTTCTTTTGGTATCACTCTTATGTGGGTATTGTTTCATTTGGATCTCGCACGGAGCTCTCTTAGCAAACTCTCATTTCTAGAGATTCTTTTGTCCCCTCTGTTCCTCAGCTTCATTGTCTTCCTGTTCCCTAATTTCCATCTCATTGTCTCCTCTATGTATGGCGATCTGTTATTCATTCCCTCCATTGTACTTTTCATTTCAGTTACTATATTCTTCAGCTCTGAGTGGCTCTTTTTCAGCTCTTTTATCTCTTTGTTGAAGGCTTCCCTGAGTTCGTCAATAGTTTTCCACAGATCAGTAAGCTTATTTATGACTGTTAATTTGAAATCTTTATCCAGAAGTTTGGCAATCTCCATTTAATTTGGCCCTCTTTCTGGTGACTTATCCTCTACTTTTGTTTGGAATATAATTTCTCTGCCTCCTCATTTTGTCTGGATTTCTGGGTTTCTTCCTTTGAGTTAGATAGATCTGCTATGCCTCCTGTTTTAGAGTATAATGGCTTTATGAAGAAGGTGTCCTGTGGTGCTCAGAAGCTCAAGGCTCTTCACCCACTGTTACCTGGTTTTTCTTCACAGTGGAGTCCCAGTTACTGTTGGTGGACTATGGGCTATGCCACCTTTCTGCCTGTCTGCCAGCAGTGGTCCTTTCTTTATAATTGCTTTTCAGATTTTTGTGTTTTCACTGGCATTCAGTTTTTTGTTGTTATCCTAATCGACATTTGGTATACTGCATCTTTCTGAGGATTCATGTCATGCATTAACTCCAGAAATTTCTCTTCTATTCTGTTTTCAAATATTGCCTCACAAACATTCTGTCCATTTTTTCCTACTGGAACTCCTGTTAGTCATCTCTCATGTGCTTCATTCTCATTACTCTGCTCAATTTCAGTCGTTTAGTATATGGTCTAATTTACTATATCAGCTGTGTCTAATCTGTTGTTTAACCACCCCCATGTATTTCTCTTTGAATTTCAGAGACTGTTTATTATTTCTAGTCATTATATTTGAGTTTTATGTCAAATACACTATTCCTTTTTCATAATGATTTGTTCTCTATATTTCTTTATATCTTTCATCATTTAAAAATACTGATTTTCTAATCCCTCTCAAAATACTCTGTTTTATCAAGTGTCTAGATCGTCAGTACTCTTTGTTCATGGCTCAGAATTTCCTCATGTGTTTTGTGATTTTTGATTGTGTGTATATCTTGAATGGCAATTGTTAATTTTCTGAGGATCCCATGTGGAGTTTGGAATGTGGGAATGTCCCTCCAAGGGATCTTGTGCGTGCTTGTCTTTGCCAGGCACCCAAGTATACCTTGGGGATTTCCATATCACTCAGGTAATTTGAAACTGATCCTGAATCACCACACGGTTTGATGATTTTCTTCTCTTACCGGTAATTGTTCTCCTACTCAGAGTCCCTAGAATCTTGCTCTCTCTCTGGGATTATGGATAGTTTTTCAGTCCCCCTTCTTGGTACTTGCAGTGTTTTGAAAGGTCCTAACTTTATACAGTAATCTATATTACTAAACCCAAGTCCATGGACTCATCCCCTGTTGATATGTAAGAACTAAAATCTAAGCTCCTAACTATTAGTGTCTATTTCCCAATCCTCTCACAGCCCCCAGGGGTACCTGAATGTTAGTGTTCAGTTACATTCTGCTTTGGCTCTTAGATCTCTTTTCTTTCTGGTATATGGGAATTTCCTTTCTTGTGAGCTCAGCCATGTAATATGAACCAGAATTCAAAGAAGTGCTGAAAGACAAATGGGGTCATTTTAAAAGGACACAGGAACCAGATTGAAGGAACTCTTACTGGTCAAATTTGGGATGACTTAATGCATCAAAAATAGTAATGATTATAGTGAGCTAACACATTAAATAACAAAATAGTATAAAAATGCTCAGAAAAAGGAATAAAAAAGGAAAAGTCTGCTTTTTTCAGATTTTCACCTTTTCTTTAGCTTTGAGATTTTTCAGAGTAAAAATTGGAGGAAATTAAAATTGAATCTCATTCAGCATTTTGTTGAGGGAATGGTTCTATTTTTACTTTACCCACATGTTGCCAAACTCAGAATTCCAGATTCTGAATTAAAATTGAATCTCATTCAGCATTTTGTTGAGGGAATGGTTCTATTTTAACTTAACCCACATGTTGCCAAACTCAGAATTCCAGAGTCTGATTCTCCTAGAAAAGCACAAGTTTCTAAAATGTCGTTCTGGCAATCCATTGTTAATATCTCAAAGCTTCTGAGTGTAAGAAATCTTATTAAATGAAATGTAATTCAAGCCTTCAATTGGGGATTCTTTTTCCTGCTGTCATCTTTTTGTAATTGCAACTGAGTGCAACTCTGCATTTATTCAACCAGCATTAACTGAATTGTCCAGGGTCATTCTCAAAGACAGGTGCTGGAGATTCAAAGACAAGACAGCCTAGTGGGGAAGACCAGCAAGAAAGCAGCAACTGTAGTATAACTAGTGCTACACAGGGATTAAACAGAGTTTTAAGAACTTAAAAGTAATCCATTAGAAAGTGGTTTGTAAAAATATAATAAATATGCAAGATAATGTACTTTCAATCTCTTAAAGAAGTAAAGAGGTATAAAAAACTCACACCTAACAATTTTAAAAATATAAATAGGAATTTTAAAAATAGGATTTTGTTTGTGAGGCAGGAAAAATTTGGGAGATCTTAAGCTTTCTGCCACAAACTACTTCATATATCTTTTTTCCTCCTCTTATGTTTTACTGTGGCAACAGAGTGAAAGGACTACTGTCTTGGATAAAATTCCCAGTGACACAGACTTTGAGATAAAGATTTGAAATTGAATGCAGGAAATTTAAATTAGAGAGTGCACTCAGGAAAAACCCCCATGAGGGAGTGAGGGAAACAAGATTGGGCAGAGGGAGTTGAAGGGCTCTGCAGCTGCAAAGGAGGCCTGGAGCTGAAATGGCTCTCAGAATCACGGCGAACTTTGGCAAGGGGACCAGGCTCTTGTTCCCTGGCATCAACAGCCATTAAAGGCAGGCCTTCCCCACAGAAAAGGCATAATCTTGGTGGGGCAATTCCCTTCAGTGGGACTACTCCTAGAAATAGCAGTAGTTGTAAAGCTTCAGCAGCCAACACTCCCAGGAGCTAAAGAAGTGAATGCTTCCTTCTGAGGGGGACATGTGGGGCAGTGCACAGAATGCAGTACACCAAATAAGGCCTTACTGTAATGAGCTCAGTCTGTATGAGCAGAAAAAGCACAACTGTAAAGCTGAGTGTTGCTCTTTTGGGAAACAGGCACCCCAAGGACAAATTGTTATCTCTTTAGACCAAAATTAGAGGGCAAGCACATTAGAAAAGAGCTCATTAGAAGCTGGGATTCAAAGTGAGTTAATGCATGGGGTTATAGATTAATCCAACAAATGTGAGAAAAGCCCACCAAAAGAGAGCAGGAGACTGGGTTCTAGTCACATTTCTGTCATTGACAATGGAGTCTTGGAGCAAATCATTTATCATCCTTGGACTTCTGTTTCTTTTCCTGTACAGTGAGAAGTGTGGAATAGATAGTGTCTTAGTTAGAAATATTTTAGTTGTGAGTAACAGAAACTCCATTTAGCTAGCTTGAGAGAGAAAGAGAGCAAAAGGGAATTGATTTAAAGAATAAATTTGTGTCTCCCAGACTGGCTGGGTTGGAAGTGGGCTTCAGGAACAGGCTGGAGTACTACAGGCAATGCAGGGATGCCCTCTGCCCCTTCTCTGCCCTTGCATTCTTCATGATTGCTGCAGTCCAGCTCACTCCTTTAAATTCACATGAGGAAAATAGCTACAAAGAATTTTCTTATCCTTTGTTCAAGAGAGCAATCACAGTCAGGCTAAAATGCCTTGGTCTCAATTTCAGATTGTCTGAGGACAGAGTTTGTTGGCTTTGTGTGTAGGAAGGGAATAACCTATGATTCTAATAGCTGTGTTTACGTGAGGAACTGAGTGGGGCAGGTAGAAGTTCCATAAAAGATATAGGAGCGTGTTGCACAGCAGTCAAGATGTCCATTGCCATTATCCCTAAAAGCCTATGATTTAAATGAGCAACTACCTAAGTAAAATTTGATTCACTTTTCACTGTGGGAGTGAGGATTTAATAACATGTGTAACTGTTGAACCACTGTGTTGTATACTTGAAACAAGTATAATAAGATTATATATCAACTGTACTTGAATTAAAAAATATGATTAATTAAAATAAATATATCACAAATGGAAATTTGATAATTAAATGAGGGAGGCTGAAGCTAAAAACCCTCAGCAAGATGAACTGACAGCTTCACTTTTCATTTAGACCCATACAAAACTGACAGTGTTTACCTGGTGATAACATCAAGAAGTGCACAAACACTGTTTTCAGAGAAGGAAAATGTTGAGTTGTTTAACCCACTTGAACTACAGATGTTTTTTTCTTAACTGATGATTGGTGTGGCTTAGACCAATTTTTGATACTGATTTACAGTGAGGGTCATATTCTGTAACAAGGAGTGTAACTGTCATAAGGGTTTGTAAAGTAATTGACAGAAACAGGCTGTTGACACAGGATGAGGATTCAGCCTCCTTTGATTTAGTTAGAGGGCACAGCTCATCTGCACTTAGAGCAGGGGACACTGCATTGTTTCCAGCTCTAGATGTAAACTTCCCAGATCTTCAAGTCCCCACAAAGATATCAAGCTGCCAGTTAAGTGATCCAAACAGGTCCTCAAGAAGTCCATTACCTCTCATTTCAGGGAGCTTTCTACTACATTAATCTTCCCACACCATTCTGAAGACTCTCATTACGTGACTGCCTGGGGATGATTCACTGGAAAAGTTGATAATGGTTCACACAGTCTTACCATAGATACTCAGGAAAGAACTAAGGTACATTAGAATGGCTGAATCAGTTTCTATTCCTGTGAACAATCCTCAAGCAGGATCAGGCCACCAGTCTGCCTAACGTCTATTCCTATATCAGATTTTCATTGAGGCAAGGCAGTAAAGAATGCATGTCACCTGGTAATTTGTGACAATCTAGAACAGAGTTGGCAAACTATGGCCATTAGGCCAAATCTAGCCCTCTACCTGTTTTTGTAAATAAAGTTTGATTTGAATACAACCAGGCCATTCATTTCTGTGTTGTCTTTGGCTACTTTCTTGCTCCAACAGCAAACTAACAACAGTGAGCACTGGAATGGAAACTTTAAGACCCACAAAACCTATAAGATTTACTGTCTAGTTCTTTATATAAGAAGTTTGCCAACTAGTCGAGATACATTACTTTTCTCATATTATCTATATTGGCAACCTAGAGCTTTTTAAATTTGTCACATAATTATATACAATTCTGCTTTTAAAGACTTAATGTTTTCTGAGTTTGCTTTTTCATAAAGGCTTGTCTCAAAAGCAGGATGTAGAAAAGACACTTTCAATAAGCAGTAGTGGGTAAATAGGGTATCAACATGAAAAAAAATCTTGCACCATATCTCATACTAAAAATGTCCATTCCAAATGTTGCATAGATCTAAATGTGAAAGAGAAAGCAATAAAACCTTTGGAAGAAAACAGGAGAATATCTTCATGACCTTGGAATGGGCCAGAATCTCTTAGGACACAAAGAAGCATTAACCATGAAGAAAAAAAGTGGTTACTTGGACACATTAAACTTAAGATCCTCTGTTTGCCAAAGACATATTGAGAAAGTGAACACAGTAGAAGCATATACTTGTAATACATGTATTGGATTCATATCCAGAATTTACATAAAAAATTCCTCTAAGTCAGTATACAAAAGGCATACATTAGAAAAATGGGCATAAGACTGAATTGACTTCTCCAAAAGGGGATATCTGATTAGCCAATAAACCTGTGAAAAAGGTGTTCAACTATGTCATTCATTGTGGAAATGAAAAATTAAAGTGGAAGGCAGTATCACTATCTGCCCACAAGAATGACTAAAATGAAAGTGACAGATAGTAAGAATTTTCAAGGCCCTGGAGCATCTGAAACTTGCATACATTGCTGACACTAATGCAGATTGGTACAGTTCTAGAAACCTGTTTGGCAGTATCTACTAACGCTGGACATAATGCATGTCCTATGACCCAGCATTTGCCTCTTAAGGTATGGAACTGTTATCAGAAGGCAGGTACAGAAATGGTCACAGCATGACAATTTGTAATAACCCAAACTGGAAACAAATTAGTAGGGTATCTGTAATATTCTACATTTTATCTAAGTGGGGACTAACTGTTCACTTTGCAGAAATTCATTTGAGTTGACACACTTGTGATTTTTGTGCCTTTTGGTAAATATGTATATTATGCTACAATGGAAATTTTTACTTAGCACAGTTGATACGAGATTGTTAGTTCCTGTGATTTTTGCATAATGTCTTGAACACAACACATATTTGAAAAACAGAGAAAAACATTTTTGCTATTGATAATTGTGTGGATTATACCAGTAAGTGAGAAGCACAGAATCCTACTATAGTTCAAGATATAAAATTCATCAATTACCATTTAGTTACCATTTAATTAAGTCTGGCACCAGGAAGCTCCCTGATAGCAGCTCCTATATAAGCCCACATTTGTTGCTTATTCTGAATGTGCCTTAATATCCTTTCAGAAGAAAAAAATTCTCACCCTTTACACTGAAAATAAAACCTGGCCATTCTTTCCAGGGACCATACGCTTTATTACTTCCCTCCACAATAATGAACAAATAAGGCTGAAAAATACAATTCTGTGAGCTGGGTTATTAACTATTGTACTCAGAACTTGGGCTGCTATAATATGACTTACAAACACATCGTGTTGTGGCTGTGATACACCTGCAGGAAAAGAAAAGTTGTGGGTTGCCACAGTAACTGTAAGGTAGGTATCTATTGGAATAAGATTTCAATTAGTTCTGCTTATGACCACTCTAACTTCTATATTTTATTTTAGTACAGCTAAGCTAAGTAATGGTTGATACAGGAATTACTTAGAAATATTGAATTTCTATAAATGTAAGCTGTCAGCATATAACATGGTCATATATTTGCATTTAATTATGGCATTTATTTTAGGAATAACCCTATTCTAAAAATGCTTTTGACTTGTTTCTCAGAAAATATTTCTCAGCAAGAAGCACCTACACTTAATTTCCATCTGCAATAGCACATTTAGCTAATGTGACTGTGGCACCTTGATAGAATATCCTATTATAGATGTAGAAAATGAGATAATGACAAGAAAATAAATTATTTAAGATCACAAAGGAAATCAGGGCAGAACTATTACTGGAATTTTGCTCAGGATAAGCCATTTGCCAAGTGGCATTTTCATGAAGTGTGTGCTGTGACCTGATTACCAGAGCGCAGTTCTGCTTTATCAGTGCCTATGTTCTACTCTAATCTCCAAGTTCCATGCACTTGTTTGTCATTCTCCAAGGCCAAAATGTTTCCAGAAGTACCTCACTTGAGACTAAGTGTTCTGCTTATCTATTTTGTCACCCAGTGTATCAGTTAAGGTTCTCCAGGGAAACACAACTAATACATACAAAAATATATTTATTATAGGAATTGGCTCATGCTGGTTATGGGGACCACAAAGTCCCACAAAATCCCATAGTCTGCCATTTCCAAGCTGGAAAACCAGGAAAGCTGGTGGTGTAATCCAGTCCCAGGATGAAGATTTGAGCCTGGGGGTGGAGGAGGGAGAGCCTGATGTTTGAGTCTGAAAGCCCCAGGTCCAAGGATGTCTCAGCTCAAGCAGAGCAAATTCGCCCTTCCTTCGCCTCTTGTTCTATTCAGGCCCTGGATGGCTTGGATGATGCCCAACCCCATTGGTAAAGGAGATCTTAACTCCAGCAGCTGATTCAAATGCTAATCTCTCCTGGCAACAGCCTCACAGACACACCCAGCAATGTTTCACCAGCTCTGGATCTCCCTTAGCTCAGTCAAGCTAACACATAAAATTAACCATCACACCCAGCCAAATCAATATTTAACACTCTCCACTATGCAAAAGCACAGCACTAGATACTCCGCAAAATACAAAAGAAGTGAGAAGTGTGACCCCACCCTCAGAGTTTACAAAGTAACATGCTCTTGTGTGAGCATACCATCAGTGGGGGAAAAACACAGTCAACCCCGAATATCCACCCTCTTTTTCCAGACCATGAGGCTTTTGTGGACTACTATTACAGGATGGAAAAGCTTGATGCCTGACAGAGTATCTTCTGCCTTCTTTGTTTCAGTTTTCCTCCTCTACAATTTCTAAAGTAAATAGGAAATGTTTCAACATAATTGCAAAAGTGCATTTCCTTTTTTTTTCTTTTTGCAGCTTTTTTCCCCTACTTTCCATCTCAGCTCCCATAGGTAAATTGTGTAAATGTAATATTTTATTAATTGTTAAGTGTTGGTATTCAAAAGAACACAGTAAGCTACCATTGACTCTTGTATACATAAAAGTCCAAAATCTTTTAAGTAACTAAACTCTACATGAAAAATATTCACAATAAGCATTGTATAAAGTTAGAAGTTGAGTATGCTAAGACAGTTAGCAATATGTATAATATATCACTCCCCAAACCTTTCAAACAGGTCTAACTCCTCATTACTCACATGGATGAGTTCAAATTCATAAGAGTGGCTAAGTTTTCCTACTTTAATATCTCTGTTAAGAAATTTCTCATAATGCAAAGATAAAACAAATTTTTCACAAAGTCAGACATTCTTATCAATCTGAAACTCCCTGACTCCTGAGATAGAGTGTTGCAGAGTAGGTAAGAACATAAGCTTTTGCCACAAGATTGCCTGGGTTGACTCCCAGCTTTCCAACTAGCTTTGTGTGCAAGATCAGGTTAGTGAACCTCTCTGTGCCTTAGTTTTCTCATCTATAAAGAGGGAACACTAATCCCTATTTGAAATTACTTAATACATTTTAACTACTTAGAAGAGTTCCTGGCACATTGTAAGTTCTTAATATGCTAGCTGTTATTTGCATTATCTGATGACAGTCAAAGACACCATTTGAATGGAGGTGACGATGCATCACTGTACTTGCCTTTCTATTTCTGCAGCTTGTCTATTGCAGATGAATACCCTGCAATCCTATTTTGGCCTGAAATGACACACTGTCTGGTTCTTACCCAGTTTTTCTCTCAGGAGGCTTCTGTAACAGTGCTGAAATGGACGCAGGAGGACATGAGTGTGGGACACGGCACCCTTAATGTCTGCGTACCATTCTCAGAGATTCCCTCAGAAAGACAGATACAGAAGACAATATCATTTTCTACCTTCATCCTACCACTTAGCCAGTCTTTGCTGCTTAGGCTGCTTGCTGCCAGGCTTCCAGACTTGTCCTAGATTCAAGTCTTCAGGCCTCTGCCCCTGCAAGGTACAATAAATGCTGACTGGTGTCTTAACCAGTATAATTTAATCATTGTCACCCCATCCACTTTCTTAAAATAGCAGATTATTTTCTCTCCTTCCTAGCTCCATTTCTTAGCTAATTTAATTGGTTCATCATCACCCTATCCATATACTAAAAATAGAATATTGTTTCTTCTTTCTAGTCCTAAACAGAACTCAACTGACTGTAAAACACAGTTGTTTCTTTCTTTCCTCTATTCCCACCTGACCTTTTAATCTTATCTGGAACATCTTCAAAGCAGAACTGAATGTCAATGACCATCAGAAAGACAGCCCACCCCTTCCTTGTCCTTCCCTAAATATCCCTGGGTCATTGACCTCCCCTCTCAGGATAGGACAGAGTACATGGGCAGGGCTGGGTGGTGTCTGAGGGCACATCTGCCAATTTGGAAAGCTGACTTTTCATGGCTCTAATAAACACTCCGCTTTCTTCTCATCAGGATTATAAATCAGATTTTTTAAATGTAATTTTCTATGTAAAACAAAAACTCCCCCAAAATGGACTGTTACCATAGATGAACGATTCATGTTCTGTTTAAAGCCAGTCCCTCAATGTGTACCCCAGATCCCATACTTTCTCACCCAATAAAGGACAGTGCTCCCAGAGTTCCTGCTCCCTGGCCCATGTTATCATGGTGCCTCACTCTCAGTGACATCATTGCCATCAGCCTCCTAGCATGTTGTTATTTCTGCCATTTTTAATAACAAACAAAAAACTCCTTCTGACCTACTTTCCCCTCCATCTATGCCCAATTGCTTTACAGTTAAATTCCTTAAGAACCATCTATAAATTCTGTTTACAATTTCTCCCTTCCTTCTCTTTCTTGATCCTATTCCAACACACCACTACACCAAAACCATTCTTGTCAAGGCCATCAAGTGACCTCATATTGATCATTCCAGTGGTCGTTTTTTAGTCCTCATCTTACCTGACCAGCATTTTATGACACTGATGCTCCCTTCTTGATATGCTTTGTTCACGTGGTTTCCAGGATACCACATTCTTCTGGTTTTCCTCCTACCCCCAAACTCCCTGGCTTTTTCTTCTCAGTCTCCCACTGACTTGGCCTCTTCTCTCTTTAGCTTCTTTGGGTTGGAGAGCCCCCGGCTCAGTCCTGTGCTCTCTCTTCTCTGTCTACATTTCTGGTCTCTGGGTATAAATGTCACCTCTAATCTGACAATTCCCTGACATAACTCTCCAACTCAGATCTCCCCCTTGAATTCCTGACTAAGATACCAACAGCCTATTCGGCATCTCTGCTTGAATATCTAATGGAAATCTCATACCTTACAGGTCTCAATTGGAGCTCCAGGTCTTACTCTTCAAACCAGGCCCCGTTGTTGCCTTCCCCTTCTTGGCATCTTGGGAGTTCATAACAACTCCATCCTTCCATCTGCTCAGGTGGAAAAAAAAAAAGAAAGAAATCCTAGAGTTAGCTTTGACTGCTCTCTATCTGTCACATCCAGTTTATCAGGAAATTCTATTTGGCTATCCCATCAAGTATTACCAGAATAATATACTTATCACCTCCTTGGTTACTACCCTGGTCTGGCCACCATCCTTTCTCACCTGGACCAGCCCAATAACCTCCTCACTAGCCCTCTTCCTATAACCTAAACCCTGTAGTTAGTAGCCGGAATTAGCTTTAAAAATGTAAGACAGATCATATCATTTGTTTGAAAGCCTCCAATAATTTCCCATTTTACTCAGAGTGAAAGCAAAACTCTTAAAAAAAGCTCAAGGTCCTGCTTAACCTAGCATCCCATTATCTGTCTGAACTTACTTTTCCTACTTTCCCCTACACTCTCTGGTCTCCTTGCTATTACTCTATTATCCCCAACATACTGTGGTATGAGGACTTTGCTCTGGCTGAGCCCTCTGCTTGAAATGTTCTTCCCTTAGGTAACTTTCTTACATCCTTCATGTCCATCCTCATTGAGGGAATCTTCTCAATGAGACTTGCCCTAAGCACCTGCTTTACTACTACCACTGTGCCCATGCATCATGCACAGACACACACACACACACATACACAGCCAGCACTTCTGATTACCCTTACCCTGTTCTACAGTTCCTGTTTTTCTGCAGTCATCACCTAGTCATATAGTACTCATTTATAAATTAAGAATACTTGTTATTTATTGTCTGTCTCCCCACTAAAATGTAAGCTCCTCAAGGGCAAAGATCATTATTTTGTCCATGGATGTACTTGAAGCTTCTGTCACAATATATATATTTGATAAATAGTTGTTGAGGGAGCGATCAAGATCATAAAGTGCTGCTGGTCAGGTAAGTTGAGGACTGAGAATTGACCATTGGAATGACCAGTGTGAGGTCACCTGATGGCCTTGACAACGGTTTTGGTGCAGTGGTGCGGGCAAAGCCTGACTAGAGTAGGATCAAGAAAGAGTGGGAAGGCAGAAAACTGGATATATGAGTTACTTAAATATTATTTCCTATATACTAATTCTAGTATATTTGCTATATACTATATAGTATATATACTGATTATAGTATAATTATATATTTATCATATAAATATATATGTATTATATAAAGAATTCTAGTGTGGAGTGAGGTCCACACCCACCCCAGATCAGTTTGTATGCACTGATTGAGCCATGAGTTAAGACATCCTCTAGGACAAGTATTTGAACTCTGTTCATCTGATAGGAATTCTAAGTGAGAGGAAAACTAGGTAAAAGAAAAGTTGATCATGCAGCTCCTGGGGGAAGTCTGGCATGATCTCAGGTAAACAGGCCTGGCATGAGAAACCAAGCTCAGTAATAAGGTCTGAGATTTCAAGAGGATTTCTGGGTATAGTGCACTGCCTCCATATCAACCTCCCCACAAATTCTTTTGCTGTATGAATGGTCAGCATGGATGTACAAGGGCAGGAAAGTGTGTGGATAATTCTAACAACTTCTTAAACAACTGTGTAATGCTTCGGGCCCCAGTGTGAGATTATGTAAGAGGACAACATGGGGTGCGGTGGGGTGTTTTCCTACCCATTTTAGAAGCAAAAGGTGAGTGCTGACCACCTGGGGCTGAGTGGCGGTGACAGGGAAGCATGCCAACTGGTCACAGAGGGCAGGGTGACTGCAATAGAACCATGAGCCAAAGCAGAAGGTCCTGCAGCGAAGTAGGGCAGAGCAGCAGGGCACCAAGAAGCAGTGTCTGGTAGAGTGACAACCCCTGGGCCAGCAGCAGCCCATGTGGAGGGCAGGAGGGGTGCCTTGGGCAGCCATGGCAGCACAGGCAGCAGCCTGAGGGAGAGGGAATGGAGGTCCTGGGGAAACAACCATGGTGGGCACAGTAGGCAAAGCGCGTGCAGCAGTGGCCCTGTGTGAGGAACGGCATAGATGGAACACTGAGCAGCTGCGTGAGCAGAGCCGCGGTGTCACTTGGCAGCAGCCTGTGGTGGATCGGGGCTGGTGGCCCAGAGCACAGTGAAAGCAGCAGTGCCCAGAGAGGGGCCTCATGTGGTTTGTGACCAGATGTGATGACCTCCAAAACCCCAGGGATATGTCTGTCAGTGAGAACCTCAAAGGAGGTTCATAGTTAAGTATGTAAGAAGGTTCAAACTAGTGGAATTTGGTCCTCAATACTCAACTGACTTTATTTGTATCCATAAACCAGAGAGTTCTAGGGTCATTCAGAATTATAAGCTTGTTTATGACTATTCTAAAAGCAACTCTATCTCCTGTAGTAGCAAAGTTTCTGAACAATTACTGAAAATGGCTAAACCTGTTGATGATTAAATTATAAGGCAAATTAAATTTACAACTCCACAGGGTCTCTTTTGTTCAAGTTAGGGCATTGATTGGAAAAAAGATGGACTTTGAAAATTAGTAATGGGATCCATGGGCAGATTTAAATGAAACTTGGTCCTTGACCCATAGAGGTCTTTGGTGTTGGCTAATTCTTCATGGTGTCTCTAGGTCTGAATTAAACAGGCTGTCTACTGAAGTCTTGTTTTAGTGTAATAACTTAGTGTCATTTGTGTTTATTGTGATTTGAATAAGCAGGAAACCCTTGGTCTGATGAGCAGAAGTCTGACTTGAATTACACAACAGAGAGTCTTGGTCACTGAACCAATTAGCAGACTTGAGCAAATTCACAGACCCAGAGCTTTTTAAATTAAGGAGAGACGAGGTTCCTCTAAGGAACAACCCTGATACACCACCAAAAATATATACTGGAAATCTTTCTCCTAACCTTCACAAAGAGACCTGCAGTCACTTGCCAGGGTGAGGTGTATTGGGCAAGATGGAATAACCAAACTTTGTGGAGATCATAGGATACTCGCTCTAAACTACCACTAATTCCTAGAGGACTAAAATACTACCCCCTCCACCAGCAAAGTAGGGGCTTATGAAGGTCAGATGTTCCTTGGAGTGTGGGCTCTGGTCCATCTCACAGCAAGTTGTGTAGGTTCTTGAATTCTCCCTGTGGTTACTTCTCCAGTCTGGCATGCATAGTTGGAATAAACATACTCGGCAGCCTGCATTTGACTCACTTTGGTTTACAGACTCTTGTAATAAAGATTATTAGAGTAGAAAAGGCCAAATGGAAGTCACCACCACATCATGTCTACTTATCAAATAACTCTTACTGGTTTATTTCTCTGATCAAATCCTGACTCTTGCAATTACTCAGGCCATTTTAAAGCTTACCTGGGGTACTAGGGTAGCCATGATTCTGGCTACATGCTGTTAGACAGAAATATGAAATAAAGAAGACTGAACTTAGTTCAGCAGTTGGCCAATCCAGAGGGGGTACCATCACCATCAGTAATATTCATGGTATTTTAAAAGAGGATCCCTTTACTGGATTTATGAGATATGGTCTTCTATAAAGAAGTAGGACTTTATAGTTACAAAATCTAACATCTATTGTTGGTAGCTCATAAGTCAGTGTCAGACTGAATACATTTGTTTTATAAAACTAAAATTGAGTATTAACTTACAGAATTTTGTTTTGGACTTTTATATTTCAGTTTCTATTGGCAACTTTTCTTACTAAGTGTAATAAACATATGGATATATGTAGTAAATGTATGTTTAAGTGGAGTGTTTGTTAGAGATATATAACCAACTTCATGGTTAATAACCATTTTAGAGATGTCTTTCATTGTCTGTCTAACCTATAACACCATTTAAAGAATCTGCTTCACAGACTGTAAACAGAGCAGCTTTGGTCCCTAGTGGCTTTCTAGTTCCCATGAAGCCAGCGGGAATTTTGGCTTCAGTCTTTGGTTTCTGTGAGACTTTTGCCCTTTATTTGAGTTATTCAAAGGATCTATTATCTCCAATAAAAGACACTTGACTCTTAAAGTTACTAAGATTACCTCAATTTTTCTGGAGTGCAAACATAAGCAGCCTAACTCCTCACCCTCTTTCAAGGTGTATATCCGTGGTTTGGACTGAACGTGCTTGTACCCACCCCCAAATTCATATAGAGGTCCCCAAATCCCTAGTGTGGCTGTTTTTGGACAGGGCCCTCTAATGAAGTAACTGAAGATGAATGAGGTCATAAGGGCATGGCCCTGATCCTGTATGATCAGTTTTCCTTGTTCTAAAAGATACCAGAGAGCTCTCTCTGAAAACTTTTTATATATCATTTACAAGCACTTAGTTTAACGATCTAGTGCCCAGAAGTGTTATCAAACATCCTATTCATTCTAATGACAGTTCTGCTGCCTCCTTTTAATTCCTTGCAATTTTCTTCCTTTACTTATCCTATTGTCCAGACTAAGGCTTCCAGGATAATAGTCACTGGGAAACAGTAAATGGGAACCTTTGTCCTATCTTGTTTTCACGGGAAAATCTTCTAATGTTTCACTGCTAATAATGATGTTTGTTGAGTCTGGTGCATACCTTTATTAGCTATTAATGAGTTTAAAAAACAAACCACCTTAGGTATGTCAAACAGAGAGAAGTTAACACAGGGAACTAATTACAAAATGGTAGAAAGATGAAAAAGCAAAAAGGTGAAAGTGATTACTTAGAGCCCAGGAATGCTATGCTTCTGGGCAGCTGGGGAACAGCTGGTGCCCAAAGCACAAGGAAACAAGGCTTCTCTCCCATTACCCTCTTTTAAATACTCACCATTGTCTCCCCAGAGTCTAACCAAACCACAGTGAGTGAGCACAAGAAATGTACTTTTCAGGTTTCTAGCCCCTGTGATAGAGAAAATATAAGTGCAGAAGTGAAACTGAAGCTGAAAGTCCCAAAAGCTGTACAGGATCCTTCAGATTAGGAAAGTTTCTATTAATTCATAGTCTTCTAAGAGTATTTTCACATTTGCTTTTTCTTCACCTAATGAAATGATAAAGTGGCTTTTCTTTTTTAATCTTTTAATGAAGACAGTAATGAATTATGTTTAAGATTTTCTTATTGTTGAATTTGTTTTGCATTGCTGCTATAAAACCTACTTGGTCATGATGTATTTATAAATACATGCACACACACACATACATGCACACACCTGTGTACACACACACAAACACATACCCTGACACACACATATACATACAAAAACACACATCTGATTTCTATATATGCTAGATTTTATTTGCTAATGCTTTGTTTAGTGTTTTCATGTATGTTTGTCAGCAGGATCGACCTTTAATTTTGCTTCCTGCATTCTGTTCTTGTGTATGTTGTATCAAAGTGAAACCAGTTTGTGTCTTTAACCTACTTTTTAATTCTCTGGAAATTAACTGTTGTTTGAAGTTTGGCTTTGAAAAAAATCTCATACTACCTCCTTCCCCAGATTGGGGAAGTTTTCAGCAATTACCTCCTCAAAGACACTTTCTATCCCTTTTTCTCTCCTCTTATTCTTCTTCTGGTACCCCTATAATGCAAATATTTTTGTTCAGTTTGGATTGGTTGCACAGTTCTCTCAATATTCTTTCAAAAAAAATCCAGAGATTTTTTTTCCTCTCTGTGCCTCAGCTTCTTTGTATTCCTCTTCTCTAATTTCTATTCCATTTACCATCTCCTCCACTATATCTAATTTGCTTTTAAATCCCTCCATTATATGATTCATTTCTGATATTGTATTCCATAATGATTGAATCTCCATCCAGAATTCTTCCCTGAGTTCTTGAATATTTTTCTGTACCTCCATGAGAATGTTTATGATTTTTATTTTGAAATCTCTTTCAGGACAATTGATGAGTTCAGTTTCACTCGACCCTTTTTCTGGTGTTTGTGGGATTTGGGTTTGAACCAGGTTCCTTTGACATTTCATATTTTTATTTGGCGCCCTCTGGTGCCCAGAAGCTCTACTCTCTGTAGCTGCTTAGTCCCTGGAGCAATGTTGGAGGTCACAGGGGAGCAGCGCTTCTGCCTGGTAGGAGGAAAGAGCTGTTTCCTGCTTCCCAGCTGCTATGCCTGTCTCCACTGCCAGAGCCAGTGGGCTGAGCACACAGGTGTAAGCCTCTATGCTTTGCGTTTGTAGCTGCTATAGGCAGGGCTTCCCTCTGGCCAGCCTGATGCCAGGGTAGGGGCTGCCAGTTTGCAAGCTGGTGCAGGCTGGCTGGGAGAAAGTTTCAGCAGGCTGCGTATCATGGTGGGGTCCTCAGAGCTGCATAGCCAGCCAGGGGGATGGAGTGCCTGAAGCTCCTGAAAGTTCCCAACCTGCTGGGCAGAGTGCGCCTGGAAAATTTTGTCCACCTATCCTTTCTCCTGAGCAGTAAGCTCTGTGCAATCCTTGCCCCTTTAGCAGCCCTCTTGATGTTAGGAAGTCTCTCAGACTGCCTCCCTTTCTTTTGTCCAGAGCAGTCGTATGTGGATCCGTTTTCCACAAGTGGCTGGAATCTCAGTCTCTTCAGGTATTCTGCCTATCTTAACTTTCCAACCCTACTAATCTCCAGAGCACCATGCAATGGAGGTTTGTGCTCCCAGAGCAGATCTCCAGGGCTTGGTGTTCAGCAGTCCTAGGCCTCCATTCCCTCCTCGCTCCGTTTCTCTTACTCCTGACAGTGAGCTGGGGTGGGGGAAGGGCTTGGGTCGCACTGAATCATGTCTTTGGTATGTTACCTTGTTCCAGGACATCTGTTTTTTTCTCCAGGTGTATACAGTCTGGTGCAGCCCTCTTTCCTGCTGCTCTTTCAGGATTAGTTGTATTAATTATATTTCTGTATTATATGTGGTTTTGGGAGGAAGCCTCTGTCTCACCTCTCACACCGTCATCTTTAATCTCTTGAAAGAACATTTTCAAAAATCAAAAATGGGCTAGGCCAGGTGGGGGCAGAAGGCCATGGTGTTTGTTAATCCAGGAGTGAGTGAGGTGGCCAGAGATTCCTATTATCCCAGGAGCAAGAGAGACTGATGAAGAATCTGTTCCAAATCCTGAAGGGTTAGGTCACAGTAGCAAGATCTACTAACCCTCAAAAACCTGAAAATATGCAGATCAATCTGAACAGAGGTGGATTCACTGCAAAAAGGAAACATTGGGTAGTTTTCCTACTAAAAAACAAGTGAACAAACATGTGAATGTGTATTCTTTGTGGCTAAGCCTGGGGACTCATAATCACAGCAGTTAGTGGATAGGTGAGGACAGCAGGAGCTGTTCCTATAGTACAGAGAGAAGTAAAAGAAGAGCCACACATTGGCTACCAATGGCTCAAAATTGCAGGAAGGCTGATGGATTGATATAAATATCTGGAGTGGATTTTGCTGCTTTTGTGGAACAAAACCACAGACAAGCAAGTAGGCTGATAGGAAAACCTAGAATGGTATAAGATTATGGGAACAGGAAAGAAAGGACAAGGATTATGTTAGTCCCCAACTCCTCTTCTCCATGGGGGAGATCCCAAACATTCTTGAACTTGCTTGAACTTGTGTTGCTTTTATACTTGAAAAGCAATATCAAGTTTCTAGGAAAAAAAAATTAACAGAAGATATCCCAAACCTCTTTAGAGGAAAGTTAAAAACTTTGTTTAAAAAAAATTTTACAGGTAGTTATTTCTGGTTTTCTGTTTGTTTCTGTTTCTTTTCTAATTAAAAATTTTTTTCTCTGTACTGTGCTTCCTGTTATGTCATTCTCCTTGATTGATATGGATATTGCAAGTACAAATGAGGCATACCAATTTGGCTTATTCAGTGCAGCTCTTGTGGTGACTTCCATAAGAATTGGCCACATTCAGAGTCGAGAACAGCCTGTTCTTGCCAAGATTGTATGTTAAAACAATGTTTCATACCAAGAAGAAAAGAAATACTTAGCTTTCTCATACAGATTTAATCAGACAGATTATAATACAGTGCCATCTCTTTGTTCAACAGCCCTGAGAATGGTAGAAGTCAACAGTGTTTGACTTCTCATCTGTCCCTGATTTCATGGACAATTGAGGCTTGAAGAGGAAAGTAACTATTATTACTCCATACTGCAGTGGTTCCTAAATTTTGCTGCATATTAGAATATCCAGGAGGGATTTTTAAAAATCCCAGTGCCAGATGAATGTTCTTACATATATTATTTGAGCCTTTACCATTTTTAATGATTTCCCCAACTTTTGTTAAAAGTAATACTTCTTTAACATCAGATTTTATGACATTTATATTTTGTTCTTTAACTGCAAACCTGACTTTTATATTGTTCTATTCTCAATGTTAAATGAACTCAATTCTATTATCTTTCAGTTGGCTGAAAGTAAATTCTCAAGGAGTTTGTTCAAGAAGAACTTATGGGTATCATATTCACTGAATTTTCCGTATTCAGAATTGTACTTGTGTTGCTTTTATACTTGAAAAGCAATTTATTGGGCATAAGGTTCTTGAGTCACACTTTTTTCCTTGTGACTTTCAGTTCTTTGAGGACATTATTTTACTGGCTTCTAATCAGGCCATGGAGAAATCTGAAATATAGTTGTTGTGACTTAAACTTTTGCTTGGCAAACCAAAGTTTTCATTTTTTATCTTTGATGCTTAGTAACTTTTTTGCTAAGATACATCTCATATTGGTTGATTCATAGTACAGTCAAGTTACCATTTATCTGAAAAAAAAAAGTTTCCTTGACTCACATCTTTGAATACTTACCATGGTCCTTTTTGGGGAAGGAGGGTTCATATATTTGAAGACCCCAATTATATACATGTTGGATCTACTTTCTAATCTTCCTTAATGTGATTAAGAGTATCTATAGATAACCTAAAACAAACGTTATTCTAAGTGGGATGATACTAGAAGCATTTCCTTTAAGAACAGGAAGGAGACAAAGATTACCCTCTCATCTTTTCTATTAAATTGTACACTGGAGGTCCTAGCCATTGTAGAGGTATAGATTTGGCAAGAAGGAAATAAAATGGTCAATATTTTCAGCTGATATTTACCCGGAAAATCCAAAATAATCTGCAAATTAATAAAACATCTGATGGTAGACAAAAATCATGCATTCCTATATACTAGCATAAAACAACTAGGAAACAGAGAAAAGAAACTATTTACAGTATATTAGAGAATATCAAGTTTCTAGGAAAAAAAAAATTAACAGAAGATACCCCAAACCTCTTTAGAGGAAAGTTTAAAACTTTGTTTAAAAAAAAAAAAATCAGCCCATGACAAATATACCACACTAATGCAAGATTTTAGTAATAGGGGATACTGCAAGGTTGGGGGAATAAAGACTATATTGTGGTAGGAAGCCAACAAGAAAAGGGACAATGTTTTAAGGCTTTAAGAATGTAGAGAAATACCAGGATGCTTGAGTTTGAAGCAATGTAACCATGTACTCCTGCCCCCCCACTGGGACCCAGTGATATAGAACAGCTTGTTGGTCATAGTCAGTCATGTAGGCCCATTACTATAGTGTATCTGGGTAACCTTTATTGAGATGGATTAAAACATAACTAGCATTCTGGCTGAACCTATAGTACGTTAACAGCTCCCACTGCAACATTCCTCGGGGCTGACTCTCCTTTACCCTTGTAGTGAATGTATAAAAGGCATGGCCCCTCTGCACTTGGGGCTCAGCCTTTGGATATGAATCCGCTTAGCCAGTGCTGGCACTAATAAACTGCCCCTTCCCAAATGTCTCGGTGTCCCAAATCCTTGTTCATAGTTCCTGCGGTTCCTGCAACAATATGGGAACTCTTTTTTTATTTTCCATCCAATTTTTCTGAAAGCCTAAAACTGCTAAAGTCCATTCATTTAAAAAAATTCACTTAAAAAATATATATAGGTGCAATAAAACTATTTAAAAACAAAGTGAAGGAATAATAATATAGCTGCTTCTCAGAATTCTTGAATAGATGACATTTTAATATTTTGTATGACTGTCTTACTGATTTAGAGTTTATCATTTAGTGGAATATGAAAGCAGAACTGAGATTATTTCTTGGTTGGAAAATAATATTTTGGGTAGATCTTGCCTGGAGCAGGAAGCTATAATAAGCCCTGCTAGGACTTTTTACTTTTTTAAACCAAGAAACCACTGTGGAGGTTATTCTTTTACTAAAGGTAACTATTTAAAAAATATCTTTCATTTTTTCCCCTTTTAAGAAATTCTCATGAACTCATCAAATAGTCAAAATGCTAACATTCCCCCTGTAGGGACAATTAAATTTCCATGGCCAGGATCCTCACTTGATCCTAATCTACTCACCCACTGTGTATGTGCAATGATGTAATACTTAGCCTACTGTATAGGCATATGCTTGCATATCGCTTGGCAACAAGCCATTACTGCCTGTGTTGCTATAAAAAAAAAGCTCTACCTGGTGCTAAGAGCAGAGGAGAGCAGAGGCTAGAGGTGAGAGAAGAGCCTGGAGTGGAAGCAGTGCCTGAGGCAGAGGCAGAGACAGAGATAGGCTTGCTGTATGCAGACCACCTAGGAGGTAGATGGGATTTTAGTAGTTGACCTGCCACCATAAGAATAAAACATGGTATAAACCCTTCTACTCCTGACATTCCACTGTCATTATTCAGTACCCCCTGAATCCAGAGTGAACTTGTCTGCAGCTGAAATCCCTTTCTGTGCAGATCTACACCCCTCCAAATAAGTTAATTTTCTTTGTCTTTTAAGGCATCAGCTACTTTAAGAGAGTCATACAACTTTCTCTTTTCATTCAACCTACTTTTTAGTAGAGTAGAATATGTAAGTCTATATTGTGAGAGAAGAGAAAAAATGTCTAGAAGACAATACATGAATTACAGAATAACTCATGGAATTAACATTGCCCAGTGAATCTCCTGTGTGTGCAATTATTGTTCCTAAGTAAATAACCCAACTCAATAAAAACTGCTCAGAGTAATGGAAAATAAACCACCAAGAAATCAACCTCTACATACTGATGATTTATTAAAAATAAACAGATAAGCATGAAACAATCCTGTAGGTACTATAATTCCATTTCATGTTTTCATATACTACCCTTTATAAATGAAGCTACATCTTATCAAGGAGGTAATTGAAGAAAGAATATTTTGAAGTTCAAAGGTTATGTATGATACATTAGTGATATGTCCATATATATAAAGTTATTCTTAAAGCAACATCATTAGTACATTTTGTCTTTCTACCCTACTTATTATCATCTCCAAATATAGCCAACTCCTTAGTGTGATCTAGTCTCTTTCTGCAGGTCCAGCATCAGTTCCCTTCATGCCCACAGGTGCCCCTCTCTGACCCTGCTCTCATTCTCTTGTTCCCTAAGGGCATCCCACTCTCATCCTTGATTTTATGCATGTTGCTCTCCTGTGTCAAAAATTTCACCCTTCTTTTCATTCTTGGATTATTCCTCTCAAGCATCTGCTCTCTTAGTAATCCTTTCTGGATCTCCACAGGCTGAATCAAATGTCATCCACTAGAACTATCTCTATCCTAATACTTAGCAAACTGGGCCCAGCTTCCTCTTAGCACTAGAGTAATGCTGGAGCCGGAAGCTGTGGTGGCAGCCTCTTGATTCAGCAGCTTCCGGGCTAGAGCTGGAATCAGAGCACGGGTGGGTGGAGTCTGCATGTGTCTGCAAGGCAAGGGTCAGAGAATGCAGCTCTCATCCCATGACCACACTGCCCTGAAACAAGGTAAGACCAAGAGTCATATTCTAAATGGAGGGTCGGAAAAAGAGGTAAGAAGTTGTTGAAGTCCCTGGGAGGACTTCAGGGACAGAGGGATGTCAGAGATGGTTATGAGGTGCAAAGAGCTGTTGGAATCCAGACCAGTGCTGTATTGCTGGTTTTACTTGTCTTTCACCATTCTCCATCCCCATCCCAACAGTTTAAGCGCAGACTTCTATCACTGAATTCCACTGCTTACTACGGAGTCTACCACACAATAGGTAGGCAGCAGATATCTGTTGAACTGACTCGAGCCCTGTTAACTAACCATCCTTTAGAGATCATTTTTTAAGACCTCTTCCAAAGGATACTTTTCTAGGAAGCCTTCCTTCATCCCCACTGAAAAAATTCTGTTCTTATGGTATGTTCTTTGTATCTCTCAGTCTCTTTCAACGTTCTACCTTGTATTATACGTGTTTGGATGTGTCCTGTTTTTTTCTGAGTGTATTCACCCTAGGGGCAAGATCACTTCTGAATCATCTTTGAAGATCTCAGTAGAAATGCCACAAACTTTGTGTGAGTCTGGGTGGTTGCTGTGCATTGCTCCTATTTCCCAACATTTCCAATGTGCTTTAGGTCCTCATTCTCAATAATGATGATACCGACTTAGAAAAAACAAGCTTATGTAGAATACAAAAATCTAGTCCAGTGTCTTCAAAGGAAAAGCAAAAGAAACTAATGCATAATCCTCTAATAGAGTTCCTTTACAAACGATAATATTTTGTGCAAGATAGATTTTGTTTTAACATAGCTGCGATAGTTGCCTGGTATTAGTTTACTTTGGCTCTGTAGCTCTGGTTTGTAGTATGTTTTGGAATTTGAAATTAGAAACCCATGTACCACTTATACCCTGATCCTCTAATTGAAGTGTGACTCATTGAAACTAAGAACTGATGGTTAAAAAAAAAGCCATCTGGATTTGGTATGTGCCAGAGTGATGTCTATGCATGTGTCTCACACATCTATAATTATCTGTTTATCACCTCTTCATGCTTACTTTGGAATTAACAAAGAGTAAAAGAGAATTTATGAAATATTGATTTAGAGGTCTAGTGTCCAATACCATAGCCACTAGCTACATATTGCTTTTGAGCACTTGAAACATGGCTGTGTTGAATTGGGATGTACCGTAAGTGTAAATAATATAAACTGAACTTTGAGGGCTTAGTTAAAACAAAAAAAGGAAAATACATTATTAACATATTTTATATTGGCTGTATGCTACAATGACAATTTTTATATATTGGGTCAAATAAAATATGATAAAGTTAATTCCATATTTTAGCTTTTTTTCAGGTGGCTACTAGAAAATTTAAAATGACATGAGTGGCATGCATTATACTTCTGTAGGATAATTTTGGTCTTGTAGATGCTGTAATTTAGTTGCTTTTACTATAAAAATGTTGCAAAGAAACTGGAGGAACAAAATAGCAGCAGACTTACAGACTCCAAGAAAAGACTAGTGGTTACCAAAGGGGAGGGGTGTGGAAGGGCAGGTGGGAAGGGAGGGAGAAGGGGATTGAGAGGTATTATGTTTAGTACACATGGTGTGGGGGGTCACGGGGAGAACAGTGTACACAGAGAAGGCAAATAGTGAATCTGTGGCATCTTACTACACTGATGGACAGTGACTGCATTGGGGTATGGGTGGGGTCTTGATAATATGGGTAAATGTAGTAACCACATTGCTTTTTCATTTGAAACATTCATGAGTGTATTTCAATAATACCTTAATAAAAAATTTTTTTAAAGTATTGCAAAGAAATTGTGGAAAAAATTCCACCCTATAATGAAGACAAACTGTTGATAGTCTACTGTACTGCAGACACTGAGATGTTACTTGAAATATTTCCTTAAATTCTCCCCAATCTTATTTAGATAGATTTTATTCCTATTTTAAGAGAAGTAGACTGGGGCTCAAAGAGGTTAATAAAAATGTCCCACAAGCCCATGATCAGATATCTAGCAATCACCAAGACAAACTCATATCCACCTGACCCTAGATATCATTCTCTTTTTACTAGAGAACACTGCATTTCCTTTTCAAAGACTGGCACCATATGCTACCAGAAATTCTATGACCATCTACAATTGTGAGGTCTTACCAGCCTGTTGCTTCAAAATAAGGTCTTATTTCTTTTTTTACTTAAATGAAAATAACATATAAGTTCCTCATATGCCAAATTATAAGGAATTCCAATCTTTTCCCATGGTTCTCCCCCACCCATATACTAATAAATGACCAAGACTCATTTACTAATACCTGAGATTGATCCATTTATCTCTGTGGATTGACAGAGTAGAAATAGGCTGTAGGACCACCTCACAGTCTGTCTAGAGAAGGGTTAATTGGGTTAATTCAGTGAAAATGGTTGTGTTAGTTTTCTATTGCTGTGCAACAAATAACTATTAGTGGCTTAAAACAACACCCATTTATTAGTTCATGTCATTTGCAGGCCAGAGTCCAGCATGGCACTGCTGAATTCTCTGCTTACAGTATCATGTGGCTGAAATCAAGGTGCCTGAAAGTCTGATTTATGATCTGGAGACTCTGGGGGAAAAAATCTGCTTCCAACTATATTCTTCTTGTTGGCAGAATTCAGTTCCATGTGGGTATAAGACCTAGGTCCCTGTTACCTTGCTGGGTGTCAGCCAAGAGCTCCTCTGTGCTTCTAGAGGCCAGCTGTATCATTATGTGCCCCATCCCCCATCTCCAAGCCAGCAATGGCTCATCAAATCTTTTAATGCTTTGAATCTCTGACTTCTTTTGCCACCAGCCTGGAAAACTCTCTACCTTTAAGGGCTTATGTAATAAGATCAGGTTCACCCAGCTAATCTTATTTTAAGATCAACTATGATACATACCATAACAATTGTGGGAATGATACCTCATCCTATTCACCTGGCCTAGGGATTAGGGCATGGAATATTGGGCATGGGCAATGAGTAGTGCATGTTCAGCAATCTGCCCACTACGGTCCTGGGGATTACAGGGAACATGTACACCACCAGAGTTGACGTGGCAGGGAGCAAGGTATCAGAATCCTCCCAGCTATGCAGCTTAGCTAGTTGTGGGGACAAAAGCAACAGTTAAATCACTCTCAGGCAGTAACACTGGGGCAGGAATGAGGATGGGATATAAAGGATCCTGGTTTGACATGTACCCCTTCCAACTTTCCCTCATGTTTTACTCATCATAAACTTTCTTTATGAGAACAACATGTAGACCTCTGGGCTAGGAGAAAGTTACTTTTCAGTCCCATCTGTTTTTTTTTATTAAAGTATCATTGGTATACAGTCTTATGCTCAGGTTTCCCATGAGCAACATTGTGGTTACTACATTCCTCCCTATTATCAAGTCCCCCCCACATACCCCATTACAGTCACTGTCCAGCAGTGTAGTAAGATGCCCTAGAATCACTGCTTGTCTTCTCTGTGTTGTACTGCCTTCCCTGTGCACCCCCATATTTTGTGTGCTAATCATAATGCCCCTTTATCCCTTCCTTCCCACCAACCCTCCCCAGTCTATTTCCCTTTGGTAACCATTAGTCCATTCTTGGGTTCTGTGAGTCTGCTGCTCTTTTGTTCCTTCAGTTTTTGCTTTGTTCTTATACTCCACAGATGAGTGAAATCATTTGGTACTTGTCTTTCTCTGCTTGGCTTATTTCACTGAGCATAATACCGTCTAGCTCCATTCATGTTGTTGTAAATGGTAGGATTTGTTTTCTTCTTATGGCTAAATAATATTCAATTGTATATGTACCACATCTTCTTTATCCATTCATCTACTGATGGACACTTAGGTTGCTTCAATTTCTTGGCTATTGTAAACAGTGCTGCAATGAGCATGTCTTTTTGAATCTGTGATCTTGTATTCTTAGGGTAAACTCCTAGGAGTGGGATTCCCAGGTCAAATGATAGGTCTATTTTTAGTTTTATGAGGAACCTCCATGTTGCTTTCTGTAATGGTTGAACTAATTTATATTCCCACCAGCAGTGTAGAGGGTTCCCCTTTCTCCACATCCTTGCCAGCATTTGTTGTTGCTTATCTTTTGGATGTTGGCCATCCTAACTGTGTGAGGTGATATATCATTGTGGTTTAAATTTGCATTACTCTGATGATTAGCAATGTGGAGCATCTTTTCATGTGCCTGTTGGCCATCTGAATTTCTTCTTTGGAGAAGTGTCTGTTCAGATACTCTGCCCATTTTTTGATCAGGTTATTTGCTTTTTGGTTGTTGAAGCATGTGAGCACTTTATACATTTTGAATGTCAACCTCTTATCTGATATATAAGTTATGAATATATTTTCCTATACTGTAGGATGCCTTTTTGTTCTACTGATGGTGTCCTTTGCTGTACAGAAGCTTTTTAGTTTGATGTAGTTCCAGTTGTTCATTTTTGCTTTTGTTTCCCTTGCCTGAGTTGATAGGTTCATGAAAAAGTTGCTCATGTTTATATTCAAGAGAGTTTTACCTATGTTTTCTTCTAAGAGTTTTATGGTTTCATGACTTACATTCATATCTTTGATCCATTTCGAATTTAGTTTTGTGTATGGAGTTAGGCAGTAATCCAGTTTAATTCTCTTACAGGTAGCTGTCCAGTTTTCCCAAAACCAGTTTTTGAAGAGGTTGTCATTTCCTCATTGTACATCCATGGGTCCTTTATTGTATTTTAAATGGCCATGTATGTGTGGGTTTATATCAGGGCTCTCTATTCTGTTCCACTGGTCTATGGGTCTTTTCTTGTGCCAGTACCAAATTGTCTTGGTTACTGTGGTTTTGTAGTAGAGCTTGAAGTTAGGGAGTATAATCCCCCCCAGCTTTATTCTTCCTTCTCAGGATTGTTTGGCTATTTGGGGTCTTTTGTGGTTCCATATGAATTTTAGAACTATTGTTCTAGTTGGTTGAAGAATGCTGTTGGTATTTTGATAGGGATTGCATTGAACCTGTAGATTGCTTTAGGCAGCATGGCCATTTTGACAATATTAATTCTTCCTACCCAAGACAATGGGATGAATTTCCATCTATTAGTGTCATTTTTAATTTCTCTCATGAGTGTCTTATAGTTTTCAGGGTATAGCTCTTTCACTTCCTTTGTTAGGTTTATTCCTATGTACTTTATTCTTTTCGATGCAATTGTGAATGAAATTGCTTTCCAGATTTCTCTTTCTGCTAGTTCATAATTAGTGTATAAGAATGCAACAGATTTCTTCAGATATTAGTTCTAGTAGTTTTGGAGTGGATTCTTTAGGGTTTTTTATGTATGATATCATGTCATCTGCAAACAGTAACAGTTTAACTTGCTCCTTGCCAATCTGGATGCCTTTTATTTCTTTGTGTTGTCTGATTGCTGTGGCAAGGACCTCCAGAATTATGTTGAATAAAAGGGGGGAGAGTGGGTGTCCTTGTCTTGTTCCCGAACTTAGAGGAAAAGCCCTTAGCTTCTCACTGTTAAGTATGATGTTGGCTGTGTGTTTGTTGTATATGGCCTTTATTATGTTGAGGTACTTGCTCTCTATTCCCATTTTGTTGAGTGCTTTTATCATGAATGGATGTTGAATTTTGTCAAATGCTTTTCCAGCATCTATGGAGATGATCATGTGATTTTTGTTCTTTTTATTGTTGGAGTGGATGATGTTGATGGATTTTCGAATGTTGTACCATCCTTGCATCCCTAGGATGAATCCCACATGATCATGATGTATGATCCTCTTGATGTATTTTTGAATAGTGTTTGCTAATATTTTGTTGAGTATTTTTGCATCTATGTTCACCAGGGATATTGGTCTGTAGTTTTCTTTTTTTGTGGTGTCTTTGCCTGGTTTTGGCATTAGAGTGATGCTGGCCTCATAGAATGTGTTTGGAAGTATTTAGTCCTCTTCTACTTTATGGAAAACTTTAAGGAGAATGGCTATTATGTCTTCTCTAAATGTCTGATAAAATTCAGCAGTGAAGCCATCTGCTCCAGGAATTTTTGTTCTTGGGTGCTTTTTGATTACTGATTCAATTTCATTGCTGGTAATTGGTCCAGAATTTCTGTTTCTTCCTGGATCAGTCTTGGAAGGTTTTATTTTTCTAGAAAGTTGTCCATTTCTTCTAGGTTATCCAATTTGTTAGCATATAATTTTTCATAGTATTGTCTAATAATTCTTTGTATTTTGGTGGTGTCTGTAGTGATTTTTCCTTTCTCATTTTTTATTCTGTTTCTGTGTGTAGACTCTCTTTTTTTCTTGGTATGTCTGGCTAGGGGTTTTTCTATATTGTTTATTTTCTTAAAGAACCAGTTCTTGGTTTCATTAATTCTTTCTGTTGTTTTATTCTTCTCAATTTTATTTTTTTCTTCTCTGATTCAGTCCCATCTGTTTTAAGGGCAGCAATGTCCAGGTACTTTGAGGTATGTTGGAGCCTCTGTGTGCCCTCTCGATGGAGCCGTGGTAAATCACAGAGATGGGACTTTTGCTAGTGTCTGCTGAATGACTTCCCAACAGGCCACTGGGGCTACTTTTGCTGGTTCTTCTGAGCCAAGGAGCTTGCTTCCTCAGGGTGCAGGGAGGAGTACTCCCCCCTGCCTGCAGCCTGGTGCAAACCTCACTCCCTCTTGGTTACCTGCCTTTTACATTCTTTCATTCCCCACTTTTGTATGCCAGTCTGCAGTATTCAGCTCAGAATCCACTGTGGCTCTTGCTCTTCCTGGGAACACACCTTTTATGCACCATTTATGGAATATGTGCTTGCCAAGCTTTGTGCATCCTCTTACTCTTTATTGCCACTGTTTACTTGAGAGGTTTCTTTTAGACTTACGATTTTAACTTGAACAAATGCATATAGAAAACTTTTATCACTATCGTGTGTGTAAAATCTGAATTACCTGCCATACATAGGTGTTAGCAGTAAAAGAAAAAAAAAAGGAAAAAGAAATTCTTAGTCACTGGTAGTCTCTAACCTGATGTAGCCATGTGATTCTCCAAAGGCTTATTTCTTCTTTTCTGGTTGTCCCCAGGGACATTTTTATTAAAATTCCTAACTCTTTTACGGTTTTTTTGAGCCAAGGAATTATCATTCAAGTCATATCACAGGCTAGTTGTAACTAGACAAGCTATATTACCTCTCCAAGTCCCTGCCACTCCCCACCCCCTGCAACCCTTTTTAAGTATATTACCTAAAATCATCTCTCATACCACCAAAGGTGTGCAATCCACAGTTAGAAAACACTAATCTGTCTCCTTTTTCTGCCATGACCTACCTCAAATTCCTCTGTCTCTTAAGAAACTTTTTCTGACCATACAGACCTCAGTGATCCTCTCACCTGCATTCATAAAGCTACTGTGTCTAATTATCCAAATGTTGCCATGAGACATTTCACTGAAGACAAAGACCATGCTTTATACCAAGTTTTCCTACAGCACCTGGTATGCTGCCTGGCAAACAGCAGGCATTCAACGAATGTTTGTGGTTTGATGAGCAGCAAGGGTCAGCTCTGGTTAAAAGTGTAAAGCAAAGTTTGACTTAGGTACTCTGCCTTCCTACAAAGGGCCATAGACTGTGATTCTCCTCTGAGTTGTTCATTTTCTCCTTTCTCAGAAAATTTGATATGTTTCCTGATTTTCTCAATCTCCCCAAATCACACTTCATATGCATCTCATTATCTTGTTTACTAATTAGCTAAGCTATTTGGTCCTTGCCCTTAGATTTTATGCTACTTACCTGTGTCTTGTAAGATTTTTTTGTTATCTTCTTTCACAGGAAGACAGGCTATTTATACCTGGTAGATGCTCAATAGATAATTTGTTGTATAAATAAATTAATACATGTTGTATTGTTTGTGTCTTGGCATGTCACTTTACATCTTCAGGAAAAATAAGAAATCCTCAAATTAATTCATATAACATTGTTCAAGGGCATTTATTAAGTTTATTAACAAGTATAGATAAGCTTTGACTCAGTTTTGACTCAGAATAATAAAAAAGAAATATTCATTTTGCCTTTCCTCTTTCTTTTGGTCCACTTGGCCAATTTAGATGTTTCTTTCAAGGAGCAATAGCTTTGCACAGAACTGATGGTTCCTTCTCTGTACCCCAAGCAGTTTACACATACTTCTAGTTAGGGGTGACCACCTAATTTGTCATCCAAACCTGGACACATTGAGAATGAAAGGGAGCACAAATAACTATTGAGCTATGACAAGAGGCATCCCTGACAAACTGGGATGTATGGTCATGCTCTCTTGAAAGTAGTTATTTACTAAAGCTGTTCTGGGTGTGGCCTTATTTCTCTTGGCTCCCTTTGTTGCCTAGAACTGTGCCTGGTACATGGTGTGAGAGAAGAAATATTTGAGCTGCTTTGAAAATGCTCATTTAATTATATATTATACTGTCATGTAGAACTCCAACCATGCCATCTGGGGCCTATTGTGAGCTATTTTCTCAGTATTACAAATATATGGCAATGAGCTTAATTGTATGCTTGTGTAATGATAATAGCTAGCATTTACTAGCACTTAGCATGTGCAGGCCCAGGGGTAAGAACTTTCCTTGAGTTCTGTTGGTTGATTTCTCACAACAATTCTTGGAGGTATTACTTTGGTCCCATTAGATAGAAGAAAAGAAGTTTTGGAAAGACTTAAGAACCTTGCTCAGGGTCACCCAGCTAATCAGTGGAGTTTAAACTCCGGACTCTGTATACACCATCTCCCCTATATATTAGAAAAAGCTAGATCAGATTTTAGAAAGTAGTTTTAAAAAATACTAATAGCACACTTTTAGGGAAAATCCACTTGCTTAAAATCTTTTAAAGGAAAATTAATTTTATTTATTAAGTAGAAGACTGCAGAATCAGGCTGGTGTGGCAGCTGTGTCATCTCGTGAGTAGTGATGGCAGTTGATTAGACTAATATACTGCTTGCTGTTATCTTGGTGTTAACATTGCCATTTGTTATGGCACAAATATACCCTGTTAGTTTTGTTGAGACCATTTTCTTATTCATGGACTAATAAGTGTGCAAAAGTTTCTTTTGTACTGTAACAGTTGCATTTAGTTTTAGCCATATTTTCAGTGTGACTAAATTATCAACAGTGTCTATTTTCTACTCTGTCCTTTTGGAATAAGATTTTTGCTTGGTAACAATTTTAAGAACAGGGCAGACACATCCTAATACTGACTCCAGAAAAATTATTGTTTGGTATTATTGTAACTGCAAACCATATTGTAATATTTATGAAACACATTGTTAATGTTTTTTTACAAAAGCAGTCTATTTTATATAAAAAAATCCACATTGTAAGGGATAATCTGAAACCTTAAATTGCTTTATATTAAGGATAAATTAAATATGTAAAGACACTGCTATAAGTACAATACTGAGGAAATAATTTTAAACACAGATTCATACATGAGGTATCCTTGTAGTGACTGGAATTGTCTTAATTGACATTTTCTACTAAGAAGAGGGGTGTATGAATAACTACGGCAACAGAAATTATGTTATCAGGTATACAATCACATATGATGTATTATAAACAAAATATGAAAAATCTGGAGATACATGTTTGCGTAATTGTAAGTCCAGGGAGAGGAAATCCCGGGGCAAAATACCTCTAAAAACTGAAATGAGTCAAAGGGAGAAATAAAGTTTAAAACCTGTTTATTGCTTACAAAACTGCAGCCTGACTCATCTCTCTCTACTGCTCCAGCAGCATCAAAACCGGCCCTCCCCTCACCTGTCAGGTACAGATAAGCCCTTCTTTCCCAGGTAATTACCCATTGATATGGAGATGAACTTCTTTTCACCCCTGAGGAATGATGCAGATGAACTAAAGCCATACTTCTTTCCACCTCTGAATGCCTATTGATATGCAGATGTACTAAAGCCAGGTGAGATATTCTGGAAATGTTACAATTTTACCCACAATAATGAATAATAATCTATGAATAAGTGATAGCAAATGTTTTACTCAAGGCATTCACACAAGAGGACTACCTTTGTAATTCAAAGGGAAGATTATAAACGTATGTCAAGTTCAGGAATCTTCTGGGGTTTTTTTGGTCCTAGCAATTTTTAGAATTAATAGGCCGTTGACTTTCACACTAGAAAGTTTCCTTTAGTTTATCACCAGATTCCTGTTCAGTGAAATTGGCTGCAAGGACATCACTGGTCAGAAAAACTGCATTAAATGTCAAGTTAATCATTGTACCCAGGGTAACTAGCAAATCAAAGTGGTTATGTTAATGGTGCAGATGAGGATCATAGGGTTAATCAATAGAAATTGTAACCAAGAGGAAGTTTAAAAAATTAACCATTTTTTGTTGCTTTGCACTTTTTATTCTCTCAGGGGATTTAAACTTTTTTTCTTTTACTCTAGGCAGTTGAGATACATCAGTTGAATAAAACAATACGAAGACAGACATTAAAAAATAAACATACAAAATAAAATGATAAAGATCGTTGCTGTGTTTGAAGTGTCATGGGAAGAAAAGAAAAAGCAAGTTAGGAAGGACTACGGGTTGAGATTGGGGCAGATTCACTTTTAAGTAGGGTAGTCAGGCTAGGCAGTATTGTTAAGGCGAGATTTGAGCAAGGAATTAAAAGTGGTGAAAGTGGACACTGGGGAAGAATAAGCACCTCCTGGAGGGAACGGCTCTAGAAAGACCCTGAGTAGTTGTCTGGAGTATTCAAGCAACAATGAGGGTCTGGAGCTGGAGTCAGAGGGATAAAGGGAAAAGGCAAGGGCTTTTGGAGGTCAGTGTAATGACCTTAGCTTTTACAATGAATGAAATAGGGAGCCACTAGAGGGTTTTAACCAGGTGAGACAGGAGCTGACATTTCTTGTAAGAGGATACCTCGTTGTTGTTTTGACAGTAGACTGAGTTAATGATGGGCAGGGAAATAATTTAGTAGGCCATTAAATTATAATTGAGGCCAGAGAAGATGGAACTAATGAAGGTGAGAGGTGGTGTAATTCTGATTTATTCTGAAGGTACAACCAGCAGGCTTGCTTAACAGATTCCTAGGTGAAGAGGTAAGGATTACTGTTTTTGGCACGGGCAACTAACTATAAGGATGGTGGCATGGTCTTAGTTTTTTTTGAGCAAGGGAGTATTCTAAACTTAAAGCTAAAGTTGCACTAACGTAATCAATCGAGGTGGGTTAGACGTCCATTACTAGGTCATATTCCAAGTATTTTAGGCTTGAAAATTTATTGTAGACATTTTGGTGGAGTGTTGGCTGCTCGAATAGGGGCACTCTTATATGTTCCTAATTTCTAGAATGTCAAATACACAGCCAAAGAAGTCTCAGATCCACTAGACGAGTAATTTCATACATTTCAAATGTCAGGTGGATGTTCTCGGCCGTAAGCCCGTTACTGACGGATTCAGCAGTTCTGACGTTTACACACAAAAGCGGCAGTCAGATGATTTCAGGGCATCTCTCTCAACCGTCACCAACTGACAGACAAGTGGTCCCAAGGCTCAGCGCGGACCTCGTCAGCCCGGGAGCCTCCGCGGCCCACTTGGGCACCGGCACCGCCCCTCCCGCCGCGGACGGCCGCGCGCCGAGGGTGCGGGGGAGGGGTCCCCGCGTGCCTCCACCCAGCCAGGCCGCCATCTTCTGGCGCGTCCTTTCCAGCGCAACAGCGGCGCCCGCTCCCAGACCTCCGCTCGCCAGGGACGGCGCTTCCCAGCCCGCGTGTCCGGGGCGTCCGGAGCGGAGGCCGCCGCCTGGGCGGGGCCGGGGGCGGGGCCGGCGCGGCGGTAGCTGCGCGGCCTGTCTCTCCGCCCGCCCCCAAGCCTGGGCGGGGAGGGCGGGGCCAGGAAGCGGCGAGCGCGCCGGGGAGCGCAGCTGCGGGCTAGGGGGCGGCAGGAGCCGCGGAGCCGGCGCTGAGAGCGGCCGAGGCCGGGGCGGGCGGCCGAGACAAAGGAGGCGGTAAGTGTGACGCCGGCCCCCACACCTCGTCCTCGCAGCCCCTCGGGGACCCGAAGCCGCGACCCCCGACGCCGAGGGCTCCGGGGAGCACAGCTCGGCCCTGCCCGCCTCGCGCTGCGGGCAGCAGGCTGAGCCTGCAGCTCCATTTCAGGTCTGGGCGAGGTCGTCCTGCGGACCCTGCCTTTGGCCTTTTCCTCTTTTCCGTCAGAGAAACGGTTCCGTGCTCAGTGCCACATTACCGGCAGGAGGGCGGCTGAGGAAGCCTGCCGCCTGCCCGGTACAGGATGGAAATGAGACGTCCCCCCTCTCCAACTTTGCCGTTCTGGAAGTCGGGGGGCGGCCCGGCGCGGGCGGGGAGGGCCCGGCTCCTCCAAGGTGAGGGCTCCGGGGGCCACGGTCCCGCTCCGCGCGGACTCCGTCCGGGGCGTCCGGCGCGTTCCTCCGCGGCTCTAACCGCGCTGCTCGAGCCCCGAGAGGAAACCCCGACCGGCCCTTGGAGGAGCTCGTGCTACTCTTACAGGTTGGTTTACCCAGCTCGGGCTGCTTTGGTTGTGATTTTTGTTAACGGGTGTGGTAAGTAGCAGCTCGCTGATGCCGCATTAACAGCCGAGGAGCCCGGGTGGCCTGACTTGCGTACCTGCGTACCGGAAACAACGTTGGGACCCCTCTTTAGCTGCTGTTATTTAAAATAACAAGCTTTTTTAAGGGAGTTCGGTGCAAATGTTCAGGTTACAGAATGAACACGTTTCAGGGCCTGGCATGAAGAGTAGATGGTCAATGAAAATTTGGAGCGAATGGGTCTTCAAACATTAAAGGGGACCTGATATCCAGTAAAATTTAGCACATCTTGACTCATGTTAAGGGAAAAACAACAGCAAACAACGTGTAGTTTGTGTTTATGTGTGTGTTTGGTTTTACCCAGTATATGCATACTGTTGATGAATAATCAGTTATTAATGTTACGGGCATAGAATATATGTTAGAAATGTTGAATTTTTCATTTTGAGGGAAGTTGGTGGATAGTTTTGTTTCCTAAAAATAAGCTTTATTAGTAATTTTCTTTCAAAAGAATGGAGAAGAGGTGGTTGGCCTGTGTTTTGTTCTTTCAAGACCCAGCTTTCTATTTCGTTATGAATAAAGAAGTTTATTTGGTTTTGAGGGACCATAATACGGTCTTGAATTAAAGATTCCTTTGACTCTTTAAGCAAGGGAGAACTCTTTAGGGGAAAAAGAAAACTAATGTCATGCTAATATAATTAAACTATACCATTTATTCAGCAGATCATTAAGCACCTGTTAGGTACTGACAGATGCGCTGAAAGCGAGTTTCTATGGGCCTACAGAACCCACAGTTACTCTATTCTTAACCTGAGTGTGAAGTTCTTTCCTCATTATGTATGTTTTAACTGGGAAACATGGCAGGTGAACTGCAGAACGTGTAGCTCCAGAACAATAATTAAAGGTTAATAAGTAACTTTACAGGGCTAAATTGGGTTACATCAGTTTAATCTATCTGTATTTTAAAATGAAGGGAGGAGGAGCTTTAAGAAACTAGTTTTTATTCCCTCCTATATTAGGTGATTTTGGTACAGTACATTAAAGAGTAATATACTTCTGGTCCTGTTTTCTGTCAGTAATCTTTGCTGTACAACATTTCTATTTCTTAAAATATCCAAGGAGAAACAATGGATTCCTTTTCTGTAAGAAATGACTTTAAATACAGCACCTTTTCAGAAATTTTTACCTTTTATTCACCATTTATAAGTAAATACAGTATTGACTTGATAGTGCTGAAGAGGGAAGGACTATTAATAATAATTAGTGTTTCCATGTTTGGACTTTCCCTCTACTGTTACAACTGTGATGAACTGCTTACTAAAATGAGAAAGAGATTAGTAATAATTGTATTTATTCAAAATAAAATGTTGCATTGTCTCTTATCTTATTTACATATGATTAAAAGAAAGTACTTATTTGGCCTCTTCACAAGTCCAGATTAATGTGCTCCAAAGTCAGGCTTGCTCATTACAAAATACTGTAGATTAATAATTTTTTTTACAGATAGTTTTTGGATTTAGGTGGACCCTTTTGACCTACTAACACCTTAATATTCTTGAAGATAGCATGTACATTCAAGTAGAATTTTCAGATTTTCAGACTTAATGGCTATTAGCATTAGCTGTTTATGGTTGTTCCTGGGGATGATAAGGAAAGCAGTCCTTTAAATTTTATCAGTAGAGAATTCTGATAGTTTTTCTTTAAATGTCTATTTCTTGTAGGAAGAGTTACATGACAATATACTCCTGATAGTCTAGTGTTGATGAGAAAACTAATAGTAGATTGTAGTAGTGCTGATAAAGAACAATACACACAAGTTGTGATATGTTGAATAAAAAATGCTTGGCATATTTTATTTGGATAAGACCTTTATTAGAGTTTATGACAGTCAGCAGCAGCATTGAGATATGTTAAAATAGTATTTCCAAGAAATAACCCAGAATGACTGTTTTTTTTTTTGTACCTTAAAAAAATACTATACTTGTTTTCAAAGTATTATTACCACCTTGGAGTAGTTCATAATGTTTTGAGGCTAACTAAATTCCAGGATCGTTACATTTTATAATAGTTGGAATGAAATGTTCAGGTTTTCTTCATCTATGTGTGGGTTTTTCTTTTGTTGGTTGGGGGAGTTCACCTTTTTTTTTTTCCCCAGTAATACCCTTTAGAATGATTAGAAAGCTGTTCCTTTATCAGATGTAATTAATAAAGTGATTAAGAATGATGCTAATACGGCATTTTGCAGCTGTGCCCATATTTGCTTAAGTCATGAGAGAGTATCAATTAGTATTTGTATAAAACATTTTTAAAGTGCTTTAAAACAAATTTCACGTTTATACTTTAGGATAGGTTGCTGTTTTTATATCCCAGTTGTCTCTTATCATTAAAGTGTGTGATTTTCAACTGTTTTAAGATATGCCTGGGATATTCCGGTTAAGGCTTTATAAGATTTTTTTCACAATTACAAATTGGTTTTCATCTGTTACAGTATTCTCAATCTCAGCTATTATGAAATAAGTATTTTAACATTAATTTTTACAAGCATTTTGTTGAATGCTAAATGTTGTAATGCTTTTGATCTCTCAGAGGGGGATATTATGGCTTCCCTGTACATTCTTGAGATGAACTGAAATGTGGTTATCCTTAACATTTGCTTACTAGTTAGGTACGGGCATTTAGTCTGATTTTTTTTTCTCTATACTACCTGGAGAAACTTGGAATTCAGCTTATTAATAATTAACTGTAAGCATCCTGGTACCTCAGTTCAAAGCTTAAGTATTCTTGAACCTTTCTATAATACTAATAATGAGCAGAGCAGGATTTAGCTGGAAGTGCTCTGGGATCCCATCCAAAGGGGGAGTTTCTGAACTGAAAGCCAAAAGGCCTTGATAATAACTTGTCTTTTTCATGACACTCTAAAATACCTGCAAATGTATTTTAATCAAAATGGATTATAGTAAAACTCCTCTTTTCCCTAGAAAGCATTAAATAACTCCATGTTAAAGTTAGGTGTCTTTGAAAATTACTAAATGGTGAAACTGATGTGTCTATTTTGTAGCTTACCCACTTAGACATTTATGCTAAGGTTCCTTGCTAAATCATTATGATTGAATTTTTGTAAGCATGCTTTACTAAAACATACTCATTTTGTTTCATTTGATTTAATCTATCATTGTTTGCTTAATAAAGAAAAAAGGAATTTTTCTTATTTGGCATTGTGTATATTTTGCACCTGATTTTATGATGGGTTTATAACCCATTGGATATATTGTTATAACCAGTGGATGTTTGTGGGACTGGTATGTTGAATGGATGGGACTTAAGAAAGTCGAAGCAGAAAACAACTTTCACTGATCCTTCAAACACTCCTTATAGATGAGTCTTTACCAGCTTCTCAATGAGTTCTTAGGATCAGATAACTTTTCTAGTTACTTCTACATAATGAAAAGTCTTCAGCTACTTGTCAGTGATAGGCTAATTTTGGTTATTAGTAGGTGCAGTTCATTATAATTAGTGTTAAAACTCTAACACAATTTAGAACTTCTCTTCCCCAACTCAGAACTGCTTCAGACCTAGAAGCCTGCTTTGGAGGAAGTCATTGTAAACTTCTCTTTTTATTGTGCCAGTTCCTCTCCAGGGTGCTATCTGGATTCACCTGTCGAGGGTCCAGCTCAGTGGGGAAATAGAACTTGGGGAAAGGTACGGTTTTAATATGACTCGTCCTGTTGTGATCTGGCATTGGTGCCATCTGAGTGGGGCAGGTTGTTCAAAGCTGACTCTTTCTCCAGGAGTGCAGACAATGATTTTCCTGGGTGTTCTATGTCTGGGGACCTCCACTGCGATTCCTGTGATACAGTTCTTCTGCTCCAGTCCCTTACCTTCCAGGGTCCCTCATCTGCAGCTCACTTTGCCCTGGGAGATGTTTTGCTCTATTTTTATGGTAGTTCTTTAACATTTTAACCAGACCTGTCCATACTTTAACGTTATTTCATAGACTGAGTTTCAAGCATTCCCCCAGGGCTTCAACATCCTATCATCTTTCAAGCTCCTGCTGTCGAGTACCCTCACTTGAACAGCACGTCTGTATCTGGGACCTAGAATCCGTTGCTGCTACCACCCTTTTTAACTGTCCCAAGCCCCACTTCCTCGATATAGATGGTTTGAATCCATGGTCCACTGTCAGAATTTCTCCCTTTTGTACATCCTCAGTTCCCTGCAGCACTTCTCCAGTCGTTGCATTCACCTGGCAACCTGCTCCCCCAGCGCCCCACCCAGCCAGTCTCCATCTGGTCCAGCCTGTACCTGGCAGTTGAGCATGCCTCAGGAAAACAGGCATGCTGACCCGGTCTTCCTTTAGATTTCATGACCTCTGACCCTCAGGAGGAACCTTCCTGCTGCCTACAGTCCTGTAAGCTTAGTACATTTCCCTAGTTCAGTCACTCCTTTTCCCCTAAATGACTATTTTATACCGCTCTCCTCAAACCTCTAGCACCTCTTCTCTCTTGATTTTCAGCTGGCGACCTTGTTTCCTGTATATTAAAAATGAAATCAAAATCAATCAGATGAAGACTGTACCCATGCCCTATGTGTTTCCTGTTGCCTCCACTCTTGCCCTTGGTTCTGTCACCCTTCCCCTGTCAAGGACATTGTGGTGCCTCAGTATTCATCCGTTCTGCTGCCTGCCAGTGAGCTGCATCATCACTGTTTCTCATTTCTACTGGATTAATCCTATCAGCATATAAATATGCTGAAATATCTCCCGTCTTTAAAAACAAACCAAACCTCCCCCAACACCATGTTTTTCTTCAGCTACTGCTCTCTGAAAGGTTATTTGTGGTCCCCGACTCCCTGTCTCTTTGATTCCCACTGCAATCAGGTTTTTCCTCCCTCCTCCATTCTACTGTAACTGCTCTTACTGAGAGTACTAGTGACGTCCGTGGTGATTAATTCCCCAGTCAGTTCTCAATCCTCATCTCACTGGACATAGCAGCATTTGACATCGTTGATAATTTTTTCTTTGAAACCTTTCTTCCCTTTGCTTCTGGGATGCTGCCACTTATTTTCAGTTTCTTTTGCTGCTTCCTTTTTGTTGCCCCAACTTCTAAAAAATAAGGCAGTGTCCCAGCATTTAGATCTCTTCTGTATTTATAGATCGTCTCTTGTGATCTCATCCTCTCCTCTAACAAGAATTATAATTTATTTTAAACTAAAAATGTCATCTTTGGTCTGGATCTCTTTCCTAACTTCAGACTTGTCTACCCAACTGCCTAGTCGACATTTCCAGTTAGACATCCAGTATTTGCCATGTCAGAACAGAACTCATTCTCCTTCCCTCTCCCACCCCATTGGTTGGTTTATTTCAGTCTTCCTCATCTTGTTAAATGTCAACTCCATCTTTCAGTTTCTCTGGCTAACACCTTGTAGACACTCTTGATTCCTTTCTCACACTCCCACATTTAATTCAGCATAATGTATCATGAGAGTATGTCCTTTATTTACCTTAATCCATCTCAAGAATAAATATAACCACAGCTTGCTGTCTTCAGTTGCAGCCACCCTCTCTAAGCATCCTTCATCTCCGGCCTGGGTTATTTTAGTGGTTGTCTTTCTGGTCTCTGTACCGCTTCTGCTCTTTTCATTGCTTGACACAGCAACCAGGGTGATCCTTTTGAAATCAAAGTCTGATTCTTTTTACTGCTATGTCAAAAAACCCTTCAGTGGCTTTTCATATCGCTTCGAGTGCAAGCCAGAATACAACAGTGCCTACTAGGCATCATACATCATCCGTGCCTCCAACCCCTCAGATTACACATCCCACGAGTTTTTCCTTGGCTTACTCCATGCCAGGCACATGAGTCTTTTTGAAGCTTCTTGAATCTGCCAAGCACTGTCTTGCTTTAGTGTCCTTAGTGAAGGAGCTTCATTTTATTCACTGCAGAATCCTCGGTATTCAAAACAGTGGTTGCCACATGGTGGGCATTCATATTTACTAAATGAATGGCCACTTAAGTTATTCATATCTTTGATAGCAGCTTATGTGTATGCATTTTGTAACTAGAAGTATTTTGACTGAAAATATTTCTCCTAAAACCACCGTATTAAGTAAAAACAAATTTAGATAAAAGAGGACAAGGTAAGTTTCAAATCAGTTTCCGCATATGGAAAGTGAAATGCACAGGACAGAGGCCAGAGGAAAGCAACAGAGAGGTAAGGTAATGGAATAAAGAAGAGGAAAGCCCGATTTGGAAGTAGGATGACAACCCTTTTTTAAAAAGACTATTTTTGGCTTACCATATATTTCTTTTAGGTGCACATCTTATATTCAGAGTGCAGAGATTTACTTGGATTTGGACACTTCAAGTGGGACTATATTATACCATTTATCAGGGGTATGCATTTATTATATGCATTTTTGTGCTCTTAAATGAAAAATATTTGAATATATTTAAATGCAGTTTTAAAACTGCAGTTTAACTGATGTTCAGGTAGAAAATGAGTGCAAGAGAAATTAATGATATGCAAACTTGGTATTTCATTCTGCTGAGACAAGATATTTTTAAAACTCTTCTGAGTTCTAGGTCTTACTTCCTCCTGTTGGTAGAAGGAAAAAATCCTTTAAATAAATGGTTGGAACAGGTGGCGTTTAGAAGTTCCTGAATGGCTAATTTTTTATGTGTAGGCATAAATCAATCTCCAAACCAGTCTAAACATTTCCCTATTTTTGTCTTGACTTGTCTGGTGGATTTTTATGTGGCCAAAATGTGGACTTAATAATTATCTTGGCCATGGAGGTGTGGACCTGTGTGTGTCTGTATGTGTCTTTACAGTTCTTACAATACACAAATATAATTTAAATTTGTATATGCTTGATATTTTTACTTTTAACTCCTATGTAATAATATCTATAAGTCAGATTTGGTGTTCTATTTTTCTTTTGCATTAAAATAGGAAATTAAAATTTTAAAAATTCATATTAAAGCTATGAACATTGTAATTTTTAAGACAGTATACATTGTAAAGTCATTTTGGATAACACACTGGCAAATATTTGCCTACCATTCTGAATTAATCTTTGTTTTGTAGACCAGTTAGGTCCTCTTCATTAGAATTCGACAGTGACCTCCCTGAATTTGTACGTTAGCATTTCACATATGAAATAACCATCTTGGATTAATAAAATCTTTATTTCTGAACTGATGTGTAGTCCTAGCACTGTTTATTTTAGCTGTATTCAGAGTTGGATGTCTGCTGTAGTACATTTCTTTAACTTCATAATGTTTTAGGTAGATAGTGAAGTAACCAATATGATCATATTGAGAAAAGTGAATACAATTATTAGATTGTGACCTAATTTTCTTAAGGGGTCATTAAAATGATGCATTCATTCATTCAGCACGTTTATCAAACTACTCTTCCTGATCCACTCAGAATAAAGTACAAACTACAGTCACCTAGGAAGTACAAACTCACACTGTCTGAATGATGTGGGCCTGACAACCTCTCAGAGTATTTTGCCTTTGCTTGCTGTCATCTTGCTGCAAAGTTGTTCCGTTTCTCAAACATGCCATGCTTAGTCTTGCAGTAGGGCTTTTAACACTAGTTGTTTCCTTGGTCTGAACTGATCTAACCCAGATCTTTGCAAGACTGGCCCCTTATCTTTAAAATCTCAGCTTAAACATACCTTTCCATTTTTTTACCACTCGGTTTAAAATAGCATCCCACCCCCAACCTTCACTATTTTACTTTCTTCACAGCTTTTGTCAGTTCTTGAAAGAAATGTTTTTTGTTTTTTTTATTGTGTCCCTGAATAGATTATAAACTTTATGAGAGCAGGGACCTCCTTTGTCTTATTCCTTGCTGTCTATAATGCGCAGAACAATACCTGGTGCCAAATAAGTGTTTAGTAAAAAAGTGTTGAATGAGTAAAACAAGGTACTGATCTCATGTTTCTTGTGAATTAGTTTTAGTGTAATGATATTTTTGAGTATTAAAAGTGATTTCCTTCTAACCTACGTAAGTAGGAAACTGAATTATTCAGGCAAAAACCTGTTTTAGAAAAAGATGAGAACCAGTCTGTTGACCCTTAGATCATAGTATTAGGTGGAACCAGGGGTATTTTGGAGTTGGTGCATTTCTCCAGCTCCCTATTCAGTGACATTGTGTTGGCAGCTTGAAACTGGCTATGGTGGGACTGTTTACAACATGGGAATCAGCGAAAGCTTCAAATCAGGGCTTTTCCAGAGAGGTGGATAACAACCACCTTTTTATCATCTCACTAGGTGGGACCATATGCAGTTGCTGTTTTAATAGATGAAAAAGGCTTGAGTATTGGCAATTTCTTACAGTTTAGCCTAGTAGTAATTTTGTTTTAAAGACATTTTCTTCATGGGAGTCAGTGGAATTACCTGTTTATCTCGTTTGTTTTCCAAAGTTGCATTTCATTCACATCTGATTAGTACTCCTAGATTCTTTTAATGTGTAAAAATTGGCTATTTATATGTTTGTATATTAATTGCTTAACTGTATACCTAATTGTTTAACTAGTTCATTGCAAAGCAGGCACAAAAGATATTGAGATGCCTGGGTGTTCTCTGTTTTGCTTCTGAGTGTCAAGTCCATTGAAAGGTATTGTTTTTCTAGGGAAAGAGCAGAGCTGATTCAGTTTGACCTTGTATTACTAGATAATTTTTTTTTCATTTGCATTTTGGGATGATTTACATAAATATACCTGAGTTCATTTTCTTTCCTTTTTCTGCCTGTTATCCTCCTCCAAGTTCTTACCTATTGTCTTTGATCATTTACTTTCTGCTATTCTGTCATTTCTTCGGTGAATCAGTGTCTCTAAATCAGTGAAGTGATTTTATCTTGCTTCTCAAGTTTTCCCTAATGTCTTTCCTGTGATCATCTGGACATTTCAAGCAATTTCCCACTCTTACCTTCCCAGTTATATAAAGAGACAAGTTACTTCTCTTTTCTAAGGTACCGTTTTCCTACCTGAGGAAATTTATTGTTTAAAAATTGAACGTTGTTGGCTCAGGGGAGTATTTCTTGAGGAGCATTTGCATTATGTTAACTCTGAGTAAGTGGATTTGAATTGTTGATACTGAATTAAAATATGGTACCTCCGTTTCTTATCCTTTAACTCACGTTCTCTCTGCACAAGCATTAAAAAATAACTTGTATTTAATGCAGAAAATCAGAACATACATTTAAGCTAAACCAAAAAATGCATCCACAATCCTACCATCCTAAGATATCACTGGTGATATTTTGATGAGTGTCTTTCCATACAAATCCATGAATAAATGTTTTTTCACAAAAGTAAGATCTTAGTACACATATTGTTCTATAACATCTTACTTTATGAAATATTGTGACCATAATAGCATTACTTTTATTATTTCATTTTGAAAGGATCTTGACTGCAAAATGAAAATTTTGACAGAAGGTAAAGAAAGCTGTAAGTAAAGCTGTGGTTAAAAACAGTGGTGTTTGTGGAGAGTAGAATGTGGCAAGTGACCTCTAGACAAGAATTACTTCAGTAATTTTTTTCTTATGAGCTCTCTTACCGTTGCACAATAGCCTGATTGTATTATACCAGCTAAGAAAAACAGTACATGATTCTATGAACAGTAGAATTATTTCAGTAATAACCCTAGGGTAAAATATGGGCTGTAGTCAACTTAATATTTTTTTGTTTGCCCCAAGTCCTACTGATGGTTTAATATTAAAATAATTTTAATCTTTTTGTGAAACAGGCAGATAAATGAAAGTCTACTTTTATATTGAAATGTAGGTACTTCTATAGATATCTAATTCAAAAGGATTAATTATTTAGTTGTGTTTTTCAAAGTCTATTTGAATTGTATATAGCAATGATATAATAAACTTCTAACTTCTCATTCAAAAAAATGTTTTTAGAAGAAAAATGTCTTAGTAAAGGCCCTCATCTATCCCAATTCTGACAATTTTATTAGATATCACATTATATGTCAGAATGAGGAGTGGAAGTTCTTGGAAAAAGAAAATTTTAGTATGAGAATTCTTGTATTAATGTTGGAGTTGATTTTTGTTTTCATGAGTGAAAATACTTGCGGAAGAATCACTGATTTGTATTGGTGAATGGCTCCTTTGGAAATCAGTCCCAATCCTGTCAAGTAGTTGTTTGCGTTTAAAGAAGCAGTTTTTAAAGTTAACCAAGGGTCCTTTAAGGGTTATATATAATTCAAATGACTTTCCTTTACCACAGGGGTATTCATTACATTACCTACAGTAGATTAGACTCTGACTGCTTTGTTTTTATTCTTGACCTTGTCTTTTTCTGTGTTGTATTACTACTTTTTCACAAGCTCTTGCAGTCTTTCTTCTTAAGCAGCTAAAGTAGCCATTTCTCTTACCCCACAATGCTACTTCCTGGATGGTTGCATATAAAACGCTGAAAACATTTCTCACTTGGTAAAGAAGAATAAAAGTAATATAACTGATATGGCCTTTTCTACCAAGAAAGGGGAGGCTGGCAAACATTCCCTAAAATAAAGTTTTCCACTGAGTGATCACGTTTGTAAATGGCTATGCAAGTGCAATTGCTTGCTGGAAGGTAAAGCGAATCTTGATATAAATTCAGTGAAAGTATTTAGAATTATTCCATACACTGCTGTTTTTAAAAAATGGTATTCTTAGAAAGTTTCATTTTACAGTGACTTTTTAGCTTCCCATTTTTCTATTTTGTGAATAATTTTGTTTTTGTGAAAATGGTACAGACAAGCTAAAGAAGATTAGAAGTATGTCACACAATAAGTGGCAGAACTGCTGTTTAAAGTCTTGTCTGATTTGCAGAATCACTGAGCTTGGGAAGTGCTGTCAGGTGGCAGAATATGAACTTTGGTTAGGCACACCAAAGTTTGCTGCACATTTGCTGTATGGCAGGCAGTTACCTTTGTTGATTTTTTATTTAACTCTTCTATTAAGTGAGAGGTAACAGCTTTGTTAGGATGAAATGAGGTACACATTAAGTACTTGATTTGTAGAAAGTGTTAATAAATGTTTCATTTTCTTTCTACTACTACATATTGTTTTAGAATATCTCAGGAGTCACCTCGACATTTCACTTGAAAGTGATTTGAAGTCAGGAAACTTGAAATTTATGTAACCCAGGTAGACTCATATTGTAGTGTCCTTTTAATCTGTGTGTCCTAGTAGAGTGGTTCTTGCTACTCTAAAAAAAGCATTTTGATTTGAAGGAAAGTTTTAAGTTAGCAGCTGAAGTAGAACTGAGTTAGGATGAATTAATTATTGCTGACCAAAATGGTAAGAAAGTAACTAATTTATTTGTTTCCCGAGTAACTGAAGCATTTGTGTATCTGTAACAATTGTGTTCATAAAGATGTCTATTTTGGAGGCTAAGAACTGACCCTTTGCTAAAGTTTTGGGAAAAGTGTTGAGCTTGAATAATCAGTAAGATTCTTTTACAAGATCTAAGATTTAAGAAATGGAGCTGATTCACCTCAGTAGGGTGATGCAGATACACTACTGCTGGAGGGAGTGTAAATCTGTACAACCCTTTTCAAAAGGAGTTTGACATATATCAGAGACTAGTATTTCTGCCTCTGAGAGTTTACCCTAAGAAAGTAACTTTTTTTGAGGAGGTGTTTTTTTTTTTTTTAAACCAAAAATGGGTTTATTCAGAAACAGCAGATAACTGCAGTTTGGGATATGCAAGCTACCATTATTTTATTTTTTTTATGACAGCTTTATTGAGGTAATTCATGTGATTGTGATTATTATAAATGTATATTTGGTTTTCATCCCTGTTTCTGGCTGTATTAAACCCTTGGAATTTCCTATGTGATGAGAGCCCTCAAGATGTCTTGTTAATGAGGTGACTTGGAAAGTTCATAAGGATGGAGGTTGGTTGCCAGGGAAACTGGTCACGTGTATAGAAGGTTGGCCGTTTGTCTCACCTTTCTGACCTTGAGAAGGGAGAGAGGCTGAAGGTTGAATCAGCAATGGCCAATGATTAATCAGTCATGACTATGTAGTGAAGTCTCTGTACAAACCCAAAAGGATGGGGTTCAGGGAGCTTCCGGGCTGGTGAACATGTGGAGATGCTGGGAGAGTAGTGAGTGTGTTCCAAGAGCACGGAAACTTTGCTCCCCTTTTCCCATCCCTTGTCATACACCTCTCTGGTTATGCTCTTTTGGGACATTTCATATAAATGAGATCATACAATTACTGACTTTTTGTAACTGGCTTCTTTCACTTAGTGTATGTTTTTCAAGGTTCATCCATGTTGTAGCATGTATCAGTACTCCTTTTTATAACTAAATGATACTCCATTATGTTGGATGTACCATGTTTTGTTTATCCTTAAAGCTTTCTATCAAAAAAAGTGAAGCATTATTTATATTAAAGAGCAATTGAAAAGTACTTAAATTGAGTAAAGAAGAATGGTTAAATTAGGTATATCTAGCTATACCATCTCTTACTTAGGGTGCTAAAGTAGGACACAGAGTTGTACATGTACAACTGTTGTTCAGTGTAAGTAGTTTTGGGGAATGGTGATTATCAAGGTCTTTAAACATTTCCATTTTCTACACTTCTAACAACAAGCATGTATTTCTTTTGTAATCAGAGTAAAGAATCATTTTTAAAAATAGCCATAGCTTTGGCTTTGTATGTTACTGACAAACTTATTCAGCCAAGAAGAGCAGGATCATTCAGTGTTAGGAATGTTGCTATTTTATGTTGATCCAATAACTATCATGTATTTTAAATAAAATTTCAGAGTATAGTTAAGAAAACTTTTAATTCTTCATATTGACCTCATTTTCAATTCATAATAGTAGTGTAGAATAGCACTAAATCTTGTGTATTTAACTAATAAAATGGTGAGAGGGAGGGTAAACATAGGTAATGTATATTTTTTTATTAAAGTATCATTGATACACACTCTTATGAAGGTTTCACATGATCAACATTGTGGTCACTACATTCACCCATGTTATCAAGTCCCCCCCACACTCCATTGCAGTCTCTGTCCCATCAGCATAGTAAGTTGCCACAGAGTCACTACTTGTCAGCAATATATATTTCAAACTGAATGAACACTATGTTGGAGTTCATTGCAAGAAACAAACTAAGATTTTCAGGGAGAAAGATGTTTTGTACAGGGAATTCAGTCCTTAAAAATCACTGGATGGTTTGGGGGAGCCTGAATCAGAGAACCAAAACTGGATTAAGAACATAAGACTGTAGCTGAGAGGTCAGGAAGCTTAGAAACTAAGAACCAGTCACAGGAATACTGAATTTGGTGCTTTGACTGCTTCTAGATACCGTAAAATCTGATGAATAGGGTTGTAATCATGCATTACTTTATGTCATTGCTTATAGTCAGCCCTAGAAGGATAGCTTCAATCTCACTTTTGCTTTCCAAATCTTGTAGGAGGTCTTCTTACTGGCAGATGGTGGAACCTAATTTATATTCCAAATGCCAGCTTTCTGGGAAAGTCTGGGAAATGAAGTTTTTTTTGTTTTATTTTAGCTTTTATGTCCCTGTGGTACAGGAAAGCATGTATAGAGAGTGGTGGGAGAGATGAATGCAAAGTGCTACTTACTTGACTAATGCAACATATCTAACATTCGGCAGAAACCTCTGTTTATGGTGATAAATATGTGCAGTGTATTTTGAAGGTGGTATGATTAAAAAATCTGACTTAGACATGATCAGAAATTTTTCCTTAATGTGAGTCATTACTTATCTAATTTTGTTATAAAGCAGGATGTCAGTTCTAGTATTTCCAGTTGGAAATAAGCTCAAACTTATGTTTGTGGAAACTCCTTTTATACAGATGTTTCTGGGTTTGAATGGGTGAGATATTTTCAAAGGATGTAAACATAAAAATCCTACTTTTCCCTTAATTGTTGAATTTTTTTAATAGAATTGAATTAATACATAATTTGTCTTGTTTTTTCATTCAGTTATGCTACCTCACTCAATTATTTTGACAGGAGAAGCTGTCATAATCTTTAAAAGAATTGTGTGAGCTAGTAACTGTAGCTTTCCCCCTTATAATCTAGAATGAAAAGATGTATGTTCTTTTGATATTGAACTTTCTAAAAAATTCCTTATTCATAAAATTTTGAAAGAGAGTGCTACAAGTTAGTATGCTTATCCATCAGAAAATATACCTCCCATATTTCCTGAGATGTCCAACTGTTGGGTAGTTTCAGTATGGTGAGCATATCATTAAAAAGCCTTATGCCAAATAACTTGTAAATACTGAAACTAGGTTGTTCACTGTTAAATATTTGAGAGCAGGTTGGGGTTATAGCTTTTACTGGCATCTGTATTTGCAAGAGAGAGAGTTAGATTAACCTGGAAACTTAACTCTGCTTTAGAGATTCCTGTTGACTACTTGAAAGCAGCAAGGAATTAGGTTTTGGTTTAACTGTTTTTGGCCCCTGAAATTAAAGAGTTGATCCCCATTTTCTTTCCCAGTTACTTTACAAATTGATTCTTTTTTAAAGAGCTGGTAATACTCTGTTGCTATTCTAGTTAGTTCTAGAGCACTGTTACTCTGTGTTAAGCAAGTTAATGTAATCTTCAAACTTTTTTGTACGTGTGCCCTCTACAATTTTTTTGAAAAACTTCATACTTCCTCATGCAGTCTAGAACTGACTTCTAAAATTTTCATCTTAAGTTTCAAAAGTTGCCTGGAATAGGGAAACAAGCAAAAATAAGTGGGGTTCTATCAGACTAAAAACCTCCTGCGCACTGCAAAGGAAACCACCAGCTAAACAAGAAGGCAACCTACTTGTAAATGATATATCTGACAAGGTGTTAATATCCAAAGTAAAATAAAGAAGTAATAACAACTCAACACCAGGAAAACCCCAAATTATCCAATTAAAAAATGGGCAGAGGATCTGAATAGACATTTTTCCAAAGAAGACATACAGATAGCCAACAGATTCATGAAAAGATGTTCATCATCACTAATCATCAGGGAGATGCAAATCAAACAATCTCACCTCAGTCAGAATGGCCATTAAAAGACAAGAAATAACAAATGTTGACAAGGATGTAGAGAAAAGGGAACCCTTGTGCACTGTTGGTGGGAATGTAAATTGGTGCAGCCACTATGGAGAACAGTATGGAGGTTCCTCAGACATCTAAAAATAGAAATATTGTTAAGACCCCATAATTGCTCTTTTGGTAATTTACCCGAAGAAAACACAAACACTAATTTGAAAAGATGTGTGCCCTCCTGTTTATTGCAGCATTATTTACAACAGCCAATGTAGGGAAGCAACCTAAGTGTCCATTAGTAGATGAATAGATAATGAAGATGTGGTACAGATTTGCCATTTGTGACAGTGTGGCTGAACTTAGAGGGTATTATGCTAAGTGAAATAAGCCAGACAGAGCAAGACAACCATGATTTCACTTATACGTGGAATCTAAAAAACAGATGATAAACAAAACAAATAGACTCATAAACAATATACTGGTGATTGCTGTAGTGGGAGGAGGTAGGACATGACGAAAAAGGTGAAAGAGATAAAGAGGCACAAACTTCCGGCTATAAAATAATCACAGGGATTCAAGTACTGCATAGGGAGTATAGTCAATAATTTGTAATATCTTTGTTTGATGACACATGTTAAGTACACTTACTATAGTAAGCATTTAGTAAGGTATATAATTGTCAAATCACTGTACACCTGAAGCCAAAATAATGTGTATCAAGTATACTTTAAAAAGTTGCAAAAGATGTAATTTCTGGAATATTGTATCTTCTTTTTTTTTTTAAGATTGAAGTATAGTTGATATGCAATCTTACATTGGTTTCAAGGACACAGCACAGTGGTTCAGCAGTTACCCATATTAAATCCTCACCCCCACCAGGGTAGTCACTATCTAGAACATAGAAAGATGTTACAGAATAATTGGCTATATTCTCCATGCTGTACTACCATCCCCATGACCGACTTACATTATAAAAATATGGAACGCTTCATGAATTGATGTGTCATCCTTGTGCAGTGGCTGGGCTGAGCTGCTTTATATTGTTCCAGTTTTAGTATATGTGCTGCCAAAATGAGCACAGTATTGTATGTTCTGTATGTTTTTAAAGAATGTATTGCTAAAAACTTTATGGCATAGGTTCTGCTTTTAATATTTTAATGGGAAATACTGCTATAAAACTAGTTAGTCCTCATTGTTGAGCCAGCCTAATTGGGTATGTTTTCTTGTTAGAAATGGTCTATCTTAATTCTGATAAACATGGCAACACCTGGTGCACAACAGCCGCTGGACAGTTACTTTCACTTTCAGATTCTAATTCCAACGATTGATTAAGCAGGGAGCCTTGTCATGAGTTTCCTTCAGAAATTGTGCACATGAAACTCTTTTTCAGTCTCTCCTAAGTTTTATGTCTTTGTTGTAGTGGAGATTTCCGGAAGCACAGTACCCTATTAAGTAAGGTTAGAGATGAGTAAGAAGTATAACATGGAAAAGCTGTTGAGAAAGGGAAGGTGGTAAAAGAATAAATGATGTCTGGGCAAATCAGTTTTAGCAGAGTACAGAAGGAAGTTGGAGATCTGGAAATTGATTTCCTTTAAACTGTAGACCTATGTACCCTCTGTAATATATCAAATTGTATACTGGGTTGAAGTCCCTTGAGTTAAGGGAGCAGCATGTCTTCTGCTTTAATTGGTATTGTATATTTGTCCTTATAAGTAAATTGTCTCATTTATTTTTTATTTTGTCTTGAAAGCTTTGTTTTGAAAAATTATATAAACAACCTTTATGATGAAACCAGTTTTTTACAGTACTTTACAGACCAGTGAACATAGTAAGCAGAACCTCATGGAAGTGATTGCCAAAATACAAAAATTAGAAAAAAGCAAACCATATGTCTTCTTCACATTTCATACCAGGATAAATTCTTGATTTTCCAGAGTTGAATATAAAAAAAGAAAACCTTGGAAATGCTAGAAGAAAACATGGATCAATATAAAAACTCTCAAATGGAGAGAAAACAAGCAGTTGAGCATATAGTAGGTTCCCCCTTATCCATGGGGGATGTGTTCCAAGATCCCCAGTGGTTGCCTGAAAGTACAGATAGTATCCAACTCTGTATATGCTGCTTTTCCCTATATATACATAGCTATGATAAAGTTTAATTTATAAATTAGGCACAGTAGGAGATCAGTAATAACTAGTAATAGAACAATTATAACCATATACTAAAATAAAAGTTATGTGAATGTGGTCCTCTCAAATATCTTACTGTACTTTACCCATCCTTCTTATTGTGATGATGTGAGATGATAAAATGACTGTATGATGAGATGAAGTGAGGTGAATCATGTAGGCATAATGTAGTGTTAGGCAACTATTGACCTTTTGACGATAACAGCAGAGGATTGATATCTGCCCCAGACCGTGGTTGACTGGGCAACTGAAACTGCAGGAAGTGAAAACAGTGCATGAGGAGGGACTCTTAGTACTCCTTTTCTCATTAAAAAAGTTGATCTCCAAATTATTGTTTATGGTCATTTTTTTTAACACAAATTCTTTTTCAGAAATATTTTAAAAATATGAGTAAGATGAAGATTGTCATTTACATCTAAGTTATCTTTATATATTTTATATATTATCTTTTCCCTTCTGCTCTTATGCACAAAGTGCTGTTTTAACCCAGCACCCATGAACCTTCCTAATGATGCTTTTGCTGAGTTTAAGGGCTTATTTGGCTCTTGATAACAGACAGGGTTGTGCATACGCAGGAGTGGAATTGCTTTTAGGGGAACAGTCTGGTGTGTGCTCTTGGAGTGTGCTGCAGATTTTAATTTACAATGGGGTTAAGTCCCAATAAACCCATAGTAAATATTATAGGTCAAAGAAGCATTTAATGCACCTGTGAAAATTAATGGAGGAAAACCTCACTAACTTGGAGTTGGGAGGCCAACAGGAAGAGCTCATGCACCACCATTTATCAGTTGCAGACCTAGCCAGAATTGAGGACCTTGCAAGGCCATAAGCCTTAAAATCTACTTTCCGCCGGGAAGTGGAAGGAAGGTTTTCCTCCTCCCCTGGCAGCAGCCCAGCCAAGGAGAGGCTGTCACAACTCAGCCAATGAAAAGCCACTATACGAACTTCCAGTTTACTCTGTGGATTTTGTTTGTACTAGCCCGCCTAATATATTTCCCCCTTTTCTTATATAATCCTTGTGTATTCTCATATAGTCCCTTTATATATTCTCCCCTTTCCTCTATAAAAGGGTATTCCTCTCCTTTGTTTTCTGGACTTGCCTGGGGCTTTTGCTGTAACTTGCTTGTCCCAAATTGCAATTCCTCTGCTATTCCTGAATACACCCATTTTGCTGGTAAAGTAGTAGTTTCATTTTTAAGATTGACACACCCTAACCTGTATAACCAACATAGCTTAGCCTAGCCCGCCATAAACATTCTCAGAATACTTACATAGTGTACAGTTGGGCAGACTCATCTGACATAAAGCCTATTGTTTAATGAAGTATTGAATCACATGTAATTTCTAGAATATTACACTGAAAGTGAAGGAATGGCTGTGTGGGTACAGAATGATTTTAAGTGTTATTGGTTGTTTACCCTTGTGATCATGTAGCTGACTGGGAGCTGTGGCTCAGTGCAGTTGCCCAGCATCATGAGAAATTATACTGTATCTCACTAACCCTGGGAAAGATTGAAATTCGAGTTACAGTTTCTGCTGAATGGGTATTGTTTTGGCATTATTTTAAAGTAAAAAAATTGTAAGTCAAACCATTCTAAGTCTGAGTCTGTGTTGATGACTAAGCTTCTTTAAAATTGAGGTCTTCTTACTGAATAGTAATATGTACTTGTTAATTTGAATGTTACATAGCCGAACATAGAGATTTTTTAAATAGTGAAGTTGACAGATTTGTCAGATTTTGACCTAACAATGAGTAGGAATTTACTTTTTTATTCTTCATTTTTCAATAAAGTATCTGCCTCCTATCCCCATTGAACAATTTGTCAGTGACCACTTTACTTTAAGGCCCTAGTGTGCCAGGGCCTGATTGAAATGCAAATTCTGATACCTCTGCAAGAGAATGACTCAATTTACCACATCTTAAATCCTTATGAAAGCAGTTGGGACAAATTAAACGTGTATTGACTTTCTCAAGATTAATTGAGATTTCAGATCAGTCTGCATTTACCAGAAATAATACCACAGTGAGTCACTGTTCTGGTGATTGAAAATGCACACAGCTGGTAGAAGAAATTTCATGTTAATGATACTGTCAGTGCAGGAGAGCCAACAAGAGACTCAATCAAGTAACTACTTTTTGGGTTAATATTCAGAAAGATCAGGAAACATCCTTTGTCAAATAGGCAAAGCTAAATTGAGACACTCCTGGGTTCACAAAGTGTATTAAATCTGAATCAAACTAAAACATAACAGTTTCATTTGACACAATATAGAAAATACAAGAGAAGACAGATTACTGATCAGTTTGGGGACTATGACTTCTTCTGCCTTGAAGGGAAGATATGTTGCATCATTTAGTTATTGTGTATGTTTTTCTTTTGTGGGATTAAGTAAAAACATTAAGTTACCATTAAATATTAATGAGCACTAGCTGTGTGCCATACAGTCAGGTTCTAGGGGTTCAGCTGTGAACTAAAGGGACAAAAATCTTTGTCTTCATTGAGCCTTATGGAGAAAATGGAAATTTCTGACCAGGATTCCCACCTTGCCTTAATAGCGCCCATATAAGAGCCTGTTTGCACATCTCTGGGATGTTTACTGGGAGCAGACTGGCTGGTCAATCACAGGATTACTGGCCCAGGGGAGGGAGGGGTGGAAAGGAAACACGCATGCTCTCTTCTGCTCAGTTCTTGGTATGTAATTGGTTAGATGTGCACTAGTCACCAGACATCTGTACATAGAGTTCCTCTGGGTGCTAGGGGTGGGAAGAAAAGAGCCAGGAGAGTGGTGTGAGTGTGGGTGCAGAGAGCTTGGAGAGTGGAGGAGGGAAGCCTAGAGGGAGAACTAGGAGAGAACAGCGGCTGGTAGAGGGAAGCCATGGAGCCCCGGTGCTAGGAGAGGATTAAACCAGCACTGGGGAGCAGGAGGGAGCAGCATTGGAGCCAGGAGGGACTGAGACCTGTTGCCGTGAGAATAAACATGCTACCCCTTGGAAAACCCCCAACTTCTTTCCTTTGCCTTTATTCAATCTTAGCAAAATCATAGGAAACTTGCCCCAGTTGGGGAAGCCCCTCCCAGAGCAACAAGCCTACATTCTAGTTGGTGAAGACAAGTGATAAATGAGTAAAATGTATAGAATGGCAAATAACTTAAAGTGCTATGAGGAAAAATAAAACATGAGAGCAAGGTGGACACTGTCAAAGTAGGGAACAGGAGATTACAGTTTATAAATAGGATGTCAAAGGGCTTGGTGAAAAGACAATAAAAAAGGTAGACATTTGAGCATCATTTATGGTAGAGATAAATATTGGCAGTAATCAAAATACCTATCCTTAGGGAATTGGTTAAATGTGTTATGATGCATCTATATAGTGGGATACTGGATAGCAAATAAAAATGTGAGTCCTGCATATATAGAATGATCTTCCAAGATACATGAAGTGATAAAAACAAGATGCAGAATGATAACTATAGGTACCACTTAATGTCTGTCACAGGATGTGTATATATGATATTTTTATAAATGCGTGGTATCTAAGTGGACATGTACTTAAACTGTTAATAATGTCTTTGCAGTGGAGAACAGAGTGACTTGTGGGCAGGAGAGTGAAAGTGAATACTTTATATCCCATTTTATGAATATTCCCTAGTACTTAGAGTAAGTGAGTAAGTAAGATGTCAAGTAGGGATGTGAAGACTGCACAATTAGAAAAGAGTAAAAAAGCAAAGTTATAAAGCCTGATGGCCTAGGTAGCAGTCTAGCCAGATAGTGAATACATACAGTACTATATTGAAATAAAAATGGAATCACTTCTCATGAGCTGGAGACCTCATTGACAGTCACCATTCTACAGCAAGACCAAAATCCTGTTTTGATTGGGTAATGGATTGTAGATCATGTAGGAAATGGATTGAGATCATGATTGTAATGCTTAGATTTATTTGACTTATTTTTACTCTTCTAATCAGATGGAAGTGCACTCTTTTCCCAGGGCTGCCACAATGAAGTACCACAAACAGAAATTTGTTGTCTCACTGTAGTGGAGGCTGAAACCCAAATTCAAGGTGTCAGCAGGGCCATATCCCCCCTGAGACCTGTAGAGGAATCCTTGGCCCCTTCCTGTCATCTGGTGGTCTGCTGGCAATCTTTGGCATTCCTGGGCTTGTGGCTGTGTTGTTTTAGTCTGTGCCTTCATCATCCTGTGGCATTCTCCTTGTTTGTCTCTGTGTCTTTACATGGTCAACTTCTTATGAGGGCACTGATCATACTGGATTAGGGGCCCACCCTACTCCATTGTGACTTCGTTTTAACAGTTACATCTGCAACAAACCTATTGCCAAATAAAGTCACATTAGAGGTACTGGGTTGAGACTTTGACATCATCTTGGGCAGTAGTAGGAGGAAAGGGACACAATTCAACCCTAAAACAGGCTTTCCTGTTTGATTAAGTTGCTTCCCTGTTAACTGCCTTCCGTATATGCAAAAGTGTTATTGGAAAGTTGTGTGGAAAGAGAAATAATGTTTTGCATGTTGAATTTATTTTTAAAGACTCTTATTGGAAAAGTTTTTCCTAAGGGGAGAAAAGACCATCCCATCTCCCTGAATAAAATCTAAGGGGTGTGTCATATTTATTAAAGCTAATGTTTTAGTGAAAGAATATTTTTTCCTCTAACTGTTGTAAAATAAAAGTATGGACATTGTAAATAGTAGTGAGTTAAAAATGACAGTGAAGTACTAATTTAGACATTATGTTTTTTAAAATGTTTACCTTATATTCTTTTTTTGCATTTTCTCACTCGTGCAAAAATGACTTCTTTGCAGATCATTTTAAGTTCAAGATAAAATCAGATATGACAGAGGGCAGAGTCTTTTTTTTAACTTCATTCTTTTCAGTAGTGTTTCTTCTTGCATATAATTATAATTCTATAAAGCATCAGGAAATCTTTTTAAATTCTTGCTTGTCTTTCCAGTTTCCTCATGTATAAACCAGAAACCAAATATTAGTCTGCAAAATCTTTTATTTAAAAGTTACTGCATCCTAAATAAACTTTTTGGGTGTCATTTTCCCTTTGAAAAATAAGCATTCTATCTGAATAAACTGACCAATTAGCATCTAGGTTTCATTTTGGATTTTTACACAGGGTTAAATAAAAAATAGGCAACTCTCCCCACTTTTAATCTCATTGAAAATGCTTCATATAGAATTATAGAAAATACAGAAGAAATGTAAAGTATCCAGCTATTTTCTAACAATTACTCTAATTTCTTTATAGGAAACTATGCTTTGTATTAGGGTAGGCTAGGGTAATGTGCTTTAGTTCAGCTGCCACCTAGTCATTCTACAGCATTAAAGTATTTTATAAATTTAGGTGTCAGAATCTTGGAATTGATTTGTACTGTTGATGTTGTCTAGTCTGACATTCTCCCAAATGTAGGAATCTTTGTAGTGTCCCTGATCTTTAAAACCTCTTGTGACTATGAATTCACTACTTCTCTAGACAACTCACTGTCTTTTGGGGATCAGTTAGTGCTTTTCGATGGTTCTTCCTGTTTTAAACCAAAAGTACCTTCCTGAAGCTTCTCTGGGGTGTCTCTGGTTCCACCCTCTTTAACAACCCACAATAAATCTGCTTCCTCTTTCACATGCTGTATGCCGAAGCCTACACATATTTGAAGGCTGTCATATTCTCCCCTGTGCTTTTTGCTAAGCCAAATCTTTTTGGTTTCTGTAATGGTGCTTTATGTGACATGATTTTAAGTCTCCTCACCATCCTGCTTAGTCTTTTCTGGATACATTGTAGTTTATTAATGTCTCAAGATAGAGCACCCAGAACAGGATGCCATATTCCTGAGCTTTTGAATCTGAAATTTTGGGCCTAAGTTGCTCCCGTGATTCAGAGGTGAAGCCAGGATTGATAACCTCTGTCCTGAAGAGAGGGCACACAACACATTGGAAGAGTGTCTGACAGCTTTGGGGTGTTGGGGAAGGTTCCCTGAAGGAAGTGAAGGCCATATCGAGTTCTGGACAGTATGCAAGGTGTAGAGTGAACAGTGTGATGCTTATAGGCAAGAGAGAGAGCATGCTTTGTGTTTGTGAAGAGCAGAAAGAAATTGAGAATGGTTGGGTTGTACACTTAAAGGGGCATTGAGTGGAAGAGGTAGTAAATGGGGTTGAAGAAAAAAGTGGGGATGAAATCAGATAATCCCTTAGAAGTCATATTAAGGAGCTGAACTGCTCTTGAGGATAATAGTGATTTATTAAAGGGAGTTTTGAGTTAGGGGAAAAAAAGCCATGACCAAATACTCATTTTAGAAGGATCATTATACCCAAAATGGAATAGGTTGGAGGGGCTGGGTGCCAGATCAGCAGCTGTTAATGGTATTTTTTAGATAATGACGGTGGTAGCCAGACCTTGACTAGTGGCTGTAGGGTCGGGAAGAAAAACAGTGGAGAGAATTTGGTTGTTGTTTGATTGTGGGGGAAGAGATGGAAATATAGGAAACAGGGTAAATGAGAAAATTTAATGAAAAGAAATCGAAGTGGTGGGGAAGAAGGGGAATTGGAATATTAAGCTTGAGGCGTAGGTGGCCTATCTGGGGGGGGGGTGTACTATATGCACGTGGATATGTAAGGTTAAATTGAAGGGCACCTCAGCTGGAGAGCATAGGGCTGGAGATGGAGCTTTGGCTGGAAAGGTGTACATACGGTAATTGAACTCAGGGTAGTGATAGCAGTAATTTATGAGGGAACATTTTCACATTGAAAGGAAGGCACAGGACAAACCCTTAAGAATTGTTATTTAATATTTGAGCCAAGAGCCTTTGTTTGTTTTGACTGGATTATTCAGGACCTAGCAAAAAAAAGGGAAGTCAAGGCTGTTTTGATATATTTATTTAGTAGAAACCCACCTAACTTGTTTGATTTGAGGAGTGAAGAGGGTTCTCAAATGATCTCCTCTACTCAGCAGTCAACAGTATCTGAAATTCACCTTACTAGAGGCTTTCTATTTTGGGTTAAGGTGGTGTCTCTAGGAATTCCCTGTTATGTAGCTATCCTTAAAGCTAAAATTTTAATTCACTGTTGGTGGTTGTGATTTTAGGACCCTAGGTTTTTTTCTGGCATTCAGATTGAAGGAACAGATCAAAATTTGAGATGATTAGGTTTGGAAAACATGACATTGCTGAGGAGGATGGAATTACAGGTTGTATGTGAAGCAACGAATAGGAGAGCCAGTGGGGGGGGGGGGGAGAGAGAGAGAGAGAGAGAGAGAGAGAGAGAGAGAGAGAGAGAGAGAGAGAGAGAGAGTGTGTGTGTGTGTGTGTGTGTGTGTGTGTTGGGGTGTGGTTGGGTGTGGAGGGCATGTATTGGAAAAATTTTTGGAGATTTGTGGCAATTTGAGGAAACTTTTTCTCTAGCTCATTGTAAGAATACAGTGTATAATACGAGTAACATACAAAATATTTGTCAGTCGACTGTTACTGGTAAGGCTTCTGGTCAACAGTAGCTATTAGTAAAGTCTTTGGGGAATCAAAGATTATACAAGGATTTTTGGCTGCGTGGTAGGTAGGCACCCCTAACTCCTGCAGTTTAATGGTTAACTAATCTAATCACAATAATTATCTTTCTTAAAATGATCATCTGAAGTAAGTGACATTGTCTTCATATACAGTTGATGAAACCAAATCTTATAACATATCTTGCCTACAGTTCTCCATAGCAGTCAGACTTAGAAACAATGAAGTGGCTTAATTTTGGCCATCAACAAAATCCAAGTAAACTCAACTACATGGTACCACAGTTGCTGTGGGTCACAGTATATATGTATTTGGAAATGTCCTCTGACTTTCTAAGAAAATTGCTATCCTAATGTCATCGTACATTAAACCCCAGCCCCTTTTGATAGCCGTACTTGTGAGGCTTTAAGGTAGACCATGTTCTGGGCATTTTACAGGTGTTAACCTTATTTAAACCTTACAACAACCTTATGAGGTATTTCCGGTTTATGGTTTAGGAAAGTGAGACATGGTGAATAACTTGCCTAACGTCAGCACGTCTTGTAAGGGGGCAGAGCCAGAATTCAAACTCTGTCAGGTTGATGCCAGAGCCTGTTTTCTTTACTGCTCTCCTGTAGCTCATATTCTTTATGTGGATGTATGTTTTAATTTTTCTTGGGAATGGGTTTGTTTGGGCACATGTGTTCCTTTATAAGGATTACCACACTGTTTCCCAAGTGGTTGTACCATTTTGCATTCTCACCAGTAGTATATCTTATTACCTCATCACTGCCTTTCTGTTTCTTATTAAGCCATCTTATTTCCACCAGATTCGAAACCCCAGCAACTGGAAATATATTCTTTCCCCTTGTTAAAATTCTGCCTCATTCACAGATACCACATATACACCCTCAGTATCTAGTGCTGTAACTCTACTACATCCTACACTTTTAGGGTTCAGAAATGTTAACAGCACCAGCAAACAATAGCAAGAGGCAAAGCAGGGTGTCTTGAGTCTTCAGTGTCAGCAATGGCTATGACTTTATTGCCCAAATTGCCTTAAAGGTTATATATTCCTTATAGTCTACTTTGGAGAAAATAACTGGCAATGATTTATTGCAGTGCTAATAGACATAAAACTGGTTTATTATGAGATTAGGGGCAAATTTCTTTACCTTTCTGATTCTGTAAAATGAAGAAATTGGACTAGGTTTGTTACAGGTCTTTATCCCTACCAGATCTATGTTTCTTTAGGAAGAAAAAAGCAATTGGCATTGACATGAAATGAGCAAAGATATGGGACATGTTTAGCACGTATTCTTCATTCTACATCAGAGTGATAGGGTCAAGCCACCTGATAATTTAAGCTACCATCCATTGGGGAAAAGTGGAAACTAAACAAAAATGTTACTGCCAGACTTAGGATGTTAGCTTTTTGTAGTTTGACAAACTTAAGGCTTTGAATTGGAGTGGATTTGACCATATAAGTGCAGATTTTTAAAAATATTCGTAAGAGGATCTAAGGATTGGAAGGAATCACAAAGTTGGTCTGAATCAACTATCTGTGGGACCTCTGAATCATTATCCTCATTATCTGCTGTTAGGTATCCCGCGGCAAGACATTCTACCTTTAGTCAGCAGAGACCCAGAGAGATGTTCCAGTGTGTAAAACACACAGCCACCCCTCAGTCAGTCTAGTTCTGCCGTTTGGGATGATGCAGACCAGCATAAATTTTCTCTGACTGCCCTGAAAGTATTTGAAGGTAGCACTGTTAGCTCATGTCTTTTAAAATGGCCTTTTTTTTCATAGCAATATGATGGAACTGAGACTGATTAACTTGGAAAATAGAAATGTATGGGTACAGTGGGAGTACATACACTCTTTCACGCTTTTGATACTAAGATAAAATTTAGTGGTTAAGTGCAGCTAAGGAAATAATGCAGTTGGCTCAATCCCTCAGTGTAAGTAACAGGTAGATGGAGGATAATTGCCATTTAATGTGATGTAAAAGGCACCAAGTCGTGCCAGCATTAAACAATTTAATTTGATCAGATTTCATGACTTCTTCATTAATTCTAAGCAGATTTTGATGTACATCTTAATAGTGATACCCAGAGGAATGCTAATTGAATGATTACATTAAAATGTCTTTTTAAATGAAACATCTTAATATTTTTTATCTAATTCCTACCAAATGTAATGAAAGAGTGAGGAACTTTGTGGACTACAACTGAATGAGTAACACTGAAATCCACCAAATTTCTTTTTTGCCCATGCCAAATTATAGTAGGTTAGTGTGATGTTTCTGGTATGTTCACTTTATGATTAGATATGTTTTTGATCCTTAGCACTGAGATACTATGCTTTTCAAAGAGTTATTTTCTGAAGAGAAAGATCATGCCCATGATTTTCAAACAATACATTGAAAAGGTCCTGCTTTTCATGTTAATTCGTCTTGCTACCAGTTATTAATATGCAGTGAATTACTTTGTTTTGAATTTAAAATTAATTGCACATATTTAAAGTGTTCAGTTTGATGTTTGATAAAATTTGCCATATGTACCTGTAAAACCATTCCTGTACTCAAGATATTGAAAATCTGTCTGATGTTTCTTTTCATCCATTTATAGGCCTTCCCTCTTGCCCACCTACCTTTATTCCCAGGTAGTCAGCTGAACTGCTTTCTCTCATTATAGATTTTAGAACTTTATATAAAAAAACTAAAGTATATACTCTTGGTGTGGCTTCTTAGATTTGTAGATGTTGATGAGTATAAAATAGTTATTTTTTACTGTGTGCAGTAAGTAATACTTGGATGGCTATACCACACTTGATGTATCCATTCACCTGTTGATGAACAGTTGGGTTGTTTCCAGTTTTTGGCTATCACAAATGAAGTTGCTTTAACAGTGTTTTGTGGAAATACACTTTAATTTCTCTTAGGCAACTACCTAACAGTAGAATGGTTGGGTTGTATTTGTAAGTGTGTGTTTAATTCTTAAGAAGCTGCCAAACTGTATTTTGCAGTGGCTTTACCGTTTCTCATTCTCACCAATGGCATATGTGTGTTCTAGTTGCTCCAAATGCTTGTCAACACTTGTATTTTCCTAATGAATAATGATGTTAGCTATATTTTCAGGTGCATGTTTGCTATGTACTGGCAAACAGTATGCTCAGATTTTTGATCCCTTTTTAAATTTGGGTTTTCTTACTACTTAGTTGTCAGAGTTTTTCTATATTCTGGATACAGGTTCATTTTTAGATAATGAGATTAGCGTATATTTTTTTTTCAGTATGTGTCTTGTCTTTCATTCTGTTGACAGTGTCTTGCAAATAGTAGAAATTAGTAATTTTGATAAAGTCCTGTTTATCACCTTTGTATGTGTCATGTTTATTGTGTTGTATCTAATAAATCTTTGCCTAAGTCAGGACAAGAAAATTTCCCCTATGTTTTCTTCAGGAAATTTTATAGTTTTAGATCTGTAATCCATTTTGAGCTAAATTTTGTGTGATGAGGTATGGATATCCAGTCATTCCATCTCCATTTGTTGGAAAGATTATCTTTCCTTTGAGAATTCCCTTTGCAACTTCATGGAAAATCATTTGACATTATTTTGTAGACTTGTTTCTGGGCTCTTGGGTTTGTTTTATTGATCCATTTGTGTCTCAGTGCTAGTACAACACTGTCTTGATTTTTGTAGTTTCCTAAAAAATCTTTAAGTCAGGTGGTATAAGGCTTCCAATATTACTGTTCCTTGAAGTTGTTTTTGCTGTATTATTATTATTATTGTTATTTTTGGGTGGGGGTGTTTTTTTTTTAAATTTTTGTATCATTAATCTACAGTTACATGATTGATGTTATGGTTACTAGACTCCCCCCATCATTAAGTCCCCACCACATACCCTATTACAGTCACTGTCCATCAGTGTAGTAAGATGCTGTAGAATCACTACTTGTCTTCTCAGTGTTGTATAGCCCTCCCCGTGCCCCCCAACCCCTACATTGTCTGCTAATCGTAATGCCGCTTTTCTCCCCTTGTCCCTCCCTTCCCATCCATCCTCCCCAGTCCCTTTCCCTTTGGTAACTAACTGTTAGTCCATTCTTGGGTTCTGTGATTCTGCTGCTGTTTTGTTCCTTTAGTTTTTCTTTGTTCTTATACTCCACATATGAGTGAAATCATTCGGTACTTGTCTTTCTCTACCTGGCATATTTCACTGAGCATAATACCCTCTAGCTCCATCCATGCTGTTGCAAATGGTAGGATTTGTTTTCTTCTTATGTAATATTCCATTGTGTATATATACCACATCTTCTTTATCCATTCATCTACCGATGGACATTTAGGTTACTTCCAGTTCTTGGCTATTGTAAATTGTGCTGCGATAACATAGGGGTGCATATGTCTTTTTGAATCTGAGAAATTATATTCTTTGGATAAATTCCTAGGAGTGGAATTCCCTTACCAAATGGTATTTCTACTATTAGTTTTTTGAGGAAACTCCATATTGCTTTCCACAGTGGTTGAACTAGCATACATTCCCACCAAGAGTGTAGGAGGGTTCCTCTTTCTCGACATCCTCACCAGCATCTGTTTCTTAGTCTTTCAAATACTGGCCATCCTAACTGGTGTGAGATGATATATCATTGTGGTTTAAATTTGCATTTCCCTGATGATTAGCAATGTGCAGCATCTTTTCATGTGCCTGTTGGCCATCTGAATTTCTTCTTTGGAGAATTGTCTGTTAATATCCTCCGCCCATTTTTTAATCAGGTTATTTGCTTTTTGGGTGTTGAGGCATGTGAGTTCTTTATATATTTTGGATGTTAACCTCTTGTTGGATATGTCGTTTACAAATATGTTCTCCCATACTATAGGATGCCTTTTTGTTCTGTTGATGGTGTCTTTTGCTGTACAGAAGCTTTTTAGTTTGATGTAGTCCCATGTGTTCATTTTTGCTTTTGTTTCCCTTGCTTGAGGAGATGCATTCAGAAAAAAGTTGCTCTTGCTTATTTTATTCAGGAGATGTTTGCATATGTTGTCTTCTAAGAGTTTTATGGTTTCATGACTTACATTCAGGTCTTTGACCCATTTTGAGTTTACTTTTCTGTATGGGAATAGACAATAATCCAGTTTCATTCTCTTACATGTAGCTGTCCAGTTTTGCCAACACCAGCTGTTGAAAAGGCTGTCACTTCCCCATTGTATGTCCATGGCTTCTTTATTGTATCTTAAATGACCATATATGCTTTGGTTTATATCTGGGCTCTCTAGTCTATTCCATTGGTCTATGGGTCTGTTCTTGTGCCAGTACCAAATTGTCTTTTTTACTGTGACTTTGTAGTAGAGCTTGAAGTCGGGATGGGTAAGCCCCCAGCTTTATTGTTCCCTCTCAGGGTTGCTTTGGCTATTTGGGGTCTTTTGTGGTTCCATATGAATTTTAGAACGATTTTCTCTAGTTCATTGAAGAATACTGTTTGTATTTTCATAGGGATTGCATTTAATCTGTAGATTGCTTTAGGTAAGACGGCCATTTTGAAAATATTAATTCTTCCTATCCATGAGCATGGGATGTGTTTCCATTTATTGGTATCTTCTTTAATTTCTCTCATGAGTGTCTTGTAGTTTTCAGAGTATAGGTCTTTCACTTCCTTGGTTAGGTTTATTCCTAGGTATTTTATTCTTTTTGATGCAATTGTGAATGGAATTGTTTTCCTGATTTCTCTTTCCTGTTAGTTCATCATAAGTGTATAGGAAAGCAACAGATTTCTGTGTATTAATTTTGTATCCTGCAACTTTGCTGAATTCAAATATTAGATCTAGTAGTTTTGAAGTGGATTCTTTATGATTTTTTATGTACGATATCATGTCATCTGCAAACAGAGACAGTTTAGCTTCTTCTTTTACCAGTCTGGATGCCTTTTATTTCTTTGTGTTGTCTGATTGCCATGGCCAGGACCTCCAGAACCATGTTGAATAAAAGTGGGGAGAGTGGGCATCCTTGTCTTGTTCCCTATCTTAAAGGAAAAGCTTTCAGCTTCTCGCTGTTAAGTATGATGTTGGATGTGGGTTTGTTGTATATGGCTTTATTATGTTGAGGTATGGGTCCTCTATACCCATTTTTTGAGAGTTTTTATCATAAATGGATGTTGAATTTTGTCGAATGGTTTTTCAGCATCTATGGAGATGATCATGTAGTTTTTGTCGTTTTTGTTGAAGTGGTGGATGGTGTTGGTGGATTTTTGAATTTTGTACCATCATTGCATCCCTGGAATAAATCCTGCTTGATCATGAAAGATGATCTTTTTGATGTTTTTTTTAAATTTGGTTTTCTAGTATTTTGTTGAGTATTTTTGCATCTATGTTCATCAGGGATATTGGTCTGTAATTTTCTTTTTTTGTCATGTGTTTGCCTGGTTTTCATATTAAGGTGATGCTGGCCTCATAGAATGATTTTGGAAGTATTCCCCCCTCCATTTTTTGGAAAACATTAAGGAGAATGGGTATTAGGTCTTCACTAAATCTTTGATAAAATTCAGTGGTGAAGCCACTGGTCCAGGGATTTTGTTCTTAGTTTTTTAATTATCAGTTCAATTTCATTGCTAGTAATTGGTCTGTTCAGATTTTCTGTTTCTTCTTTGGTCAGCCTTGGAAGGTTGTATTTTTCTACAAAGTTGTTCATTTCTCCTAGGTTATCCAGTTTGTTAGCATATAATTTTTCATAGTATTCTCTAATAATTCTTTGTATTTCTATGGTGTCTGTAGTGATTTTCCTTTCTCATTTTTGATTCTGTTTGTGTGTGTAGACTCTCTTTTTTTCTTGGTAAGTCTGGCTAGGGGTTCATCTATTTTGTTTATTATCTCGAAGAACCAGCACCTGCTTTGATTGATTCTTTCCATTGTTTTATTCTTCTCTATTTTATTTATTTCTGCTCTAATCTTTATTATGTCCCTCCTTCCACTGACTTTAGGCCTCATTTGTTCTTTTTCTAGTTTCATTAATTGTGGGTTTAGACTGTTCATATGGGATTGTTCTTTTTTCTTGAGGTAGGCCTGTATTGCAATATATACTTCCCTCTTAGCATGGCCTTTGCTGTGTCTCACAGATTTTTGCGGTGTTGAATTATTTTTGTCATTTGTCTCCATATATTGCTTGATCTCTGTTTTTATTTGGTATTGATCCACTGATTATTTAGAAGCATGTTGTTAAGCCTCCATGTGTTTGTAGGCTTTTCGTTTTCTTTGCATAATTTATTTGTAGTTTCATAACTTTGTGGTCTGAGAAGCTGGTTGGTATAATTTCAGTCTTTTTTAATTTACTGGGGCTCTTTCTGTGGCCTAGTGTATGATCTATTCTTGAAAATGTTCCATGTGCACTTGAGAAGAATGTGTATCCTGCTGCTTTTGGGTAGAGACTTCTTTGGATGTCTGTTAGGTCCATCTGTTCTAATGTGTTGTTCAGTGCCTCTGTCTTTTTTATTTTCTGTCTGGTTGACCTTTCCTTTGGAGTGAGTGGAGTGTTGAAGTCTCCTGGAATGAATGCATTGCATTCTATTTCCCCTTTTAATTCTGTTAGTATTTGTTCCACATATGTAGCTGTTCCTGTTTTGGGTGCATAGATGTTAATAATGGTTATATCCTCTTGTTGGATTGATCCCTTTATCATTATGTAATGTCCTTCTTTGTCTCTTGTGACTTTCTTTGTTTTAAAGTATTTTGTCTGATACAAGTACTGGAACACCTGCTTTTTTGTCCCTATTAGTTGCATGAAATATTTTTTTACATCCCTTTACTTTTAGTCTGTGTATGTCTTTGGGTTTGAAGTGAGTCTCTTGTAGGCAGCATATAGATGGGTCTTGTTTTTTTATCCATTCAGTGACTCTGTGTCTTTTGATTGGTGCATTCAGACTATTTACGTTTAGGGTGATTATCGATAGGTATGTACTTTTTGCCATTGCAGGCTTTAGATTTGTGGTTACCAAAGGTTCAAGGTTAACTTCCTTACTATCTAAGAATCTAACTTAGCTTACTTAATATGCTATTACCAGCAGAATCTAAAGATTCTTTTTTTTTCTCCCTTCTTTTCTTCCTCCTCCATTCTTTACATATTAGGTATCATAGTCTGTACTCTTTGTCTATCCCTTTTTATTACCTCTGGTGACAGCTATTTAACCTTAGGAACACTTCCATCTATAACAGTCTCTCCAAAATACACTGTAGAGATGGTTTATGGGAGCTAAATTCTCTCAGCTTTTGCTTATCTGGAAATTGTTTAATCCCTCCTTTAAATTTAAATGATAATCTTGTCAGATAAAGTACTCTTGATTGGAAGCCCTTCTGCTTCATTGCATTAAATACATCATGCCACTCCCTTCTGGCCTGTAACATTTCTGCTGAGAAGTCTGATGATAGCCTGATGGGATTTCCTTTGTATGTGATCTTATTTCTCTCTCTGGCTGCTTTTAATAGTCTGTCCTTATCCCTGATCTTTGCCATTTTAATTATTATATGTCTTGGTGTTGTCCTCCTTGGGTCCCTTGTGTTGGGAGATATGTGCATCTCCATGGCCTGAGAGACTATTTCCTTCCCCAGATTGGGGAAATTTTCAGCAGTTACCTCCTCAAAGATACTTTCTATCCCTTTCTCTCTCTGTTCTTCTTCTGGTACCCCTATAATATGAATATTGTTCCATTTGGATTGGTCACAGACTTCTCTCAGTATTCTTTCATTCTTAAAGACCCTTTTTTCTTTCTGTGCCTCAGCTTCTTTGTATTCCTCTTCCCTAATTTCTATTTCATTTATTGTCTCCTCTACCGTATCTGTTCTGCTTTTAATACTCTCCATTGTTTCTTCAACGTTTGGATCTCCGACCAGAATTCATTCCTGAGCTCTTGAGTATTTTTCTGTACCTCCAAGAGCATATTAATGATTTCTATTTTGAAATCTCTTTCAGGAAGATTCATGAGGTCGATTTCATTTGAATCTTTCTCAGGTGTATTCATAATTTTGCTTTGAACCAAGTTCCTTTGATGTTTCATAATTTGTCTGTGGTGTCCTCTAGTGCCCAGAAGCTCTGCATTGGAGCTGCTCAGCCCCTGGGGCTATGTCAGGGGTTTCAGGGGAGTGGTGCTGGTCCCTGGGGGGAGAATAGAGTTGTTTCCTGCTTCCTGGCTGCTATGCCGGTCTCCACTGCCAGAACCAGTGGTCCAAATCACAGGTGTAAGCCTCTATGCTTTGTGTTTGTAGCTGCTGTAGGCAGTGCTTCTCTCTGACTGGCCTGATGCTAGGGCAGGGTTTCCCAGTTTGCAGGTCTGGTGTGGGCTGGCCAGGAGGAAGGCGCGGCAATCTGCGTATCATGGTGGGGAGCATTGGAGCTGTGTAGCCAGCCAGGGGGAATGGAGTGCTCTGTTTTGTGAGGTCTGTTCTTTCCTCCAGGTTTATGCAGACTGGGGTAGCCTTCTTTCCTGTTCCTCTTTCAATGTTAGTTGTATTAATTATATTTTTGTATTATATGTGGTTCTAGGAGTAGGTCTCTGTCTCACCTCTCATGCCGCCATCTTTAATCTCATTTTATAATTTATTATTAACTATTTCATATTTTCTGATGGCACTAGAAAAATAATTTTTAAAATGTTTTTTTACCTTTGAGCATTTATTTCATAAATCAGTATATCCTTATGCTATATTGTATCTTCAGAGCAGTAAAACATGCTTACCTTTGACATTACTATGTGTTCTCTATGAGCTAGTACAAGTGTATAGTAGAGTTGGTGAGCTCAGATATGGACAGGATCCAGACAGATAACTGTGAATCAGGTTATAATATAAGGGGGTGATGACATCTGTGGAGGATTGAAAGGCTAGGGCACAGTTGAAAGATTAACTGCTAATAAGCACTAACAGGTTCCTACCATGTGGGAATGTGGGAATAGCTAGATCTAATTTCTTTATTTTTCAAGAGATCAGAAATCTTGACATTTAAGTCTTCTGATTTGTAAACATAAGCAACTATTCTTTAACACACTGTGTAGGCCTGCCTTGTGTGGGTCTGCCAAACATATGTGTGTGTGTTTGTGATATTCTGCCCAGTGGATGACCTTTGGTGTGAGTTGAACCTGGTATACTGTGGACACTACAATAAATTTATATGATGGGAAAAGGGTGGTAATCTTATCATAAACACAATACAACTTTTCGAATGAAGGTTGCTTAGTTTGAACATGGTGTTTAAGTTAGTTTTCCCAAGGATCAGTTAATTATGGATGGGGGGCGGGGAGAATTGCTCCCTGCAGCTTTTTGCCTCCTCCTAATTGCATGCTTTCATTTGCAAATAGGGCCAGTTGTGAGTGTGTGGATTTTTTGAGTGAAACCTGGAACCCAAATGAGAAGATACCATCAAAGGACAACTTCTATTGACAAGTGAGTCTGTGGTCATCTGTGCATAATATGGGATGTTCTCAACCCAGAGATAGCTGAGTGGATGACTGTTGACAAGGAGTGGTGAGTCTGACTGTCTCCACTAATAATTAACCTAACCCTTTCCTAAAAAGAGGACTACTCCCCCTACATTTTTTGCATCTACTGACTGTTGATATTAAGTTAATTTTTGAATTACAGAGAATGACAACAGTGCAGAAAATTCCTTTTAACAGTGTGTTTAATGTTTGATTGCAGTTTGACTTTCTTCTTCAGTTGGGCACATCCTTTCCTTTGCCTATGTGTTTTTCATTTTTATTTCTTCCTCAGACAAATCATACCATCCTCTAGGGCTTGTCTTCCTTGAAATACTCAGCCAACACCAAAGTGATGGTCATGATAATTACCAGCATCCATTCTTGTCTTGGTTGTGGTAGGTCTCATTGCCTTTAGAGATGATTGTTTTAGGAATAGATCCTGTTTTGCCAGTGGGAAATAAAAGGGATGTCTGCAAGAGGCTTCTGGGAAAGGTTTTCTTGCTTTTGAGAAGAAAAAAAGAAAAGGTCCCTCTTCTCCCTAGACCTTGTTTTACCTGGATGTGACATCCAGAACTGCTGCAGCCATCTGGCCACTAGCCTGAATGTGATGCCTTTATGTAAACGAGGGCAGAGGCAAGAGAATTGTAGAGCAGAAGAAATGGAGCCAATTTACTATGCCTAGAACCACCCCAGCTGCAGAGTATTGATGTGGAATAATTCATTTCTGTATTGTGTAAGCCATTTTACCCATAGATTTTGTTACCTGCTGCAGAAATCATCTTGATACATTTAATTTCTCTCCTTTTTGATTAACCAGTCTTAGCGTCTCTTGTGTTTCCCCTTGATTATGTTCTGTGCTGTCTAGTAATGTTTGTTTGTACATGCTGCCTTTGTAATGTATTATGAACTTTGTGAAGTCAGGGGCTATGTTTATATCCCTTCTGTGTCTAACACTAGTGTCATCATCTTATTAAAGCCCTCATTGCGTATTTACTGAACAGAATTCTTTGAACAATAGAATATTTGAAAAGCCAATCTACAGGATTGAAATAATTCTAGAAATTTTCTTTTAATTCACATCCTTTAACCACACTGCTACCCTCTAAGATTGTGAATGAAATTTGACTTTTAAAATGATTAGTGTGCAACACATTTTCAGGTGGTTGGTTCTACTTTTAAAAATGTTGCTTGGACTTTGCCTTTTGTTTTGGTTCAACTTTACCATCAAAATCAGCTCCTCTCCTATATATTTGAGTATTGGTTTTCAGTCTGATAAATTTTGCTTTATTCTGTTAAAAACAGAATAGTTTCCTTTCCGTTTTCTGTGCTAGTTACAGGAATGAGGGACATGGATATTAAGAAGCATAAATTCAGGAGTAATTTGTATTTGGTTTTGGAATGCACTCACTAAAAGGCTCTCTAAAGCATGCATCTCTGTTCTCAGGACCTAGTTGTGTGTGTGGTGGGGGGAGGTTTCGTGATGAATCTAGTGTCTAGTAGGAGTCGTTGAGTCACAAAATGGATTATTTAGTTGTTTCTACTTTAAAGCTCTGAGAAACAAAATCACTTGTTTTCTTCTTGGCCTAACTGAAGATATCCATGTACTCTTCTGTCTTTAAATTATGCTGTTACTGTCTTGAAAAAGTGGGTTAAGAACCTCCTTTTCTTCCTGAAAATTTATGGTGTTGCTGTCAGTTATGTTAAGAAGGAAAATCAGAAATCTATGTTGTAATCTAGTAAAACATTATGAATCCTTCAAAAAGTCATTTTCACTGAGGAAACAATTACTTTTTCCTTGTTCATGGGTTGTTATTAAAATCTGGTGGAATAACTTTTTAAGGAGATAGGGAAAGTTGTATGATGTGCTTGACCCATCAATTTTAATTCAGTAATGTGAAGTTATTTAGTAACATAAGTTGAAATCACTAAGGTCACCTTATGAAAAGTTTATAGGCAGAACGTACAAACTTTTAAGACAAATTTATAGGAAAAACTTAGAAACTTTTAAGACTTTTAAGACATATGTTCCATTAACATACGTCTAACCTAGGAAACGTATGTCTTAACCCATGTTCCATTAACCCATACGTCTAACCTAGGAAACCCATGTCTTAACCCATAGCAGGCATGGGATCAAAACCATTCAGTCAGAATGGTCTTAGGACCTTGCTAGGAATCCTGGGATAAAGGCACTTACGTTTTTCTGCTGAACTTCAGCCTGAAAATATACAGTCATTAAACTTACAGCTGCTATATTCCAACCATCAAAGGAAAGTCAGTTGAATAAGAAGCCAAAACTGAAAGAGTAGAGCAGAGAAAAACCACGCTGTGGTCACCTCATTGAGCTGCTGGATCAAGTCTTTGCTGAAGATAGTATACCACTAGATGTTTCAGTTATGTGCACCAGTAAAATTTCTTATTTAATCCAGTTGGTTTTGGATTGTATGTTACATGTCTGTGAAAACACCCTGATATATCCTTGCCATAACCCATTCTGCACTCTATAATGATAATTCAAGGGACTTACTAAAACTTGAATTGTGAATTGAGCAAGTACGTCTCTGACAGATTGTGCAGACTGGTAGATAATGCAGTCCATTCATTCATTTATTCAAGAATTTTAAGTATTAACTACAAGAGTTAAGGTGGTAAACACAGTCATGTCATTGTGAGTAGAGCTTATTATTAACGGAAGAGCCTGTGACATTACATGCATGAGTAATTCTACTTGTGAATAAGCTCTTGTTAACTGAGGTTATGGGTCTAGGAGAAAAGGAGCATCTATCATGTATAGTGATTAGCTCGAAGGTGGAGACTCCAGCACCAACCTTCGCTTTTCTAGAACTGTAAAGCAAATGGTTGTGGGGAACCTGAAATCTGGTTGACTTTTAAAAAAATTACATAAATTATTAGTAATCATTTTTTCTGAAAGTAAGCATTAGAAAGATAAGGACCACAGTCCTTTTTTCAGAATCTTGGGGCCAGATATGTTTTGGAACTTCAGAAACCTTTGTATTTTAGAAAGGTTAATATATACTTATACTTTAATGTAATAATCTCTTTTTACTTACGTAAGGGACAAGTGGCTTTTACAAATAATACAAATTATAATGCCTAACATTAGTTGACTGCTAAATGCTGGGCTCTTTATTTTTTCCAACATTACCCTATTTAACAAAGTATATTCATCTTTATACTGTAGAAAATTTAGAGACATTAGGTGGCTTTGAGCAGCTGGATGTAGTAAAGTTGAGATTCTGATCCATATTTGTTTGGCTCTGAGGTCTGTGCCCTTAACCACCGCTGTACTGCTTTTTCAGTGTTCTCTACTGCTTTAAACTCATCTGCTTACTGTTAACATTAGGAAGGTTTTTGCTCTTTGTTAAGTTTAATCAACTAATAAACTAAATAACTTAGTATTTCTAATAGACTTAAAGTTGATTCAGTTAACTTTTCATCAAATGCAGTCCTTGTTTGTAACTAAACATGATTTTAATTTATCTTCTCCAGATTTTATATCTTGCATTGGTTCACTTACCAGCTGCATTGGCTAAAACTTCTAGAGCATTGTGATTACAGAGAACATCTTGTCTTGTTCATGAATTTAATGTGTCTAATACTTCCATTAATTGGAGCATTTATAATGTTTCACAGTTGAGCATTATAAGCTAGCCTATAGTATGCTTTATAAATAAAATGGTGAAAGAGATGAATTTACTTCTGCTTTACTAAGAATTTTTAAAAATTTTCCTTGATGTCTGTATAAGCCAGAGTTTAGAGTGTTAATTTTTGCCATGTTATAATTACTACAAATAAAATTGTTCAATTATTTGTACCTACTTTTACTGCACTTTAATTTTAATCTCTAATAGTTTATAAACTTCTTACCACTTTGGCAAATTCATTTTTATGCATTAAAAAATATTTATTATACCTTATACTTTGCTGACTTTTATTTAATTTTATGTTTTATTTTAAAAATATTTATGTGGGCCAAGCATGTAATAGGAGCTCAACTGATATATATTAATAAGTTAGTTTTTATGATTATCTGATTAGTGAGGCATCTCAATAACCTGTGTTTTGGTGATACATAGGAAAATATTATATCAATTTTAGAGATAGAAAAGAATGCAGAGAATATGTATTTAGTATTAAATAAAAGTTGTAACTTCCTGGTTTAATGGTCATGTGGCTAATTTCTGATCCTACCATTTTCCCATTCTGACTTGATAGCATCTTGCTGTAGGTGCCAGCCTACTAGACGCTGCTTGGAGGGTTTAGGTATGTAACACACGCACACACACAAACATGAGGAATAATTTCACCAAATGTGAGAGAATGAGGAATTTACACATTGTAAAAAATTATTAGAAGGCATAGGTAGTACAGGTTTTTCACTAACATTTTGTGCCCCTGAATGGTTTTGAGTTACTGCTATTCTAACTTGCAAATATTTATAAAGAAGAAGCTTGGGAGATTTCCAGAGACTAGAATAGTTGGTTGGTATTAGCTTTTCTGTTTTGGCAATATGATCCAAAATACTGTTTTAAACTATAGCTAGAAAATATTTTTGAAAGTCTGATAATATTTTTGTAGTTTAAAGGAATGGAAACTGATACTAAATTACCAGTTTTTAGGTTAATGGTCCAGTGTAGAAATGTCTGGAAGTTATTGCCATCTGAGGGCTCTGCTCTGCTCATGTAAACAGAATTGGTTGCCTTAATGTTGAGCCCACTTAGCAGCTAAC